>NC_066579.1:88633337-89934310 GCF_024323335.1 Lathyrus oleraceus | reverse complement strand
TTTCCTCAGCAGATCCTCTCCTTTCTTCCCCAGCCAGGGTCAAGCCTTTGAGGTGTTCGATCTCTTCTCCAGCAGTTGTTCCCCTCTTGTATGGATTCACCGATAATTGTATTGATGATTCAAATCAATGACAGTTGTATCCTTTGTGATCATTTTGTCAACATGATCACTACATATGCATATACATATACATTCAGAAACTTCATTATTGCATTATTACACCTTGTGTTTCATCGTTATTTTGACTCTCTGCTATGGTGGTACTTTATCCCCACACAAATTTGGTGTGTCTGTCCTCTTTCAATTGTAGAGTGTCAGCCTCTTAAGCAGAAAAACTTTAACCTTTCTCATATTCCCCACTGAGCTATTTCCTCGTGGATGATTATTATTTCAGTTTCCTCCCCAGTCGATTACCTGGATGGAACCACTCCCCTTGAGTTATATTCTCATTGGGTTGAGTCTTGATTGACCGTTTCTTTCTAGATCTTCCCTAGATAGATGCCTTTGGTCCTCTAAGAGTCTATTACCCAGTACCTGGTAATATTCCTCTTAGTTTTCAGTTTGTTACCTCTGTCCAATACCCGACAAGTGTAACCCCTTTTCTCCCCGGCGGATTCGTTTTTACGTTTCCCAGGAAGTATATCCTTGATATGTTCATCCTAACCGATGACGAATATTTTCTTCCCCTGCTTTGAGTTTATCCTTGATATGTTCATCCTAACCGGTGACGGATATTCTCTCCTTTTTTGTATTTTACCCAGTAAAAAGGTAGTTGTTATCCCCATTTTATTCCCCAGAGAGTTAATCCTTGATATTTTCATCCTAACCGATGACAAATTTCCTTCTCTTTGTGGTCTTCTGCCCAGTAACCGGTAGTTATAAATCCTGTTTTGCTCCCCTTTGCAGAGCTTATCCTTGATATGTCCATCCTAACCGGTGACAGATTTTCTCTTTCTAGTATTCTATCCAGTAACTGATAGATGTAATTCCTATTCCTCCCCTCGGAGTCTATCCTTGATATGTTCATCCTAACCGATGACAGATATTCTCTTTCTGGTATTCTATCCAGCATTCGATAGATATAATTCCTACTTTGTTCAAGTGGGTTATCCTTGATATGTTCATCATAACCGATGACGGGTATCCTCCTTGACATCCCCAGGCAAGTTTATCCTTGATATGTTCATCTTAACCGATGATGGATTTTCTTCCCTTTGAGTCTATCCTTGATATGTTCACTTTAACCAATGACGGATATTCTCTCCCTTTGGTCTTCTGCCCAGTAATTGGTAGTTGTAAATCCTATTTTTGGCTTTCCCTATCAGTTTTATTCTTACCCAGTAATTGGTAATGAATACGCCTCCTGGATGCCCTCACCAAGTCATCCTTGATATGTTTACCCTAACCGGTAACGGATGTTCTCCCTATCAGATTTTGTTATCTCCTTACCTAGTAACCGACAGTGGATAATATACTTTTGTTACTCCTGTGTTGAAGACTAGTTCTTCCCCAGTTGAGTTTGAGTGTGTATTTCCTTAGGGAAATCGATGTTCCTGCTTGATTCGAGTATTTCAGTTTTGTTCTGATATATCTGTTTCCCCTGTAAATGTTCCTTTTGTCCCCCGACTGAGTTTTTCCATGGATTCATTTTTCATGGAATCCCTCGTAGTCCCCATGTGGTTTTTAAGTCATTGTCTGGCCTACGCACAACCCTTTTATCCCCTCAGAGTCTCTGTCTCTCCAGTGAGTTTTCCTTATGGAATGCATTATACTCCTGTGGATTTTCAGTCTCTCAGGATTCTTTTACTTTATGGCAACATTTGCCCACAGAGATTTATTTTAACATTCATATCATATGCATCATGAGGTCTCTTAGGGACCAAAATTTGTTTCTATATGTTGTTATTTAAGTCCATTATACTAAGTCGATACAAAGATTTTAACCTTCACCTCCTCAACTAGAATGTCCTTAAATAGGGGCAGCTGTAAGACCCCAATTTTGACCCTAAGATCCCTCATGCTATTCTCATCATATGCATTAGCATTGGGATCACACCTTGGCATCCTCCTTACCCCTCTTTCATTGGATTTGCATTGGGAGAGATCACCAAGCACCATTTCATTGTATCATACTTCTTTTTTTCTTTATTTACGAACCAAAATACCAAAAATATGTCTTTGTATAAACTAACTCTTTTGTAGGTAGGGCATGTGTTCACCTTTGATCTATCAAGCTCACATCTAGGGTTTAAGACCCTCAATGCAAGGAGCTCAATCAAGGAGTGGTTTACTATGGCTCTAAGCATCATATATGGATCTCCATGATCTTCACATGTTATTGTGATCAAGAATTCATCAAGAGTTTGGAGTTGGTTTGCCTTGAAAACCCTAATTCATCTGGGTATCTTGTGTAACAAGCTTCTTCACCAATTGATCAAATATTTCAAGGGATACTTCAAATTTCATCATCTTATGCATATATGATCCTCCATGAGTCCCAAAACTCAAGAGAATTGCAAGTTAGCAAGTTGGTTAATGGTGGTTGACCAGAGGAATTCATCTGATCAAAACTGGGGTTCCCTAGGCCCTATCTCCTACAATTTATATCATATGAAAATTATTCCAAGAGAAAAGTTACTCTAAATGACATTCCAGACAACTTTCATGTTGAGTTCTAGAGATAGTTTTGCTTGGAAAGTCATTTTTTATAATGAAGGATTATAGGTCATTTTGTCTAAACCCTAATTTGGAGGTCAACTTCCCAAGGCCATAACTTGCTCAATTTTTATGATATGAACGATTTACAAGTTTCACAATAAAATTCAAGGTGTCTACTTAAACTTTTATGTTTGGAGGAAGTGATAATTCAACTTTTATGAGCATGTGGTATGAGGATACATTATAGGTCATTTTGGACCAATGCCATTGAACAAGTGATTTTCCTCAACTTCAAAAATGCATAACGCATTCATATTAAAACCAAACAAGGTCAAATTTGTGACCATTTTTAAGGACTTTGAGAGAGATACAACTTTGATGAAGGAACGTTTCTCATTTGAAGCTCACATAAAAAGTTAGCCAAGGAGGAATAAGTGAACATATGGCTTGACACTTAGAAAAGTTTTTGATGTCTTTAATTTTCCAAACTTCCACCTCAAAATTCATCATGATACAAGGATCCAAAGCCTTTTGATCATTCTAATCTACTCCTTCAAGCATTCAGAGCAAGATCAAGCACAAGCAAAAGCAAGACCAATCAAATTTAGACCTACATTGAAGGTATTTTCCAGAAATTTATATCTCTTCGATTCTCATTAAATTCTCCATAATTCTCTTGGATCTTTGGTTGTCTGAAGTCCTACCAATGTAGGCAACAAGATTGAGTTGCTTTGAGGTCAAATCGAAGCAACTCAGATCGTGCACCTCAAATTTCAACTCCTTGTTTTTCTCAATATACTTGGAGTTAGGATAAATTGAGGCCAGCTTCGAACTTAATGCGATTTTTACTTTGAAATCATGTCCTTCTTTTTAATTTTGGTGATGGTTGTGACTGAACCAGTCCGGTGAGGCTCACCGGAGAAGGAGACCGGAGCTTTGGCTCCGGTGGTGAGTTTGCAGTCCTCAGAACCATAAGATCCATTTGTTTTAATCTAATCTCACGCATTGGTTTGAATTACCATTATTGTGGCGCACTGACTCAGATCCATTGTGGATTGCGCGCTACTGACCACTTGATCTGCCACCTCAATTAATGAGGGAGATCAAGTGGTCCACATTTTTTCTAATTATTTGATTTTCATTTTATTTATTCTATTTTCATTAATTCATATTAATTTTAATATTGATCCAAAAAATATGAGAGTTTCACCAAAAAAAATTAAATAAATTCCTTTTTCATTTTTAATTGTTTAAAAATACTTTTAAGTTTCCAAAAATTATGAAATTTTTTCTCCAATGTCCTTTGGCCTTGTTTGACCTATGATAAATCTCATGGCCATTTATTTGGTGTTTTGATGAGATTTTAGGAATTTGACAAACCATAATTTAATTTAATGAATTATTTAATTGATTTTAATTGTTTAATTGCAAAATAAATTGTGTTGAGCATTTGATATTGACTTGTTGAGTTTGACTTGTGTTGTTGGGCCTTGGTCAAGGTTGATTTGACTTTTTTGAGTTAAAATCATTGAATTTAGGGGATTGATGAAATGTACATTTCATCTCCCAAAATGAATGAATGATTTTAATTTGGTAAAAGTCTTCCTTTGACCAATTTGTGTTGATTCCATTCCCCCCCCCCCCCCTCTTCATCTCATTCCCCTTCTCTATTCATTCATGTCATGGACCTATGATATCTCCATATCCTAAGGCTAATTGATTGAAAAATCAACATGAGTGTGGATGAGATTAGGTCAACCATTTTTCATATTCTTTTTAAGTGTGGTATGTTTTAGGAGCATGGTTCATAATACCATGTCTCTAACATGCATTAACACTAAAATTTTCTATTGCCCGATCTCAAATAGTTGTGACTTCTACATAAGTCCAATTACGATTGCTTAACATAGCGCTAAATTTGTGACACAAAAGGCATAGCATTCTAGTAAGTGAGATTGTATGTCTCCCCTCTTTCACAGTATTGTGTGGAAACTTGGCCTTTTTTCCTTCTTTTGGAAGATGTCCGGGTTCAAGGATTCATGCTTGTGATAAGTGGGTTGAGTGTTCTCTAAAGACCGACTTAAACAAAATAAAAACAAAAGCAATACTAACTTCTAATCAACTAACAACTAACATTTAATTTCAAGTCATTTACCTTTATGCACTTTAATTTTAAGTCTTTATTCATTTGCCAATATTCATACCATCCAATTTGTTTACTTTAATGTCATTTTCACTTTGCTCACTTGAGTCATACTTTGTGAATATATTGTGTTTGTATATACTTGTTTGTGTTTATGGTCTTTTGACGTTAATATACATAATAAGAACAAAAACCTAGAAAACATTTGTGTGGATTGTTGGATTTGATCTGAGACATTGGACTTAGAATTAGGTAACACTCCCTATACAAAAGGACTTGGCCAATGCCAACTTTCATAAAACCAAGTGTTTGTGAAGTGAGCTTTCATCTGATACAAGTATTGAAGATCCATTTGAGTTCATCTACAACATATTGAAGCTGTTATTTTGAACTTGTGCATAATGCCTATCTTTGAAGTCATCTTATACATGGGGAATTATGAAGAAGATCGTGGAGTTGTTAAGTTTGGATATGGCTATCTTTATTTGATGTCTTGCTCTTCATCTTGCTATTTGCGTATTGATATTGCTTGATTCTAAAGTCCAAGGGAAATTTGGGTTTCTATATGACATTCTGGTCTATTGGATTGCAGCTCATTGGTCAGATCTTTTTAACTCTCAACTTTTAAATTTGTGCTTAGGATTAGTCTCTTCATCTCCTCCCCATTTCTTTAATCAAATCTCTCCCTCCTTTTAAAATCTTCTTTGTTTGTGTTTTCTAAACTTAGACCATATTGCAAATTAGAAACTTTGGCCTTATGCCATTGTATTTTTTTAAACTCTTTTCTTCAGCAAACTTGTAAATGAACTTAACTATACTTGACTTAAAATTTCAAAAGAAAAAAAGAACTAGCACTCATTCAAACCTTTTTAGGCCTTTGGTGTCTTTGTTAAACTTAAAATTTTGTTAAAAGTAACTCATTCACTTTGAAATTTATATCACGAACTACGAGGTTTTGATCCATCATTTTATGTTGGTACGTAGGCACAAGTCCGAAGGTCTTGTCAAACACAAAAATATAATTAATGAATTCTTTTCTCATCCTTCCACTCTATTTATTGCAAACATCATTTTATACAAAAACACATATGTACACAAAAAAGGGCTCCCTAGGAGTACCTAGGACACTTTGGGTGCTAACACCTTCCCTCTGTGTAACCAACCCCCTTACCTGTAATCTCTGGCATTTTATTAGTTTTGATTTGAAAACTTCTTATTTTTTGGTTTTTGTTCATACTTTTCCCTTTTCCCTTGGAAACAATAAAAGCGCGGTGGCAACTCTGGTTTAATTGACGTCTAGATTATCCATAGCTTGATGGTCATGAATTTACCGCTACAAACATTAGGTATTTTGTTCAAACTAAAGGTTATTACAAAAACTTACTAGATTCTCCAAATAAAAACCTCACCAAAATCTTGACTATAAATATTTGTCCTTATCATTTTTCCTTACAAAACACAATGATGATCAAAATCAAGGTATTTTTCTACAATTTGGCATTATTTTAATTTATGTGGTATTTTTGAGCTAAGAAAACTTTTCATTAAGGATGTCATATATCTTTTGGGAAGGGCAATTGCGGGAGGGTCATTCGACTTACTCCGATTACAATCCCTTTTATTCATGTTTTTAGGTTTTGGGGATCAATTCGTCTTTGGGTTGAATAACCGGGTGAGAGTTACCCAACTTCGTAAACAAAATTGCATTTTATTTTATTTTTCATTTTTCTATATATATTATTTTTTATCTTAGCTTAATCAATGCATAACACACGGAAACCATCCAATTTATAAAGTTTAGAAAAATTTGATAATTAAAAAAAATATACAAGTAAAAAACAAGCTAAATTAAGATCTAATCAAGAGGCTTTAGGCGTTAGGATAAGATTGCCTACGAAATATTTTCCAAAATCACTAAGCCTAAACCTTACATCACATAGATTTTTTGTTTTTTTTTCATACAATGCAAAAATTCAATTTTTTTAAATAAAAATATTCATATTTTCGTAACTATTAAAAAGTAGGGGAAATTCAATCGCAATAACACACAAAAAAAGAAATTATTGAAATCATAATTATTATAAAAAATATCTCATACTTAAATTCTACATTGTCATTAA
Source organism: Lathyrus oleraceus (assembly GCF_024323335.1). Lineage (NCBI taxonomy): Eukaryota > Viridiplantae > Streptophyta > Magnoliopsida > Fabales > Fabaceae > Lathyrus > Lathyrus oleraceus. Next base: position 89,927,389 of record NC_066579.1, on the reverse strand, counting down.
TGTAAATAGTAAAATAAAAGGGAGAAAGAAAGTTCCAATAAAGTGGCGACAATGGCAAATGGATGGGACTCCGTTCCTCTGCTTCTATGCTTTACGCCACTATTGATTATCATTTGTTGACACATATTGTATGATAGGAGGTGGTGGTGAATGGACTCTTTGTTGTGCAACTTTCTTTTTATTCCTGCAAAAATAAACATACAAGTAAAAATAAATCACACAATTGTGTGGGTTGCTACCTACTCATCACTTCTTTAAATTCATTAGCTTGACCTTTTTGACCTTATTGATCAAGAATATGCTTCCTTATAACTTGATCCCATAACATCGTGTTCAATAACTCCAGGGCTCCATTTGAACATGTCCAACCATTTTTCAGATACTTTACCATTTTCTTTCTTTTGTGAGAGAGATCATACTTGAGGTCTAATGGTAGAGATTTTTGTTTCACTTTTGGGAGTGCCTCGGGTGCCAGTGTTGAACCTTATATTTTAAAGCTTTGGTCTTGAGTGATGGTACCTTCATCCAGTACTTTCTCGTAAGCCTCAATTCCTTTATCTTTTCTAACCTGACTAATAACATCATTAGGTATACTTCCACTATGTCAGGAAGGATTGGTTCAAAGGGAGACTCATCGACATGTTTTTTAACTATGTCTAACCTGCAACAATAGTCTTTAAAAGTAGGATTTTTATAAGTTTAGACGACAAGAACTCAATATTTTCACCCCTACATTAAAATTGAGTTTCCCACGCTTAACAATTATGTTTGCCCCAACTATGGCAAGGAAGGGTCTTCCTAAAAGGATTTGGATTTCAGAATCTTCTTCTATATTCGTTACAATGAAATTCATAGGAATAGTAAGTTGTAATATACTTATTGGTACATCTTTTATAATTCCTATTGGATACTTGATTGATATGTCTTCTATTTGTAGAGATATTTATATGGACTCCATCCCACAAATATCTATTTTTTCATAAACTGATAAAGGCATTAAGCTCACACACACCCCCTAAATCACATAAGCCTCTCTCAAAACTCATTGTACCTATAACATGGGGAATTGAAAAATTCTCAGGATCTTTTAATTTTAGATCAAATTTGTTTGTATTATAGCATTGCATTATTTTGTCTGCATTATAGCTTTGGTATCTTCCACTTTCCGCTTCTTCGGTAGAATTTCTTTAAGACAATTAGCATAAGATGGAAATTGGGTTATGCCTCGGTGAAAGGTGTTGAACATGTGAATCCATACACAAGAGAGAGGGGTGAATTGTAGATATTTGAAAAATGATGGTTTACAACAAAATTATTTTCTAAATTAGAGTTTGACAATAATTTCTAAAAAACGTTTGGATATGCAGCAAAAAGGAAGGATAAGGAAAATAAGTGGAAAGTAGAAATTTAAGGAAAGAGAGATAACGCCAGCTATTTATAAGTGTTTGGTCTTAAATAAGTTACCTACTCATATCCCCAAGAATTGATCATTGTGTGTGCAACAAAAGTAAGTTTTACAATTATCGTATCCATGGAGACCAGTGGTTTCATAGACAGAGTAGTAGTGATTTATTATTCTAAGAAAGAAAAAAGTTTTGTGTTTGTTGTGATGCATAAAACTAAATAACATGAAATACATGGCAGAAAATAAAGTTGGAGATTTTAGCGTTAACAGCGAGAATGCTTGTTGGGGTAGATTTCATCATTACATATTTATCAAGCACATCCATAGGTTAGTAATATGCTCATTTACTCAGCGTATAATATTACCACATGTTACCCTCATTCATATCTCCTTTTGGTATCCACTTCGTGAGATCAGCGTATTACCCAGTAGAACGATATATGTTATTATTGACCAACACAAAGTATTAAGTCCCAATAGTCGTAAAGTAGCGAGACTCCACACTAATCTTGCTATAGTACGTGTGGATATTGATCCTATACATATAGATCAAGGCTTGTTGCTCAATATGTTGTTATCTTGGATCTAGTAATGACAAGCACCTTTTGATGTCAGACCACACCATAAAAATAGGTTTTAGGTTATAAAGCTAAAACAGGCATTAAGATTAAAGTGTCACAAATATTACAACATGGTAGATTTACAAACAATACCATGACATATTTAGTACATGAATATAATAACTACATCTAACCCCAATAATATAAATTTTAGCTACGCTTGCACATGGTTACCGTAATAGCTGGCCTTTCTAGAGAATTAACTTCGGAAAAATTTGTAATATCTTACACATGAAGTTGATTTTTAAGTTGAAAACTTCTATTTATTGGAAAAATTATGAGGCTCTCGCTGGGCGCACCATTCTTGGGCCTAACGTGCATATCCTACTTTGACACTTCTGGCCAACTTGCTTTCTTCTTCAACAAGTAACACTTTCATGTCTTCCACGTGTATATGGTTGCATTTGCTCGCCTAGCGCACAACCCCTTCGACTAGCATGACAACCCTTGCTTCACCATGAAGTACCTGCACCTGGTGTTGCCACCTAGCCCTACTATGCGCCTAATGCACCTGTAGATTGGGCCTAGCGAGCCTTGCTTCTTCGGGGTTTTTCTTTTGCCTATTTTTTTCGTGTTGGTTCGTGATTTTCTAGTTATTTTCACCTATTTTTGATAAATGCATGCAAGAAAAGTCTAACAGATGTTTATTTACTTTTCATAGATAAATCAATGTTTTTGTAATGATTTCTTGTTAAATAAACCTATAAATGCCAATCTTTTGAACGTAAATCAGGAACTTATCAACTCTCCCCAACTTACCCTTTTGTTTGTCTTCAAACAAAATTATCAGATGATTCAAAAGATGTTGCATGTTTCTTTCGACAGACTGGCTCACTTCAGGTCAAGAGTTTTTGAAGTTGTATTTAGGGCATGATGTTCTTTTTTCAAATGCAAGTTCATAAATCCATGAACAATAGCATACAAATGAATATTTTGCTTAACCATAGTAAGATTTTTAAAGCAAGTCAAAGTCAACAGTTGATCATTCATCAAGATCTTGATCTCACTAAATATCTCTCAATAGTTAGTGTTTCCCTAAAAAATTCAAACAATGCATATACTATAGTAATACTTTGTATTTCCTATTAGCATTTATTACAAGATATATCATTAGTCACGGATCACTAAGGTCTTTCTTTAAGTACTAATGTGGTTGGGCTTACAAAAAATATTCGTTTTTCTTTGGATACAAAACGCCTCAAGATAAGAGAACATAAGGTATTTCTTTTCCACATATTTCTCTTTCTCTATTCCACTTTCTTACAACCTTTTTCTTTTGATATGCTTGACTTTTTTATTTTTTACTTTGGGTTTTTGTCAAAAACAAATTTCTTTCTTTCCATGCACCATTACTACTTGAGTTTTTCTTTGAAACTTTTTCCTTTTTTATTTTCTTCCCAACTTCTGTTTTTTACAATAAGTTATTTCAAATTTTACTAAGGGTTGTAACTTTGAAAGAACAAAAAAATTCATTGTGCGGTTCAAAGGGATTTGTCAACGGATTATCACCCTCACAAGGTAGGTTTTTTAGGTCAAATAGCTCTCTCACTCATTAAAAAAAATGTCTTGATCCTTTCCATGACTTTCGAACATATCAAGTAATTAATAAGACTAATTCAAAGTCTACTTAGTTGTTATGCATGTCTACTCTCGATATTTTAGTAAAACATGAGGTTGCACACTTCTCACTATTCTAGGCTTTATGGTTGTTGACTTATGTCAACGGTTTTCTCTAAGCTGTAGAAAAAAATGAACTTTGAATAAAGATAAGAATTCATATCGTGTTATTTTTCACAAAAAGTTAGGCATCAATTCTGAATGAAACATTTAAAGAGAACAAAACCTTTTTTCATGCCTTTTGTAGTCAACTTTTAGTTGGTTTTTCCATGCTTTTTAGACTTTTTAAATCATTATTTGAATCATTTGTAGACAAACTTCCTTTAGGAATATTTTTTCAAAAAACTTTCAAGACTTTTTAAAAAAATTAACACTTAATCATGAAAACAATTCAAAACAAACAGGTATAGGTTAGTTTGGATCATATTTATATTCCACCAGTGTAGAAAACATTTTCTTATCCTCATGAAACAAAATAATTGAGTGTTGCAAAGGTGTCTTTGCCCATCCCCAAGCTCCTCACTTAGCCCTCCCATGTGACCAAGTCGGGCTAGGTGCACTAGGGGGAGCTTAGCCTTCTTCTACATCAAACTGTGTTAGGCGCATCATGTGGCACGCTTAGCACACCGTCTGTGACAATAGTAAAACCTGTTATTTTCTGTGTATTTTTTTTGTTTCGCGCATATTCATATTGGGGAACAAACAATACCAGATGTATCACAATATTCAAAATGTGCTAGCAGTTTGGGTGTGCTCATGTACTTAGTACAAAATGACCAACACACCCAATTACAATGTGCATGGTGTTCAACTGAAATGACTTCTATAAATAGAGATAAAAGTACTGATATCACAACTGGGTTGCCTCCCAATGAGCGCTTGTTTAACGTCATTATCTTAACAGTGGTTTGTGTCACATGACACCTATTATCTTGTAATTTACCTCACGATCTTTGACTATGACATTGACTTTTCCTTTGTCTATATCCACAAGCATCCTCACAGTTTTCATGAAAGGTCTTCCCAAGATGAGAGGTGTTTTGGGGTCTACATTGACATCTAGTATCACAAAGTCCATAGGAAATGAATGGTTGTCAACTTGTATCAGTACATATTTAAATGGTCACATTAGTTTCCTACATGTTTTGTATGCCATTTGCAAGTCTTTTGCATATGGATTTACCTGCATATACCCAATTCTATCAACCATAAAAGGGGAATAATATTAACAATTGCACCTAAATTTATAAGTACATTGCCAATTTCCACATGACCTATAGAAACAAGTAATACTACTACTCAAAGGTTAGATTCCTTCATTGGTAGGTCCTTCAATTTTTCCTAGAAGGTTTCATCTAACATTTCTTCTTTTTTGAATCTTCAGTTACTTCTTGATTGGCTTCAATAATTTTATCGTCCCTGACAGCAACATTGCAGTTTTCCTTTGGATTATTCTTTATATTTGCACTTAATGTGATGCCTGGGAGATCTGATAACTGTTTGGCTAATTGGCCCACATGTACTTCAAGGTTTTTAATGGAGGCTTCAGTGTTTTTGTGGGTTTCCCATAGACACCTGTATAAACTAAATGAGTGTATCCTCCAACTTTGTCACTTTGTCCAATAGTGGAGGTGTTTATGAATAATGCTGAAAATGTTGTCTATTGGATGGACCATCTTCGAATCTCCATCCTTGATTGAAATTATTTTTCTATTGAGGTATATCATGAATTTCCTTCTGTTGTTGCGACAACTTTGACATTTGTTTAGTTAGTTCATCCAATGTTTTGGTTAAAAACTTGTTTTGAGCAAGAATGCCATCATTGGTATTCAGTTCTATGATACCATTATTTTTTTGAGTTAGGTTCCTGTTGTGTTTTCTTTGATGATCACTAAGCGCTATACACTCAATTATTGCAGTTGCATCTTCGGCGCTTTTGGACATCAGAGAACCTCCAACAATAACATCTAGTAACAACTTAGGTCGTTGTATAAGTTTGTTTCTGAAAATGTGTACTTGCGTGATTTCTTCAAAACTGTGGTTTAGATATCATCCCATCATGGACTTGTACCTTCCCGCTTCACAGAGAGTTTTTCTTACACCTTGGGAAAACATCACAGTGGTAGTCTTTGCTTCCATATATTTGTTATGAGGAAGGGATTTTTTAGGAAGTTTTTCTCCAACAAGTTCTAATCTGTCATCATCAAAGTAGGTTAGAATAGATACCACTCCTTTACTTTGTCAACCAGTGACTATGGAAACGATCGTAGGAATACTCCTTCTTCCTCATTTTCTGACACTTATAGCTTATTGGAAATCTCGTAGAATTTTGTGAAGTGTGTATACAGGTCTTCATGACTACACATACAAAAGGTTATCATATAAAGTTTGCAACAATATCTTTTTCATTCCACTTTGTTGGACATTCCCTTTATGTTCTAGCTAAATGAGCTAGACCTCTAGGACTGTGTTGACACGGTGTGCCAGCATTTTTGTTTCCACTGTTGTTGTTTACTTAAACCATTGTTCCTTGTTGTTTAACATGAGACTTTTACAGATCTATCTTTTCGACTCTTTGTTTCTTTTTCATATTTTTACAAAGTTTTCTGCGTGATGTTCTTTCGATTTCAGGATCGAGCAAGAATTGTTTAGTAGAAACTTTACCTCACATAAACTAACAAAAATAGATCTACTTCTAAAAGTTAATAAGTTAGTGAGTATAAACAAAAATAAATCCTATATATATATATATATATATATATATATATATATATATATATATATATATATGTGTGTGTGTGTGTGTGTGTGTGTGTGTGTGTGTGTGTACTTCAAAAAATTCACTATGCCTTTATCTTTAAAACATAGCACCAGTCCCCAACAACGATCACATATTACCCTCATTCATATTACCGTTTGGTCTCTACATCATGAGGTCAATGTATTACCCAATAGAACAATATATGTTACTATTAACCAATACAAATAATTAAAGTCCCAACAGTCGTAAAGTAGCGAGACTCCTCATCGATCTTGCTACAATATATGTGGAGATTTAGCTTATACCTATGTCTAAGATTAGTACTCAATGGGTGATTATCTTGGATCTATTAATGACAAACACATTTTGATATCAGATCACATCATGAAAACAAATTTTAGGTTGCAAAGCTAAAACAATCATTAAGATTAAAGAGTCGCCAATATTACATCATAAGTAGACTTACATAGAACTTCATGATCTATTTAGTACATGAATATAATGATTACATCTAACCCCAACAATATAAATTTTGGCTACGCTTACACATGATTAGTGTAACAGTTGGCCTTTCCAGAGAAGTTGACTTTGGAATTGGGATATACCCTATCACTTGAGGAGTGCTTCCGCCTTCAAACTCCCTTTCTTATCCTCCTGTTGTAGACCGGAGTGAACCTACTCCAATTTTATACTCCTCCAATCCACCGAAACTCCCTTTGAACTCAACTAAAAACTTATATTTATAGGTAAAATTAGGAGGCTCTTGTTGGGTGCACTATTCTTACACCCAATGTGCCTACCCTTCTCTGACACTTCTGACCATTCTATTTTCTTCTTCAGCAAGAAACACCTGCATGTCTTCGACACGTCCTTGGTCTCCTTTGCTCTCCTAAAGCACCACCCACTTCGACTATCACACTAACCCTTACTTCACGATGAAGTACTTGCACCTGGTACTGCCACCTAGCCCTACTCTACTCCTAGTTCACCTGTAGATATGGCTTAGTAAGCCTTGCTTTTTCATGGTTTTTTTTCCTGATTTCTTCGTGTTATTTGTGGGTTTCTTGTTCCTTTCACATGTTTTTGATAAGTGCATGTAAGAAAAGTCTAACAAGTGTTTCTTTACTTTTCATAGATAAATCAAAGGTTTTTATAATGATTGCTTATGATATAAGTCGATAATTATCAACATTTTGAAGATAAATCAGACACTTATCATTGATCTTGAAAGTATCCAATAATGTTTGAGAGCTTTTATAAGGTTAAACCCATAAACCCCATTACATATGGAAAATGAAGTTTCAGGTTAACTTCCAACCAAACAACGAACAAAGTCTCAAGCGGTTAATCTCTAAGTTGAATCGAGATTTTATATTGAGCAGATCTCGAATCGACTAAGATTTTGTATAGTGTTGAGCTTAAGAATCGATGTGAATATTCTTTAGTATTTATTCTTCACGAACTCAAAATGAGAGCTTTTCTTTAAGTGGCGGAGCTCACGAATCAAACAGAGGCTTATATTGATTCTCCAAAAGAGCTTTTAACATGTTTAACTCAAAACAAACAATTACTTTCTAAGAAAGAATAATTTACTCAAGAGGAAAAATAACTCATGGTAAATTTATAATAATGTCATTTTCCAAAACAACTTCCTCACTAAACTCAAGAATGTTTCTCAAATCGCTGTGGCTAAACATATGCGAGAGAAAGAATTTTAGAGAGAGAGAGAGAGAAGCGGGGGGTGAGATATCGCACATTTTCTGGTTTGTTTGAAATTAAGGGGAAAACCTATATTTATAGGCCAAGGAATGGTTTATTTTAGGAAATAATCCATGTGCAAAATTAATGACCTAATTGATTTTATAATATATTAGGAACATGCAATAATCGATTATTATTGTCCAAATTGGAAGTTTTTGATTGAGATTCATTACCGTTCATTAAGACACTTTCATAATTGATTATAGACTTGATTCTCCCTCATATAATCGATTAGGAATTTTTTCTAATCGATTAGATAGTTCAAAAACTTGTCATAATCCATCTGACAGTTCTCAATTCATCTGGCTAGACACCAGAAACATGTTAGGTGATTTTATTATAAAAAGATATGCTTTAAAATACTTTTTGATGTGTGTGTGTGTGTGTGTGTGTGTGTGTGTGTGTGTGATTTAGCCATTATGTATCTAAAAACGCCCTTGTGTTTTTATAATACTCTAATCACTCATACAAACATGATCGAGTGAGCTTTCTCATGTAAGAACAAGAATTGATTATGCATCTGGCCTTTAGTTTTAATGATAACAATACATTGTTTCTTAGAGAATAATTTTGTCCACTAATGGTTTTGTCTAGTGTGTAGCTTTTACTAACAAATTTTGACTCTGAAGAATTGACATGTGACGTCATCAGACTCTGGAATAAACACACTCTGACTCTGAAAAGATAAAAGTGCTTTACAAGATGCTGTCAAGTTCTAAAAAGCTCTTATATAATGGTTCTGAAGAACGAGGTTCTGAAGATTATCTCAACTAGTCTTTTGATCCTTCTAAGCATGCTTCAACATCATTTATTCAGAAGCCTCTGAAGATTAGAAGATAAGGTCAAAAGGTTTTGCGTCATGAAAATAATACACAGTACAAGATCACACTTCCTTCCACTATATTGATTTTATGGGCTAAGGACAATATTATTATACCATTATGCCTCTTATATGCAAATTGTTATATACGAATACAATTGCATTCTTAATATTCCAATTTTATCCTCCAATGGATCTTTTCATTGCCTATATAAAGGAGACTTAGAAGATTGGAGAAGTAACTAATGCTAATTCACTGCGCTATATTACGCTCATATACAATGCTTTTACTAAAGTATATATTTTCTGTGTATAGTTTTTGAAAGCACACATAGAGCTTTTGTTTGTTATTATGTGAATATTTGATTGTACTAAACTTGTGTTAATATGCTTTCTTAGAAGCATTCCTGTAAACACAGTCTTGTAAATCTCATTTGTTTAAGTGGTTTCCTTGAGTGACTAGGTTTTAGTTATATATACTTAAGAAGACAAAGACAATTTGTCTTTGTGGCATCTGTAATTAGTTTCACATATAATGGATTAAGTCCTTGTTGAGAAGGAAAAATCACCTTTGCGGGTGGACTGGAGGTAGTTTTGTTAACAGCGAACCAGGATAAAAATAATTGTGTTATTTTTCTTGTTCGTGTTATTGTTTGATTGTGTTGGTTCTAAAAATATTTCATTTGTATAAACCCAATTCACCCCCCCCCCCTTTCATGTGTTTCTTGCCACCTTCAGTTGTAATTAGAGCTTCGGTTCTGGTCTTAGTAAGATTATCAAACACTTAACAATGTCAGATAAAGATCCAGTGTGAAACATAATGGCTAATATCTCACCACCAGTTGCTCAAACAAATAATAGAGATCACTATAATGCTAAACCTCATGTTCTTTATGGAGATAGATATGATTATTGGAAAGATAGAATAAAGAGCTTCTTTCTAGGTCACAATGTTGATCTATGGGATATGGTAGTAAATGTATACATACACCCAATAGATGCAATGGGCAATAAAGTTGAAAGAAGAGTGACAACTGATCGCTCGACTTTATGAGTCGAATTGGGGTACAAACTGCAAGTGCACAGTTCTATCGCGTAGTTTTAAAAGATATCGATCCCACAGGGACTTATGAATCGATATACCGTTATCTAAGGTTACTTCGTAAAGCTAAGGCAGGTAATACTTTGATTGTTTGGGGGAAAAGCTAAAACTAAAAGAAGATCTAAAATAAATATCTAATAAGCGGATATCGGTATGCAGTTCGTCGTAATTAGGGAATCAATTCTTTATTGGTTTCTTGGTTTTAAAATAAATCTTTTCAGTTGACACTATTGATTAAAAGTTTTATCTCAAACTCTCGCTCTGTTGAATAAACTATGATTTTATATTAACGTAGCTGTCACTTATAGTTAAGTCAAAAACCACTTTTTGAAAACAATAGAATCCGTAGAAACTCTTTTTAAGAAAACACTAATCGTTTAAACACCCTTATCTCAAACTCTCGCTCTGTTGACTTAGGTTATATAATTAAATTCAAATGCTTAACTCTCGTCCTCACATTCAATCTTTAAAAATACTTTTTGAAAAAGGTTAGAATTTAATTAACTCTAAAAACTGCTCTCGCCCTGATCTAGAATTAATGTCCAATTTACACTGTCCAGTCAAAACCTCAAACTCTCGCTCTATTGATTTTAACTTCTTTATGTCTTTTATTTTCGTACAAAAACTTTGTTATTAAACCTGTAAATTGAGACCGTAAAAAGAGTGATTTTAATTTTAAACTTAATTAAACCAACTTAGTTTTGATTCCTTCATTTCGCTTACTCTACATACCGATACCTAAATAATTTAGCCAGACATACTAAACAGGCTTAAATAAATATCATGCATAAACAGATTCATCTCAGGCAAATAATATAAATAAACAGTAAAACAGGGCATATATAAATTCAAACAATAATTAAAGAACCTGAGAAATTAAATAGCAGTCTTGAACACTCCACCACAGGTCGGTTGGATCTGTTCTTGAATTCTTCAATCAGGCAGGAAAATAAAAGCGAAGGAATAAAAAAACTAGATTCTAACGTAAGGTTAGATCCGGTAAAAGAAAAATGCGAACGGCAAAGAAATCTGGAAAAAGTGTCGAACCGAGAGCTTTCCAAAAAGCTCTATTTATACTGATACTTATTGCAACTGCTTCCAAGGGTTTTCCGTAAATATAGCCATTACGTTGTAAAAGGGTCAAGCGTGAAAGTAGCTTCAACGTGGTCTGTTGCGTTCCTGGTGCCAAAAATGTAGGGGAATGGTGTGACGTCCGTCACACCATGTGTGACGCTCGTCACAAGAGTGTGCAAGGCGTGACGCTCGTCACAGCCCTTGTGACGCTCGTCACAGGCACAGCGCATGTGCCTTTTGGGCTGGGCTTTGGCTTTTGATATTTGCTTCTTTTCATTCCTTTTTGCACCTCCTTTTCTTCCTTTTTTACTTGTGCTTCAAATAAACTACCTGAGATAAATAGAAAGAAAATACCGCGTAATATCTGATAAAATGAAATAAATTAAAGTAAATAATAATATAATTCAATTAAATTGAGTCCTAGAATGTGATACTATTTCATGTTATCAAACTCCCCCATACTTAGATCTTTGCTTGTCCTCAAGCAAAATACAGTATAGAACTTGTTTTAAAAAATTTAGCCAGATGAAATTTCAAAACACACATCAATTCGTACTAGGTTGCATGTAAACCTTGTTTAGAAGTAACTTGAGTTTAATATTGACATCAACAACCACCGTCACAACCTCAGATAACCTCACCTTATGCAAACCAGTTCAAGTAATACCATTATAGCTATCCTAGTTCCTTTACTCTTATTTCACCCGTTTTCATTCTAGCGAAATCACATTAAGCCCTTTATCTTTTCGCGCACATAGTGGAGTAACCGGTTAGTGATTCTGATCCCTTTTTAGCTAGAAGTTCTGGTACGTAAGTCGGATAACTTCGTTATTCAGTCCATTGCAAATTGCGGGGGATCGGACCGTAGTCCGCCCTACCAAGTTCAGTACCAGATACCTGCTGAACCAACTCATAATGGATCTCTCATATTATGCTTTTGTATGATCTGCAACCTTTAGATTAAATGATATGGTAAGGATCACCTAACTTAATTAGTGCATTTCCTGATATATATAATTTTTTTGTTACTATGGGAATCATTCACTTATATTCATCGGCTCTCCACGTAGTTTGCTATTAAGATGGTGCTGACTTCTCGTATAAACTACTCGGGGTTACTATAAAACTAAAAGTTCAAGGGATTGGTATAATAGTTACTTATCCTGATCTAACATGTTGAGGTTCTTAGAGGGTTGTTATGGTAATAATTTTTGTCTTAATTTGTCTCAAGTTCGATAAAATGAGCAACCTTTATACTCACTGGGTGTGTTAAATTTCTGTTATGGCTCATGAAAATTGAGGGGAATAGATAATAGAAGGTTTTCACACTAGGGACTTAACTTAAAATAAATCTATATTATAATAATATTTTTTTTATAAGGGAAATAACAATGAAAAGAAAGATACATACTTGAAAAGGAAAGAGGAGGATAGAAAGAACATGGTTTTCCCCCCCATACTTGAATGAAACATTGTCCTCAATGTTTGAAGGAAAAAATGAATTACAAAAAGAAAGGAAAAAAAACTAAAGTTAAGGTTGCCTGCCGCCTCTTGTTCTTGGGCCTGGTGATCGCTGACGTAAGTCTAAGTCGTCAAACCTGCTGAACAGCTCAGTGAACCGCTGATCGGTTATGGCATTCCTCTCTTCCTGTTGTTGTTGCATTTGGCGCATCATGTGCATCATTTCGAGATTCTGTGCTTGCATACCATCGATAGCATCCATGATGTCGTCATTGGTTGCAGGCCTTCTTCGTCGACGACGTCGGGAGGATGGGCCGGCTGCAGTATCGGAAGGGTTGAGCGGGACTGATTGTTGTGCAGGAGTGTTATCACCTTGCTCCATTTCTTCGAACTCGTCGGTAGACGGGTTTGCATGTGAAGGCTCGGTAGCTTATGGAGCATTCAGATCATAGAGGTGGCGGTTGGGATTGGTGACATCTGTTAGGGAAATGTTGGGGAGAACAACGCTTGGGACGGCCTGGTTATTCACCATAAGGTAATATTTTCCGCCTACTCTGTTTTTTATTAGGCGGCTGGACCGACAGTAGCTGATATCCATAAATAGGGGAGGTAAAGATTCTAAAGTTTGGAGTCTATCCCCTAGGTTTAAGCCAAGTGCTATGGTGGTGATTAATCCACCAATTACAAAAGGTTGACGGCCTCTAGCACATAAGGTGCGGATATGATGAAATAGGAAGGAGGCGGCGTTTACCTTAGCCTGCGGTTCAAAGACGCATTCGAGGAAGAAGAGTTCCTTTGTGTTGACCTTGCTGTTGTTCGGTCTTCCAAAAACGGTGTTTTGTAGGATGCGGATAAAGTACCGGATAGTTGGGTTATGTATATGGGAAACAAGGAGCTCTTCCCAGTTGTTGGCATCTATACCGGATATTTTCTTAAAGAGGTCGAAAGCGGCAATTGTGCTCCAATTCAAGTTTGGAGGGATTCTGGGGTAGACTTGACCTTCTGTGGGGAAATGTAGCATGGTGCTCAATTGGTTTTGGGTTAAGGAATACTCGGTGTTGAACATACGGAAGGTTGCGGTACCGGTTAAGAATTCGTCCTCACCGGCGGGAGTGTTGTAGGCATATGAACTTAAGAATTCTAAGGTTAGGGATGGGTAGGTGGGTTGATTATGCGTGCAAAGAAAGGTTAGATCGGCAAGGCGGAGCATCCACTCGATACCTTGAAGTAATCCTAATTGTTGTAAACAAGTTGAATCGGGATACCTGGTAGAAGTGACACCGTGTTGTTGAAAGCACTCGAATTGCTCCCTTTGATAGTTTTCATCTTCGGATCGGAAGATGATATTTCCGAAATTCTGATTGCCCGCCATACTGATGAATGGTTTGAAAGAGGTAATTTGGGAAAGAAAAGAAATGTATTTGATATTAGAGAGTGGTTTGTGGTGAATGGAGGAAGGTTTGGTGGGTATTTATAGGAAAAGAATTTGGAAGTTGGAAAAGAGGTGGTTGAAAAGTGAATAAATGTGGGTTAATGGGAATAAATGGGGAAGGTAAAAAGGTGAAAGGGTGTAACGTTCGTCTCCAACGGCACTGTAACGTTCACCTAGTCTGGAGGTGTTACGTTCGTCACAGGGGCGTGACGGGCGTAACAAGTACTTGGCGTGCCGTCCGTCATAGATTGTGTGACGCTCGTCACACAGTCTTTTTGGCATGGTTCAGCTAGCGTTCTTCATAATAACTTGGTAATTTATTTTTACTATTTCGTTTTGCTTTGCTTCAGATTATTTTATTTTGCTATTTAAATTTTCCTGCATGCTATTCTACTTTGCATAATAGTGCATAAATATATTGTTCTTTAATAAGTCATGTAGGCAGCAACAGTAGAGAGCATAATAGATATTACATAATAAAATAAATAAATAGCTTCAATAAAATAATCATAATGTAACAATGGAGAAAAACAAAAATGCGAAAGAGAAACAAATACGAACATAATTTGAAATAACATTAAATAATAAAACTAACTAAAACTAGATAACTAAGAAAAATAAATTCTATCCATCTGCACGATCTCTGGCCGGAGGAGCAAAGGAGTTAACACGGTTTAGCAACTCGTGAAACTGATTTGTCATACCGTTCATGTATCCTTGAACTTCGTGTCTCATGCTAGCGAACTCTTCTCTGAGGGCTTCTTGTTCTGACATCAAAGCTTCAATGGCAGTGTTATAATCAGTTCCGGGCATATGATGTCTAAGGTCGGGTATTGCCGATTCTTCGGTCTGAACAGGTTGAGGAGGAGGATCAATATCATAATAGCCAGAGGGTGTCTGAGGGTCAGATTCGGCATAAGGAATCTGGTCATCACAAATCTCATAGTCCTGGATGGATTCAGTGGATCTAGCAGGAGAGGGGGTTTCGTTCAGATTGTAGAGCCAGTTACTGCGGTTATGAACACTAGTCCTAGGATCGGGCATGGTGAATAGGCAAAGGACTTGGTTATTAATTATAAGCTCAAACTCATCAAACCCTAGGTTTGCTATAAACATGGTGTTGAAGAGGAAGGGTATACTCATAATAGTAATGCCACAAAAAGGGCTTAAGTCAAGCATAGGCTGACGTAATCCAATAGCATTACCTATCATAGTTATTAAACCGCCTATTCGAATTGGTGCCCGCTCATCTTGGATAAGGTGGTCCAAATTTGCTAGCATAAAAGTGGCACCGTTTACTGGACGGTTCTGGGAAGCACAAAATATGATGAAGAGTTCATCACGTGAAACTGTGGTACTGTTTGGCTTCTTCCCAAATAAGGTGTGGGTCAGGATCTTATGGAAATAACGGAAGGTCGGGTTATGTATGTTTCCAGAGAGAAACTCATGTTCCTCGGGATCGTCATTTCCAGTCAAGTTACCCCAAAAGTCTTCAAGTTCTCTATATTCAAAAAGTTCTTCTTGGCTCATTGTGAATGTGTCAAAGGATGTAGGGAAACCTAAGAGGTTGGTAAAATCTTGAATATTAAATTGGTACTCCATGTTAAACATTATGAACTGGATAAAACCTCTGCTTATTCCTTTTCCATGGCTGGGTAGATAGATCAGAGAACTAAGAAATTCTAGAGTCAGTCTCCGGTATGTGACGAAATGTCTACGGATAGGGGAGGTTTCCCACCCTATCTGACTCAGCAAATACAGGACACTTTGTCTTAGTCCAAGGGCAGTCATTGCCCAGTCATCAGCATACAGGCTAGGTAGCATCTCTCTCGTGGCTAGTTCCTCAAACTTTTGTTTCTGAGCTGTTCCTCTGAATTTGATACCCATACGATCAATTTGTCCCATCAGGTTAGTGTTAGCTAGAGAAAAGAAAAACAAGAGTTTTAGTCAGGATTTGGCCAAATGCCGAAAGAAGAAGTGAAAGGTTTTTAATAGATAAAAATAAGAATGAATACCAAATAAAAGTTAAAAGAATAATTAAGGAAGAAATAAAAAAAATATAAATATGATAATAGAAGAAAATAATAAAATATTTGTGGGTTGTCTCCCACTAAGCGCTTTGTTTAATGTCGCAAGCTCGACATAAAAACAATCAATTATAATCTATAAGTTCTTGAGGCATTTCGTCTAAGTGCAAGACTTGCGAATCTTCATTGTTTTCTGCATAGTGGTAATGTTTTAGACGTTGCCCGTTTACGGTAAATGGTTCCATAGATTTGCCTTTAATTTCTACTGCTCCACTGGGAAAAACATTGGTGATTTGAAAAGGACCTGACCATCTAGATCGTAGTTTTCCCGAGAATAACTTTAGCCTGGAGTTAAATAAAAGGACTGTATCGCCTTGTTTGAAGATTTTCCTTGATATGCGCTTGTCATGCCATTGTTTTGTTCTTTCTTTGTAGATTCTGGCATTTTCGTAAGCGTCTCTTCTGAGTTCCTCTAATTCGCTTATATCAAGGATTCTCTTTTCACCGGCGGCTTTATAGTTTAAATTTAGATTTTTAATAGCCCAATAGGCTTTATGTTCTAATTCTACCGGGAGGTGACAGGATTTTCCATAAATTAGCTTAAATGGGGTTGTCCCTATGGGAGTTTTGCAAGCAGTTCGGTAAGCCCATAAAGCTTCTGGTAATTTCAATGACCAGTCTTTCCTTGAAGTGGCGACTGTTTTCTCTAGTATATGTTTGATTTCTCTGTTAGACACTTCCACTTGCCCACTGGTTTGAGGGTGGTAAGGTGTCGCAACTCTATGTCTTACGCCATACTTAAGCAGTAGTTTTTCGAGTACCTTGGATATGAAATACGATCCACCATCACTGACTACTATTCTTGAGACACCAAACCTTGGAAATATTATATTCTTAAAGAGTCTAGTTACTACTCGTGTGTCGTTTGTTGGTGAAGCTATAGCTTCAATCCATTTCGATACGTAGTCAACTGTCACGAGTATGTATTTGTTACCGAAAGAGGATGGAAAAGGTCCCATGAAGTCTATTCCCCACACGTCGAAAATCTCTACTTCCAAAACGCCCTTTTGTGGCATCTCGTCACGTCTAGATATGTTTCCTGTGCGTTGACATCTGTCACATTTCTTAATAGTTGCATGTACATCCTTCCATATATTTGGCCAATAGAAACCGGCTTGTAGGATTTTAGAGCAGGTCTTGGATGTACTTGCATGTCCACCATAAGGAGCGGAGTGACAGTGTTGGATTATATTTTCTACCTCTTCTTCAGGTATACACCGACGGAAAATACCATCGGGGCCTCTTTTAAAAAGTAAGGGGTCATCCCAGTAATAATGTTTTATGTCATAGAAGAGTTGTTTCTTCTGTTGGTAGGATAAGGTAGGTGGAACGATTCCGGTAGCTAAATAATTGACGAGGTCAGCGTACCACGGTGTAACAGATATAGCTAAGGTGGTTTCTACCTGTTTATCAGCGTTATTTTCTTCCAAAGTAGCTATAAGTTTATCGTACGAGAAATCGTCGTTAATTGATGTTCTTTCCGGTTCAAGGTTCTCAAGTCTAGAGAGGTGATCCGCTACTACGTTTTCAGTTCCTTTCTTGTCTTTGATTTCCAAATCGAACTCTTGTAGCAACAGGATCCACCTTAGGAGTCTAGGTTTAGCATCCTTTTTAGTTAAGAGGTATTTGATAGCAGCGTGGTCAGTGTAGATGATTATTTTGGCTCCGACCAAGTAAGAACGAAATTTATCTAGCGCAAATACTACTGCTAGAAGTTCTTTCTCGGTTGTGGCGTAATTCATTTGTGCTTCATCTAGAGTTCTACTTGCGTAATATATAACGTGAAGCTTTTTATCTTTTCGTTGTCCTAAAACAGCACCTACAGCGTAATCACTAGCATCACACATTATTTCGAATGGTTCGTTCCAATCTGGTGTCTGCATTATGGGCGCGGAGATCAGTGCTTGTTTAAGCGTTTGAAATGCTTCTAAACATTTATTGTCGAATATGAATTCAGCATCTTTCATTAATAACCCGGTCAAAGGTTTAGTTATTTTAGAGAAGTCTTTAATGAATCGTCGGTAAAAACCGGCATGTCCTACAAAGCTTCGTACTTCTCTCACAGTTTTCGGGGGTTGAAGATTTTCGATTACCTCTATTTTAGCTTTGTCTACTTCAATTCCTCTGTTCGAGATGATGTGTCCTAAAACAATTCCTTCTTGTACCATAAAGTGGCATTTTTCCCAATTAAGTACTAGGTTTACTTTTACACATCGCTCTAGAACTCTCTCTAGGTTTTCAAGGCATTCTTCAAAGCTTTGTCCGCATACGGAAAAGTCATCCATAAATACTTCCATGATGTTTTCTAGAAAATCGGCGGATATTGCCATCATGCACCTTTGGAAAGTTGCGGGAGCATTACACAAGCCAAACGGCATTCGTCTATAAGCGAAGGTACCAAAAGGGCACGTGAACATTGTCTTTTCTTGGTCATCAGGGTGAATTGGTATTTGAAAGAAACCTGAGTAACCGTCTAGATAGCAGAAATGTGAATGTTTTGCTAATCGTTCTAACATCTGGTCAATGAATGGTAAAGGGAAATGATCTTTTCGGGTTGCTTTGTTTAGTTTCCTATTGTCAATGCACATTCTCCATCCCGATTCGATTCGTTTGGTTATAGTTTCTCCTTTTTCATTTTCAATGACTGTTATACCTCCTTTCTTTGGTACTACGTGTATAGGACTAACCCATTTGCTATCAGATATAGGATATATGATACCTGCCTCTAATAACTTGGTTATTTCCTTCTTCACTACCTCACTCAGGATCGGGTTTAGTCTCCTCTGGTGTTCCCTAGAAGTTTTACAGTCTTCTTCTAGCATGATGTGGTGCATACAAATAGAGGGACTTATTCCTTTAAGATCGGTGATGTTGTAACCTAGTGTGGTTGGATATTTTCTTAAGATATGCAGGAGTTTTTCTGTTTCGAGTCTTCCTAGGTCAGCATTAACTATCACTGGTCGTTCAAGCTCTAAGTCTAGGAATTCATATCTCAGATTCTTGGGAAGTGTTTTCAGGTCTAAGGTTGGTTTCTTAAGGCATTGCGTAGGGTCCGGTGTTATTGCTAAACATTGGTTAAGTTTGTCTTCTACAAGATAGTCAGATGATTTGTCTCTTTCTAACTCCGTTTCTTTTATGCATTCATCGATGATATCCATGAAGTAACATGTATCTTCTATTGCAGGTGCTTTCAAAAATTGGGAAAGAATGAACTCAATTTTCTCTTCTCCTACTTCAAAAGTGAGTCGTCCTCGTTTTACGTCTATGATTGCACCGACAGTTGCTAAGAATGGTCTTCCCAGTATAATGGGTGTAACTTCATCTTCTCTAATATCCATAATTATAAAATCAGTTGGAATGTAGAATTGACCTATACGCACTGGAACGTTTTCAAGAATTCCTACAGGATATTTGACGGAACGATCTGCTAGTTGCACAGACATTTTAGTTGGTCTTAATTCTCCCATTTCAAGTCTTTTGCATATGGATAAAGGCATAACAGTAATACCGGCTCCTAAATCGCATAAGGCTTTGTCAATGACAAATTTTCCTATGTGACAGGGTATAGAGAAACTACCTGGGTCTTTAAGTTTAGGAGGCATATTTTGGATTATAGCGCTACATTCAGCGGTGAGTGTAACGGTTTCGCTATCTTCAAGTTTCCTTTTATTAGAAAGAATTTCTTTTAAAAACTTGGCATATGAGGGCATCTGCGTAATAGCTTCTGTAAACGGAATTGTGACGTTTAATTGTTTTAGTAGGTCAACAAATTTTTTAAATTGGCCCGCATCTTTGGTTTTAATAAGCCTTTGAGGGTAAGGGATAGGTGGTTTATAAGGTGGTGGAGGTACATAAGGTTCCTTCTTTTCTACGGTTTCCTTATTACTCTCTTCCTTTTCCTTAGGTTCACTTTCCTCCTCAGTTGACTTTTTAGAGTTTTGGTTTTCTATCCTTGGGTCAGACGGTCCTTCCACTTCCGTTCCACTTCTCAGTATAATTGCATGAGCGTGGCTTCTTGGGTTAGGTTGGGGTTGGCCAGGAAATGTACCAGTTGGGGCAGCAGTAGGCGCTTGTTGTTGAGCTACTTGTGATATTTGCGTTTCCAGCATTTTGTTATGAGTAGCCAGGGCATCTACTTTACTTGCTAGTTGTTTAATTTGTTCGCCAGTGTGTACATTCTGGTTTAAGAAATCTTTATTGGTTTGCTGTTGAGAAGCTATAAAGTTTTCCATCATGATTTCCAAGTTGGATTTCCTAGGGGCGTTATTGTTAGGTGTAGATGGGATCGGCTTCTGATATCCCGGAGGTATAGCTGGGGCTTGATTTGAAGATTGTCCAGGTGCGTATAAAGCATTATTACTCTTATATGAAAAATTGGGATGATTCTTCCAATTTGAGTTATAGGTGTGCGAGTAGGGGCTTCCTTGAGCATAGTTTACTTGCTCCGCTTGGATTCCTGTTAGGAGTTGACAATCTGCAGGAGTGTGACCTTGGATTCCACAGACTTCGCAATTCTGAGTTATGGCAACTACGATGGCTGGAGGTGATACATTTAAACTTTCAATTTTCTGGACCAGAGCATCCACTTTTGCATTAACATGATCAAGGTTACTTATCTCGTACATGCCAGTTTTCGTTTGAGGTTTTTCCACCATTGTTCGTTCGGTTCCCCACTGATAGTGGTTTTGAGCCATGCTTTCGATAAGTTGGTAAGCGTCAGCATAAGGTTTGTTCATTAGTGCACCACCTGCGGCGGCATCTATTGTTAACCTCGTGTTGTATAAGAGACCATTATAGAAGGTATGAATTACTAACCAGTCCTCTAAACCATGGTGTGGACAAAGTCTCATCATGTCTTTGTATCTTTCTCATGCTTCGAAAAGAGATTTGTTATCTTTCTGTTTAAATCCATTTATCTGGGCTCTTAACATAGTTGTTTTGCTTGGCGGAAAATATCGAGCAAGAAAAACTTTCTTCAACTCGTTCCATGTGGTGACTAAGTTGGAAGGAAGAGATTGAAGCCATCTTCTAGCGCTATCTCTTAATGAGAAAGGAAAAAGACGAAATCGAATTGCCTCTGAAGTGACACCATTAGCTTTAACAGTATCAGCGTATTGGACAAATACGGATAAATGAAGGTTAGGATCCTCGGTAGGATTTCCAGAGAATTGGTTCTGTTGCACTGCCTGCAACAGTGAAGGTTTGAGTTCAAAGTCGTTTGCTTCGATTGCGGGTGGAGCAATACTTGAATGCGGTTCATCTTGCGATAGAGCGGCGTAATCTCTAAGAGCACGAGCTGGTTCTGCCATCCCGGGTATCGAAGGGAAAATATTTTTGAAATCGGGGAGTTCAACAGGAGGGAGATTGTTTGCAGCACGATATTCCCGAATTCGTCGTAAGACTCGGAGATATAGTTCGATATCGTTGATTCGTAAGTAGAATGGCTCGCCTTGTGAGCGAGTGCGTGGCATACAAATCAACGAAAGAAAGAAAAGAAAAAAGAAAAGCCTTAGTCTCTACAGTGTAACAGAAGAGTTACGATATCGACTAAATAAAAGTCCCCGGCAACGGCGCCAAAAACTTGATCGCTCGACTTTATGAGTCGAATTGGGGTACAAACTGCAAGTGCACAGTTCTATCGCGTAGTTTTAAAAGATATCGATCCCACAGGGACTTATGAATCGATATACCGTTATCTAAGGTTACTTCGTAAAGCTAAGGCAGGTAATACTTTGATTGTTTGGGGGAAAAGCTAAAACTAAAATAAGATCTAAAATAAATATCTAATAAGCGGATATCGGTATGCAGTTCGTCGTAATTAGGGAATCAATTCTTTATTAGTTTCTTGGTTTTAAAATAAATCTTTTCAGTTGACGCTATTGATTAAAAGTTTTATCTCAAACTCTCGCTCTGTTGAATAAACTATGATTTTATATTAACGTAGCTGTCACTTATAGTTAAGTCAAAAACCACTTTTTGAAAACAATAGAATCCGTAGAAACTCTTTTTAAGAAAACACTAATCGTTTAAACACCCTTATCTCAAACTCTCGCTCTGTTGACTTAGGTTATATAATTAAATTCAAATGCTTAACTCTCGTCCTCACATTCAATCTTTAAAAATACTTTTTGAAAAAGGTTAGAATTTAATTAACTCTAAAAATTGCTCTCGCCCTGATCTAGAATTAATGTCCAATTTACACTGTCCAGTCAAAACCTCAAACTCTCGCTCTATTGATTTTAACTTCTTTATGTCTTTTACTTTCGTACAAAAACTTTGTTATTAAACCTGTAAATTGAGACCGTAAAAAGAGTGATTTTAATTTTAAACTTAATTAAACCAACTTAGTTTTGATTCCTTCATTTCGCTTACTCTACATACCGATACCTAAATAATTTAGCCAGACATACTAAACAGGCTTAAATAAATATCATGCATAAACAGATTCATCTCAGGCAAATAATATAAATAAACAGTAAAACAGGGCATATATAAATTCAAACAATAATTAAAGAACCTGAGAAATTAAATAGCAGTCTTGAACACTCCACCACAGGTCGGTTGGATCTGTTCTTGAATTCTTCAATCAGGCAGGAAAATAAAAGCGAAGGAATAAAAAAACTAGATTCTAACGTAAGGTTAGATCCGGTAAAAGATACACAATAGTTTCCGGTGTAGAAACTATTGTGCGAAAAAGAATTAACTAAATGCTAAAAAGGAAAATAGAATTGCAAAAGAAACAATATAAAAATTGTAAAAGTAGTACTGTAAAAATATGCTTAAGCTGCTGGAAAAAGAAAAATGCGAACGGCAAAGAAATATGGAAAAAGTGTCGAACCGAGAGCTTTCCAAAAAGCTCTATTTATACTGATACTTATTGCAACTGCTTCCAAGGGTTTTCCATAAATATAGCCATTACGTTGTAAAAGGGTCAAGCGTGAAAGTAGCTTCAACGTGGTCTGTTGCGTTCCTGGTGCCAAAAATGTAGGGGAATGGTGTGACGTCCGTCACACCATGTGTGACGCTCGTCACAGGAGTGTGCAAGGCGTGACGCTCGTCACAGCCCTTGTGACGCTCGTCACAGGCACAACGCCTGTGCCTTTTGGGCTGGGCTTTGGCTTTTGATATTTGCTTCTTTTCATTCCTTTTTGCACCTCCTTTTCTTCCTTTTTTACTTGTGCTTCAAATAAACTACCTGAGATAAATAGAAAGAAAATACCGTGTAATATCTGATAAAATGAAATAAATTAAAGTAAATAATAATATAATTCAATTAAATTGAGTCCTAGAATGTGATACTATTTCATGTTATCAACAACAGATCAACAGAAGAAAGATTATAAGAATCATCACAAAGCAAGAATCATCTTGTTAACGTTATTTCATACACTAAGTCTGAAAAGATCGGTAACAGAGATACTACAAAGTCAATATTGGAATCTCTGAGGATGACTCACGAAGGGAACCCATAAGTCAAAGTAACCAAGGCTCTTGCCTTGATTTAAAAATATGAAGCGTTTAAGATGGAGGACGAGGATATTGTTGAGAACATGTTCTCAAGGTTTCAAACTCTTGTTGCAGGACTTAAGTTTCTGAACAAAGGGTATTCTATTGTTAATCATGTTAAGAAGATCATCAGAATTCTACCAAAAAGATGAAGACCTATGGTAACTACTATGAAGTTATTAAAGGATCTGAACAACACTTCTCTTGAAGAATTGGTTAGTTCTTTAAAAAGTCATGAGATTGAGCTTGAGGAAGATGAGCCCAATAGAAAGAGAAAATTTGTTGCTCTGAAGTCTTCAGGAAGATTTGAGAAGACAAAAGTTATTCAAGCATAAATAGATGAAGATTTTGAACAGGAATCAGAAGAATATGAATCATCCCTTCTCTCTAGACGTGTCAATTAACTCTGGACGAAAAGTCAAGGAAAATTCAGAGGACAAAGAAGGACATGTGGTCGTTTTGAGTCTACTTTTGGATTCAAGAAAGATGGAGTTGGTAATGAACTCATGTGCTTTAACTGCAAGGAGCCCGACCACTTCAAGAATGAATGTCCCAAGTTAAAGAAATACAAACCTATTAAGAATTTCAGAGGAATGAAGAAGGGTATGATGGCTACATGGGATAATTCAGAGTCCTCAGAAGATAACTCTGAGGTAGAGCAGGATAACATGGCGCTAATGGCATGCATTGAAGCTCCTATTGAGACGATTCAATCAGAATCAGAATCTGAGTCAGATTCTAAATAGGTATTTGATGAACTCTCTTGTTCTGAACTTGAATCTAGTTTATCAGAAGTTCTGGACAAGTATCAGAAGCTTATGGACAAATACAAGGATCTAAAGAAGATTCATGTATCTAAATCATAAGCATACTGTAAGACTCAGAAAGATTTCTTGAGTTTGAGTGAAGAAAGTTTTATTTTGAAAAACAACAACTATATGCCTCAAAGCAAGAGTCTCAAACCTGAGAAGAAAACTCTTTCAAAAGCCTCTACATGTTATGGTGATATCATAAATAAATATGATAAATCTTTCCGGAAATTTATTGCTAAAAGCCTGAATAGAAGCTTAATGGCTTCCATGATTTATGGCATAAGAAGAAATGGAACAAGAGGTATTGGTTATGATTCCGATGAAGAATCTGATTCTGAAAAAGATGATAAACCAGATACTCTTCAGTCCCATATTTTCCCTTCTGGTAAACAAAATAGCGTTGTGCCTAAAGGTAGAACTGCTTCAAAACCTAAGGCTAAAGCAAAACCTCATTCTCGTTTCAATCATGCATTCATGTATAAATATCATGCACAAAAACACAAGTTTGTTAAAAACTATGGGAAGACTAACCCCAAGGGACCTAGAAAGATGTAGGTACGCAAGGATAAGATGATATATGTTGTAGATATCCTTAGAAGCAGAGTTGAGACATCAGTCATGGTACCTAGACTCTGGATGCTCGCAGCACATGACGACAAGAATGCATATGTTCCAAAGTCTTGAATTTAAGCCTGGAGGCATCCTCCGTTTCGGAGGTGATCCGAAAGGGAAGATAATTGACTCTAAAACTGTAGGTAAGGGTACTCTCCCTTCCCTTACTAATGTTATTTTAGTTGAAGGACTAATGTATAAACTTATGTCTACAAGTCAATTAAGTGACGATGGTTATGACATTATTTTCAATCAAAAGTCTTGTAAAGCCGTCATCTAAAAGGATGGCTCAGTTCTTTTCACTGGAAAGAGGAAGAACATTTATAAAATATGACTATGATTTGAAAAATTAAAATGTAAAATGTCTTATGTCTATAAATGAAGAGCAATGGATGTGGCATAGATAATTGGGTCATGTTAGCATGAGGAGAATTTCTCAGCTAAACAAGGTTAATTTAGTCAAAGGGCTTCTAAATCTGAAGTTTGCTTCAGATGCTCTTTGTGAAGCATGTAAGAAAGGCAAGTTTTCTAAAACTTCTTTCAAAGCTAAAAATGTTGTTCCAACCTCCAGATCATTGGAACTTCTGCATATTTACTTGTTTGGACCAATGAAAATTGCTTCTGTCAATGGTAAGAAGTATGGACTAGTCATTGTTGATGACTACACCAGATAGACATGGGTGAAATTTCTTAGGCACACGGATGAGTCGTATTCTATGTTTTCTACCTTCTTCTCTCAAATTTAAAATGAGAAAGATCTTAGAGTTGTAAACGCCAGAAGTGATCATGGTGGAGAATTTGAAAATAAAGATTTTGAAAAACTTTTTGTTGCAAATCGTTTTTCCCATGATTTCTCCTGCCCTAGAACTCCATAATAAAATGGAGTTGTATAGAGGAAGAATAAGACTCTGCAAGATATGTCTAAAACCTTGATCAACAAGACTAATGTGGCTAAGCACTTCTATGCAAAAGCAGTCAACACAACATGTTACATTCAGAACATGATCTCTATAAGACTTATTTTGGGTAAGACTCCCTATGAATTATGGAAGAGTTTGAATCCCAACATTCCATATTTTCATCCTTTTGGATGTTCTTGTTTTATTTTGAACACTAAGGAGAATCTCAAGTTTGATTCTAACGCACATAAGTGAGTCAAGTTAGGATACTATGAATGTTCAAAAGGCTATAGAGTATACAATACTGAGACACAGATTGTTGAAGAATCAATACATGTCAAATTTGATGATAATCTTGACTTTAAAAAGTCAAAGCTAGTTGAGAAATTTGTAGATATGGAAGTCACTTATTCAGGTTCTGAAGGAAAGACTATAGAAGCTGAAGCAAAAGACTCTAAAGCTCCTCAACAAGAAGTTGTTGAAGCTCATACTCCTCTGAGAAGGCACAGACAGAACATTTCACATTCTGAAGAATTGATTATGGGAGACAAATCTGAAGCTGGAAGAACCAAATCCTCATTTAAACCTTCTTAAGAGACTCTTCTGGGTTTGGTGTCTCTAATAGATCCTACATCAATTGATGAAGCACTTCTAGACATGACTGAGCGATCTTTCTCATGTAAGAACAAGATTTGGTTCTACATCTGACCTTTAGTTTTAATGATAACAATACATTATTTCTTAGAGAAAATTTTTTACACTAATGGTTTTTTTCTAGTGTGTAGACTTTGCTAACAGGTTATGACTCTAAATAATTGACGTGTGATGTCATCAGATTCTGGAATCAACACACTCTAACTCTAAAGAGATACAAGTGCTTTACAAGATGTTATCAAGTTCTAAAAAGCTCTTAGAAAATGGTTCTAATGAAACTTTGTGCTAAAGCTTATGACTGACTATTATTGAAGAACCTCTAAATGATTTTAAAGCCTTCAAGATTTTGTGCTCTCAATTTCTGAAGACTCAGAAGAACAAGATCTGAAGACTTTAAAGACTAGGTTCTGAGGAACTGTGTCAAGACTCTAAAGACCGAGGTTCTGAAGATTATCTTAACTAGTCTCTTGATCCTTCTAAGGATGATTCAACATCATTTATTCAGAAGTCTCTGAAGATTAGAAGATAAGATCAAAAGGTTTTGCGTCAGGAAGATAGTACATAGTACAAGATCACCGTTCCCTCCACTACGCTGATTTTGTGGGTTAAGGACAATACTATTGTATCATTTTTCCTCCTATATGAAAACCGTTATACAAGGAGACATTTGCATTCTTAATATTCAATTCTACCCTCCAACTGATCTTTTCACTGCCTATATAAAGGAGACTTGGAAGATTGGACAAGTAGCTAATGCTAATTCACTGCGATATACTCTGCTCATACACAACGCTTTTACTAAAGTATATATTTTATGTGTATAGTTTTTGAAAACATACATAGAGCTTTTGTTTGTTATTGTGTGAATATTTCATTGTACTAAACTTGTGTTAATCTACTTTCTCATGAGCAATCTTGTAAACACAATCTTGTAAATCTCATTTATTTGAGTGGTTTCCTTGAGTGGCTAGATTTTAGTCAGATAGACTCAAGAAGACAAAGACGGTTTTTCTTTGTGGTGTTTGTAATCAGTTTCAGTTATAGTGGATTAAGTCCTTGTTGAGAAGGCAAAATCATCTTGGCAGGTGGACTAGAGGTAGCTTTGTTAATAGCGAACCAGTATAAAAATAATTGTGTTATTTTTCTTGTTCGTGTTATTGTTTGATTGTGTTGGTTTAAAAAACTTTCATTTTTAGAAACCCAATTCACCCCCCCCCCCTTTCTTTTCTTTCTTGTCACATAAAACCTTCCAACTGATCTTTTCACTGCCTATGTAAAGGAGACTTGGAAGATTGGACAAGTAACTAATGCTAATTCACTGTGATATACTCTGCTCATACACAACGCTTTTACTAAAGTATATATTTTATGCGTATAGTTTTTGAAAACATACATAGAGCTTTTGTTCGTTATTGTGTGAATATTTCATTGTACTAAACTTGTGTTAATCTGCTTTCTCATGAGCAATCTTGTAAATCTCATTTGTTCGAGGGGTTTCCTTGAGTGACTAGCTTTTAGTCAGATAGACTCAAGAAGACAAAGACGGTTTGTCTTTGTGGTGTTTGTAATCAGCTTCAGTTATAGTGGATTAAGTCCTTGTTGAGAAGGCAAAATCATATTGGTGGGTGGACTAGAGGTAGCTTTGTTAATAGCGAACCAGTATAAAAATAATTGTGTTATTTTTCTTGTTCGTGTTATTGTTTGATTGTGTTGGTTTAAAAAAATTTCATTTTTAGAAACCCAATTCACCCCCCCCCCCTCTCTTTCTTTTCTTTCTTGTCACATTCGTCTCACTTTCTCTCTTTCACACTCGAAAGCTTCAAGTTCTTTTGTTGGATATATCAATCATATAAGAAATTCATTTGAACTTTATTATGGATTAGGCTTAAGATATATTTAAGTTAGACACCATCATCAGAGGATATCACTGGAGATCATAAACCCTAATTCTTTACATTAAATCGGAGGAATAGCTTGATCAACCATCTTGTGGATGTTTGTCTGCTAGTTTAAGTACTTGCTTGCCTTCATGCATTGTTGACATTAAAAAACTTTAGTAGTTGTTACAACTTCAGGTGTTGTCATTGCTAAAACTATGATGTCATTTGGGATAGACAAATCTTGCTTATTTATAAGCTTTGATCACTTCTTGATTATACCTCCATGCACATGGTTCTACAAAAGGAATGTTGACATAAAAAAATTCAAAACCTCGAAAACTTCCTAAAATTCTCTTCTATCTTGACTTTTACAAATATCTACAGAAATAGGATAGAAGGCGTATATGGTGGGGGGAGGTACATAGGTTTTATCTTATTCTTCTACCACAACCTCACTTTTAGGTTGGATTTTCTCACTCTCATTCCTTCATTATTCTTCTCACTAGTATCCTCTAATTCTTTTTCGCTTCCTAAAGTGACAATATTCATATGTCTTTTTGGGTTTTGCAAAGGTTGTCTCATAAATGTTTTGACATGAGCAGTAGATGAAATGTATTGTTGTGCAAATTGAAAGATCTGAGTCTCTGGAATTTTGTTATGTGTGGCTATCGAATATACCTTAGACACCAACATATTCAGAACTTCACTCATATGCTAATTCTGGTTTTTAAATTCATTCTTCTTCTTGGTCTAACATATGATGAAATATTCCATCATTATTTCCATATTGTAATTCATAGAAGCGTTGCCACTCATATGTCCTTGGAAACCATGAGGACTCCCCACCCTGGATTGTAGGTGTTATGATAAGGATTCTCATTTTGGTTATTATTAATGTTGTTAACATAGTCTTGACCAAATCCTCTGACGAGGATCACCTAGAGGACTACGACAATATGACCACTTAGTACACATATCTCACAAACAGAGGCAGCTGGGGGCATCGAGCTCACACTAAAACTTTGAATATAAAAAATAGAGCATCAAGTTTTACATTTATGTAGTTTATGACGCTCACCTTATATAGGTCTCCCTTCTAAGGTGTTATCTAAGTAGAGCTACAGTCGTTTCCCCATTAATAATGGTTATTCGTCATGTCCTTGATAAGGGCATATGTCTTTTGGTAATCCTTGTTCATTTAGATATCTCTTGCAGATGTGTCTAATGTCATTCTCCTAAAATAGAGGACAAAGTTATAAAAGATATAGATTTTAAGTCATTTTTCATAATCCATGATGGGGACTATAGCCATGTTTTAGCTTTGTCCCAAAGAAAATTTATTTTTTATTAAATAATTAAAAGAAAATTAATTAAATAAAACTAATTGAATATAATAAAATAATAAAATAACTCTAATTGAATATATATAATAATTATGTAAATCAAAGTAATAAGTGACATAATCTTTATATTTGTGCTATGAAAAAGTTTGTCATTATATATTTTTAAATTATTTTTTTATTAAAAATAAATTTGATTAAAAAATATATTATAATTCATATTTATTTATTTTTAGAAGAAATGAGTGTTAAAGTTCAAAGAAAAATATTACATAACAATTAATTTAGGTGTAGATATTTCAATACAATCAACTAATAAAAAAAGAGAAATTTGAGAATGAATTCGCTCATAAAGTATCAAATTAGAATCTAGATCATACCCCATGTTGACAAGTGCATTTGCACAAGTATTTGACTCACGGTAAATATGAAAAATTGCACCTCTCGATCCAATCTAAGTAATTATCGAATTTGTTGTATCAATGACGTTTCAATTATACTACCATCTCCATAATCCAAAATATTTTGAACAACCACTTTGGAATCTATATGAAGCTCAATAACTCAAAACTCAAACTCTTTTGCTAATGTTATCCTTTTAGCATCCACAAAGTTCAGCAATATATGTATTACAAGAACCTAAATATCTTGCGAGGTCTCCAAGCTATTTACTTGTACAACTTCTTGAAAGACCGCCACATCTTGTTATCAAATCATTTTTACTAGCTTCATACGTGTTCAACCCACTCAACCTAAAAGAGGAAGAGTGCACCTTATTTGCTTAGCCTCTCGAACCAGCTCTATCTTACTACCATACAACTTTATTTTACTCGTGAGCAACTTTAGTAACATCTAGTCACGAAATTGTAGGTCTCAAAAAATTCTCATCACATTGTTCCTTATTCCTCCATATATGGAGTGCACGGAAAGAGGTTGCCCAAAACTCCATTCACAAAAGATCTCCACTAATGTCAAAAATCCATATAAAAATTATTATTCATCCACTCCTTATATTAATAGTGAAAAAATAGCTCCTCATATTCAACTTAACCACTTTAGTCCAAATTGAAAAAGAGAAAGGATAGTCACGAAAGACATATATAATGGATTCCACCATTATTCCACGGTGACTACAAAAATACCCTCCTAATTACATTTTATTTTTCCTCTCATTAATCATTATCCTACCATGATACACCTACGAAATAAATGTCTTTATTCGTTCAGTACCGTGTGTCTCATTTTGATGTTTGACTTTCAAATAATATTATGATATTAAAAAATACATAAACTTATGGAGTCGATTTACTTATACGCCTCTATATCAAATTCAGAACAATACAAATATATAATGGAGTTTCAGAATCAATTTTCTTTTGTTACAAGGAAAAGAAAATCAAATTTCCTTTGTTCTTTATAAACATACCACTACAATATCATCAATGTTTCTTTGGTACATGATGAAACAACTTGAAGTTCAAATTTTTAGAGAAACTATAAGGAAGTGCAAATGATATATGGAATAAGATGGTCCATGAGATTAGAAAAATAGCCAAAGATACCACATTGGGAGAATCGAAAGGTTTTGGATCTAGGGGTAAAGAATCGTGGTGGTGGAATGAAAGTATTTAGAGTAAAGTTAGAGTAAAAAAGATTGTTTTATAGAATAGTCTAGATGTAAAAATGCCAAAACTTGGAAGAAGTATAAGAAAGATAAGAATGAGACCAAAAAGATTGTGAGTGAAGCAATAATTCAAGATTTTGAAGGATTATATCATTATTTAGAATCAAGGAGGGATAAAAATCTAATATAGTCTTGCTAAGGGAAGAGAAAGAAAAAATAAGAGATTTGGATCAAGTGAAGTGTGTTAAAGATGAAGAAGACAAAGTCTTACCTCAGGAAAAAAATATAAAGGATGAGTGGAAGATGTATTTCTACGATCTATTTAATGAAGGATATGATATTCAAACTCTAGCAGACTTGACATTAGAAAAGAGGATTGAAATTTTAATTACTATTGTTGGATTCAGAAACAAAAGGTAAAAAGCGGCGTCGAAAAAGATGTGTAACAGTAATGCGGTTGGAGGCAAACAACATACCTATTGAAGTGTGGAAAATTCTTGGAGATAGAGGTATTGAGTGGCTCACCAAATTCTTTAATGAAATTGTGATGTCAAAGAAAATGTTAGATAAATGAAGAATAAGCACTTTAGTTTCAATTTATATGAACAAAGGTGATATACAAAATTGTGCAAATTATAGAGCGTTAAGCTTATGAGTCGTACCATGAAATTATGGCAAGGAGTGATTGAACGGAGATTAAGAAAAGAGATCCAAGTCACTGAAAACCAATTTGATTTTATGCTTAAGGGGTCGACCATAAAAGCAATCTATCTACTACGACGTGTGATGGAACAATATCAAATGACTTAATTTTTATTGACTTGGAGAAATCGTATCATAGAGAGCCTAAAGAGATTTTGTGGAAAGTCCTAGAGAATAAAGAGACTGAGATTGCATATATTCTAGTCATCCAAGATATGTATCAAGGGATATCGACTAGTGTGCGGACATAGGGTGGAGAGACACACGATTTTCCCATTACAATAGGTTTTGCATCAAGGTTCAACCCCAAAACCCTACCTTTTTATTTTATTTTTGGATGTACTCACGAAACACGTCCAAGAGCTTGCACCGAGATGCATGTTTTTTTATAAATGATATAGTCCTACTTAAAGAATCGAATGAGGATTTAAATGGGAGGTCGGAGACTAGGAGACGAGCTTTAAAATGCATGGCTTTCGCCTAAGCAGAAGTAAAACGACGTATATGGAATGTATGCTCAACAAAAGGACGAACACTTCTAATCTATGAGTGAAAGTTAGAGATCATATCATCCCACAAATCATACAATTTAAATATTTTGAGTTTGTAATACAAAACAATACCGTTAAATTTAGTTCGAATAGATGAAATGGAGGAGCCTTCAAGGGTTTTATGTAACACAAAGGTAATGCTCAAGATGAATGGAAAATTTTAGCAGACAACAGTGAGCCTTGCAATGTTGACAGTGAAGAACCAACACGAGATACCTACATGTACTTATGAATATCCATAGAAACCTTTTTTTTTAAATTGTACTTTATTAATTTTTTTTATATGATATAAATAAAAAATTATGCAAAAAAACTTTTAAAGAAGACGTGGAAGAAAGACATACGTTACTAGGGTTTTAAGTGAAAAAGAGATTATCAAATTAAATTAAACCGCTATTAATGAAAGAAATTTATCAAATATAATAATAATTTTAAAAGATATTTAAGTCATTTTTCTAATGATTAATGGATACAAATTCTGGCAGGTACATGTACCATCACATCTATATATATACTAGTAAGGAAACAATTAGTGTCCATGAAGGGTTTTACCTGTGAATGAGTTTTTTTTACCATCTTTACATGCAAGCAACTCCACTTACTGAAATAAGATTAATTGGTAGTGTAACCAAAGCTGAACTTACCATTTCAAGTTGTTTTGTAGAAATCAATGTACATCATCTTTTCTCTAAAGAAAAAAGAACACAAATTCCCCATCATTTTCATCATAAATTCAACAATCAATCTTCAACCATGGCTTTTAATAACTGCAAACAGTTAATTAAGATCGCCAAAAAAAAACTGAGATGGCCTGCCTGAATCCTAAAAGAGCCATGGCATTCTGCCAAAGTTTGTTGACAAGGTTTCTACAACTCATTATCTCATTCTGCAAATTTACATTATCTCATTCTGCCATGCAACCGTGGAGATTAATTAAGGGTTGATCGCTTGCAATCGAATAGTAAGGACCTAAACATCTAACAACTGCACCAGACCAAGTTGGAACCAGAGAAACAACAGTAAACATAGAGAAACACAAAGGATTATGAAAAGAATTTCATTAAAAGAATAGATTTGAAACAAAATAATTAAGTACAAAAATAGAGAGAAACGAAAAGGAAAGCATGTTCAATAGATGAATCAATCCAGCAATTGAGTTCTGCTGCCCTAATTTCCAAAAACTAATGAATGATGTAAGTAAGAGCCAAAGCCAACAGCATCAGTACACATGCAACTCCTTGGTCCAATGTTGTTCCTGTCAAAGCCAAATAACATCATTAATCAACACAACACCTACAAATTTACTTGTTTCCCAACAAACTCACTTGAAATTTTTAACAAATCCATTAATTAATCATCATCAAAAATTGCAGATTAACCTGTTCCTAACAAACCCATTATTTAATCATCATCAAACCAGGAAAAAAAATTGAAAATTTACTTGTTGCCAAATAACCCAATTGGAATTTGAACATAGTCATGAATAAATTATCATCAAAACAGGAAGAAAAAAAAAAGAAAATTTACTTGTTCCCAAACAAACCCAGTTGAAATTTAAACACATTGATTAATTATCATTAAAAAAATGAAAATGGACTTGTTATCAACAAACCCAATTGGAATTTATTCAACCCCATAAGTTAATTATCATCAAAGCATGAAAAAAATTGAAAATTTACTTGTTCTTCATAAACCTAATTGAAAATTCACTTGTTCCACACAAATCCACATGATTGAATCATCATCAAAGCAGAAAAAAAAATTGAAAATTGACTTATTCCCAACAAACCCAAATGAAAATTAAACAGACCCATTGATCAATCATCATCAAATTTGAAGGGAAAAAAAACAGAATTTTTTTAGGGTTTATGATATTAATACCATCACTTGTGGGAGCTGGAGCAGGTGCAGGGATCTGAGCATTGATGGAAGGAACAACAAAAGCCAAAGCAAGAGAGAGAATGGACATGACGAAAAGCTGAACTCTAAGAATCTCCATTCTTACAAAGAATGAAGCTAGCACACTCAATTTGAAACTTGTGAAATGCAATGTTAGGGTTTTGTTTTGATTTATAGTGATTTTGATCGAAAGAATCTCGACAAGAAAAACAACAGAGCCACTCTGGCTGAGGAAATAGGTTAGGGAACAAAGGTTGTCGTTGGCCGTTGATGGATGACACGTGTAGGGTTGAGATTGAGTGCACGTTATGGAAAACAGTAGTGAAATGGAAGGAGAGAGAAAGAGAGAGAGAGTCCAACCAACCAATGAATATGTTCTTTCTCTTACCTGCCAGTCTGCCACATGATTGATAATTGGTCGAATATGAACAGTACAACCTGTATTTTATTTTTGAAATCATTCTGGTTTGTAACGTTTGTTTGTTCAATTGAGTTCAAATTTTTTATTAGGATAATTGTTTGAATTGTTTTATTTCTATCTCTTTATTGCATTTTAAACAAATTATTTTTTTTTATAAAAATTGAGTATCTCACTAAAATGTATATACCTCTCGAGTGGGGGAGAAGATCGGGATAATTATCCTTACATTTTACAATAAATACTCTAATATAAGTATTATCTAGTAATTCTCCATAGTTAAAGTTTTAACTTGTAAACACAATAGTAGTTGTTAAGTAATTTAATAGTATCACAGTCAAATTCCTTAATTTATGTAGTTTACCAAAAGAATTTATAAGAGAAAAAACATGAACTTTTCCAAAGTTTGAATTTTATGTCATTCTACATATAGTTGAAATTGAACATGACAACAAATAAATTAAAAAACCCTATTATATCCTAGCTCTTTATTAATTTGAATCTTTTGATTTATTGATTGCTTACTATTGATTAATTTGAAATAATATTAAATATTGCTTCTTTTGTTGTTTAACTCAAAATCCTAGCTGTTTTTTTAAGCTCCAAAGACAACATGTTAACCGTTACCTTGGACGGCTACCGTTGGCTTGGTCTACATATGGTGGGGACACATACAACTAATTCATGACACACTAATACGTTTCGTTACATCATTAGTTGATATTTTCAATGATTTGAATTAAAGAAAATGATTAATCACTTTATCTGTTGTACAACTGTAGCCGTTTAAAGTTGAGAATCAATTCACAACATTTTTAAAGTGTATGTTTGGTTGTAAATTTAGAGGAGACAATTATTATAGAAAAATTACAGTACTAGTAATTTGGAGAAAAAGGAAGAGAAAAATTACCATAACA
Source organism: Lathyrus oleraceus (assembly GCF_024323335.1). NCBI lineage: Eukaryota > Viridiplantae > Streptophyta > Magnoliopsida > Fabales > Fabaceae > Lathyrus > Lathyrus oleraceus. The sequence goes on along the minus strand of NC_066579.1, from coordinate 89,891,435 downwards.
ACATCACTTATTCATGATGCGCAGCCAGGAATACTTACCTTAGTTAAAATACTAGCAAATAAAGAAGCAGAAAAGGATAATCTTTATATATACATATTTTCAAAACCTAATCCTGATTATGACAGCTAGAGAGAAAAGTACAAGTCATTTCTCTACAGAAGTGGATGTCATAAGCAAAATACTCCTACCAAGTTTAAATTTTAGTTGTCAGTGTTTGAGAGAAACACGACGACCAGGGGATTGGGCTTTCAGATCGGCCAAGTAATATTCATTCAGCTACTGCTTTGGATGGTAGAGGTGCCATCTCCAAATAGTCGAAATCGTCTGTTATACCAATCTGCATGGAGACACAAGGTGCAAGACACATGACTGACATAAGAAACAAAGATATAAGGATATGGAATATGGTAAGATTGATAATATAGATTGATAATATTACCAAGTTGTAAAGGCCATTCAAAAAAACATATATCAATCCATTTGTTGTAACTATTTCCGAACAAAAAGAAGCCTAATAATTGGTTAAGAATGAGACAGGGGGCTTGCAGATTGAAGCATTAAACTGAAATGACTGACCTCCTTGTACATGTTTTCCAGTTGTTCCTTAGCCTGAGGGAAGTTGTTTGAACACCATTGCTTCAGAGTGAAAATATTGTCTGCAACATTGTTTAGCCATAGCAAAAAGATAATAATAGGCATCATCATCATTGTATAAAAAAATAAGAAATTTAATAATTACCGCACACAATACAGGGAGAAAAATGAAGGTGCAAACATAGAAAGTAGAACCTGTCCATCTGTTAGCTGATGTATGAGCAACTTCAATTGCTTCCTCTGCCAATAGTAATACCAATACATCAGTATCACAATTTCCAATGACAGTATTCAGATTAACCTTCTAAATCATTCAATAAGTGTTCATATAAATTGCAAAAGAGAAACATTTCTTAACTCATTGCTTCAAAGGCAGCCGGATCATTATCTCTATAATTTTCCAACTCACTCTGCAAATGTCAAATATTATTTGACTGTTACAAAACTCATGCAATAAAGATCAAACGTAATGCATTACTAACACATCATCTGTAAGCCAACCTTCAATTCCTTATGCTTCAGCTCAATGGCTTTTAAATCTGCTAGGGCCGCCTCTCGTTCATCCTAGAAAAAAAATGCAGTGTAAGGATATATGAGGACCAGCCATTTGATTAAATAAAAAAGCAGGGAAATTGGAATCTGGTAGGGTAGGCATTATAACTCACAGATTCCTCGCGCCCTTTCTTTAGTGCTTCACATTGTTCAACAAGTTGGGCATGCCGCTTCCCACTGCTTTGCAGATCAGAATCAAGTTTTTGACGCACATTCCTAAGCTGTGAATCGTGTTTACAATGTAGTAATTAGGCTACTTTGGGATAAAGTAGAGGAGAGTGATTGTGAGCAGTGACCGATAAATATCAACATAAAGATGATACGGTACAGTAGCAAATTTTAGTAACTTTTCCAATAGAGCTTCACCTGATTTCCAGCACAGCTAGGAAGACTCCAGAAGTATACCTAAGAGGCAAACATAGGAGTATTATCAACTAACCAACTAGAGGAAGAAACTCAACTCAACCAGAAAAGTCTTGGCATTTTTGAATTTGCACTGGAACTCTCAAAATATAATTTTGAAAAAAGATATAACATGTACTCCCTCCATTCCATATCTAGGTAGTTTAAGATTTTCGCACACATTTTGAGAAAACATTTAATTGATGTACCGATATTTGTACAAAACATCTTTACTATAGCATTAATGGTTTTGTAAATTCCTTTTTTTCAATGCAGAGAGCATAAATACTTAAGGGTGTAGTTGGAAAATAAAGATTGTTAAGACTCCCATATCAGATAATATATGGTCTGCACATGTGTTTACAAGTGAGGGCAATTCTCACCCTACAAGTCGGTTTTGTAGAAATGAGTTATAGGTTCAACCAGATTTCTTAACAAAAGTCAATAAATATCGTGAATTTTAATGCTTAGATCAGAGGCTTTCAACTAACACACTGCTTTGAAACACAAATTAATTAAAACCAACATAGGCTTGAAATGGAGGGAGTAACAAGGCAAAATCAAACATGCACTCGATCTCTTTGATAACTTTCCTAATACCTAAACTAGTAATCTTGCAGCATGCTCAAATAATACAATAGCAAAAGATAAAATAAAGAAATTGTTTTCGTAGAAGTTAAAAGTTGATTTAATAAGCTATCTTGGAGAACTCGTGAAAATAAGCTAAAAACTACTTAGAAGATGTCATCTAATGAGTTGTTTCTACAAGATATATCAAACAGTCTCACAAAGCTTATACTAGTAGGTAAATTCAAATAAATCAATCCAAATCAGTCCTAAAACTTGAAGAATATCACTAATTAAGGTGTTAACTTACAGAAGTTCCTATCTTATCTTTGGAAACAAGGTCATCATCCACCAAGCTTTGGACAACATCTTTCACAGACTGAGAAATGACACCCTTCTTAGGGCCCATCTTCTCAAGCTCCTTAAGCTAAAATAAACAATAGCAACAACAAACGCATATAAGTGTATGTTTCAAAACATGATGAATTTGACATAATCGAGGTGAGCCACCGTGATTTTGCAAAAACTATATTTCGCAGCTTCAACAAAATCACATTGCAACCGTGATTTTGTCAAATCCATTACCAAACATCTCTCTAACACTGACACCTCTAAAAAAGGTGTGTCTGCGTCGGTGTTCGTGTGGGTGTCCGAAACCGACATTGTGATTAATAGGTTTAGTTTATTTTTCAAGTTAGTGTCGGTGTCGTGTTTCCGGTATTCGTGATTCATGGTCAAACATGCTCTACATGCTATAAATAGGCTAATAAACCATATGTAAATTTAACCAACCAGGTAGAAGTCTTGTGATTCGTAAAAGATTTGAAGCATCTTCTCTCGCTTCTCTTCCAAAGACAAACCTCTTTTCTTCGACTGAAGCAAAACAAAAACAAATCAATCAAATCGCATTTCATGGAAACACAATTTGCAAAATCCACATAGGTATTTAGCACTAAATTAGGTTAATTTCTGAAATCGATCAAAACAATTCATAACTTAAGCGATTATATCAAATGAAAATGAACAAATTGAATAAAACTGAAATGTTAGCTACTGAAGTTAGCGATTCAAACGATAGAGTTCAAATTAAGATGAAAAGAGCATTAAACAGTAAAATCGAAACGCGCATAGTGAAATTGTTGAAGGAGATGAAGCGGAATACCATTGCTACGGCAGCGGAGGAGGGCGGTAGAAGTTTCTAGAAATGCGATTCTCTGCTTTTAGCGGGAAAATGGTTCCATAAATAACACTAAGTTTATCTTTACCATTTATTTTTAAAAATACAAAAAAAAAATTACTTAAGTACGAGATGCGTCTAATAGAAAAATCAATTGTTTAATAAAAATTAATTAATTGAAAAACCAAAAAAAAACAGTTAAATCATTGTTAAGTGAGACTTAAGTTGTTGAAATTTTTATTCAACTAATTCATTTTTTTTTATTTTAAAATAACTTATTTTTCAGATTAATTTTCAAATTACCCCACTTTTAAGAGATGACGTCAAATAAATTGGTGTTTGTTCTCTAAATTGAAGAGATGGCGCCAATTGGATTGACTTATGCACATGGTGCTGTCAATCCTATTGGTGCATGTTTGTTAGGTTTTAAAGGAGGCGTCAATTGGTTTGATACCTATGTGTGTTGTATATTTTTTTTGAAAAATAATGTACATTTTAGATAAAAGTCGAAATCGGACCAATTAATATTAATATTAATATGCGTTTACGTACGAATACCATAAAGACTAATGTCATTGACCGGGATTACCTAACCGACCTTCGGTACCACATCCCCTAGCTACCCGAACGTGTGGTCCTAACCCACGTTGATGATTCACCCAAGGTGTTTCAGGATTTGAGGGGCCAGGAACATCACCGCCACCTGCAATGAAGCGTCGCCGCCATAGCTGAGTTTGTGACCCATGCTAGAGTAGTTGGGATGTGTTTGAGTTATTGGAGGGCGACCAGGACGACTGAAGGGAGACATTGGTGTGAATGATGCATCGAAGAAAGATTGAAATGATTGTTGTGGTATTTGGTAGTCATATGGTTGTTGTATCATTCATTGTGTATGCTTCACTTGCCTGGTCAAGATCCATTCAAGGCCCACTTGTTCATGGTCTATTATGGAGGTTTCTTTGGTCTATTTAGCATTCACTTCATGGCCTTACATGTTCATCTTTTGCGTGTCTATATTCATTGGTTCAAGCTCATTTTCATGGCATCACAACTTCCATTTGATTCAATTCATCCCTAGCATTGCATTTGATCATATCCTCTAATCATATTCTCATGCCTAGTTCATGTCTAACCTATTTCATCTGACCATTCATGTCATTTGCATTGTCATTGTTGTTTGGTCCATGAATCTTTAATTATGAACTAGTTCATTGTACATCTTAGGTCTTGCTATAGTTCTTGTTTCATGTTTGGCATTGTTCATCCAAGTTATGGTCATGTCCATTGATCCATGATTAGGTATTCATCAAGTTCATCACTTAGTCTATTCCATATCATTTTCATTGGTGTTTGGTCCATGAATTGTTGGATAGGTCTTAATCATTGTCCATTGTGGTCCTTAGGTCTTGATTCATTCAAAATTCATATCCATTGATTCATGTTATCATGTTCATTCATTTCAATATCTTTCATATCCATACAATCCCTTTCAAACAGTCAATGCATTCAAATATTAAATATCATTTCATACAATCACATCCAAAGTCCATACATGTACAAAAGCTACAAAATTGACCATTTATACAACAATTGACTTTTGGTTAACAGTTGACTTTTTGCGCGACAACCACAACATTTAAAAGCAACATTTCTAACAGATTACAATAATCAAACTGATATCATTTGGTCCAAACATCACTTCCCTAGCATCCTTATCATTTTTTACTCGCACCCATCCACGTAAGGCATCGAGTCTCTCAATACTTCTAATTTTTCCGCCTTCAGGTATGTTTCCGTATAGCCAACGAACCAATTCGCTCTGTAGTTGCTCGAAATGACAGATGTTCCAAAAGAGTGTCTCCATCGGAGACTTGTCTCTCGAATAAATTACTTTTCCATAGCCGCGACGAAATCGAACCATGTCTGCAATATAATGAAAAGAGATGTGGAAAAATGAATCACACAACACCTCTATTTATATAAAAAAAATATGTAATACACAGAGACGCCAAACCAATTGGCGTCTCCTCTCATTTTTTACACATGGGCGCCAATTGGATTGGCAGCACCATATGCATAAGTCAATCCAATTGGCACCACCCCTTTAATTTATAGAGCATGCACCAATTTATTTGGCGGCACCTCTTAAAAGTTGGGTAATTTGGGAATTAATCTGAAATGGGTTTTTTTGGGTTTTTTTATAAAAAAATGGGTTAGTTTAGTAAAAATTTCTAAATTGTTAGGATGAGTTGAATTAGCATGTATGTAATTTTTTATAAGATTTGTTGGTTGTATTTCATGTTATGTAATATTGGCTATCGAGTAATGAAGAAAACTTCTTTTAATCGGTTATACCAGTTGATTTCATCTTATGTCATTTAGAAATTAACTTGTTTTTGGGCATTCAAAATACTCGAGACGGGGGTCTAATTGATACATCGAAAGCAGTAAGTGTTTAAAAAAAGTGGCTCTCCCCTTTCTGAAGATGGGTTATTTTATTCATGTGAGCCTTATCGACCGTTCATATCCATCTGACGTCGATCTTACTTAATACTTTTCGTTACCAATCGGCTTTCCTATTTGAGAGAGAACCACACTATTTTTTAGGTGTTCAAATTAATTCCCATCACACATCACTTTTTTCACTCTCTTACTGGCCTGAGAGTTTGAGTGTTAATTTTGTAGGTTAGCCACTTTTACACTACATTAGAAGCTCATAACCACCGCAAGAAACTATGCATCCTCGCTTATGGTTCCACAACAGAAAAGTGACGTTGTAAGTGAGAATCAAAATATGATTCTCGTGCATTTCCACAATCAGATCTTCTCCATTATAATTTTTTTTCTTCTATTCGCTTCACGTTCCGATATTCTCTATTAGATGTTCATACCTCCATTTCTTAACCACTTTCTCAAATCTTAATTTCCTCTCTATTAGATCATTTTCTCAGATCCCTCAAATATGGTGGCATCTAAAACCACTTGTTTTGGCATTTAACCACAAGTTATTAACATTATTGTTGAAGTTGTCAAAAGTTCACTTCTTATTCCACAAATAATGGACGATCTAGTCTTGATTACATAGTTGACTGATACTGATCAAGTTAGCAGTTAAATTTTCAACCAGCAGCACATCATCAAGGCAAGGGAAACCTGGACATACCAGTTTTGCCTTATGCTTATCAACTGAACTATCTCATAATGATGACTTTCTTGTTCTGAGGTAGAATAGTCAATTCTCATGTATTGTTTCTTTCAATGGTCTCAAGTTATTCCTTCATTATGTTCACCCATACCTTCTTCTTGAGAGCCTCGTTGATGCTAACAGATTCAGATTCCATTATCATGGCACTCTGTATGATTTCCCCTTAAAAGTTAATCTTAGTATCTTGCATCAACTTAAAGTCTGCAAGTCTCTTTGGTATTTCTCTAACTATCTCTGGCCTCTGGAATAATGCAAGTTCACCTTCTGAAGTAGGACCACCTTCAGAAGCCTCATCTTCAGAAGTTCCACCTTCAAAGGCTGGACCACCTTCAGAAGTAGGACCACCTTCAGAAGCCTCGTCTTTCTAAGTTCAACCTTCAAAGGTTGGACCACCTTCAGAAGCTCCACCTTCACAATATTTACCTTCAGAGGTTAGACCACTTTCAGAAGAAGATCCATCATCAGAGTCAGCCTCACCTTCAGAGTTAAAGTCTCATTTAGAGGCAGAATCTCCTTCGGAGGCAGAATCAGACTTTAGTGTTGACATTACACTAGAGTTGGAATGAGACTTGCTTCAGTCTCATGTTTCTGATTCTTTCACAATGACATCTATATTGACTTAAATTTTGTTGGTGATTGGGAAATAGAGCTTATAAGCACATGTACTATGGTAACCTATAAGTAACATGACTTTACTTATATTAGGGGTGTTCAAAAAGACTGTGAACCGAATCGAACCATCGAACCAAACTGAAATGAAGTTAAAATAACCAAACTATTATGTTTAGTTAATGAACTGAACCATATTGTACTAACGGTTCTAGAATCAAACCATATGACAAATAAATCGAACAGAAACGAAATTGAAAATGAAAAATAGTTTTAAATTAAAAAAAAAATTAATGTTCCAGTTCTTTAAAAAATGGTTCAGTTTGGAAAAATTGTTTTTTAACGGTTCGGTACGGTTCAGAATTTATAAACAGTACACCAAACCAATAGTTTTGGTTATGAGTAAATTGAAACGGTTCGGCTCAGTACGAGTAAAATTTAACTATAGTTTGGTTCAGTTTGGTTATGTTTTCTCATAAAACCATATCATGAACAACCCTAGCTTCTGTCATCCAATTTCCTTCTAATAGCATCTGGTATATGTTTGTAACATACAAAACCGAACACCTTGAAATGGATGACACTTTGATTTCTTCCAGTCCACTTATCAATAGGAACTACTTCCTTTAACACCTTTGTCGTACATCTGTTGAACACATATGCTGATGTAGCAATTGCTTCACCACACAATTGCTTAGGTAGAATTTTCTCCTTTAACATGTGTCTTGTCATGCCAAGCAGAGTTCTATTTATCTTTTAAGAAAGACCATTATGATGTGGAGTTACGAAGCAGATACATCATGCTCAATACCATGTTCCTCACATAACTTTTTGAACTCTGTTGAGTTAAACTCTCTTCCACCATCAGTTATGAGAATCTTCAAACTTTGTCCACTTTGATTTTCAGTCTTTACTTTGAACTTTAGTCTTTACTTTGAACTTCTTGAACTCAACAAATACCTCATGTTTGGACTTAATGAGTGTTGCACATGTGATTCTTGTGAAATCATCCATAAATGACACAAATTACTTGTTTATTCCAAGTGAATGTACCTCAAAAGTCCCACATACATCATAATGCATCACACCTAACGCATGAGTTGCTTTTTGAGGCATTTCTGATGAGAATGGAAATCTTGGTTGCCTGCCTCTCATGCATATATCACATGATTTCTCTGGTGCCACGCTTTTAGGAATTCCACGAACCTGATTCTTCAATCTCTTGTGCCACAACTTACTTTCCCCTTTAGCATTTTTTGCACTAAAGCATTGAGTGCCTGTTGTTGCAACATTCACTTTGAATATTATGTTTCTTCCCAGTTCATAATGCATAATCAACTTCTGATTATAGTCATACAACTTCAAGAGTTTTTCCTTCATGGTTACTGAAAAAACCTTTTTCAATCAGTTGACATACACTCATCAGATTACCATTCATGCTAGGAACATACCATAGCAGTACAATTTTGCCATTGGTCAGTCTCACTCTAACATTTCTCATTCCTTTAGCATTCAGATACTCACCATTAACACATTTGATCTTGGCCCTTTTACCATAGTTAAAATCAACCAGCCATTACTTGTTTCCAGTTAGGTGATTTGAGCAACCAATGTCTATATACCACCAGTTTACCATTGATCCACCTACATTCTCAAATGCTATTAATAACACAAGTTCATCATCAGAATATCCTCTGGTTATGTTGACTTTTTCACCCATGCTAACATTGTTTGACCAGCAATCAACAACAAAATGGCCAAACTTGTTGCAACTATATCACTAAACCTTCCTCTTATCAAACTTCTCATTCCCCTTCTGAACATTCTTATGTTTCTTCTCTTCAGAGTTTGAAAGTTATGACTTCTGAACACCGCCACCATACTTTTTCTTGTTCTCTAGACATGCTTGTTTCTGGTTCTTTTTCTAGAATAAGCTTTTAGAGTATAAGCTTTCAAAGCCTGTTCTATCTTCTTTTCAGAGTTTCTTTAAGTCAGATGAAACTTGTGTGCCTCTAAACTACTATGAAGCTCTTCAATTCTCATGGTGCTAGTGTATTTATAGTGTTTTATGACTACAACTATGTAATCAAACTGAGAAGTAAGTGATATCAGTACCTTTTCAATGATTACTTGTTCAAAGAGCATTTCTCCATAAGACTTAATCTCATTTGTGACCACAGTCACCCTAAAGATGTAATCAAACACCTTCTCATTGTTCTTCATGCTAATATTTTCATATTGCTCACGTAAAGACTACAACTTGACCTTCTTCACCGATGCGTCACCACCGCAACACCACACTAATGTATCCCACGCCACCTTCGTCATTGTTGAATCATCAATTTTCTCAAACACCTTCGTATGCACACACTGATTGATATATAACAACACATTTTGATCCTTCTTCATTGTTTCACGTCACACGTTTCATTGTGCTTCTATTGTATTTTCTGTAACTGGCGTGTAACCTCCATTGACGAGATCAAGAACATCTTGAGCTCCAAACAACAGATACGTTTGAATTGACCACCAATTATAATTCTTTCTGTCGAATACTGGACGTTTTGTGTTCAAGCTACCATTTTCGTCACATCTTCGTTCTTGTGCAAATCACTCAGTTTTCACCAACATTCGTGTTTCCGAAACCTTGAGAATCAATATATGTGATTCTCTCTGATTTCTAACTTCAACTCAACATGAATTTCATAAACGAAATCAATCACACACCTCACTACACTCATGTTTCCATGTGAATCAGACTGGAGCTCTGGATACCAATTATTGAAGTTCACACTAAACCGCCATTAACAATATATAAGAATGAAGAAGAAGATGAACAATAACATAAAGGAAAGAGAGAGAGAATGAAACGTAACTAACATTCAAAACTTTCTAAATTCAGAATTCTTTTAGTTCTATTACAAATTCAACTCAATTTGAGTTTATATATAAGGACCTAAATTCAAATCCAAATTAAATAAAAACTCAAATTCAAATACAAATATAAATATAAATACAAATGAAACTAACTTGAGATAAATTACATTTAAAAAAATCATAATTAGTATGTGACTTTGGTGTGCTAATTTTTTATCATTTTATTCACCAATTAATTAATTTATGTGTGTTCGATTTCTTAATTTTCTTCACACCTAATCAAATCAAATCAAATCAAACTTGTTTCAAACTTTGAATTATCTATTAACCAAATGAAGAATTTCAAAACAATTAGGATTTTTTAACTAATAAGTTAATTATTAAATGGTTTATTTTATGTTACTTTTATAAAAAGATGATAAATTATCCACTATATTTATTACAATAAAATATTATTTTACATATTATATTATTGATATTTTTATTATTTTCACATTTGACCATATTACATTAATTAGATTAATTACATTTTATCTCTTCAAGAGAATTGTTTCTTCCCTCCATCTTTTAATTTTCTTTCTTAAAATTTAATTTAAAAGATCACTTCCCATTAATTTATTATAATTCAAAACTTAAATATACTATTTATAATATATAGTTATTTATTAGTTTGGTTGTATTTTAAAAACATATTAAATTAAATTAATAAGGACATTTATTTTACATATTTATAAAAAAAAATCTTTGTTCTATTATAAATTACTTTAAAATATATGAATAATTAAATATTTTAATTTTAATTTAAAAAAACGTGTTTGGCAAAAGTATTTACGACCATTATTTCAATGGTCAAAATTTTATAATTAACATATTTTTTAAGGGTAATGCTAACTTGTGCCCCAAGGGCACATGTTAAGAAATCCACAAATAGAAAATTTGTTTTGGAAAAATAAATAAAATTATTAATGATAAGTTTCTAATAAATTCAATACACATTTTCCAAGAATTTATTTATATATTCATCTCTCAAGTATATTTGTCCGCGCAATATTAAACTAATGAATGTTTCTAAAGGATGATAACCTTAATCAAATGAAAAAAAAATTGTATATAATTACTCACCGATATATAATTTTCTATAATTACAAATTGTTTTTAAAATTTAATATATTAATAAGAATTTTGTTAAAGAAGTTTATCAATAATATTCTTAATTAATATATTTGTTTTTTAATTATAGTTTAAAAAAACATAAAAAAAATTATGAATGTTATGGAAAAACATTATTAATACTATTAAAAAATAACAAAATTTATTGATGGTATGTAAAAATATAAGATCTGATTTTTAGAATGAAATATAAAAATTATTTATTATATAGTGAAAAGTTTATTAAATAAAATAATAAATAATTAAAGATAGTATAAAAAAGAGAGGAATAATAGCATTTAAGGTAATAAAATTTGTTGAATGTGGATTCTTCCGAATCGAGTTTGAGGATTGACTCCAAATCAATATGCATGATAATTAAAATGTCAGGTCTATGGACTGGGATTGATATGGGCTAATGTGTGTCATACCATTTGATATTGGTGGAACCAAATGATTCATAAGCTTAACTTCATCATGCCAATCAATATGGTTCAAGGAATCAATGACTTAGTTTAGCAATATGGTTATCACATGTGTTTGTAACTCAAAACGGTTCCCTCCTCTTCTGTTGTGGTTCAGGTTAAATGGAGTATGCATGAGTGTGATTGGATATGTCTAAATTCAGATAGTGTTGCTAGAAAGATGGGAAGGTTGACTCTGGACGTCTTTTGCATAACAACCAGAGTAATTGGATACGAGGTTTCAATCAATATATAGGCAAAAGTAATAGCCTTATTACTGAACTTTGGGGTGTGTTAACATGTCTCCAATTAGCGTAGAGCAAAAATATAAAGAAAATTGTGATTCAGTTGGACAATAAAAGGGTGGTTGACATGCTCAAAGTTCTTGATAAAGAGCCTGAGCATCGTTATAATTTGTTTCATCAATTTTATCACATTGGCAAAAGCTTCGAAGACACTGAATTTGAGCATATTTACCGTGAAGTGAATCAGAGTGCAAATATGTTGGCTAAATAGGGCAGCATAGGTATTAGTGAAGTCTTTGAGGAGAGTCCTAGGTGGTTGCATTATTTGCTTGTTGAAGATCTCCACGTTTCTTTTGCAAGACAAATTTGTTAGTTGTCTTTCTGTTTGAGCTTTGGTCCTCCCATTATAAAAAAAAAAAACTAAAAACACATGCAAAACAAATTAATTAATGTGAATGATATCTAATTATAATTAATTTCAATTCTTAATAATATTTTCAAATCCTTTAATTAAAAATAGTGTGGTTGTTCCAAGAATTAAAATCACGATCTTGAAAATATTATTCTTTAAAATATTATTATAAAAAATCTAATTTCTATAATATTGTATGTTAAACATTGATTTAAATTTTTAAATTTAATTAAAAAATTTAAAATAAATAAATATGCAAAAATGTTGTGAGGAGTGAAAATATTTTTAATTTCTATTTTGGGTCTCTCACAAAGCCCAACGTAAGGAAAGACCCGAAGATACATAGTTCCTACTGTTGAGCATAAGATAGGTGAACCGCTTCTTTATGTATGCACATAGAATCTTCCCTCGTGATCCATATAAACAAATTCAGAAAATATCATTTATCATACTCTTATTAGAAAACCATAGAAAACCCGAATATAATAAACATATAGTCAAATTATAATATAATAAACATATCATTAATGTTGGTAGAACTTTACTTTTTCAATCCAAAATACCTAAGAAATATTAGACCTTTGCAATTTTACATGCCACTTACATGATTGACGAAATTCCTAACCCCATTTTATAAAACATATAACCATATTTCCACAAATTGGATGATGATCCAAACTTACATGAGCTTATAATATTTTTCTCTTTGTGGTATGCTTCAACCATTCAGAGCCATAAAACAAAACTTGATGTTAAAGTTAGAAAAACTATTTATTTTAGACACAAGCAAAGTGTCAAAGGAGTTGTATTAATTAACCTTAATATTAAATTCATGTTCGTTTATAGACATATAACTTACCATGAACATGATTTAGCTTATCATAATATGAATCCATCATTCCATTGGCATTATCACTTTACACATTTCCATTAGTCCTAAAACCATGACCGATATTGAACCAACAATTGAATCAATTTCCCCAAATAGAGACATTGACACCATTTCTCATACACCTGAGAACAAACCCTTAACAACTCTTATCATAATGATAAAAGTACCAATATAACAAACATTAAATCAAACCCTAAAATTGAACATAACATCATAAAATCAACCAGGACAAAACACAAACCTAACTATCTATCTGACTACATATGCAATCTCTCATTGAATTCAACCACATATGATTCTTCAGGTATTCTCTACCCTATATCTCATTATCATTCATTTAATAACATTTTCACTTCATATACCAATTTCTCCATGTATGTTAGTGTTGATGATGAACCTGTCAGTTATAATTAAGTTAGAACTCAAGAATGTTTGGTTCTAGCAATGAATTTTGAACTTTAGGCCTTACAACAAAATGAAACCTAGATTTTTGTTAATACTCATCCATACATCAAAATTATAGAAAAAACATGGGTTTATAAGGTGAAATAAAAATTATATGGTACAATTGAGAGGTACAAGGTAAAATTAATTGCAAAAGGATATAATCAAATAGAATGAATTGATTTCTTTGAAACCTTTTTCACATGTGGCCAAAATCATTATTGTGATGGTTCTTCTTGATTTAACATCCATTAGGTCTTGACATTAATTAGATGTAAATAATGATTTATTATTTGGTGTTTTCAAGGGGAGGTTTGCATGATTGTTCCATAAGGAGTGATAAGTCCTAAGCCTAACCAATTCTGCAAGTTACTTAAGTCATTATATGGTTTGAAACAAGTAAGCAGAAAATGATATGAAAAATTAACTAGTGTTTTACTTGATCAAGGTTATAGACAATCCACATTAGATAATTCTCTATTTACCCTCAACAAGAGCTCATCATTCATATTCATCCTTGTATATATGGAAGATGTGATCCTAGTAGGAAATTCACTAGTTAAATTCCCCAAATAAAAAAAATTTAGATTGTCAATTCAAGATCAAAGATCTTGGACAATTGAAGTATTTTTTAGGAATTGAAGTGACTCCTTTTGTAGTTGACATAAATTTGTGTCAAAGAAAATTCTACTTTTATTTGTTGCATGATGCAAGATTGATTGGACTCAAACCACCCAATACACCATTTGATCATTTAGTGAAACTACACAAAGACACATTACCCCCTTTTGAAGACATTGCAAGTTATGGAATACTTGTACAAAAGCTTATCTACTTTACCACTACAAGACCTGTCATTACCTTTGTCGCACAACAACTTAACTAGTTCCTTACCTCATCCACCATTACACATTATAAAACTATGTGTAGAGTTATTAAATATCAAAGGATCACTTGAAAAGTGATTTATTATTCAGAAGAGATGCACAATTGCAATTGATTGGATTTACCGATGCAAGTTGGACAAGTTATGTTAATGCTTGAAGATCCATTTTTGGTTATTGATTCTTTCTTGGTTCACCACTCATTTCATGGAGAGCTAAGAAGCAACATATACCGTGTCAAAAAGTTCCTCTAAAGTATAATATAAAGCTTTTCTTTTGCCTCTTGTGAGTTGCAATGAGTCATTTCCATACTTTATGAATTGGGGATAAAATGCAACAAACCACCAATTTATATTGTGATAACTAAAATGACATTTACATTATTGATAATCTTGTGTTTCATGAGAGAACCAAACATCTCAAAATTGATTACCATTTTGTTCGTGAAAGAATTCCAAGGGATTTGTTCAAGTTACTTCCAATCCGAACCAAGACTTAAACACCTAATTTTTTCATTAAGTCTCTACCATCTCAAACCTACAAGTGTTTCATATCCATGCTTAACATGTTCGACATCTACCATATTTAGCTCATGGGAGGGTGTTGAACTAGTTACTTGTTGATCAAGCTACCCAAACTATGCATATTTAGAGTAAGTTGAACTTGTAACTTGCTACACAAGTTACAAAAGTGTTGTATGCCCTTGCTTTAACTTGCTATTCTAGGTTATAAATACTTTTAGAGTTAATTAGAGCTACGAGATGCTATATATTGAATCTTTATAATTAACTAAACAATTAATCAAAATTCAGTTAGATCAAAGCCAACGTTCTCTTCCTTTACTCTTGAGTTTCATTCATTTCTTAGGCCAGTTTGTTTTAACTTTAAAAAAATGAATTTTTTCTTTGTATTTTTGAAAATGGATTTTACAAAAATATTTTTCAAAATATTAAAAGTTTTTCTACATTTGTTTTTTATAAATTAAAAGATTGAATTGTTCATTATATAACATAAATATAGATTCTTGAAGATCAAAACATAGTCAAAATCACAATTTTTTCAAAAAGTTGTATCTTAAAAATGACTTTTATGAAAAACTATTTGAAATAGCTTCAAAATTAAGTGATTTTTTAAAATTTTGATATCCAAAAAAAGTTTTGATAAAATGATAAAATACCCAAAATAACATTTTAAAAATAACTATTCAAACCAAATTTTCATTTGAAGCTTTTATGAAAAAAAAAATTATAAATTTTTTTACACTAAATTAAAAATTTAAAAATTTATGAATTGTTCATTTTAAAAATTTATAAATTTTTTTACACTAAATTATAAAAATCATTTTAAAAAAAAGTAAAAAAAAACGGACCCTTAATCATCATAGAAAACTTCATGATTTTTCATAAACAAATATTGAAGATAGGCTTATATCTAATTTACTTTTATTAGACTTATACATTGAGCCCTAGAAGTGCATGCCCACTCTATAAGAGGTGGTGCATGGTGAACAAAAATGAAAACATATCAAATAGGAAAGAAATAAAGAGAGAAAGGACAGAGAGAAATATAATAAACAATAACTTGACAAGAAATTTTAATAGTTGTTGAATTATTTAATGTTTAGTTCTCACTTTAGAAAATTGATGCCATATTGAAATGACATCTAATTACTACTATTGTGGAAGGAAATGAAAAGCTAATGACGAAATACACATACGTCATAATGAATGAATTAACATATATGAATAATAATAGTCAAATCTGAGATAATTCATCACCAAACTCAAATATAAAAAAAAAAGAATTTTTTAATGGTTTCAACTCTCTGTAGAATTCTAGATCCACTTGAATATTATAAAAATAAATCAATTACGCAATTAATCAATTTTTCTTTTATACTGCTGTATATTTATTTGGTAATTAAGGGAGTGTTTGTTCAAGGCTTTAAAAAATATTTTTTGGAATATTATTATAGAAATATAATATTTTTATGTTTGATTTAATTTTTAAAAAATT
Source organism: Lathyrus oleraceus (assembly GCF_024323335.1). Lineage (NCBI taxonomy): Eukaryota > Viridiplantae > Streptophyta > Magnoliopsida > Fabales > Fabaceae > Lathyrus > Lathyrus oleraceus. The sequence continues at coordinate 89,874,946 of NC_066579.1, read as the reverse complement.
ATTCCAAGATATATTTTATTCTCAAGAGTTTTATTTACATATAGTTCTTTTATTTTTATTCTAATATTTAAAGAGTGAGAATCCAACATTCTTATGAGAATAAAGTTCAATTAACTATAACTTCTCACTACTACTCATAATTTATTAATTTATTTATCTATTTTATTTTTTATAATTTTAAATTAAATAAATATTATAAATATTTTTAAAAAATTTAATATTTGACAAACACTTAAATATAAATATTATTCTAAATAATAATACTGATGAGAATAAGATTCTAGAAAATATTAATTCTAAACTTGAAACAAACACACTCTAAGATTTAAAATCATAAGTATCCGAACTTGATGTACTAATATTTTATCATTTTATTCATAGACTAATATAAGTTTCTTAGTTTTCTTCTCACCTAAAGTGTGTTTGTTTCCAAAGACTAGGCCGTGGTTAATACGCTTCAAGACTATGGAATGGATCATGGAAATTAAAGTTGTTAAAGTTCACCTGTGCAAATGCTTTAGCAAAGTATAACTTCAGCTTTCAATGGGTTTCTTAGAGTTTACTGGTTGTCCTAGTTTGAATTTACAATGCATGTGCCATGCCACTATGAGTGGCTACTCATTTTGTTTTTTTTGAAATATAGTTATTTTAATAAATTATTTAAAATATTGATAATTTTAAAAATAAATTTAAAAATATTAGTTATTTTTTGAAAAAATTTCCTAGTTTTATTTATAATTTTCTTTTCAAAGATAGCAGTGGTATTGATTAGTTGGATTTGTTCCAAATTAAAAAATAAATAAAAAATCACAATCTAAAATATATTATTATTTTCTATGTTTAATATTAATTTAAATTCCTAAAAATAAATTTAAAATAATTTAATTAAAATTTTAAAAATAAATAAATATGCAAAAATATTGTGGAAGCATAAATATTTTTTTAATTCTATTCTGGACCGCTCACAAAGTTTAAAATGAGCAAAGACTCAAAAATACATAGTTTTTAATATTTAGCGCAAGTGAACCACTTTTCTACGTGTCCACATGGAATCTTCCATCGAAACCCATACCAAATAAAATTTGTTAGAATGATAACCTTACATATTCTGAGTCATTCTCAATTTACTATTTCTTAATTAGAAGAACACAAACTAAAAGTCGGATAAAAATGAAAAGGGGAAAACAAATTTTGGGATATGACAACAGTTATGAGATTCAAAGCAGTTATCAACATAATTATCAACACATTTGTTTGGTTTTCAGCAATTTTATATTTGAAGATGTGTGGAAGCAAGTTATAGTAATGAAGCCTAAGTAGTGTGATACTTTTCAGATCCTTAGGGTCTATCCGTTGTCGGCAATTACTATTGTATTAGTATATAAGTTAGTCCTAGTGTATGGGATTGAGGTCGCAACTTTTTACTCATTCTCTATAGAACTAAAGTATCCAAGTAATAAAGATAAATAATTTGAAGTCTGCGTCCAATCTTTAAACCTTATTTTAATCTTTTGTATTTAAAGTATTTACTTTAATGCCATCTTTTCTATTCATCATTCATTTTCTTTATTCAGAGCACATTTCTTGCGCCTTGTCTATCATTATTCAAGCATTTATATCCTAATCACATGAAATTTTCTTCATATTCTTCTTTAGATTTTCCGAATTAATCTTTTAAGTAAACTAAACTCGTGATTGTTTACTAAAAACATCAGTAAACAAGTACATGGTGGAATGCTCACTAATGTCTATCAACGCTTCTTTTATCTATATGGTTTACCTCAGTTAAGAAGTAACTATGATTTGCCTTAATATTTTCGACAACATCGCCAGGTCTTAATATAGAAACTTTTTGGTGCACGGTGGAAGGAACAACTCCCACGCCATGTATCCATTCTAATCCTAACAACAAATTGTAATTTGCTTTGGACACGATGACCACAAACAAGGTTGGTTATGTTATTTTTCCTGTGACAACATTAACTTAATAACCCCAAAGATTTGCTTGTTTTTCCCTCATAGTTGGACAAAACCATGTTGTGGGGGACTTTAGTCTGTGTCAAATGTCCCAACTTTCTTTAACATGAAATGCGGAATTAAATTAATTGTCGCTCCTCCGTCCACCAACACTTTGCTGACACCTACTTCATAAACCATGGCTTGTATAAAGAGAGGCTTAAAATAATGTCTCATCCCTTCATCATGCCTTTAAAAATATGCCTTGTCTTCCTCCATGCAACCTGCGTTCATAATGTAGTAACATAAAGGATTATGATTGGATATCTCTTCAGTGATACAATCGCCTTCCTCTTCTGTCACTTAGGTGACAATGTCATACTCTATAAGAAGCACATAGACTACATTGTGTGTTATATCTAACTCACCTTCTAACATAGAGCCGAAGGTATCTATGATCATGTCATCGTCCTCATTTGGGACATAATTTTTGGCACTCGATTTAGCCATTTTTGGAAAAGGAGGGAATAACCTTTCTTTTATTGGACTCTTCGCCTGGTTTTTTGCCATCTTTGGCAACTTATTATTTCCTAATTCTTCGACCTTGCGAGCTGATTTCTTTTTCCTCTGATGTCTCCTTCACTAAGTCATTGTCATTGGATTCTTACCCAGATAGTTGTTAGAACCATAAGAGTATTTGTTGGAGATATGGGAGTTATCATTGTATGAGGACCCAACACCTGACTCAATAACTTTCCATTTGTGGTGGTTTGTATATGGCTTCCCCACTAGGGGGATCTAGTCTCCCATAAGGACATCAGTAGGTGAGACATAAGTCTTCCTCTGACTCTTCCAACTAGTTGAAGGTCCTTGATTTATTTGATAAGGAACTCCTCTTTTGTTGAAGGAGTTTGAGGCTTCTTTCATCCCTGAAACTTTTCTTCGATGAACGAATCCTGATACCTTCTAGGTCCTTTGTAGCCTCTTTGTTGAAGACAACACTACATATGAGGAGCATCATCAACTCATACCCTTTGGTCTTGCTGTGGTTTAAGAAATCTATAAGCTCTCTTCAACATTAGGGTAAACCACTTTGACTTTTTCAGCATAGTCCACCATGTCCATATCTTTGACTTTAAGACTAACGTCTTCAGAGATTTCAATCATCAGGACCTCTACAGGTTCCACAAAATTGGCATCCCCGACCTGCAAAGGATCGAACTCAACCTTCATTGGCGGTTTGGTTTTTTATTCAAATTTTAGCCTCCCATCCTTCAGAGCATTTTGCCCCAGATCCCTGAAAAGAACACGTTGAAAGGTTTTATGACCAAGAGAATTATGGTATTTACAAAACCCTTTTTTTTCTTTGTTCTAATGGCGGAGTCTTTAGCACTTTTGGCATTATGGTTTAGTCATCAGTGACTAACAAGTCAAAAATCTCGTCACATTTGGTTACATCAAATGTATATTTTTTTGTAACGAACTTTTCATTTTTACTATGTCCAACATGATTTTTCCCATTCGAAGGTCTTAAAACCTTACAAACATATGGAGGTCCTGACTTTAATTTTGCCAAAGTAACCTTGTTTTCTTCGACATACTCATAACCTATGTTGGGTTCTTGATCATTTTCATCTACTTCTACATAAGAAACTTTTTCTTTTTTTTATACTTATTTGACCTAGCCTTTTCAGCTTTCAAACATTCAACTTTCCAAACTCTATATGCCAATTAGGCCATGTCCCTTAAGTATTAGGTGTCTAACTTCTTTCTAATGGAATATTCCAGACCTCCTACAACCAGTTCAACTAACTCATGTTCAGGAACTTCAGTGAAACTCCTCGACTTCATTATCTTAAACCTATTTAGATAGTCATCTATTGATTCATCCAATTTTCATCTCACACTAGCTAATTTATTCATGCTAATCTTCGGTTGACCCATGTAAAAATGTTCATGGAACGCCGTTTCCAATTGATCCAATTATGTATGGAACTTAGGGGTAAGGTGGTGAACCACATGAAGGCATTCTTTGTTAAGTAATTGGGGAAATATTTCATTTTCAAATTTTCATTATTGGTCAGATCCAAACCTCTGATTGGTATCGAGCGGCGTGGTCGATATTGGACTCATTAGTGTCTCCTACAATATTTGTGAATTTGGGGATTTTCCAACCCATTGAGAGTTTAGTTTGTAGTACATACTCTGATAATGCATAAAAAAATTGGCCTATGCAAACCAACATTAAGGCCATTTTAGGCTATGATCTGTTCGAGCACATTGGCTATATTATACTTCCCCAAAAAATTATTTTGTTGGACATTCCTAACAACTTGGTCCGCATCCTGATTCATATTGGTCCATAAGTAATTAATAGGTAAGTGAGGAACCTTAGAAGATAATAACTGAGGTATAAAGTATTGGATTCTAATTATTCGTGATCCCTAGGACCTTTGATACATCTTATGGTGGAAATTTGTAAACGAGGTACCTAGGATCTTTGATACATCCGATGGTGAAGTTTATGGAAACGATTATGCTTTGTTCTTTGGCATTGTGTCGATGTGCAAATTCTGTATATAAGAAATCGTTAGGTGAAGTTGTAGAACCTATGATTGCCTAGTTGTTGGTTTGACATGGGGAGGATGCACATCCAAAAGTAGGTAGGCTTGTGAATCTGTAAGACCATACCCTTGAGGATGTGAGACCCAAAAGTAGGAAGGCGGGGAAACCGTAAGACCATACCATTGAATGTGTGGATTAGTTGATCACTACATACCGATGCAACTAGGCCAAAATTCACGACTCCTATTGATCCACCAGAAAAGTGTAACTAGGGAACTATGACTCTCCTCTATGAATGAAGCATTATGTGCTTCGAGTATTATGTTTGTTCGTATGAAACACTGTAAACTTCAGTTCGTTATGTTGTGTCAAGTACACATGTATAGTACTTGTGGTCTCTGTTGAAAAGTATATCTTCGGCAAATATTTTTATATCGTATCCACATAGATTGGTTGTTATTACCGCCGTTCTATAATCCAAATTGTTATAAGTTTGAAAAGTAACAAAGTTGTTTTGTTTGGAAAATTATCTTGGGAGTAAATGTCACTTAAAACAGTAAAATGGTTTTAATCAAATGTAAAAGCTTGGCAAGATTGGAGTTCACTATTCTAAATGCTTATGATTCCTTATGATAACTATATAGATTTAAGATTATTGATGATGTTCAAGTATCCTCTCAAAGTCATTTATGTCTAAATGATATTGTGATAATCACTATATTGATCCTTAGACGATCTCTCCACCTAACTATCAATATAGCAATCTTTAATGTTTGATACCAAAGAAGAGTAATGAATAAATCTATCTCTACAACTTATTCACTACTTGAAAATCTGTTTCATGTCAAGACTCAAATAATCTCTTTCAATAACTACTCAAATCTGGTTTTCAACTTAGGGCAAAAACAGTATTCAATACATCAACAATCTTTATCATATATAAAAATCAATTGGAATACATAAATAAATGAGAATAGCTACTACCTCCAATCTTGACAAAAATGGAGTTTAGCTCCTCATCATCATTGTTACAAAGCATAATGTTAATAGAAGAAAAACTCTGTTTTTCTCTCTTACAAAATATCTCAATGTATCAATGTGTAAAATAATAATAATGATGAATAATCTGAATAATGTGTTTTTCTCTCCTAAAAGAGTTGACATTTCCTTAATTGATCATTTCCATCAAAAGCAGAAAAGCTATTCCAAGACAGACACCAAAATGGCAAGACAGCTGGTCATGAAGGACAACACTTTTGGCCCAAAATCAGCTTGCTGGATTCGCAGCCTTCGCGGCGCGAACTGAAGCTTATCCAGCTTCATCCAAAATCTTCCAATTTGTGATGTTGCTTTCCAAAAGCTCTTTCATCTAAAAATTCTAGAAAACTAACAAATATGTGAAATAACTATTCAAAACAAAATAAATTAAATCTAATTGCATTTATACCAGTTAATAAGAATAAAAGTGTGTAATTACATCAAAGTTTTGTAAAAGGGACCAATAAAATGATATAAAAAGTAGTACTAATTGGTCCCTAACAACTCTCCCCAACTTAGCATTTTGTTTGTCCCTAAACAAAAGTTTCCACCCTCACAACCAAAGTAATGACACAAAAGATTGGAACAAGGATTTACCAAGGACATTCAAATGGTTCAAAAGTGTTTGGCAATTTCTCAATCCACCTATCTCAATTCTAGACAAAGCATGAATAAGGAAAATGGTTGAGTGCAAAAATCATTCCAAGGAATTCAAGCCATGTATGTCAAAATTGAATCAAACTTACACACACATCATAATAATGATGACTAACATGAAGGGTTACTTTCACTCATCCAAACAATTGAATCAACAACAATTCAAATCATGCGGTTATCACAACAAATACCAAATCATGTGAAAAATGAGAATCAAGAGGTCTTTCAACGGTTGTAATGTGGCTTAGGTTACAAGAAAGGATGTGATTAAGAGGATTCAACAAAGTTGCCTATCCTAAGGGAGCATTCCCAATCATTCAACTTCTACATAATTTCCCTTTCTTTGATCCCTATCTTTTTCTTTTCAAATCCACACAACCATGAGCATTTTCTTTGCTTTTTTTTTTCTTTGCTTTATGGTTTCAAGGGTGATTTCTTTTTCTTGTTTCTTTTCATATTTTTACCCTTTCATAAAAACTCACTTTTCCAAGTTTCTAATCAACTTTTCACTTTACTCTCCCCAACTTTAGATTCCAAAACCAAATTTATTCAAAAATGCTCCCTACTTAGAAATAAGCAAAAGGCAAAATTTGCAAACAACTCGATTTGGGGTTTCAATTTGCATGAAAGAAATTAGGATTCATTTATTCCACAATTTTCAATTGATTTTTCAATGATCAATAAAATGAATCCTAAAATAAGCTCAAAGGGGTTTAACTAAGGATTATTCCTCACAAGGTTAGCTGATTCAAACTTTTTGGTCAAGTGGTTTTTCTCACAAACAATGCCTCTATCATTTTCAAAATTTTCACACAAAAATAGATCGATGCATGATTTAGCATGATAAGAATGAGTTAAAATAATGCTTGGTTTCTCGCTTTTTAGTGCACAATGGAAAGCTTCCTCACAATTGGTTAAATCCTATTTTGATTCAAAGGTGACATACATTTCAATGAGTTTATGATATGAAATTTGCACACACCATCAATTACTCATGTCAAGTCTAGAAAGTGATAAAGTGTACCTTGAAATGCCGACACTAATTCTTATCATCATCACTCGAAGTGTCCTATGCTTCTTTCTTTGCGATCATTTCTCGGTTGCTTTAAGCTTGACTTAAGATTAAGAACAATTAAACAAAAATGTTGGTAAACCAGTTTGATTGTAACACACTTAATTCTCAAATAGTATTCATGCAATTATCAAAACAACTTAACAAAAAACAAAGTTTTGGTGAACTAGAGCCACCCAAAAGTACATCAAAATTTTTCAAAAACAAAAATAATACAAAGAAACTCAAAATGACAACAACTCTTCAAATTCACCAACTTCTCAATCCTCCTCCTCTTGGCCACCACCTACATCACCAAGGACGTCCTCCATCTCATCATTAGGGTTTGCACCACCTCCTGCACCCCCCATAAAATTTGGTCTGCCCTCAGGCCAATTAGCATAAGCCACATATTCCGCCTGAGAAGGAAATGTGCGGGCTTCTGGTGCAAGAAACGTGTTCTGGAACTGTTGCTGCATAGCATCGAAGATAAATGACTGAGACCTCCTAGAGGCCTCAAAGCTCTCGCAACAGTAATTGGCAAACGCCATCTGGTCAAAGACTGGAGTAATGTGGGGTCGGGGTCTGGGTCTGGCTCAGGGTCTGGATGACGAAGTCCCAGCTCCGTCAGTTCTATCCATTTGACTTTGGCAGAACCTATTCAGATAGGCATCGTTGATCACACTGGTGATAGAGAAGTGTACTTCCTCTGGAATGGTGACATTCGCCTGACGACAAAGTCCCATGATCAGCCCCGGGTATGCAAACACACCTGCTTTACCACCGAATTTGGTTCCACTTAAAACCATCTTTCTCATTTCTCCCGCGATGATGGATGCTACATCCACAGATTTCCCGATCATAATGCAGTAAAGCAAACACCCTACATCCAGAGGAATCGTGGTGGTGTGGCTCCTTGGCCGAATATTACTTAACAGCAGCACAAGAAAAGCCCTAGCTCCCAGATTTAAATTTTCTCTTTTCCAATATTTTGGATGTCCTTGATCATTTAGGTCAAAGGATTTTCCTTTAAGGCACAGGGTAGCATTTACCGCTTCTAGATCCCACCTATTAGCCAATTCCATGGTACGATACTCGCACCGCTCGTTCTCTCCAAGAGTTAGAGGATCACCAAGATATGAGTTAATGGTATCCCTCCCAAAAGAAACAAGCCTGCCTCTTACCCTTGTTCGGTAGATGAAAGCTACCCCCTCTTCTTGATGCATGGCGTTTGCATATAACTCCCGAACAATGTCATAATTGATTGCCGCTTCTGGTTCACACAGTTTCATCCACCTTCGTCTCTCAAAAGTCGAAACCAAACTCTGATAAGTCCCACCCGGTGCTAAACGGATGAACCTCTCTGGCAAGATTGTTCTCTTGATTAAACTCTCGAATCGTTCTTCGTGTTCATCGCTGGTGAACCTCCTTAAAGAACGAGGATGAGCGGGAGCTGTGGTTTTGGTTCTTTCTGACATCTGCATTCAACATCAGAGCAACCACAAAACAAATATGGAGAGGGTTAGCAATCAATCAGCATAAAAACATGGCCCTGGAATTTCCCAGTTCGCGGAACGAAGGCCCGTTCGCGGCGCGAACCCTGCGAACCAGGAAATCTCCAGGAGCTTCCTATGATTCCAAAAATGTGAGGTAAGTTACTTCTAAAAGTCAAGGTCTCTAAATCTATCCTATTCCTAATCTAAATCAGACATGCATAGTGATTTCAAGTGTCAATCTTCAAATTTTTCCAATCCCTAACCAAACCTAAATGTGAACCCAAAAGGAAATGGAGAAGAGGAATTGAAAAGCAACATACCTTACTGAAGCACTTGTTCTTTGTTAGCAAATGAAGATTAGGGATTTGGGAAAGGAAAATTTTCAGTTTTTGGGAGGTTTTTGGGAGTGGGAGTAAAAGCGAGGCAAACTTGGTGTTTTGAAAATGAGTTGAAATGAAAATGAAAATAACCTAACAGAACTTAAGTGGTTCTGTCACGCACTGTTCGCGGGGTGAACCGTGTTCGCGGCGCGAACTGAAGCTTTGCATTCAGTTCGCGGGGCGAACGGCAAAAAACAGAACCCAATTTCACAAAATTTAACACAGTAGAAAACCAAAATAGCAGAAAAATTAAAATGCAGACTTACAACGTTGGGTTGCCTCCCAACAAGCGCTTTGTTTAACGTCGTTTATAGCTCGACGGTCCATTGATTAGCCCGGTCCAGATAGAGACACGACACACACATCATGATTTACATCGCCACTATGGTAGACTTTGAGTCTTTGACCATTTACAATCCAACTCTCTTGTGACTTTGGATCCTCGATCACAATGGCTCCATAATTGCGCACCTCTTTGACAACGAACGGTCCTGACCACTTTGACTTCAACTTACCAGGGAATAACTTCAACCTTGAGTTGAAAAGCAATACCGTTTGTCCAACATGAAACTCCTTATGACGGACCTTTCCATCATGGTATGCCTTTACCTTTTCCTTATACAACTTATTCGAATGGTAAGCATTATTCCTTAATTCCTCCAATTCATGGAGTTGTCCTTTTCTTCTTTCTCCAGCTAGAGTGGAGTCGAAATTCAAGAATTTAAGATCCCATAATGCCCTATGCTCCATTTCCACTGGGAGATGACAAGTCTTCCCATACACCATTTGAAACGGAGTTAGCCCAATAGGTGCTTTGTAGGCGGTACGATACGCCCACAAAGCTTCATCCAGTTTTAAAGACCAATCTTTTCTTGAATTCGAGACTGTTTTCTCAAGAATCCGCTTGACTTCCCGGTTTGAAACCTCCGTTTGACCATTCTCTTGTGGGTGGTAGGGAGTGGTCACCTTGTGCCTTACACCGTAATGTTGCAAAACTTTTTCTAAAGGTGTATTACAAAAGTGTGAGCCTCCATCACTTATTAACACCCTAGGCATACCAAAACGTGAAAATATGTTTTTCTTTAAAAATTTAATCACTCTTTTGGCATCGGCCTTAGGTGAGGAAATTGCTTCTACCCACTTCGAGACATAACCAACGCCCACTAGTATGTACTCATTTGAGAAAGAAAAGGGGAATGGGCCAACGAAATCAATACCCCAACAATCAAAAACTTCTACTTCTAGCATGTTGGTTAGAGGCATTTCGTCCCGTTTTCCTATTCCTCCACTCCGTTGGCATGTATCGCAACTCTTCGCATGTTCATGCACATCTTTAAATAAAGATGGCCAATAAAAGCCCGATTGGAGCACTTTAGTGGCTGTTCTCAAACCACTATAGTAACCTCCATACGGAGAGTTGTGACAGTGCCAAAGAATGTCTCTTGACTCCTCAATTGTTACACACCTTCTCAAAATATTGTCTGCACCCACTTTAAACAGATAAGGATCATCCCAAACATAATATTTTGCATCCGCCAAGAATTTCCTTCTTTGATTGCAAGTGAGGTCTTCCGGTGCTAAACCGGTTGCTTTGTAGTTAGCAAAATCAGCAAACCAAGGCCTCACTTGAATCGCATACAGTTTTTCATCTGGAAATTCTTCTCTCACCTCCTCTTCTTTGTTTGTAATGTCTACATTGAACAAACGAGACAAATGATCCGCAACCAAATTTTCGGAACCTTTTTTATCCCGGATTTCCAAATCAAACTCTTGCAGTAAGAGAATCCAGCGAATTAGTCTTTGTTTGGAATCCGGTTTGGTTAGCAAATATTTTATCGCCGAGTGGTCAGTGTAGACTACAACTTTTGACCCAATCAAGTAAGCTCTAAACTTTTCCAATGCGTACACTATGGCTAGTAATTCTTTTTCAGTTGTTGCGTAATTGACTTGTGCTTCATTTAACACTTTACTAGCATAGTGGATAGCATGAAAAACTTTATCTCTTCGTTGACCCAACACCGCACCAACCGCATAATCGCTTGCGTCACACATAAGTTCAAAATCAAGTTTCCAATTTGGTGCCACGATTATGGGTGTGGTGACTAACTTTTCTTTTAAATCAAGGAAAGCTTTGAGACACGACTCATCGAAAAGAAAATGCGTACCTTTGTTGAGCAAATTGCTCAATGGCTTTGCTATCTTTGAAAAATCTTTGATGAATCTCCGGTAGAAACCGGCATATCCGAGAAAGCTTCTTATTCCTTTTATATTTGTTGGGGGTGGTAATTTCTCAATGACTTCCACCTTGGCTTTGTCAACCTCTAATCCTTCGGAGGAGATCTTGTGACCGAGTACAACACCTTCGGTGACCATGAAGTTTCATTTTTCCCAATTGAGCACTAAGTTGGTCTCCACGCATCTTCCCAAAACCACATCAAGATGTTTTAAGCACAAATCAAAAGATGATCCATAAACGGAGAAATCATCCATGAACACCTCAATGCATTCTTCTATTAAGTCCGAGAATATAGCTTGCATGCACCGTTGAAATGTTGCCGGTGCATTACATAACCCAAAAGGCATTCTTCGGTAAGCAAAGATGCCAAAAGGACATGTAAAAGCTGTCTTCTCATGATCCGCCAGATTGACTGAAATTTGATTGTATCCTGAATACCCATCCAAGAAACAGTAGAAATTTTTGCCGGCTAACCTCTCCAACATTTGGTCCATGAAAGGTAGTGGGAAGTGATCTTTCCTTGTAGCTTGGTTCAACCTTCGATAGTCAATACACATTCTCCACCCGGTTACCGTTCTTGTCGGGATAAACTCATTTTTATCATTTTTGATAACCGTCATGCCACCTTTCTTGGGAACTACTTGTACCGGACTCACCCATGCACTATCGGATATAGGATAAATCATTCCAGCTTCCAAGAGTTTGACAACTTCTTTCCGAACTACCTCTTTCATCGATGGATTTAGACGCCTTTGAGGTTGTGCAACGGGTTTGAAATTCTCCTCCATCATGATCTTATGCATACAATAGGCTGGACTAATACCCTTCAAGTCGGATAAAACCCATCCTATTGCACCTTCGTTCTTTTTCAGCACTTGAATCAATCTGTATTTCTCTTGTGTGGACAAGGTGCTGCTTATAATCACCGGTTTAGTACATTCGTCACCAAGGAACACATACTTTAAGTGTGAAGGAAGCATTTTCAACTCTATTTTTGGTTCTTCCGTTTTCTTCGTTGCATCCAAGTCCTCCTTTGTTTCTTCTTGATAAGTAAGCTCACCACAAGATTCTAAATCATGCAACATTGCTTCAATCTCTTTTTCCTCATTTTCGGTCAACACATTGTAGGCTCCGATAAGAGATCTTTCTAGAGAATTAGAAATATGAACTTGGTTTGCGATCTCCACTACTTCCTCTTCGATTGCATCAATTCGGAAAGAATCATGCTTGTCATTTGGATGCTTCATAGCTTCAAAAAGATTAAAGGTCACCTCTTCGTCTTGCACTCTCACCTTCATTAGTCCATCATCTATGTCAATCATCATCCAGGCTGTTTTCATGAATGGTCTTCCAAGAATTAGAGGAACATCACGATCCTCGTCCATCTCTACTATCACGAAATCTACCGGAAACAAGAATTTGTCCACTTTCACTAACATGTCTTGAGCAATTCCGTATGGTGAAGTGGTAGACTTGTCGGCTAGTTGTAAAGTCATCCTTGTCGATTTGATCTCAACATTTCCCAATCTTTTCACAATGGATAGGGGGATTAAATTGATGCTAGACCCCAAGTCAATCAAACCATTACCAATGTATGTGCTTCCAATGGTTACCGGTAAAACGACTCGGCCCGGATCGGATTCCTTCCTTGGGAGAGTCTTTTGAATGATGGCACTACAACGTGCATCAAGCAATATGGTCTCGTCTTCCACGTGCCTCCTTTTCTTTGTAAGAATGTCCTTCATGAACTTTGCATACCGTGACATTTGTTCTAATGCATCGGCAAATGGAATATTGATTTGAAGTTGCTTGAATATGTCCATGAACCGTGCATAATGCCTAGCATTGTCCTTCTTCGATGGAGCATATGGATAAGGTAGATGTTGGGTTGGAATGACACTCACACCTTTCTCTCCTTTCTTCTTCTTTCTTGGTTCAACATCCTTTTTCACCTCCAATTCAGACTGCTCCCTTGCTAACAAATCCTGCTCTTTTCGCGGCGCGAAGGGGGATCGCGGCGCGAACTGTGAAGTTCCAGCCACTTTCTCCCTTCCACCAACCATGTCCTCTTTTTCCATCACTTCTTCTATATCATTTTCTACTGTAATTTCTTCACTTTTTTCACTTATCAACTCTTTACCGCTCCTCGTGACAATTGCTTTACAGTGCTCCTTTGGATTGGTTTGAGTGTTAGCGGAAAATGATGACCCTGCGTTTTGTTCTGACAGTTGTTTCGCAATTTGGCCTACTTGATTTTCCAGATTCTTAATTGCTGCTTCATTACTCTTCTGATTTGCCATGGAAGCTTGCATGAATTGTTGAAGAGTATCCTCTAGCTTGGAACTTCCTCCTTGCGACTGCTGTCCTTGAGAATTTGGATGTTGATAAGGGCTTTGCTGCTGCAAATTTTGATTGTTGAACCTTGATGGTTGATAGCCTTGATTGTTTCTTGGTTGGTAACCTTGATTGTTGAGAGGTTGTCTTTGATAGCCCTGATTTTGATTGTTCACATAACTCACTTCTTCTAGTGGAGGACAAAAACCAATAGGGTGATCCCCTTGACATAATTCGCAACATGCTACTTGATGCCGAACTTGAGACCCTTGAATTTCTTTCATTTGCTGTGGAAGCTTTGCCATTTGTTGAGTGAGCATCTCCACTTGTTGAGAGAGTAGCTTGTTTTGAGCAAGAATGGCGTCATTGGTATTCAGCTCAAGAACTCCCGGTTTACGTTGTGAAGGGCTACGATCATGTTGACTTTGGCGATCATTGAGTGCCATCCGATCAATAATGACTTTAGCTTCTTCCGCATTCTTTGACATAAGCGAGCCACCCGCGGTAGCATCCAAAAGTGTCTTGTGAGTTGATAGGAGCCCGTTTAGAAAAATATGGATTTGAGTGAGCTCATCAAAACCATGACCCTTGCATTTTCTCAACATTGACTTGAATCTTTCCCAAGCCTCATTTAGAGACTCGTTGCTTCCTTGAGTGAATACCGCAATAGCCGTTTTGGCTTTCATGAATCGGGATTGAGGGAAATATCTTTCTAAGAACTTTTCTTCTAACAAATTCCAATTCGTCATCACTCTCGATGCTTGATCAAGGTACCACTCCTTTGCCTTTACCACTAAGGAGTGTGGGAACATCATTTTGAATAATGCCTCTTCACCCGTTTCATCAATTCCCGTAGAACCCGCAATCTCATAGAATTTGATGAGATGGGTATACGGATCTTCATGGTCCATTCCGGTGAATGGATTTGCATAGAGAAGTTGGAGGATTTCGGTCTTCATCTCCGTATTTCTTCCTCCACGGGAAAATTGAGCATTTAATCTTGGACTATTAGCGGACATTTAGGTACGATTGTCATCCGCCATGTTTCCGTCACAAGCTTCTACAACCACTTCTTCGATTTGAACAAGTGCGGAAGTAGATGCTTCTTCTCTCCGGTTCCTCTCTCCGGCTAGTTTCCTTCTTCTTCGTGTTTTGCTATTGAGCTTCCGAAGTGTTCTTTCAATTTCGGGATCAAATTGAAATTGCTCCGCGGTAGCTTTTTCTTGCATGCACTAGAATCTACAAAACTAACACACCAAGTGAAACAAAAGAGGGATAGTAATACAAGTAATAAAACTTAAAACAATGAATTATTGCAATGCTTGTAATATCGAACACCAATCCCCGACAACAACGCCAATTTGTTGAAAAGTATATCTTCGGCAAATATTTTTATATCGTATCCACAGAGATTGGTTGTTATTATCGCCGTTCTATAATCCAAATTGTTATAAGTTTGAAAAGTAACAAAGTTGTTTTGTTTGGAAAATTATCTTGTGAGTAAATGTCACTTAAAATAGTAAAATGGTTTTAATCAAATGTAAAAGCTTGACAAGATTGGAGTTCACTATTCTAATTGCTTATGATTCCTTAGGATAACTATATAGATTTAAGATTTAAGATTATTTATGTCTAAATGATAAGTTGATAATCACTATATTGATCCTTAGACGATCTCTCCACCTAACTATCAATATAGCAATCTTTAATGTTTGATACCAAAGAAGAGTGATGAATAAATCTATCTCTACAACTTATTCACTACTTGAAAATCTGTTTTATGTCAAGACTCAAATAATCTCTTTCAACAACTACTCAAATCTGGTTTTCAACTTAGGGCAAAAACAGTATTCAATACATCAACAATCTTTATCATATATAAAAATCAATTGGAATACATAAACAAATGAGAATAGCTACTACCTCCAATCTTGACAAAAATGGAGTTTAGCTCCTCATCATCATTGTTACAAAGCAGAATGTTAATAGAAGAAAAACTCTGTTTTTCTCTCTTACAAAATATCTCAATGTATCAATGTGTAAAATAATAATAATGATGAATAATCTGAATAATGTGTTTTTCTCTCCTAAAAGAGTTGACATTTCCTTAATTGATCATTTCCATCAAAAGCAGAAAAGTTATTCCAAGACAGACACCAAAATGGCAAGACAGTTGGTCATGAAGGACAACACTTTTGGCCCAAAATCAGCTTGCTGGATTCGCAGCCTTCGCGGCGCGAAGGAGGTTCGCGGCGCGAACTGAAGCTTATCCAGCTTCCTTGCTTTGCAAGCTTCATCCAAAATCTTTCAATTTGTGATGTTGCTTTCCAAAAGCTCTTTCATCTAAAAATTCTACAAAACTAACAAATATGTGAAATAACTATTCAAAATAAAATAAATTAAATCTAATTGCATTTATACCAGTTAATAAGAATAAAAGTGTGTAATTACATCAAAGTTTGATAAAAGGGACCAATAAAATGATATAAAAAGTAGTACTAATTGGTCCCTAACAGTCTCGCTGTGTATGATGTTTTACCATATAGAGTCGAGTGGACCCATAAGATAGGGAACTCCGTTAAGATTCAGTAATTTCACCCCAATTATTTTGTTGTTTTTTAGGTAAGCTTTAGGAGCTGGAGGTTTGGCGAGAAGGCTGAAGATCGAAGTTTGATGTCTGATAGATTTGTTTCTGCTGTATTTTCCTATGTCTATTTTAGTTAGGACATATGATGTATTGATTGTTAAATATTATGCACCTTAACGAAATTAATATTTAGATGTCTTTTAGTTAATGTTGTTTGAGTACCAAAATTTTAATGCTTTATATAGTACGGTTCTAGATAGTATAACGTGGGGTGTTACACATCTGATCGGTTGAGAGGTTTGTTGTATTTCTAAGGGTCAAGGTGGCTTGGGTATCAAGAAAACTCAGATAATGAATGATGCTTTTTTGTCTAAAATTCTTTAGAAAATTTATTTATTAGTACTAATGATTTATGGTATTAGATTCTTATCAATAAATATGGCGGGAAACAAAATCTTTTGGAGAATATGACCAGTAAGCCAAAGGATTCCATTTTATGGAAATCTTTGGCTAAGATGTGGGACTAGTTTCAGAAGAATATCACATGGAAGCTTGGGGATGAAAGAAAGGTTAATTTTTTCCTGGATCGTTGGAATCAAACAGAGCAACCTCTTTTCTTCAAGTTGGATTAAGTTGATACGATTGTGGATACCACTCTCACGGGTAAGAAACAATTAATGTAGAAGGGAAATGAAATTTAGAGTTGCTTCAGAACTAGTTCATTGTTGAGATTGTCAATTGTATCATAACTATACCTCCCTCTCTCCCAGAGGATGGTATGGATATGCTAGGGTGAGGGATTGTAGAGACAACAAATTTTTAGTGGGTAACACCAATAAGTATATTTATTCTTATCTTGAAGTTAGTGGAAACTAATATAGACTGAAATATCATTTGGAAGTGGAAGGTACCCCACCGAATCCAAACTTTCATGTGGCTTATGGGTCATAAAAGACTCATGAACAACTCTCGACGCCAAAAGTGGAATCCAAATATATATGGAGATTTTAACTGGTGTACAAATAAAGAGAAGAACTTAATTCACGTGCTTCGTGACTGTTGCTATGCAGCACATGTATGGATTAGACCAGTCTCATCTAATAAAATGACTCACCTTTACTTTTTATCTTGTAGGGATTGGATCGCTTACAACCTAAAATGAGATGTTACAAATTCAAACAAAGATCACTGTAGATCAATATTTATGATATCATGTTGATATTTATGGAAGTGGAAGAACAAAACACTGTCTGAAGAAGGCTTTTAGTGACCTAACAATCCAACTGGAACAATCATGCATCTGTTTAAGGAAATCGAGATGGATAACCCAAAGCTAGAAATTAAACATGTTCATTGGTATCATCTCGATGACGATTGGATTAAGCTCAATTGTGATGAGACCTACAAGAAGTCTACATCCACGACAGGATGTAGAAGAGTGTTTATAGAGACTCATTCGATAATTGGGTGAGAGGATATGCTCGAAAATCCAGTTTGTGTGATGCTCTTACGACATAGATGTGAGCGATGATACATGAGATTGAGTTATAGCATGACATAATAGAATTAAATGTCTAATAGTAGAGAGTGACTCTAAAGTTTTGATAGATATAGTAAACCAAGAGACGGGGGAGATCACAAATTCTCAACTTTAATCCAAAGAATTAGAAGGATGTCTCATAAGAATTGACGCGTCAAGTTCAACCATATTTGACGAGAAGAAAACCGTTGTGCAGATTAGATAGTCAATTATAATCTTAGTCTGAAGAAAATCGACCTTCTTATTTTTCGGATTGTCGTGACGAATGGGTTGAACATTATTTTACCTGTTGATATTTATATGAGATTTCAATGGATTCGTATATCATAATCACTAAAAGTTGATGCCATATTGAAATGACAACTTATTACTACTGTGGAAGGAAAACAAGAGCTAATGACAAAATACACATACGTCATACATGAATAAATTAACATACATGAATAATAATAGTCAACATTGAGATAATTCATCACCAAACTTCCAAAAGTAACAAAACAATCACCCTTGTTCCTAAACTCAAATGTAAAAACATAAGAAAACTTAATAGTTTCAACTCTATAAAAACTCCGTACCATTCTAAACCCACTTGATTAATATAAAAATAAATCAATCATGCAATTAATTAACTTCTCTTTCATAATGTTTACTTATTCGCTAATTAAGATTTAGAATAATAATTAGCACTTGTCTTTGGTGTGCTATGCAATGATATAGAGCCACTCATCTAATATTTTATCATCGACTAATCAACTTTTCTTCACACATAATCTAATCAAATCAAATAAAATCAAACTTTGCTTCAAACTTTGAATCACATGTTTATTCATTTTTAATATTCCGAGTTGATATTGTTTATTACGCATTAACAAATTGAAGAGTTTCAAAACACTTATTTTCTATGCGACAATTTGATGTGTTTAGGTAGCTCTGGTTTTGTCAAAGCCATCAAAATCGTAGTTGACTCACTATTTGGTTTCAGACCATTGTTTTCCTGAAATAACTAGGTAGAATAATGTTTCCAACATGCATATCAAGTTTGTAGAATTATTATAGAATCTCTCACAAGGCTTCTATTATTCTTGGTCCAACTATGGCTAATTCATTTGGTTTCTTTCTGTTTCTGGTTTTGTTTTTTGCTGTTACAGTTTTAGTTCACGCACAACAACAAACAGGTTAGCTGCATAACTCATCAGCTTCTATAACAACTCTTATCATGTAGTATCGACACTTCAACTTGAATGCGTGTCTAACAACGTGTCTGTATTCGATGCTAGCACGACACAGACACGTTGTTACGTTCAATCATTTTTATTTTTCAAATTATTACTGGTGTCGACTTGTTAGTGTCCGTGTTATGTTTGTGTTTATGTCTGTGTCAATGCTTTATATGAAATGATTTTCTTTCTGAATCTACTTTATGCTTGTGTTTTAGGTTTCATAAGCATTGATTGTGGCAGTTCAGAGAATTTGTACACAGATGATGTAACAAAAATAAAATACAGTTCAGATGGATCATACATACAAACAGGAGTTAACAGAAACATTTCTATTGAATATGCATATCCAGCCAATCCAACTCTACCATTACCACTCTCGGATCTCAAAAGTTTTCCTCAAGGAGACCGAAACTGTTACCAATTAATCACCGGAAGAAAAGGAAGTTTATATTTAATAAGAGCTTCTTTCTTGTATGGAAACTACGACGGCGAAAACAAATTACCAGAATTTGATCTCTATGTTGGTGTAAATTTCTGGTCATCAGTGAAATTTAAGAATGCTTCAGAACAAGTTACATTGGAAATAATCAGCATGGCACAATCTGAAGAAATAAATGTTTGTCTTGTGAATAAAGGAAAGGGAATTCCGTTTATCTCAGGGTTGGAACTTAGACCGATTAGTAATTCTATTTACAACACTGAGTTTGGAGATTCTGCTTCACTTTTACTTTTCAAAAGATGGGATTTTGGTTCAACCAATGGAAGTGGTAGATATGAAGATGATGTTTATGATAGAATTTGGTTTCCTTTTACTTCCTCATCATGGAAATCTCTCAACAGTTCTGCAGTCGTTGATGTTAATGGAGATGGATATAAAGTACCATCTGAAGTTATAAGAACCTGTTCTACACCGAAGAATGAGAATGGTTCATTGGAATTTTCTTGGACTTCAAATGATCCTAATACGAAATTTTATGTCTACTTGTACTTTGCTGAAGTGGAGAGACTTCAGAGATCTCAACTGAGAAAATTCAGTGTTTCTTGGAATGGTTCTCCTTTGATTACATCAATAGTCCCAAAATACTGGCAAGCTACCTCTCTTTTTAATTCAAAGTCCTTGGTCGCAAAAGAACATCGAATTTCGATACAGAAAACCGAAGATTCGATGCTTCCACCTATTCTTAATGCGGTGGAGATTTATGTAGCTAGACAATTGGATGCACTTCCAACATTTGAAGAAGATGGTATGACATGTTTTCTTCGCTAAAACTCATGTGCAAATTTAAGCTCCGAGAAATATTAGCCCCGACACTTTAGAATAATGGCGTGTCTGGTGCGTGATACAGACACAGACACATGTCACTTTAAAATAATGGCGTGTCTGGTGCGTGATACAGACACAGACACATGTTGTTATCTTCGGTCAATTCCATTTTAAAAATCATTATCGGTGTCTGTGTTTAATGCCGTATCTTGTATCTATGTCTGTGTCTGTGCCTTTGGTGCAATCTTACCAAACATTGTATTACTCGCATATGTTTTCATTTTGAATGATTATGTTATACCTTTAAGTGAATTAAGTCATATTTAATGACAGTTGAAGCTATAAAGAGTGTAAAAGAAAGTTATAGAGTTCAAAGAGATTGGGTTGGTGATCCATGTGAGCCAAAGAACTACACTTGGGAAGGCTTAAAGTGCAACTACAGCACTTCACTTCCTCCAAGAATTGTATCACTGTGAGTGATCTACATATCCTTTTCATCCCTCCTTCATATTATGATATTCAGTTTATACTAAAATATTTTCCTTTTATAGGAATCTAAGCAGAAGCAGTCTGAGTGGAATAATAACTCCTGCCATTTCCAATTTGACTTTCTTGGAATCTTTGTGAGTTCTTATGCTCTAAACATATGGAATATTTATGAGTTCTTAGTAAGATTGTTTTCTTCATCTTATATTGATATCATATAAACTACATTATTTTGATTCAGGGATTTATGTAACAATAGCTTAACCGGATCAATACCTCAGTTCTTGGAAGAATTGAGATCCCTTAAATATTTGTAAGTCTTTTTTATGATGGTCACATATTATAGACAATTTTATATTAATTGGTTCTAAACTGTTAATGGCTGATGCAAGAAAACTCAAACTATTTGTAGGAATTTAAGGGGCAACCAACTTTCAGGTTTTGTTTCTACCACTCTCCTAGAAAGATCAAAGAAGGGATTACTTACTTTGAGGTATATATTTCTATAATAGACGTCCGATGCATGTGTCCAATATGACTCATAATTTAATGATATGTGCCGGATATGTTTCGGTTGTTGTTCTAGCAATGTTCTTAGTGCAAGGTGAAGTTAGTTTCATTTGTCTAGAACTAGAATCATGGAAAAGAAAGCCAAAGTGCAAGTATGAAAGATGCGTAGAAGTGTTATCAAACATCTTTATGTGTAATTATGACTAGAAAATCTTGTTTTCAACATTTTTATAGGGTGGATGATCAAAATCTCTCTGGTTCAAGTAAAAAGAAGAAGGTAATTGCTCCCGTTGTTGCATCAGTCACGTCAGTTTTAGTTCTACTAGTCATTGCCATTCTCTATTGGAAGCTTAGAAGAAGAAATGAACAATCAGGTAAGTCCTGCTTTAATAATTTGTAACTCCTTCCACATGATTTTCAAATACTCAAGATTTTACATCAATTAAAAAGGAAGAAAAAGATAATTCACTTCTGGAGGAGACTAAATTGATTCTACGGATGTATGATTTTGACATGTTTGGACATTCTCGGATAAAATTGATTATAACTTGAAGCTATAATTTGAAGTTTCTTCCTCTACAATTGATTTTTCGTCTTGAATTTATTGTTCAAATAACTTTTGATTGAATCTATCCAAATATAAATCACTTAAAAGTCAACTTACATTTAGTCAGAATCACTTTTGGAGAATCAGTTGTTTTTCAATTTTATTTGACAGAATCAATTTATTAAAAAAATTACTTTTGTCACCGCGGAACCATATAGACATGCGTAAACTCATTGTATTTGTTTTTTTTTTTAATTTAGAGGATGAGATGAATATGCTCAGCAAAAGTGTAGGAACTGTAGTATCAAAGAAGTTACAATACACATATGCTGAGGTGTTGTCCATTACCAGCAACTTTGAGTTGGTCATTGGGAGGGGGGGATTTGGAAGTGTTTATAGTGGTCAGATGAAAGATGGCAATAAAGTCGCAGTCAAGATGCTTTCCGCGACTTCAGCTCAGGGCCCGAAGGAATTTCAAACTGAGGTAAATAATTAGTACCATGTACAAATTTAAACCAAATCGATACAAATCTCCAGTATCTATCTATTTGGAAATGAATCTCACTTCGAATCTCGATTGACTATGATAAGTCTCGATTCATTCTAATGAATCACTACTAAATTTTATTGACAATGTATCTTATGATTCATGATAAGATTTGGTTTACGATTAAAAAATAACAATGGCTTGCAGGCTGAACTTTTGATGACAGTTCATCACAAAAATTTAGTATCCTTCATTGGCTATTGTGATGAAGGTGACAAGATGGCACTCATATATGAGTACTTGGCTAATGGCAACCTAAAAGAAAATCTCTCAGGTATATAGGACCTCCATTGCTCCATATCATGCTTAATAATTGATGAATGAAAGCATGTTTCAATGTGATTTATTTATCATGATTGCAGAAAAAAGTTCACATTGCTTGAGTTGGGAAAGGAGAATTCAAATAGCAATCGATGCTGCAGAGGGTTAGTATATACCTTTACTTTTTTTGCAACTATATTCTTTTATAACTTTGTGATGTTTTGATGAATGATGTGTTTTGGATTGAAGGATTGGATTATCTACACCATGGATGCAAGCCACCTATAATACACAGAGATGTAAAATCAGCTAACATTCTTCTAAGTGAAGACTTAGAAGCTAAGATAGCAGATTTTGGACTCTCTAAGGTGTTTAAGAATAGTGATAGTGGAAATTCAGAATCTGCAATTATTCATGTTGATGATAAAAATGAAAAATCTACAATCATGGGAACAATGGGCTACCTTGATCCAGAGTAAGTCCTCGTCTAGTTGATTCTTTTACATTCTGATCGGTCATCATCCATGAAGCACTAACGCAGACACCGGACACGAGACTCACACTAACACGTTAACAAAAATAATAATTTGAAAAAATAGGCAATGTTTGTTTCCACGTTGAAAGTTGCTTTAAATGCGCATAAAAGGTAGCTACAATTTGTAGCTTCTTTAAATCACGTTAAAATATGCTTTGATATTTGATTTAATCCCAGCACAAATTTAGCCAAATACATACCGAATAAATTGAATGTAATCACATGTGTTGATGTCGTGTCAGTGCTGGACACTGATACGCGTCGGACACCGGACATACCTTTGTTCAGATGTGTGATATTTAAAGGATGCATTTGAGTTAAGCGCTTATTGCATAAACTATTTTAAATCCCTTAATTAAGCACTTATTCATAAGTTTTTATGAAAACTTACTTTTAAAGTATCCCGTAAGCATGTCATTTGGATTATTAAAAAAACGAATAGTCGAAAAGAACCGAACTAATCAGTTTGGTTTAACAGTATGGTTTGTTTTTTTGTTTTTGTTTTCTTAAAGATTGCTAATATTCGGTTTGGTTTTAGTGTTTTTTTTTTAAATCTTAATATCTCTTAATAATAGCAATTTGATATAGTTGGGTTCACAAAAAATCAGCTCAGTTTAAAAATGATATAGTTCAATTTTTTGTGAAGTTAATTCTGGTTCGATTCGAAAATGCAGAACCAATGCACCAAAGATTTATACCAATTTAGTTTGGTAAAATTCGGTTATATTTTACCAAACTTTTGTGACAGTTCAGTTCAATTTTCTTTCTGAACCGAACCACAATCAGTTATACTTGTCATAAGTTATTTTTATTAGTGCATATGTCATGAGTGAAGTCTTAATAAATTGCATTTTTCTTGCACATGATAACTATACAGATAGAGTTTCATGATCTTATCATGGATTAGTTAATTGAAATTAACTACATTATGATTTATACAGGTACTACAAATTAAGGAACTTGAATGAAAAAAGTGACATCTATAGTTATGGAATTGTACTATTGGAATTGATCACCGGTCTCCCTGCAGTGATTAAAGGAAAGCCATCAATTCACATACTTGAGTTTGTAAGACCACATCTTGGAAAATGTGATTTAAGCAAAATTATAGATCCAAGACTCCAAGGACAGTTTGATGAAGATTCAGTATGGAAAGTTTTGGGACTAGCAATTTCTTGCACTGCATCAACCTCATTTCATAGACCAACAATGAATGTTGTGTTATCTGAGCTTAAACAGTGTGTTAAAATGGAGTGTCCTAGTGATATGGAAATATTTGAGCCACCAAGACATATTTCCAGTGAATATTATAGTTCATCTGATGCTTTTAATTCCATGGAGGGTGAATCTATGACATACCCTTTCCCAAGGTAATAAATAGTGTATATTGAGGACACTAAGAAGCATTCATTTCAATTTGTAAATTTTAATTAAAACCATAAGATAAAAGACACTATAGGTTCCTACATATAGCATTGTTTTGCCTTATTTTGAGTTGTATAAATTTGTCTTCTTGATCTTGTACAATTTTGCTGTATAATATCAATGTGAAGAAATCAAGAGTTGTGAGAAAAATAGATAGAATCTTTATGGAGGTACTTGTATAAATTGAAGAAAGGGTCAAATCCTTTTATGTGTTTGATAAAGTTTGCTGTCATTGTCAGTAACAGATGTATGATATCCTGCAGGAAAAATATTCAATTACTTAGTCAATAATGGATTTTGACTGTTAGATTAAGATCAGGCACACACTTTGTATCTTAACTTTATGAGGTGGAAAAAATATTGCAATTCAAATGGGATTGAATTTTTTAATATTGTATAGAAATGACTTAAATTAAACGAATGTTGTTCGAAATGTACATAAATAAGTATTATGTTGGAGTGAACCAATACTTATATGGTAGGTATACATTAGAAATTATTAGAATTATAATTTGATCTAATTCATCTATATAAAGGTTTGTAAATTGAAGGGTATTACTCTACGATTAGTTTATAAGGTGAAGATTGCAATGAAGACAAAAATTCTTGTAATTAGGCGATTAATGACGGATCTAGTAAAGACATACTCCCCCGTCTCATATTATAAGCAAATTTCACCTTTCTAGATTCATTAAATAACTAATGTATCTAATCTATATATAGACTAGATACATTAATTATTTAATGAATATAAAAATGTGAAATTTGCTTATAATATGGGACAGAGGGAGTAAATTCCAACTTATCTCTCATGTTCGTTTACAATGAGTTTGAAGCATGAACGATGCGAGAAATTCAATAACATATCTAAGATAGACTTTGATACCATATTAAAGTATGTAGTTTAGACTAAATTAATATGGTATCGATAGTGTTGGACGTCGAAAAATGTATTAGAATTAAAGTTTGTCTTAACTCATACATACAAAATTAGTTTGTAAATGAGAGGTGTCGTTCTCAATATTACTGGACGTAAGTAAGTGTATTAGAAAAATCTTAAATTTCACTATAGTTAAAAATAGAGATATATGACACGTGCTCCATAGTTCGATTCATAAACTCTGAAACATATAAAAATTAATGAGACATGTCACTATAAAATCTTTTCAAACTTTCTCTCTAATCAATATAAAATTTGAAAATTTGAATTTTTTTAGATAAAAATGAATGGTGGATAAACACATAATAAAGTTTCCCATATTTTTCTCTATTTATTCTAACATAAACACATAATTAATAAAAATGTATATGTTTTTAATAATATAATAATTAGATTGAGACCGGCGCAATGCTGACATGAGTTTTTAAAGTAATATTATATAATTTAGATTTTATTTTATCATTAACTTTTAATATTTACAATTGATTTAATTCAATTGAATTACTCTTTCAATTTTAATTATTTTAATTTAATAATACATTATTGAACATTGTTATATAATGAATTATAAATTATAGTTGAAAATTTATGGTTTAATTTGTAATATGTATATGCAATTATAATTTAAAATAATATATTAGAAACAATTTAAAATATTTTTTCGTCTATTTAAAAACTATAAGTTAAATTTGAAAGAATTATTTAATAGTTTTTTTTAGTATTGTAATTAGATTTAATATTTGAAGTTAAATTTTGTAACATATAACTGCATTTATAAATAACAATTATATTTTAAAAAGAATATTGTTTTGTTATTAAGTTTGTTTTGAATTTTTTTGTCATACTTGAAACCCAATTCAAACCCTCATTTATTGTATTTCCTGCACCTTCAATTGGTATCAGAGCCCGATTCTGGTATTGACTAGATTGTTACAAACACCTAACCGTGTCAGAAAAAGATCCATTTTTTGAAACACATTAAGGAAACACTAATAACAATGATAAAAAGATCATTAATCAACCACATTCACACATCACTCATATGAATGAAGAACTGTGGAAGTGGAAGAGATGACTAGTTTTCTAAGTAGTCATGAAATTAAGCTAGAAGAAGATGATCCTCATAAGAAGTTTGCGACTCTAAAGGTTAAGAGAAAGGTTGAGAAAAAAGATTTTTAAAATTGAAGAAGAAAAGCTTGAAGAAGACTCTGATAATGAGGTTGAAATGTCATTATCATCTAGATGCATCAACCGGCTCTAGAAGCATAGTTAAATCAACTCCAGAGGCCAAATAAGAACATGCGAACTTTGTGAAGTCAACTTATGTGCAGAAGTTGTCTGAAACTGGCGAGAAGGTCATCTACCTTACAAATAAGAAGCCATGTCATTACAAATGAAGTGTCCCGAATTCGATGAAGAAAAAACATAGAAGGAATTCATTAAGAGTAAGAAGAAAGTTCTGATGGATACATAGAGCCACTCTAAAGAAGATTCTGCATAAAGAATAAGCCAACATAACGTTGATGACAAGCACTAAAGCCTTAGAATCAGAATCAGATGCAGAAAATGTACTCTAAGTTATTTTAACTAAATTTCTTGAAAAGAATCCTAAACTTTAGAAAAGTATCTTAACACTTAGATAAATTCATATATCTTTTTTAAACCCTTTGTAAGATAATTGAATAAAAATATAGCCTAAATAAAAAAAAGGTATTAGTTTTATTCCTAAAACAAAAACCTATATTTAAATCAAATAGATCAACATAGCTTTTACCGACTCTATTCTAACAAGAACTTAAATAATTTTGATTCTCAAGAGTGTATCATGTTATAATACTCTAATTTGGTCAAAAGGATACAAAGTTTATAACACTGAAACCAAATTTTTAAATGAATCAATTCATGTTCAGTTTTGATGATAAGCTTGGCTCTGAAAAGTCAAAGCTAGTTAAAGTATTTGTAGATTTGAAGGTCACTCTTCTGACTCTAAATACAAAGATTCTGGAAGTGCTAAACACAATGATGACAAATTAATGCCAGAAGCTGACATCACTTTAAAAGATAAGTACAAGCAAAAGTCATCTCACTCTGAAGAACTGACTCTGAATAACAAGTTAGAACTTATTTAAACTAGGTCTTCAGTGAGAAAATAGAGAAATACTTATGGACCTAAAATCTATCAGAATCAGTTGGTTAAGCTGTCCAGGTCAGTAGTTCCTTTGTCAGAATCTTTGTGATTTATTCTTTTCTGGACTATATGTTACTTTAAAATTCAAATCAAAACCTGTTTGGATAAGAAGTGGATATATGCCATACTGATTTCTTATTCCTTTAATCGCTTGAATATCCTTCAGGAAAAATCTGTTTTTCAAAAGTAAAAAAATAAATATAACGAGTCATGACCTATTACCTCTTATGTCATTAATTGATTTACTTTTCAATAATAACAATGATTATCTGCATTTTAGTGTGTCGTGTTATAAAAGTTTTTTGTCGAATTCTCAAGGTAACAGTTGAGATTTCTTTCGTCTCAAATCAGTATTCCAAGTCCGCTCAAATGTTCTCACTTCCTCTTTCTTCACTCTATTTATACCAGACACAATTTTTACCTCATTCTTAACTCTTTTCACATTCTCCATTTATTTCTCTTGTCTTAAATCTCTAAACTCAAATGGCTCTCTGTGTTCCTTCAAACAACGATAAACTCGTGTCTACTCTCATTGAGTAGTTCTTTGACTTCAACGAACTGAAGGAATTAAAGCATAACATTATGAGCAATGTATCTCTATTTAAGTGGGAAAACTACTTTGAACTACTTCATGGACCAGTGTACCCCATCCTAGTCAAAGGTTTCTAGGTGAATGCATACATTGTGAAAATTGACCAAGGTGTATCTGAAATCTGATCTCTAATTCTTGGTTTTCCGATCACCATTATCCCATCACTCATTTCTAAGGAAATTAAGTGTGAAGATAATGGAATATATGTTTATCAATACAGACGTTCCAAGCCGTTTGTCACAAAAACTCTTGAGCTCCTCTATGCAAACTTTAATAATCTTCCAAGTGCATATACTCTCACGCATGTGGCTAAATTTTGACACCAATTATTGGTGGAAAATTTTATACCTAGAGGAGAAGGATCTATATTGGCTCACTCTTGATGACAAACAATTCCTATGCTTCCTTTTAATGAAATTTAAGGTTAGCATACCACTAACCTTCTTTAACCTTATGGAATCCAAGATCAGGACCTCTAGCGAAGAAATGTCTTGTTTCATTCCTTATGAACGAGTTTTTTCTGAACTTTTCTATCAGGAAGGAATAGTTAAAGAGGTCTTACATGCATGCTTAATTGAGAATCTTGTGACTCTTTGGGGCTCAAAGCTGGAAATAGCTCAAAGCTGGAAATAACTTAAAGCCCTGATAATCAAAGAAGGAAGTCCAGAAGGATCGAGTATGGAGTTGGCACCTCTGATTCTTAGTTTCTTCTCTACTTTGTATGTTTCCGTCAATCTCTTCTAGGAAATTTTGTATTTCCTATTTTGTACTATGATAAATTGATTACTCATATATTTTCTTCCAATCAATGCTATTAATGAATTTCTTTTGATAATGACAAAGGGGCAGAAAAATAATATGTTTTAATTCAATAATTTACCCCTTAGAATATCCTAATCAAGCTAATTTCAGGATTTTATGAGCTTATGTTTAAAGAATAAGAATTTTTGTTAAGCCAAGAAAATTTTGTTGGTCTAAAGCTCAGGGGGAGCTTACAAATCTAACTCTAAATTTTAGATGATTGTCAGTGGGAGCTTGCAAACCTCACTCTAAACAATCAAGATAAGCAAAGTTTTTTAAGTCTAAAACTCAAGGGGAGCTTACAAACCTAACTCTGATGTTTAGATGATTGCTTATTAAATAAAACTGCTCATCAAAATAAATAGATTTGTCATCATCAAAAATGTGGAGATTGTAAGAACAAGATTGGTTCTACATCTATATACCTTTAAGTTTTGATGATAACAAAGTGTAGAAGAACAAGATTGGTTCTACATCTATATACCTTTAAGTTTTGATGATAACAAAGTGTAGAAGAACAATTTTATACACTACCTTCAAGATTGGTTCTCAACCCATAAACACAATTGAGAAACACATTTAACTGATTTGGAGCTGCAAAATATAGAGACATAAAAAGTGATCTCAAATATCAAAAGATCAACTATAAAAGCACAATAAAAAGAACATATGTGCAAAAGCAAGAGAGAAGAGAAGCAAGTACTTAGAGCTCAACATTTTATATCTCTCTTAAGTGTAAATTCCGATTGTAAATTTGAAAACATAAATCGGTTGTAACCAAGTTTGGTCACATTCCTCAAGTGACCAGATGGTCAGGTTCTAGAGAGGCCTTTGACAGATTGTCAAAGAGGATTAAATCTCCTTAAGCGGCCAGATTGGCTAGGATCTTAAGGAATCAATGACCGTCATATTTCTTAGGGGACCGAGTAGGTCATAATTCTTAAGAAATCACTAAGAGGATGTCATTGTTTTATAATCAGATTGATGATTGAATTAAGTCATTTTCTAAGGCAAAATCATTTAAGTGAATGGACTGGAGGTAGCCTAGTTAATGGTGCACCATGATAAAAATACCTATGTCTTTTATTATTGTCCTTATTATTATTGTTGTTATTGTGTTTGTATTGAAAAAAAAGTTGTCATACTTAAAACCTAATTCAAACCCCCATTTCTTATGTTTCATGCACCTTCAATTCTAGTTTAAAGGCTTAGTATCAGGGCGTTGCCAATGTGGTTTCAGAATTATGTTTGCTCTGAAACCTTCTCTTGAAGCTTCAACTTCCCTTTTCTCAGGCTACTTTGATGTACTGTAAAAATATTAGTGCTATCTACCTATTCGACAATCCTGTCTTGCATCAACGTACTAAGTACATTGAGATGAACATTCATTTTGTTAGGGAGAAGGTCGCTCGTGGTCAGACCTGCGTCCTTCATGTTTCTTTTCGACACCAATTCTTTTATATATTCACCAAAGGCCTTGCCAGAATTCTTTTTAATGATTTTCGGACCCCGTCGACCTCCCGATTTGACTGAGGGGATGTGATAAAATTATTATGTATTATTTTATAATTAATTTATAATTATTTTCTACATGTAATTATACTCTTATTAAGAAAATTAAATCAACTCTTATATATATATATATATATATATATATATATATATATATATATATATATATATATATATATATATATATATATATATATATATATATATATATATATATATATTTATAACTTTTGACAATGAGAAATATAAAAAAAAATTCAATCATCTTACACCTAATAATACAACAATTTTTTATTTAGTACTCCGAATAATATAATATCTGTTACTTGAAAACTTAATTTCTAAATCTTTAGATTTCTTTAATGAGATGTCTAACTCATTCTTCCGTTCTACAGTAACTTTACCGTGACTTGAATGAAACTAAGTTTATTTTTAATTATAAGCGAATTGATGATTTAAAATTGATTTTGATTAAATTTTTTTAAAAGATAAAATGATTTGTATTTGAATTTATTTAGTTAAGAGTAAGTTAAATAATAAATTTTAATAAAAAATATATTTAAATTTGAAAACTACAAATTCTGTTTAAAAATCACTTAAAATAAACTCTATAAATCAAATCAATTCTCATTTAAAAAAACCAAAATTAAAATTAATTTTCCATTTTCAAAATTTCTTTCGACTCATCTAAGCATATAACCATACATACCCTAAAAATTGTTAAAGTTGGTGGATGCATGTTTTGGACACGGTACCGGTAGTAAGATCTTCATCTTATTGTAAACTTATGTCTTAGGAGATTATACATACACATGGATGAAAGAAATTAAGCTTCTAGTTTTGAACAAGAATTCATTAGCATTTTGTTAATGTCATATAGAAAGAAACCCTTTTCATGAAAATTACTCAAGAGCATGCTAGTTCAATGACCTCTGACACAAACCAACAAATTTTTCTGACTTTGATATCACATTGTTTGAATTTGTGGACCACACTCAAAAGTATAGTACAAAACAAACTATATACTATAAATAACATCTAAAAAGGACACTAAAACTTTTGACCGACATGTGTATATATAGAGAGTTCTAAATTTTACAACTATCAATGTCTTTGAAAATTAATTTAGAATCATACATAATTCCACATGCAACCAACTACATAAAACACAAATTTAAACACTAGTTAAAAAAATTTAAACACTAATACTATAAATAGATTAATCAATATTCCATAACCATAATCTCTACTATCTCTTTAATCACTTTTTGTTGCTATACTTTTTCTTCAGCCATTTGTTTTTTTCTTTCTTCAAGTTTTTGAGAATCTTGGTTAGGGTTTCAATTCTCCGTATTCACGCAATCAGGATATAACATCATAGTTATTCGATTAAGATCATACGGTCTAAATTAAAATTCAAAATTCAAATATATATTTTAGCAAATACTTAAAAAATATTATATTGAACGATTATCGATGTCTCTGAATGCGGAATTCCTGATCACATAGAATTAAATTCCCTAGTTAACCCGATGAGGGTCCATGGTTTAAAAAATCATCAAGAACAAACTCAAGGAGAATTGCATCATCATGGTCATTTCCAAACCATTGACTATGATTGTTCTTATCTTCTAAGAAAGGTGCACTTGAAAAACTTGAAATTTCCATGGTGGTTGGTGTAGTACTACAGCTACTACTAAAGCTACTTCCAACATACAAAGCTTCTGATTTCATTGTCATTGGTAAAGGAATACCAATTGGTGTTTGATCCAAATCCATAACATTGTATGAATCAAAACAAGATGTGTTCATGTTTTGATCAAAGACAAAGGGTTGTTCAACTTGAGGTTGAAAAGTCAAAGTACTTGAGAAGTGGTCAGAACTAGTAGTAGTAGTATTGCTGAAAGTGTATATATTGTTGCTTGTGGATGAGTTTTGTGCCAAAAACCTTTTCTTGAGTTTAGTGTTCCAATGATTCTTCACATCATTATCTGTTCTTCCTGCTAGTTGAGCTGCTATAAGGGACCACCTAATGACACAGAAAAAAGAAACAATTCATGCATATTCACATAGTAACTATATGTTAGAACCAAGAATGTCTTTTGTCTTTGAGTGCGAGCAAGTCGCATGGTTAAAAATCCTAATTAGAGTTCTTATTTATTTTGCCGCAGTCAAATCGTCGTGACTAATCTACACATAATCTCAGAAAACTTAACGGTTCTAGGCAGAACATCAACCATGTTTTAAAACAAAATATATATGAAAATGTAAAGAAAAAACACACGAAATTTGATCAGAGTTCGACTATGGAGTTTATAGAAACTATAGAAAGGATTTATGGAGACTTGCCTGCTTCCTATGGTGCTATAAAGGTTGAAGATAATATTATCTTCCTCCTCAGTGAAACCTCCAAGCTTGATATTAGGCCTCAAGTAGTTCAACCATCTTAAACGACAACTTTTTCCACAACGCTTTAGCCCTAAAACCGATAAAACCATATATTAAACAAAATGAAAAATCATTTTCAACATCGAAACAACAACAGCAACAAAAGCAATATAACATAAATAAAGTGCAAATCATAGCTCAAATGACCATAGCTGAAATGACAGAAGTCGATATTGCTAGGTTTGAAACCTGATACTCAGACAAAATAAATAAATAAAGAAGAACGATGAATTAAGAGATCACCTGCTTTTTGAGGAAGTGCTATCCAATTACCAGCTGTGCCATGTTTGTGAAGGTAGTTTTTGAGAATAGCATCTTCTTCTTGAGACCATGATCCTCTTTTCACTTTTGATTTATCACAACATGGAGCTCTTCCCATTTCTTCAAAATAATGAATACTACCACAAGAAGAAAAAGAAGAAGATTATAAGAAAAAGTGAAAGAGTTGGTGTGCATATATAAATACACTAAGAGAGAATATATATAATTGTTGTTAAAAGACATTGGTATGAAATTGAAACTTTCTAAAGCTTGACTTATTCTGACTGAGTAACTGACTTTGCTTTTATCCATTTTGGTTATTTTTTACCTTTTCTGTCTTTTCTTTTAACCAGTCTATGCTTAGTTCTTTTTTTTCTAACCTAATGAGGTGGTAAAAGATCGAGGATAGAACCAGTCAATAATGAGATCTTGTTCAAGGACAGTGAAAAAAAGTACTTATATTCTTTTTCAAATTTTCAAACCGCATGCACATGTGTGTGTATATATATATATATATATATATATATATATATATATATATATATATATATATATATATATATATATATATATATATATATATATAAACATAATGCTGTGTTTGTATGTTGCTGGATTGATGCTAGGTGTTAACTAAAACGTGTTTGTTTGATATTAATTTGTTTGTGCATTTTAAGCTAAAAGGGACAATAGTAGTATGTTTTAACTTGGTATTCATATTTATATGTAAAATAACTTGCATAGAAATTAAAAACAAAAACAAAAAGAAAGTGCATTGTTTATTCTTCATTCATGAACTAATTTTAAACATAGAATTGAATAGAGTGGAACATGCATGATATGTCTAGTATGACCTGTTTCTATAAAAATACATATTCATCATTGTATTTTAAATGGTTGGATTTAAGTAGTTAATAACTAGTTGTCAAAAATTATATAACAATTCTTATATAATTTTTTGTTGAGTTAAAATTAATATAACTAGTTCGCATCTCAAGCAATTAGTGAAAAAATGCAAGACACAAATTATGCTTGTTTATTTTTAAATACATAGAATGAATATATATATATATATATATATATATATATATATATATATATATATATATATATATATATATATATATATATATATATATATATATATATATATATATATATATATAAAAGAGGCAACAAATATTGAAGTACAAATAGATAAACTAAACAAAGCTACACAATTAAGATACAACACAACAAAACAAAGTAAAAAAAAATCATTGATAACCAATTTTAAGAGGGGAACAATAAAAAATAAAGCAAGCTAAAGAGGGCCAGATAATAGGGTAAGCTCTCTAAGACAGGATCTACATAAAGTAACACCAAAAATCAAGAAAACACGACAGAAGAGGTCATAGACACTCAAGTTACTATTAGCTTAGATATAAAATAGGATTTTCAAGCTAGGTCGAGAAAGTATAAAAGTTGTCTACGGACCTACCAAAATACAATTTCGAAAACACTATATCATTATGAGATTTTCAAATCGATCAAACCACATCATGCAAAATCTTCAAAGAATCTCCCCTAATCCTAGACACTCTTATGAGCAAAAAGAACATATGAAAAAAAGATCAACAAATCTCCCGGTAAATATACACACCATCCAATCCATCTAAAGATCCTATACCAAACAAAATCAATCACCTCCCAAGGTCACAGAAAAAATGAGAAGATGATTCCAGAGTAGCTAAAGAGAAAGGGAAGGCGAATGTCCCTGAATTAAGGGAGACACCCCTCTTAAGAAAATTCTAGTGGGGATCCGATCCTGGAGGAACTGTCAAGAGAAGACAATGACTTTAGAGGAAGTCCAACTAATCTAGATACTAGGAAGGACTAACTCTACATAAATGGTCTGACGATGGGGAAGGAACTCATGAGCAAGGATGTAGAAAAAGTATGAAGCCATAGAGTAGGAGCCCTTCTCGGAATGACGCTACCTCTACACATCTGTAATTTACTATGAACATATGGGTTGATTTGAATGATTAAAGGTTTTCTCATTAAGGACTTGTGAGTAAACACCCTTAAGTACCGGTAGTCAATTTTATCGAATCAAGTTGTTGCAAGATTTATTTACTGTTGTTGATGAACTCAATCATACACATTCCCTATCATGTTCATTCATAACACTATTAAACTGTTCAACTGCTTTCTTTACTTTCTTTTGCAGTCTATTTTATACTTTTTAAACCAACAATTCAAAACTCTAAAGTCTTTTGTTTAACTAAACTAAAACATGAACTTTGTATCGTTAAGCAACCCTTGAGATCGATAGTTGGGAAGATTTCCCTTATTACTACATTGAAAGATTAGTTCACTTGCTAATTTATTAATCAGTCACCGATCAAAGGTAAGGTTCATGTCCGTTCCCCCAGGGTTAAACTGGTTCAGGGTGGACGTCTCTAGGATCCACCGCCTACACTCTTGGAGTAGCTAGTTCCTAAGAGGAGTTTGTGCCAGCTACGCTTGAAGCATGTTTACAAAGTATGGAATCTGCCTTAGAAGAGTGACTTATGCCATCATGCAGGGTATTACAAAACCCTTTGTGGTCGCATTATCTCATAGTTAGTAGATTAATTATTGAAATCACGCAATTTTTTTACGGAATACTCAACTCATCGAGAAATTCACAATGGTAGTATCTTCTACTTCTTCTTTACTTACTGCTTGACTAACTCTTCAATCGGTGGATGCAATCCTTCTTTTCTTATGTTAGATGGATATGGTCATCCATAATGAGTTTGATCCTTGTACCTTTGTTCGATGGGCGCTATAGGACGACCGATGTCTTCGTAGCCACCACTCATTCACGTCTTTAGAGCTCCAATCGTCTTTGATTCACTGCCCGGGGTTGTATCTTATGAACGACCGGCTCTGTAGTACACCCTTTTTTGTTCCTTTATTTTAAGGTAGACGGAGTTCTCCAAAATCTTATGAAACTTAATTTATAGTGTGCTCGCAGGGGATATATAAAATTATTCCCCGGGATCCGACTTTATTTTCCTTACTTTGAGACTGCTGTCGAACAGAGACGAGATTCCTTAAAAGTTTCTCCCTAAGTCCCTCTCCAGTCAGTGTGGATTGAGCTTAGTTTTCTTCTCTATTATACTATCTCTAAGAGGATTGGTGAAAGTGTTTAACTTGATAATATGGCCGAGCAGAGATGTCTTGGACAATGATTCCCTTCGAGGTTATAAGAAACCACAAACACCTTCCTCTCGCCTACTCTTTCCAACTGAGCGTGCAATTTTCGTTATCATGTGAGAGTAAGCTCTCAGATTATCGAAGGTCAAAAGATCTCCACTATCGTGTGTGTTTAGACCCGCTTACCAAATATTTGATTGATCGGCCGAATTGGGAGTTATCACGAAAAATCTGCCATCTATAAGGTATCTCCTAGGTGTTTCGCCAATAATGGAGGTTGCCAAAAACCGTCGGTAGCTCCGCACTCGAGATTCTTCATATATTCTCATTTCTCAAGTATCCTAGTGCACTCCGATCTTCGTTTATTGACTCTATATCACTTTGCTATTCGGAAGACGTGTTCTATGACAAATAGCCACACAATTTTATGATGTTGTGAATCTTAGTGGCTATGATCAAATACAGTAAAATAGAATCATAATACCTAACAATTCACGTCATAACAATGCTAAATGTGATTAATGACGACAATTACTATGATCGATGGTAAATTTGTGTTTGGGATTCCATTTACCTCATCACAATCCATGAATCTTGGTACCATGCGGTCTTCGGTTATCGCTTTGAGATTACTCACCGTATGGAGGAAGTACTCTGGTAGAGGATCTACGTTGGAAGTTGTTATGGTAAGGATCTCCTTCATGACAGATAGTTGAGGCGATACAAAATTGGGAGGTTGGTCGAGGATCTTTGGTGTGATATTAAAAGTGGTTCTCTGCCTTTCTCAGCGATTCTGGTATGGATTGATTTTGGATATAGGACAATCTATTCGTGGAATTTTTGCGATAACCGTGAGTCGATTCCCACAAACGGCGCTACTGTTTCGTTATGGAATCAGAATTAAGTGTAATTTTGATAGTGAAGAATTCTGAACCGGTTGTGGTGATCTCCGATGCGGCAGCACGGGGATGGACCTGTAAGATTAACACTCTAACGCCAAAGTCAGTTCAGAATTCGAGATGAGTGTAGTAAAAAGTGGAGATCAGAAAAGTGTATCTTGGATTTCTCGTGTGATAAATTTTATACATTAGGTCATTTGGAATGAATTAACATTAGTTTGGACCTTATATTTTTGAATCTTTGATCGACTCAGAACATAAATAGTATAAAGAAAATGAAGAATGCACGAAAAATTATGAATGCACGAGGTAAAGATTTTAATGGTTTGAAAATATACGAGGGAGAATGATTTATAGATAACTAACTACTTTATAACTGGTTTATTTGTGGAACAAGTAAATCAATAACTACCTTCACATTGTTAGTTAGTATTAATTGACTCTTAACCATCTAAATTAGAAACTAACAAACTAACGACAACTTAACAATAACTTGTTAGTCTAGATATTTTAAGCGTTTTAATAATTTTTAAAGTTATAACATTTAACACTCATTCTTAATCCTAAATTAATCATAAGTTACAATTTCAATTTCTTTCATTTGCCTTAGAAATTAATCTCTTTTGACGATTTGGTGACGAAATCTGCCAATTGATCTCGACTTGAACAATACTTCACTATTAGCATGTCTTTATTTACTTAATATTTAAATTAATCAAACCTTATTTTAGTGTGCTTGCTCTTCCTACAACAAATCCAATTTATAGATAGATGGCTGACTTGTTGTGTGTTTTGGATATATCTACAATGTTGTCACTGTTTTTAGCTCAATCACAAGGGATTGAAGTCAATTGGCATGTAAACTTGTTTGTGACCCTACTACATACTCTACTTCATAATTTGATAAGGCTATAACACATTGTTTCTTAGAGCACAAATATATTGGTGCTCATTGGAACTTAAATAGATAGTCATCTGCTACTTGTCACCACACTAGTCAACATCAAAGAATAATTTTTAATATATAGGAATATGTAACAATCTTCAATATCCCTCACATATACACCATGCTCAATACTGCACCTTTTGAAGCCTTGTTGAACAATGTCCTTATCAATTGTTTTGTTCCAAGCTTTTGGCATCTGCTTTAAACCAAGATTAGTATAAAGTGTTCTCACATGTGCATTTAGAAATAGTTTATTATTAACAGTCTTTTAACATACCTTCTAACAAATAACTGGTTCTTTTTAATTGACAGGTTTTTTTTCTTTCGATAAGGGATTCAAAATGCAAACGTAAACCTTTATCTCTATCTGATACAATGCTTAATGAAACTCGATGCAATCTAATTTTTTTTTTAATTTACAACCATGCTAATTTCTCCAAAAAGTACACCATATTCGTTGTAACGAAATGTGACGACTTAGTCAACCAATTGATCACAATCCAAATAATATGGCATCCTAACACGAATTACACAGTGATAATATCTCACTTCTAAATAATTATATTTAATAGTTATAACATTCATGATTGTTTCATAATGTTCTATCTTCCATTTTTGAATATTCAAACTCATGGGCCCAAATTATTCTACATATTTATTCGTTATAGGCCACACTGTTTTATTATGATATTGATACACCTAGGTTTCTAATATGAAATGAAGAATTTTAGGGAAGATTCATTCTAACTTCATTGATAATTGAGTAAGGTTACCATGCTTACTTATAGTGCAAGATAAAGTACATGCTATGATATACACTTGCGTACATTGGAATATTTTTACTAACAATATCATAAATATCATAACGGTAATAACTAACTGTTAGTTATCTAGTTATGCTATTTAGTCACATGTTTTAAATTCATAAACTCTAGTTGCTTGCACTTGAAGAAATCTCTTCTTGTAACACCCTTCCATAAGCTGATGATTGATAAATATCTAGCATCATTAAATTGGATAGTAAGCGATTGAAAGGTTGAGGTAACAATGATTTGGTGGAGAAATCAGCTAATTAATCATTTGAAGAACATGATAATAACTTCATTACTCTTGTTAACATCTTTTCTCTAATAATGTGGCAATCAATTTTCAAGTGCTTGATTCTTTCATGGAATACGAGATTTGCTTCTATGTGCAAAACACTATGATTATCACAATACAACATTGGTGTTTTAATGAAATAAAGCTTTAAATTTTTGAACAAATATATAAGCCATTGAAGTTCACATGTAGCAACAACTAAAGCGTGATACTCAACTTCACCTGATGATTTAGAAGCAGTCAATTGGTTCTTACACTACTACAAATAATATATTTCATGACAAAACTTTCACCTCACCTTACCAAAATCTGAGATAAAAGGTCAAAACGCGTCATATTTTATATTATTTTTTATTAAATACACATATTTCCTCGGTTCCTAAATAAAATTGAGGAAAAAAATATTCGTATCACAACATCAACCGTTTATATTTTTATTCCTTTAAAAGTAATATTTTTCTTTTTCTTTTATTTTTAATTTATAAATTAATGATCTATTCCTTCAGTTATATATAATAACCCATAGATTAGATTATCATATTTTACTATAAAAACACTCGTTAATAAGATTTTATCCTAAATTTAACTTATATGTAGCCGCTCCAAAGTCTTACGCATCATTCTCTTGGATAAATTGCAAGACAAAAAAAATGTTCAATGTTCTTCGATATTGAACAAAATATTTTTCCTGTCCTTGCAATCTCTCTCACATAATATTGTTGATGTTATTGTTGTATTTTTGTAATAAACTTCCTATGTTGTCAATCAAAGAAAACATTGATAAAATTTATTGTTTTTCTCGGTTGACAATGTTGAGAAATTTATTCCTAAAAACAATCATCCATTTCTCTTTCACGTTCTCTTTCATGTTCTCTGATATGTGAAAGCATTTGCCATGAAAAACATTTGATCAAGATAATGAAATCTCTCTAGGACGGATTGCAAGTATAGAAATTTTTTTATCTTGTTTGTAACATATAACTTATAAGAAATTTGAAAAGATATGTTGTTCTCCAAGAATCCTTTGTCAAACTCTTGATTTGTTTGAATAATTTATTTTATTATTCCGTGTAAACAATGTAAATATTTTTAAAAAAGTTTTTCCCCCACGGTTTTTAACAGAAACCAAGAGGTATGTGGTGCTTGGGTTGAAACATATTTTATTGTTTTTTATCTAAAAAGAAACACATTTTATTTCAGTTTTTAGTAACAACCGAGGTAAAATATTTTATTGGAACATATTTTATCGAGGTAAAATATAAGAGTGTTTCTTCACTGTCCTTAAACAAATTTGTATCGTCTATTTAATGAGTATCAACGCTCAAGACATTGCCATTAGTGATCTTCGTGAAACCTAAAAGACTCATTATAAAAGCATTCTGAATATCAGTGAATTTCCAAGTACCCAAACGTTGTGACACCCTCTAAACGTTGTGACACCCTCTATTTTAACCAGAGCACTGTATCAATGTGATAAATTGCAACATCAGAAAAAATTTAGGTTTTTAATATGTGATTGGTGAGAGTACTGTATTAACTTTACAAGTGACGAATTGCAAGTGCAAAAAATTATTCGGGGTTCAAGGTTTGTGTTCTTATATAATCATATAACTGCATATTTATTTTATTTATCTAACTTTTTTTTTTGTTTTTTATCAGAAACAAATGAATGCAAAAGCCATAGAGAATATATTGCATTTAACATTTGATCTTCCTCAAGATCAATGAAACAGGGATCCTCAATGGTTGCTCTTCTCGAAGAGATCCAACATTTGTTTTTCACCGACAACGATGACAATGAAAAACAACATTTTTACTTTAATATTCTGCGTAAACAATGTAATTTGTAAATTAATTAATTTATTAATATTCTGTGTAAATAATGTAATGAGTATTATATATATATATATATATTATATATATATATATATATATATATATATATATATATATATATATATATATATATATATATATATATTACCCCTCAGTTTTGTTATAAAACTGAGAGGTATATCGTGCTAGTTTGTAAAATATAAAAAAGCTATTGTTGGGGTTCGAACCCATGACCATTTAAACTAACCCCTAAGTTATTTATAAATCGAGGGGTAAAGCTCCCACTTTTCATGTCACCCTTCGTTACCTCGACATTGTAACCAAGCTGAAATCCATTTCACGTCGACATGACATATGTTATTTGTAGTAGTGTTAGTTTGTCATGAAATAAGAGATATTCCAAGAAAGAAGCATTGACCCGAAATTTACCTCATAATATCTGAACATCTGCATTTAAGTACCCTTGTAGCTTGATTTGTGAATCTCTTTGTAGGAATATTCCTCTTCTAGGACATGTCTTCAAGCATCTAAGGACACGAGTAGATTCATGGAAATGATTCATAGTTAGACTAGATAAAAATTAACTCAACTGCTGAATGCAAAATGTGATATCAGGCCTGGTAACATTAAGGTAGAATAGTCTTCATACCAATATTCTATATGCAGGAATATCATGATATGGTGAGCTACCATCTTAAGTTTCGTTGATGGATATGATGGTGTGGATATTGGCTTGGCACACAATATCTCTGATTCATGTTAGAGGTCCAAACAATACTTCCTTTGACACAAGGAAATACCATGTTTGGAATGAGCTACTTCTATTCCAAGGAATTAATTCACTTGTCCTAGATATTTTATTCTGAATTCCTTGTGCAGAGCTTTTTTGATCCTTTTTATTTCCTACAATGAGTTGTCTACTAAAATAATATCATCTACATAAACAAGCATTATAGTGAAAGATTTTTTATCTTGCTTTATGAACAAAGAAACATTTGTAATGGCTTGCTTGTGTTGATGTTTTATGAGGAATGAAGTCAATATTTCATGCCTTTTTCTACTGGTCTGTTTCAATCCATACAAAGACTTAACAAGTTTGCATACTATATTAGATTTTGTATGTTTGACACTAGGTGGAATCACGATATACACATCTTATTGAAGTTATAAATGCAATAAAGCATTATTCATATCAAGTTATAGAATATGCCAGTTATTGATGGAGACAAGAGCCACAACTCTTCTAACAATTGACAATTTGGCAACTGGAGAATATGTCTCAAAATAATCAAGTCCTTCAATTTGGTTGTAGCCTTTGGCAACCAACCTAACTTTGAATCTTTCGATAGTTCCATAAGCATGATACTTTATCTTATATACCCACCTATATCCAATAGGCTTGACATTTAGAGGTAAATCCATAAGTTTGCAAGTGCTTGTCTTTTCTAGAGCATTAAGCTCAACTTGCATGGCTTAGTTCCAACATTCAAATTTAAAAGCCTTAACATATGTTTTGGGCTCAGTGTGTGATATTAAGGACAAAGAATAAGGACAATGTGGCATGACTAATTAGAGAAGGACATGGAAGGATAAATATGATAGAGTATACCTTTAGATGATTTCTTTGAGTGTTCAGATATGGAGCATAAATAGTTATACAAATACAATGGATTGCGTGTGAATCTTGAAGAAGCATGAATTGATACAACATGTGGAATTTTATTGGTAGTGTGATCTGATTTGGAGTAGGTATAACAAGTCTATTGGCTTCTATGTTATGTAAGACATGATTATGTGTTGAATAGACTCATCATGATATGATGTATGGTTTACGGTCTGGTTATGAGATAAGCCGGGATAATATGTCCATGAATGAGATAACAAGGTGTTTGTGTAGTGCAAGAAAAAATGTGTTCATGGAAGACACATTTCTTGAGGTGAATTTTTATTTTGTATTGAGATCAAGAAGGTTATAACCTTTCATTCCAATAGTATAACCAAGAAAGATTGGATTTCTTTCTTTAGAATAAAGTTTGGTTTTATGTATACTCAAGGTAGATGCATAACAAAGAGACCCAAAAACTTTTAATGAGTTGATATCAGAATTTTTTTCATATAATTCTTGATAAGTGGATTGGTTTAGCAAAATATCACTTGGACCCTATTTATTATTAATGTGGCATAAAGAATGACATATGACCAATATGGTTTTGGTAGTTTAGCTTGGTAAAGTAAAACCCTTCCAAAATTGAGCAAGTGTTGATGTTTTCTCTCCACCCTCCTATTTTACTAGGGGTTTTAACACATGACTTGTGATGAATGATTCCTTTGTAAGCATAAAAATATTAGAGTAAAGACTCAGGTCCATTATCAATTCTAACGGTTTTGGGGATGATTTTGTATTGAGTTTCTATCATGTTTATAAACTACTCAACTTTTGTACAAGTTTCACATTTAGTTTTTAAAATAAAAAACCATACAAATCTTGTGTGATA
Organism: Lathyrus oleraceus; assembly: GCF_024323335.1. Lineage (NCBI taxonomy): Eukaryota > Viridiplantae > Streptophyta > Magnoliopsida > Fabales > Fabaceae > Lathyrus > Lathyrus oleraceus. The sequence goes on along the minus strand of NC_066579.1, from coordinate 89,831,106 downwards.
ATCAATTATTGTCAAAAAAATATTTATGGTTATAAATGGATGCTACACATAGAGGACCCCATATGCAAAAGTTTAACATTTCTAATTTAGAAAGAGCAATAATTGGACTACGAGGAAATTGAAGTTTATTTTGTCTAGCCATATGGCAAATGTTATCCCAGCAAAGTTCAAAGACCAAGACTTTCAAAAATATAAGGGAAATAGTGACCCAAGGACTTACATTAGGGCGTACTACCGAAAGATGGCTGCTTATGTTGGAGATGGCCGACTCTTAATGCATTTCTTCCAAGACTCCCCAGTGGGGCATCCTTAGACTGGGTATATGCAGCCCGAGGGCACTCATATCCGCACCTGGAGGGAGATGGCCGAGGCGTTCCTTAAATACTATCATAGAATTGAATAAAGTGGAACATGCATGATATGTCTAGTATGACCTATTTCTATAAAAATACATATTCATCATTGTATTTTAAATGGTTGGATTTAAGTAGTTAATAACTAGTTGTCAAAAATTATATAACAATTCTTATATAATTTTTTGTTGAGTTAAAATTAATATAACTAGTTCGCATCTCAAGCAATTAGTGAAAAAATGCAAGAGACAAATTATGCTTGTTTATTTTTAAATACATAGAGAATATATATATATATATATATATATATATATATATATATATATATATATATATATATATATATATATATATATATATATATATATATATATATATATATATATATATATATATATATATATATATATATATATATATATATATATATATATATATATATATATATATAAAAGAGGCAACAAATATTGAAATACAAACACATAAATTAAACAAAGGTACACAACTAAGATACAACACAATAAAACAAAACAAAGTAAAAAAAATCACTGATAACCAACTTTAAGAGGGGAACAATAAAAAACTTTAAGAGGGGAACAATAAAAAATAAAGCAAGTTAAAGAGGCCAGATAACAGGGTAAGCTCTCTAAGACAGGATCTACATAAAATAACACCAAAAATCAAGAAAACACGGTAGAAGAGGTCATAGACACTCAAGTTGCTATTGGCTTAGATATAAAACAGGATTCTCAAGCTAGGTCGAGAAAGTATAAAAGTTGCCCACGAACCTACCAAAATACAATTTCGAAAATACTATATCATTTTGAGATTTTCAAATCGATCAAACCACATCATGCAAAATCTTCAAACAATCTCCCCTAATCCTAGACACTCTTATGAGCGGAAAGAACATATGAAAAAAAGATCAACAAATCTCCCGGTAAATATACACACCACCCAATCCATCTAAAAATCCTATACCAAACAAAATCAATCACCTCCCAAGGTCATAGAAAAAATGAGAAGATGATTCCGGAGTAGCTAAAGAGAAAAGGAAGGCGAATGTCCCTGAATTAAGGGAGACACCCCTCTTAAGAAAATTCTAGTGGGGATCCGATCCTGGACGAGCTGTCAAGAAAAGACAATGACTTTAGAGGGAGTCCAACTAATCTAGATACTAGGGAGGACTAACTCTACATAAATGGTTTGACGATGGGGAGGGACCTCATGAACAAGGATGTAGAAAAAGTATGAAGCCATAGAGTAGGAGCCCTTCTCGGAATGACGCTACCTCTACACATCTGTAATTTACTATGAACATAGAGGTTGATTTGAATGAATAAAGATTTTCTCATTAAGGACTTGTGAGTAAACACCCTTAAGTACCGATAGTCAATTTTATCGAATCAAGTTGTTACAAAGTTTATTTACTGTTATTGATGAATTCAATCATACACATTCCCTAGCATGTTCACTCATAATACTATTAAACTGTTCAACTGCTTTCTTTACTTTCTTTACTTTCTTTTGCAGTCTATTTTATAATTTTCAAACCAACAATTCAAAACTCTAAAGCCTTTTGTTTAACTAAACTAAAACATGAACTTTGTATCGTCAAGTAACCCTTGAGATCGATAGTTGGGGAGATTTCCCTTATTACTACATTGAAAGATTAGTACACTTGCTAATTTATCAATTAGTCACCGATCAAAGGTAAGGTTCATGTCCGTTCCCCTAGGGTTAAACTGGTTCGGGGTGGACGTCTCTAGGATCCACCGCCTACACTCTTGGAGTAGCTAGTTTCTAAGGGGGGTTTGCGCCAGCTACGTTTGAAGCATGTTTACAAAGTATGGAATCTGCTTTAAAAGAGTGACTTATGCCATCATGCAGGGTATTACAAAACCCTTTGTGATCGCATTATCTCATAGTTAGTAGATTAATTATTGAAATCACACATTTTTTTTACGGAATACTCAACTCATCGAGAAATTCACAATGGTAGTATCTTCTACTTCTTCTTTACTTACTACTTGACTAACTCTTCAATCGGTGGATGCAATCCTTCTTTTCATATGTTAGATGGATATGGTCATCCATAATGAGTTTGACCCTTGTACCTTTGTTCGATGGGAGCTATAGGACGATCGATATCTTCGTAGCCGCCACTCATTCACGTCTTTAGAGCTCCAATCGTCTTTGATTCACTACTCGGGGTTGTATCTTATGAACGTCCTGTTGGTGTAAGCCCTAGAGGCCAATACTTTTGGTACTTGTATCGAATTATTTATTAATAATAAAAGGCTTTTTCTTTATTATGTTTGTTTAATAAAGTCCCTAGAATAGCTAGTCCGTTTAATGTATCAAGTATGACTTAATCATGAGATCACATTAAACATAAGGACACTATTCTTAAAGTATCCGTAGTCAAGCTTTATTGTGAAGTGGGATAACATTAAAGCATGAAGACTATTATGTTTATAGACTGATGATCACATCTCATGGATCATGGATAAAGATTTATCAAGTCTTAAACATAGGTATGAATATTAAGAGTAATATTTATACTAGATTGACCCGCTATGAGAATACTATATAGAATGTTATGCAAAGTGTCATAAGTTATTCTCATGGTGATAATGGTGTATACCACCCTTCAACCTGAAACCACTATGGACCCTAGATGTAGAGTCGAGTGCCTTATTGCTGATCAAACGTTGTTCGTAATTGGATGCCCATAAAGATAGTTGATGGGTACTCCACGAAGCATGCTAAGGGACATGAGTGACCTAGATGAAATTTTCTCATCCTGCGTAACAGGATAAATGTCTATGGGCCCAATATTAAACTGGACAAGGATGACACAGTCTATGCCTTGTGTTCAATATAGACATAAGGGAAAAGGGTAATTATACACATAATTATTATCACAGAAGGATTTGTCAGATCACATGACATTTTCGTGTGTTGGGTAGCAGTGATGTGTTGCTAGATACCGCTCACTGTCTATTATGTTAAATACGTGATTTAATATAATTGCCAATGTCGCGAAAACCTATAGGGTCACACACAAAGAACGGATTGATGAGAGATAAAGTAATTAAGGAATACCGTAATGTACGGTGCCCTTAAGTGAATTATAGAACATCGTAAGGTACGGTGTACTTAAGTAGAATACGAAATATGGTAAGGTACCACGCGCTTAAGTGATTTTGGCATATTATAAGATATGTGCCATATACACTTGAGTGGGCTTTTTAGCTTGCAGCCCACACAAGTGGTTCTATAAATAGAATCCTTGTGTAGAAGCATTGTCACACTTGCAATTTCGTTTCTCTCTCTCTCTCTCTCTCACTCAAAGCCTTCATTCGTAGCAGCTAGCACTGAGATTGAAGAAATCCGTTCGTGTGGACTGAGTAGAGGCGTTGTCATCGTTCAACATTCGTGATCGCCGCAAGAGGTAACGATTCTATCACTGATCATGCCCATTCGTAAGGATCATTAAAGGAGAAATTTTAAATTCCGCTGCATTTTGGATCGCCCTTCTCCTTCAGTGGTATCAGAGCCACTTACGAAACCATGCATCTGATAGCTGTTTATTTTTTATATTAATACGATTAAAAGACAGAATGAATCAAAGAATAAACGAGTAATTAAATTGAGATCGATCAAGTTATATATATGATATAAGTAATCCTGATGCAAAATACGGTATATATGATATACTGTTTCTGTTTCATTCATTCAAACACTTAATGGTTGTTTTCCTTTGAGCGGTCAATGGTCGTTTGCTTCTTGATCCGACATTAGTATGGTGAAGCAATGATGTGTTGATCAATCATACTGAATCAACAATCGAGATGTGTTTGACGATATGAAATTGGTGCATTAGGGTTAATGACGGCACAAAGGTTGTGTTGTCAAAGAGCTATGCATTAGGGTTAATGACGGCACAAGGGTTGTGTTATGCATTAAGGTTAATGACGACACAAGGGTTGTGTTGTCAAAAAGTTATGCGATTAGGGTTAATGACGGCAAAAGAGTTGTGCTTTAAAGTATCAAGTATTGATGCGAAAAACACCTGTTCCCGCTGACCGGGCAGCGGACCCCCGCCTAACTCTGCGTAGTGTGATCGGTCGCCGAAATTTAATTTGGTTTTAATTAATTAAAAGAATTAAAATTAATAATAATAATAATAATGTGTTTATTATTATTGTCTTGTGGTGATCATTTATGGCCTTAGTTTTCTTTTATTTTGTTTTGGGTTTTTAAAATACGACCTGCGTGTCGTGCCTCTCTTTTAATCTCATAATGTAACTTCTTTTCTCATCTCACTCCCTCGTATGTAAAACGAGTTTCTTTTATGTAATGTAATGTTATGAAGAAAGAGAAGAAGTCAATATCAAACGAGTACAACCTTGAAGATCTTGCTTGGAGAAGCTTAGATCGTTATTAGGTTAGCTTAGGTTCTCTCATTGGCTTGGGAGAACAATTGCGCTAGGGGTCATAACTGTTTCATTATGTATGTATGTTGATGCATGTGAATGTATGTTGATGCATGTGAGAGACGATTTATATGATAAATAAGTCGGTGAGATCAGAATAATTGCAAATTCCCTCAAATTAATTATTAAGTTTATGCTTTCCAAGTTTTAGCACTCATCAAGACTAGTATCGGATAATGTAGGTTTCGCCTACGCGAGGTGCATGTTCTATATTAGTAAGGTGCGATGGGATAATTGTAATATCCAATTGTTAAAACAATGGGTCAAACTTAACTAAACAAATTATAATAAGATTATATATGTTTAGAAGCAAGAGTTGGAAATGATCCATGTGATGGATTGGAATAAGGAGTTATTCACCCAACTAAAATATTCGAGAGTTGTATTAGATACAATTGGAAGGAGTTCCTACCTAAATAACCTAGTTTTGTGTAATCCGCCTACACGGACTTAAAACAAAGTGAAATATGGATCTCGACCCACTAGAAAATCTTCCAACGGGATTTTCCGAATCAAATGGTGAGGGTCATTTGTTTTGAGTAAAATAGTGGGAGCATATTTAATTAAAGGCCTAATTAAATATGTTATTGATACTTATATTTTCATTATTTTCATGTAGATTGCCATGACAACAAACACCTCTAACAACATTTTGCGATCAATCCTTGACAAGGAAAAATTGTCTGGGACAAATTTTCTGGATTGACACCGAAATCTGAGGATTGTCCTCAAACATGATAAAAAGCTGTATGTCTTGGAGAAACCTGTTCCTAAAGAGGAACCTCATAGTTCTGCACCTAAGGCAGAAAGAGATGCTTATAAGAAGCATGTCGATGATGCCAATGAAACTGCTTGTCTCATGCTAGCTACCATGAACTCAGAGTTGCAAAAGCAACATGAGAACATGGCAGCGTTCCATATGATCGAACACCTGAAGATGCTCTATCAAGAGCAAGCAAGGCATGAAAGGTTTGAAGTTTCAAAAGCCCTTTTTCAAGGCAAGTTAGCTGAGGGAGCCCATGTAGGTCCCCATGTGCTCAAGATGATTGGGTATGTGGAAAACCTTGAGAGGTTGGGTTTTCCCCTCAGAAAGGAACTTGCGACTGATTTGATCTTGCAATCGTTGCCAGATAGATTCAGTCAATTTGTCCTAAATTTTAATATGAATGATATGGACAAATCTCTTCATGAATTGCTAGACATGTTAAGAACTGCTGAGCAGAATCTGAAGTCAAAAGGGAAGTCCATTCTGATGATCGAAAATGGAAAGAGACAGAACAAAAAGCCCACCAAGCAGGGTGATAAAGGGAAAGGTAAGGAAGTTGTCAAACCCAAACCCACTGTTGCTACTTTGAAGCCTAGTGGAGGCATAGCAAAAGAAGGCACCTGCTTCCATTGCGGTAAGACCGGACACTGGAAGAGAAACTGCCCAAAGTACCTGGAAGATAAGAAGAATGGAGTAGAGACTTCAACTTCAGGTATTTTTGTTATTGAAATTAATTTATCTACTTCTGCATCATGGGTATTAGATACTGGATGCGGTTCTCACATTTGTACCAATGTGCAGGGACTAAAAAGGAGTAGAGATTTGGCAAAAGGTGAAGTCGACCTACGAGTTGGCAACGGAGCAAAGGTTGCTGCTTTAGCCGTAGGAACTTATGTATTGACTTTACCTAGTGGTTTAATAATTCAGTTAGAGAACTGTTATTATGTACCTGCAATTAGCAGGAATATTATTTCCGTTTCTTGTTTGGACAAGTTTGGTTTTTCATTTATAATAAAGAACAATTGTTGCTCAATTTATTTGAATGATATATTCTATGCTACTGCACAAATGAACAATAGACTATATGTCCTTGATCTTGAAATGCCTATTTATAACACTAATACTAAAAGGATGAAACCTAATGAGTTAAATCCAACTTACCTTTGGCATTGTCGATTAGGCCACATAAATGAGAAACGCATTTCCAAACTCCATAAAAATGGACTGTTGGACTCTTTTGATTATGAATCATATGAGACATGCATATCTTGTTTAATTGGAAAGATGACAAAGTCTCCATTCACAGGAAAAGGTGAAAGAGCTAATGATCTTTTGGCCCTCATACATACTGATGTATGTGGATCATTGAACATACCACCCAGAGGAGGTTTTCAGTACTTCATCACATTTACTGATGATTTTAGTAGATATGGTTATGTGTATTTAATGAAACACAAATCAGAGTCCTTTGAAAAGTTCAAGGAATTCAAAAATGAAGTACAAAACCAACTAGGTAAGAATATTAAAACTCTTCGATCAGATCGAGGTGGTGAGTATTTAAGCCTAGAGTTTGATGACCATCTGAAAGAGTGTGGGATCCTATCCCAACTTACTCCTCCTGGAACACCCCAATGGAATGGTGTATCTGAGAGAAGAAATCGAACCCTGTTAGACATGGTCCGATCCATGATGAGTCACGCCGATCTTCCAAACTCCTTTTGGGGACATGCACTATTGACAACAGCTTACACACTTAACCGTGTTCCATCCAAAAAGGTTGAGAAGACACCATATGAGATATGGAGTGGTAAGAAACCACATATGTCTTACATGAAGATTTGGGGTTGCGAAGTTTATGTGAAACGACAAATTTCAACTAAGCTTGAGCCCAAATCTGACAAATGCTTATTTGTGGGGTATCCTAAAGAAACAAGAGGGTATTACTTCTACAATCCTTCTGAGGGCAAAGTGTTTGTCGCTCGAACTGGAGTTTTCCTAGAAAAGGATTTTATTTCCAAAGGAATAACTGGGAGGAAAGTAGAGCTTGAAGAAATTCAAGAATCACAAAGCATCGATACACCTATGGAGGAATAAGAGCAGGAAACACAAGTAGTTGTGGAAGAGTAACCTGCTCAAGTAGAACAAGACCAGCGTAGGTCAAGCAGGATACGTCACATACTTGAGAGATATGGATATCTCATAACTGATCAAGGTGATGTATTAGTCATGGATCAAGATGAGCCTGTGACCTACCAAGAGGCCATAACTAGTCCCGAGTCTGAGAAGTGGCTAGAAGTCATGAAATCTGAAATGGATTCCATGTACACAAACCAAGTTTGGACCTTGGTAGAGCCTCCTGTAGGAGTTAACCCTATAGGATGCAAGTGGGTCTTCAAAAAGAAGACTGGCATGGATGGTAAGGTACACACCTATAAGGCAAGACTGGTTGCAAAAGGATATAAACAAATTCATGGGGTTGACTATGATGAAACCTTTTCACCAGTTGCAATGCTTAAATCTGTTCGAATTTTACTTGCTATCGCTGCATATCATGATTATGAAATATGGCAGATGGATGTCAAAACTGCTTTCCTTAATGGGAATCTTCTTGAGGATGTTTACATGACACAGCCTGAAGGATTTGACATACCAGAAGAAGCCCAAAAGATATGTAATTACAAAGATCAATCTATGGATTGAAGCAAGCTTCCAGAAGCTGGAATCTTCATTTTGATGAAACGGTAACACAATATGGATTCATCAAGAACGAAGATGAGCCTTGTGTCTTCAAGAAGGTTAGTGGGAGCATGATCATTTTCCTGGTATTATATGTAGATGACATATTACTCATTGGAAACGATGTCCCTACCCTGCAACAAGTAAAGTCTTGGTTGGGGAAATGCTTTTCTATGAAGGACTTAGGTGAAGCAGCCTATATATTAGGAATCAGAATCTATAGAGATAGCTCACAAAAACTGCTTGGCCTAAGTCAGAGTACGTACATAGACAAAGTGCTGAGACGCTTTAATATGCATGATTCCAAGAAAGGATTCATACCTATGCAACATGGCCCGTGTCTATCAAAAACACAATCCCCTTCAACTAAGGAAGAAAGGGATCGCATGAATAAGATTTCATATGCATCTGCGATAGGATCTATCATGTATGCCATGTTATGTACTCGACCAGATGTCTCGTATGCTTTAAGTGCAACGAGTAGGTACCAATCTGATCCCGATGATGCCCATTAGGTAGCTGTCAAGAATATCCTTAAGTATTTGAGAAGGACTAAGGACTCATTCTTGATATATGGAGGTCAGGAAGAGTTGGCTGTAATTGGATACACCGATGCTAGCTTCCAGACATATAAGGATGACTTTAGATCGCAATCTGGTTATGTGTTTTGCTTAAACGGTGGCGCTGTGAGCTAGAAAAGTTCAAAGCAAGATACAATTGCTGATTCTACAACCGAGGCCGAGTATATTGCTGCCTCAAGTGCAGCAAAGGAAGCTGTTTGGATCAAAAAGTTCATTAGTGAACTTGACATAGTTCCTAGCATTGTGGATCCCATTGGTCTCTATTGTGATAACAATGGTGCTATCGCACAAGCTAAGGAGCCTAGATCTCACCAACGATCCAAACACATACTTAGGCGTTATCACCTCATTGAGAGATAATAGATAAAGGAGATGTGAAAATATGCAGAGTACTTACACTTGACAATATTGCTGACCCATTGACAAAGCCTCTTGCGCAGCAGAAACATGATGGCCATACTAGATCTATGGGCATTAGGGGTATGCCTGATTAGCTCTAGCGCTAGTGGGAGATTGTTGGTGTAAGCCTTAGAGGCCAATACTTTTGGTACTTGTATCGAATTATTTATTAATAATAAAAGGATTTTTCTTTATTATGTTTGTTTAATAAAGTCCCTAGAATAGCTAGTCCGTTTAATGTATCAAGTATGACTTAATCATGAGATCACATTAAACATAAGGACATTATTCTTAAAGTATCCGTAGTCAAGCTTAATTGTGAAGTGGGATAACATTAAAGCATGAAGACTATTATGTTTATAGACTGATGATCACATCTCATGGATCATGGATAAAGAGTTATCAAGTCTTAAACATAGGTATGAATATTAAGAGTAATATTTATACTGGATTGACCCGCTATGAGAATACTATATAGAATGTTATGCAAAGTGTCATAAGTTATTCTCATGGTGATAATGGTGTATACCACCCTTCGACCTGAAACCACTATGGACCCTAGATGTAGAGTCGAGTGCCTTATTGCTGATCAAACGTTGTCTGTAATTGGATGACCATAAAAACAGTTGATGGGTACTCCACGAAGCACGCTAAGGGACATGAGTGACCTAGATGGAATTTTCCCATCCTGCGTAACAGGATAAATGTCTATGGGCCCAATATTGAATTGGACAAGGATGACACAATCTATGCCTTATGTTCAATATAGACATAAGGGCAAAAGGGTAATTATACACATAATTATTATCACATAAGGATTTGTCAGATCACATGACATTTTCGTGTCTTGGGTAGCAGTGATGTGTTGCTAGATACCGCTCACTGTTTATTATGTTAAATACGTGATTTAATATAATTGTCAATGCCGCGAAAACCTATAGGGTCACACACAAAGAACGGATTGATGAGAGATAAAGTAATTAAGGAATACCGTAATGTACGGTGCCCTTAAGTGAATTATAGAACATCGTAAGGTACGGTGTACTTAGGTAGAATACGAAATATGGTAAGGTACCACGCGCTTAAGTGATTTTGGCATATTATAAGATATGGGCCATATATACTTGAGTGGGCTTTTTAGCTTGCAGCCCACACAAGTGGTTCTATAAATAGAATCCTTGTGTAAAAGCATTGTCGCACTTGCAATTTTGTTTCTGTCTCTCTCTCTCTCTCTCTCTCTCTCTCTCTCACTCAAAGCCTTCATTCGTAGCAGCTAGCACTGAGATTGAAGGAATCCGTTCGTGTGGACTGAGTAGAGGCGTTGTCATCGTTCAACGTTCGTGATCGCCACAAGAGGTAATGATTCTATCACTGATCATGCCCATTCGTAAGGATCATTAAAGGAGAAATTTTAAATTCCGCTGCGTTTTGGATCGCCCTTCTCCTTCACGTCCGACTCTCTACTACATCCTTTTTTGTTCCTTTATTTTAAGGTAGACGGAGTTCTCCAAAATCTTATGAAACTCAATTAATATGTGCTCGTTGGGGATATACTAAATTATTTCTCGGGATCCGACTTTAGTTTCCTTACTTTGAGACTGCTGTCGAACGGGGACGAGATTCCTTAAAAGTTTCTCCGCTAAGTCCCTCTCAAGTCAGTGCGGATTGAACTTAGTTTTCTTCTCTATTATAATATCTCCAAGAGGATTGGTGAAAGTGTTTAACTTGATAATATGGCTGAGCAGAGACGTCTTGGACAATGATTCCCTTCGAGGTTATAAGAAACCACAAACACCTTCCTCTCGCCTACTCTTTCCAACTGAGCGTGCAATTTTCGTTATCATGTGAAAGTAAGCTCTCAGATTATCGAAGGTCAAAAGTTCTCCACTATCGTGTGTGTTCAGATATGATTACCAGAGATTTGATTGATCAACTATGCCGAATTGGGAGTTATCACGGGAAATCTGCCATCTATAAGGTATCTCCTAGGTGTTTCGCCAACAATGGAGGTTGCCAAAAACCTTCGGTAGCTCCGCACTCGACATTCTTCATATATTCTCGTTTCTCAAGTATCCTAGTGCACTTCGATCTTTGTTTATTGACTCTATATCACTTTGCTATTCGGAAGACATGTTCTGGTGACAAGTAGCCACACAATTTTATGATGTTGTGAATCTTAGTGGCTATGATCAAATACGGTAAAATAGAACCATAATACCTAATAATTCACGTCATAACAATGCTTAATGTGATTAATGACGACAATTACTATGATCGATGGTAAATTTGTATTTGGGACTCCATTTACCTCATCACGATCCATGAATCTTGGTACCATGCGGTCTTCGGTTATCGCTTTGAGATTACTCACCGTATGGAGGAAGTACTCTGGTAGAGGATCTACGTTGGAAGTTGTTATGGTAAGGATCTCCTTGATGACTGATAGTTGAGGCGATACAAAATTGGGAGGTTGGTCGAGGATCTTTGGTGTGATATTAAAGGTGGTTGTCTGCCTTTCTCAACGATTCTAGTAGGGATTGATTTTGGATATAGGACAATCTATTCGTGGAATTTTTGCGATAAATGTGAGTCAATTCCCACAAACGGCGCTACTGTTTCGTTATGGAATCAGAATTAAGTGTAATTTTGATAATGAGGAATTCTGAACCGGTTGTGGTGATCTCCGATGCGGCAGCACGGGGATGGACCTGTAAGGTTAACACTCTAACGCCAAAGTCAGTTCAGAATTCAAGATGAGTGTAGTAAAAAGTGGAGATCAGAAAAGTGTATCTTGGATTTCTCGTGTGACGAATTTTATACATTGGATCATTTTGAATGAATTAACATTAGTTTGGACCTTATATTTTTGAATGTTTGATTGACTCAGAACATAAGTAGTATGAAGAAAATGAAGAATGCAAGAAAAACTATGAATGCACGAGGTAAAGATTTTAATGGTTTGAAAATATCTGAGGGAGGATGATTTATAGATAACTAACTACTTTATAACTGGTTTATTTATGGAACAAGTAAATCAATAACTACCTTCACATTGTTAGTTAGTATTAATTGACTCTTAACCAACTAAATTAGAAACTAACAAACTAACAACAACTTAACAACAACTTGTTAGTCTATATATTCTAAGTGTTTTAATAATTTTTAAAGTTATAACATTTAACACTCATTCTTAATCCTAAATTAATCATAAGTTACAATTTCAATTTCTTTCATTTGCCTTAGAAATTAATCTCTTTCGACGATTTGGTGACCAAATCTGCCAATTGATCTCGACTTGGACAATACTTCACTATTAGCATGTCTTTATTTACTTAATATTTAAATTAATCAAACCTTATTTTAGTGTGCTTGCTCTTCCTACAACAAATCCAATTTATAGCTAGATGGCTGACTTCTTGTTGTGTGTTTTTGATATATCTACAATGTTGTTGCTGTTTTTAGCTCAATCACAAGGGATTGAAGTCAATTGGCATGTCAACTTGTTTGTGACCCTACTACATACTCTACTTCATAATTTGATAAGGCTATAACACATTGTCTCTTAGAGCACAAATATATTGGTGATCATTGGAACTTAGATAGATAGTCATGTGTTCTCACATGTGCATTTAGAAATAGTTTATTATTAACAGCCTCTTAACATACCTTCTAACAAATAACTAGTTCTTTTTAATTGACAGGTTTTTTTCTTTCGATAAGGGATTCAAAATGCAAACGTAAGCCTTTATCTCTACCATGCTAATTTCTCCAACAAGTACACCATATTCGTTGTAATGAAATGTGACGACTTAGTCAACCAATTGATCACAATCCAAATAATACGGCATCCTAACACGAATTACATAGTGATAATACCCCACTTCTAAATAATTATTTTCACTAGTTACAACATTCATGATTGTTTCATGTTCTATCTTCCATTTTTGAATATTCAAACACATGGGCCCAAATTATTCTACTTATTGATTCATTATATAGGCCACACTTTTTTTATTATGATATTGATACACCTAGGTTTCTATTATGAAATGCAGAATTTTAGGGCAAATTCATTCTAACTTCATTGATAATTGAGTAAGGTTACCATGCTTACCCATAGTGCAAGATAAAGTACATGCTATGATCTATACACTTGCATACATTGGAATATTTTTACTAACTATTTAATCACATGTTTAAATTCATAAACTCGAGTTGCTTGCACTTGAAGAAATCTCTTCTTATAACACCCCCCATAAGTTAATGGTTGATAGTAAGCAATTGAGAGGTTGAGGTGACAATGATTTGGTGGAGAAATCAGCCGATTAATCATTTGAAGAACATGGTAATAACTTCATTACTCTTGCTAACATCTTTTCTCTAACAATGTGACAATCAATTTTCAGGTGCTTGATTCTTTCATGGAACACGAAATTTCCTTCTATGTGCAAAACACTATGATTATCACAATACAACATTGGTGTCTTAATGAAATTAAACTTTAGATTTTTGAACAAATATATAAGCCATTGAAGTTCACATGTAGCAACAACTAAAGCGTGATACTCAACTTCACCCGATGATTTAGAAGCAGTCAATTGCTTCTTACACTACTACAAATAATATATTTCATGACAACTTTCACCTCACCTTACCAAAATCCGAGATAAAAGGTCAAAACGTGTCATATTTTATATATATTTTTTATTAAATACACATATTTCCTCGATTCCTAAATAAAATTGAGGAAACAAATATTTCGAGACGTGCTTTGTATCACAACATCAGCAGTTTATATTTTTATTCCTTTAAAAGTAATGTTTTTCTTTTTATTTTATTTTTAATTTATAAATTAATGATTTATTCCTTCAGTTATATACAATAACCCATAAATTAGATTATCATATTTTATTATAAAAACACTCGTTATTAAGATTTTATCCTAAATTTAACTTATATGTAGCCGCTCCAAAGTCTTACGCATCATTCTCTTGGATAGATTGCAAGACAAAAAAATGTTCAATGTTCTTCAATATTGAACAAAATATTTTTCCTGTCCTTGCAATCTCTCTCACATAATTTTGTTGATGTTATTGTTGTATTTTTGTAATAAACTTCCTATGTTGTCAATCAAAGAAAACATTGATAAAATTTATTGTTTTTCTCGGTTGACAATGTTGAGAAATTTATTCCTAAAAACAATCATCAATTTCTCTTTCACGTTCTCTTTCATGTTCTCTGAATGTGAAAGCATTTGTCATGAAAAACATTTGATCAAGATAATGAAATCTCTCTAGGACGAATTGCAAGTATATAAAAAATTTTATCTTGTTTGTAACATATAACTCATAAGAAATTTGAAAAGATATGTTGTTCTCCAAGAATCCTTTGTCAAACTCTTGATTTGTTTGAATAATTTATTTTATTATTCTGTGTAAATAATGTAAATATTTTAAAAAAAGTTTTTTCCCCACGGTTTTTAATAGAAACAGAGAGGTATGTGGCGCTTGGGTTGAAACATATTTTATTGTTTTTTATCTAAAAAGAAACCTATTTTATTTCAATTTTTAGTAACAACCGAGGTAAAATATTTTATTGGAACATATTTTATCGAGGTAAAATATAAGAGTGTTTCTTCACTGTCCTTAAACAAATCTTTATCATCCATTTAGTGAGTATCAACGCTCAAGACATTGTCATTAGTGATCTTCGTGAAACCTAAAAGACTCATTATAAAAGCATTCTGAATATTAGTGAATTTCCAAGTACCCAAACGTTGTGACACCCTCTAAACGTTGTGACACCCTCTATTTTAACCAGAGCACTGTATCAATGTGATAGATTGCAACATCAGAAAAAAATTAGGTTTTTAATATGTGATTGGTGAGAGTACTGTATTTACTTTACAAGTGATGGATTGCAAGTGCAGAAAATTATTCGGGGTTCAAAGTTTGTGTTCTTATATAATCATATAATTGCATATTTATTTTATTTATCTAACCTTTTTTTATCAGAAACAAATGAATGCAAAAGCCATAGAGAATATATTGCATTTAGCATTTGATCTTCCTCAAGATCAATAAAACGAGGATCCTCAATGGTTGCTCTTCTTGAAGAGATCCAACATTTGTTACTCACCGACAATGATGACAATGAAAAACAACATTTTTACTTTAATATTATGCGTAAACAATGTAATTTATAAACAAATTAATTTATTAAGATTCTGTGTAAACAATGTAATGAGTATTATATATATATATATATATATATATATATATATATATATATATATATATATATATATATATATATATATATATATATATATATATATATATATATATATAAATACATATTACCCCTCAGTTTTGTTATAAAACTGAGAGGTATATCGTGCTAGTTTGGAAAATATAAAAAAGCTATTGTTGGGGTTCGAACCCCCTGACCATTTAAACTAACCCCTAAGTTATTTGTAAATCGAGGGGTAAAGCTCCTACTTTTCATGTCACCCTTCGTTACCTCGACATTGTAACTGAGCTAAAATCCATTTCACGTCGACATGACATATGTTATTTGTAGTAATGTTAGTTTGTCATGAAATAAGAGATATTCCAAGAAAGAAGCATTGACCCGAAATTTACCTCATAGTATTTGAACATCTGCATTTAAGTACCCTTGTAGCTTGATTTGTGAATCTCTTTGTAGGAATATTCCTCTTCTAGGACATGTCTTCAAGCATCTAAGGACACGAGTAGATTCATGGAAATGATTCATAGTTAGAGTAGATGAAAATTAACTCAACTGCTGAATGCAAAATGTGATATCAGGCCTGGTAACATTAAGGTACAATATTCTTCCTACCAATATTCTGTATGCAGGAATATCATGATATGGTGAGCTACCATCTTAAGTTTCGTTGATGGATATGATGGTGTGGATATTGGCTTGGCACACAACATCTCTGGTTCATGTTAGAGGTCCAACCAATACTTCCTTTGACACAAGGAAATACCATGTTTGGAATGAGCTACTTCTATTCCAAGGAAGTAATTCACTTGTCCTAGATATTTTATTCTAAATTCCTTGTGCAGAGCTTTTTTGATCCTTTTTATTTCTTATAATGAGTTGTCTGCTAAAATAATATCATCTACATAAACAAGCATTATAGTGAAAGATTTTTTATCTTGCTTTATGAACAAAGAAACATTTGTAGTGGCTTGCTTGTGTTGATGTTTTATGAGGAATGAAGTCAATATTTCATGCCTTTTTCTACTGGTCTGTTTCAATCCATACAAAGACTTAACAAGTTTGCATACTATATTAGATTTTGTATGTTTGACACTAGGTGGAATCACGATATACACATCTTATTGAAGTTATAAATGCAATAAAGCATTATTCATATCAAGTTATAGAATATGCCAGTTATTAATGGAGACAAGAGCCACAACTGTTTTAAGAATTGACAATTTGGCAACTGGAGAATATGTCTCAAAATAATCAAGTCCTTCAATTTGGTTGTAGCCTTTGGCAACCAACCTAGATTTGAATCTTTCAATAGTTCCATAAGCATGATACTTTATCTTATATACCCACCTATATCCAATAGGCTTGGAATTTATAGGTAAATCCACAAGTTTCCAAGTGCTTGTCTTTTCTAGAGCATTAAGCTCAACTTGCATGGCTTAGTTCCAACATTCAAATTTAAAAGCCTTAACATATGTTTTAGGCCCAGTGTGTGATATTAAGGACAAAGAATAATGACAATGTGGCGTGGACTAATTAGAGAAAGACATGGAAGGATAAATAGGATAGATTATACCTTTAGATGATTTCTTTGAGTGTTCAGATGGAGCATAAATAGTTATACAAATATGATGGATTGCGTGTGAATCTTGAAGAAGCATGAATTGATACAACATGTGGGATTTTATTGGTAGTGTGGTCTGATTTGGAGTAGGTATAACAAGCCTATTGGCATGTATGTCGTGTAAGACATGATTATGTGCTGAATAGACTCATCATGATGTGATGTATGGTTTACGGTCTAGTTATGAGATGAGCCGGGATAATATGTCCATGAATGAGATGAGCAAGGTGTTTGTGTAGTGCAAGAAAAAATATGTTCATGGAAGACACATTTCTTGAGGTGAATATTTTTTTTTTGTTTTGAGATCAAGAAGGTTATAACCTTTCATTCCAATAGTATAACCAAGAAATATTGAATTTCTTTCTTTAGAATCAAGTTTGGTTTTATGTATACTCAAGGTAGATGCATAACAAAGAGACCCACAAACTTTTAATGAGTTGATATCAGGAATTTTTTCATATAATTCTTGATAAGTGGATTGGTTTAGCAAAATATCACTTGGACCCTATTTATTATTAATGTGGCATAAAGAATGACATATGACCAATATGGTTTTGGTAGTTTAGCTTGGTAAAGTAAAACCCTTCCAAAATTGAGCAAGTGTTGGTGTTTTCTCTCCACCCTCCTATTTTGCTAGGGGTTTCAACACATGACTTATGATGAATGATTCCTTTGTAAGCATAAAAATATTAGAGTAAAGACTCAGGTCCATTATCAATTCTAACGGTTTTGGGGATGATTTTGTATTGAGTTTCTATCATGGTTATAAACTACTGAACTTTTGTACAAGTTTCACATTTAGTTTTTAAAATAAAAAACCATACAAATCTTGTGTGATAATCAATTATTGTCAAAAAAATTATTTATGGTTATAAATGGATGCTACACATAGAGGACCCCATATGTCAAAGTTTAACATTTCTAATTTAGAAAGAGCAATAATGGGACTACGAGGAAATTGAAGTTTATTTTGTCTAGCCATATGATAAATGTTATCTCAACAAAGTTCAAAGTCCAAGACTTTGAAAAATATAAGGGAAATAGTGACCCGAGGACTTACATTAGGGCGTACTACCGAAAGATGGCTGCTTATTTTGGAGATGGCCGTCTCTTAATGCATTTCTTCCAAGACTCCCTCAGTGGGGCATCCTTAGACTGGTATATGCAGCCCGAGGGCACTCATATCTGCACCTGAAGGGAGATGGTCGAGGCGTTCCTTAAATACTATCAGTACAATACTGATATGGCTCCTAACCGGACGCAACTGTAAAACTTGACGAAGAGGTCGAAGGAAACGTTTAAGAAATATGCCTAACGGTGAAGGGATTTAGCTGCTAGGGTACAATCCCCGTTGCTGGAAAGAGAGCTAATAAATATGTTTATGGATAACTTACAAGGCCCGTATCTTGACAGGACGGTGGGGAGCACCTATTCAGGTTTTTTTGACTTAGTCTTAGCCGGAGAAAGGATTTAAAATATGATCAAGATGGGCAAGATCTAAAACTCTGCCAGTGCATCCGGAGAGACCAGTGCCGCAACCATCATCCGAACCAGAAATTCAACCTATCAACAAGTAGCCACCGTGGCTCTAGTTCAAGTACAACAACAAACTCTTGCTATTCCCGTTCAGCAACCACATCAAAATCAACAACGTTATCAGCCACAACAACAACGCTAGCAAGAACAATATCAACCACAATAACAACGATTAAGGAGACTCGAGAGGATGTTCAACCCAGTACCAATGCGTTATAGCCATATTTTGCCTTACCTTCTCAGAGGATCTCTTGTACAATTGAGAGAGTATGGCCCCCACCAGCGGTCCTTCCTCCCGGATACGATGCAAATGCCCATTGTGAGTTCCATTATGGTGCTCCTGGGCACTCTACTGAAAATTATAAAACGCTAAAATAAAAAGTCAAGGATTTGATCGATTCCAAGGAAATTACGTTTGCGCCTAACATCCCGAACGTAAATAATAATCCTATGCATCCTCATGATAAGATAAATATAAACATGGTGGAACTGGACAGCGGAAGGAACGTAATAACTTTCGTCAATGATTTAAAGACCCCTATTTTGGAAATCAAGAATGTTTTATTAAGAAGCGACGCGTTCTGCATTTGTGCTCATACCTGTGAATATTGTTCAAAAGACCCGCAACAATGTAAAGTTTTGAAAGCTTCTGTTCAAACTCTCATGAACCAAGGAATACTGATAATTGATCGACCCTTTACTATCGAGGATGTCTCAACCCTTGAGACTCCATACGAAGAAGTTCCTCCCTTGAAAATCCCATATGATCTTTCTCAAATGACTCTATCAACAAACTCTGCTACTCCAATGATTATAACAGTTCCGACACCATTTCCGTATGACAATACCAGAGCAATCCCCTAGATGTATGACACACTTGTCTACATCTATGGCCAGAAAATACAAGTTGAACCTATCAACATCAATGACCCATTAATAAGTATTACCGGATACAACATCATAACCAGAAGCGGAAGAATCTCCGCACCAGCCCCCCCCCCCCCCCCCCAATTGAGAATGGTGGTCCATCAGCTCAAGACATGGGAAAACATGTTGATAATTCCCAACCAAGGAAAGACCCTCCAACAACAAGTGAATTGGACGAGTTACTACGAATCATTAAGAGGAGTGACTACCAGGTAGTTGAGAAACTCAGCCAAACACCCTCCAAAATTTCAATGTTATCTCTATTGATGTGTTCAAAGGCCCACAAAGATGTTCTGGTGAAGTTCCTGAAGGCTGATCACGTACCCCAAGAAATCTCAGTCTGTCAGTTTGAAGGTGTAGTCAATAATATAGCCACCAACTTGAGTTTGGGATTTAATGACACAGAGCTCCCCACTGAGGGAAGAAACCATAACAAGGCCCTCCACATCTCCATTGACTGTATGGACACAGTTCTATCTAGGGTTCTTGTGCACACTGGTTCCTCCCTTAATGTGATGCCTAAAGGCTTTTTGGCTAAACTGACTATTGAAGGACTTGTCATGAAACCCAGTGAATTGGTGGTAGAAGCGTTTGATGGATTGAGGAGGACCGTAATTGGTGACATAGACCTGACCATGAAGACAGGTCCTCATGTATTCTTTATCACCTTCTTTGTAATGGATATCCATCCAGCGTACATTTGTCTATTAGGGAGACCATAGATTCATTCCGCTGGAGCCGTCACTTCGACGCTCCACCAAAGGCTAAAATTTGTAGTGAGCAACAAGCTGGTAATGGTGGAAGGTGAAGAATATTTTCTGGTAAGTCATCTGGAGTCCTTCCATTATATTGAAGGAGAAAGGGTGATAAAGGAAATCCCGTTTCAATCGTTCGAGGTGGTCAACATTAAAATGGTTTTCACAATAAGAGATGAACCCAAGAAAGCTGAATTTCCAATAGCCTCTCTCCAGGATGCTTTTACAATCATAAGGAATGGACACCCTTTGGGTTAGGGAAGAATGCTAGAGCTGCCTGCCAACAAGGACCATACTGGTTTGGGATACAACTCCCATAATTTGAGGAAGCCTGTGCCGATAGCTATAGAAGGACCAGTGCTCCCGCTATTTGAATACTTATTAAGTGCTGGTTACCTTGATGAAGATCGTGTTTGTGTCGTGGAAGAAGAATTTGAAGATGCAAGACTAATCTTCAAGAAGACTAATGGAAGGGGTGCCACCAAGTGGGCCGAAACTGAGATACCGAAAGTAACTTTGATTGAAATGTAATTTCCCCTGTTTGTTCCCCTTTTTATTAAAATAAAAAAAAATACCCATGTAAAGCCCAAGGCATGGGGGAACCATTTGTAGGGCCCCATCAAATTTCCCTATT
The DNA here is from genome assembly GCF_024323335.1 of Lathyrus oleraceus. Lineage (NCBI taxonomy): Eukaryota > Viridiplantae > Streptophyta > Magnoliopsida > Fabales > Fabaceae > Lathyrus > Lathyrus oleraceus. The sequence continues at coordinate 89,810,044 of NC_066579.1, read as the reverse complement.
AAAATCATTAATGAAAAAATCTATGTTTCACAGTCAATTTTGTGATCCTTGTCTTTCATTTATTATTTCACCTTCTTCAAAATGGAAATTTTCTTTTGTCTTTAAAATTTCTTTTCAAATCATTTTTTCCTTCATATCAATAAAAGCATGAACCCTAAATCGTGTAGATCATCCTCGACAACCATAACGACGATTCCGTTATAGTCTCGTATGACTTTGATAACCCGATTAATCAAGCCGATGAAGATTGTGAGGAAGAGGATGAGCTCCCCGAAGAATCGACAAGACTTCTCAAACAAGAGGAAAATGTCATCCAGTCGTACGAAGAATCAATGGAAATGGTAAACCTTGGGACAAACGAGGAAGCAAAAGAAGTCTGAGTCAGCTCAGCTCTGCAGGATGAGGTGAAAACAAAACTGATTAAGCTTTTGAAGGAATGCATAGATGTGTTTGCATGGTCATACCAAGACATGCTTGGCCTCGATACTTACATCGTGGTCCACCATATGCCTCTTAAAGAAGAATGTCCTCCAGTAAAGCAAAAGCTACGAAGGACCCGTCCCGATATGGCAATGAAAATTAAGAAGGAGGTACAAAAATAACTCAACGCCGGTTTCCTAGCAGTTTCCAATTATCCTCAGTGGATTTCCAACATTTTTCCCGTGCCCAAGAAGGACGACAAAGTAAGAATGTACGTAGATTATAGAGATCTGAATAGAGAAAGTCCCAAACATGACTTCCCACTACCTCACATTGATGTGTTAATGGATAGTACTGCCCAGTTCTCCGTTTTCTCTTTTATGGATGGTTTCTTCGATTACAACCAGATCTGAATGACTCAAGAGGACATGGAGAAAACCACTTTCATAACCCGTTTGGGCACCTTAGGCTTAAAGGTCATGCCTTTTGGATTGAAGAATGATGGTGCTACATACCAACGAGCCATGGTCACTCTCTTTCACGACATGATCCATAGAGATATTGAGGTCTACGTTAATGATATGATAGTCAAATATCAAATCGAGGAGGAACACCTTGTCAACCTTGAAAATATGTTTGAGAGGTTAAGGAAGTTCAAATTGAGGCTAAATCCCAACAAATGCACATTTTGGGTAAGATCTGGTAAATTTCTGGGTTTTATTGTCACCCAACGTGGCATTGAAGTAGATCCTGAGAAGGTAAAGGCCATACAAGATATGCCTCCACCCAAAACTGAAAAGGAAGTCTGAGGATTCCTAGGTATATTAAATTACATTTCTAGGTTCATATCTCACCTAACAGTTACCTGTGAGCCAATCTTCAAACTTTTCTGGAAGGATCAAGCCGTCATTTGGGATAACGATTGCCAAAGAGCTTTTGAGAAGATTAAGGAGTACTTGCAAGAACCTCCTGTTTTAATGCCTCTTGTACCCGACAAACCATTAATCATATACCTCACCGTCCTCAAGTGATCCATGGGATACGTCCTTGACCAACATGACTAAACTGGTAGAAAGGAACACGCAATATGCTACCTAAGCAAGAAGTTCACCGATTGCGAGAGTAGATATTCAATGCTCGAAAAGACTTGTTGCACACTAGCATGGGCTACCAAACATTTAAGACAATACATGCTCACTCATACACACTGTTGATCTCTAAGATGGACTCTGTCAAATAAATCTTTGAGAAACCTGCTCTAACCGGTGGAGTAGCCAGATGGAAAATGGCATTAACCGAGTATAACATCCAACATGTCACTCAAAAGGCCATAAAAGGGAGTGTACTGTCTGACTACCTCGTACAACAACCCTTGGAAGACGACCAGTCTATGCGTTTCAAATTCCCCGATGAGGATATCATGTTGATTAGGGATTGTAACATCCCCGACATTGAAGAAGGATCCGAGCCTGGGTCCCGTTGGACTTTGGTTTTCGATGGAGCTTCTAACACTCACGGTAATGGCATTGGGGAAGTTATCACCTCCCCAACTTGTTTTCACCTCCCCTTCACCGTAATGTTGTGTTTTGAATGTATGAACAATATGGAGGAGTAGGAGGCTTGTATCTTGGGTATTAAAGCTACTATTGATCTTAGGATCAAAATCCTTGAAGTTTATGGAGATTCAGCCTTGGTGATCAGCCAAGTCAAAGGAGATTGGGACATTAGAGATCACAAGCTCATTTCTTACAAAGAGCATGTTTTGAAACTAGTCCCTTACTTTGATGAGATCACATTCTATCACATCCCTCGAGAGGAGAATCAGCTAGCTGACGCCTTGGCAACTTTGGCATCCATGTTTAAGGTCAAGTGGAAGAATGAAGCGCCATCCTTTCACCTCAGCTACCTGAATGAGCCTGCTTACTGTTTGGAGGCTGAAGACGAAGCCAACGGTTATCCTTGGTTCTATGACATCATGAGATTCCTAGGATGCCAAGAATATCAAAGGATATATCCATTACTAACAAGAAGTACCTTCGGAAACTATCTTCCAAGTTCTTCTTAAGTGGAGGGGGACTATACAAGAGAAATTATGATTCAGTTTTGTTAAGATGTGTGAACAAGCAAGAGCCAAACCAGATCATAATGGAAATCCATGAAGGCTCCTTCGGGACGTATGTCAGCGTACACATTATGGTGAAGAAGATCTTAAGGGATGGCTATTGTTGGATGACTATGGAGGTTGACTATCACCGCCACGTCCAGACATGCCACAAATGCCAGAATTATGCCGACAAGATCCATGTACCGCCAATGTCGCTCAATGTCTTGACATCTCCTTGGCCTTTTGACATATGGGGCATTGACATAATCAGACGCATAAAGCCAACTGCCTAGAATGGACATCGCTTCATCCTTGTAGCCATTGGCTATTTCACGAATTGGGTGGAAGCCGTCTCATACGTCAATATTACAAGACAAGTGGTGGCTCGGTTCACAAGGAAAGAAATCGTTTGTCGTTATGGGGTCCCTAATAAGATCATTACTGACAATGAATCTAACCTCAATAACAAGATGATGAAAGAGCTGTGTCGAAGCTTCAGAATTGACCACCACAACTCATCACCTTATAGGCCTAAGATGAATGGCACTGTTGAGGCAGCTAACAAAAATATCAAGAAATTTGTGCAGAAGATGGTGGAAACCTAAAAAGATTGGCACAAAATGCTCCCATTTTCATTACATGGTTATCGCACCTCTGTACGTACTTCCACTAGGGCAACCCCCTTCTCTCTCGTATACGCAATGGATGCAGTCTTGCTAGTTGAAGTAGAGATTTCTTCCCTAATGATTTTTACCAATGTCAAGCTGGATGAAGCAAAATGGGTCCAAGCCCGATTTGACCAGCTGAACCTTATTGATAAAAAACGCTTGGCAACCATCTGCCACGACCAACTTTACCAAAAGAGCATCAAGAGAACACACAACAAGAAGGTCTTTCCCCGTAGCCTAGAAGTTGGAAACCTTGTATTAAGGAAGATTCTACCCATACACACCAATCAAAGGGGAAAATGAACGCCGAACTAAGAAGGCCCATATGTTGTAAGAAAGGTCTTCTTTGGAGGAGCCTTGATCCTTGCAACTATGGATGGTAAAGATCTTCCAACCCCGGTGAATACGGATGCAGTCAAAAAATACTATGCTTGGAAAAAAAACGAGCCCAATAAGTTGAAAATCCAAAAGGGAGACTTATGCAAAAATGGGTATCCCGGTAGACTGAAAACCCGAAAGGACAGTCTTGGCAAAACTTAGGGATTTAATAAAAGCGAGAGGATGCATTCTGCAAAGAATTCTTCTTCAATCCTCAACAATTCAATCCAATGGCTTCCCCAGCAAACCAATCCAGTCACTTCCCTTCTGAAATCAATACCAAAGGATGACCAAAGGCATAAAGACTATAGCAGAGTTGGAATTTGGTGGAAACCCGAGATGTTTCATTACCATTATAATTTTCAATTTCTTTTCGTAATCACCTCTTTTAGGAATTGCTTCTTTGTCCAAAAATCACCCATTTTGGGACCATTTATCAATAAAATTAGTTCCCTCATATATGCTCAATATTTTTACTTTTCCTGCTTTGTCTGCGAAATATGACTTTTCTCAAAAATGGGAAATTTCTTGTTAAAAACCCCTTTTTTTCAAAAAAAACTTTAAGGGAAACAACATCAAATTTCTTTTCTTTCAAAATTTGCTAAAGGTAACCAAGAAAGCATTTGGTATCCCCAACCTAAAAGCACTATGTGATCCTTTGGACTTGGCCAACCATTTCTTCCCCAGCAGGAATCCTCAGCTATTAGACCTAATTCTCGATTGGACATCAGGTTCCAATTTCTCAAGTACCGGAAAGTTAACACACTTTCCCCAATTACCCTTTTAAGCCCAATCACCATTGGCACCCCTCATATATATTCCCCGCAAAGTCCAATCATACTTGGCATAACTTGCAAACCTAGCATCTGCATAATTCCCCTACAACAATCCGAACATGCATTAACATTTTGCATACATAACATCGCCTCATAAGTATTTTGTAAGACTTATATTCAACCGATTCACTGCAATTCAGAATTTCTCAACTGTTGTTAAGAATTTTCCCCAGTAGTCATTTTCAATGTCTCCCTAAACAGAGTCAGGTATTTCTAGCCATTGCTAGGAATCATCTCTGAACTATCAATTTCTATCTCAATTGGGTTCCCCGAAAGAGTCAGGTATTCTTATCCATTGCTAAAAGAATCATCACTGTACTTCTTCTATCCCCAGGGATTCGTCACAACACTCTCATCCCCGCATAGTCAGATTTTCTTAACCATTGTTAAGACTCGTCTTTGAACTCTTCCTTTTAAACACGAGGCATTTTGGGCTCATACCCTAAGCCGAGTCAATTATTCATAGCCACGACTATAAATCATCTTCGAAATTCTTTCCCTAGCACGAGTAATGTATTCTGATCTTCATAGGGAATTGTCACTAACATGCTTCTTCTCCCCAACAGATGTCAGGTATTCCAGTCGTTGCTAGGAATCATTACTGAGTTTCTGTACTTTCCTCAGTAGAGTCAGGTATTCTTAGTCGTTGCTAAAGGAATCATCGATGTGCCTTTATGAGAAAAATATCCCCAGTCAAGTCAGGTATTCCATTCATTTCTAGGAATCATCACTAAACAACTTCTATCCCTACATAGTCGGGTATTCTAGCCATCGTTAAGAGTCATCACCATACTTTGTTTATCTCCAGCTAAGTCAGATGTTCCAGCCGTTGCTGGGAATCGTCATTGGACCTAGTTATTTATTCCCCTCTGAGTCAGGTATTCTAGCCATTACTAAGAATCACCACTGAATTCGCTTAGTTTGATCCTCAGTAGATGACAGGTATTCTAGCCGTTGCTTGGAATCATCATTGTATCTATATTTCCCCATCAGGGTCAACTATTCCAGCTGTTGCTAGGAATCACCTTCTTTTTTCCCCATCCATTGCTAGGAGCAGTCATTTTTTCTCCTTTTTTCGATTCTTATTCCCCAACGGAGTTTCTCCCTCCGTCTTCTCGAGACTCTTTAATGTCCAAGAGATTCTTATGTTGCATACATTACAGTACATACATAATTATCATAACCATACATAAGCAATTCATACCACCATTATCCCTAGCAAAGAATTTTTTTGGTTTCTCCTAATAGTATTTAATCCCCTCTTACCATGAATGCATTGGAAGCCATTGTTATCCATGCCTTCAGGTCCAAGATAATTAAATATGGGCAACTATCATGCCCTCAAAATTTCCCTACCCCATATCATTTTCTTGAGCCTTAAAACCTAAGAATACATCCTATACATAACATCTCATATGCATGTGTACTTAATGGTCACAATAATCCACAAGCCCAAGGCATGTGATTCATTTGCAAAGCCCCGAGATCATCTGGTCATGTTAAGGTGTGCCCAAGCCACCTTAACCCTATTCTCATACTCAAGCATCCCCACAAAGCTTGGAGGATCACTCAAGATATCTCACTCACTTCCCAAGTCTAATTTGGGTGGTGAGTCCCCTTTGAAGAAGCTCAAGATTCATCTGGTCATCCAAGGACCAAACCATAACTCTTGACCTACCCTTTGGCTTGTACAAGTTATGATTCACCATGGATCTTGGCCATGCCATCTAGCACCCCTCAAATCCAAATTTTTTTCATGCCCCATGACCTTTAACATTTCAATTGGACCCCTAAAACTCAAACCCTGATTCATCTGACCATGGTCCTTGATGAAACTTGTGACTCAAGAAACCCTAATTTGGGGGCTTCTTGACCATTGAGCTTGATCATTTTTGGCCATAAAATCACCCTACCATTCATTCAACATCATTTCATGTCCATCACAATCCAAATCAACCATTTAAACATCCATTCAATCCATGTTGCAAGTAGTTGGTTCACGCTTGACTTTTCAACTTTCCATGACTTGATCCATCCACCAATTTGACCTAAAATAATTCCAAAAAGGCCCAAACTTCATTTCCCATCATGATATGATCATTCGAGGTTAAAATATCCATCATTGTGGCTTGAAAAGAAAGAAATCACAAAAATCCTAAAACCAGGTCATGTTGGTTGGTCACATTTTGGCAAGAATGGCCTATGGGAAGTTCCAAAAACCACAACTTCTTCATTTTTCAAGATTTTTAAGTTCCACTTTAATCAAAATGTCCTAAATAACTCCCTCTCCAATTTTCTTTCAAGTTCCAAGATGTAGTTCATTGAGGAAGGGGTTCAATTTTGCTATTGGCCAAGCTGGTCCAACATGCCTACCATGCCCAAAAAAAAATCATGTCATGACCCCTACTTTGGCATGTTGCCATTTCCAAACCACAAGCCCTTTTGATTTGTTTCATTTTTCATTCAATTAAGTTCATAACAAAGAACAAATGGACCAAAATTGAAGCAAAATGCACAAGCCAATTTTGTTTTGCCTTGGTTCAAACATGGAGGTTCATTCTGATCAGAACACCAGATGCACCACAGTCAGAATGTGAGAATCCATATGCCAAGTCCCCTAACTCATTTATTTTGGTCCGTTTGGTGCATAAAAACATCAAAAATGGTATTAGGGTTTGGATCAAGGTCAGAATGCAAGCCAAAACCCCTCCAAGTCAAGAACCTGACCCCATGTGCAAAAGTCAGAATTCTCTCAAAATGGCAAAAAGCAATTTTTACAGCAGGACAATTCTTTGCTCTTGCATGTTCCAAATTCATGCTAGGTGTAAGACCCCAATTTTGGCCCTAAGATCCCTCATGGCCCATATCATATCATATCATGGCCTCAAGGATCATTGCATGCCCTAGTTTCCCTCCTAGTGGGTGGTTTGCCTTGTGAGTGTGGTTTTTGATCACCAAGCATGTTTTGCATTTGTATATCTTTGCCTTTCATATGTTTACTAACCAAAAAGTACAAAAATATTGTCATCTAACCATGTTACTTGCAGTTGAAGCAATCATCAGCAATTAGGTCAAAGTCAGTCTTTGGTCAGTCAAAGCAATGGATGGTGGCCATTCTTGCAGAATTTGGGCACCATGATCAATAATCAAGAGTTCATATGACTTGGGACATCATTTGGAATCAAGGTCTCAAAGAATTAGGGTTTGGAATTCATCAGAAGTGGTTCAATCATGCAAAACCCTAGAAAAGTCAACTGAAGTCAAACTTGGTCAACTGTGGATTTAATCAGTGATTTGGTGATGGGATTTGGTCTGAGAGGTCTCATTCATGCCTATATAAGCTTCATATATCATGTCAAGCATCCACAATGAAGAAAATAAAGTCAGACAAGAAATTTCCAGAAATAGAAAGTTGACCTGTAATTCAAACTGCCAAAAATGGAAACTTCTTGATCTTAAACTTGCATCATGATACAAGCTTCAAATGAATTTTTGCCCAACATGAAAGTTGAAGATCTTGTTCTCTCATTTCCAAAAAGTCCAAGAACACCCAAATCCCATGTATGGTTGGCAAGATATGATCGATTCATTTTCACAAAATCATGAACTTCAAAAGGCCATATCTCATGAACCATTTGGCCAATTTTAGTGGGGTTTTTTCCTACAAGCTCTATTTGTTCCCCTATTTCCAAAAATTCATTCATCATTCACCAAAACCTCACCATGCAAAATGGCATTTTTGGACTTTCCTTCATTAATTTCAAGTATGTGCAAAAAGTGACTTTTTGAATTAAGCAATTTTAACACATTTGGCCATTTGGGACTTGTTTAGAATGTTATTTGAGACATGTTTGAGGCCCAAACTCGGGCAGACCACACCTCCTTATTGCAATTGGCTCAAAAGTTAGCAAAATGCAAATTCACTTCATTTGAGTTAACCAAGCTTAGCACCTTCATTAACAATGTTAAACAGCAAATATAAGGGACATTTTCTGTCATTCTAAACCTAGCAGCAGCCTTTACACATCAGAAAACTCTCATTCTCTCTCAATTTCCATTTTTGCTCACTTTGCATTTTTTCTGCTAAACTCTCAAAGAACCACGAGCAGCCTTATTGTTTCATCACTTGGCCATCATTTGGAAGCTCTTTCAAGCACAAGACACCAGCTGGGAGTTCATCTTCATATTCTGTTTTTCTTCAAGCTACATCCATGGCAAGAATCGGTTTGAGCTACTGCAAAGGTTTCTGAGCTAAACCCCACTTCCTTCCACCCCCTAGGACCATCATACGCATCTGTTTGAAGCATTTGTGGCCAAAGAGACACTGAATCATCACTGAGTTTCATTTTTGGTCAGTTCTCGATTTACTCATTTCCCTAAACCATGCTATGTGTTAAATAGATCCTGTTGTGCTGTTTGTTTTGAACTTTAAACCATGAAAAATGATCAAGTATTTCAAAGGTTATGTTATCTTAAAGTTTGACATATGAACATGTTTGTGCTTTGATCTTTCTGGTTAGCCTGTTTCCATGGAAATTAAGTGTAGATTTGGTTTGTGCTTGGTTTGCTGAGTTGGATGGTGTGCTCATTTCCCATTTCTGGGAAGTTCGTTCTTGAGCAAGATTAATGATGAAATCAGTTTTTGTTTGATTCTTGTTTAAGAGCTCGATTTGTTAGAAATTAGGGTTGGATTATGTTTGTACACGATTATATGAGTTGAATAGTGTGACCAATTTCATGTTCTGGGTGATTTATTTTTGGCACGATTTGGTGAGGAAGATGATGAACCACTGTAGCCTTCAAAACCCTAAACACTGTTGCAAAACCCTAATATTTTTCCAGAAAATCCCTGTTCACGTGTGTATGTTTGCTGTGCACTGTTCCATCCCATAACAACCAATCAGAACATTTTATTTTGGTAGGCTATGCGCAGCGTTTTGGTTAATGAGTGTGGTATTCACAAAATTGCCACTCGGTCAATGTTGACCTACTAAACCATGTCACTTTGTTCATGTTATTCCAAGTTGATTGCTTAACTTCTAAAAATCATTTCTCCCTCGTTTCAATTCCAAAATTGATGAAATTTTTTTCATCATATTCACATGAATGTCTATTATTTTATCATGATTTTTAATGATTTTTTGGATGGCTGGATTTTAAATGGTATTAGGTTTCTTGACATGTATGCACATTTTACACCTTTTGCCAATTCTTTTGTGAAATGATGATGATGCATCCATTTGATCTGAAATTTTTTGTGGTTAATCTACACTCATTCATGTTTGTTTTGATGTAGAGTTCTTGAATTTATCATATGTGGTTTGTGAGATATGAATTTTTGAAGTAGGGTGTGACAATTTGTGTCACACCAATGATATGCAATTTCTTGATTTTTGTTGACATGCTTCCTGACCTCCAATTAATGTGAAATTTTGCATGAGCCCTCTCTCATATGTCTAGTTGATGTGTGAATTTTCCTGGAATTAATTATGCCATTTTCTTAATTGTTTGAGATTTTTCTTCTCTGCCTAGTCAAATATTGACTTTGTGTGATACATCTTGCCATTTCATTTGGGAAATTCTCATACTTCATTGGATGATCATGAAATTTTACATGTGCATACTAGACATCTTAAGCTTTGCATTGGTGTTGATCCCATTCATTTCTCATCTGTTGGCATTGAGTTATGATTTTTTGAAGTTGATACATGTATGTTTGACTTCTTTGTGCATACTTGGAATTGTTTTGACTTCCTGATTTTAATTGACCATCTTCCCATGATCCAATTGAGCTGAAATTTTATATGCATGTCATTATGTGGATTATGTTTGAGCATGAATTATTTTATGATTTTTGGAATTGATTATGTTTGGTTTTGAGCTAAGTCTTGCTGTTGACTTCTATGAGCTTTCATTTGCCATGCTTTGACTTCCTTTGCTTATGAAATCATGATGATGAATGATATGAATGTGGGACCAATTGGGTTTGCTTCTTGAATGTTTAAACTTGATTTTGGTTGACTTTCATTTGCTGTTTTGACTTTCTCATTTCATTTTGACCCTAGGCTTGTCCTAGTGGTCTTGTTGCTTATGTGTGAGCTCATTGTTTCAGGTTAAGCAACAATGCTTCAAAGAGAACAATCTAATGTGATTAAGCTTGATTGTTTATCATGAGCTAACCTTTGTTTTGTAGGTGGCTTGACTCATACGATTTGAGTCTTGTGCTTTGCACATTTGCCTGTCTGTTTTGACTTTTGGTTTCTATCTCCTTCTGATTTAAACTGTTGAACTGTGTACTGATTTATTTGACTATTTCAGGTACCATTAGTTGCTTAAGTTCTTTGAACTTGCTTTGCTTTGCTATTTAGCAATTTGCTTTGAGGTATAATTCCTTTTTCTTCATGTAGTCTGGAAGACCTGGCCTGTTACTTGGCCAGGCAACTGTCTGAAGTCCTCCTTAAGAGGCAATGCTTGTGTGTGTTTAATTTTGTCCCAAGCAGGAAAAGTCCTTCAAATAAGGCAATTGGTAGATCAAAGGGATAAGCAACCTATCCCCTACTATTCAGTGAGTCTTCTCCTTGCTCCCATCACATGGTTGTAGCATTGAGATCAAAACCCAAGATCTATAGAGTCTTATCTGTGGAAAGAGTTCCTACTTTCTGAACTCCCACACTTTCTGATATTCAAATGCTCTCCCTGACCAGGGATAAGAGCAATGAGGCACACCCCTTATCTCCTTTCATCTGCTTCACCTTAGCCTCTCAATGGCAAGGTTAAGAGCAATCTTTGACCCTATTCCAGTTGGCTTCAATGCCTAAACCCTTTTGTATGAGCCTCTTTGTTTGGCTATAGTGTGTGCTGATTGACTTCATTGATTGCTTGATTATTTCATATGCACATGCTTGCTTGTATGCTCTATGCACTTATCATCATTTATTGCTCATCAATGCATAATCATCTCATTTGTCTTTGTGACATTATCATTGTTGTTTGCCCATTGAGGACAATTGTAAGACCATTCATTGGCTATTGCTCCTATGATATGGAAGTGAGTATAAGACCATCACCTTGGCCACTCATCTTATCTTTGCTTGATGCATTTGATTGTATGTGAGGATGCAATTATAAGTCCCTGCAAGTTGGCATTTGCTTTCCTCTGATCACATGTTGTTTTGTTTGTATGTGAGGATACAACTGTAAGTCCCTGCAAGTTGGCATTTGTATTCCTAGGACCATACTGTGGAGGTTAGAGTAAGCCCAGACAGATTGGCATCTGACATCCATGTTTTGTTTTTCTTTGTTTATGTGAGGATGCAATTGTAAGTCCCTGCAAGTTGGCATTTGTATTCCTAGGATCATATGTTGGATATTGGTATAAGTCCAGACAGATTGGCATCCGGTATCCAAGTTTCTTTTTGTTAGGAGATTAGTGTAAGACCATTGAGTGGCATCTGATATCCATTTCTGTTTTAGGAGATTGGTATAAGCCTAGTGATTGGCATCCGATATCCGCTTTTGTTGACTTTCTTGTTTGTTTGTTATTATCCATTGCTCATTCCAAAGGACACACTTGAATCATCCTCTATATGATTTCAAGAAGTGAACCTTCTAGGAAGTTTTACATTCCATCTTCATCCATTCATCCTCATTATGTCCTAAACCTTTTCACACATTACTTTCAAACTTGACATAGACATTGTGCAAACATCTTCATGCTTTTCAAACTAAAAACCTGGACCCCAAGTCCTTGACTTTTTTCAAACTCATTTTCATAACACTTCTCTGAATTAATCTTAATCATACTTTGACCCTACTTTCACAATCACAATCAATTAACTTCACCCATTCACTTGTTTTGGCTTTATCCATTATTAATCTTTTCATGCATTAGCCATAGGTTTCAATTATCATTGTGGTTGATGTAAACCTCACCTTATCTTTAGTGAGTCGACAGTAAGACTTCCGTACTGAAAACAGGGTTAACCCCTCTAGTACGTCGAAGCTATCCTCGCATGGTGGATGTTGGTCTTGGTCGAGTTTTCTCCCATTGATAATGAAAAGCCTCAGTGCTTGTGTTTAAAATTGAATCCACCAACTTTTGGAAATCTTTTAGCCGAACTACGGCGTTTTGATCCTTACCTTTGATGGAAGGTACGTAGGCAGCGGGTTCATCCGTTCGAACACAAAAATAACTAACTTGTATATTCTTTTCTCATCATCTCAATCATGTTTGCACAATATTTATGTCATATCAAATAACAATTTAGTACAACAAGTGTGAAAAGGGCTCCCTAGGAGTACCTAGGACGTGATGGGTGCCTAACACCTTCCCATTGCGTAATTTACCCCTTACCCAGACTCTCTGATCTTTTTATTAGTTTTCTACGTGTAAAACTTCTTAGGCTTTTGTTCGCTTTTTAGCCAGTCCTTTGGATAAATAAAAGTGCGGTGGCGACTCGAAATTTCATTGTATGCTGTGCTTATGATTTAATCGATAGATCATATAGCGACGAATACACCGCTACACTAGGGACCAAGACAAACCTGCCTGCAGTGCAAATTGCCACATATGCTAGCCGTTTCAATGTTCCCCAAGTCAACTTCAAGTCACCTTCCACTCACATGTCCATTCTACTCAAACCTTCAACATTTCCCCCCGAAACCATCTAGACACCTTCCCTATAAATAGGTGAAGGTGTCCTAATGCTCAAGCACGTTGCAAAAGGCCCCCATCACACTCTAAACATTTGAGCTGGATCACCATTAACAGACCATCAAGTTTTTCATTTCAAAGCTTTTTAACCATGAATCCCTTCCCATAAACACTCTACACACTTCACTTGAGCTTTCTAAACATTTAACCAATCCTCCCTGAGCCTCAACAGACCTGAGCTCAGTCGTTGGAAAACTCATATGAGTAAACTCTGATCAGATAGAAATACTCATCCCCACTTTTGAAACAAGTTCCTAACCCCTTCGAAATCATCCATAGAACATTTCCCCTAACCTTTTGGCTTTGATGGATTGGTTTATGGAATTTATTTTAATTTTTTAGGTTAATTGAGTTCTTCATTTTTTTGGTTCGAAACTCCCCACTCAGAGCCAATAAATGGCTCTTGAATGGGGAGAACACTTTATTCATGTTTATGAAACTTGTTTTGATGCTCAAAAGTGGTTAAAAATCTTTGATTCCAAATTTTGATTCTGAGGGGTCAAAGGTTGAAGACGACCATCACCCGCGTTTTTCAAATTTGAAAACTTTTGTTGTCACTCTGTGATTGGCTAGTTTGCACGCGTATCCCTTTTTCTTTATTATTTTATTATTTATTCATTTAACGCGCATTGTTGACATAACTAGGCCATTGGCCCAGTGGGTGAGGGGAAGGTCTCCCCTGTGACCCCAAGATCAGGGGTTCAAACCCGAGGAGTGCACCCTGACCATTTTCCTTTTTTTGTGCCATTTTATTTATTTTATCCATTTTTATTTTCTCTTTTGATTTATTTTTTAACCCTTTTATTTTTATTATTTTGGAAAAATGTTGAACATCAACACCCATTATTTTTGCCTCTAGAATTTTATGGTGACCTTATTTATTTCATTTGAGAAATTATTTAAGGACTTATGAGGTCTTGAAGTGAAGGACTAATGAAAATCACTTAAGTCATGATATGCTTAGTTTAGGGTTGGTAAAAATCTTCCATACTTCAAAACTACCATTAGATGACCATGAATTCATCCATGGTACATTTAAGTATGGATGGGTTGCCCCTATTTCATGCAACTTGATCATTTGACTTGTGGTTGAAGTCCAATCTTTTTAACTTGGATTCATCTGATACATGTGCACTTTGTTTGTTTAAACTAACCCACTAACCCTTCTATATTTAATTTATATTTTTTTACTTATTCATAGTAACTCTCTACTTGTCATTATCACATCTTGTTTATACTAACCACATAACTTGTTAATATTTCATCTGGTTCACATAACTTGTTAATATTTCATCTGGTTCAATATAACTTGTTAACTAAAACCATAAAAATCAATCACTCAATTTTGGGTTGTATAGTCTTCTCTTTGTCAATTTATTGATAGATGGACTTGAGGTTGAACAACTTTCATGGTTGCAAATCTAAGGTAAGGTGATCTATTGATCATCTTCCTTACTTTGCATTAGTGATAATTTATCCCTCGATGCGCCATATTTTGAATCTATTGACCTAGAGATAGATAATCCTCAAAACTTGTCCATAACCCTAAGTTTGACTTGTTTTAACTTGGATCACTACTAACCTTTTGTTATTATCATTGTTATTAGTTATTGTTCTTTACTTATTATGTTATATACATTTAATTATTCATTATCATTATCATTGTACAAACTCATCATGCCCACTTTACTATTGTCATTATAAAACCAACCAAAACATGATAAAATTAAAAGACCAAAAACAAGTCATGGTACTTAACCAGTTGGACTTAGAGGATTCCATTAAGGACCTTTGCTTGGAGGCCATTCCTTTACTCTTTTGTGATACTTTGTAAACACTTGGGTTTCATCTGTAACTTACATTTTGGTTGTAAGAATGGCATCATGGCATCACCTCCGGGGAACATGTTAGTAAAACCATTATCCTTTGTTTAGCATAGGTCACACTCTTGCACACACAAGGCTTTCTCTTGGGCTACCTTACAATGAGAACCTTTAATTTCCTTGTCGGTTACTTTGCATTCATGTTGCATAAGCCACATTTCTTAATCAAATAAACAAACCCTTGATCCAACGTCAAACAAATTTTTCATAATAAAACTCAAAATACTTAATAACTACGATTAGTATTGTGTGCCACAAGCCTTAAGTGGCGGAGAATGAGTGAGAATAGAGAATTCCTACCCTCACTCTGATTATTTTAGATGCAAGACGTTTGACTTGTTATCTAGAATAATCACCTTTGCCCAAAGACTTTTATACAATCTAATCACAAACACTTTTCATAAACCCTTTTTAAGGTAAAATCAAGACAACCCGTAAAACCTAATTTTTGTGCCTTAGGGAACCAACCCGAAAACCCTTTTCTCAAAGGTAAAATCAACCAACAAACAAACATTTTCTACTTCAGTAACCATAAAAGTCTGAAGTACCTTTTCGACCAGAAAGAACCTAACATGAGACAAATACGATGGATAGAATTCCTCAAGGATTATGATTTTACCTTACTATATCATCTCGGGAAGGAAAACGTAGTAGCAGACGCATTAAGTAGAAAGGCGATTTACATTTCTTCCATGATGGCTAAAGAACTAGAATTGATAGAAAAGTTTCTACATCTAAATTTAGCCGTGAAAGTTTTCACCGGAAATATTTTTTTAGGGATGATCAAGGTTTCGAACTATTTTATGGAAAATATTCGCCATTAACAAGAAAGTGGTGAATATCTATAAGGAAAAAAGAAACTGATCAGACAAGAAAGAACCACTGAATTCAATTTGGGAACTGATGGAATTCTAAGATGTAATACGAGGGTCTGTGTTACAAATAATTTAGAAATGAGGAAAATGATTTTGGATGAAGCACATAAGAGCATGTTGAGTATTCATCCAAGAGCCACCAAAATGTACAAAGATTTGAAGTTAAATTTTTGGTGGCCAAGAATGAAAAGGCAAGTAGCAGAGTATGTTGCATCGTATCTAACATGTTAAAATGAAAAGGTGGAACACCAAAGGCCAGCTGGTATGTCTAACATGTCTAACATCGTGTCTAACATGTCAAAAACCATTAGATATTCCAGAGTGGAACAGGAGAGCATCTCAATGGATTTTATTGTGGGATTACCAAAAACTAGAATTAACTATGATTCCATATGGGTAATTGTAGATAGGTTGACAAAATCAACCCATTTCTTACATGTGAAGATAAATTATAATATGGAAAAGCTCACTGAGATTTACATCAGGGGAATTATAGGACTTCATGGAGTACCTTCGAGCATTGTTTATGACCGAGACCCCAAATTCATATCTCATCTTTGGAAAAGCTTACATAAGGCTTTGGGAACAAATTTACGGTTAATCTCTGCTTATCACCCTCAAACAGATGGACAGACAAAACAATTCAATCTCTAGAAGATTTGTTAAGAGCATGTGTTTTAGACAATAGGGGAAATTGGGATGATCTGTTACCATTGGTTGAGTTTACTTAAAATAATAGCTTTCACTCAAGTATAGGGATGGCACCCTATGAAGCTTTGTACGAGAAAAATTGTCAAACACCCTTGTGTTGGTATAAGGATGGAGAAAGTATTTTACTTGGACCAGATATCATACAACAAACAACTGAGAAAGTAAGAATGATTCGCGAGAGGTTGAGAATATCACAAAGTAGATAGAAAAGTTATTCCGAATGAAGGAGAAGACCTCTCGAATTTCAGGAAGGTGAACACGTATTTTTGAGAGTCAAACAACTAAGAGGAAAACAAATTTGCTTAGTTAAGGTAGTATGGGATCAAGCAACGGGAGATTCAAGATGAGAATTAGAAGATAAGATGAGACTACAATATCCAAATTTATTTTAAAGGTACACAATTTTGAGGATGATTTTTTTAGTAGGGTAGTAATATAACACCCTAAAATTTTAATTTTAATTACTAATATTATTATTTTTAAATTTATTTTACACATATTTTTTTTATTAGTAGTATCTATTAGATAAATTTTTTCTGTAGAAAGTGAATTTATGAAAAATAACTTCAAAAATGAATCATACAACTTCTTAATATGTTATGATAAAATTTTGGATTTAAAATTCTTCCGAAATTTTAGACGGTAAGTTTCTCAGCTGTACAAGTTTATATGTCAGAAAAATATATAAACTCTATACTTGAAATCAGAAAATTAGGAACTCATGACATTGAAAATTTGAGATTTAATATGTGTTTGTAGTGGTTATTAATGGTGTTCGTGATGTGGTGATTAACAATGGTGAATAAAGTAAAGAAAGATATAACGAATTTATTAACCACTTGACTTAAGAGAAAAATAGGTTGTTTCTTATAATACAATGAAATATATAAGAATGAGGATAGGTTCGGTTGGGTCGACTACGTATCTTCTGGGGGTCACATGTGTTTTGAACTCCTACCAATGGTCAGTGATAGCCACTATGATCAGAGGAAATCATAATACCAGACACAGTGATACCTGACTGTACATGACTATCTAAAATAAGGTGTAGCGCTCAGGGAAGAATGGTTAGAGTAGAAGTTGAATATCTACTCATTGCAAACAATCATGATATGGCTGTTGAAACAACCTTATGCTCATGTTGAAATAGATGTCTCAATGGAGTAGGATCAAATAAGAAAATTGAAAACTAACACTATTGTAGTCAATAAAAATATGAATTCTATCATGACTAACATTTGTCTTGTGATCATTGACAGGATATTCTATATTCTTGATTGATAAATGCTTTTTGATTAAATGATTCTACGTGAATATTTAAATTTTTATTTCTACATGTGAAATTAAATCATTTAATATATGATATTCTATTTAACAAAATATTGCATATAATTGTATAATATTATGTGTAACCTTGTGACATCATCACGATGTAAACTTGTGTACGAGTATTTCATTCCTTACATTATAGATGATGATGGGGGAGCCGCTGGATCATTCGGGTACTCGGAGAATTGAGTGTCTGGAGGAACTGGGGGATGTCGTTTGGGAAATAGACAGGAATGCCCAAACTTTAAAGTTTATGGGACATGTAAGAACTGTTGGTGTAAGCCCTAGAGGTCAATACTTTTGGTACTTGTATCGAATTATTTATTAATAATAAAAGGCTTTTTCTTTATTATGTTTGTTTAATAAAGTCCCTAGAATAGCCAGTCCATTTAATGTATCAAGTGTGACTTAATCATGAGATCACATTAAACATAAGGAAATTATTCTTAAAGTATCCGTAGTCGAGCTTTATTGTGAAGTGGGATAACATTAAAGCATGAAGGATAATTGTACACATAAGTATTATCACAAAAGGATTTGTCAGATCACATGACATTTTCGTGTCTTGGGTAGTAGTGATGTGCTGCTAGATACCGCTCATTGTTTATTATGTTAAATACGTGATTTAATATAATTGCCAATGCCGCGAAAACCTACAGGGTCACACACAAAAGGACGGATTGATGAGAGATAGAGTAACTAAGGAACACCGTAAGGTACGGTGCACTTAAGTGAATTGTAGAACATCGTAAGGTACGTTGTGCTTAAGTAGAATACGAAATATGGTAAGGTACCACGCGCTTAAGTAATTTTGGCATATTATAAGATATGAGTCACATACACTTGAGTGTGCTTTTTAGCTTGCAGCCCACACAAGTGGTTTTATAAATAGAACCCTTGTGTAGAAGCATTTGTGCAATTGCAATTTCGTTTCTCTCTCTCTCTCTCACTCAAAGCCTTCATTCGTAGCAGCTAGCACTGAGATTGAAGGAATCCGTTTGTGTGGACTGAGTAGAGGCGTTGTCATCGTTCAACGTTCGTGATCGCTCCGTAGATTTGCATCAAAGGTTACAATCGCCACAAGAGGTACGGATTCTATCACTGATCATGCCCATTCGTAAGGATCACTAAAGGAGAAATTTTAAATTCGGCTGCATTTTGGATCGCTCTTCTCCTTCAAGAACTACCAAAGGAATAAGAGGACTAGCCGTTTCTTCCATTACACATCATATCACATTAGAGTTGGTACTTCCAATGGAAAGGATGATTAGAGCATTCATATTAGATAGTGTTGGGGAGACTTCTACCTATGTCAGACATAGAGGACCTAGAACTCGTAGCCATCCGTCTCCACATGTTAGAGTTTATGGTACACATGTTCCTCTGTATGATATATTATAATCCTTAATGTAACACTATAGATTATAATATATCACACATAGGAACATGTGTACCATGGACTCTAACACGTGGAGACGAACGACTACGAGGTCTAGGTCCTCTATGTTTGACAAAGGTAGAAGTCTCCCCAACACTATCTAATGTGAGTGCTCTAATCATCCTTTCCATTGGCAGTACCAACTCTAAAGTGATGTGATGTGTAATGGAATAAACGGCTATTCCTCTTATTCCTTCGATAGTTCTTACATGTCCTGTAAACTTTAAAGTTTGGGAGTTCCTGTCTATTTCCCAAATGGCATCCCCTAGTTCCTCCAGACACTCAATTCTCCGAGTACCCGAATGATCCAGCGGCTCCCTCATCATCATCTGTAATGTAAGGGATGAAATACTCGTACACAAGTTTACATCATGATGATGTCACAAGGTTACACATGATATTATACAATTATATGCAATATTTTGTTAAATAGAATATCATATATTAAATGATTTAACTTCATATGTAGAAACAAAAATTAAAGTAATCACGTAGAATCATTTAATCACAAAAGCATTTACCAATAAATAATATAGAATATCCTCTCAATGATCACAAGACAAATGTTAGTCATGATATAATTCGTATTTTTATTGACTATCAATAGTGTTAGTTTTCAATTTTCTTATTTAATCCTACTTCATGGAGACATATATTTCAACATGAGCATAAGGCCCTTTCAACTGCCATATCATGATTATTTACAATGAGTAGATATTCAACTTCTACTCCAACCATTATGGCCTGAGCGTTATATCTTATTTTAGATAGTCTTGTACAATCAGGTATCACTGCATCGGGTATTACGATTTCCTCCGATCATAGTGGCTATCACTGACCATTGGTAGGAGTTCAAAACACATGTGACCCCCATAAGATTTGTAGTTGACCCAACCGAACCAATCCTCAGGCTTATATACTTCATCTTATTATAAGAAACAACCTTTTTTGCTCTTAAGTCAAGTGGTTAATAAATTCCTTATGCGTTTCTTTATTTTTTATTCGCCATTGTTAATCACCACATCACCAACACCATTAATAACTACTACAAACACATATTGATATAAAATCTCAAATTTTCAATGTCATGAGTTCCTATTTATAACTAATAATATATATATACAATTACCATATTTCTTGTGCTGATCGAAACTTATTATTAGTAAAACCCCTAACCTTTGAGCTTTTCAATTTACCTTGAGTAATCACTTCCTCAATTTCTACTACACCTATTTACTCAACAACGTAATTGCATTTCAACTAATCATCATTATAATTAAAATTCTAACAGGTATTAAATTAAAGTGTAAAAATAGAATTAATTAATTGTAATATTAATATCATATCTATAAAAAGTATTATAAATGTAATTTTTATAAAACTAAGAACATATATTAACAACTTGTTTTATTATAAAGAGTATAATTAAAGTGACTAATAATTAATATTTTTAAAAAATAAGCTAACTAATTAAATTGAAGAAACGTAATTATTGTATGGTATTAGAAAAATTAGCGCATTATATAAAATCCAATAACTTAATTAATATTGAAAAACTTTTGTAATGATAATTCTAAATATACAAAACTTAGTATAAAATTTATTACATCACTTAGTTCTAACTTTTTCTATACCAAAAATAAAAAAAGAAGTGAAATATTTTCTTTACCTACAGTAGTACTTCACTTGTTGCTACCACTTGAGCTTTATTCAATTTTATGTGTGATTTGTCTAAACATGCATTGACTATTTATAGATGGGTGGAGTTATCTTACTTTGTACAAAATTTGACAGCATGCCCATGTATACAAAAAAAGGAAATTTTATACTACTTTGTAAAAAAAATGTACATGTACCCCTTATGATAACTTATCAACATGTAATTCTTATACTCTTACTATTCTTTACTATTATTATTATTATTTCAATATTTATTAAATATTTAGAAATTAATTATTTTACATATATTACTTTAATCTATATAATTTTCGGTTTTCAAATATATAAATTATATATATTTTTGACATATAAACGTGTACATCTGAGAAATTTACGGTCTAAAATTTCGGAAGAATTTTAAATCCAAATTTTCATCATAACATATTAAGAAGTTGTATGGTTCATTTTTTAAGTTATTTTTCCTAAATTCACTTTCTATAGAAAAATTTATCTATCAGATACTACTAATAAAAAAAACATGTGTAAAATAAATTTAAAAGAAATAATATTAGTAATAAAAGTTAAAATTTTATGGTGTTATACTTGTTATCTAGAATAATCACCTATGCCCATAGACTTTAGTACAATCTAATCACAAACATTTTTTATAAACTCTTGTTTAAGGTAAAATCAACACAAACCATCAAACCTAATTTTTGTGTCTTAGGACATCAACCCGAAAATCATTTTCTCAAAGGTAAAATTAACCAACAAACAAGAATTACGGAGCTCTGATTCCTCATACCCGAATTAGTGATACGTAGGCACAAGGACCCCAATCCTTGGCGAGCACTATAATAACAAAAACACCCCCTCTTTCACACATTCTTTTGAAAAAAGAAAACGATGACACATAAATCCCACTTACGTAAAAATAACCCAAATGGTTCCCATGGAGTACCATGGATGTGATGGTTGTTAATACCTTCCCCTCGCATAATTGACTTCCGAACCCTAATCTCGGTTGCGCGACCGATACCCTATCTTTTTAATAACGCTTCCCGTGCGCTTGTCTATATGAGGATTTTATCGATTATTTCCCCTCGCCTTCTCCGATGGAAGCACATAAAATAAAATTTGGTGACGATTCTTCTGATATTGCCTTCTCCTATTTGAGGAGGCAATTTTGTTCAGTTCATCCAGTTTCCGCGCTCCGAAACCCCCGGTAGCGACACCCGCTTAGCCAACACTAAAGGTCCCAAGTTAAACAGAACTGAGATCCAAGAAACTTTGGAAGCACCGATCCCGAAAATGGATGAAGTCATGGTATTAGAAAACATAGCAGGTTGGAAGACACCCATCATTCAATACCTGACTCAAGAAAAGTTTCCAGATAAGGAGACTGAAGCCTGACACATTAAAAGGATATCTTCCTGATACCTCATGGTAGCCGACCAATTATACAAGACGAGAAAATCCTCTCCGATGTTGAGATGTGTCATTAAAGAAGAAGTATGACTTCTAATGAAAGAGGTGCACGAAGGAGTGTGTGAAAGTCATATTGGGGGAAGAGCATTATCTGGAAAAATACCCAGGGTTGGATACTATTGGTCGAGTATGCTACAAAACTCCGTGCGATCCGTGAATCATTGTGAGAAGTGTCAGATTCACGCTCCCTTCATACACTATCCTACCGAGTTATTGCATTATGTAATTTCCCCTTGGCCTTTTGACTAGTGGGGGTCTGATATTCTCGGACATTTTCCTTTTCCTGTTGGACAACTGAAATTTATTATAGTTGCAGTGGATTATTTTACCTAATGGGTAGAAGTCGAGTTCGTATCCTGTATCACGGTAAAAAGGGTAAGGCGAGTTTATTGGAGAAAAATCATATGTCGCTTTGATCTACCAATGATCACTGTATCCGACAACGACACACAATTTGCAAGTTCATCGGTCATAGAATTTTGCAGGCACCTCGGCATACCGAACCAGTTTATTTCTATCGAACATCCGTAGGCTAATGGCCAGGCCGAAGCAGCAAATTGGATCATGCTCTCATGAATGAATAATAAACTAGATGAAGTAAAGGGGCTTTGGGAAAAATATCTACACGAAATTCTATAGTCCTACCATACTACGCCTCACATGACCACCAAGGAGACCCCCTTTCGAATGGTGTATGAGGCTGATGCGATGATACCAGTAGAAGTTAACACTCCAACTTGACAGTGAACAAATTTTGACAATAACCTTAACAAGGGGGATTAGATAACTCGGTCGACCTCATAGAAGAAATAAGGAGAATGGCTCATGTTAGAGAATGTGCAGCGAAGCAAAGAATGGCCATGAGGTTCAACACTATAGTCGTCCGAGGAGTTTTCAAGAGGGATACTTGGTTTTAAAGAAGGTTACAAATATGAATAAGAAAGAAAATCTCTCCCAAAACTAGGAAGGACCTTACCGGATCCGACAGAAGCTGGATAATGGAGCTTATAAACTTGAGAGTTTGGAAGGAGTGAAAATACCAAGGGCTTGGAATGTTTCCGGTCTAAGGTTTTATTATAGTTAACATTATGTAATGCTATTATTAAATAAAAATTGGGGGTAACACTCTTTTCCCTTGCAAGGGCAAAGATTTTTAACGAGGCACCCTCGATTCGTATGATTATGTGTTATTATTTACAATTTCTACAGTAAAACCGAGCTATTTCCAAGAGCGATAAACGTGCTCGGCACCGTCGGCGACCTAATCAAATCATCCATATAAATAAGAACCTTTGGCCGAGTTATGTTAATAAAATCTCTGACCTAATCAAATTGGTCATGTAACTAAGAATCTTTGGTCGGGTTATGTTAATAAAACCTCTGACCTAATCAAATCGGCCATGTAAATAAGAACGTCTAGCCGAGTTATGTTAATAAAACCTCTGGCCTAATCAAATCGGCCATGTAAATAAGAACCTCTAGTCGGGTTATGTTAATAAAACCTCTGACCTAAGAAAATCAGTCATGTAAATAAGAACCTTTGGCCGGGTTATGTTAATAAAACCTCTGTCTTAATCTAATCGTCCATGTAAATAAGAACCTTTGGCTAGGTTATGTTAATAAAACCTCTGACCTAATCAAATTGGCCATGTAAATAAGAACCTATGATCGGGTTATGTTAATAAAACCTCTGACCTAAGCAAATCGGTCATGTAAATAAAAACCTCTGACCGAGTTATATTAATAAAACCTCTGACCTAAGTAAATCGGTCAGGTAAATAAAAACCTCTGTCTAAGTAATGTAATAAAACTTCTGACCTACTAATAGGTCTAAGTACATCAAGAGCCTCTAGAAAACTGGTTATAATAGCCGTCAAAAAGGTCCAAACTAAAATTTCTAGCACGTCTTTTAGTATGATTAAGGTCTATGACTTAATTAAAAGAGAAATAAGTTGATATGCCTCAAGGCCAAGTTCAGATGCATACCACCAAAACATAAACATGGACAATTTAAGATACGTTGGGGCTATACACACGATCACGGAATAAAGTTGATAAAATTCATACAAGATAATAATAATATACCAAAAGGCCTCATCGTCAACTGAAAGAAGGTCTACATGGGCCTTATGCAAGGAATTATTCAGCGTCACATTAATCCCCCAAGCTTGTTCAACATCCTTGATCAAGCCGACTGCGGTTGCCTCAAGTTCCAAACATTTAGATTCCACAGTTTCCTTTTGTTTCTTTGCTTCCGATAACTGCTTGTTTAGATCTTCCACCTTGTCAGTATGAACCTTAAGGATATCCTTAAGTTGAGTTGTTTATTTTTTGTGACGGATTTCGTTCTACTCATATGCATCACCGAAGTCCCCGAGTCATAATAGCACACCTCATCCGATATGGCCTAATATTTTGGGTTAGCTTTTGAGCACCTATGGTGTTCACCTTCTCGACGTCTTCTGTCACATTCAGATGACCATAAAGAAACTTCAGACCATCAAAAATGTTGGACTAAAACTTGAATTCAGTTTATGGAGTAAATTTGTAGTTGTTGTCGGAATCCTACATCAGGGTAGTCACTTCTAGATCGGCATGACTCACAGGGTAGTCACTTCCAGATTGACGCTCTTTGGGGAGGCCGGCTTCGAAATTACAAGAGGGGGAAGGGAGGCACTCGGAGCTCTGAAACACTTGAGGCTATTTTCTCAGCATCTACTTTATATTTTTCTTTTAAGGACACATATATGGATGCCAGACAAGTCAATTTTAGAGGTATATTGTTCTCCCCGTCTCACCCTCACTTCAACCATTAGTTTCTTTTGTTCCGTCATCTTAAGGTTTGTCATTTTGGCCGAATAAAGAATGAAAATCTAAAATCAGAGAAGATGAAATAAATAGAGTGCTAGAGTATAACAAGAGACATATAAGCATTACCCAAGAAATTAGAGATTTGTTCCCGATCACCGGCCATGTTCAGTAAGTCTTTGACCTTTACTACCCGAAACACATCTAAAATAACTAAATCTCAGACTTCTAGATTGTCCAGCTTGTCATAATAAAAGTCGAACATCAGAAACAGGTTATCCGTCTAATAGACGGGGAAGCGATAATCCCCATCCAATGCAACCATAACTTGAGGACATCTTTTACCACTTTTTACTCGAAGAAACTTATCCTTGAAACCTTTGTAGTTGGTAGTGTAGTCCTGGAGGAAATGTTTTCTTGGGATTCTACTCAGGGAAACCCAACCTCCTTTGTCCGCTCCTTTTAGCTTAAATAAAGAGAAAAACAAACCTAAAGTATGAAGTGTATTCACTGCCTCACGTACGAGTTAAAAAGCTCTGATAAAACCACATCCATTTGGACGCAATTGAGACGGGGTGATGTTTAAGGTTTTAAGGAGATCGAATTCAAAATCACTAAAAGGGATGTGGATCTTAAAATTCTCAATTACCCTTGAGTAGAAATAAAAATATTCTTCTGATACTCCCCTTGGTCGAGTGATGGAAACTCTTTCACTGATCACTCAGGGTTCCAATACAATATCTTCTTTGTTGCCAATTGAAGAAATCTTTCTGTTAGACCGAAGTTTTGAAATATAGTTGTCGTCACGTATGTTGTCGCCGTAGCCTAGGACTTCTTTATAAATAAAAGACCCTGTCATCTCCATCAAGGAGCCCACAGAACCTGACAACGAAGACTCCAAGTTAGTTTCACTATAAGAGGAAGAAATCTAACCATAAACTTCCTTAATAATCTGATCAAATTTCGCTTGCTCCAGATGACCCTCACACTCTTTCATGCATTCATCCCAGAGTTTTCTTCTCTCTCGGGAATTAAGGGGAATGGGTACATTCCCTGGATTATCAAACTCACGTATTCTAACCATGATAAAATAATTAAATAAGATCAAGTAGGGCAAATAAGTAATACCTGAGACTTGTGCTTGCAAAGCAATTAGCAGAAAGCGCAAAAAACATGGTCAATAAATCTTGAAGAAAAAGGGACAAAAGTCACAAACGATGAACAAAGGGATAGAGAAGGTAAGGGTTTTATGGAAATAAGTTTTACAATGGTCATGAAACTCTATCGAAGTAGGCTCATGATAGCAATTGGCTTCCCCATAAAAGTCATCATGATAAGGGGAGAGAAGAAATATGACAAGACAATCATCATTGTTACTCTTTAAAAATCCACTGTCACACGTTAACGGACCATAAAGGTGACCATTGGATAAAAATATGACTCAATTAAAGGAGGGAAGAATTCCATGACTCTCTGTCCGAACACTTCACCCTGTTGGACCTCGTGATCGGGGGGGCTTATGTACATCCTAGAATTCCCGAAGTCGAGTTATAAGTCATTAAGAATGAGTATGGAGGGACAATATGCCGAGTACTAGCAAGTGTCGAGTTACCACAAATAAAGCAAGTTGGAGCCCCGACTTTAGGGTTAGCAGAGACATGTTAATGGACGACATGAATGAATCTGCGTAACCACTAGTACAAAAAGAAGAATATAATTTTAAAATTTACACCTATTATACTAAAAAAGGGTGTAAATAAGAAATGTGGTGGTAAGTTTGTAAATAAAATGTCATTTTAAGTATTACCACATGACTATAGACACCCTATTTTAAAAAACGGGTGTAAATTCAAAATATTATTATAATCAAATCTCCATTATTCCCATTAAATTTAAAATGGATGTAAATTTAGATGAACTAAAAGAATTGTTTAAATTCATAACTCAAAATATTAATCCTAGTAATTAATTAAGTGATTAACGAGTGTAATTTTTATTAAGTGAATATTGTGTAAATGAAATAATCTAAACACATTAAGAAACCACAAACCATAAGTTTTCTATTCTTCCATATTCAAACACTCGTTACTCTCCCAAACCCAGAATCTTCATCTCTCATCGCACATAAACATCTTCGCACATCTCACAACTCCATAAACATCATCCATTACAAAAAAAAAAGTCAAATTGGAGGAGTTTTTCTTGTGGGATTTTCATAAAATCCCCGAAGTTAAGTTTTAAAGAGATAAATAAGCCACACATATTTATTTAATAAATGGGTTTAGAAAAACAGGCGGAATGAAGACTTAAAGTTCTTTTTTATTTATTTATTTATGAATAATTGCAACTTTGATTTATATTTTCTTTTCTTTTCTTTAGTTTCGATCTCTCCATTTTAAAAATTGGGATTTAAGTCCCCTCTTTATTTTATTTTTCTCTGAATTTTAATTTCTCTCTCAATTTGAGACCAACTTCTAATGAAATGACAGTGAGTATGATAATGTCTTACTGCCACATTTATCAAATTTAAACACATGTCATTTTTTATTAATAATGTTATTAAAATAAATAAAAATAAATAATAATAATATAACTTATTAATATAATAACAACTTAATTTTGCTGTAGTTTGTTATCTAATTGCAATTTCACATTCTAATATAAATCTCACAATCTATATATAAATTAAAAAGGTAATGTACTGTCGGGATAAAGAAGTATTATCCAGACATTCAATCAGAATATTTTATATTACCAAATAATAATAATATTTTAAAAATAAAAGTGTGATGTGGCGGAATACACGTGTTTTATTGATTGATAGTATAAAAATATTTTACATTGTTGGTGCATATTCATTTTTCTCTAAATTAAATGGTGTGTTTTTAGTTTTCATAAAAGGTGATTTGAAATTTTAGAATATGTTAATTTTAGAATATGTTAGGGCTTTCCTATATGATTATTACCTATTACTTTATTCTTAGTTCATTAATTCTTGAATGATGCTTATATATTCATATGGAAATTTCTAAGTTGAATTAACTTTTTGCAGTTACATATTTTGAAAATTGTCCCTCTTCTTTGCTTTCGGCTTTAACATCTCTCTGCCCTGCCTCACTTTCATCTCTATCCATCTCTCAACTTTCAAGGAATGGTAAAAGATCCATGTCTAATGTTTTTGTAGTGTTTCATGTGATTTTGATGAATATAGTGTTACTTTTTCAATATTGAATGTGTCATCCTTTGTTTCGCTGAATTTTGTGACCTTCTTAGATTAGAGGTTTTAAATTGAAAATGATTTTTAGGATGCTTGGCATATATTTGAGCTCTATACCCACCATTTTAAGACCTTTTTTTAATTTGTTTTCTTATTTGGAAAATTAAACAGGGTAGTGCAGGTGTTGAAGGTTGTAGTTGTAAGCAGGTTTTCATATTTGATTCTAACATGATTTTTGGTTCAAAATCAACAATTCAAAAAATCGAATTTTTGTGAAGTGGCTAGGATAGCTGGAATGTCCCCCTTAAGCTTTTTCTAATGTTGAAAAGCAAATTTAATGTGTTTTATTTATTATTTAATTTCCGTCAAAAGCAAATTTATTTGTAGAGTATGTCTTGCTTTAGACTTTGCTCAAAT
Source organism: Lathyrus oleraceus (assembly GCF_024323335.1). Classification (NCBI taxonomy): domain Eukaryota; kingdom Viridiplantae; phylum Streptophyta; class Magnoliopsida; order Fabales; family Fabaceae; genus Lathyrus; species Lathyrus oleraceus. Next base: position 89,781,100 of record NC_066579.1, on the reverse strand, counting down.
TTGCTTAATTATCTTTCTTGGTGTCTCGTATTTATTTTCTTACTTTATTTGAATTTCTCATATTAAGTGAATTAACTCTTGTTGATGTATTGGACAACTTTGATACTAATCTTGATGTAAAATTTGTTTCTTACTTATTAGCTTTTCAATTCTCTAGAATAATATTGATAATTATAACATTATGTTCTTATTGATAGTTGGGATTCCACCATATTGTTATATTTATTATATGTGTGGGTAGGATTTGTTGACGGGATTGGAAAAAATATTATGATTTTTTGATACGAAAAAATATAATTTTGATGTATGAATTTTTGATATTAGATAATATGATTTTGATGTAAATATAATATAGTTATGAAATATTTTACATTAGTGATAACTAAAATAGGATAACTAGGATGTAAAATATCATATTTTTACACCTTATTTAAAAAAAATATGGTGTAATATACCATATTTTTATACCTTATTTAAAGAAAATAGGGTATAAAGGTGTAAATTTGCTTAGATTCATAGTAAATATTATTCATTTTACATCCAATTTATATCAAATGGGGTGTAAATTTGTTTTATTTAAATGTATATAAGTAATAATTTACACCCTTTTTCTATAAAACAGGGTGCAATATACCTTCTATTTACACCCAATTTAAAACTGGTGTAAATTCATCGGACATTCTTGATGACTTTGGAGATTGAAAATAAATATAAAAGGACTTTTTACCAAAGAAAGAAGGGACATGCTAAAAGCGTCACTTAAAAGATAGTATATTTGTGATCTCATCTGATTCGCCTAAGAAAAATTATTAAAAAATTGTGTTAGAAATAATATCAATGAATAAATAAAAATGCATGATTGTGGTCTATGAATACAAACTTTCCCTGTCATAGTTAAAAAGCTATTAAATTTGCCCAAAAATAGATGAGAAAGCATAGTCAAAATTAGTTTCACACATTCTCATTTATGAAAAATATTAATGCCTATATGATAAACATGACACATCATAACATTAATTTTATTATTCTTAATGATCTGTTGAATGCCTTAGGCAAGTCTAGACTAAAGGTCTTAATACTTTCGGACACGGGCACAGACACAAGGATCCTGTTAATGTAAAAATTATAAGACACTGATACGACTATATATATTTTATATATTAATATAATAATATAATTTATGGGTAAAATTTATCCAGAATTTAAAATGAGAAACAAAATTTATGTTTATTTAAACTTACTACTTTCAATCAACAAAAAAAAGACATAAATCCACCAAAATAAGATGATAAAAATCATATCATAATTACTCCACATTGAGAAATCTAGTCTCTAAGTCTATCTCATCCAAAGACAAGTCAGCAACTTCAAGAAATCCACTGTCATCTAATGATCCAAACTCATCTCCAACGACATCCCACATTGATAGAAGTCGCAAATTACTATGCACATATACTAAAGCTTCTGCTTGATGTGGTGTCTTCTTGTTTTCTTGGATAAATGAATATGTGTTCCAATTTCTTTCACAACATGATGATAAACAAGGTTGTGCAAGTAGCTTAAGCGCAACCTTTTGAAGTAATAGAGCTCGAGTAGTGAAATATAAAAAAATAAGGAATCCTAATTGTGTTGTTTTTATAATAAAGAAGTGGAATATGAAAGCTAAAAAATCTATTTATTTTTTTAATTTTTAAAAAAAATTTAGTTGATTCTTTTTTAATTCTGAATTTTTTTGAATTGGATGGTATTCTTTATTTGAAATAAGGTGTCGTATCCGTGTCTGCAACAATTTTTTTTATTGAATACTTCTAAAACGTGTCTGATACATATCGTACGAGTGTAGTGTCCGACACAGCAACACGCCGTGTGAGTGGCGTGTCAGAGCTTCATAGCGCGAAACCATTGTTTAGTAAATTTGTTGATCACAATATAAATAGATTTTATTCCATGATACTGTTGGCTATGTCAATTTTAAGAACTTATAAATTATCTTACACTTTGTGGTTCCCTACAAATAAATCATGCTATTATGGTTAATTGTTTGTGGAATGCACAAGAGCCTTAAACAACAAAATAATGGGAAGCAGTACACCCAGAATTAAACACGCATGTTATGTTACAATAAACTTTTCCTGTTAGCGGTACACTCAAAATGAAAAGATTTTCTAACCATTGGATACAGGTTTTAAGAGAAACCAAAATGGCTTTTAATTTCATAATGCCTAGTGACAAATATTTGTCTACCGTAAAACAGTCTTCGTCGGAAAATCCGGCGACGACGATTTCCGCCATATGCTCACCATGATATCAGAGGAGAAAGACGTTAGAGCCGATGACATGAGATTCGGAATTTGAGTACGATAAAGTGTCGTTGTGCTGAGAGGTTTTAATGACTTTACGATTTTTCTTATTACGCCGGTGAATGTGGAAACTAAGATCTTCGAGGTTTAGTTGTCATTTAAGAAGGCAACAAGAACTGTTTTTGCTATATTGTAATAGCTCTTCTAGAGTCAGAAAAGCTACCTTCTCCCGCTGCATTAACCTATGCACCAAGTGAAAAACAAATAAACAAGTTTAAGTGTCAGAGAATCACAATGATCAAAGAAATCAAACTATCAGATAAAAAGATAAAGGATAGCAAATCGTCAATCTAGATGTCTCACATTACATCATGCATATCAAGATACGAGTTAGTGAAACAAATCTAAGTTAGATAGTCAACAAGATCAAGGGGTTAGACAAATATAAGTGTTTGCATTAGTTAATTATTTTTATTGGATAAGACGAGTTTTTTCTATGCCGTTTGTAACTTATTTAAGAACATTTTAAGTCTATTTTGAATCATAGGGCGACACTTTTTCACCCTATGTAGATAGGGTTTTTAACAAGGCTCCCCCTGTTTATCTTGCTTCAGTTCTGGCTGGATCACATGCTAGAAAAAAATCGGTAAAATCTTGAAGTAAGTGATAGACTTTCACGGGAGGATCCTTGTCATCTCTCATGACAATATGAATATGTTGGACTTTCACAGGAAGATCTTTATTTCCTATCGAGACAAGCACATAACTGGACTTCCACGGGAAGATTTGTCCGCCTCATGGCAATATAAATATGTTGTACTTTCACGGGAAGATCATTGTCGCCTCTCATGACAATATGAATATGCTGGACTTTCACAGAAAGATCCTTGTCGCCTCTCATGACAATATGAATATGCATGACTTCCACAAGAAGATCATTGTCGCCTCTCATAGCAATATGAATATCAGGAGTTCCACATGAAGATTCTTGTCGCCTCTCATGATAGTATGAATATGTGGGACTTCCATAGGAAGATCCTTGTCGCCTCTCATGGAAATATGAATATGTTGGACTTCCACAGAAAGATCCTTGTCGTCTCTCATGGAAATATGAATATGTTGGACTTCCACAGGAAGATCTTTGCCATCGCTCGAGGCAATACGTGAACACGGTGCACTTCCACGAGAAGGTATTTTCCATCTCTTAAGAAAATATTTCATAAGTTGGACTTCATAACATAGATCAGCGTCTCCCTCCGAGGCTATGTGAATAACCTACATATACTCCCCGCTTGAGGAACCTAGAGTTTTCAAAGGCGGGACAAGAAATATAAATCTGGCCCAAGAGGCGCGAATTAAGTCTTGCCTAAGAGACTTAGTCTTAAGTCTTGTTTGAGGGCTTGATGGAAGTCCTGCTTGAGAAGGGTCAATGCCTCGCCTAAAGAACTCATAGTCTCATTAGCCGAGCCACATGCTACTTCGCCCGAGGGACTTAGAATTCTTAGGCTATTTAAATTCTCCCCCAGAGGGACTTTGAGTTTCCTCAGGCGGGACGAAGACATTCAAAACTCTCCCAAGATGCGCGACTAGAGTCTTGCCTAAGAGACTTATTCTTAAGTCTTGTTTGAGTACTTGATGGAAGTCACACTCGAGAAGGGTTAATGTCTCGCCTAAGGGACTAGACATAAAGTCTTGCCTGAGGGAGGGACTCAACATAAATTCTCGCCTGAGGGACTCAACATAAAGTCTTGTCTGATGGACTCGAAAAAAAGTCTCGCCTGAGGGAGTCGACTTAAAGTCTCTCCTGAGGGACTCGACATAAAGTATCGTCTAAGGGACTCGAAATAAAGTCTCTCTTGAGAGACTCAACATAAAGTCTCTCCTGAAGGACTCGACATGAATTCTCACCTCAGGGACTCGACATAGAGTCTCGACTGAGGGGCTCGACCTAAATTCTCGCTTGAGGGACTCGACATAAAGTCAATCCTGAGGGACTCAACATAAAGTCAAGCCTGGGGGATTCAATATAAAGTCTCTCTTGAGGGTCTCAACATAAAGTATCGCCTGAAGGACTCGACTATGAGTCTCGGTATATAGGCTCATATGAGTGCACCGTCTACAAGCCTAATCTCCCCTTATGTAAAGTCTATTAAATATTTCGACCTTTAACAAGCCATTGTGCCTGAGAGACTATGTAATGTTAAATTTTTATCGGGTTACAATAAGGGGGAGCTTAAGTAAGAGCGAGGAAGATCAATAAGGGGTGGGGGTGAGGCAACCGGTGAAGCCACCAGTCGCCAAAAATGGGCCATGAGGTCGCCCATATTTTAGTCAGCCACCCGCCAATTAGGCTTAGCCCACTTATACTTTTTCCTACTTGCCTAGTAAACATGGGAGATGATATGTCCCACTATAACGGTATAGAGGAATAAGCCAAATTAGGAATAACTTCTTCCTCCCTATGATCTAATAATGGGGCAAAAATAACTCCTCCACAATTGACCCATTGCCCTCTATAAATACTTCTCTCCAATGGAAGCAAAAGGGGGTCATATTCACTCAATACCACCTAATAATGCTCAGATAGCACTTCACTCCTAACGGTCCTAACATTGGTCATTTAACTTTGTAACGGATTGTGGACATATAACTTCCCCATTCTCCTACGTTATGTATGTTATTCCCGAAACAGAAGACACGTCTAATAAAGGGAAAACACATCTAATAAACGGGCAATAAATCCCGTAAAAAAACAACTAAGAGGGATTCATGACGAGGCAAGGCATTATTCCCCTTCCTTGTCTTCTCTCATGGTTTCATTAGGAATCTTCTGATACAATATTAATATTTTATTTTGTCATTAGAATCCTTTCAACCTATTTGTCACCTATTTTTTACAATGAGCATTCCTTTATATCTATCCCATCTTTCACTTTAGTGTCCCTCTATGCTTTTCTCAACGTGTCATTTGATTTGTTGGGTCATCAAATGTGGGTGTAAGGGAACATTACCTTGAGGCGATTTACCTTAACAATGAGGAAGTGGCCATTAAAGTAGCTGTTTTGAGATAGGGGTTTCAAAAAAGTATAATCTCAAAACAAACTAATTTTAAAAGCAGTTCATAATAAATCCAGTTTATAAACCGAATATGATTTTGAATCAGTTTATAAATAAGAATTGGTTGTGAATCAAACTTAAACTGAATGAGAACCAATTTTCAAGTTAACTATTTTTTTATTAAAATGGTTTTTAAAGAGTGATCAAATTATTAGTATGATATGAATCAGTTCACTTCATGAATTATGAACACTCTTACTTCACATAAGGATTATTGCCAATAAAACTGTCTTTAATTTATATTTCTTTTAAGTATTTTATTTTGAGAATATGACAGAGGTAACAAGAAAAAAATAGAGAAAGATTGAATCAAACATTTATGATACTAAGAAGTTTATATGAATATAGGATTCACCCTACTTAGTGACCATAAATAATATAACCAGTTTTTAGGGAGACATAACTCACAATAATTACTTTTAATTATCTAAATAATTTTAAATTTAATTATAATTATCAATTCTTTCTAAATAAAAAATTATTAATTAATTTGATCAAACCGATTAACTAGGAGAGATCAAATTTTTGGTTTTAAAACAAATCTTATTTTCAATTTAAGTTTTTACAATCTATCTAACTCTCTCTAACTCTATATATACCAAGTGTTTAGAAGTGTTTTTCAATTTCGTTAAATATTTAAAAGTTCCCGAATTCTAATAACACAATCATAAGAATTTCTACATTGCTCATCTAATTTTTCCTAGGATTGTCACCTAATCCCTTAGTCTTTCATACTACCATTTTGAAGGTTCCAAAGATAAGAATAAACATGTGAACTAATTCTTAACTAATTCTTAACGGGTCCATAACGCAATCTAGGAAAGAGCCCAAAACACACCTCAATAGATCTTAACGAATCCAAAACATAATCAATTAACAAACAAATTTGGGAACCGAAACAACCAAATCCAATATATGTGAACCGACCACAGACATGTGTCGTTGTCTGTCGTCAAACCTTCACCGTAACAGGATGATTAGACCTATATCAACTTTGTTGTGTCGCCGCCAACCAGCATCTGTCAGACCGCTCCACAACTCCGACGTCTTTCGTCGACTTTTCTGATGAGTTTTAGTCTTATGATTTTTGACAATTTCAAAACATGTTTTCTTTTTCTTCCTCATTCAAAATTTTAAAAGTATACTTCTATGTAACTCAATGACAAATGTTAGAAGCATATCAAAGAAGTTTAAAACAAACTCTAAATATTGTCTTAATAATAGAGATGACAAAGTAAGAGAGAAGAAAGAAATCAGAGTTTCAACAATAAAAAATATAATTTATAAATAAATTACAAAATAAATATATAATAAAACATACATAAGTTAAATTATCTTCAATCCAATTATAACAAAGGACTCATGAGATATTATCTAATATTATTGTATAATTAAGAATAATAAGAACCATACTTTGTAGAAATGATGTACTTTTGTAGAAATGATGGAAATTGTCTTCGAAGATAGTAAGTATGAGAGGATTTTCACTGTGTGTTAATGGTCTAATTGGAAAAGGCTTAAATAACTAAACGGGCTGAGGGCAAGGGCCTCGCATTGGGCTTATTGAATGGTCCAACCCATCTAAATTCATTCAAACACAAAATCTAATTAAGTCATTCATCAATAATTAATATTTTACAAGAATGGTCCGTACTCTAATTTATTAATAATTAATTATGTCAATCCATATTTAATTTATTAAATAATTAATCTAGTAATCTCTCACTTGAATGATGATAATTAATTATTAACAAATTAATTTAATATTAAAATATCAATAATTGTCAAAAACACTAATCAATCAAAAGAATAGTAGTAAATTTTAGCATTGCATAAATTGTATCCGATAGAAAAAAACAAATCATACATAATAAAGACTCACAACTTATATAAAGAATGATGAATTTAGAGTAACATATTTAAGATAATAGAATTTTTTTTATTAAGAATGACCCAAACATATGAATAATCTAACGATAAACTCCCACTAACGTAAAATATCATAAGACTTACTCAGTGCCGGATTTACTGGGGTGCTGGCAGGAGCAGTTGCACCCCTCACTTTAAAAAGAAAATTATATACTAAAACGATGTGGTTTTGGACACAATAAAAATAAAATGACAAATCAAAACTATTCTACTTCCATACTCCACTCCCATATGCTACCTCTTTGCCTACCTCTATTTTTGCAATCCAACGTTTCATTTCTTCTTTTTTTACTCAACTCACAAACAAAACAAAGCCACCACACATTAATTTACTTTCTACAGCGCAACGGCATCGGCTTTGGTGACGATTTTATTCGATTCGATAACGCTTCAATAACGGTTTTGACGACGGTATCAACGCTTTTGTTCACAGTTTGTTCACTTCACTGATATATTATTATTGTGTAAATTATGTTGATACATATACTGCAGTGTAATTTAAAGTGGTTTGTTCACGGTTGTTTGAGTATATAATTGAAGCATTTTTTTAAAAGAAAAGCTTATGATAAAGATGAAAAATGTATAGCTTCAACATCAATGTTTGAGGAGCAAGCATCCGGAGAACAAACAATTCAAGTTCAACAAGATGAACAATCTCGCAAGATTCAAAAAGTCACCAGAGAAGATTTTGATATTAATTGCTTAGAACGTGATCCTGACAAACATGTCCAAATTTGGGAATATCCAATGAATCAAAGAGATGAAGTTCGAAGAGCTTATCTTAATTGGGGTCCATATCAATGCAAAGTTGAAAAATATCCCCTTAATGGAGATAAAAATCCAAGACGATTTCGAACGTCTTGGTTTAAAATGTTCCCTTCATGATTAGAATATTCTCCATCTAATGGTGTTACTTATTATTTACTTTGTTACTTGTTCAATAAAAACCCTATTGGACATCCCGGAGTTGATTTGTTTACTATAAAAGGATTTAAAATTATGGATAAAGGTCAATGCCGGAAAGAAATGTGTTTTTCTTAATCATATTGGAGAGTGTCTTTGTTCACCTTAATGTTTTTAAATCTTCTCAAGACTTGTTCAATCAATCAATTCACATCAGAAATATTCTTAATGTGCAATGTGTTGATCAAGTCATCCAAAATAGACTTTGTCTCAAGAGCTCTATTAATTCCATTTGTTGGCTCGTATTTCAAGCTTGTTCCTTTAGAGGCCATGAAGAATCATTTGGATCAAAAAATAGAGGTAACTTTATTGAAATGGTAAAACTCTTATTGCAAAAGTAGTACTAGAGAATGATCAATATAATTCAAAGTATACCTCTTATTCAATTCAAAATGAAATTTTGCAAGTCATGTCTTATAAATGTTGGTGTAAGCCCTAGAGGTCAATACTTTTGGTACTTGTATCGAATTATTTATTAATAATAAAAGACTTTTTCTTTATTATGTTTATTTAATAAAGTCCCTAGAATAGCTAGTCCATTTAATGTATCAAGTGTGACTTAATCATGAGATCACATTAAACATAAGGACACTATTCTTAAAGTATCCGTAGTCGAGCTTTATTGTGAAGTGGGATAACATTAAAGCATTAAGACTATTATGTATATAGACTGATGATCACATCTCATGGATCATGGATAAGGAGTTATCAAGTCTTAAACATAAGTATGAATGTTAAGAGTAATATTTATACTAGATTGACCCGCTATGAGAATACTATATAGAATGTTATGCAAAGTGTCATAAGTTATTCTCACGGTGATAATGGTGTATACCACCCTTCGACCTGAAACCACTATGGACCCTAGATGTAGAGTCGAGTGCTTTAATGCTGATCAAACGTTGTCCGTAACTGGATGACCATAAAGACAGTTGATGGGTACTCCACGAAGCATGCTAAGGGACATGAGTGACCTAGATGGAATTTGCCCATCCTGCGTAACAGGATAAATGTTTATGGGCCCAATATTGAACTGGCCAAGGATGACACGGTTTATGCCTTGTCTTCAATATAGTCATAAGGGCAAAAGGGTAATTATACATATAAGTATTATCACAGAAGAATTTGTCAGATCACATGACATTTTCGTGTCTTGGGTAGAAGTGATGTGTTGCTAGACACCGCTCACTGTTTATTATGTTAAATACGTGATTTAATATAATTGTCAATGTCCCGAAAACCTACAGGGTCACACACAAAGGACGGATTGATGAGAGATAGAGTAACTAAGGAACATCGTAAGGTACGGTGCACTTGAGTGAATTGTAGAACATCGTAAGGTAAGGTGTACTTAAGTAGAATACGAAATATGGTAAGGTACCACGTGCTTAAGTGAATTTGGCATATTATAAGATATGGGCCACATACACTTAATTGGGCTTTTTAGCTTGAAGCCCACACAAGTGGTTCTATAAATAGAACCCTTGTGTAGAAGCATTTAATGCAGTTGCAATTTCGTTTCCTCTCTTTCTTTCTCTCACTCAAAGCCTTCATTCGTAGCAGCTAGCACTGAGATTGAAGGAATCCGTTCGTGTGGACTGAGTAGAGGCGTTGTCGTCATTCATCGTTCGTGATCGCTCCGTAGATCTCCATCAAAGGTTTTAATCGTCATAAGAGGTAACTATTCTATCACTGATCATGTCCATTCGTAAGGATCACTAAAGGAGAAAATTTTAATTTCTACTGCGTTTTGGATCGCAATTCTCCTTCAGTAAAGTGAAAAGGTATATTCGATGAGAGATTGGGGATTCTAAATTTTGTGTAATTATTTATGAATCGCGTGATGAACCTTTGAGGGAACAAATGGCTATTATCTTGAGGTTTGTGGATAAAAATGGGTGTATTTGAGAATGATTATTTGAGCTTATGTATGTTAACGACACTATGGCTATCACTCTTAAAAATGCAATTTGTGATGTTCTTTCTTGACATGGTCTAATTGTTTCAGATATTTGTGGGCAAGGGTATGATGGTGCTAGTAATATTAGAGGGGAGTGAAATAAATTTCAAGCATTATTTATCAAGGATTGTCCTTATGCTTATTACATACATTGTTTTTCACATAGATTACAACTTGCTTTGGTTGTTGCATCAAGATAAGTTTTTATTGTTCATGGTTTCTTTTCTCACTTGACTCATATTGTCAATGTTATATGATCCACTAGTAAGCATCATGATGAGTTTCAAAATGCCATTTAAATATTTCAAATTTTCTAGAGATTGGTGAGCTTGATAGTGGTAAAAGAGAAAATCAGATTAGTACTTTGAAATGAACCGCAAATATCATTGGAGCTCACACTTTTCTTTTGTTTGTAGTATGATAGATTTGCATAATCCAACTTGTGTGGTTCTTGCAGATATTAGAAAAAATGGGAAAAGTTATGCTACACGTGGGGATGCTAATGTTGCTTATAATTTTATGAAATCATTTGAACTCATATTAATTTTTCACATGATAAGAGAACTTATGGGAATTATAGATCGTTTGTGTCAAGATTTACAAAAAAAATATCAAGATATACTTAATGCTTTGTAGTTAGTCATGACTACAAAGACATTAATTCAAAAGTTGATCGAAGATGGATGTGATGGTTTATTGAAAGATGTAATATTATTTTGTGAAAAACATGATACTGATTCTCCTAATGGTAATGTGGTTTATATAGAGCATGAAGGTCGTGCACGTCATCAAATAGATCACATCACTATGGGTCAATATTTAAGAGTGGATCTCTTTTGTGTTATAATCGATCAATAACTGCAAGAATTGAATCATAGGTTTTATGAGCAAACAATGAAGCTTTTAAGTCTAAGAAATAGTTTGGTTCCTAAGGATATTTACAAAGCATTTGATATAAATAATATATGTGCTCTTGTAGATAAATTTTATCCTATAGATTTTAGTGAGCATGAGAAAATTAGTTTGAGATAGAAAATTCAACACTTTCATCTTGATGTTGTTGGTCATCCAGATTTAAATAACTTGTCAACTATGTTTGAATTGTGTGAAGCTCTAGAAAAGACAGGGAATGCAAATACATATTATTTGATTGATCGACTTATTCGTCTTATCTTGACTCTTCCAGTTTCTACAACTAATACAGAAAGATCATTCTCAGCAATAAAGATAATCAATACAAGATTGCGCAATAAGATGGATGATGAATTTCTTGCAGACAATATGATGTTTTACATTGAAAAAGAAATAGATGAACACTTCACCACTGATTCAATTATTGATGAGTTCAAGTCTTTAAAAGAGAGGAAGGCGGTACTTAATTCGAGGTTGGATATCTCTTTTTATATATTATATTTTTTATTTTGTTTTAGTTATTTTGAATATTTGAAAAAATTGTATCTAAATTTTATGATTTTAAGGCAATTTCAATTATAATATTTTAGTTAATATTTATCGCCCCCCAAATATTTTAGTCAAGATCTGGACTTACTCATGTGTATAAGTATGTAGTTAGTGATTTTACTAATGAGTTTTCAAATTAAAGGTTATAGAATATCGACATAGTTCTAAGAATAGTAATTACATATACGCATACCCTATTACGAGAGTATTGATATATTTAATCCTAAGTACAATCTTAACACAATATCATACTCGATAGGAGTATTGATATTTACTTGTACTTTTATATTATGAACTGTTAACTTTGGAATATCAGAGGAGAGAAATTCATTAAAGAAAGTATATTCATTATAAAAACCTAATTACAATATACAAGTGTAATTAATATATATAGTAAACTAGGGAACTAACTAACTCCTACTTTAGCTCCTAACTTAGCTCCTAATTCAGTTACAACTATGATTAGCTAAGATTAAATAGAGTTATTATTTACATAATTATTTTCATCATGTAATAGCCCCCCACAAGCTGGACTATAAATGTCTAATAGACCAAGCTTGGAAATCAATGAATTGAAGGAGGAAGCAGGCAATGGCTTGGTAAGTACATCTGCCAATTGTGCAGCAGAAGGAACTGGCAGGAGGTGAATGAGGCCAGTTTGTATTTTTTCACGAATGACATGACAGTAAATTTCAATATGTTTTGTCCTCTCATGAAAAATGGGGTTGTGAGCAAGATAGATTGCACTCTTGTTATCACAGTAGACTGAGCTAGGTTGATTAAGAGGAATGTGAAGATCCTTAAACAAATATTGTAACCATTGTAGTTCACAAGTTAAGTTAGCCAAAGCTCTATATTCCGCTTCTGAACTAGACCTGGATACTGTGGACTGCTTTTTGGATTTCCAGGACAGCAAAGATGTGCCAAGGAAGACACAGTAACCAGTCACTGATCTGCGAGAAGCAGGGCAACTTGCCCAATCCGAGTCTGCAAAACCAGAAAGTTTGAGTGTGGAGGAGGAAGAATAAAACAATCCCTTAGCAGGAGCACTTTTGAGGTATTTGAGCACTCTAATTGTTGCAGAGTGATGAACTTGTAATGGCTTAGATATAAATTGACTAAATTGTTGAACAATGAAAGCAATATCAGGCCTGGTTGTAGTCAAATATAACAGTTGGCCAACAAGTCTTCTATAGGTTGTTTCATCTTCATAGGGGGGTGATTCACTGTCATGTAGTTTCAAGGAGTAATCAAAGGGAGTTGGACTAGGCTTTGTAGCCAATAAACTACTGTCCTCAAGCAATTCCAATGCATACTTCCTTTGATTGAGAAAGATACCTTGAGTGGATTGTGCAACTTCCAATCCAAGGAAGTATTTAAGCTTGCCAAGATCCTTGAGTTTGAATGTGGAATCAAGAAATCGTTTGACATAATGTATTTCCTGTAGATCATCACCTGTCAAGACAATATCGTCAACATAGACTAGAAGAGCGGTGAAATGAGAATTATGTAGTTTTGTGAATAAGGAATGGTCAGCATATGAATGTGAATATCCAAGGGAGATAAAAGCAGTGGATAATTTTGAAAACCACTGTCGGCTAGCCTGTTTCAGTCCATATAAGGATTTATGTAATTTGCAGACTGTATTAGAAGAAGAATTAGGGGGCAAGAACCCAGGAGGCAGATCCATATACACTTCCTCATGTAGATCACCATGAAGGAATGCGTTGCTAACATCAAGTTGTTCTAAATGCCAGTCCTTAATAGCAGCCAGAGATAGAAGGGTGCGAATTGTTGTGAGCTTAGCAACTGGTGAGAAGGTATCAAAATAATCCACACCTTCTAGTTGAGTGTATCCCTTTGCCACCAGACGGGCCTTGTATCGTTCAATGGATCCATCAGCATGATGCTTGATCTTGTAGACCCATTTGCAACCAATTGGTTGCTTACCTGCAGGCAAATCAACAACAGACCAAGTGCTTGTGGATACAAGAGCATCTAACTCAGATTTCATAGCAAGATTCCAACAGTCAAACTTACAGGCTTGTTTATAGGTTTTGGGTTCTATAAGGGAACTAATGGATAGGCAAAACTGTTTGTGACATGGACTACATTTGTCATAGGATAGGACAGAAGAAAGAGGGTAAGGAGAGTTACCTGGATTAGATGCTGGCAGCATTGAGGATAGCAAATTGCAGTGATATTCAGAGAGATAAGCTGGTGGTTTTGTGAGTCTGTTAGATTTTCTGGTTGGTACAGGAGGGGAAGTAGGAGAGATTATGTCATGTGGTGAAGGAGGTAATTGGTGAGGAGAGGGAGAAGAGGTGATGTCATGTGTTGGAGGAGGTAAATTATGAAGAGATGGAGGAGAGGTAGGTTCATTTGGTGAAGTTAAGGATGGTGGAATATCTGTGAGAATGTCAAATGTGTCAATGGTATTTGTATTAGGGTTGATACTGACAAAATTATTTTCAGGTGGAGGTGAAGCAAAAGGAAAGATAGTTTCATGGAAAGTTACATTCCTTGAAACATAAAATTCATGGGTGAGAGGATCATAAAGGAGGTAGCCTTTGGTGCCTTCCCTATATCCAAGAAAGATGGATTTTCTTGCCCGTGGTGCAAATTTTGTTCTATTGTTGTGTAAGGTCGAGGAGTATGCAAGACATCCAAAAAAATTTAAATGATTAAGGCTGGGAGGAGTAGAATGAAGCATTTGATAAGGGGTGAGGTTGTTCAAAAGAGGGGTGGGAAGTCTGTTGATAATGTGAATAGCTTGTTGTATGGAGAGGTGCCAAAGGTTATGAGGGAGGTGAGAGTGAAAAGAAAGAGCACGTGCAACATTCAAAATGTGTTGGTGCTTTCTTTCCATGATGTCATTTTGTTGAGGTGTTTCAACACATGACTATGATGGATGATACCTCTAGAAAGGTAAAAACTAGTCATGAGAAACTCAGGCCCATTGTCACTACGAATACATTTGAGTTTCTTATTGATTGAGTTTCTATGAAAGAAATGAAATTAATTAAGTGAGTTCGGGTTTCACTTTTATTTTTCATGAAAATTGTCCAAGTAAACCTGCTGTAATCATCTACAAGTGTTAGAAAATACTTATGACCACATATAGAAGGGGTGGAAAGAGGTCCCCATATATCAGCATGAATTAAATCAAAAATGGAAACAGATTTAGTATTACTATGAGCAAAGGGTAAATTTCTTTGTTTAGCCAAATGACAAGTATGACAAGGTTTATGATTGTCATTGAAAGTGACAAAAGGAAAGTGAGATAAAATACATTTGTGTATATGAGAACTTAAATGTCCTAGTCTAAAATGCCAAATGGTGGCAGGATCAGGTTTGGAAGAATGTGAATGAGTAGAGATGGAGCTGTTGACAGAATCAAGTGTGGGAGAGAGATCCAGAAATGAGGTAGTGTCAAGCACATACAATTTGCCAATCCTCCTAGCTGTAAATCCAGTCATCTTGGGATGGTGTAGCTGCACAATTTTACAACAATTAGGGAAGAGTTTGACATCATATAAGGCGGAATCAAATAGAGTAGTAACAGAGATAATGTTGACATGAAATGAAGGAAAATAGTAAACATTATGAAGAACAAGGGAGTCATATAACAAAACTGAACCAGCTATTGTGGTAGTAACAGTGTCACCATTAGGCATGGTCATAGATTTGGGTGCAATGTGATATGTGGAAAAATAACTGTCAAAGATATGAGTGATGTGATCAGTGGCACCAATGTCAATAATCCACCATTGACTATTATTATCTCCTTGGGGTTTGGAGAGATTGTTACCGGATGAAGGAGAGGGAGAGGTATGAGAGACAGAATTTGTAGCAAAAAGAGAATTAACTGAAGAGGGTGAGTGAGACTGCAAGTTGGATTGTTGGAGAAGCTGTAAAATCTGAGTATATTGCTCTTGAATCGTGGACAAAGAGGCACTTGATACATTTGTTGATGTGGAAGCAGATGATGATGAGGAAATTGGAGTAGAACCAGCATCTTGAATAGAGTTCACCACAGAAGCATTTCCAGCAGGTGATGAGAGATGTTGCTTACGATGTTGAAAACCAGGAGGATACTCGTGCTTGATGAAACAAGTCTCAATAGTGTGGTTGGTGCGACCACAGTGAGTGCAGAGCCGGTTGCCACGACCACCGGAGGAATATCCACGACCACGACCACGACCGGAGTTGTGAGAAGAACGAGAAGGCGTTTGAGAGGAGTAATTCACTGACGGTTGATTCTCAAATGAAGAATCAGTGGTTGAATGAAGATTGAACAGGCGTTCTTGTTGAAGAATCAGATTGAACGCATTGTCTAGGGTTGGAAGTGGAGACATCAGCATAATATGCGAACAAACATGAGAGTATTGATCACCAAGACCTTTCAAGAACTTGATTATCCTGTCTTGCTCCTTGAATTTGTGTAGATCTGCAGCAGCACCACAAGAACACGGTATAGCACAAGTACAATCACGAATTGGGCGAAAAGTTTCGATTTCTTCCCAAAGTGTCATTAATTTGGTGAAATACGAAGAGATATCAAGAGTTCCTTGTTGAAGACGAGCTACTTCCTCTTGAATATCAGCAATGCGAAAAATATCACCCTGAGAGAACCGATTCTCTAAACTTTTCCATACAAGAGAAGCACGGTCACACCAGAGGAGAGATTTCGCAATATCTTCAGAGATGGAATGTTGAATCCATGAGAGGACGAGGTTGTTACATCGAAGCTAGGGTTCATAGAGAGGGTCAGAGATAGGAGGAGGAGAAAGAGTGCCATCAACAAATTTTACCTTGTTCTTGGAGATAAGAGCCACCTTCATCGATCTGCACCAGATTTGATAATTCTTGTTATCAAGCACAGGTTGAACGAGAATAAGAGATGAATTCTCATTCGGATGCATATAATATGGATTGGAGGGATTGGTAGCAAAATCAGAGTAAGAAATCACCATTGTTGAGGTGATTCAGCAAGAAAGGAAATTGAATAACGAGAAAAAAAAAGGAAGAAGATGAATCGCGGAAAAAAATGTTTCAAACTGATACCATGTTAACTTTGGAATATCATAGGAGAGAAATTCATTAAAGAAAGTATATTCATTATAAAAATCTAATTACAATATACAAGTGTAATTAATATATATAGTAAACTAGGGAACTAACTAACTCCTACTTTAGCTCCTAACTTAGCACCTAATTCAGTTACAACTATGATTAGCTAAGATTAAATAGAGTTATTATTTACATCACTATTTTCATCATGTAATATGACCGGACAAATATGGACTATTGAAGATAGAATAACACAATATTATTGCATGCTAAAGAATTATTGTGTGTTTTCAATATCGATTTAAACATCAAATTATGATGTTTTCTGAAATTAAGAGAATAATATATATCTAAGTATAATGGAATAAGACCTCTTAGAGTTATTTAATATTTTGAAGTCTTCTTAAAATATATTACATTTTATAGTGCATGCAAGAATGTATGACAATATGTGAATAATAATCTAAAAATCTTGAGGTTATATGATTGTGTACACGTGCACTCCTACTAATCCAATAGGATAAAGATTTATCAGACTCCACTAATATTAAATACTCTGATTATATAATTGGATATTAATTTTATTTTTATTGCAAAATTATACATAGAAGTGGTGGTATAATATATCATTATTAGAGTTTTTACAAATTCAACCACATATTTTGCGCGTAAATAGAATATCATTATTTAAATAATTTCACATGAACGAATATGATGGTCATATAAAAGATTTATCATCATTTGATTGAGATCAAATCCCTAAAATTTTAAATATATGATTATATGCAATATCATAATAATTCACTCAAAACTCAAACACTATAGTTATAATCACACACATTTGATAAACATATTATGTTATAAGTAGCGGAAAAATATAAGACTTAATTTTAACTATTATTGAGGATACATGTCACAAATAGTCATAAACTTTATTACTAATATAAGAATATAATATCCTCAACATAAGTCTCTATAAAGTAATAAATAAATAATATTTGTTTCTTAATTTTATACAATTGACATGTTAAATCCTCCCACTTGATAGAGAATAATAGTTGAACTAAAATTAAGAGTTTTGAAATAATTTTACATAAATATTCAACTATTTTCTCTATCACATAATAATCATGTCAAGTAACGTCGCACCGATAGAGTATGTCCATCACTTACATAATACATAGAAATTAAAATCCATTTTAATAAAAACTATTAAAATAAATTATTAGATTTATTACATGTCTTTAAAATAATTTCTTATTTATTAAATAATAGTTTCAACAATATTAAATAAGAAATATAACAATGTAGAAATATTATGTAAAAAAAAATCTAATACTAATATGGTATTCGAAACATAATTGACATAAATATAAAATTACAAAATACATTGAACAAAATAAACTATATCAATAATAACACACCGATATGGTATAATTATCATCAATAAAGTATTTATTATAACTAAAATAAATTTAATTATTTTACTAAACAGAATTTATACAATTGTATCTATGATAGGTGAGTTACAAATTAATCATATAAATTAAGATTGATTATATTTTATCTAAAATAGTAAAATTTGTATAATTACACCTACGATAGATAAGATTACAATTATAAAAGTTAAGATTGATTATTTAATTATCCATAATAAAACTCTTAAATAATGAAATTTCTAATATACTCATAAAATTATACTTGTATTTATTTATTTGAATATGTAACAAGAAATCAATTTATGAAAATAAATAGAGTTTTAATTTCAAAATACTCTAAAAAATACAATATTTAATTTATATATAATTGTATAATTTTAATTAAAAAAACATGGATAATATTATTGTAAACATTATTACAAATACTACATTTCATGACGAAGCTTTCACCTCAATTATTGAAAAACCGAGGTTGGAACACGCTAATTTTTTTTTTAAGAAACTTTATCTTTCACCTTAGTCTTCTAGAAAAATCGACGTAAAATATTGTTTAGTGTTTGAGCTTTAATTCCCAGCTCCTGTACTTTTATATTTTATTTACAATTAAAAAGACTTTATTTTTATACATTTTACGTCGGATATTATCCCTCGATTGTTGAAGAAAATCGAGATTAAAAATTCTAAGAATAATTTTTATTCCTTCAGAGTTATAATTTTTTGTCTCATTCACTTTTTGCATCCTAGCGAACGAAACTCATTTTTCTCAAGCGAACAAAGGATTTTTTCAAAACTCAGAACCACCGCCCTTCTTCTCCGAGGAGGAAGTAAGCTCGAATTCTTCTCAGTTGAGTTTCTCATCATATTTCCAATTTTTACAAATTCTTCATTACTGTTGTTGTTGTTTCCGTCGTTGATGTTGTAGTCGTAGGTCGTCGTCATTATTTTTATTGTTGTTGTTGTTGTTACGTTGTTGATGTTGTTTCTATTTGTGGTTGTTGTTGTTATTATGGTTTTTGAGACTTATATTGTTTACTATAATGTTGTTATGGTATTTGTTGTTCTAGTAGTTATTGTTGGTTGTGTATTGTTTTTATTTTATTTTCAGAAGTTGTATATGATTATGGATCATAGTTGGATGAAAGCCAATAGATTTAGTAAAGATTATGAGAATGAAGTGATTCAATTTCTTGATTTTTCAAAAAGAAACCTTCCTAAGGAGAAGGTTTTCTTTATGTCCTTGTAAAATTTTCCAAAATATGCACAAACATTCAAGGGATGAAATATTCAATCATTTAAGTTGTGATGGAATTATTCAAAATTACAGGAAATGTGTATGGCACAATAAAGTGACAAAAAAATACCTCCGTCACCTATAATTGAAGATGATGATAAATTTATGAATGATACTCTAGAAGACATGATTCGTGATATTGGGGTGGATACTTTCAAGAATGCTAATATGGTAGATACTTTGCAAAAAGACATGAAGAGTCATTGTATCCGGGATACAAAAGTTTTACAAGATTGTCAGATGTGTTAAGACTATTTATATTAAGGCAAGAGGTGGGTGGACGGATAAAAGTTTCATTGAGTTGCTTAAATTGTTTCAACAAATGCTTCTAGAAGGTAACATGTTGTCGAATCGTAGTTATGAGGCCAAGAAGATATTATGTCCAATGGGTTTGAGTTATATCAAAATACATGCATATCGTAATAATTGCATATTATATAGGAAATAATATGAAAACTTGAATGAGTGTCCGAGATATGGAGAGTCACCATACAAGAAGAATGACAGTGGCATTGAAGACGATGATAATGTAACTAAAAAGGGTGTTCCTTCCAAGGTAATGTGGTACCTACCGGTATTTCAAATGTTCAAGAGATGTTTTACTAATGCAAATGATGCAAAGAATTATATGGCATACATATGAAAGAATGTGTGATAGAAAAATTATCCATGTAGATGAGTCATTATAATGGACGAAAATTGATTCTTTGTTTCCAGATTTTGGACTAGAACCGAGGAACCTTAGGCTAGGACTTGCCACCGACGGATGAACCTTTTTGGTAATTTGAGTACTAACCATACGTCATGGCTTGTTCTTCTCATAATGTACAACTTATCTCCATTGTTGTGCATGAAGCGCAAATATATGAGGTTATCAATGATGATTTCGGGTCCAAAACAACGAAGGAATGACATAAATGTTTATTTAACCCCACTAATTGAAGATTTAATACTTTTGTGAGAGGAAGACGTTGATGTTGGTGATGCGTATATATGTTATAACTTTAAGTTGTGTGCCATATTGTTTTGCACAATTAATGATTTTATGCATACAATAATTTGTCTAGGTACAACATCAAGGGACATAAAGCGTGTCCTATATGTGAATTTCATACATGCTACCACCAACTACAACATGGAAAAAAGAATGTTTATCTTGGCCTTCAAAAATGTTAAAGATATAATCATCCATACCGTAGATTGCAAAAGACTTTTAATGGAGAGTAGGAGTTTGATTTTGTTCTAAAGCCCTTAACCGGGAAGGAAGTTTATAAAAGACAATAACATATTAAGCCTGTATTTGGAAAGAAACTAAAAAGGTAAAGAAAAAGGGTCCATGGAGAAAAATAGTTGCAAAAAGGGGTCGGTGTTCTTTGATCTTCCGTATTGGTCTAGTCTTGATTTAATACATTATCTTGATGTGATGCATGTGGAGAAAAATGTATGTGATAGTTTGATTGAAATATTTCTCAATATTAAAGGAAAAACAAAAGATACTAAGAAATCATGTGAAGATATGGTGGTTATAGGTATACAACAAGAGTTAGCCCCAAAAGAAATAGGAAATAGAACATATTTACCCACAACTTGCACACTCTCTCTAAAAAAGAAAGAAAAAATTTGTGATTGTTTGCAGGGTATCAAAGTTCCCTAAGGGTACTCATACAATATGAAGAAACTTGTGTCAGAGAACGATAAAAAATTAGTTGGCTTAAAATCTCATGATTTTCATGTCTTGGTGCAACAACGTTTACTAGTGACTATCTGTGAAATTTTACCAATGAATGTAAGGGTAACTATAACCATATTATACTTATAGTTCAATGCTATATATAGTAAAGTCATTGATCCTGAAAATTTAGATGAGTTGGAACATGAGACTGCAACTATCTTGTGTCAATTAGAGATGTTTTTCCATCCTGTAAGTATATAAGTACACCTAAGAGGGGGGTGAATTAGGTATCTAAAAACATATCTGGTTTTTAAATGGCGTGTCTTTCTTTTCTTGCTTGATGTAATAAGTGATGAAAGCAGTAAATATAAGAAATAAAGAACACCAAGAATTACCCTGGTTCCCCTCACAATCCGAGAGTATATTCAGTCCCCTTACGTAGTAAGAGATTTCAATAATGTCAGAACTTTTGTGCAAGTCTAATATAAACTTTTATACACTGTGTTCTAACCTAATCACTAAGAAAAATCCTCTTGTGATTTACAACTTAAAAAAAATAAAACAATCATTCATTTTCTTACACCCTTGTTTCCAACAGTATTTGATAACAAGTACAATAATCACACAATCGTATATCCAACAATCTTGGAAAAATAAGATGTTGATACAATAATGAATTTTAGTAGTAATAAATTTGATAAACTAAATCATGTATGTAGGACTTCTTCTCTTTAAAATATGAAAGTTAAATATCATAAACTCTTTAAGTGCTCAATGATGCTTTTAGAATTATATGAAAGTTTTCAAAAAGCATCTAAATTGAAAATTATGCAGAGAGTTTTTGTAAAATATGTTTGAAAGATGTTACATTAAAATGAAATTTGAATTATATTTATAGAGTAAGAATAACTCTTGATAAAACATGGTAATGGTTGGATAATTTTTCCGAAATATAATGAGTTTAAAATTATGAGATGCCATGAAAATGAGTAAATTAAGTAGTGATCATGTTTTAACATTTTTCAAAATATGTTCAGGTGCAATCGATTGTACAAGTCCATCAATCGATGACATGAAATAAAAATTTGAAAAATTACACAGCTGCAATTGATTGCAAGGACATGTCAATTGATTACAAGGGTTAAAAATTTGTTTTTCACAAAGCCATTCAATCAATTGCACAAAGGCTTCAATCGATTGCATGCTGAAACTTTTTGAAAATTTTCTAAGTCCAAAAACTTCATGAATGCAGCAGCATATTTAAATTTCAACCAATGCTAGTAAAAACATTTGAAAAGTATTTTATCAAAGTATATAATGAATATTTTCAAATGCATGATCAAATATATTGAGCACTTCAAGATTGTCTATGATAAGAAATTCATATACCTTGATTGATGATCATAAGCAATTTTCCTTCTTCTTTAATAATGAGACTTGAGCTTTAAAAACATTGTCTTCATCAAAACATGTTGGAAGCTTGTCTTCACACCTCCATCATTCTTTAACATTATGGTCCACTTAGTTGTCCATCGGAGATTAGAATTTGTGGTCCAACTTATTTACAGTGGATATATCCCATAGAGCGTTAGATGAATATCTACAAAGAATCATCACCATTCAGAAGCTTTGTTCATTGAATGGTACATCACAGAAGAAGCTATTGAGTTTCGTACAATGTATTTGTCAGAAGCTAATTCTATAGGAATTCTTGAGTCTCGCCATGAGAGAAGATATGATGGTTAAGGTACTCAAGGTTTAAATGTTAAAACTTTTGACTGAGATGTAGTTCTTCAAGCATATTTGTATATATTGAATAATTTGGATGAAGCTCAACCTTACTTGACCACTCACAAAAGACTTATAAAGGAAAGATACCCCCAGATGAATAAAAAATGGTTGTTGACAGAGCATAACAAAACTTTCATAACTTGGTTTAATGAAAGTGTTTCTAAAGAGAGTACTTGTGCATCCGAGACAATTAAATTGTTGTCACGTATGCCCAAGTTTAATATAATTACTTGGAGTGCATGCGAAATTACTAGATATTCATTCTATACAAAATCAAAGGATGATCGTAGTACCATGCAAAATAGTGAGATTATGGTTGAAGTTGCATCCATATACTTCTCTAGTCCCAAAGATAACAATCTTGTACTAGCATATATAACATATGTTGGGTTCATTGAGGAGATATTGGAGATTGATCATGTTTCTTTCAAAATACATTTATTTAAGTGAAAGTGTATTGACGATAACGTTGGTGTAGAAACCGATGAATTAAGATTCACACGAGTTGATCTTCGAAAGATAACTTATAAGAATGCATCATTCATCTTGGAAATCCCATCAAAATAAGTTTTTTATGTCACCGATTCTTCTAATACTAGATGACCAATTGTACTTCAAAGAAAATATATTCTTGATAAAAAACAAGATTTTAACTACGAGACCCCTTGTTTCGCAACACATGCACGTCAACCATCTGGAGAAAATGATCCAGATGATGTGCATGTTATTTGTCTGATCATAAAGAGGGGATATGGGAAAACTAGTAAGTAAATTTTTTGTATCACTTACGAATTGATAATTATTCATTTTACCCTTCTTTATTCCTTTTACTAAAGATTTAATGTTATTGCTGATTATCCTAATTTATTTAAATTGTTATTCAAGTTATATGTATTTAACGACCGGTGATAAATCTTAGCATATAACTTTTGGATAACCTACCAGACTTTCTATTTTGGTAATTTATTTTGTTGGTTAATTATTTGATTTAGTTTTGTTGTAAAATTATAAGGTTTATCCAATTTTGACTTTGTATTTGATGTACACTATTGCTCTTCTGTGATATGGTTCTGTATTGCAGGTACAACGTTTCTGTTTTAGAAATCGACAAAATATGGTTATGTATTTTGTGATATGGTTATGTAATTCAGGTACAAACCAAAATATAAAAAAAAAATCCACCCCTCGGGTTTTAAATAAAACCGACGTAATAATATAGTGATATTACCTCGGTTTTTAAACAAAAACCGACATTTTATGTTGGGCGCGCCATCAAACTTTGTAAATAATAAAAATACAGATGTTGGTTTGAATGCATGATCAGATAACTTTAACCTTCAATTTTACATTAATCGAGGTATTAAGTGACATCTTTTCATGTTGCCCTTTATTACGTCTCCTCAATAGCCAAGGTTACATCTCTTTCGCGTGCGACGTTAAAAATGGTATTTGTAATAGTGAAAGAGGTTTATCCAAATTTATCTAAATATGCAATTATATAATAAGTCATAGGAGGTTAAAAAAATGATAATAAAACTATGACTAATCTCCAAGAATTTGACTTTTATCGTTTTGAATAATCTTTGAGTCTTTATCATTTATAGAGTATTGTAATGTCATCTCAAAAACAGATTCATAATCAAAGAGTAATTGATATATTATATTATAAGACTCTAATTATAAATCACCATAATTTTATAAATTCTTATATCAACGATTTATAAATCAAGAATAAATTCTTATATTAAAAGAATGATAGTTTTAATTATTTTAAATAATTCTCAATAAATTGTGTTAATAATAACTAATAATCAATAATATAAATGTCAATAACTCAATGAAGAATTTATAATTAATCATAACATTTACAGTATCATATATTATATTTGACAATATAATCTACATGAATAAAAGGTAAAAATCAAGAAATAAAGTGATTTCATTAATAGTCAGTAATTTGAGTGTTAATGTCCATATTCTTCTCCCAAATGGTTTTTAATAACAACATGGCTAAGCAAATATAATAAAAGGCTGAAATTTTAGGTTGAAATTTGAGTGGTAATGTTCATACATTCACATTCTCTTATAATTGCCAAAAGTAATACAATAAATTCTAGACTGAAATTTATTATATATTATCAAATAAAGTATTATTAAATATTTAAAGATGTCAAAAATTTCAAAATAATAATAATAATAATAATAATAATAATAATAATAATAATAATAATAATAATAATAATAATAATAATAATAATAATAATAATATCTCTGAAATATTAAACGAATTTGATAAAATAAATAAAATTTGCACATGAACTAACACGCTTTTGACGCAATCTATTTGACACGTGTAATTTATGCTCAATTAAAAATTAAACGCATAGGTTTAATCAGATTTTGACGATAATACAATAGTAAGAGAAAACTTTGTCACAACTTAAAGCATTGGAAATCTAATTAAGAGAAAATTCAAATTGAAAAAAATTGAAGTTTTACAAATCTTTTACATAAAATGCATCTTCTTTATTCTTTAATAAAAAAAATCTATAAAGAATTGATAACAAAATATAAGATGAAATTTTGCATCATCCCAAACCATTAGCGTGACTTTCATAAAACTAAGGTACAAAAAGTGTGTTTTCCATTATAAGTTGATTAAATAATGTATTGTGAATATCATAACAAAACAAAAGGCATGATGCAAAACAAATTTAATTTCACCTTCCTAACTATTCACAATACATAAGCAATTGATTTTATTTTACACATTCCAATATCAGTGATATATAATCTCACACTAAATTCAATGGAAGAATGATGCAATAATATTTATATCATAGTCACAAAATGTATGTAACCGTCTCCGATATCAATTGATGAATTTTTAAATTGTTATTAGGTAGATATAAATCATAACATATTATAATATTATTATATAATCAAGAATATTAAGAACCATGTAGCTTGTAGAAATTATTGAGATTGTCGTCGAAAATAATGAATAGGAGTGAATTACTATTTTCCTTATTATTTAGGATTTTCACTATAGTTAATCGTCTAATGAAACAACCCTTAAATAACTAAACGACTTAGGGGTAACTGAATGGTCTAACCCATGTTCAGATCATTTATCAATAATCATTGTTTTATAAGAATCGACCCTAATATAATTTATTAATAATTAATTTTATATATATATATATATATATATAACGCAGATATATTTAATTAAATGTAACTTGTTGTACAGCAAATTTCAATGTTGTATAATGCTTTGAATATGATACTGTATGAGTTATGAACGTAGTTTGATTCATTTATCTGACTTAAATCACAATAAAGTAGTTTGATTCATTTATCTTGTTTGTGGGATTATGTCTTTTGGGATACCGCCAAGGACATTAATATTCTTGTTTATCATCTTAAGATCATAACATTTGTACAGAATTGCAACATGGCAATTTGTTAATCCATTCTATCAACGTCTTATCTACAAAATGCAACATGTTTTTCTATTACTAATCTACTGTTTATTATATCATTTTGAATTTTCTAATCCTTTCTTTTTTGATATTTTAATATAATTTTGAAAACCCCAACCTTTTGCCACCAAACAATCAAACTCGGGGGGATTTAGCAAAGAATTATCCTTTGGAAACTTTGGGCTCTATAGCCCTTGAAAGTGACATCCGTACTAACCAAGTGCATGTGAAAGGGAATTAATTTTATCTCGGCCATAACATCATGTTTACTTTATTAAGGGAGTTGTTTATTACCTTAAATATTGTTAGGGGTATGTTAATATCTCAATATTATGGGATCTTAAAAAAATTTATAGGCTTCATATTTTTTCTTTTCTTGATGTGTAATTTAGGTTGAACCTACTCGGGTGTTTAGGTACCTAGTGTTACTGTTATGTATAAACACTTTTTTTGGTTCGATAGTTTTTTTGGAGGATTCTACATCCAACCGATTCTTATTATTGTTCTGAGCAGAAACCATGTATGGCTTAACCATTTTCTTAGAGACTTCTACTTTTGATTGCTTTTGATGGTTTAACTTTTGATTTTTTTCAACATTGGTGTTTATATGAATGCTTCCTTGATTTGTTGGGCTGTCTTTTAAAGCTTTTTCATTTTCAACCTTGATTTTCATCTTCCGCCTTAAATCTGTACTAGACTTAGCTTGGAAATCAAACACAAAATCATTCTTGTTTGTCATTATCCTGCAACAGAACCAATTAAACAATATGTTTTTCATTATTTTATTATGATTGAAAATTGACTAGACCCAGCTCAATTCTAAGAATTAGTTCAAGAGGGAAAAATTGCTCAAGTCGTACATCTATGAGTAACCTAACATACACCTTCTTTACAACAAGTAGTTTACAAGACCAAACATCTACGAGTAACCTAACATCAAGGATGAATATTAACTTTGAGTATGAACATATATAATATGCCATCACGCTGGATCTTAGTATATTATATAGCAGTAACAAAAATTAGCAATCAGCAAAAATTAATAAAATCTATTTTATATGCGGATAGTAAATATGAAATAAAAAGCAACTTATTAGGCCTAAATACTATAATTTTTAGAATAAAACTAATTAAATTGATTCACAAACTAAATTAAATTGATTCTAGCACACATTTTTCAGAATTGTTAGAATAAAAAAAACTCAATCTTAATAACATAGTCTGTGAAATTAGTGGTCTCAACTTTATGCCTAAATATTATAATAATAGGAAAGTGCAAAATAAAATCCACAACATATATATAATGTTTCAAAATGAAATTCACAAAACATAGATAAAAAATTGTCATAAATTTGAATCGTCATCAGATTCTATTAGATCTGACACAGGTACAAAATTATCAACAATGGTTGGTGGAATGCCATTTCTAACAAATTCAACTTCACAAATTTCATCGTTTGAAGCTAGATTCACTGCATGATCTGATAGATCACAATCATACGATTGATGGAGATTTGAATCTTATTGTTCATTCATGTTAAAAAAATCCCTCGGAATAGATTTCATAACATAATGTTTATTTGCATCAGAAGGATCTTGAATGTAGAAGCATTGGTGAACTTGAGAAGCCAATACAAAAGGATCATCCATGTAACATCTCTTGTTGAAGTAAACACAAGTCATCCCATATTTTTCCTCTTCAACTTCAAACCAGTCACATCTAAATAACACAAACTTCAACTTACCATAATAGTCTACCTCAATTATTTCTGTAATTAATCCATAGTAAGTTATTGACTGTGTTATTGGATTTTCATCTTTGGTACTTGAAAAACTTTCAGTTATTGCCGCCAGTGTCACACCACTATTTTGTGTTTTACGTTTAGCATTACGTTGTTTTGTATGAAACATATATCCATTAATTACATAACCAGAAAAACATCGTGCAATTTCATTTGGTCCTCTGGATAGCTTCCTAAGGTTTTCAGATACATCACTTAACAATGCACGCTTCTTAAACCATTCAACAAAATCTAAACCTTGACTCTTTGCTTTTCTCCACCCGTTTCTCTTATTGGGATTTTTAGTTTCATGCTCACTACAATTATAACTACATTGTTAAAGTTATTGTAAAACAATTCTTTTATGCAATTGAAACCTACAAGTATATTCATTTACCGTATAAATTTTTGGATATCTTCATGATTGAATAAGATGTAACGATGGGCTAAACTCCTTGATTTGCAATCCAAAGAAATTGCTTCACCCTTTCTCTTTCCTCCAATAGGATGACCAACATTGAGACAAGAGCTTGAACTTTCACGTTCATGAGGATCACATATATCACTATTCCTTGTTATTCTAGTGAATCTTGTTTCAACACCACTATGAAAATACCTAGAGCAAAATGTCAAGCATTCTTCAACCAAATAACCCTCAGCAATAGAACCTTAAGGGCGACTTTTATTACGAACATAACCCTTCAATTTTCCTAGATATCTTTCTGGAAAATACATCCACCGAAATTGAATAGGTCCTCCCATTCTCATCTCATTCACTAAATGTATTGGCAAATGAACCATTATATCAAAGAAACTCGGGGGGGAAATTGTCTCGAATTGGCAAAGTGTCTCTACAATCTCATATTGCAAGATATCTAAATCTGCCACCTCAATCACCTTCTGACACAAACAACAAAAAAATGAACAAAGACGAATTAATGGGTGTACAACCTGGTTTGGCATTGTACTTCTCACAGCCACTTGAAGCAAGTAATGCAACATGAAATGTGCATCATGGCTCTTGTATCCGCTAACTTTCTTTTCAGTAAGTTGAACATACCTTGAAATGTTTGAAGCACAACCATCTGGTATTTTTGCATTTTTCAATACAGAACAAAAAGTAGTTTTCTCCTTTGCAGTCATGGAAAAGCATGTTTTTGCAAACACTGACTTTTTTCCTTGATCTACCTCTTTGGGGTGAAGTTTCTTTTTAATACCCATCTCTTTCAAGTCTAAACATGCATTTTTATGATCTTTTGTCTTTCCTGGGATATCCAATAAAGTCCCAATTATACTATCAAATATGTTTTTCTCTATATGCATCACATCAAGGTTGTGGCGTAAAGTATTATGCTTCCAATATGGTAACTCAAAAAATATTGATTTTTTCTTCCATGGACCATTATTACTTTTCTTTTGCAACCTGCCAAAATCATTGTTGACGTCCTTTAGTTTATTTGAGATTTGTTCCAAAGTTAACAACTTTGGTGGTGGCCTATCTTCTATGCTCCCATTGAAATTCCTAACATTTGACCTATATTTATGATCCTCGGGCAAAAAAACACGATGATCCATATAACACATTTTTTACTATTATTCAAATATATTGAATTAGTGTTATAATTACAACAAGGACATGCTAGTTTCCCTTTTATACTCCAGCCACTCAACATAGCATACCTAGGAAAGTCACTAATAGTCTATAAGAGAGATGCCCGCATTTGGAAAGTTTGATTTAGTGATGCATCATATGTTTCTACACCCAAATCCCATAACACTTTCAATTCTTCTATCAATGGTTGAAGGTACACATCAATGTTATTCCCAGGTGAACATGGTCCAGGGATTAATAAAGACAACATAGAATACTCAGCCTTCATGCACCACCAAGGTGGAAAGTTATATGGTATTAATACCACAAGCCAAGTACTATGAGACAAATTCATGGTTCTAAATGGATTAAATCCGTCACTAGCCAACCCAAGTCTTATATTACGCGACTCATCAGCAAATTCAGAATGACATTTATCAAATTCTTTCCATGCTTCTCCGTCTGCAGGATGCGTCAACTTCCCATCTTTCGAACGTTCTTCATCATGCCACCTTAATGAGCTAGCAGTCTTTGAACACATAAACAGTCTTTGAAGTCTTGGAATCAAGGGAAAGTGCCTCAAAGTTTTCAAAGGAACTTTATGAGACTTATGACTTTTTTCAACTTTATCATCTCCTTTTACATCTTCATTCCACCGTGGAGCACCACAAACATGGCAAGAAGTATCGTTCTCATGATTTTTCCAATATATCATGCAATCATTAGGGAAAACATCGATCTTCTTATAATCCAACCCTAAGTCCCTTATCATACCTTTGGTTTTGCTGAACGTAACAGGGATGTTCAATAAAGGCATAACTTCTCTCAACAACTCTAAGAGAGCATTGAATGCTATGTTGCTCCAATCATAAAGACATTTCAATAAATAAAGACGGATGGTGAACGACAATTTAGATAAGTTTTTACAACCCGGATACAAATCTTGTTTGGCTTCTTCGACTAGATTATAGAACTTTTTTGCATCTTCATTGAGGCCTACATTTACTTCATTTTCTTCTTGTACAACATCTCTAAATCTTTCATGCAATAGTCCATAAATATCGTCGATTTGATCCTCTTCATGATTCATATAATTATCATTAAGATCACCGGGTTTTAGTTTCTTCTCACCATGTCGAACCCAAACATCATATCCTTTTTGAAATCCAAATGCGATTAAATGATTTCGTACTTCATTCCTTGTAAGCCAATTGGTATTGTAACAATTCGCACAAGGACACAAAATCTCTTTCCCTCGGGGATTTCCTTTGGTGTATGCATAATCTAGAAAAAAATCAAGACCATTCTGATACTCTTTACTCACAGGGTTTTCCTTTATCCATTCCTTATCCATCAGGCTTATGAGGAGACTATCATATATGTATAAAAAATTATAAGCAAGACAGGGAAGCAAACAATGGATGTGTAATATAAAATAATTGGTGGCCCCTGTTATGAACTGAGTTAGTCTTTTATGTTGAAAGTGAAAAATCCTACTTTTAGATGGAAAATTTTAATAGTCAGAACATTGCATTTGCAGCTCTGGTGTATGTGCTGGTGCCTATGCCTTGTTAATCCTTTATAGGAGGGTCTACTCATTTGTGATGGTGGGGGAAAGTATATATTACCCTGTTTGACATGGCCTTTACAAGTAAATATAAACACATACACATTTTCAAAGATATTTATTAGAAAGTATTAACTTATTCTCATACTCAACACATATTAGAAGATATGAGTATTATACAAGATGCTATTGGTGAAACGGTAATCAAATAAATCATTATAAGAAGAAGCTTCACCTTTCTTTTTATAACTGAATCCTCAAGTGAATTTCTTGTGAACAGTTGGGTCACTTCACCTCTAGATCATAACTTTCTTCGTCGAAGTTGTGATTCCCGATATCCTAACGCCTTCAGCTTCAACTTCAGAAACCAAAAACAAGAAAACTTGTGAGGTTATATCATTGCAAAGTGTTACAGAATATGAATGGTCAAGTAAAGAATATCTAGATACTAGAATTATAACTAATATTTATATATAAAATGAAGCTTTAGTGAAAATTACCTTTAAATCTGAGACAAAATTATAAAATTCTTTCTTTGGCAATTAGTTCCATTTGATGTCTTATATCCTAAAATTGAGAAGTGAATTCTTTACTAATATTATATTAAGTCTAAAAGGATAATAAAGAGAGTATAAAACATAAGCACTAGTATATCATACATACTTAACCAACCACATAGTTATAATTAGTGTTCTAAAGTTTAAACAAGTGAAGATGAAAGACACAAGAGATACAACACGGATAAATTAAAAATTAGAATATTCTGATGAGTCCAAAAGATACCACACAGTACATACCCTTAATGAAGATGAAAGACACAAAAGATACCATACAGATAAATTAAAAATTAGCATATTCTAATAAGTCCAAAACTGAAATCAACATTCCAAAATTCAGCAAACTAAAATTCAGCAAAATAAAACTACAACCAATATTCTAATGAGGTCAAAATTCAAAAAACTAAAATTCAGCTAGTAAAACTACAATCAATATTCTAACTAGTCCAAAATTCATCAAATAAAATTAAGAGACAGTTTTTTGGGCTACTAATGTGGATAAGTATTCAAGCTGGATCTCTGGAGGCCATGCTTATGACTCTATTATCCCATGAATATGTTTTTGATGGGTTTCATGAGAATTACTTTTAGATTACAGTTAATGTTCATGGTTGATTTAGGGTAGTTAACTAGTTTGCATGCGTGGAATAGCTCGTGGCTCTTATATATACGCGATACAAAAAGTGATGGTAGAGTAAATTACAATAACATCTTTTATGTTAGAATCAAAGGTATCATCCACCATATATATACGATTCAAAAAAACAAAGCCAATTTAACATTAAAAAAAATAATTTATCAAAACAGATTGAACATACAGTGCAGGAAGAGGATTAAAAATTCACTCATTCAACAAGTAACAAGAACTAGACATTTACATCAAATTCATGAATATCAAGCAACCAATCCAACAAATTTCATAGATAGATGTAAATACAAACTTGGTATAATACCAGTTGGGCAAAAAGAGTTGTAGCTTCAGTGTGTAGGGTATGAACTTTTGTTGATACTTCGGATCTCCAATCAATGCCGGTAACATTATCTACGACGAATCGAGTAAATTATAAAAGTATAATCATAATCAAATCTAAGTAAAACCAAACAAAAAACCTGAGAGAAGATGAAAGAGAGATTGTAAGGAATCACTTACTGAGGCGGCGAATTATACATAACTTGAAAATGAAAAAAAAAGCCTCTTCACCGTCGAGAGACTTACTTCAAACCTTTGTTTGTGATGATTTCGTAAAACCCTTGATTGACCTAATTCGTGAAGTACTTAGTTTTGGAAAACTCTTGATAAATCTTAAAACCCTAAATTTGTATAAGCAAGTTGAAGGGTTTGAGAAGAAGAAGAGGAGAAAGGTTATGGTTAGGGAATGGGTGAAGAATCATTCACAAAAGAAGCAGAAGCGGTATGATGATTTTGGGAGGGAAGTATAGCGCCAAAAATTTCAGAATTGGGAACGGCAATTTGTTTAACACTTATGATATAAGAAGCGAAAAAATCTGTTTTAATGATATGTGTATGATCCCATGGTTCGATCCAGTCATGTGACATTCTCACAAATAATTTTTTTTTATCTGTACATAGAAGAAAGGTCTCTCATAATTAAAAATTTATTAAGATAATTAAAAATTATTTGAGAACGGCGTTAACCCGTTGTTAATAAAAGTCGTTCTCGTTGTCATCTATCGGAACAATTTCCAACTGTTGCATAAAAGTTCCAAAAATATATCCACTACCGCAACGGAATATGAAATTTGTTGTCTATTACACTCTATGAGAACGGTATTTTTACCTTCTCAATATTAGGCGTTGTGGTAGACTAAAAATGTTGTAGTGGGTAATGGTCTTTATCCTTTCCGGGTGCTTTATATATATATATATATATATATATATATATATATATATATATATATATATATATATATATATATATATATATATATATATATATATATATATATATATATATATATATATATATATATATATATATATATATATATATATATTCCTTACACTTTGTTTAGTTTGTTGTGTACAAGTGTGAGTTGGAAGTCTCACACGGTTAAAAAATTGGAGATTGATCAATTTATAAGTAAGAATACTCGTATACCTATCACCTTAAGATTTTGAAAAAATATGTGATATTTTTCTCACTTGTGTGTTGCTCTTAAACAAATGTGGATGCACTTTATGATAACTCAACAGTGGTATCAGAATTGATGGTTTAATTCAGGGACTGACTTTTTATATCGAAAGTCTTTCTAACAATGTGGTGATCAGGACAGAGTGCTCCGTTGTAGTGCTTGCAACAGATGTACAAGTGTATGTGGATTAAAGAGCTCCCGCTTGAGGGGTAACATAGTGGATGAACTCACACTTAAGGGGGAGATTGTTGTGTACAAGTTTGAGTTGGATGACCCTAATTGCTTAGAAAAGTGGAGGTTGAGCATTTTATAAGTGAGATGACTCATACACCTATTACCTTAAGATTTTGGATGAATATGTGGTGTCTCTCTCACTTGTGTGTTGCTCTTGACCAAATGTATAGTTTAATACCTTTTTAATCTTGTATCTTAATCTCGTAGTTCATTTGATCTTTAACTTAAAAAATATTTATATTGATTTTTTAACTGTTTAAAATGTATCATATTAGTTTTTTCCGTCTAATTAGCGATGAATTTAGCCAGTAATTTTTTAGTTTTTCCGTCGTAATTAGACAAAATAAATTAACTTAGTACATTTTGAAGAATTAAATATCAATATATGCATGTGTATGTGTGCGTGTGTGTGTGCGTGTGCGTGTGCGTGTGTGTTGATAACACGAAATTATATCATATTTTAGGACTTAATTCAATTAAATTTTATTATTATTTATTTCAGTTCACTTCATTTTATTAGATATTACGCGCTATTTTCTTCCTATTTGTCTCAGGTGGCTTATTTTGAAGCACAAGTAAAAATGGAAGAAAAGGAGGTGCAAAAAGGAGAGAAAATGAACCAAATGTCAAAGCCCAGCCCAAAGCACAAAACGCAGGTGCCGTGCACGTGACGGACGTCACAGAGGCTGTGACGAGCGTCACGCCTTGCATACTCCTGTGACGGACGTCACACATGGTGTGACGGACGTCACACCATTCCCCTACATTTTTGGCGCAAGGAACGCCTCAGAGACGTTGAGGGAGTATTGAGCCCTATATCCACGCCCAACTTTTATGCACGTTAAAGACCTTTTTGGAAGCGGAAGCGGTTACTCAAGCATCAATATAAATAGCCACTTGCAAAACCAAAAAGGGTCCCGAAGCTTTTCCACATTTTTTCCTTTGCCGTTTTCGCTTTTGCATATTTTCTTTTTCAACAACTTAAGCATTATTGTTTCTTTATTATTTTTACGAGTTCTACACTATTTCCCTTGCAATTTCTATTTTCCTTTTTAGCATTTAGTTAATTCTTTTCGCACAATAGTTTCTACACCGGAAACTATTGTGTACCTTTTTACCGGATCTAACCTTACGTTAGAATCTAGTTTTTATTTCCTTCGTTTTAATTTGTTGTTTAATTGAAGAATCCAAGAACAAATCCTACCGGCTTGTGGTGGAGTGTTCAAGACTATTGTTTAACTCATTCAGGTTCTTTAATTATTATTTAATGCTTTGTTTTATTATTTATTTATATTATCTGCCTGGGATGAGTCTGTTTATGCATGATAAGTATTTTAGTTTGTTTAGCATGTCTGGCTAATTCGCTTAGATATCGGTATGTAAAGTAAGCGGAATAAGGAATCAAAACTAAGTCGGTTTAATCTAATTTAAAATTAAAATCACTCTTTTTACGGTCTCAATTTACAGGTTTAATAACAAAAGTTTTTACGAAAGTAAAAGACATAAAGAAGTTAAAATCAATAGAGCGAGAGTTTGAGGTTTTAACTGGACAGTGTAAATTAGACATTAATTCTAGATCAGGGCGAGAGCAAGGTTTAGAGTTAATTAAATTCCGATCTTTTCCAAAAAGTATTTTTAAAGATTGAATGTGAGGACGAGAGTTAAGCATTCGAATTTAATTATATAACCTAAGTCAACAGAGCGAGAGTTTGAGATAAGGGTGTTTAAACGGTCAGTGTTTTCTTGAAAAGAGTTTCTATGGACTGTATTGCTTTCAAAAAATGGTTTTTGACTTAATTATAAGTGACAGCTACATTAACATAAAATCATGGTTTATTCAACAGAGCGAGAGTTTGAGATAAAACTTTTAATCAATAAAGTCAACTGAAAAGATTTATTTTAAAACCAAGAAACCGACGAAGAATTGATTCCCTAATTACGACGAACTACATACCGATATCCGCTTTATTAATATTTAATCTAGATCTTAGTTCAGTTTTTAGCTTTTTCCCCAAACAATCAAAGTATTACCTGCCTTAGCTTTACGAAGTAACCTTAGATAACGGTATATCGATTCATAAGTCCCTGTGGGATCGATATCTTTTAAAACTACGCGATAGAACTGTGCACTTGCAGTTTGTACCCCAAATTCGACTCATAAAGTCGAGCGATCATGTGTCACTACTATAAATAACACATCTCACCTCAGACGTGAAATGGATTTTACCTTGGTTACACTACCGAGGTAACGAAGAGTGACATGTAAGCTTGTCACTTTACCCCACAGTTTTGGAAAATTGAGGTTATAATGAAAAAAGTCATTAGTTTGATCCCTAGAAACAACATATTTTTATTTTCAAAACTATGAAGCACTTGCCGCTTGACCTCTCGATTTTATTTAAAATCTAAGATAATAAGTTATGTTGGTACGTCCATTTTAAATAATATGTGATGGATGAAATATTATCTATTGTCATATATAATTTATTTTAAATCTCATTTTGACTGACCTGTATCATTTTTTATATAGAAACTACAAAATATTGACATAATCAAAATCAGATCATTTTAAATGTACAAATTTACATTATTCGCATCAACACATAATACAAAATTTACATTGTTTTCAAAATCAAATATACAAATTTACATTGTTCTCATTAACACATAATACAAAATTTACATATTTGCACATAAAAATGACAAAACCTCTCTCTGTATATACAAATTTTATCTTATAAAAACTAAGAAAAACTATTATTAATGAGGTTCATAACAAGATAAGAAGACATTGACCCAACATGATCGGATGCCATCTATATCTTCTTGTGAGAACGGTGGACTGTCACTACACTCCTATAATTAGAACAAAATTTAAATTTTGATAAGCTAACAACAACAACATTAACTTAAAAAATATACATAACTTACATGTATATGGATTAAGCTAATAACTTAAGCTTAGTTCATCCATTTGTAATGCCTCCGGAGATAATATCAAACATTTATCTCATAACATTGTATTCACAAGAATAATTGTCGGGCTATTTTCGCGACTACAAATGATTTTTATATATTTATATCACTAATACACACAAATAAAAGAATGTAAAAAAATACAAGTAATATACTTACTTTTGGAAAATAGAACCTTGATTTTTTACCAAGTACATTACATTAGATTGCATTGTATATTTCCACCCCTCTATACACGTCGGTTAAAATTAAACATGAATAAAAACTATTTAAAACTAAAGGTAAAAATTGAGTATTAAAAATAATACTACTTACTCACTTAAAGCGTTAATCATAACTTCTTCAAGTTCCTTGTGCAATGAGAAAAATATAACTACAATATTTTGCTTCGGACATACAATCATTAATTTCTAGTGATTACAGCATAAATATTCCGAATATTCAAGCTCTTCCTCATTCTACTTCTTTTACTCCTCATCGATCAACCTGTCTCGCTTCTCTTGCTCCTTCTGGACAGTCTCTCACGCCTGCTGCAATAAACTCTCACTTTCCTCCTAAATCCACTTCTTCCTTACCTCCCTCACCTTTACAACAACTATCTCTTCAATCTCTCTCATACAATTTATTTTTCTAGATGATTTAGATGTTCCAAAATATGACTTGAAGGCAACGCCTCTTCAAAGATCACCAACATGCCCAGAATGCTCCTCGGTTCTAATCGCTTCTACCAATATGTCATGACGATCTTGTGCAACGAAGATGACGACTTTGGATTATTCAACCAGTACATCCTATAACACATATAGAATTTCATATTTACCAAATTGATTTAACTAAAATAAATATTGTTGAAAAAAATATCTATTTACAATCTTCTCAGCCACTTTCGTGTAGTCTCTGATGTGAACTCGCTGCCTTTTCTTTGACTTGCCTTCTTCCATTTCTCACGGCATAATAGTGGAGATGACGTGCGATCAAGGCTTATAGAATCTCCTAGCATTAATTCTCTTTGTTTTCGTTTTTCTTCAATCATCTTCTTTTCAAGTTTTTCATATCCTCCACGAGACAAGCTATATGGATAGATATTTCTAGATCTATTATCCTTTCCTTTTTTCTCGTAGCCAATAATTTAGGAGTGATGCGAGATTTTACATATTTCTCCTAAACATCCTGATCAATAAATAAATACATCAAGTATGAAGGTTTATCTTCATCACTTGGATGATTAATATAATCACATGTGAGTTGTGTTTTAAAGCTCCTCCAACGCTCACCGGCATATGTAAGAAATTTCGTTTTCACCAT
This sequence comes from Lathyrus oleraceus, assembly GCF_024323335.1. Classification (NCBI taxonomy): domain Eukaryota; kingdom Viridiplantae; phylum Streptophyta; class Magnoliopsida; order Fabales; family Fabaceae; genus Lathyrus; species Lathyrus oleraceus. The sequence goes on along the minus strand of NC_066579.1, from coordinate 89,742,454 downwards.
ACTATCATCTGAACTAACATCAAACACCTCATATATTTGCACAATACATTTATTATTAGTATTAAAAAAATGATCATATATACTTGTAAAACAAATCATGAAATTCAAAATAAATACCACAATATTGGTCCATATGCTATTTTTCAAATCATCCTCAACGTCGTGCCAACTATCTATCAAAATACTCATTTACTTCTACCTTGTAACGCAATGTAACCCATAAAATCCTTAGCTTTTTCACCATAAGCCCTGTCAGTTGCAACATCAATTGTAACCGAGTTTTGAATACCCTTTTCGTGGGATTTTTTTACCATGGTATACATCGTGACACCTCTAGTTTTTCTTTTACATTTTGTATTAACATAGGTTGCAGCTGATTTTGTATGGGAGTTGCTTGTCGAATCGGCCATGACTATCTAAATAAAGAAACTATTAGAAGTAATTCATATTTATTAGTTGTACTATTTTCTTAGCCCCTAAGTTTGTTAGAGGGTATTTTAGTATTTTATCCTATTCTAGTAACCCTAATTTTAGCTTATAAATAGGGTTGCAATCATTGTAACTTTTATCATGTTTCGTAGCCGTCATTCTCTTAATAGAATATTTCCGTTCATCATTTATTCTACCTTTGCACCAACAATTGGTATCTAGAGCTTCGGTTCGGATTCATTGGGAAACACGGGAAACACGAGTGAACGTGAGGTCTTGTGTGTTTGATTTTGATTCTTAGATTCGTGTTGAATCCTGAACAAAATCTGATCAGAATTTTAATTCTGTGGGTTGGGAAACACTGTGAGAAATCTGAGTGTACTGTGCAAGGTAGAAAGATGAACGGAAACGGCAACATGAACACCAAACTTCCAGTATTTGACGGTAAAAACTGGAATCGTTGGATGATCCAAATGCGTGTATTGTTCGGTGCTCAAGATGTTCTAGATCTTGTCACTGATGGTTATGTTCCGGTAGCAGCAGATGCGACAGATGAACAGAAAAACGCGCAGAAGGAAGTAAGGAAGAAGGATCAGAAAGCATTGTTCTTCATTCATCAATGTGTTGATGTAAATGTGTTTGAGAAGATTGCAGATTCAACGACAACAAAGGTTGCGTGGGACACACTGGTTAGATGTTATGGTGGTGACGCATCAGTGAAGAAGGTGAAGCTTCAGTCCTTGAGAAAGCAATATGAGAATCTCAACATGAAGAATAATGAGAAAGTTTCTGAATACATCTCCAGAGTGATTCTGATCACTAATGAGATGAAAGCGTGTGGAGAAACTCTTTCTGAAGAAACAATCATGGAGAAGGTATTGAGATCCCTTACCTTTCAATTTGATTACATTGTGGTAGCAATAGAACATTCCAAAGATCTGAGCACCATGAGAATTGAAGAGCTGCAGAGCAGTCTAGAAGCGCAAGAGTTGCGTTTAACTGAGAGAACTTCTGAAAGGGAAGTAGAGCAGCAGACTCTGAAAGCAACTTCTGATAGGAGGTATCAGAAGCAGTCAAAAGCCAGGAGAAGATCTGATGGTGGTCAGAAGTCAGAAAGCTCAACCTCTGATAGACAAAAGAATGCTCAGAAGGGACAAGAGAAGTATGACAAGAAGAAGATCCAATGTTACTGTTGTAAGAAGTTTGGTCACTTTGCTAGAGACTGTTGGTCAAACAAGGAGAGAAAATCAGAAGAAGCAAATATAGCCAGAAGTTCTGATGACGAATCTGTGCTATTGATGGCCTCTAAATCTGATGATATGGATCTGATAGACTGGTGGTATATGGACACTGGCTGTTCAAATCATCTTATTGGAAACAAGAAATGGCTGGTTGACTTTGACTCTGAAAAGAGGACAAAGATCAGATGTGCTGATGACAAATATCTTAATGCAGAAGGTATGGGAAATGTCAGAGTGATTCTGAACAATGGGAAAACAGCATTGATTCAGAACGTGTGGTATGTACCTGGCATCAGAAGCAATCTGATGAGTGTGGGACAATTAATTGAGAAAGGTTTTTCAGTTACCATGAAGGACAATCTTCTGAAGCTGTATGACTGCAATCAGAAGTTGATTATGGAGTCAGAACAGGGAAGGAATAGAACATTCAAGGTGAATGTCAGAACTGCAGACTCAGAATGTCTTAGTGCAACAAGTGCTGAGAAGGAGAGTGAGTTATGGCACAGAAGATTTGGTCATTTGAATTTCAGAAGCTTAAAACATCTGAATTCAAAGAAGTTGGTACATGGAATTCCTGCAATTAAAAAGCCTGAAAAGTCATGCAAAGTTTGCATGGAAGGAAAACAACCACGATTGCCATTTGCGTCAGAAACTGCTCCAAGAGCAAAACATGCCTTGGGAGTTGTAAATTCTGATGTGTGTGGTCCATTTCCAGTAGCATCGATTGGAGGGAATAAATACTTTGTGTTATTTGTTGATGAATTCACAAGAATGACATGGGTATCCCTTATTAAGTTTAAACACGAGGTGTTTGATGAATTCAAGAAGTTCAGAATGAAGGCTGAGAATCAGAGTGGTCAGAAGTTGAAGATTCTTAGAACTGACGGTAGAGGTGAGTATAACTCCAAAGAGTTCCAGAAGTTCTGTGAGGAGAATGGAATTGAGCATGAGGTTACTGCTCCTTATACCCCTCAACACAATGGTCTTGCTGAAAGAAGAAACTGCACTTTGCTTGATATGGTGAGAAGCATGCTAAAGGAGAAGAAACTTCCTCAGAAGCTCTGGGGAGAAGTTGTTGCCACTGCAACGTATGTACTCAACCGATGTCCTACGAAGAAGTTGAAGGAAATAGTTCCAATACAGAAGTGGACTGGAGATAAGCAAAGTGTTAGTCATCTGAAGGTGTTTGGTTCTGTTTGCTATAAACATGTTCCAGAAGCCAGAAGACAGAAGCTGGATGATAGAAGCAAAGCGATGATTCTGATAGGGTACCACAGTACAGGTGCATACAAGCTCTATTGTCCAGAAACCAACAAAATTGAATTCAGCAGAGATGTGATTGTGAAGGAATCAGAATTTTGGAATTGGAATAAGTCTCAATCTGATTCTGATGTTAGAACTTCTGAAGAAAGGTCAGAGTTAAGAATTTCTGAAGTTGGAGTAAACTCTGACATTGATTCTGATTCTAATAGTGATTCTGACTCTGGAGAAGACTCAGAAGATGAAGGTGACTCTGATGATCCAGACTCTGATGACCCAGACTCTGATGGTAATCCAGATTCTAGTGGCAATTCAGACTCTGGAAATATGCCAGCCCCTGAAGATGGTCAAAGCTCTGAAGGAAGTCAACCATCTGAAGCTAGAAACTCTGAAGCTCAAGACTCTGAACAAGTTCAGAGACCACAAAGAATCAGAAACATCCCCAGAAGATATGCAGAATTTGACATGCTGCAAGACACTGAAGTAGACTCTAAAGGAGAAGTTATTCAGTGTGTCATGTTAGTAGACTCTGAACCCATAAGTACAAAAGAGACTCTTAAGCAGAAGCTCTGGCTGAAGGCCATGAAAGAAGAACTTGATGCTATAGAGAGAAACAAGACTTGGAAGCTGACAGAACTTCCAAAAGACAAGAAAGCCATCAGCGTCAGATGGGTTTTCAAGCAGAAGTTAAAGCCAGATGGTTCAATTGGCAAACATAAAGCAAGGTTGGTAGCCAGAGGATTTCTACAGAAACCTGGGCTGGATTACTCTGAAGTGTTTGCATCTGTAGCAAGACATGAAACAATCAGAATGGTGATTGCAATAGCTGCTAACAGGAATTGGCCTCTGATGCATTTAGATGTAAAATATGCATTTCTGAATGGTCCATTTGTGAAAAAGAATCAGGAAGGGATGGTGTACAGATTATACAAAGCTCTATATGGATTGAAACAAGCGCCCAAAGCTTGGAATCAGAAGATTGATTCATTTTTCAAGAAGCAAGGCTTTCAGAAATGTGAGATGGAGTACGGTGTCTATGTTCAACATACTTCTGAAGGAAATATGACTCTGGTATGTTTATATGTTGATGATATACTGCTGACTGGAAGTTCTGAACAGGAGATAGTCAAGTTCAAGAAAGTTCTGATGAATGAATTCGAAATGACTGATCTAGGCAAAATGACATACTTTCTAGGGATGGAGTTCAGATACTCTGAGAAAGGTATTATTTTGCATCAGCTCAAGTATGAATTAGAACTTTTAAAGAGATTTAATCTGAAGAATTGTAAGATTGCTGTCACACCTTCTGATACAAATCAGAAACTGGATTCTGACTCTGATGGAAAGGATGTGGATGCTACAACCTTCAAACAGTTGGTTGGTTCTCTGAGGTATTTGTGCAATACCAGACCTGATATTTGCTATTCAGTTGGGATGGTTAGTAGGTTCATGAGTAAACCTAAGTGGTCCCATTACCAAGCTGCTGTCAGGATTCTGAGGTATATCAAGGGAACTCTGAAGTATGGAGTATTATTTCCTTCTGGAAGAAATGATGAGTCAGAACTTCTGAGTTATTCAGATTCTGATTGGTGTGGAGACAGAGTTGACAGAAGAAGTACGTCTGGGTACTTATTCAAATTTCTGGGAGGTCCCATTTCTTGGTGTTCCAAGAAGCAACCTGTTGTGGCGTTGTCAACTTGTGAAGCTGAATACATTGCAGGTGCTGTTACTGCATGCCAAGCTGTGTGGATTCTGAATCTATTGCAGGATCTGAAGATTAAAGTAAACAAACCTCTGAAGCTGATGATTGACAACAAGTCTGCAATCAATCTTGCCAGAAACCCAGTGTTGCATGGGAGAAGCAAGCACATTGAGACCAAGTATCATTTTCTGAGACATCAAGTTCAGAGGGGAGTGTTAGAAGTTGTACACTACATCACTCAGAAACAGTTGGCAGATGTTCTGACGAAAGCTATCAAGACTGATCAATTTCTCAGATTAAGGGATGGAATTGGTGTTACAAGTTTTGATGGAATGTGAATTAAGGGATGGTATTAGAAGTAATTCATATTTATTAGTTGTACTATTTTCTTAGCCCCTAAGTTTGTTAGAGGGTATTTTAGTATTTTATCCTATTCTAGTAACCCTAATTTTAGCTTATAAATAGGGTTGCAATCATTGTAACTTTTATCATGTTTCGTAGCCGTCATTCTCTTAATAGAATATTTCCGTTCATCATTTATTCTACCTTTGCACCAACAATTGGTATCTAGAGCTTCGGTTCGGATTCATTGGGAAACACGGGAAACACGGGAAACACGAGTGAACGTGAGGTCTTGTGTGTTTGATTTTGATTCTTAGATTCGTGTTGAATCCTGAACAAAATCTGATCAGAATTTTAATTCTGTGGGTTGGGAAACACTGTGAGAAATCTGAGTGTACTGTGCAAGGTAGAAAGATGAACGGAAACGGCAACATGAACACCAAACTTCCAGTATTTGACGGTAAAAACTGGAATCGTTGGATGATCCAAATGCGTGTATTGTTCGGTGCTCAAGATGTTCTAGATCTTGTCACTGATGGTTATGTTCCGGTAGCAGCAGATGCGACAGATGAACAGAAAAACGCGCAGAAGGAAGTAAGGAAGAAGGATCAGAAAGCATTGTTCTTCATTCATCAATGTGTTGATGTAAATGTGTTTGAGAAGATTGCAGATTCAACGACAACAAAGGTTGCGTGGGACACACTGGTTAGATGTTATGGTGGTGACGCATCAGTGAAGAAGGTGAAGCTTCAGTCCTTGAGAAAGCAATATGAGAATCTCAACATGAAGAATAATGAGAAAGTTTCTGAATACATCTCCAGAGTGATTCTGATCACTAATGAGATGAAAGCGTGTGGAGAAACTCTTTCTGAAGAAACAATCATGGAGAAGGTATTGAGATCCCTTACCTTTCAATTTGATTACATTGTGGTAGCAATAGAACATTCCAAAGATCTGAGCACCATGAGAATTGAAGAGCTGCAGAGCAGTCTAGAAGCGCAAGAGTTGCGTTTAACTGAGAGAACTTCTGAAAGGGAAGTAGAGCAGCAGACTCTGAAAGCAACTTCTGATAGGAGGTATCAGAAGCAGTCAAAAGCCAGGAGAAGATCTGATGGTGGTCAGAAGTCAGAAAGCTCAACCTCTGATAGACAAAAGAATGCTCAGAAGGGACAAGAGAAGTATGACAAGAAGAAGATCCAATGTTACTGTTGTAAGAAGTTTGGTCACTTTGCTAGAGACTGTTGGTCAAACAAGGAGAGAAAATCAGAAGAAGCAAATATAGCCAGAAGTTCTGATGACGAATCTGTGCTATTGATGGCCTCTAAATCTGATGATATGGATCTGATAGACTGGTGGTATATGGACACTGGCTGTTCAAATCATCTTATTGGAAACAAGAAATGGCTGGTTGACTTTGACTCTGAAAAGAGGACAAAGATCAGATGTGCTGATGACAAATATCTTAATGCAGAAGGTATGGGAAATGTCAGAGTGATTCTGAACAATGGGAAAACAGCATTGATTCAGAACGTGTGGTATGTACCTGGCATCAGAAGCAATCTGATGAGTGTGGGACAATTAATTGAGAAAGGTTTTTCAGTTACCATGAAGGACAATCTTCTGAAGCTGTATGACTGCAATCAGAAGTTGATTATGGAGTCAGAACAGGGAAGGAATAGAACATTCAAGGTGAATGTCAGAACTGCAGACTCAGAATGTCTTAGTGCAACAAGTGCTGAGAAGGAGAGTGAGTTATGGCACAGAAGATTTGGTCATTTGAATTTCAGAAGCTTAAAACATCTGAATTCAAAGAAGTTGGTACATGGAATTCCTGCAATTAAAAAGCCTGAAAAGTCATGCAAAGTTTGCATGGAAGGAAAACAACCACGATTGCCATTTGCGTCAGAAACTGCTCCAAGAGCAAAACATGCCTTGGGAGTTGTAAATTCTGATGTGTGTGGTCCATTTCCAGTAGCATCGATTGGAGGGAATAAATACTTTGTGTTATTTGTTGATGAATTCACAAGAATGACATGGGTATCCCTTATTAAGTTTAAACACGAGGTGTTTGATGAATTCAAGAAGTTCAGAATGAAGGCTGAGAATCAGAGTGGTCAGAAGTTGAAGATTCTTAGAACTGACGGTAGAGGTGAGTATAACTCCAAAGAGTTCCAGAAGTTCTGTGAGGAGAATGGAATTGAGCATGAGGTTACTGCTCCTTATACCCCTCAACACAATGGTCTTGCTGAAAGAAGAAACTGCACTTTGCTTGATATGGTGAGAAGCATGCTAAAGGAGAAGAAACTTCCTCAGAAGCTCTGGGGAGAAGTTGTTGCCACTGCAACGTATGTACTCAACCGATGTCCTACGAAGAAGTTGAAGGAAATAGTTCCAATACAGAAGTGGACTGGAGATAAGCAAAGTGTTAGTCATCTGAAGGTGTTTGGTTCTGTTTGCTATAAACATGTTCCAGAAGCCAGAAGACAGAAGCTGGATGATAGAAGCAAAGCGATGATTCTGATAGGGTACCACAGTACAGGTGCATACAAGCTCTATTGTCCAGAAACCAACAAAATTGAATTCAGCAGAGATGTGATTGTGAAGGAATCAGAATTTTGGAATTGGAATAAGTCTCAATCTGATTCTGATGTTAGAACTTCTGAAGAAAGGTCAGAGTTAAGAATTTCTGAAGTTGGAGTAAACTCTGACATTGATTCTGATTCTAATAGTGATTCTGACTCTGGAGAAGACTCAGAAGATGAAGGTGACTCTGATGATCCAGACTCTGATGACCCAGACTCTGATGGTAATCCAGATTCTAGTGGCAATTCAGACTCTGGAAATATGCCAGCCCCTGAAGATGGTCAAAGCTCTGAAGGAAGTCAACCATCTGAAGCTAGAAACTCTGAAGCTCAAGACTCTGAACAAGTTCAGAGACCACAAAGAATCAGAAACATCCCCAGAAGATATGCAGAATTTGACATGCTGCAAGACACTGAAGTAGACTCTAAAGGAGAAGTTATTCAGTGTGTCATGTTAGTAGACTCTGAACCCATAAGTACAAAAGAGACTCTTAAGCAGAAGCTCTGGCTGAAGGCCATGAAAGAAGAACTTGATGCTATAGAGAGAAACAAGACTTGGAAGCTGACAGAACTTCCAAAAGACAAGAAAGCCATCAGCGTCAGATGGGTTTTCAAGCAGAAGTTAAAGCCAGATGGTTCAATTGGCAAACATAAAGCAAGGTTGGTAGCCAGAGGATTTCTACAGAAACCTGGGCTGGATTACTCTGAACTGTTTGCATCTGTAGCAAGACATGAAACAATCAGAATGGTGATTGCAATAGCTGCTAACAGGAATTGGCCTCTGATGCATTTAGATGTAAAATATGCATTTCTGAATGGTCCATTTGTGAAAAAGAATCAGGAAGGGATGGTGTACAGATTATACAAAGCTCTATATGGATTGAAACAAGCGCCCAAAGCTTGGAATCAGAAGATTGATTCATTTTTCAAGAAGCAAGGCTTTCAGAAATGTGAGATGGAGTACGGTGTCTATGTTCAACATACTTCTGAAGGAAATATGACTCTGGTATGTTTATATGTTGATGATATACTGCTGACTGGAAGTTCTGAACAGGAGATAGTCAAGTTCAAGAAAGTTCTGATGAATGAATTCGAAATGACTGATCTAGGCAAAATGACATACTTTCTAGGGATGGAGTTCAGATACTCTGAGAAAGGTATTATTTTGCATCAGCTCAAGTATGAATTAGAACTTTTAAAGAGATTTAATCTGAAGAATTGTAAGATTGCTGTCACACCTTCTGATACAAATCAGAAACTGGATTCTGACTCTGATGGAAAGGATGTGGATGCTACAACCTTCAAACAGTTGGTTGGTTCTCTGAGGTATTTGTGCAATACCAGACCTGATATTTGCTATTCAGTTGGGATGGTTAGTAGGTTCATGAGTAAACCTAAGTGGTCCCATTACCAAGCTGCTGTCAGGATTCTGAGGTATATCAAGGGAACTCTGAAGTATGGAGTATTATTTCCTTCTGGAAGAAATGATGAGTCAGAACTTCTGAGTTATTCAGATTCTGATTGGTGTGGAGACAGAGTTGACAGAAGAAGTACGTCTGGGTACTTATTCAAATTTCTGGGAGGTCCCATTTCTTGGTGTTCCAAGAAGCAACCTGTTGTGGCGTTGTCAACTTGTGAAGCTGAATACATTGCAGGTGCTGTTACTGCATGCCAAGCTGTGTGGATTCTGAATCTATTGCAGGATCTGAAGATTAAAGTAAACAAACCTCTGAAGCTGATGATTGACAACAAGTCTGCAATCAATCTTGCCAGAAACCCAGTGTTGCATGGGAGAAGCAAGCACATTGAGACCAAGTATCATTTTCTGAGACATCAAGTTCAGAGGGGAGTGTTAGAAGTTGTACACTACATCACTCAGAAACAGTTGGCAGATGTTCTGACGAAAGCTATCAAGACTGATCAATTTCTCAGATTAAGGGATGGAATTGGTGTTACAAGTTTTGATGGAATGTGAATTAAGGGATGGTATTAGAAGTAATTCATATTTATTAGTTGTACTATTTTCTTAGCCCCTAAGTTTGTTAGAGGGTATTTTAGTATTTTATCCTATTCTAGTAACCCTAATTTTAGCTTATAAATAGGGTTGCAATCATTGTAACTTTTATCATGTTTCGTAGCCGTCATTCTCTTAATAGAATATTTCCGTTCATCATTTATTCTACCTTTGCACCAACAGAAACATACTAACTAACATCATTTTAATGATAAATAACATGTAGAAATATACTAACTAACAACATTTTAGTGATCAATATGGAAAAAGAAATGATCAATAAAAACTAAAATCATTTCACTGATACTAAATTCATTTCAGTGATTCTAAATCCATTTCAGTTAAACAAATGCAAGTGAAAAATAACTAATAGAAGAAGAACAACACGTAGAAACATACTAACGAACAACATTCCAGTAATAAAAATGGAAAAGCAAACAATCAAGAGAAACTAAAGCCAATTCACTAATACTAAAACCACTTTCGTGATACTAAAGTCATTTCAATGAAACAAATGCAAGTGAAAAACAACTCATAGAAGACATTGGTTCTACATCTTGGAAGAAGAAATTATCAAAATGGAAAAACAAACATTTCAGTGATATAAACCTATTGCTGGAAGAAAAAGCAAACATGGAAAAGAATAACAAACGTAGCTTAAATGTGATGACTTTCAATGTTCGAGTATTGATGAATGCCATATGTTGGAAGAGTTTTAATGAGAGTGACGATGAAAACCTCCTAGAATTTTTGCTAAGAGGATGACATTATGAAGTTAGAGCGTTGATAGGTAATGCAAATTTAGAGTCTAGTTCTCTGAAGTATTTATTCAAAAGAGAAATCATGATTGTTTTAAAAAAATCATGTGTATGTTTTAATTAAAAATATAAAATATAAAGAAGCACCATGGCGCTATATTCTAGGAATACATTTAAAAATTCTATCATGTCGGTTTTTTAGAAAAATTGAGGGATTTAAATATATAAAATTAAAAATTAAAAAAGGCTTTTGAAAAAATAGATTTGCAAATAGAATATGACGCTTCTAAGATATATAAAACCGAGGGATTTAAATATATAAACTTAAATAGAATATGACGCGTCTAGGATATATCCCCTCAATTTTTTATTTTTCGAGATGAAAGATTCATCGTAAAATGTCTTATTTGTTGTAGTGTGTGTGTGTGTGTGTGCGTGTGTGTGTGGTTTACTAATTCTCCTCTTATTGGGCCATTATGTGTGGTATATCCAATTCCGATAATTTCTCATTTTTCTCTCCATGCCATATTGCCTTGATCGAGTAAACAAACTTGCATTACACATGAATTTATATGATGATGTTTCGATTGTTGTATGCTATACATAGTTATTGAGTGTAAAACATTTCTATTATATGAATCGAGCCAACAATGAAAGTTATGATGGCTCAGAGAAAAGTTGATTTTGAATAATCACAGTAAGTGTAGCGAATAAAAAATATTTCTCCTATACAAATTAAATTGCCCTACTCAATCCACACGGATAAAATTTGGAACGAGATAGTCTTTTCCTTACAATTATAGTTACGATCAAACAAAAGTTTTATAGAGAACAAAAACACACAGTCCTAGTGCATTCAGGGTTTCTAGAATATTATATTACTGACTATCACCTCGACATAAGAGTTATATTTATAGAACCACTTACATGCGTTGTATTTTATGATGTACCACACTTCTCTAACTTGAGTTGATGCATTGTAAGAATGCGTAACCAAAACACTAATGAATCTTATTCAATTGTTTAGTAGTTTCACGTATGTATGTCCTTCCGTGTATTTAATACTATACACATTGAACGATATCAAAGAACACATCATTATTATCTAAGTGACAGAAAATGGCCTAAACATAACCTTTTTGTGATAATGATTATGTGTATAATTACTCATTTGTCCTTATATTTATATTGAACACAAATGTAGTATCATTGATGTGCAGTCTAATAATATATTCCTAGATATTCAAATATAAATAGTAACAGTAAAGAAACTTGATATTCCACATTGACTTATTTTAGCAAGAACGTGTTGAAATTTTGTTTAATTAGAGATAAAATATCACACACAATGTTGAATCAATGTGTAAATAAGATTGTATGCAATAATAGATAAACGGTTAAAAAAAGTAATAAATAAAAGACACAATAAATTGCTAACCATACTCGATGATATTGTCACATATATCTAGAGGACAGTAGCCCAGTGAAAAAGAAACTCATTGATAATAAGTAGTCAATAATAAACTACGGTCTTATCTGAACTACCCCTAGCTCAAGACGTTTTTTCTAATACTACCCTTGAATTTCAACTTAGGCTCCCCTAAATATGAGATTCACTCATTTTCACTCAAACACTCTCCCAAATGTTTGTAAGTCTTTAACAATAAGAAGGTGATAAACTTCACAAGAAAAAAACACAATTATGTCTCTCAAAGAATTGTAGAAAATAACACAAAACATAGTTAAACAAAACTAAGACAAGCTTTGTTTCTTAATCAGCAAAACATCCACTACAATTTCATGTGATGAACGTATGTTTTCTTTCTTTATATAGAGCCAATTCGACTAGCAGGCTCATTAGGTTTTCACAAAAACAATCTATAAAATATCCAATCTTAAGCAAAATAAATCTTTCCAAAATAAATCATGCGAATTTTATAACAAATAAATCTTTCTGAAAGAAACGTTCCCAAAAATAAAGCATCAGTGGTTAATGGATCCAAGATTCGTGTCATACCCCAATTTTCCCCCTCATTCAATAAACCAGTGCATTCATGATTCATCAATACATTTGCATCATTTTCATAGCATAACATTCATTTCATGTCACATAATGCCTAAAATGTAAACCATAATAAATTTTCGGATCTACAGACAGACCGATCGAATTGATTCTCAAATATACGATAAATTAGCGAGCGAAAAATTTCAAAGTCGAGCTTGCAAACGTTAGTTTTATTAATCCATAGTTCGCGTAGTTTAACCTGACGTGCTCGTTTTGTTTTTTCAACTACTTTTTCAGTCGCATTTTGATCGGTATGAGCCTTTTAACCAATCATTTTTTGTTTCAAAATTTGATCAGAACCCGTAGGTTTTTGAGAAGTTTATTTTGCCTTAATTATTTTTGTGCAGTCAGTTTAATTTTTCGAGCATTTTCACGTCTGATTTTTATTTGTTTTGAATCTTTTTATTTTTGTTTGTATTGTCAATTTATTTGAAATAATTAAATAAAATTATTTATGATTTCATTTAAATTTTATATTGATTATTCAAATTTGTTTGATTTTTAGTGTTTTTAATTTTTTATCACTAAAATAATCTCATGAGGGTAAGATTGGAATTGCATAAATTGATGTAGCTCTAATCTTATATATATATATATATATATATATATATATATATATATATATATATATATATATATATATATATATATATATATATATATATATATATATATATATATATATATATATATATATATATATATATATATATATATATATATATTGCTGAAAGCAAAGGTGGACAACCTAGACCAATCTGCGACGCAGACTAAAGCGTGCATGAACCTCTCTTTCTAAGCTAGGAAATGAAATGAAGAGTGATTGAAAAATCATCTTCATTAACGCTACAGTGAGAAAAAAATATAAGCCATGCTATAACAACCAACAACACACAATCATCATCCACTAACAACACCATGAAAACGCAATGTAAACCTTACAACAACCATCAACACAACCTTCATCATGTTTCAAACTAAACTACATACACACCAACTCAAAGCCACTCATAACCACACGAACTCCTCCTAATGAACACCATGAAACTCGTCTTATCATCACTTTAAACACAACAACCACGAAAACACCATAAAATCTAGCGAACAACACTTTCTCTCCCAACAAATCGATGCACCTTCACCACCATTTTCAATCCACAATCCAAACAACACGCGCACCACCAAACAAAACCATCGTAAAGCTCAACAATTGGCTATTGTCGTTGTTGTTAGAAGGCAACAAGAGATTTTTAGGACTTTTGGAAATCAACAACAACAGCAGCAGGAGTTTTTGAGGTTCAGTGGTGGGTTTGATGTGGATTCGGTATCTATTTCTCCAAGTGGGTTCAACTAAGTATCCCCAGTGTCTACTGGTGTTATTGCTGATTGATTATCTCCTTCTTTGAACTTGGGATCTTTTGACAATACTTATCACCAACAACAACAACCCAACTGCCAGGAGCACCGCTGTTCCCGCATTGATTCCGACTGCATCAACATCCCCATTGATTCCGACTGCATCAACATCCCCATAGGTTTGTTTTGTTTTATTATATCCATGACACGTGTCAGTTTTCAATTTGATTGGTTTAAATATTGAAACTCCCTTTGACCAAGCAAGGCGCCATTTCCTTGATGTTGGTAGCAACAACATTTTTGTTTTCCTTTTTCTTTTTTTATAATAATATTAGTGATTAGGGTTAGTGATGGGCCTTAGGCCCATCCTTGTTACTTAGTGATATCCCTCATAACAGGCCTGCACCCTATGGCCCAACTTTCTTATTTGGCTTCAAGTTTTTCTTATTTATTTTTCACTACAAACTTAAAAGAATATTATCCTTTTGTTTGTTTATTTAATAAAATTATAAAAGAGTATTTGAATTTTCTTTTATTGACTTTCTAAGTTATTATATTTTATTTTATCAAAACCAAATGAAGTAAATTGGTATTTTTTTTTTAGGGTTTTAGAATTAACCTTGACTCGGGGATTAAATTGTTTGACTTTTGATTGAATTATGAATGCTTGCATGCCTTGTGTGATAATTGTATGATTGTAGGCCATATTTGATTGTATGTCATTGCATGATTTATTTGATCTTGTATGAAGACCTTTGATTGTGTATAATAAAGTCAACATTCAAGATAAGGTTCAAATACTTTATCAATATCAGTTGAGTATTCCAAAGATGTCACCATTTCACATTTCTCATTTTTCATTAACTTCAAACTTTTTTTTTCATTTACACGAATCAAACCTCGATCAAACATTGAGTGACTTTTCCTAAATCAGACATAATATCAAATTCTTTTTCTAAACAAACACGAAAGAAGAGGGATGTTGGAATCTAGCGTTCCAGTAGAACCCTCGAATGATTGGTTCTGAGGCATGCATCTTGGGATAACCATTAATTATTATTTTTCGCTCTCAAAACACTTAATAAATTTGGATTAAAAAGGGTCATTGAGTTCTAGCATTCCGACATAACCCTTTGAACAGTCGATTCTAAGACACACGTCTTGTTCTTATCAAGCGTTCATTATCCATCAAACAATTTTTCTTAAAAAACCTTGAATGAAAAAGGATAGTTGGAATCTAACATTCTGGTGGAACCTCAAGTGTATGATCCTAAGGCTCATGTCTCATCCTCATAAAACATTTGTCATTCACTTAAAACATCCAACACATCAAACTATTTTCTCGCCGCCGTGCGATTAATATTTCTAAAACCTTTCTCAAACGAATGATATTTCATCTCGAGACGATGCAAAATATAGCTTCGTCCACAGTCGTGTGAGTTGAGATAAGTGACGTTTCCCATGAATGTTGATATGTAGAAATTCATTCAATATGATGCAAACGCTCGATTTTCACCTATTTTCGGTAACAAGCAATATTTTCCCTCGATTGAGACAAAATAGCTTTCGCTAAAATCGACCAACAAACAAACATGTTTTACCCATAACTAAGTATGCCTTGTGTTCTCCATCGCATCCGGAGATATGTAGGAGCAAGACCCACAATCTTGTTAGATGCATTAATAAAAAAAAACTTTGTGCGACCCCTTTCCTTTTTTCTCTTTAATATTTTAAAAAATAGAAGAAAACAAATGACATAAGCTAACATTCAATCGCAAATATAACTAAAAGGTTTCCGTTGAGTACAACGGACGTGAGGGGTGCTAATACCTTCTCCTTGCATAATCGACTCCTGAACCCAAATATGGTTTCTAAGAACATGTTCTTTTCCAAAGGTTTTATCAATATTTTCCTATTCCTTCATTGTGATAAATAAATTTCGGTGGCGACTCTGTTTGAACATTTTTTTCGCGAGCATGAGATGTGTTTCGCGAAGATCGTATTTTTTGAGGTACGACAATTCCTAATAACTTATGTGACATCTTGTTGATAAAAATAATTCAATCCATATGAAATAACAAACTCCTCATTTGACTATTTTAGGATAAAATAAAACTTGGATGTTCTTGGGATCTTACTTAACAGAGAGATGAATTAAAGTCATTCTTGACAAATGCTACGTGCTAATCAAGATGGAGACCCCAGCCATGAAGGAGAGGATAATGAGATTGAATGGGATGTTCATCGATCTTAACAAGTTAGTATCAAGATCCTCCAACCTTGTACCTCTCTTTTATAGACTTCTAAGGGAAAAGTTATAGTTTGATTAGACACCTGAATGTGACCAAGTCTTTACTTAGCTAAAGCTTGTTCTCTCAAAATCCCCGATCATATCAAGGCCCTTTACCGAAATACTTTATTCAATTTATCTAGTTGTCTCAAACAAAGTAGTGATTGATCTCTTTGTCGGGGAGGTAGGAACCAATATAACCCATTATACTAGATTTATAAGATACTTGGAGGCCCATAAACCTACTACCAAAAGACTGAGAAGATTGCTTTGGCCCTGGTTATAGTGTCAAGAAAATGAAATTGTTGACCCATGATAAAGAACTCGAGAGAAAACCTTGAGTTAAAAGACACACATAATAGGTAGAACTTCGCTTAGCCAAAAACAGATAATTCCGCCCTTCTGTGCATAAGTAACCATCTAATTTAGTTAGACGATTGTTCCCACAACACACCATATCATATGCTAGCGGTTTCAATCGCTTATGATATATAAGGGTAAAACGCATTATTTCAAGTATACCAATTTATTCTCACCCCAACATTACTTTTGGTTCTCTCACTGATTTTGGCGTTTGAGTATTAATCTCGCAGTAAGGCCGACCTAAGGGTAAGGCGACCGAGCAAGGGCTTTAGGCCTCGAATTTTTGGGCCAAAAAAATGCCTAAAAAATTTCAATTTATTTATAAATATAAAAAATGACATATAAATTATAAATATTCTTAAAATGATGTTGGTTAAAGAAAGACCTCAAATTGCTTTGGTCTTTTTGGTTCAACTCTTGACAATCATAAAAATTTATTTTTTAAAATATATTTTAAATACATCACTTTAAAAGTTGTTTGAGGCCTATAAAGAAATTGGATTAGCCCTACCTTGTAGGTCCACTCTACTTCATCGTTTCGAAAGTATTGTTTCACCTATGTGAGACGTAGCTTCATCGCTTCATCTTCTGCCTCTAGTTCTTCACTAAACACCCATAAATAAATGGATTAAAATAATTTATGAATTGACTCTATTTGAATCGACAAATTTGAAGATTGACCTTCACCCACGAACACCCATAACCACTAAAGGAGAGAAAAATACACAAGAAAGGGGGATTGAATTTACGAAAAGAACTCGTTTCATTTCTAATTAACAACTTCAGATTTTGAACAAAGTTCAGAGTCTAAGTTCGGAAATAAATATAGCAGCGAAAATAAAGATGCTCTAAAGTAAATACAAGAAACACACCAAGATTATTCTAGTTCCTCTCCTCAACTGAGAGTAGTCCAGTCCCCCTGCCTCAACAAGAGCTTTTCACTATAACCAAATAAGTTACAAATTGCCCAAGAACACTTGCAAGACACTTCAATGCTAAATCAACCTAGAAAAAGACTTTTGCTCAAGCAACCTTGCAAGAGTCTTCTGCTCAATCAACCTAAAAAGATACATCCTTGCTCAAGTACATAGACAAGAAACTTCTTTGCTCAAGCACGCAGGCAAGATACTTCCTTTACTTTAAACAAATAGTTTAGTAGAAATGATAAACATTATACTTATATACATAATCAGAAGTATAGCAGTTGTGCAATAACCACAAGGTTTTTAACCTCTTAAGGTTTCTAAGATATACAAAGATAAGAAATCTTAAGATCTTATGCAATAATAGTTACAAATGAAAGCTCAGAGTTATGCTTAAGATATTGTATTGCATTATTGTAAACCTTCCTTAAAATCTTCAACTTCCTTTTATAGAGGTAGATAAAGAGTCGTTGGTGGGTTTGAACATAAGAGAAAACTTACTGAAAAGGCATTCCAAGAGAGACGTTGGAGAATGTATCTGGTTAGAAGCGTTGGAAAAAGTATCTAGTTAGAAGCATTGTCCACTAAATAATGGCATTGTTCAGAACACCTTTCGAAGTACTAGGTGTTGTACCCCAAAATTTTCCCTCCCTCTTTCCTAGTCTTCCATCCAACCATATGACTTGGGATCATTTGCATACATTCATAATTCATTCATATGCCTCATTCCTTCACTAATGGATCACCATGGATTCAAAACCCTAGGCTTGTGAAGTTAGGGTTTGTGTGAATATCAAGCTTCAAAAGCATGGTTTGACTATCTCATCAAGCATAGGGATTGTCCAGGCAATCCTCAAGGGTCCTCAAAACCCTAATTCCTCAAGATATGATGATGGGATCTCATGGAGCTGCTCTGAATCTTGTCTTGACCATCAAAACCCTAATGAGGGCTCAAACATTGGAAGACTTATTGTTGAAGCATATTATGGTGTTCAAAGGACTTGTTTGAGGGATAGGCCTAAGGGAAACCCTAATCAAGGAGATGATGAATCTGATGGACTTGGTGGCTTGACTTTTCATCTAGTAACATCCATAACCCTAATGTCACCCACTTTTCACCTATTGTCATGTACATGGTCTAATCTTAATTTGGTCTCCTTTGGGCATTGGCCTTGAATCCACCTTGGTCTCAATGTCATATTGTTTGGTCCATCTGATTGTTGGTGCATCTATGGTCTTGGTCATCCAAACCACAAGTTCTTCTTATGTCACAAGCCATTGATGATCACACCATTTGATTCATGGACATCTCATTCAAACCCTAGTCTTATACCCTCATTTCATGCCCTTGTTAACATACGGTGTCAGCCAAGTCATGTTCTTTGTCACAATCAAGCATTCAAGTCATGAAAAAGAAAAAGAAAACCAATTTGAAAACCAATTTCAAGTCATTTTTCAAGCCATTTCAATCCATTTCACATCATTCTAAACCACCACATTTGATTCTACATGAAAAATTACAAGTCTTGACAATTTTGACCATTTGTTGACTTTGGTCAACAGTTGACTTTTTGGTCAACTTTGACCAAAGTCAACCCAAAATCCCAAAACCCTAAAATTACCCAATCATCAATTCAATGTCCATTTACAAGAAAAATACAAAGAAAAGTGAATTTTGACCAATTGTTGACTTTGGTCCATAGTTGACTTTTTGGTCAACTTTGACCAAAGTCAACCTCCCCATTTCTCGACCCCCAAAAACCTAATCTAACCCACTTGGCCTTGACACCCAAGGTTTCGATTTGATATGATTTGCTTGGTTTCTTCATTTTCAAGTAATTTGGCCCATTGGTAATATCATGCTCACCATGCCTTTGTTTGAGCCTTTACCTAACCATGCTTACTTGTCCATCCATCCATGACCTGCAAGATGAATAACAACATGACCAACACAATCAATGTTCAAGTAAAGGCATGATAAAGCAAGTCGAGACAAGAGCATGTTTGAAATGAACCATGGTTTTCTAATTTCATGTAGCTGCATTTTGCTTGCAATGAAGACCACTGCCATGACCTACAGATGGTGGGAAGCAATACCATGTTAAAATATGAGAAGCCTAGTGAAGCAAGGCATGGCATGAACTGCAGGTAATCACCATCAACCAAACAAAAAGAAGTGCAGATTAGGGTATGTTGTAATAGCCAAACTGGGGCCTGCAACACACAATTATCATTAGCCTGTTGCAGCAATCAACCAATACACAACAAAAAGGTTACAGCAGGCCATAGTTTAATGGACAACAACCCTCCATGACAATTCAGCAGCAATGAAAATCGAATTGGAAATTCACCATCTTGTAGCATGACACAACCCTGGCAATGGCTTACCATTTAGTAGTAACAACATGGAACCAGTTGCAGACTTGATGCAATTAATAGATGCTCATGCATAAACCTATCAACCAAGTCATAACCAACAATAGACATCACAAATACTAGGGAATGAAGTGTGTTGACTTACCATGAACCTAAATCCCCAAGACCTGTGTCCAACTCAAGCTGAACCATGTCCATAACCATTGAGACTCAACCTGCATGTGACTCTTTGCAGCCAAGCACCACATAAGACAATGACAAGGTCACAATCAATTAATGGAATGTGACCCTGCTACAACATACCTGCTGCATATAACCAGGATTCAGCAATACTAACCTTGTTGCATCAGAATCATAGGCCAACTGTGCCAAATCAAGACCATCATCCTGCAATGTCAAATGCTAAGCTGCAAAGGCAGAACTAAGGCATTGAGTTGACCTGCAACACACTTGCTATAATGCTATGAACCAAATACAACATGAAACCTGCTGCCACTTGAGTGAGTTCCTAAATCTTGCTAGCAAGGCAACTAGTCATAGCAGTAGAAACCAAATTCAACCTACAAGCCACAAACATGATTACCACATGATCAAGCACCTAAAGGACAAACTCATGAGCATTACCCTGCACAACCAGAACACAACCATACATTTACTAACTCACACTTGCAAATCAGCACCAAGTTAAACCTTCAAAACTTGTTTCCAACTTAAGCCTACATGTTTGTTACCTTACAACTCAACAAAATATCAGACATAACAACTTACCACAAGCTAAATTGGTAGGAGGTTTCAACATGGTTCACACAGGTGCATTGCAAACAACAACCATATGACCAAGTCTGAACCTGAAGCATGGGCATCTCAACAGTAGTGCATCATCACAACAGCGGGACACACGCCTCAAAGCAACACCCTGTTCCAAGCCTGCACCAAAATTCTTCCACTGTCAATTATAGCCAAACCAAGTATGAGCATGATTTTCCACTAGGTGATGAGAACAAGCAGGCATCAATGCAAACTAAATTCAAGTATGTTATGAGCCTAACATTCAAAATTTGTGTCAAGCACATTAGCATTGCATCAATCAATCCAAACAAGTGAACCAACAACACATGGCATTACCCAAATCCAATCCATGGCATTACCAACCTCATTGAACAAACCTTGAGATCAAGAGAGGTCCATGAATGGTCTTTGGCTTAACCATAGAACTTGCATTAAAACATCATTGTCCAAGGCAGTGCAAAAGGGAAGCAGAGCAAAACAAGTATGTGCAAATAGTGGAAATATAATCATGTTGGAGCTTGTGAGGCATTGACATAACATAACACAACTTTTCCTAGTTCAAATCACAGTCAAATAGGCATTCAAGAAAACCTGTGCGGCAGGTCATGACTGAAGCTGCAAGGACAAATCCACTTAAGTGGTAACCTGCTACATCCAGTTTGTGCATCAAGGCCACTAACATTCATTCTGCATCATTCCAAGCCAAGCCAAGGTCACTTAAATTCAACTTGTAACTTGGACAACAGGTCACAAAAACATTTTCACAAGACTTCAATCTAATCCTAACTTGTAATAGCCTGTCCAATTTCATTTCATTCACTCATTAATCAATTAAAACCAACCTAGTTAACTGAGTTCATCACTCATTAACTAACTGAGTTTGCTATCAACTCAGTGAGTCATGTCCAACTAACTCCTAACCATACTTAACTAATTCTTAACCTCACTCCAAAGCTAACATTGGCCAAACCTAAGCTCTATTTAAGAAACTCATCACTCACATTTTGAAGCCCTTGTAATTTTTGCTTGAACCTGCATTCTCTCTGTCTCTTGCATTCTCTTCCCTCACCCTCACTAGAACTCAATCTCTCTCTCTCAAAAAAGCCATTGAAGCTTCACATCGAAGCTTCAATCTCTCTTGAGCTAAGCCATACTACTCCTGATTTCCATTGATCTATGCTAGAGAAAGAAGAAAGAGACAAAGCAAGGAGAAGAAGAAGAAGGAATCAAGGTCAGAAAACCCACCGGCGAACTGTTCCGATTGTCTTCTCCGGTATGTAATTTCATTTTCAGCTGAGTTTTCTTGATTTGAGCTCACCAATAGGTAGTATTTGGAGCGCAGAGTGGAAGCCCTATGGCAGTGAGGTCGGATTCGCACCATACACCCTTTAATTTACCTTTTAGGGATTAGGTTTCTTCCCTTTAGAGGTGCGATTTGGCCAGGGCAAGGAGCGCCTCTATGATTCACATCCATTTTGGTACTCAGTGTGGCGTGACGTTTCGATTGAGGTAGGGTTTGAAGCCTTAGGCTGACACCGGCATCGGCGACGGCCGCCAGTGCAATGAATCAGGACGAATGGGAAGTTACGCGCTTTTGGAATGAAGTTTAAAACCTGTTGACTTGTACAAGTCAACATGGATGAGTGTTTGGGCTCAATTACTGAAGCCTAGGACAATTTTCTCTTTACACCACCATTTCCGATACACCCTCAGTGGCTATTGAAAGAAATGAGATTTGGGCTTAGCCAACCCCATTGGCATTCTTCTGATTCACCCTACGTCTTCAACGTACACCCCCCAATAGCTTTTGAGAGAAAATGAAAATTGGGCTTAGCCAAGCCCATTAGCGCATTCACTAATTCACCAAGCAATTTCAGCTTCTACCCCCTGTTTGGAGTGTTGTTGAGGCATTTTGGGCTCAAACGACCCACTTCATATTTCGCTGCACATAACCCCCTGTTTTTGGATTCTTGCTGGATAAACCAAACCAGTAATGGGCTCGTTGGGCATCCCATTAACCTGGATTCCTATACACACCACCAATTGTTTTTTTTGGAATTTACTTGCTCTACAAAAACAACAGTGGGCTCACTTTACAGCCCATAAATCATAATTCAGTTTACACCTCCCTTGCCATGTCACACCTCTCAATTTAATTGATCTTTAATTTCTTTTAATTATTTGTTTACAATTTAAATAGGTTAATTAGCAATATATTTAGAGTAACTAGGACATAAATTGACAATTAGAACTTAGATTTTGATTTTAGGATTTAATTAGCATATTAGGATTTAATTAGGATTTTCATTAAAATTAATTAGGACTTTTAAATAGAAATTTAGTTAGGAATAATTGGGATTTGGGTTGAATGTAGAATTACATCATTTTACAAGATTAGGATATAATAAACTTTAGACCATGAATAAAATTAGACATATTTTGGTAAATGACCATTTTGCCCTTATGGGCCTATTTTTGGTATTTTGTGTTAGAATTGCATGATCCCTTTAGGATTAGAATGTGATATAGAATGTAATTGTTTCCTTATAATTTTAGGACCTAACATAGGCCTTTTAATCAATATTTAGACCAATTTGTACATGCTCCTTTAGGACTTCTAACTTAGAATTTTAATCAATTTCAATACATGATCCCTTAGGATAGTTTCTAACAATTACTAACTTTGATTAGATCCAAACCTAGTTCCCTAAAAACAAATAAAACCCATTATTAAATTGATCAAAAACAATTTTGATTAATTAAATCCTTTGAACTTGTATAATACCACAGTCTAAATTGAGTGACCAAAAGACCCTTGGTCACTTAATAAGACTTTTCTTCCAAGCTGTAGAGCTCAAGGCCTTAACTCAAGATCTTCAATCAAGGCATCCTCAGTCACACCAAGCAGCGGATTATACAAGATAAATCAAAGGTCAACACTTGGTAAATACGATTCAAATTGTACGAGACGAGCCTTAAGTAATGAGGAATGATGATGGGGAGTCTCTCTTACCCTTGTCTAGAGCGACTTCGTGTATGGGGTGTATGCCCCAAATATTCAAAAGCGCTCCCCCTTATTCATAGACATTAGTACAATACGAATCGATTAAACTACCAAGTCTTCTGCATACAAGTTCAACATCAATACAAGGATTAACAACAAAGGTTCTTCACCAACAACTTGTCATTCAAGAGAAGTATCATGCGAAACGAGCCTTAAGAAATAAGGAATGATGAGAGAGAGTCTCTCCTATCCTTGTCTAGAGCGACTTTGCGTATGGGGCGTATGCCCCAAAGATTCAAAGCGTTTGCCCTTATTCATAGACTTTAGTGTGATTCCTATCAATCGACTGTCAAGTCTCTTATCACTTCACTCTTCATTCCATTCTAATCAATTCAATCTCAATCATTCATTTCTTTTTCCTCCATCATCTTGTTTTCAGCCCTAGTGGGCTGAACTACGAAAGCTCTGATTTCCTTATTGCACTATAAGGGTACGTAGGCAGGAGAACCCAGTTTCTTCGCGAGCTATCTTATATATTTCTATCTTATTTATCATTCTACCTTCTCTATCACATGGATCATTCTCCATTCATTCAATCTCAACCACCTTTTTGAGATCAATCATACTTCTCCTTGGACGCCTTGTCCATCCTTTTAGGACGTCCTGATGACAGTCCACCTCTTCAATCAAGAGTTGTTTGGACAAACAACCCCAAACACTTAATTCAGTCTTTCTTTTTGGCTTTACCTTATAGTGGCGGCCTGCTAGTCCACGTATTGGTAAATGCCTACTTTGCTCTTCGATTAAGAGTTTATCCTTCTCTTGGATCCAAGCTACTATCCTGATTCGATCTCGAATTGTCGATTCCCCAGCAAGGGATATACTCCTTGTACTCCAGTACTGCAATCATTCTTTGAATGGGTGTTTATCTTATGAGTCCCCGTTGCTTAGACAAACCTCTCTCTCTATTTCTCGTAGTTCCGAACTACGATTGCTCTGACTTTCTCATTGCACAATGAGAATACGTAGGCACGAGGATGCAAATCTTTGGAGAACATACTTCTAATTATTCCTCCTTCGCCTTAGGGCATCATCCATATCTCTCACTATTCAATATCTACCTTCGATCATAAATCGTTCATCCAGTGACATACAGTCTCTTGGACATCGAAATACACTTTCTTTGGAATTCCATATACACCCTTTTAGGACACCTAATGTAGTCCACATTTCTACCTAGAGTTGTTTGGGCAAACAACCCCAAACACTTAACTCCTTTATTTTTTAGCCAAAACCCTACAATGGCGGCCTGTTAGATGCCCAAAAGTGCTTATTTGAGTTATCAAATGTGGGCATCTTTCACTCCTTTTTGTTGCTAAAGTGTTCGAAACCGCCTTTGTTTTAGATGAATTCCAATACAATGTTAAACGATCTTGGTACCTTTAATTTGTGCATTATTGTGCAGGAATTAGGCATGAACTAATAGAAAATGAAGGCACAAGGAAGTTGGCAAAGGGACCAAGAGAAGAATGCATTCATCAGCTTGCTCGCTAGGCGAGTGGTGTAGTGAAGTGCTCGCTAGGTGAGCACCCAGCGAGCTGCTAGCGAGCATTGCCAGAATTTTACAGTAGCAAACATCAACATACTCGCTAGGCGAGCAGGAGCAGCTAGCACTTGCTTTCTAGGCGAGCCACTAGCGAGCTCCCAGCGAGCAATTCCAGTAGCAAAACCTTCTGAACTCGCTGGAGTGAAGGTGGAAGCGTAGGCTTCGCCTAGCGAAGGTTTCATCGCCTAGCGAACATGAAATCTGGCCAAAGATATTTCTCTGGGCGCAGGTGCCTTTGGTGCCTCATTTTGGGGCTCGCTAGGCGAACCATTCTGCTCGCCTAGCGAGCATGACAGCTCAGACAGCAGTAGTATAAGTAGCAGGGGCTACTTTTTGGAACCATACTTCCATACTTTGTACTTTTACTTAGCATTTTCTTAGATATTTTCCAGCATTGCTCTAGAGATATTTTGTAACCTAGAAACCCATTTTTCTTCATCTCTTAACATTATTCTACAAAAAGAAGGTGGATTCCCATCCAATCTCGATTCTTCGACTCAGATGTTGATCAACCTTCTTCCGAAACTTGTTGACCAAGCCACCATGAAAATGAGTGGCTAAGTTCTTCATTTTGTCAAGGTTAGATGTAGATGATCATTAGCTTTGTGTGTAAATGGGATGATCTTCATTTGTAAACTCTTTAATGATGAATATATGGTGAAAACTTTGTTTTATCGATAACTTTTTGTGTTGGTTTATGATCGAGAGATGTTTACCAACTCTTTACCTAGGTTTTCATCCAATCTTGTTTGTTAGCTAGAGATAGTAATGAATGATTTTTTTCACCATAAAGTTGAACCAAAAAGTTGTCATTTTGATAGATTGTGTTAGAGATAAACAATGGATCAAAATGGGAAAACCCACAATGTGTGTTAGAGATAAACACATTGGGAGAACTTTGTGAAATAATTTATCATCTAAAGGAGTTTATGAGTTTTGTTGATCGAACATATACATGCAAAGTGATCGTCGAACCCTAACTTTGACAATCTTTCTCAAATAGAAAAACCAAAACTTTTACCGCATTTTCTTACACTTTTATGCAAGCTACCGTGACTAAAACCAAAACCCCATTGTTACTACGAGTTAAGAATTAAAACAATTGTCGAACGGCGGTGATATCTCACAATCCCTATGGAGACAATAACAAAAACCCGACACCAAAACTACACTCAACAAAATGGCGCCGTTGCTGGGGATTGTGAATTGATATTGCGAGCATCGCAATAGTTGCTTAATTTTTAACTTTTGAATTTTTGACTTGTGCTTGTAATTTGTTTGGTTTTGTGTGCAACTTTCGTTTTATGCGAGGGCAGGTTCCTGAGGACGAACTTATTTTTGATCCTGAGATCGAAAGAACCGCTAGGAGACTGAATAGCAGAACGAGACGAAGGAGGCAACAAGCTAGACAACGACAAGAACAAGGAGAAAGTTCTTCTACAATACATCCACCACCTTTCATACCTATCATGGATCAACCACCACAACCACCGCCCATGTCCACACCTTGTGTCAACAGTCCAAGGAATACTGATCAGTTTGCCAACCACACGGGAAGGCAAGCGGAGATGAAAATGGGAACTCTTAACCTACTATATGGAAGTCCATTCACCAGAATGGACCATGAAGATCCCTTTGCTTTTCTCACCAAATTTTATGAGATAGCATTGGCGGTCGGAGTTGATCAAGCTCAAGAGCTACCGTTGTTCAAAAGATTATTTCCCCACGCTTTGCTCGGCAAAGCAAAAGATTGGTACTTGGATCAAACACCTGCAGTCATGACGGATTGGAACGTGTTGGAAGAGAAGTTCATTGAAAGATTTTTCTCCCACAACCGTTTCATGGAATCCAAAACGGCAATCTCCGTGTTTTTACAAGGGACCAACGAATCATTGAATGAGGCATGGGAAAGATTCAAATCCATGCTTCGGAAGTGTAAAGGGCACGGATTTGACGAATTGACTCAAATCCACATTTTCAAAAATGGCCTTCAACCAAATTGCAAGACTTTGTTGGATGCTACCTCGGGTGGTTCCTTGTTGTCTAAAAGCGCCGAAGAAGCTACTGATATCATAAATAGAATGGCTCTAAATGACCTCCAAAGTCAAAGTAGAGGCAACTCTTTGAAGAAACCGGGAGTGCTTGAACTTGGGACGAACGATGCTATTCTTGCCCAAAACAAACTCATTTCACAACAAGTGGAACTCTTAACGCAACAAATAAAAGAGTTGAGAGAACCTTCAAAAGCTAAACAAATAGCTTGTTGTGAGCTTTGCAAAGGTGAGCATGACACCGGATTTTGTCCACCTCCCGGGTTCTAAGAAGTAAACTACATGGCGAACCAACGAGACTACCAACCGAGGCAACAACAACAACAACCGTATCAACCACATCCTCAAAATCAACAACAACACTTTCAAGGGAATCAAGGGTTCCAACCAAGGAGTAACTATTACCATAACCAAGGTTATGGGGGTGGTAATTCTAGTCGTCAAAACCCTCCCCAAAATCCTTACCAACCTCAACAACCGCCGGTCGTGACTTCAAAGTTGGAAGAGACATTGACACAATTTATGCAAATGTCGATGGCTAATCAAAAGAGCAACGATGCGGCAATCAAAAATCTCTAGACTCAAGTTGGACAACTTGCTAAACAACTAGCGGAACAACAACCCGGTCCATCTTTCTCGGCGAACATGCAAACGAATCCTAAAGAACATTGTAAAGCGATAACGACGAGAAGTGGAAGGGAGTTGGTTAGCGAGAGTAAAAAAAGAGATGAGAGTGAAAAAAGAGAGGAAGAGAAAACAAATGAGGAGAAAATAATAGAGGATAGTGTTGATGGTGAAGTTGGAGAGTGGAGTGAGGAAGAAGTTGAAGAGGATGAAAAGAATGGTGAAGTTGAAAATAAAGAAAGTGTGGAAATTGAGAAAAATAAGAATGATGAAGTGATAATGGAGGAAGTGAAAAAGAAAAGAGCGAGAAGTTCTAGAGTTGCTAAAGGAAAAGAGGTAGTGAGCACTACTCCAATCCAAAACCTTCCGTATCCACATGCTCCATCTAAAAGGGAGAATGAACGACATTACGCCCTGTTCATGGATATTTTCAAACCACTGCAAGTTAACATTCCGTTTGCCGAAGCATTGGAGCAAATGCCTAAGTATGCCAAATTCATGAAAGACATACTTACAAAAAAGCGGAGGTATACGGAACCGGAGACCATTGTCCTAGATGCGAGCTGTAGTGCAATCATTCAAAGGACGCTTCCGAAAAAAGAGGTTGATCCGGGACGAGTTACTCTGCCGGTTAAAATTGGTGATGTCTATGTCGGTAAGGGACTAAATGATTTGGGGTCAAGCATTAATCTTATACCTTTGTCTATTGTGAAGAGGCTTGGAAACATTGAAATTAAGTCCATCCGGATGACTTTGCAATTGGCGGATAAGTCGACTACCCATCCTCATGACGTAGCCCAAGATGTTTTGGTTAAAGTCGACAAATTCTTTTTCCCGGTCGATTTCATTGTGATTGATATGGAAGAAGATGATGATGCTCCGCTCATTCTTCGCCGACCGTTCATGAAAACCGCAAGCATGATGATAGACGTTGACGACGGTTTGACAAAGGTAAGGGTCCAAAATGAAGAAGTTACAATTGACCTATTCGAAGCAATGAAGCATTCAAATGATAGACGTGATAGTTTTCGAATTGATGCGATTGAAGAGGCAACCTTTGAAGTTTCTAAACATATTCATGAGATATCTCCTATGGAGTTAGCTCTTTATGACTCCTATGAAGTTTTCACAGTTGAAGAAGAGCAAGCTCTTGATGAATGCTTAAGGGAACTCGATAGTTTAAACGAACTACAACCGTGGGAAGTTGAGGAGGAAGACTTGAAGAAGGAGGTTAAAGAGGAAAAATCTCCGATTGAATTGAAAATGTTACCTTCTACTTTGAAGTATGCATTCCTCGACGATACCGAAGCCAAGCCGGTTATCATAAGCAATCTTTTGACAAAGAATGAAGAAGCCCGTTTGATCGATGTGTTGAAAAAGAATCAAGAAGCCATGGGTTGGACTCTTTCCGATCTCAAGGGAATTAGTCCTTCCTATTGCATGCACAAGATCTTAATGGAAGAGGACTTTAAGCCGGTAGCTCAACCGCGACGCCGCTTAAATCCTACTATGAAGGAAGTTGTTAGAAAGGAAGTTGTTAAGTTGTTGGATGCGGGAATGATCTACCCGATTTCGGATAGCCCATGGGTTAGTCTTGTGCATGTGGTTCCGAAGAAAGGTGGCATTACCGTGATTCGAAATGAAAAAGATGAGTTGATCCCAACCAAAGTTGCAACGGGGTGGCGTATGTGTATTGATTATAGGCGGTTGAATACCGCAACTCGAAAAGACCATTTTCCACTCCCGTTCATGGATCAAATGTTAGAAAGACTCTCGGGGCAACAATAATATTGTTTCTTGGATGGCTATTCCGGGTATAACCAAATTGCGGTTGACCCGGCCGATCATGAAAAGACGGTTTTCACATGTCCCTTTGGAATTTTCGCATACCGTAAAATGCCCTTTGGGTTATGCAATGCACCGGCGACTTTCCAAAGATGTGTGCAAGCTATTTTTGCCGACCTTATCGAGAAAACAATGGAAGTCTTTATGGATGACTTCTCAGTATTTGGTGGTTCCTTTAGTCTATGCTTGGCAAACTTGGAAACGGTGCTTGAAAGATGTGTGAAGACAAACCTTGTTCTTAATTGGGAGAAGTGCCACTTCATGGTGACCGAGGGGATCGTGCTTGGGCATAAAGTCTCTTCAAGAGGGCTTGAAGTTGATCGTTCTAAAGTTGAAGTGATTGAAAAGTTACCTCCTCCGGTGAATGTGAAGGGAATCCGAAGCTTTTTGGGGCATGCCGGTTTCTATCGGCGCTTTATCAAAGACTTCTCACTTCTCAAAGGTAGCTAAGCCTTTGAGTAATTTGCTAGCTAAGGACCAGGTATTTCTTTTAACTGATGAGTGTTTACAAGCTTTCGAAATTTTTGAAGGAAAAATTGGTTACCGCTCCAATTATAGTCGCTCCAAATTGGAATTTAAATTTTGAGCTCATGTGTGATGCGAGCGACTATGCAATCGAAGCGGTATTAGGCCAAAGAAAAGAGAAAAATTTTCATGTGATACATTACGCAAGTAAAGTTCTTAATGAGGCTCAAATTAACTATGCCACCACTGAAAAAGAATTACTTGCGATAGTGTATGCGCTTGAAAAGTTTAGGTCTTATCTTATAGGGTCCAAAGTCGTAGTGTATACCGACCACTTGGCGATTAAATATTTGCTCACCAAACCGGACTCGAAGCAAAGGCTCATCCGTTGGATCCTCTTGTTGCAAGAATTTGATGTTGAAATCAAAGACAAGAAAGGATCGGAAAATTTGGTGGCGGATCATTTATCTCGCTTAGTTAATGTGGAGGTTACCGCTTCAGAGAAGGAAATCCGGGAAGAGTTTCCTGATGAAAAACTTTTCAAAATTCAAGTTAGGCCGTGGTTTGCAGACTTTGCGAACCACAAGGCTAGTGGTTTGGTGCCTCCCGACCTAACTTCGAACCAAAAGAGGAAATTTCTCTCGGATGCCAAGTACTACGTATGGGATGACCCATATTTGTTTAAGTTGGGTGGTGACAACCTTTTGAGAAGGTGTGTTACCGGTTATGCGGCGCAGAGCATCCTTTGGCATTGTCACAACTCGCCTTACGGCGAACACTATAATGGGGTAAGAACGGCCACTAAAGTCCTTCAGTCGGGATTTTATTGGCCCACTATTTTCAAAGACGCACATGCCCATGCGCAAGGTTGTGATAGTTGCCAAAGAAGCGGTGGGACTGGTAAGAGAGACGAGATGCCTCTCCAAAACATCCAAGAGGTTGAAGTATTTGATTGTTGGGGTATCGATTTTGTAGGACCATTCCCACCCTCTTATGGTAACGAGTATATGCTTGTGGCTGTTGATTACGTTTCTAAGTGGGTTGAGGCGATTGCCTCACCTCGGGCGGATGCGAAAAACGGTAATATTTTTTTTGAAGAAAAACATATTTTCCCGTTTCGGAACCCCCCGAGTGTTGATTAGTGACGGAGGGTCACACTTTTGTAATGCACCGTTAGAAAACGTCTTAAAACATTACAGTGTATCACATAGAGTGACGACTCCGTATCACCCACAGGCTAATGGTCAAGCCGAAGTCTCTAATCGTGAGATTAAGAGAATTCTTGAGAAAACTGTGTCAAATTCGAAAAAAGAGTGGTCACAAAAA
The DNA here is from genome assembly GCF_024323335.1 of Lathyrus oleraceus. Lineage (NCBI taxonomy): Eukaryota > Viridiplantae > Streptophyta > Magnoliopsida > Fabales > Fabaceae > Lathyrus > Lathyrus oleraceus. The sequence continues at coordinate 89,711,043 of NC_066579.1, read as the reverse complement.
TTGGATGAAGCGTTATGGGCATACCGTACCGCTTTCAAAGCTCCAATTGGGATAACTCCTTTTCAATTGGTGTTTGGTAAAACTTGCCATTTTCCGATTGAATTGGAGCACAAAGCATTGTGGGCCCTGAAATTATTAAATTTTGATAAGGATTTGGCCGGTGAGAAAAGGAAGGTGCAACTGCTCGAGTTGGAAGAGATGCGCAATGCCGCATATCACTCGAGTTGGTTGTATAAAGAAAAGGTAAAAAAATATCATGACAAAAAGCTTCGCAAGAAGGAATTTGTGCCTGGATAGTTGGTCCTATTGTTCAATTCCAAGTTGAAGCTATTCCCCGGAAAATTGAAATCAAAATGGTCCGGGCCATTTCGGGTCAAAGAAGTTAAGGAATACAGAGCTATTGTCATTGAGGACACGGAAAAGAAGGAGAGTTGGACCGTTAATGGCCAACGATTGAAGGTTTATCTCGGCGGTCATGTGGATCGCGGGAGCTGTGCTATTTCCTTGGATGCTCCTCTGTGAGCATCGAACCGTCGAGCTTATCCGACGTTAAATAAGCGCTTATTGGGAGGCACCCCAACATTGTAAGTATTTATAGTTTTTTTTATGTTGTATTGGTGTTCCATTTGAAAAACCTTGCTGATATGTGCTTGGAATGCTGTTTTGAAAAAGCAAATGCTGTCATGCTCGCTAGGCGAAGCAGCAGCGAGCGCTGCGTGGCAGAACTCACTTAATTCTCAGCAGGCCACTCTTTTGGGCCCATACCCATTTTTAAAGTACTCACGAACTCTGAACTCACACTCACAAACACTCTCTCACATTTCACCTACCAACTCTAAACCCTAGCATTGCATTGCATCCCTAACCTCCTGTGCATTTCAAATTCAACAGATCTCAAATCAGGTTTGCCCCTTCTTCATTACTTTCTATTTCCAATTGTTTGAAATTTCTGAACATGAGACATTTAGGATGAAGTTGGTGGTGTGGGAATATTTAGGTTTTGCATGTGGGTTTAGATTTGCATGTATCTTAGAACAATTCTTTGCATGATAAATCATTTTGTTCTGAAATAGGTACCATGAGACCTTGGGTTTTTCTGAAATTTCAGTGTTAACAATGCAGAACCCAAAAACCTGTAGGTTCACTAGCATCTCTCTAGGCGAATCAGTGGCGAGCATTCGCTGCCACTTCGCTAGGCGAACCTGTAGCGAAGCTTTGCTAGGTTCTCGTTAGGCGAAGCAGCAGCGACCATGACAGTAGTTGGATTTTCTGTTTTGCTTTCTAATCTGTTCTGTGGGTTTGTGTGTTTCTTCTCTATGTATTTGCAGATGGAATCCAGATCTGGCGCTTCTCTAAAGAGAAAGGGCGGGAGCACTTCTCGTCCTGTGCCCATACAGTTCGACACCGACAAATTTGTCGGGCCAAAGCAAGCGGCGAGATATGTGGCTTTGGAAAAGCGAAAATTTTTGCCAGAAAAGAGGTTCATAATCAACCCTGAAGGCACCTACCGTACATTTGCCGGGTTGATTCACAGCAAAAAGTGGGACCGGTTGATATCTCCACTTGAGCATTATGACATCGAAACAGTGCGTGAGTTCTGTCGCAACGCGAAAAACAACCGGCGAAAAAAAACAGTTTACAGAGCCGCCACCGACGCTATTCATCCTATGACGGAAAGGAAGCGCAGGACTAACCTAAGAAAGGGAAAGGAACGGTCTTACGACCAGAGATTGCAAGGTACGGGAGTCGGTTACGCAAGGGGAAGGTATTAGCACCCCTCACGTCCGTCGTACTCGACGGGATCCATGCTCAAAAGAATAGAATAAGGTTGCTAATAAAATTGCTCGAAGAAATTGCACAAACTGGAATAATAAAATAGGTGAAAGAAGATGGAGGAAGTGGACTCGGCAGGATGTCGCATCCTGGGCCTACGTAGTTTGTCAGAAACAAACATCAGAGTCAACGCAGTTCGGGGCAAGGGAGAACATGCTCGCTAAGACATCGCGTCCTATGCCTACGTATCTTCTCTATCCAGAGAAGAATCAGAGCACTCGTAGCTCGGCTAACGCACGCCGAAACAAAACACAAAAAAGAGACGCTGAGACGTCAAAAGGAACACTCAAAAGGAAATAGAATGCCAATACATGGACTTATATCCGACTCCTAACAAAAACCAAACAAGGAAACAGAATGCCAATACATGGACTTATATCCTACTCCAAACAATAGTAAAACAAAAGGAAACAGAATGCCAATGCATGGACTTATATCTGACTCCAAACAATAGCACACACTAACCAGCGAACACCAAAGAAAAAGGTTCTCCGTGCGAACCACAACAAAGCAATCAAATATTCAAAGATGAACCGCAAAGATGATAACCATCATCATAAATGAACCCCAAGTGAGTGACAACCGTCACAAATGAACCTCAAAGATGATAACCATCATCACAAAATGAACCCCGAATGAGTGACAACCGTCACAAATGAACCCCAAAGATGATAACCATCATCACAAGTGAACCCCAAGTTAGTGACAACCGTCACAAATGAACCCCAAGTGAATCTCAAAGATGAACCCCATAAGGTATAAACATACCACACACGCCCACGCTGGACAAACAAGTGCTCACACCAAAGAAACAAATAAAGGGTACACAAAAAAAAAACAAAAGGGTGCCCGGAGAGATCTCGCTCAATCTCCTGCCTACGTATCTCATCTGGTATGAGAATCAGGGCGACGTAGTTCCCCTTAACAGGGGTACAACTCTCTCCTAACCAGAGACCATGGAAACAACAAACTAATAGGGAGACTGACTCGAGCCTAATAGTTGTCATGCAAACAATAATCCCTAAGTTGAGGTCTCTAACATGCATCTTACTTCCTCATAAGCGATTCAACTCAAACAACAAATAAACATCAACACAAATGAACAAACATCACACACTATATTCATACAAGAGGCCCAAACAATGGGTAGGCTTTAGTCAAGAGGGGTCATATCAACCTCGACAAACAAGCCAAATTGTGATGGGTAATCTGTAGCTCTTAACCACTAACATTGAGAGTTAGGGTGAAGCTGATTAAAATGGAAATGAGGATGAGACCTCATGCTCTTAACCCTGGCCAGGGTGAGCTCAAATCAAAGAAAGCGTGGGGATCCAAAAAGTGGGGTCCTATTCCACTTGACAGACACTGGACAAAGATCTTGGGTTCATGTTCAGAAGCATCAGCACGTAGTGCGAGCATAATGAATGACTCACTGAATAACGGGGGATTGATTGCTAATCCCTTTTATCCGTCAATTGCCTCTTCACTTAGGAGGACTTATCAAGTAACACATGCCTCATCTTAGAGGTCTTTGGCACAAATGTAAACAAACACAAACAGAGCCTCTTAAGGAGGACTTCCAGCAAAATGCCTGCCAAAAAGGTGACAGGACTTCCAGACTACATGGAGTAAGAAAGTAGCTACCTAAGTGGTGTATCAACCACAATCCAAAGCTCAAGCAAGAGCTAAAAGCAAGCAACTAATGTACCTGTACAAAAGCTAACCAGTTAGTATCTCAGACAACCAATCAGAAAACAAACAATGAAACTATCCAACTGCACACAATTCAATGAGCAATGTTCAAGCACTCAAATGAAGCAATGAGCTCAACACATCAATTTAGAATCCTACAACACAAACAAATGTTATAATTCAATCTAATTTGCATCTCAAAAAGTGAGCAACTCAACCACTAATGCTAAGTGTCCAACCTGAAACACAAGTCAAGGTTAGTTCATGTACAAAACACTAGTACAAAGACTAGGTCCAAAACCAAACCAAATGATCAAAACAGAAGTCAATCTTTTGCATATTGCACATTCAAACAATCCATAAAATGTCCTCAAAAGGACCAAGATCAATTCACAAGGCAAGTAGCTCAAATGACTCATTCTATGCAAAGACCAACAAATGAGCACAAAATGGACATCCAAATTAGAAAATCCAAATCAAAACAGAAAAGCATGCAATGGCTATGAAATTTTTTATGCAAGTTTCTCATGTTATGAATAAGCAATGTGCAAAAAATCAAATCCAGAAGAGCTCAAATGATGCATGAACAAAAATGCACAAATGCAATATAAAAAATGTGACACAAATTGTCACACCATATCTTCATGTGTCAAAAACAATGATAGCATATGAGAAAAATTCCAAACCAAGGCTCAAAAATTCATATCACATATGAAGATCAAGCATATGAAAATTCAGATTAATTGGATCAACATATAGCATTTCACATGGCATTGAACATAACATATCAATTTGGCATGAGGTTCAATAAAAAATTCCAAAATAAAAATCCAGAAACAAACAATTCATGAAGTTAGTCCTAAAAAGAACTAGACATTAAAACAAGATTGTGAAAAAAAATTGGACTCAATTTGGATCATTTTACTATTTTTTATGATTTTTTAAAGGTGACTGAAATAATATGAGATATTAAAATGAAATGGAGGGAAAATAAAATTTGAATTAAATCAGCATTATGCACAAACAGAGAATCAAACACACGCATGAATCATCAAAGGCGCATGTGAAATGCTGCGTTTCACTTAAGTGACTCAGCAGCCACGCAGCAGGTCAAAGAAACGCGTGGAGTGGTCAAACAACCAAGGCCAATCAAATAGACAAGCCAGCGTACACATCAGACGCCACGCACGCAAACCCTAGGATGATATACCAGACGCCGGAGTTGTAGCTCCGGTCGTCTTCTCCGGCCGTCTCCGACGGAGATCCAAACAAAATTTTCCAGAATTTTGCAACCGATACACCATTCGAACCGCTGAATCATGTAGATCACGAATATGCATTCAAAACATCCTAAAACATCATAGATTTTCCAGATCGAGCAAGAACATTTCCAAGATCTAAACTGAAAGTTCATCTAACATGTTCATTTCTCATCCATTTTCAAAACTAAACCTATCAGCATACTCCAGGCTACAGGATCTACACAATCATATCAAGAAATTGGCAAAAGGAGGTGATGAAATTTTGACTTACTTGAAATGGAGTTTGCTGGAATCGTGTCCTCAGGTATCCACAAGCTCCAGATCTTCTTCCTCAACCTTGCCTTGAAGCTTTATGCACAAAGAAGCAATTGAAACCACTCGAATCCAGCTCAAATTCAGAAATCCATCAACATGTTCATGTGCTCGATCTGCTTGAATCTGGACAGAATTCTTCAAACCACGTGTTGATTCTTGCTCAGTGATGCTCCATGATCAAGAATATGCAAGAGTTTTGAGGAATTGTGTGAAGAAATTTGAGTTTTGAAGAGAGAGAATTTGGAGGGAATTTGGAAATTTTTGATCTGAATTTTGTTATTCTCCCCTCAAAACAGTTAGGGTTTTCCTTTTATATGAGTCACTAATCACAATGATAATCAAATTAGGCTTGGTGTTAAACATGATTAGTGAGAAATCAAGTGAAGTGCAAAATTGCAAGTGAGCTTAGCATGCACATGCCACACGTGAACAGTACCCATGCAAGCTTGAAATCCATTTAAAATCAGCCTATAATCAACATGGAATGGTTAAATTGCTTGTAGCTTAAGCCAATTTTGAATTGTGAGATTTCCCTCCAAAATGCACATGTGAGAAATGATGATCATATGAATTCTTCCATGCATGGCAAATTTTGATTTGGAATGTCTTGGTCATGAAGAGTATTTTGCAAAAAGAGTGGATCAATTTGGAGTTTTGTATCAAAAGTTATGTCACTTGGAACTTCCATGTATACTTTGTGATCATTTGGCCATAACTTCTCAACCATTCATCACATGATCATGAAATAGGACTTTTTGAAAAGGGAAGAGAAAGATCTTCAACTTTCATGTTCACCAAAAATCCATTTGAAACTTCTTTGATGTTGATAAGTCAAGTTGAATGTGGACCAGAAACTTGCCATTTTTGGAAACTTGAAATTACAGGTCACTTTCCATTTTTGGAAACTTTTGCCATGACTTCAAAATCTTCAAGATAGATGTTTGAAATGACAAATAGACTTCATTTGAACATGAATGAGGTGTATCAACTCACTTCCCCACCTCAAAGCCCTCAGTTGACTACACAGTTAACTTTTTGGTCCTCAGATGATCATGAAATGTATTGATGAACTTGAGCCTTTACCACTTGATGAAATGGCTCCAAAATGGACCCCTAGCTCATGTAAGCTCCTTATTATAACCATGTGATCCTCAACCCAATAAAATACCTCATCTCCTTGAGAAACCCTAGTTGGAAGAATTGCATTGATTAGGGTTGACCAGAGTTCAAAACCCTAATCCAAAGGAACTTGAGAATGAATCATGAAACCCTGGATGATGATAGAACCATGATGATGGTAATGTATCCTTGCAAACAAGATAAAGCTCAAGACCTTAGAAGAACCAAGAAACCCTAATTGGAGTGCAAACCCTCAGATGGTTGATCATCCATTCATAGAGACCCTCAGGCTTGAATCATGTACCTTCTCCATCTTCTGAAAAGACTTTGGAGGATGGCTTTCTCACTTTCAGATGATATGCAAAATGAAATGCCTAATGCTCTAAAATATGAAATGGAATATGCCAAACTAGTCCCAAGAAGAGGAGGGCAAATTTTGAGGTGTTACAGCTGCCCCTATTCAATCCACTGTGAACCTGTCGATATGAACAACCTCGGCTTTCAGATGATCAGGGTGAATAGTGGTTGAATACCAAGAACAGACGAACAATTTGCGCTCCGCTGGGAATTATTATTATTTTTTCGCTTTTCTTGAACCCCAAAACTTTTTTGATTGATTTTTTTTTTATTTTCTTGAACCCTAGAAATTTTTTGATTTGATTTTTTTTTATTTTCTTGAACCCCAAAACAAATATTTTCTTCCGCGCGGATGATCGCTGATCACCGCATTTGAACCCCGACAACTTCATGGCATTCTTGCTGCCTAACAATGAACCCCATTCTCCATTTGAACCCCAGTTGCCTAACGATAACTCACGATCGTCGTTGTGAACCCCATTCTCCAGAAAACACCATATGTCTCCTTTTCTCCATTTGAACCCCGTTTACCGTTTTCCTGTGCTAATTCCGTTGGCAACGCCGGAAATAACACCAAACACCACTCTGATGGTGACATACCAGAGGGTACACCTTCACGAAAGGAAGGTAACATGTGCATTTCTTCCTCAGAAGACACCCATAACGACTTCTATTGGCCTCAGCCAAAGTCTAAGGTGACACATGATCAGAAGACAATCCTGAGGACCTCATCCCGGATACAATCTTCAACTTTGAACCCCGTTCTCCAGAAAATGCCCAACACTTCCTTTTCTCCATTTGAACCCCAATTTTCGCGCTGATCGTGTAACGTTCTCCGATTTTCATTTCCATTTCCGCCCGACGGAAATTTTCCTCCAATATCGCACTACTGGGGAATATTGTTGATCCAACGTCCCGATGCTTAAACTCCTCAGAGTAACATCTTCACCAACCAGCAAAACCAATTCTCAAACGGTAACCACGGCTCGAGACTAGTTTATGCTTGCAATGCTGATGCATGAGTTTTTACAGCGTAATGCTCCATAACCATGGAAATGCTACGCAATGAGTCACGCAATATGCTATGCTTTTCTAAATGATGAATGTATAAAAAGTATCCCCCTCAGGGGACGGCACGAGCAACTCTGCTGAGGAACTCGATATCTCCCCAATCTCCAACCCTGCTTGGGATAACACCGCTGCTGGGGAAAGGACAATCCTTACTAAGGATGACCTCCACTGAACCCGATCCGCTTGGGGACTTCGCTGGGGAAAAAACTACCAACGCAAACCTCTGCTGGGGAAACATCAATCTTCAGACCTGCTAGGGAAATAATGTAGATGTTTAATTGGCTGCATTGTATGGTAAAACACTAGCTGGATTCTAATGTCTTGACTGATGTCATGACATGCTGTGGAGATGTTTGTTTGACTGCATTGTATGTTAGAATATCTAGCTGTACTCTGATGTCTTGACTGATGTCATGACATTCTGAGTCGTATACTGCAGGTTTAGCTAATACAGGATTTATTGAATGTCAAACTGAATGTTATGACATTCATCCCTGTCAGCAGATACTGATGAATAGAACAGTTGGTGCTCTGCTATAACTCAGTATTTATTCTCAGTCTATTTATCAAGGAAATAACAGACCTGGCATAAGGCCTACTGACTGAATATCAAACTGGATGTTATGACATTCATCATTGACAGCATATACTGAAAAATAGGCAGATTGGTTTTCTGCTACATTTCAGTTTGCAGCCCAGTCTGCTTATCAAGAGGATAACAGACATGATGTAAGGCTCTATGTGTAAATGTCAAATTGGATATTTTGACATTTATTAATGTACGCTGATACTGAAGTATGGACAGATTAGTCTTGTACAGTTCAGCAAACTTGTACTGCCTGTTTTCAGGAAAAACAGACTTAGCATATGGTCTATGATTTGGACGTCAAACTGAATGTTGTGACATTCATTCCTGACAGCGTATGCTATATTATAGGTTGTTTAGTTTTTCTGTTTCAGCATTTTTCTCAGGCTATTCTTCAGGGATTCAACAGCTGAGCGAAAATCCAGGAAACCAACAACTAAGCTACAATTAATGAACCTAACAAATAGCCTATTTCTTAGTAACCTAGATGTGGAATTTAGGGGAACTCGCGTGACCTTAAATTCAGGAAAATACAAGTACAAGGCCCAAGTGCTGCAATATAAAAGGATGGCAATCCTTCATTCAGAACGGGGTTTTTTGAGGCGTGAAGATTTTATTTGTCCAATATACTTCACTGCTGTATTTTTGTGAGTCTTGTATTAGACGTAATTTGTAAGCCAAGCTATTATCACTGAGATGATTGCATTGGTATAAGGTGTTCATTGAGTTGTAAGTGTTGTGTCACTCTAAGCTTTTAAGCGTGAGTGTTGTATATCTTGATTAAAGCTGTTAAGCACAATCAAGAGTTGTTTGAAGTGTGACTTCACAATTGTCTTTAATCTTAATTAAAGGTTGTAATCACTGAGGTGATTGAGGGGGAGTGAGTAGGAACTCTGATCTTAGTGTAAGATTGAAATTGCATTGGGTAGGTATTAAGTGATAGGGTTAAACAGTTGGTTTAAGGTCTGAATTAATACTACTAATAGTGGATTTCCTCCCTGGCTTGGTAGCCCCCAGACGTAGGTCATGTTGGACCGAACTGGGTAAACAATTACTTGTGTTATTTACTGCACTTACTTTTAAGTTCTGCATAATTCTTGTCTGCGTAAAATTGGATGTCATAACAACCCGTGTGACATCGAAAGTCTGATAACTAGAATTTCAATTGGCATCAGAGCAGGCACCCTGCCTGTTAATTTCTGGGTGAGATCTAGGGAAGTTACTTTCTAGTACCATGGACAAGGATATAGGACACTCAAATAGACCATCCATGCTGGATGGTTCTAACTATGATGACCGGAAGCCTCGTATGATAGCCTTCTTAAGGTCTCTAGATAGCAAAGTCTGGAGAGCTGTCAACAAAGGATGGGAACATCCAACGAAGACAGGTGAAGATGGAGTCAGTGTGCAAATTCTTGAAGAAGAGTGGGACAAGGAGCAAGAGGCATTAGCCCTTGGAAATTCTAAGGCCTTAAATGCATTGTTCAATGGAATCAGTAAGAACATCTTCAGGCTGGTGCACCACTGTGAACTGGCTAAGGAAGTTTGGGATACCCTCAAGATAACTCATGAAGGTACCTCCAAAGTGAAGATGTCCAAACTTCAGATGCTGACCACCAAGGTTGAAAATCTGAGGATGAAAGAGGATGAGACTATTCATGACTTTCACATGAATATTCTTGAGATTGCAAACACCTCTGGTGGCTTAGGTGAGAAAATGGCTGAAGAGAAACTTGTAAGAAAGATTCTCAGGTCGTTACCTAAGAGATTTGCCATGAAGTTCACTGCAATAGAAGAGGCTCAGGAGATCTGCAATATGAAGGTGGATGAGCTCATTGGTTCTCTCCAAACCTTTGAAATGGGCTTGTGTGAGAATGTTGAAAAGAAGAACAAAAGCGTAGCCTTTGTATCAAATACTGAAGAGGAGTCAGAAGCAGGATATACTGGAGGTGATGAAAGCATATCCGAAGCCATAGCCATGCTTGGGAGACAGTTCAACAAGTTCGTGAAGAAAATTGATCAAAGAGGTAGACCAAATGTCAAGAACATCTCGTCTGACATCAGGAAAAGATCAACTTCTGAAGAAAAGCTCAACCAAGGCAAGGGGATCCAGTGTCATGGTTGTGAAGGTTATGGACACATTAGAGCTGAATTCCCTACTTACCTCAAGATGCAAAAGAAGGGGCTATATGTAACATGGTCAGAGGGAGATTCTAAGAGTGAATCTGAAGGAGAATCTGCTAAACATGTCAGTGCACTAACTGGTGTTTGTGCCACTGATGATGACTCAAGTGCAGATGAACTGACCTTTGATGAACTTGTTGCATCATATAAGGAGCTATGTGTCACCAGTGCAGAAGTGCGTGGACAAGGAGAAAAGCAGAAGAAGCTCATCAAGGAGCTGGAGGATGAGAAACAGAAGCATCTGACAGTCATAGATGGTCTAAATGGTGAGATAATCTCGCTGACCTCCAAGCTGGAGCAAATGACGAAATCCATCAGAATGCTCAATAAAGGAACAGACTCCTTGGAAGAGATCCTAAAGGTGGGACAGAAGTCTGGAACCATGTCTGGTTTAGGCTTTGTGAAAAAATCCTCAGCTGAACTCAAACGCTCAAAAGCGAAAGTTCAGAAATTCAAGTGGAGGTCACACCAGATGTCTCAACATCAGGGAACCAGGATGAGTAACCATCAGAAGAAGAAATTTCAGCGATGGAGATGTCATCACTGTGGTAGGTTTGGCCATATAAAAGTCTTCTGCTACAGGCTGCATGGTTATCCTAACCAAGCCCCCCATGTCAGACCTAAGCATAAGGCATATAAGCATAATGCCCCCATCAAGAAACAACAATGGTATGCTTGGTTAGCTCACACAACTCTAAGGGCATCCACTAGAGAAGACTGGTACTTTGACAGTGGCTGCTCAAGACATATGACTGGTATGGAGAATATATTGGTGGATATACAACCTCACACTACCAGTTATGTGACCTTAGGTGATGGTGCTAAAGGAAAAATAAAAGGTGTGGGTAAGCTGGACTGCTCTGGAGTCCCAGAACTGAATGATGTGTTGTTAGTAAAAGGACTGACTGCCAACCTTATCAACATAAGCCAGCTGTGTGATCAAGGATACTATGTTCAGTTTACTAAGGAGCTATGTGTTGTGACAAATGGAGATAATCAAGAAGTTATGAGAGGATCCAGATCCAAAGATAACTGTTATCTGTGGGAACCTAAGCTCTCAAACTTTTCCACAATGTGCTCCTCAGCCAAGGAAGAACAGGAGGTGAGGCTGTGGCATAGACGCCTTGGTCATCTCCACTTAAGGGGAATGAAAAAGATCATATCCAAGGAAGCAGTTAGAGGAATCCTAAAGCTGCTTATTGATGAAGGAAGAGTCTGTGGAGAATGTCAAGTTGGCAAGCAAACCAAGATGTCACACCCGAAGCTGGGACATCTTACAACTTCCAGAATTCTGGAACTGTTGCACATGGACTTAATGGGACCTATGCAGGTTGAAAGTCTGGGTGGTAAGAGATATGCATATGTGGTGGTTGATGACCATTCCAGATACACTTGGATAAGCTTCATCAGAGAAAAGTCAGATGCATTTGATGTCTTCAAAGAACTGTGCATTAGACTTCAAAGGGAAAAGGACAGTGGTGTTGTCCGAATTAGGAGTGATCATGGTACGGAGTTCAAAAATTCCAAGTTTGATGAGTTTTGCTCGTCTGAAGGAATAAGTCATGAGTTCTCCTCTCCTATAACTCCTCAACAGAATGGGATAGTTGAAAGGAAAAATAGAACTATTCAAGAATCTGCCAGAGCTATGATTCATGCAAAGAAGCTCCCTATGCACTTTTGGGCTGAAGCTATGAATACAACTTGCTATGTTCACAATAGAGTTACCTTGAGAAAAGGAACCTCCTCCACTCTGTATGAAATATGGAAAGGCAGAAAGCCCACTGTGAAGTACTTTCATATTTTTGGAAGTAAATGCTACATTCTCACAGATCGTGAACAGAGAAGGAAAATGAATCCCAAAAGTGATGAGGGTATATTCCTAGGATACTCAACTAACAGCAGAGCTTACAGAGTGTTCAACTACAGGACCAATGTCCTGATGGAATCCATAAATGTTATTATGGATGATAAAGAGGAAGGAATCGATGTCATAGAGGATGTTGGAACATTCCTTGATACTACAACAGACATACCAGTCAAGTCTGAAGAAGTACAGGAGACTCCTCCTGAATGTGAGGTAGATGCACCCACCAAAACGCCATCTATCAGAATTCAGAAAGACCACCCTAAGGATTTTATCATAGGAGATCCCAATAGTGGTGTGACTACCCGATCAAGGGAAATTAGCTCAAATTCCTGTTTTGTATCCAAGGTTGAACCAAAAAATGTGAAAGAAGCCCTGACTGATGAATATTGGATCAATGCCATGCAAGATGAACTGGAGCAGTTTAAAAGGAATGAAGCATGGGAGCTAGTTCCACGACCTGAAGGGACTAACATCATTGGTACCAAGTGGATTTACAAAAACAAGTCTGATGAGAAAGGAGTAATCACTAGGAATAAAGCAAGACTAGTAGCTCAAGGATATACTCAAGTTGAAGGGGTTGATTTTGATGAGACGTTTGCACCCGTTGCTAGGCTTGAGTCAATCAGATTGTTGCTAGGTGTAGCCTGCATTCTGAAATTCAAATTGTTCCAAATGGATGTGAAGAGTGCATTTTTAAACGGCTACTTAAATGAAGAAGTCTATGTGGAACAACCTAAAGGGTTCTGTGATCCTAACCAACCTAAACATGTGTACAAGTTGAGGAAAGCCTTGTATGGGTTGAAGCAAGCACCTAGAGCTTGGTATGAAAGGTTGACTGAATTTCTAACCTCTAATGGATACAGAAAAGATGGGATAGATAAGACCTTGTTTGTGAAGGATGAAGAAGGCAAAATCATGATTGCCCAAATCTATGTGGATGATATTGTTTTTGGTTGAATGTCAGAGCAAATGGTGAAACATTTTGTTCACCAGATGCAATCTGAGTTTGAAATGAGTCTGGTTGGGGAACTGACTTATTTTCTTGGAATGCAAGTCAACCAAATGGAGGATTCTATGTTTCTCTCCCAAAGCAAGTATGCCAAAAACATAGTTAAGAAGTTTGGTATGGATAATGCTAGGCACAAGAGAACTCCTGCACCTACTCATCTAAAGTTAACCAAAGATGATGGAGGGCCTGGTGTTGATCAATGCTTGTATAGAAGCATGATAGGTAGTCTACTATACCTAACTGCAAGTAGACCTGACATTTCCTATGCAGTTGGAGTGTGTGCTAGATACCAAGCAGAGCCCAAGGTGAGCCACTTGCATCAAGTCAAGATGATTCTCAAGTATATCAATGGGACTTGTGACTATGGTTTGCTATATTCTCATGGCTCTGAGCCTGTCCTATCTGGGTACTGTGATGTTGATTGGGCTGGGAGTGCTGATGACAGAAAAAGCACATCAGGAGGATGCTTCTTCTTGGGAAACAATCTCATATCATGGTTCAGCAAGAAGCAGAATTGTGTATCTCTGTCCACTGTAGAGGCTGAATACATAGCAGCTGGAAGTAGTTGCTCCCAACTGGTGTGGATGAAACAAATGCTTACTGAGTACAATGTCTTTCAAAATGTCATGACATTGTTTTGTGATAATCTCAGTGCCATCAATATTTCCAAGAATCCCATCCAACACAGCAGGACCAAACATATTGACATTAGACATCACTTCATCAGAGATCTGGTGGAAGACAAAGTGATTACCTTGGAACATGTAGCCACTGAACTTCAACTGGATGACATATTTACAAAGGATCTGGATGCTACTCAGTTTGAAAACTTAAGGGGCAAACTGGGAATATGCCTCTCTGAGGACTTATAGCAACCAATGATGTTTGGGATGTATTGTTTAATATCTCAACCTATTAAACAATTGAAAGTGTGCTATGACTGGACAACAGTTCACAGCTATGTTACTTGCTGCAAGTGTAGTAACAAGATGTTAAGGGGATATCCTAACAAGATGTTCATGCAGGAGTGGTTCAAGATGTCAGACTCAAAGTCATGGCATCTGATATGGGTGTAAAGCAAGAACGTGTGACTACTTGATCAAAGCTGTGAAGCAAGATCAAATGGGTGATGTCTTGATTGAAACTGTGAAGTAAAATCAAGTCTGTAATTCTGTCATTTGTGTGTGTAATTCTGTTTATGTTATGTTGGTCTGTAATTTAATGTGTTGCTTTGGCAACATTTTTGACAAAAAGGGGGAGTAACACCTGTGATGCCCCAGGACAACAGATTGTTTTGCTAAACAAATATTCAGGACAGATATTCAAGATCCTCTAATCCAGATGTTGTGCTGCAGCTGATGTTCCACTTCCATGAGTGTGAGTGTGTTTATGTGTGCTGCAATTAGAAGTTTTTATTTAACTTCTGTTTGTAAGCTGTTTTGTGAAGTTTTTATTTAACTTCCATGTGTGTGAGTGTGCTGCTACTCTCTGAGCGTATTAGCTAGGTTAAATTCCTGCTAGATGTGAGATTTCCACTACTATGGACTCTGTTGTGAGACCAAAGTGTTTTAGCCAAAAAAATTCCAAAGGGGGAGTTTGTAGATGTTTAATTGGCTGCATTGTATGGTAAAACACTAGCTGGATTCTAATGTCTTGACTGATGTCATGACATGCTGTGGAGATGTTTGTTTGACTGCATTGTATGTTAAAATATCTAGCTGTACTCTGATGTCTTGACTGATGTCATGATATTCTGAGTAGTATACTGCAGGTTTAGCTAATACAAGATTTATTGAATGTCAAACTGAATGTTATGACATTCATCCCTGTCAGCAGATACTGAGGAATATAACAGTTGGTGCTCTGCTATAACTCAGTATTTATTCTCAGTCTGTTTATCAAGGAAATAACAGACCTGGCATAAGGCCTACTGACTGAATGTCAAACTGGATGTTATGACATTCATCATTGACAACATATACTGAAAAATAGGCAGATTGGTTTTCTGCTACATTTCAGTTTGCAGCTCAGTCTGCTTATCAAGAGGATAACAGACCTGATGTAAGGCTCTATGTGTAAATGTCAAATTGGATGTTTTGACATTTATTAATGTACGCTGATACTGAAGTATGGACAGATTGGTCTTGTACAGTTCAACAAACTTGTACTGTCTGTTTTCAGGAAAAACAAACTTAGCATATGGTCTATGATTTGGACGTCAAACTGAATGTTGTGACATTCATTCCTGACAGCGTATGCTATATTGTAGGTTGTTTAGTTTTTCTGTTTCAACATTTTTCTCAGGATATTCTTCAGGGATTCAACAGCTGAGCGAAAATCCAGGAAACCAACAACTAAGCTACAATTAATGAACCTAACAAATAGCCTATTTGTTAGTAACCTAGATGTGGAATTTAGGGGAACTCGCGTGACCTTAAATTCAGGAAAATACAAGTACAAGGCCCAAGTGCTGCAATATAAAAGGATGGCAATCCTTCATTCAGAACGGGGGTTTTTGAGGCGTGAAGATTTTATTTGTCCAATATACTTCACTGCTGTATTTTTGTGAGTCTTGTATTAGACGTAATTTGTAAGCCAAGCTATTATCACTGAGATGATTGCATTGGTATAAGGTGTTCATTGAGTTTTAAGTGTTTTGTCACTCTAAGCTTTTAAGCGTGAGTACTGTGTATCTTGATTAAAGCTGTTAAGCACAATCAAGAGTTGTTTGAAGTGTGACTTCACAATTGTCTTTAATCTTAATTAAAGGTTGTAATCACTGAGGTGATTGAGGGGGAGTGAGTAGGAACTCTGATCTTAGTGTAAGATTGAAATTGCATTGGGTAGGTATTAAGTGATAGGGTTAAACAGTTGGTTTAAGGTCTGAATTAATACTACTAATAGTGGATTTCCTCCCTGGCTTGGTAGCCCCCAGACGTAGGTCATGTTGGACCGAACTGGGTAAACAATTACTTGTGTTATTTACTGCACTTACTTTTAAGTTCTGCATAGTTCTTGTCTGCGCAGAATTGGATGTCATAACAACCCGTGTGACATGGAAAGTCTGATAACTAGAATTTCAAATAACAATCTCAACCCTGCTAGGGAGAAACAACAACCTTCAGGCCTGGCTGCCGAAGAAATACCGATCTCGAACCTGCTGGGGAGATACGGCATATTTGACACGGAACACCCGTCGACTCGTCGAGCACTAGCATCCACCCTCTAACCACAGTGCCAACTTTCCACTTTTGAGACTTTGAAGAGTCTTCTTGATTAACCCTCAAGGATGGTCGTCCTTCTTTCGCCGTCTTTACACCGTTCTTCAACTCCTTGTCCCTGATCGGACCTCAAAGGATTCTTTTGCCAAAAACGTCTCACGTCACAACCTGCAAGTGAGTGAAAATAACCAACAGCACCTGCAAAAGAGATCGTTAGATAAAACGTGCCCCAGGCGTGCCAAAATTTCAACACCCAGGTCACTCAACCTTCCGAATAAGATTTCAAGTTTTCAATCCTATAAACATGCATTGGAAGGGACCTTCATGTCTCAAAATGCAAAGATTCTTTGTCAAAATAAATGGATGTTTTTGCAATCAAA
This sequence comes from Lathyrus oleraceus, assembly GCF_024323335.1. Classification (NCBI taxonomy): domain Eukaryota; kingdom Viridiplantae; phylum Streptophyta; class Magnoliopsida; order Fabales; family Fabaceae; genus Lathyrus; species Lathyrus oleraceus. The sequence continues at coordinate 89,694,147 of NC_066579.1, read as the reverse complement.
GCGGTAATGAAAACAAAAACAAAATTATTTGACTGAATATGCATTTTATTGATTGAAAAAGGTGGCTCGTAACTGAGCAATACACAGGAAGCAATCCCTGAAAATAGGTAATTGCGCACAAAAGGAAAATCTATCCTAATGGCAATGTGAACCCGTGATCTCATCGAGTTTCAACCCGGTTACAACCCATATGTCCTCAAGACTCTCCGCGCTTTCTGCCTTCTGAACAAGACGCTTTCGACCGATCTCTGCCGGGGATTATCCTCGGTGTCATATCCAAAGTACAAACGATCATGCTAGACGCAGTTGTTCGTTTCATTCCCTCTTTTGCCTGGACCGCCCTTTCGGGTTTTCAGTCCACCGGGATACCCTTTTTTGCCCAAGCCGCCCTTGTGGGGTTTTCGACTTGCCAGGTGTACAATTTTTTCTCTTTTTATCCCTAATTTTTGCCCGAACCTTTTCATTCATTTTTTTTTGGTTCGCCGGGATGCCCCTTTTTGCCTGGGCTATTTTATTCTTTTCGTCCAGCGGGTCTCTTATACGATGTATTTTTTAACTGTGTCTGCATTCACCGGGGATGGAAAATCCTCACCATCCATGGTCGTCAACAACAAGGCTCCACCAGAGAAAACCTTCCTGACCACGAATGGACCCTCATAATTGGGTGTCCACTTGCCCCGACGATCGTTCTGAGGAGGAAGGATCCTTTTCAACACCATATCTCCCACATGGTACACACGAGGTCGCACCTTTCGGTCAAAAGCACGCTTCATTCGCCGCTAGTACAACTGCCCATGACAAATGGCCGTCAACCTCTTTTCCTCAATCAGGCTCAACTCTTCGTACCGAGTCCTTACCCATTCAGCCTCATCCAATTTCACATCCATCAGGACTCTCAACGACGGAATCTGGACCTCAACCGGTAGCACGACTTCCATCCCATACACAAGCGAGAAAGGCGTTGCCCCAGTAGATGTATGTCGCAACCTGAAAAATACAGTGCGCGAAAAAACAACTGGCGAAAGAAAATGACAGAAGAGTCGCCACCGTGCGTTATTCATCCCAAAGGAGGGAAAGGAAACGCTCGAAGTAAACCTGAAAAAGGAAAGGACAAGACGGGGTCTTGCAACCAAATCTTGGGTTCGGGAGTCGGTTATGCGAAGGGAAGGTATTAGCACCCCTACGCATCCGTAGTACTCTACGGGATCCACTTTTGTAGTTCTTGTCTAAAGGGTGTGGGTTTATCTAATGTGTTATTTACTAAAAAAGGGGGGTTAAATGCAAATGACTCGCGCGGATGTTGTATCCACTGCATACGTATCCCATATAAATATGAGAATCAGAGTCTTCGTAGCTCGGCTACCTAGGGGTTAAGGGTAATTGTGCTCGCTAAGACATCGCGTCTTATGCCTACGTATCTCATATGGCCTGAGAATCAGAGCAAAACGTAGTTCGGCTAACTATGGGGTTATGGATTAGGTTTTGAACGAACGACGTTACTACGCAATCTACCGGATGCTCGACCTTTGGAGACTTACTCGCCTGTAGTAGAAGGAGTTAACGTGTTGCTTTGGGTTTTAGGGTTTGGGATGCTCAAGGGCAAAAAGGCAGTCCTTGACGAAGGAACCGCGCTACCTGCAGGGATATGACCACATACAAAACAAACATGTATAAAGTAAATGAGCCAACAAGGGGCTCAGAAGTAAATAAACAAAGAAAACAAATGCCTCCTATCGAGGTCTTCCAGCTAAGAAAACGATAAAATGCAGAAAAGAGGTAAAAGTACCACACGGATAAAGATCCGAAGTAACAACAATTAAAGGAGTAAGAAACCCAGGGATCTCCCAAGCTGATGCCATCAAAGAAAGGTGAGTCAGTACAGGTAATCGAAATGAACCTCCAGGGGGTATCCCACAAATAAAGTGGGAAAACCACGCAAACCATCTCTGCAAGAGTCTGTGAGCCCTTACAAAAACTCAACAAAAGGGTTAGTGAAACACGATAAACATTTTTTTTATGGATAACAGTATGGTTTCAGAAACCTCAAACCCTGTGGCATACATTTCAGAAATCATGTGATTAAACATTCAAGGCATAGGTTTCACCCATTCATGCATAATTAAACCCGTGGGCAAAAACATAATGAAATTCATCCATCATACCTCATACATTCAGATGATCCAAATTAAGAGCATAAAATCATGGGAATGAGGCAAACCTGATGGGAGAGACCGGTTGAAATCAAATGGCACGGCTGGGTTTGCAAGGCAATGTTAGGGTTTGCGTGAGATGAAAGTGTGTGAGTCAGATTGAATTTTTCAGAGCTGCCTGGGGGTTGCTCTGAGTTCTCTGTCAGGTTTCTCTTCAGGTTTTGTCAAGGGTTTTGTTTCAAGGAAACCTCAGAGTATTTTGCTTCTCTTCCTTTTTCTGTCTGATCTCCCTCTTTTATAACCTGATTTTCATGGCTTTGTGGGCTCAAATGAGAGAGGTCTAAATCCAAGTTTTTTTCCATTATATTTTATTTATTATTTTTATTTATTTATTTATTTTTTTGTAAAAAATTATTATTTATTTTTTTTCGTTTTATTTTTCGTTTTTTTTTCTTTTTGTTTTTTTTTGTTTTTTTTTTCGTTATTTTTATTTATTTATTTATTTATTTTTTTTAAAGTTTCTTGGATCTAATTCTGATTGACATGATGAAATGCAATATGAAATGCTAAATGAATGAATGAATGAGGAGGTCAAATTTTGGGGTGTTACAGCTCCCCCTATTCAATCATCAGCTAACCCGAGTAGGATGAAAGCGAACAGCTTATCAGACAAACGGGGTGAGCTGTGATTGAATACCAAAGACAAACCAAAAATTTGCGCTCCGAGAACCCCACAAAAACGCGGAAATACACCGCGCTGTTTATTTTTCTTCCGATCCTCTGGCTGGATCTGAATCAGTCTTTTGGCTTAATCTGGAGTTTCGATCCTCTGGCTGAACCTATACTCAATTTAGTCCTCTGGTTGGATATTAATTTTGATCCTTGGGCTGGATACGATTTTGATCTTCTGGCAAGATCTTCTTCGATCTTCTGGCTAGATCTCCTTCATTTCGATTCTCTGGCTGAATCTATTTCCTTTGATTCTCTGGCTGAATCTACTTCGATCTTCTGGCTAGATCTGAATTGTTACGATTTTCGATCTTCTGGCTAGATCTTCTTTGTTTCGATTCTCTGGCTGAATCTACTTCGATCTTCTGGCTAGATCTGGATTGTTTTGATGATAAATTTCCATCATTAAGATCCCGCATCTGAGGCATGCGCTGGTTGACCGTCTTTTGAAATCTACACCCAACCTTCATATTAGATATGCAGCTTCGAGAATATTCCACTTTTGGGCTTCGTACATATTCTTCGGGCTAGAACATGTTGTAACGACTCCTCAATTAGACTAGGGCTTGCTGGGGAAATAAAGCTTGTAGACGACTTCACTGGGGAATCTTCAAATTGAGCCTTAGGCTGGCTTACTGGAACACGATTCTCAGGTTGAATCTTCGAAATGACCCTCAGGCCGGATCACTGGAACACGATTCTCAGGCTGAATCTTCGAAATGACCCTCAGGCTGGATCATTGGAACACGATTCTCAGGCTGAATCTTCAAAATGAACCTCGGGCCGGATCACTCACGCTTGATCCTTTGGCTGGATCTCATGACCTTGGTTGTAAAGTAATTCTTCAGTCTGCTTGGAAGAACCTATTTATCAGCTTATGTGTATGCTTGATATGATATGCATGCAAATGCAAATGTTATGCATGGTGTAAAAAGAAATCTGCTTGGGGAAGCAAACTCCGGTAGGGAACAAATCGCTGTATCAATCCTTCAATGCTCTGTGGGGAATGATCCGTCTGCCGGGACCAATGAGCCACCAAAAATAAATTGTCTGCTTGAAAAGTTGACCTTGCGGGGGAAGTATCAATTATGGAAACTTTGTTCGGCGAGGCACTGTGAGGAGAGTCTGTGGGAAAAACACTTCCTGGGGAAATGTCGTAGGAAACGACCTTTGTTGGGGATATGAACTTGCTAATCGCCCTCAAGCTGGGGATTAATAAATCTGTTAAAAATAATCTGCTGGGGAATGAGATGAACACTGGGAACACCACCCTCTCATCTGTTGGTTATGCAACCACTCCGCTGTTGCTAGGAAGATACAGTTTGACACTGTCAACTCCGCTGGGGATATATAGTCTGGATACTGTCAACTCTGCTGGGGATATATAGTCTGGATATTGTCAACTCTGCTGGGGAACATGCTCTGCTGAGGACAGACTTTGTCAACCGCTTGGGGATGAGGATTCATGACTTGGCATCCGGTTCCTATGACCTGCAACCAAAAATACACGAATGCCTCGGGGGAATTACTCGGTTTGAATTCACCGTCCGGGATTAAGCACATTCAAAGCAATTTTAAATGTTTTCCTGTGCAAATCATCTGCAAAAGCCACCATTATGTTCATATGCAATATGTTTTATCAAAAATTCGGACATTTTTGCAAACAAACTGATAAATGAAAAATAAAGAGGCTCTTTAACTGAATTATTCGACTCTTACTAGGGAGAAAATTTGTGCCAGGAATAGGCGAGGGTATCAGGAAGCTGATCCCTAAAAAGAGGTGATCGCTATAAAAAGAGAACTATCCTAATGGCAATGGGGATACGGGGTCCCACCGAGTTTCGACTCTGCTATGGCTCGTATGTCCTCAAGACACTCTGCTCATCTTACTTTCTGAAATGGATGATTAGTCGATCTTTAACCTTCGAAGATTGCCGGATTGAATGAAACGGTGATATAACACTGATGAACTCAGATCACAGTCATTCGCTTATTCCCTAACTTTTGCCTGGATCGCCCCCTTTTCGGGTTTTCAATCCACCGGGATACCCATTTTTGCCTGAGCCGCCCTTTTGGGTTTTCGACTCACCGGGTGTACTCTATTTTTATATCCCTAATTTTTGCCCAAACCTCTTTATTCTTTTTTTTGGTTCGTCGGGATGCCCTTTTTTTGCCTGGACTATTCTTTTTATCGTCCAGCGGGTCTATTTTATGCGAAGTATTTTTTTTTAACCGCGTCTGAGTTAATAGGGGACGGGAATCCTTCGCCATCCATGGTTGTTAGCATCGAAGCTCCGCCATAGAAAATCCTTTTAACCACGTACGGACCCTCATAGTTCGGTGTCCATTTGCCCCTGTGATCTGTGTTGGGAGGAAGAAATCTTTTGAGTACCAATTCAACGACTTGATACCCCCGAGGGCGCACTTTCTGACCAAATGCTTTCTTCATTCGTCTCTGAATGAGATACGTCAATTCTGGGTACGTAGTTCCAGCATAGCACCTTAATCATCGAAGACAAGGTAAACAAAGCATCAGCAAATTGGTTTTTCTTCAAAAGAAAGTCAACAATCTTCTCGTGTAGTCTCTGTAAGGAGCCAGATGAGGCTGAGGTGTATACCATTTCCCGTTGGTTTGATTGATGACCAAAGCTGAATCCCCGTATACATCCAGGGTTTTAATCTGTATATTGACGGCTTCCTCAAGTCTTAGGATACAAGCTTCGTATTCGGCTTCATTGTTGGTGCAGGGAAAAGTTATTCTGGCACCAAATGGCATATGAACCCCCTTCCGGTGTGATCAACACTACACCAACTCCGCGACCATTGACGTGGACCTCCCCATCAAACATCATAACCCATTTGGATTCAGGGTCAGGCCCCTCCTCCGGGAGTGGTTCCTCTCCATCTTTCGATTTGAGAAACATGATGTCCTCATCAGGAAAGTCAAACCTCATAGGTTGGGAATCATCAATCGGTTGCTCTGCAAGATAGTCTGACAAGACACTTCCCTTGATGGCTTTTTGTGAAGTGTATTGGATGTCATACTCTGTCAGTATCATTTGTCACCTAGTAACCTTTCCGGTAAGTGCTGGCTTTTCAAAAATATACTTGACTGGATCCCTTTTTGATATCAATAGAGTCGTGTGAGTCAACATATACTGTCTTAGTCGGCGAGTAGCCCATGCCAAAGCGCGGCAATTTTTCTCGAGCAATGAGTATCTTTGTTCACAGTCGGTAAACTTTTACTAAGGTAGTATATTGCATGCTCTTTTCGACCTGACTCGTCATGCTGACCGAGCACACAACCCATTGACCTTTCTAACACAGTCAAATACATGATCAACGGTCTTTCCTCTCGACCTGTAGACTTGCCCCGATCTTGATCTCTTTCTTGTCGTCTGCGGTACTGATGTTGACGGTCTCAATCACCTCCTGATAAGGTGTAATAGCTCGGTCCTCCTGTTTCAACAATCTGGCTAACCCTTCAGGCAATTCACAATCTTCCTCAACCCCTTCTTCGGCTTAATAGATAGGATTGTCGAAGTCATACTTGGCCATAACAGTGTCGTTAGTAGTGAGATCCGGGTGGTCCGCTCTGCATGATGGAGGATCATGCTTTACCTTAGAATGAGAGATTTTTTTTTTTGGAAAGAAAGAAAAAACGAAAAAAAAACATTGCCATTTTTTTGTAAAAGTAAAAAAACTGAAAGAAAGAGAACACAAAATTGTTTGCAAAAGCCGTCCTTTATTGATGATAAAAATAATTGTGAAATGTAACTAAATGGATGGCCCTACAAATGAGCCGTTACACCTTGGGCAAAGTGTAAGACTTTATTATGCATGTAATAAAGGAAAACAATAAAAATCACTCTTTCAGTAGAGTAACCCGGACGGTTTTTTCAGACGACCAATTGTCGAGCTTTTCTCCCGGGACACACGGGCGAATCCAGCTATCTAAGTCACAGTCGCTGTCAGCCTTGTCTTCATCTGCAGCATTGACGATGTGGGGAGAAACCAAACCCCCGCTGGAGAGAGTACCGGTTTCATTCTTCTGAGATCCCAGAGCATACCCCAATCCAAACTTGTCTTCTTTGATGACTGGCTCCATAAATTTGCCCCAGCCTTGGGCATTACCAGCTTTAACCACTTCGACAGCTTGCTTGTATGAAGAGATAGAAGTCCCGACCTTCTCAAACTCAGGTGAAAAGACAGCTTCGGGCGCGACCTCATTGATGTTTATGGCTTCGAAGCCCTGACACAGCATCTCGTGCATCTCGCCGTCCATCTCTACATACTTAAATGTAGACAGGTGGCTAACAAAAATATCCTTTTCACCACAGACAGTGACGACCTGACCTTCTAGTTCATATTTGAGCTTCTGGTGGAGGGTAGAAGTAACAACACCGGCAACATGAATCCAAGGCCGACCTAGTAGACAGCTGTAGGCAGGCTGGATATCCATCACATAAAAGGTGCTCTTGAATACCTGCGGTCCAATCTTAACTGGCAACTCAACTTCGCCAAAGACAACTCTCTTAGAGCCATCAAAAGCCCTCACAACTAAGTTACTTGGCCTCAGGATGGTGTCATCGCAATCCAACTTCATTAAGGCTTTCTTTGGAAGAACATTCAGAGAAGAGCCTGTATCAACCAAAACATGGGAAAGCATCACCCTTTGCACTCCATTGTGATATGCAAGGCTTTGTTGTGATTCCTGCCCTCAGATGTCAGGTCATTATCGGTGAAACCTAGCCCCCGGCTAGCGTTTACATTGGAAACTACCGACTCCAGCTGGTTAACAGTTATCTCCGGTGGAACATAGGCCATATTCAGTACTTTCAACAAGGCTGCTCTGTGCGCCTCAGAGCACATCAATAGTGACAGAATGGAGATCTTTGAGGGTGTCTGATTTAGCTGGTCGACTACCTTGTAGTCACTTTTCTTGATAATCCTCATAAACTCGTCCACTTCCTTCTCGAATGCGGTCTTAGGAGGATCTTCCTCAGTAGTAACCTCTTCAGCGGCCATCTGTTTCCCTTTAGCCTTGGCAGCTGCCTCGGCTTCAGTATTCGCGCGTAATGTTGATGGTGCAAATAGGCGTCCACTGCGAGTGAAGCCACCAACCCCTCCAACATTGTCTACAACGGAGCTACCAATGTCAATGTCTTCTTCGTTAACTTTCTGCCCCTGGCAGTAGATATCAACCCCATAGTGCGACGGGATAGCACTGTCTTTCTCATACGGAACGGGTCCTGGTATTGTGATGGTGATCGGACCAACCAAAGTCGGTTGAGGGTTGTCAGAGTAAATTGCAACTGGTGCTGAACTTTCGATGTTCACCGCTCCTGGTTCTGTACTTTCTGGGAAATATATTGTTGTCGGAGCGAGTCTCTCGGGAACATATATTTCTTCAGGAGTGAAATAAAACGTCACCGTCGATACATCATTCTTCACTGGACGGGCCTGATCGAACTGAAGACAACCTTCATCTATCAGTTGCTGAATACCCCTTCTCAAACTGTCACATCCGTTTTCGGCAGCTTGACAATTTCTGCATTCTTCCCCACAACCCGGGAAAATCTGTCCTTTCAGAAGTCGGTCTTTAACCACCGATAGCGAAGTCTTCACCTTAGTCACATCAGAAACCAAATTCAAAGTTTCCCCACTATCAACAGCATTAATCCTCTGCCCGCCGTGAGCCGGCATCGGGTTTTGGATAACATTAGGCACCAGAGCAAAATTGATAGCCTGGGCATCTCTCAAATCTTGTACCTTTAACTGGAGAGCCTTGCAATTACTATAGTATGACCAGGTGCGTTGGAGTGAAAAACACATCTGGCGTTGACATCATAACCTCTAGGCAAATTATTGGGATCGATTGGTGGGGCCAGAGTTCTCAACGTAACCAGATTCATGTCAATCAGCTTGGGAAGTAATATTGAATAAGGCATTGGGATTGGCTCGATGACCCGGTCCGTCTGCCTTGGACGTTGTTGATAGTGTCTCTGCTGACCCGGATTACCTCCTTGTTGTTGATTGTTGTACCTGGGTTGTTGTTGCGGATGATATTGCGGTTGAGGAACAGGTGTTGGAATAGTGACTGCGGCCACTTGATCTTGATAATAATTAGGGCGTCCTCTACCCCTGCCTCTGCCAGCATACACAACGCTTGCCTCGCCTTCTTTTCTTCGCTGACCGTTACCAGCAAACGGTCTCTTGGGACCTGATGAGTTGGAAGCACTATTGTCTTGAATTCGGCCCATCTTCAACAGACTCTCGATTCTTTCTCCAGCAATTACTATCTTTGCAAAGCTGATTGACGGGCAAGCAGCCAATCTCTTAATATAATTGCCTTGAAGAGTGTTCATGAACATGTCCGCCATCTCCCTTTCAGACATAGGGGGTTGGACGGATGCAGCAATCTGTCTCCAACGCTGAGCATACTCTCTAAAGGTTTCCTTGGCAGTCTGAGACATACCTTGCAACAAGGTCCGATTTGGAGCCATGTCCAAGTTGTATTGATATTGCTTGACAAAAGCCTCTGCCAAGTCTTTCCAGCTCTTGATGGTAGTACGAGACAAATGAGAATACCATTCACGAGAAGCTCCAATTAGACTTTCTTCAAAATAGTACATCCACAGCTTTTCATCTTCCGTGTGAGCTCCCAACCTTCCCAGATAAGATTGGAGATGAGTGCGTGGGCAAGAAGCCCCGTTGTATTTCTCAAAAGTAGGGGGTTTGAACTTGTGAGGAATCCTTACTCCCTGAACCAGACCAAGATTTGTGACATCAAAGCCTAAGGAATTTTGAGACTCCAAAGATTTGAGCTTCTCATCAAGCTCATCCATACGGCGAGTGGTCTCGAGGGCCTCGTCGTGCAAAGAAAATTGATCATACTGATAATCTTCAGTAACGGGGCGCCCGTTAATCCGAATCCCTTGATTCACATTGTACCTTCCGCCAATACCATTTCCAACATTCCATGTGTTGCCAACATTACCCGGGTTTCCATCAGCATTTGCGTTACCCGCGTTACCAGTGTTCACAGAGTCATCAGCGTTCCCAGGGTTACCAGGGTTTCCCTCAGCATTTGGTATCTCCACCTCCGGATCGGGTCTCGGTTGCTTAACCAATTCCCTCAGCTTTTCCTGGCCTTCTGCCATACCAGTCATCAATGTCATGAACTGATCCATCCTTTCACGCATATCAGCCAGCTCTTTCTGTACTTGGTCCATCGCTAGCTGTGGACGATTTTCCTTTGTCGGGTACCTGTGAACTCGCTTGGGACCAATAACTGCCTGATACAGGGAACAAACATTAAAGACTACGGTGACACCTGCAAAACAGACAAGGGTTAATATGCATGGAATGCGATGCACTGCTTGTTCAGTTTTAAGGCACCCCCGTTTTGAAAGGGAATACCCTGCAAATGAATAAGCATGAGATGTTGGATGCAAATATGCAGATGATGTTATGGAATGCAAAGGCATGTCAATCAGAATTGATGGATCCGCTTGAACATCTGTCAGGTTGCACTGCCTGGAGAGAAATTCACTGAGGAATATAATACAAGACCAAAACTCTGCTCCAGAAAACCGGGTTGGTTGGAGGTTAAGGTTTCCTGAATTTAGCCCGCCCCTCACTGGTAGGTTCTAAGAACAGAAGTTCGTCAGCTTCAGCCCTTCAGTCGCGAATAATACGTTTACCACTGAAGGTTTGGTATTATTACGGGACAAAAGACCTCCATTGACTCCCCTCAACAGGACATCCTAATAGCAAGTTCCCAGTCTCGGGATCCTCGGATTGAGCAGCGAGAATGCGCCCACCAGAGCTAACATAATCACGTCTCGGAGGAGAGGCCTCGACTGAGTTCTCGGGAAATGGTCACCAGAGTCGACGATTTCTAGAGGAACATCCTGCCGTTACGGAACACCCGTAAGACATAATATATCCAAAAGAAACCTCGTTTGGGTGTGATTCTTCACGAACGACTTAACGTAACAACATGCCACGCAAGCCTCATGATTATCCACTCTAAAACCTGTGTGTACACTCAAGCCTGGGTAATGGGCTTATCTCTCATAGAACACCCCATCCCAACAAACAAACAAACAAACAGATCCAACAGATACAACAGATGCATGCAAGCAGGTAAGCAAATAAAGGTACAAAAGCATGAACACCCAATAAACAAGAAATCACACAAGCTAGGAGGGACTCGCTTAGGGAAGATGGACTAGCAAGAGGTCAACTTCTTTCAGTCCCCAGCAGAGTCGCCAGCTGTCGCAACCTGAAAAATACAGTGCGCGAAAAAAACAACCGGCGAAAGAAAATGATAGAAGAGTCGCCACCGTGCGTTATTCATCCCAAAGGAGGGAAAGGAAACGCTCGAAGTAAACCTGAAAAAGGAAAGGACAAGACGGGGTCTTGCAACCAAATCTTGGGTTCGGGAGTCGGTTATGCGAAGGGAAGGTATTAGCATCCCTACGCATCCGTAGTACTCTACGGGATCCACTTTTGTAGTTCTTGTCTAAAGGGTGTGAGTTTATCTAATGTGTTAAATGAAAATGACTCGCGCGGATGTCGCATCCACTGCATACGTATCTCATATGAATATGAGAATCAGAGTCTTCGTAGCTCGGCTGACCTACGGGTTGGGGGGATGTGTGCCCGCTAAGACATCGCGTCTTATGCCTACGTATCTCATCGGGCCTGAGAATCAGAGCAAAACGTAGTTCGGCTAACTATGGGGTTATGGATTGGGTTTTGGACGAACGACGTCACTACGCAATCTACCGGATGCTCGACCTTTGGAGATTTACTCGCCTGTAGTAGAAGGAGTTAACGTGTTGCTTTGGGTTTTAGGGTTTGGGATGCTCAAGGGCAAAAAGGCAGTCCTTGACGAAGGAACCGCGCTACCTGCAGGGATACGAACACATACAAAACAAACATGTATAAAGTAAAATTGCCAACAAGGGGCTCAGAAGTAAATAAACAAAAGAAAACAAATGCCTCCTATCGAGGTCTTCCAGCTAAGAAAGCGATAAAATGCGGAAAAGAGGTAAAAGTAACACATGGATAAAGATCCGAAGTAACAACAATTAAAGGAGTAAGAAACCCAGGGATCTCCCAAGTTGATGCCATCAAAGAAAGGTGAGTCAGTACCGGTAATCGGAATGAACCTCCAGGGGGTATCCCACAAATAAAGTGGGAAAACCACACAAACCATCTCTGCAAGAGTCTGTGAGCCCTCACAAAAACTCAACAAAAGGGTTAGTGAAACACGATAAGCATTTTTTTCATGGATAACAGCATGGTTTCAAAAACCTCAAACCCTGTGGCATACATTTCAGAAATCATGTGATTAAACATTCAAGGCATAGGTTTCAGCCATTCATGCATAATTAAACCCGTGGGCAAAAACATAATGAAATTCATCCATCATACCTCATACATTCAGATGATCCAAATTAAGAGCATAAAATCATGGGAATGAGGCAAACCTGATGGGAGAGACCGGTTGAAATCAAATGGCACGGCTGGGTTTGCAAGGCAATGTTAGGGTTTACGTGAGATGAAAGTGTGTGAGTCAGATTGAATTTTTCAGAGCTGCCTGGGGGTTGCTCTGAGTTCTTTGTCAGGTTTCTCTTCAGGTTTTGTCCAGGGTTTTGTTCCAAGGAAACCTCAGAGTATTTTGCTTCTCTTCCTTTTTCTGTCTGATCTCCCTCTTTTATAACCTGATTTTCATGGCTTTGTGGGCTCAAATGATAGAGGTCCAAGTCCAAGTTTTTTTCTATTATATTTTATTTATTATTTTTATTTATTTATTTATTTTTTTTGTTTTTTTTTTTTTAAAGTTTCTTGGATCTAATTCTGATTGACATGATGAAATGCAATATGAAATGCTAAATGAATGCATGAATGAGGAGGGCAAATTTTGGGGTGTTACAACTGCCCCTGTTCAATCATCAGCTAACCCGAGTAGGATGAAAGCGAACAACTTATCAGACAAACGGGGTGAGCTGTGATTGAATACCAAAGACAGACCGAAAATTTGCGCTCCGAGAAAACCACAAAAACGCGGAAATACACCGCGCTGTTTATTTTTCTTCCGATCCTCTGGCTGGATCTGAATCAGTCTTCTGGCTTAATCTGGAGTTTCGATCCTCTGGCTGAACCTATACTCAATTTAGTCCTCTGGTTGGATATTAATTTTGATCCTCGGGCTGGATACGATTTTGATCTTCTGGCTAGATCTTCTTCGATCTTCTGGCTAGATCTCCTTCGTTTCGATTCTCTGGCTGAATCTATTTCCTTTGATTCTCTGGCTGAATCTACTTCGATCTTCTGGCTAGATCTGAATTGTTTCGATTCTCTGGCTGAATCTATTTCCGATCTTCGGGCTAGACCTGACTTCGATCTTCTGGCTAGATCTCCTTTGTTTCGATTCTCTGGCTGAATCTACTTCGATCTTCTGGCTAGATCTGGATTGTTTTGATGATAAATTCCCATCATTAGGATCCCGTATCTGAGGCATGCGCTGGTTGACCCTCTTTTGAAATCTACACCCAACCTTCATATTAGATATGCAGCTTCGAGAATATTCCACTTTTGGTCTTCGTACATATTGTTCGGGCTAGAACATGTTGTAACGACTCCTCAATTAGCTTGGGCTTGCTTGGGAAATAAAGCTTGTAGGCGACTTCACTGGGGAATCTTCAAATTGAGCTTTAGGTTGGCTTACTGGAACACGATTCTCAGGCTGAATCTTCGAAATGACCCTTAGGCTGGATCACTGGAACACGATTCTCAGGCTGGATCTTCGAAATGACCCTCAGGCTGGATCACTGGAACACGATTCTCAGGCTGAATCTTCGAAATGACCCTCAGGCTGGATCACCGGAAAACGTTTCTCAGGCTGAATCTTCAAAACGACCCTCAGGCTGGATCACTCACGCTTGATCCTCTGGCTGGATCTCATGACCTTGGTTGTAAAGTAATTCTTCAGTCTGCTTGGAAGAACCTGTTTATCAGCTTATGTGTATGCTTGATATGATATGCATGCAAATGCAAATGTTATGCATGGTGTAAAAAGAAATCTGCTTGGGGAAGCAAACTCCGGTAGGGAATAGATCGCTGTATCAATCCTTGAATGTTCTGTGGGGAATGATCCGTCTGCCGGGACCAATGAGCCACCAAAAATAAATTGGCTGCTTGAAAAGTTGACCTCGCGGGGGGAGTATCAACTATGGAAACTTTGTTCGGCGAGGCTCTGTGAGGAGAGTCTGTGGGGAAAACACTTCCTGGGGAAATGTCGTAGGAAACGACCTTTGCTGGGGATATGAACTTGCTAATCGCCCTCAAGCTGGGGATTAACAAATCTGTTAAAATAATCTGCTGGGGAATGAGATGAACACTGGGAACACCACCCTCTCATCTGTTGGTTATGCAACCACTCCGCTGTTGTAAGGAAGATACAGTCTGACACTATCAACTCCGTTGGGGATATATGGTCTGGATACTGTCAACTCTGTTGGGGAACATGCTCTGCTGAGGAGAGACTTTGTCAACCGCTTGGGGATGAGGATACATGACTTGGCATCCGGTTCCTGTGACCTGCAACCAAAAATACACGTATGCCTCAGGGGAATTACTCGGTTTGATTCACCGTCCGGGATTAAGCACATTCAAAGCAATTTTAAATGTTTTCCTGTGCAAATCATCTGCAAAAGCCACCATTATGTTCATATGCAATATGTTTTATCAAAAGTTCGGACATTTTTGCAAACAAACTGATAAATGAAAAATAAAGAGGCTCTTTAACTGAATTATTCGACTCTTACTGGGGAGAAAATTTGTGCCAGGAATAGGCGAGGGTATCAGGAAGCTGATCCCTGAAAAGAGGTGATCGCTATAAAAAGAGAACTATCCTAATGGCAATGGGGATACGGGGTTCCACCGAGTTTCGACTTTGCTATGGCTCATATGTCCTCAAGACGCTATGCTCATCTTGCTTTCTGAAGTGGATGATTAGTCGATCTTTAACCTTCGAAGATTGCCGGATTGAATGAAACGGTGATATAACACTGATGAACTCAGATCACAGTCATTCGCTTATTCCCTAACTTTTGCCTGGATCGCCCCCTTTTCGGGTTTTCAATCCACCGGGATACCCATTTTTGCCTGAGCCGCCCTTTTGGGTTTTCGACTCACCGGGTGTACTCTTTTTTTATATCCCTAATATTTGCCCGAACCTCTTTATTCCTTTTATTTTGGTTCGTCGGGATGCCCTTTTTTTGCCTGGACTATTCTTTTTATCGTCCAGCGGGTCTATTTTATGCGAAGTATTTTTTATTTAACTGCGTATGAGTTAATAAGGGACGGGAATCCTTCGCCATCCATGGTTGTTAGCATCAAAGCTCCACCATAGAAAATCCTTTTAACCACGTACGGACCCTCATAGTTCGGTGTCCATTTGCCCCTGTGATCTGTGTTGGGAGGAAGAAATCTTTTGAGTACCAATTCACCGACTTGATACCCCCGAGGGCGCACTTTCTGACCAAATGCTTTCTTCATTCGTCTCTGACCGAGATACATCAATTCTGGGTACGTAGTTCCCGCATAGCACCTTAATCATCGAAGACAAGGTAAGCAAAGCATCAGCAAATTGGTTTTCTTCAAAAGAAAGTCAACAATCTTCTCGTGTAGTCTCTGTAAGGAGCCAGATGAGGCTGAGGTGTATACCATTTCCCGTTGGTTTGATGGATGACCAAAGCTGAATCCCCGTATACATCTGTCGCAACCTGAAAAATACAGTGCGCGAAAAAAACTACCGGCGAAAGAAAAAGACAGAAGAGTCGTCACCGTGCGTTATTCATCCCAAAGGAGGGAAAGGAAACGCTCGAAGTAAACCTGAAAAAGGAAAGGACAAGACGGGGTCTCGCAACCAAATCTTGGGTTCGGGAGTCGGTTATACGAAGGGAAGGTATTAGCACCCCTACGCATCCATAGTACTCTACGGGATCCACTTTTGTGGTTTTTGTCTAAAGGGTGTGGGTTTACCTAATGTGTTTATTTACTAAAAAGGTTAAGAGAAATGACTCGCGCGGATGTCGCATCCACTGCATACGTATCTCATCTGAATATGAGAATCAGAGTCTTCGTAGCTCGGCTGACCTATGGGTTAGGGGGATGTGTGCTTGCTAAGACATCGCGTCTTATGCCTACGTATCTCATCTGGAATGAGAATCAGAGCAAGCCGTAGTTCGGCTAACTACGGGGTTGTGGATTGGGTTTTGGACGAACGACGTCACTATGCAATCTACCGGATGCTCGACCTTTGGAGACTTACTCGCCTGTAGTAGAAGGAGTAAACGTGTGTTATGTGTTTTAGGGTTTGGGATGCTCGAGGGCAAACAGGCAGTCCTTGACGAAGGAACCGCGCTACATGTGGGGATATGAATACAAAACACAAAACATGTATCTCAAAGTAAAATGCCACCAAGGGGCTCAAACATTGCCTCCTATCGAGGTCTTCCACCTAAGAAAGCGATAAAGTACGAGAAAAGGAAAAAATTACCACACGGATAAAGATCCGAAGTTACAGCAATTAAAGGATTAGAAACCCTGAGATCTCTCCAGCTAGACCATCAAAGAAAATCAGTCAATACGATTAATCAGGATAAACCTCCGGATGGTATCCCTGCAAGAGTATGTGAGCCCTCACGAAAACTCAACAGAAAGGTTAGACAAACAAGGTGAAATCCAACGAAAACAATGCCATGGCAACACAAAAACAGGTTAGAGAAACAAAATAGGGTAACCAAGAGTTGCCCCTAAATCAAAATGTAACCACATGAATAATTCCATCAAAATTCACAAAAAGCTCACAAAAAGCAATCAAGGGTAGGAGGCCTAAACCTCTTGTCAAACACATGCATCAAAAGGGTATCAAATTCACCCATAATACCTCATACATTTAGAGCATTCAAATTAAAGGCATAAAGATGATGGATATATGGCAAACCTGATTGGAGAGATTGATTAAGATTGAATGGTACGGCCGGATCTGCAAAGTAATACTAGGGTTTGTGTGAGGCGGAGTGAACTTCTCAGGGCTGCCTGAAGGTCGCTGCAGAGTAGTTCCTAGGTTTCCTTCTCTCAAAATCTTTCTCCAGTGAATCTCCCAGTGTAACTCCAAGTGTGTTTTCCTCTACTGAAACTTCAGTATTTATAGACTGATTTTCGTGGGTAGTGGGCTCAAATGAGGGAGACCCAAGTCCAAAAAAAATTTGTTATATTTTATTTATTTATTTATTTTTAACTCTTTTTTTTTTTTTTTTTTTTTTAAGTTTCTTGGATCTGATTCTGATTGACATGATGAAATACAATGTATCTAATGTTAAATGACCTAAAAATGAATGCATGCATGAGGTGTAAAGCGTATGCTTCCAGGAAAAATGAAGGGTAAATTTTGGGGTATTACAGCTGCCCCTATTCAATCAACTGGAGACCCGGAAAGAAGATGGCAGCTGCTTTCGTACTTTCGAGGTATCAAGGGATTGAATACAATAAAAGCCCAAAAATTTGCACTGAAGTGAAGTGAAGTGACAATGCCTATCAGAATCGGCAAAGAGGTGGCCTTGAAAGAAGAATCCGTCTGGTACGGTGAGAGTCAGTCTGAATATCGAAAAAGAATGTTAAACTGGATACCAAAATAAATGGTAACACAGAAATAACCATGGCCTGACTACCGCTCATCAGTCTGAATACTGGAAAGGACTTCGATCTGAACATCGGAAAATTGGCCTGAATGCCACAAGTCGCATCGACCTGAACGTCGGAAACTTCTTCGATCTCAACATCGGAAAGACTTGGCCTGAATGCCACTTTGATCTGAATATCGGGAAAACTGGCCTGAATGCCACTTCGATCTGAATATCGGGAAAACTGGCCTGAATGCCACTTCGATCTGAATATCGGAAACTGGCCTGAACGCCACTTCGATCTGAATATCGGAAATTGGCCTGAACGCCACTTCGATCTGAATATCGGAAATTGGCCTGAACGCCACTTCGATCTGAATATCGGAAATTGGCCTGAACGCCACTTCGATCTGAATATCGAAAAACTGGCCTGAACGCCACTTCGGTCTGGATACCGGAAAACCGGCCTGAACGCCACTTCGGTCTGGATACCGGAAAACTGGCCTGAATGCCACTTCGGTCTGGATACCGGAAAACTTCATGCCTGTCAACATTGGCAGAAATAGGGAATGATAATAAAGGCGACGCATGGGCCGATGACACTTGCTGGGGATAACCAAGGTGGGTCATGAACAATCTTCAGTCTGAGTATTGGAAACAACTTCTAGCTTATCACTTGGGATACCGAGAATGTTTTATGCTTACATGCGTATGTTTGAATCTTCCAATGGTGTAATGCTCCATGAAAATGGAAATGCTACGCGATTTGGGAGAATGCAATGCAATATGATTCTACATGCAGGGATGCGAAATGCTGGGTAGAATGCCAAGCTGAGGCAAGGGGATCTACTGGGGAAATGATCACCATCTTCTGGACTCTGGCAAGGCTGTTGGAGATGCACAGTGCAAAGAATTCTGTGGGGAAATGACCCGCCACACGGTGTTCTAGCAATGACGAAATACCGAGATTCTGACTGGGGAGAGAACGACACTGAAAACCTGCTGTTGGGGAAAGCGATAGTGGTTCTGGCAACCACGATCTGCGGGAGATGACTCAGCAGGGGAAGCAAACACTGATACGGTACCGAGGTTCTGCTTCATGGAAAGAAACCATGGATCTGGCATTGGGATTATCGATCTGGCCTCGAACTCTAAGGAACAGCCACTTCTGCTGGGAAGATACAGTCTGACACTGTCAACTCCGCTGGGGGTATACAATCTAGCACTGTCAACTCTACTGGGGAGTGTATATTCTGAAACAACCGCTTGGGGAAGTACAGTGGTGAGAACCTGCTGGGGATTGAAGAATCCAACACTCTGGTCAGCTCTGCAGGGATAAGACACCGGATTCGTCTGTTGGCGACTTCACTGGGGAAGATATTCACGATCATCTGCAGGGGATTTTAAGGAAATGCCCCGAGGGTACCTGTTCTGAATAGACGATCCAAAGAACTTAAAATTTACAGCAATTTTAAATGTTTATTGAGCATGTACCTGTAAAGCCCTTATGTGTCATGATGCAATGTTTATCAAAAATTCGGACGTCATTTTTGCAAACAAAACAGTAAAATGAAAATGAAAACAGAGATATACTGAATAACATGATTTTATTGATTGAATGGCCTCTGAATAGGCATTTACATCAGGAAGCAATCCCTGGAAAGAGGTAATCGCACAAAAGATAAAAGCAGAAATTAATCTAATGGCAATGTGAAATGGATTTCTATTGGGTTCCAATTCTGCTATGACTTGCCCGTCTTCAAGATCCTCCAGATGATCAGCCTTCTGAAAAGGTGATTGGACTGTTTCCTACCTTTCGAAAATTTCCAGTCATCGACATGAGATGAGATTCAGAAATAACTCAGAACGCAGTCATTCGCTTAATCCCTAACTTTTACCTGGATCGCCCTTTTCAGGTTTTCAATCCACCGGGATACCCATTTTTGCCTAAGTTGCCTTTTTAGGTTTTCAACTTACCGGGTGTACGATCTTTTCATTTTTAATCCCTAATTTTTTCCCGAACCTTTTTATTTTCTTGATTCGTCGGGATGCCCATTTTTTGCCTGGACTATTCTTTTTACTGTCCAGCGGGTCTATTTTATGCGAAGTATTTTTTAACTGCGTCTGAGTTCACAGGGGAAGTGAAGTTTTCACCATCCATAGTTGCAAGCATTAAGGCCCCACCATCAAAAACCTTGGTGACAGTATCCGGTCCATCATAGTTAGAAGTCTACTTGCCCCTGTGATCTGTCTGAGGAGGAAGGATCCTTTTCAACACTAAATCTCCGACTTGGAAACAACGAGGACGCACTTTCTGATCAATGGCTCTCTTCATCCGACTCTGATACAACTGCCCATGACAAATGGCTGCCATTCGCTTCTCTTCGATAAGACTCAACTTATTGAACCTTGTCCGAATCCATTCGGCTTCGTCTAACTTGACATCCAACAGGACTCTTAGAGAAGGAATCTCCACTTCAACAGGTAGGACTGCTTCCATACCATACACCAGGGAGTAAGGGGTTGCCCCGGTCGACGTACGTACCGAAGTACGGTACCCTGTAAGACCCCAATTTTGGCCCTAAGATCCCTCATGGCCCATATCATATCATATCATGGCCTCAAGGATCAATGCATACCCTAGTTGCCCTCTTAGTGGGTGGGATACCTTGTGAGTGTGGTTCTTGATCACCAAGCATGTATTGCATATTGTATATCATTGCTTTCCATATGTTTACTAACCAAAAGTACAAAAATATTGTCATCTAACCTTGTTGCTTGCAGATGAAGCTAGCCAGGTCAATACAGTCAAATCAGGCCTTGAGCAATAGAGGGTGGCCATTCTTGAAGAATTTGGACACCATGATCAATAATAAAGAATTCATATAACTTGTGATATCATTTGGAATCAAGATCTCAATTGAAAGAGGCTTGGGATTCATCAGAACTTGGCCCAGTCAACCAAAAGTCAACAGAAGTCAACTGTGGTCAACTATGGATTTAATCAGTGATTTGATGACTGGAATTGGTTAGAAAGACCTAATTCATGTCTATATAAACTTCATTTGGCATTTCAAAGACCAAGATTGAAAGAATTGAGCTCAGACAGCAAGTTTCCCAAAATGGCAAGTGGACCTGTAATTTCAGCTGCCCAAAATGGGAAGTTTTTGACCTCAAAAACAGAAGTCCAAGGAAGCTTCAAATGAAAAATTGTTCAACATGACAGATGTAGATCTTGTTCTCACCTTTCCAAAAAGTCCAAGAACTTGAAAATCCAATGTACGGTTTGCAAGATACGGCTCAGTGAATTTCAGAAAAGACCCGTAATCAGGAGGCCATAACTACCACATGGTTTATCCAAATTGCAAGTTCTTTATATGCACAAACTCCATTTGATATGTACTTTCATGGTGCATAATTGTATTTTTCCAAAATTGCTCAATGCAAAAGGTCAAATTTCAACTGGACTGTTAAATGAACCAGGGGCAAAATCGTCCAACTTGTGAAATAATTGGAATTTTTGAGTGGGGATTTTTGCAACACCTCACAAATGGCATTTGAAATTTGTTGGAATATTCACAACATGCCTAGGCCTTGTGGTTTGAGAATTGGTTTTGAAAATGAATTGGAAAAATGGACACATAAGCCATCACATGGTGAAATTGGAAAATATGGAGAATTTGAAAATAATGCCTATACCAACAGCTCCCAAATGATATTTTTGACTTGCTCAAAGTGTTAATTTTCTGCTGTCATGCTTCTAAAATCAAAAGAGTTAAAAGTCCAAAATGCACATAAGCATATTGGTGATTAATCCATCTTGCTTAATGATAATTAAACTTGATTAAGTGCTCAATATATAAACTAACTCTAACAGAATTTGGAGGATAATCATTTTTTCTGTAATCACTCTCTCACAAAAACAGACTTCATTGCATAACAGAAAAATCAAAAAAACTGAAATTCTCTCTTCTCTCTCAATTTTGCTCAAAAAAAAACTTCAATAACATTTTGCATCAATTGACCAATTTGGATGGATCTTTGGGATAATTCTCTGCATATTCATCATTGTTAGCTATTGTGAAGTTTCTGTTTGCAGGAAAATTCAAGAATCATTCGCAATTTGCATCGGTAGAATCAATCTGCAACTTCCATAACAGTCCAAGAATCGGTGCGAGTTGGAGATTTCCGAGCTGCAAGAGTATCATCATTCATCTCCTGAAGTCGTTTGCTGCACCTGTTTCGCATCCGCGAGCTCCGAAATCCGCCGAATCCATTGCCGTCATCAAGAAAAGGTTGGAAATCGAAATTCGCAGTAGCTTCAATTGAGTTATGGCTGTTGTAGATTATACTTCGTAGAGTGTATATCAATTGATAGAATCGAAAATTGTTGGAAACTGTATGAGCTATCGTGGATTTAGGTTTTGTAGCAATTTCCTTCTTCGTTCGATTTGCGTTGTTTATGAATCCATTGATGAAATTGGTTGTATATTTGAGTTCCTGAGACGAAACCGGTTCGACCGGTATGCTACTCGTTGATTTTCGTCGCCATTGTGTGAGTTCTTGCGAATTTGAGTTTCGACGCCGTCAGTTTCTTTCCTTCGATTCGCATTAGGTGGTAATCTATTGTTGAAATCGAGTATGGATTCGTGCTCCTGAGACGAAACCGCTCCGATCGGTGTGTCGTCCATGCATTTCCGCCGAGAATCGCTCGAAATCGTCCTTGCCGTTGAAGAACACACCGGCGGCGCATGCGAAGAGGATGAATCTGGAAATTGATCCGTGTTTTTTTCCCAGAACGAATCTCCACCGTCCATCCAACATGAGCGAAACACTGCGTTTTGGCTTGGCATTATGTAATAACGTTGCTGCTAATTGATCTACTGTACCACTAATTAATTAATCCACATACAAATTAAATAAATTTCAATAAATCTAACAAACTTACAAATCCATATAATGCTCAAAATTAATCCGAAAAATACCATAATTTTTTTGTTAATCATAATTTTTTCCCTATTATTTTATAAAAATCAAAAAGGAAATGTTGCTTGGAAAAAAATGTAAATTGACCTAGAGATATTCTAATGTATACATATTTCCATATGCTTTATCATTTTAATTATAGAAACTACATGCTTAATCCAAATTAAGTGAAAATTGAAACATGGCTTCTAGACATCCTTCTGGATTTTTTGACATAGGTTTGGAATTTTTTAGCCTATGGTCTATTATATATGAATTATTGAAGTTGGACATGTATATATGTGACATAGTTTGGCATGCTGAATTCCCCAAATATTTTTCCATGCTTCCCATTGGCCAATGACCCTAATTTTTTGCAGGGAGCTCAGTTAATATGTTTGCTATCACCGTGAATTTTCTGGGATTTTTACAATCAATTTCCAATTTGATTCATATTTTTCTTGCTGCCTAGCATGTTAGAGTTCCATTGGTGTAACCTTTAGCATTTATGTTGCCATTTCCTCATAATTAATCTAATGACCTTGAAAATTGATAGCATGATTCCTAACATGTTAATGTAGCATTTGGCTTTGGTCCCATGTATTTCTAATGTACCATTGCTGTTTACCATCTAATTGAAGTGGTGCATAATTTTGGACCTCATTTGATGTAGTTTTTATATGCCTTGTCATGTTTAATTAATTCCTATTGATCTATTAGTCCAAATGACTTGAAATTTAATATGTGACTTGCTGAATGCCTTCTGGTTAGAACATAATTTTTGTGGATTTTTTGGTGCCATTTTGGCATTTATTTGGATATGATCTTGCTGGTTGCTTGTATGTAGTTTAACATTGCATCTTTTGCCTTCCATGTTGCATAAATAGAAATAGGAGCATAGTTTGAATATGGGACCAATTGGGATCCCTTTGTTATTGATATTACTTGACTTTGTTCATGAATTGGCTGCTGTTTTAAGATTTTTCCATCTTTTTGACCCTAGGCTAGTCCTAGTGGTCATGTTACTTACCTTTGAAGTTGATTGTGCCTTTTCAGGTTAAGGAGTTAATGATTAAGGAATTTGCTCCACATTATGGATTGTGTTACTTGACACATATGACTAATGTATTTGTTTTGTAGGATGTTTGGTTCATGTGAGCCTTGTGCTATGCACATCATTGTTTGTATAATTGTACTTTGTTAATTGATTCTTATGTTGTTATCTGTTTATGAATGGGATGCTGATTTTATTGGATTGTTTCCAGGTACCCTTTAGTCGCTCAGTTCTCTTAAGAACTTGTGTTGCTTTGCTTAAATAGCAACTTGCATTGAGGTATAGAACCTTCTTCTTCATGTAGTCTGGAGACCCGGTCTGTTATTTGGCCGGGCAAATTGTCTGAAGTCCTCCTTAAGAGGCATTGATTGTGTATGTTTATATTTGTCCCAAGCAGGAAAAGTCCTCATTCGAGGCAATTGGTGGAAGGTAGAGATAAATAGCCTATCTCCCACTATTCAGTGAGTCTTCTCATTGCTCCCATTACATGGTTGTAGCATCGAGATCCCAACCCAAGATCTATCGAGTCTATATATTGGGGAAAGAGTTCCATCTTTCTGAACTCCCCCACATTCTTATATTTACATGCTCTCTCGGACCTGAGATAGAAGCAATGAGGCACACCCCTCATATCCTTTCATCTGCTTCACCTGAGCCCCTCAATGGCCAGGTTAAGAGCGACACTTACCTCTTACAGTGGACTTTCATAGTCAAACCCTTTTGCTTGAGCCTCATGAATGGTTATAGCGTGTGCTACTTGAATTTATGTGATTGATTACTTGATTCATTTATACATGATTATTTGATTGCTATTGTGCATTTACCATCTGTAAGACCCCAATTTTGGGCCCTAAGATCCCTCATGGCCCATATCATTCATATCATAACCTCAAGGACCATTGTATGCCTTTGCTTTCCCCTTAGTGGTTGGTTTGCCTTGTAGGTTTGTTTCTTGATCACCAAGCATACTTTGCATTTGTATATCTTTGCTTTCATATGTTTATTAATCAAAAAGTACAAAAATATTGTCAGTCTAACCTTGTTGATTGCAGATGAATCAATTAGGTCAAAGTCAGTCATTGATCAGTCAAAGCAATGGATGGTGGCCATTCTTGCAGAATTTGGGCACCATGATCAATAATCAAAGGTTCATATGACTTGTGATATCATTTGAAGTCAAGTTCTCAAGGATTTAGGGTTTGGAATTCATCAGAAGAGGCTCAATCACTCAAAACCCTAGAAAAGTCAACAGACAGTCAAACTTGGTCAACAGTTGATTTAATCAAGGATTTGATGGATAGAATTGATCTGAAAGAGTTCATTCATGCTTGTATAAGCCTCATATATCATGTTCAACCTCATCATGGAAGAAAATCAAGCCAATCAGAAATTTTCCAGAAATAGCAAGTGGACCTGTAATTTCAACTGCCAAAAATGGAAACTTCTTGATCTTAAACTTACATCATGATACAAGCTCCAAATGAATTTTTGCCCAACATGAAAGTTGAAGATCTTGTCTTCCCATTTTCAAAAAGTCCAAGAACATCAAAATCCCATGTGTGGTTGTCAAGATATGATCAAATCATTTTCACCAAATTTTGAACTTCAACAAGCCATAACTCTCAAACCATAAGGCCAAATTTGGTGGGGTTTTTTCCTACACACCACATTTTTCATCCTCTTTCCAAAAATATAAATTTCATGACCTAAAACCTTGCCAATCAAAATGGCATTTTTGGACCTTTTGCATTTAAATTCAAAGTTTGACCAAACTTTGACTTTTTGAGTTTTTGACTTTTTCTTGATTTGGTCAATTGGGAAATGCTTTAAACCATATTTGAAACTTGCCTCAAGCCATAAACCATGATCATATCACCATTTTCCCATCATTTTGAATCAAAATGCAAAGTTGGCATTTTTATGCATATTGGTTCAAAAAAGCAAAACCAGTACAGTTTTCATATGTACAATCAAAGCAGCAGCAATGTTGGTCTGTCTACAGCCTGGTTATAAGCCCACTCGACCATGAACACACCCTCCATTCCACTTTGTTACAAAATTAGCAAAATTGCAAATCATATCATTTAGCATAAACCAGCTTAACACATCATTAAAGGACCAAAAGCAGACCATATTTAAACTTCATTTTCTGCATTTCCAACCCTAGACAGCAGCCACCACACAGAAAATACTCCTACTCTCTCATCTTGCATTTTGCTCGGCTGAGATTTTTCACCCAAAACCCTCAAAGCATACGAGTAATCCTTGGTCATTTCTTCACTTGGACAACATATTTAGCTCACCTTCACCATAAAATCACTGCTGTAAAGTCTTCATCATCTTCTGTTTTCCAAAGACCTCTCACATGGCAGCTTGAAGCTAGAATTGATTTAAGCAAAGTTGAGCACAATTCCTTCTGAGATACATCATTTGGGACCATCATCTTCATCTGTTCGAGCTTCAAACCTTCAAATAATCACTGCTCTACACTTTTCTTCAAATCCAAGTAAATTTTCGAAACTCTAATTTCTTAAATCAATGCTATGCCATGTGTAGAGTATGTTCTTATGGTTACATTAAGCTTGAAATTACTAAAAATGATTAAGTATCATGCTAGTTATGTTGAAATGAAATCTGGAATTGGTTTATGTTCTTGCTCGATTTGTGATAATCAATGAGTTCTAGTGGAAATGGCAGGTAGATTCGTGTTAGTTAGAGCTTGCTGTTTAGTTGTGTGCATTTGATTTTCATGTCTGGAAAATATTGTTGTTAAGCTCGATTGAACATGATGATGATAACACCCTGCAGCTGAAATTCTGTCTTGCCCAAATTTTGCATGAATTTAGTTTTGTTTGTGGCTGTTTGTTGTTTGCACGATTGTTCAGGGCCATGCTTGTTTATGTGGTACTGTTGGAATTCATTTTCCCTTTGATGATGAGCTTTGATGCTATGCTGTTGTTTTTTTGATGAACATTGTTGAATGATGGAGCATGCCATGCTGTTTTGAACCACATGAACATGCCATTCTGCTGCTATGCTAAAACCATGTTGTTGTTGTGTTTTTGCTTGTTTGATGATTTTTTTAAACATGATGAGCACATGATAATGATGGTTGTTGCTGTTGATTTAAAACCAATACCCTGCTGTTGTTTCCAAGCTAGGCTGCTAGAACCATGTTGCTGTCTTGAACCTGCTTGCTAAATCCATGTTGTTGTGTGCTGTTGTTCATTTTGGTTGAATGTTGATAGACACCATGAACCATGCTGCTTTTGAATGATACCTTGTTTCGATTTCCGTTTACATGAAGATGATATTGCTTGCTATTATGATGAACTGCCTGTTGTGTTTGGTTTTTGTTGTTACATGATGATGATGAGTATGCCATGCTATTGTTTTGGGTTTGTTTGATCTGTTGATGAAGAATGATGAATGTTGCTGATGCTGTTATGCTATGCTGTTGCTTAATGCTTGTTTATATTGCTAACATGATGATGGTTGTTGCTGTTGTTTTTGAAACCAATACCCTGACAGTTATTTCCATGCCATGTGGTATGCTATTGTTTGTTTGATGTGTAAACATTGCCAATGCCATGTCAGTTGCATGCTGTTGTTTGTTTGATGATGTTTTGACCAATTGCTCGAAAATGGATGCTGAACTTGGATGCTAAAACCTTACTGCAGTTTAGAAAACCATATGAACTGCATTTGAATGCTGTTGTTTGGTTTGTTATTTGGATGATGATGATGAATACCAATGCTGTCAATGCCCTGCTGTTTTGAAACCTTAAAATCTTGCCAGAATTCTGCATGAATGTGTATGGTTTGTACTGTTTAAGTGTGCATGAGTGTGGTTGCATCATTACCATGTTTGTTCGTGAGCTATGATTTTTGATTGCTGTGATTTTGATTGGAAATGTTGAATGCTCTTGCTTACTTGCTGTTATGATGATTACATGACAGTGATGAATATGCTGCTGCTGTTTTGATTTAGCTCATAAAATCTACATGTTTTGTGTTAGCTGTATTTTGGCCGTGAGTGTTTGATTGTTGCATAGTGATAATGACTGTTTGATTGCATGATGAACATAATACTTTGCTGTTGTTTGAACATAAGCTGTCCACATGATGAATGCTATGCTGTTGGAATTGTTGGTCGAAGTTTTGTGTTGCTGTTGAGATTAGAAATGCCAATGCCATGTTTAGTTGTTGCTGTGCATTTGAGGTGTTTTGAACGATTGTTTGAAGCAAAACCTGTTTTGCTGTTGGCCAAACCCTAGGGTTTATGTTTTAAACCCAGAAATTCATTCCATTGGGCAATTTACTGTTTCATTGGGCAACAGCCAATGAAAACATTTCATTTGCCTTGCCCAAAACGCAGCACTTCAATAAGTGACTGCAGAATTACACAATTGCCACCGGTTGACTTTATTTGACCATTTGCCATGCCTATTGTTTCATATTTCATCCAATATTTCACCCAATTTCACAAATCATTTTCTCATTCATTTTTTCACCAAAAATTATGAAATTTTTTCCACATGTTCACAAATGAGTCTAATATTTAGTTATGAATTTTAATTAATTTTCATGTCCTGGATTTTAATTGATAAATGATTTCTTCACATGTGTGCATGAATGATACCCTTTGCCATTTCAATTGTGAAATTGTCATATTGCATCCAATGCCTTTGAGATTTTTTTGTGGTGAAACTAGACACATTGATCTTCATTTCCATATAAAGTTTGTGGATTTCTCATTTGTGGTTTGATAGATATGAATTTTTGAATTAGGGTGTGACAATTTGTGTCACACCAATGATATGCAAATGTATGATTTTTGTTCACATGCTTCCCCTTATCCAAATCACTTGAAATTTTGCATGAATGATCCTTTGTATGTCTACTTCATGTATGAATTTTCTTGGAATTAATCTTGCTGTTTTCCATTTGATTGAGAATTTTCTTCCATACTTGGTCCTTTGTTGACTTTTTGTGCTATGCCTTGCCAAATCTTTTGTGAAATTCTCAAATCTTATTGTATGATCATGAAATTTCATATGTGATAACTAGACATCTCAAGCTTTGCATTGGTGTTAATATCATTCATTTCTCTTCTGTTTTCAAATTGATATGATTTTTTGAAGTTGACCTATGCTTGTTGACTTTCACCATGCTTACTTGAATTTGGTTTGACTTCATGATTTTTGTTGACTGCCTTCCTCTCATCCAAATGCCATGAAATTTTACATGTATACCATGTTAGATGTTAGGATTGAGTGAGATTTATTTCATGATTTTTGAAAATGCTTGAGTTGACTTTTGGATGAAGTCTTTGCTGTTGACTTTTGTATGCTTCTCTTGCCATGCTTTGCATCCTTTTGCATATGAAATGACCTTGATGCATGATATAAGTTTGAATCCAATTGTGTTTACTTTCCTACATGATTGATTTTGACTTTGATTGAATATTGCTTGCTGCCTTGGCCTTTTTCTTTCATCTTTGACCCTAGGCTAGTCCTAGTGGTCTTGTAAGCTTACAATTGAGTTGTTTGTTTCAGGTTAAGCACCAATACCTTGAGGATCATTCAAATTTGTTTGAATTGAATTGTTTATCATGTGCTAACAATTTGTTTTGTAGGTGACTCATATGCTTGAGTCTTTGTGCCTTGCACAATTGGTCCCACTGTGTGACTATTGGTTCATTTCTCTTTGTTTTAATTGTTGAACTGTTTACTAATGAGTTTGACTTTTTCAGGTACCTTAGTTGCCTAAGTTCTTTGAACTTACTTGCTTGCTTTGCTTTTTTTAGCATTTGCTTTGAGGTATAATTACTTCTTCTTCATGTAGTCTGGAGACCCGGTCTGTTATTTGACCGGGCAAACTGTCTGAAGTCCTCCTTAAGAGGCAATGCCTGTGTTTGTTTAAATTTGTCCTAAGCAGGAAAAGTCCTTCAAGTAAGGCAATTGGTGGAAGGTAGGGATAAGTAATCTATCCCCCACTATTCAGTGTGTCCTCTCTTTGCTCCCAGTACCTGGTTGAAGCAATGAGATAAAAACCCAAGATCTATCGAGTCTATAATGTGGAGAGAGTTCCTACTTTCTGAACTCCCACACTTTCTTTGATGCTCTCTCTGATATGAGATAGAAGCAATGAGGTACACCCCTCATCTCCTATTCATCTGCTTCACCTGAGCCCCTCAATGGCCAGGTTAAGAGCGATATTTACCCATTACAGTGGACTTTCAAAGTCAAACCCTCTTGTGTGAGCCCCCATTGTTTGGCTATAGAGTGTGCTGTTTGATATTCATTGCTTGATTGATTGATTGCTTCATGTGCACTTGTTTGCCTGTATGCTATGCATTTATCATCATCATCAATTGCCATTAGTGCATGATCATCTCATTTGTTTTGTGATGTTATCATTGTTGCTTGCCCATTGAGGACAATTGTAAGTCCATCTCTTTTGGCCTTTGTTCCTATGACATGGAAGGATAGAGTGTAAGACCTCTTTGGTCACTCATATCTTCTGTTTTATCTGTTTGTATGTGAGGATACAGTTATAAGTCCCTGTAAGTTGGCATCTGTCTTCCTGTGATCATAATTTGATCTGTTCGGTTTGTACGTGAGGTTGCAGTTATAAGTCCCTGTAAGTTGGCATCTGCTTTCCTGTGATCATAGTTTGTTCATTTATTTGTATGTGAGGATACAGTTATAAGTCCCTGTAAGTTGGCATCTGTTATCCTGTGATCATAGTTTGATCTGTTTGTTGTATGTGAGGTTGCAGTTATAAGTCCCTGTAAGTTGGCATCTGCTTTCCTGTGATCATAGTTTGTTCATCTGTTTGTGTGAGAGGTTGCAATTATAAGTCCCTGTAAGTTGGCATTTGCATTCCTGTGATCATATTGTTGCTTTTGTTCTTGTGTGTGAGGAACCATTGTAAGTCCCTGTGATGTGGCATTGGATTTCCTGTGAGCATACTGTGGAGTTAACCTAAGTCCAGATAGATTGGCAGTTGACTTCCCTGTTTCATTTTTGTTTTCTTCTGAGGAGATCGGTGTAAGTCCATTGAGTGGCATCTGATATCCTGTTCTGTTTTAGGAGACTGGTGTAAATCCATCTATTGGTATCCGGTATCCGCTATTATTTCTTTGCCTGTGGAGATTAGTGTAAGACCATTGAGTGGCATCTGATATCCCATTTTGTTTTAGGAGATTGGTATAAGACCATTGATTGGCATCCGATATCCGCTTTTGCTTGTTTTGTTTGTTTGTTATTATTAATTGCTATTCCAAAGGACACACTTGAATCATCTGCTATATGATTTCAAGAAGTGAACCTTCTAAGAAGTTTTACAATTCATCCCTCATCCATTCATCATCCATTATGTCCTAGACTTTTCACACTTTATCTTTTAAATTTGACATAAGTGTTGTGCAAACATCTTCATGTTTTCAAATTAAAAACCTGGACTCAAGTCCTTGACCTTTTTCAAACTTCATTTTCATAATACTTATTTGAATTGATCTTAATCATACCTTGACTCCATTTTCATAATCATAATCAGTAACTCCACTCATTCACTTGTTTTGGCTTTGTCCATTAATCTTTTCATACATGAGCTTTAGGTTTGATTTATCTTAGTGGTTGATGTTAATCTCACCTTCTGTCTTTAGTGATTGAATTGTAAGCCTTCCTTGCCTATTATAG
Source organism: Lathyrus oleraceus (assembly GCF_024323335.1). NCBI lineage: Eukaryota > Viridiplantae > Streptophyta > Magnoliopsida > Fabales > Fabaceae > Lathyrus > Lathyrus oleraceus. The sequence continues at coordinate 89,662,838 of NC_066579.1, read as the reverse complement.
GGTTAACCCCTCTCTGGCAAGTTGAAGCTGTTCTCACATGGTGGACGTTGTTGTTTATATAAGGTTGAGTTTTCTCCCGTGGATAACGTAAGACCTGGGGTTTGTGTTTAAAATCGAACCTAACCCACTTTTGGAAATCTTTTGGCCGAACTACGGCGTTCTGATCCTTACCTTTGATGGAAGGTACGTAGGCAACGGGTTCATCCGTTCGAACCCAATAACCCAATAATAATAAAAATGTATATTCTTTTCTCACCATCCCAATCATGTTTGCACAATATTTTTGTCATAATAAATAATCATTTTTGCATAACAAGTGTGAAAAGGGCTCCCTAGGAGTACCTAGGACGTAGTGGGTGCCTAACACCTTCCCATTGCGTAATTTACCCCTTACCCAGAATCTCTGATCTTTTTATTAGTTTTCTACGTGTAAAACTTCTTAGGCTTTTGTTCGCTTTTTAGCCAATCCTTTGGATAAATAAAAGTGCGGTGGCGACTCGAAATTTTTCATGTATCTCATAGCTTATGATTTAATCGATAGACCATATAGCGACGAATACACCGCTACAGAAAAGTGGCGACTCCACTGGGGATCGAACCCAGAATCCCTGGTTGTATTGCCTACTTTTCACCCTTGTTGTGCTATATTGTTATTGTTTATCTGACATATTTTTGTACGATTTGGGATGAATGTATTGATTGTAATGTGTGAATTGCTTGATATACATTTGCTGTTTGCTTTGGTGATCTGTGAGATGAGTTCTATACCCGAACTCGAGTGCACTCTAGGATAGGAGAATGGCATAGTCTTGTTGACTGGTGTGGAGTAGTCCTTAGCCAGTTGACTTGCGAGTCCATTCACTTGGTGGAGGTCATGTTGAACTAATAATGTCACACAAGTTATTTGTGGTTAGGCATTATTCTTTCAATCATGTTCCGCAGAAGCCAAGGACCTTAGTTTACCAAACCCATCTTGGCCTATTTTTAGGACCGTAGTGCGGAGGTCGTTCAGATGTCAGTTCTGATACGATTGTTACGCGATACTACACTCATAAGAGTTTCTCTTGAGAATATTCTTGGAATACGAGTATTCGTTCCTCCGATAATATTCGAAAGATGGAACGATGATTATGGGAACCTCTGATAGAACATGTCTGGCAGGTTTAAACCCTAGTACACTCCCTTTGGGTGGTTCTTAACCGAGACTCCATGCTCGTGACTCCCAACAAACCCGTGATTCGTGGTTGAGTCGTCCAAACATTGTTAATATCAATGGATCCCGGATCAGGTGTAAAACCTAAAATCCATCAAAGCGGCTGGTTGATATTAAGAATGTCTGAACCGGTTCATGTACCGTTAATATCAATGGAACTTGGGTGTTGATAAGGTGAAAACCTAAATCCACCAAAATGGATGATTGATATTAGGGATACAATGAGCTTTCCCACGACCTTTGTTTGGTGTGTCTTGCTTGATCCTTGAGTGTGTTTGTTGCATTCATACATTCACGCATTCATCCGCATTCATGTCATCAAAAAGAAAATTTTCAAGGAACTCAAAGGAGTTTATTTGCAAAAATTTTCAAAACATGAAAAAACCGGGAAAATTTTTTCACCTGATATATCTGATGAGGTATTCTCATGTATGATCAAAATGCTTAAAATTTCAAAGTTTGCAAATAAAACCCTCGGGTTCCTTTGATATAAAAACAAGCATATGCATAAACACTTCATGCATCATTTGCATAAGCAGGTGTTTTGTTCCGGTCTCCCGTCCTGTGGTTTGACCCTGCGACCTTCATTCATTTTGAAGACGCACTTTGCCGGTATTATACCAGAGCCAACTCTGCCAGATTGATGGATCATCCTGAGCAAGAGAATTGTGGACTCCGAGGAGGATTTTGCCAGCCTTAGTGCTGTTGATGGATTTATTCCTGTTGATGGATTTATTCCTGGTTAACCAATCCTGGGCTGGCATTGGCTACTGTTCTGGGGCATTTAATAAGCTTGGTTTGTTCACGAGTGGAGGATTCATCCATGCTGATCAACCTGCAAAAGAGGAGGCTGCTGCTATTTTGGAAGTATACGCAGAAGATCTGAACAATTTCATCATTCCTGGTGGTGTCTGCCACAACTGGGTCGCTGCGGATGTTCCTACGGTCATTCATAAGTCAGCGTGATTTGTTCACTTTGTTTAAAACCCTTCTCCCATGCCAAAAGGAGAAGTGATGACATTGTTGGCAAAGCATTTAATACAATGATGTTTTCATTCAATTAATGCATTGTTAAACATTTGTTTTTCCATTTGTTTTCACTTTTTGCTTTTGCATGAAATCAGTGATCACAAAAAACCCTGAAAAACAAAAAAGCAACATTTTTCATCTGCATAATGATTTGCTTGTTTAAAATTCTGAAGTTTTTTCTTTAACCAAAATCATTATGCAGGTTGATCCTAAAACCCATTGAACATAATGATCCAACGCCATCTCCCAATCTTGAAGTCCTTGTATCTGAGGCAGAGGAAGATGATGTTAAAGGGGATTCCTGACGAGATTACCCGCCTTCTTGAGCACCAAAGAAGCTCATTCAGCTGTACCATGAAAATCAGCAAAACAGTCAAACTGAGGCATTGCAAATGCAAAAAAAAAAAAAAAAAAAAAAAAAAAAAAAAAAAAAAAAAAAAAAAAAAAAAAAAAAAAAAAAAGAAAAAGAAAGAGGGTGAAAAAGATGAAAAATCAAAAATCAGCAAAAATCTTTTCAAAAGAAAAAAAGAAAATTATACCCTCAAGTCCTTAGTTGACTGATGCTGAATGGATTCAGAGTCGTTATGACCAACTGAATTTGATTGAAGAAAAGAGATTGACTGCCATGTGCCATGGTCAGTTATATCAGCAGAGAATGAAGAAAGCATTCGACAAGAAGGTCAAGCCTCGTGTGTTCCGAGAAGGTGACCTTGTGCTCAAGAAAGTTCTGTCTTTCGCGCCCGATTCCAGGGGCAAGTGGACTCCAAACTACGAGGGTCCATATGTTGTTAAGAGAGCCTTTTCAGGCGGTGCTTTGATGCTTACAACAATGGATGGGGAGGATTTCACTCGTCCTGTGAATTCAGATGCAGTTAAGAGATACTTTGCCTAAAAAAAAAAGGTATATGCAAATGAAAAAAGAATGAAAAAAAAACAGAATTGCTCGCTAAGTTGAAAACCCGAAAGGGCGGCTTAGGCAAAAATGAGCGTCTCGGTGGAGAACCCGCAAGGGTAATCCAGGCAAAAATTAGAGACTTGAAAAAAAGAACATATTTGCATCCCGCTAGATTGAATACCTCACTCTGGGGCAATCTAGGCAAAAGTTAGGGATTTTTGGCAAGTAACTGCATCCTGACAAGACTTTTTGTTCATCAGTCGTCATTTCGTCAGCAGATTCTCGATTCGTCGTCAACTGAAGCTTCGGATACATCGAGATTCAAATTGGTAGAGAAAGGATCATTATGTTCAATGTAGCCCTCTTCCAATATATATCATTGATTTCAAATTTGTACAGATCTATGGAGTCTTGCCATTTGCAGGCTACCATTCTATCAAATCAATTTGAGCTTTTATCCAATTTATTTGCACTCTTATTTGTTTCAATTCAACAAATGTTTTGCATGTTTTAAATTGATAAAATGTCATTGTTTTAAACAAATAAATTTTTCAAGATTTTTGTTTTAAACAAAGTGAACATTCACAAGATTGAAAGGATACTCAAGAATATCTCAGTGCTCTCCCGAGGGTGGCATGATTCCCAACAGGTAAGACATTTGTTCATATTCCTGGTTTGGTGGTATCTTCTTTCTTCAGATCTTTGTTGAGGCTGTTCCTCAAACAGATTTGTTGTTGGGGTTGTTCCCCAGTACAGTCGCGAGCAGAGTGTTGTTGAAGACTTCGTTTTCTCCAGCAGCAGTTTTCCCCTAGCATGGGTGTTTTCTTTAGAAGTTTCAGTGATTGATGGTTTGTCATCTTGGTGCCCCGTCACTTTCTCCAGTGGGTCGCCTGCCCCAGACTTTATTTGTCTCCTCAGCACAGTCATGAGTATAACTGACTGATTGATACTCCCCTCGGAGTCGCGAGTAGAGCTGTTATTAATATCCCCACCAGGGTTGCAAGTGGAGTTGTTACCGCTTTTTCCCCATGCAGTGTTGCCGGCGGAACTGTCTGTTTCCTCAGCACGATCTCTTTCTTTTTGAAGACTCGGTAAGTCAGTGGTTTGATACCCGGTACTTTACCTTTCTCCCCGGCGAAGTCGTCTGTGGAATTATTGCTATCTCTCCATCAGAGTTATTTTCTTCAGCAGAGCAGGATTTATTTTCCTATTCAGTGGTTGATTTGGGTCGACATCCCAGTGTTGTAACCGTCTTTTCCTCAGCTTAGTCTGCAGAGTGTGTGTTGTGGCAGTTTTGCCAGTTGAATGCTCCTTCATTCCCCGATATGGTCGGATGATGGCTCTAGCCATCCAGTGAACGGATTTGATTTCCTGATTGTTTGTGATCCCCTGTAGAGTGGCTTATATTGCAGAATCTACTTGTTGTGATCGGTTCGCTATGTATATTCTCCCCAAGTGGAGCGGTTCGTCGCAGAATATACTTGTTTGATCTGTCCTCCCTCAGTGGTTTGTTCCCAAGAGAGTAGCCGACAGTTTTCCCCAGTAGAATTGCTTATGCAGTAAGATTCTATTTGGATGATATCATTCTCCCTCAGTGGGTTGTTCCCCCAGCGGAGTTATGTGGATTTGCTTCTACAGCAGTTCGTACTTATGCACTTTTGTTTCTCAGTTGACACTGGGATCCCCTGCAGATACTTTGGGATTTCTCTTGTTCCCCGCAGATTCGTCTTGGTGGCTGTTTTGCCCGTTGTGACTTTCTGTACCCTGATTGGGTTGTTGCCTGATATTTTCTGATTCGCTGCTTCTTCAGCAGTACTTGCAGATCTTTGCTTTACAGCATGTAGATCTCCGCAGATTGGCTCTCCAGCTGGTTTTTCCCCTGGAAGTATAATACCGGACGTTTTGGTTCCCGAACCTGTTTGTGTTAGAATTGTCTGTTTTGTCAGCATTCATCAAACATAAATCACGCATATTCATGCATTCAGATATTCATGTTGCATTTTCTTGTCATATATCTTTTGTTTGTCGTGTCTCCTGCTATGGTGATATAGATCTCAGTACAGATCTCCCCAAGCAGATGTTGGGTGTTTAAAATCTCTCCATATAGAGTCAACCCCATAAGCAGAAAATGTTGTCTTTTCTTCTGCAGTTCCCCACTGAGATATACCCTCGTGGATGACGGTTTCTTCCGTTTCCTCCCAACACATATATTGGGATGGATGTTCCTATTTGAGTTACATCCTCATTAGGACGTGTCTTGATTCAGTCTGTCTTTTCGGATTATTCCCGAATCGACTATTGGTCAGATGTCTTGTGCTTCCCAGTGGGTTGTTCCCCAGCGGAATGTTTTTGGGCCTCTACCCAGTAACCGGTAGTTGTAAGTCCTATCTTTCCTGGCTTTCTTAACAGAATTTGTGGTTATACACCTTTTATTCTCCAGCCAGAGTTTTTGGTTTTCTACCTCATACCCGGTAGTTGTAAATCCTATTTTCCTGCTCTTCAGCAGTTGGTGGTTTGTTATAAACCCTATTTTGGTTTCCCGTGCGGATTTGTGATTTGTTCTATCCCCACGTAGAGTTTTTGGTCTTCTACCCCGTATTCGGTAGATGTAAACCCTAAATTTTGTGGTTATCTTCATCTAGTCTTTGATGTTGATTTTCCTTTGCTTGTATAAGTTGCTCAGATTAGCACTTATATCCTCAGCAAGTCTTTTGTGGATAATTGCCGTATGCTAGCAATTTTATCCCCAATGGGTCTTTTCACCGTATGCTCGTGATTTGTTCCCTGGATCATTGATTCTTTATCAATGCCTCCCCAGCTAGTCCCTGTCGATAATTGCCGGATGCTTGCAACTTATCCTCAGCAGATCGCCTTTCATTTACCCTTTTGTTGGTAATGTCTGTTGCTCCTTTTGATTGGTTATCATTATATACCAAGTTTGGTATCCCGATGCCTTTCTGTTCGGTTGATTTATCCTTTATTAACCCAGTAACCGGTTGTGGATAGTCTTCCATGTGAGTATATTATTCACGGTCTGCCGGTAATGAATAGTATATCTCATGCACTCTTCAGTCGAAGCCTTTTGTGTTTCCCCGGTCGAGTAAGATTCGTTATTTCCCTTTGCGGAGTCGAATATTCTTGTTGTTGGATAATTGCCGGATGCTTGCAATTTATCCTTTGAGTTGTCTTTCGTTTACCCGTATGCTTGGTATCGATTGTCTCTCTCTTTTTGGTTAGTCACCTATTATATACCCAGTAACCGGTATCTCTGGTGTCTTTTCCTTTCGAGTATATTATTCACGGTCTGCCGGTAATGAATAATATATCTCATGCGCTCTTTAGTTGGAATCCTTTGTTGATTTTCCCCAACTGAGCAAGATTCGTATTCTTTGTAGAATCGAATAGCCATCCTTTAACCAGTTTGCGTTTTGGATGATGAGTGTTTTGGAAGTGAAAACCAATTCACGTTTTCGGTAGATCACCTGTTATATACCCAGTAACCGGTATCTCTGGTGTTTCTTACCATGCGAGTTTATTATCTACGTTCTGACGGTAATAGATAATATATCTCATGCGAGTATCTTATCCACGGTCTGCCGGTAATGGATATTATATCTCATGCACTCTTTGGGTTTGTGTCCCCATTTGAGTAAGATTCGTTTTCCCCTTGTGGATTCGAATGCCCATCCTGTAAGTCGATTTGCTTCTTTTTCAAGCCCTCCTTTCGGATGATGAGTGTTTTGGAAGTGAAAACCAATTCACGTCTTCGGATTTTATCCTATAAACAACCCAGTAACCGGTTCAGGATAATTTTCCTTTCGAGTATGTTATTCACGGTCTGCCGGTAATGAATAATATGTCTCATCTGAGTATTCTATCCACGTTCTGACGGTAATGGATATTATATCTCGTTCGCTCTTGAGTCAATCTTTTGATTGTTTTCCCCTCAGAGTAAGATTCATTTTCCTTGTGGAATTGAATGTCCATCCTATAAACAAGTTTGCTTTTCGCTCTCTTCAGGATGATGAGTGTTTTGGAAGTGAAATCCAATTCACGCTTTGGTCGGTCACCTATTATATACCCAGTAACCGGTATCCTTGGTGTTCCCTCCTTTCTGCTCCCTATTATGACCTCGGTCCCCCTGTGGAGTCAGATTTTCTCTGAGTTTGTTACCCGTATGCCTGGTAACATCTCATTTCTTTGTTGCTTCCCCAGTGGAACTTTCTGTTGCTTCTCTCCAGGAGTCAGCTTGTGTCCCTCCAATGGATTTATTTTCCATTTGGAATTCTTTTCCCCAGTGTGAGTCCTTCACTCCCCAGTGAGTTCTCCAGTCTGTTTTTCTGTTTTCCTAATCAGAGTCGTGTCTTGTTCACGTTATGTCAGTTCATCTTCCCCAGTTTAGAGTCGTGTCTTGTCCACGCATTTCTTTTTCTTTTATTATCCCCATAGAGTCTTGTTAGAGTCTCTGTTCCTGGTGAGTGTATTACTCCGATGGATCGTCTTTTCTTCTGTGAGAATCATATTCCCCACAGAATTTGTGTTTTTTGCACGCATACATTTGCATCATGAGGTCTCTTAGGGACCAAAATTTGTCTCATTACTGTTATTTAAGTCCATTCTACCGCGTCGAGATGAAGATTTCTAAACTTCACTTCTCCGGCTAGAATGACCTTAAATAGGGGCATCTGTAAGACCCCAATTTTGGGCCCTAAGATCCCTCATGGCCCATATCATTCATATCATAACCTCAAGGACCATTGTATGCCTTTGCTTTCCCCTTAGTGGTTGGTTTGCCTTGTAGGTTTGTTTCTTGATCACCAAGCATACTTTGCATTTGTATATCTTTGCTTTCATATGTTTATTAATCAAAAAGTACAAAAATATTGTCAGTCTAACCTTGTTGATTGCAGATGAATCAATTAGGTCAAAGTCAGTCATTGATCAGTCAAAGCAATGGATGGTGGCCATTCTTGCAGAATTTGGGCACCATGATCAATAATCAAAGGTTCATATGACTTGTGATATCATTTGAAGTCAAGTTCTCAAGGATTTAGGGTTTGGAATTCATCAGAAGAGGCTCAATCACTCAAAACCCTAGAAAAGTCAACAGACAGTCAAACTTGGTCAACAGTTGATTTAATCAAGGATTTGATGGATAGAATTGATCTGAAAGAGTTCATTCATGCTTGTATAAGCCTCATATATCATGTTCAACCTCATCATGGAAGAAAATCAAGCCAATCAGAAATTTTCCAGAAATAGCAAGTGGACCTGTAATTTCAACTGCCAAAAATGGAAACTTCTTGATCTTAAACTTACATCATGATACAAGCTCCAAATGAATTTTTGCCCAACATGAAAGTTGAAGATCTTGTCTTCCCATTTTCAAAAAGTCCAAGAACATCAAAATCCCATGTGTGGTTGTCAAGATATGATCAAATCATTTTCACCAAATTTTGAACTTCAACAAGCCATAACTCTCAAACCATAAGGCCAAATTTGGTGGGGTTTTTTCCTACACACCACATTTTTCATCCTCTTTCCAAAAATATAAATTTCATGACCTAAAACCTTGCCAATCAAAATGGCATTTTTGGACCTTTTGCATTTAAATTCAAAGTTTGACCAAACTTTGACTTTTTGAGTTTTTGACTTTTTCTTGATTTGGTCAATTGGGAAATGCTTTAAACCATATTTGAAACTTGCCTCAAGCCATAAACCATGATCATATCACCATTTTCCCATCATTTTGAATCAAAATGCAAAGTTGGCATTTTTATGCATATTGGTTCAAAAAAGCAAAACCAGTACAGTTTTCATATGTACAATCAAAGCAGCAGCAATGTTGGTCTGTCTACAGCCTGGTTATAAGCCCACTCGACCATGAACACACCCTCCATTCCACTTTGTTACAAAATTAGCAAAATTGCAAATCATATCATTTAGCATAAACCAGCTTAACACATCATTAAAGGACCAAAAGCAGACCATATTTAAACTTCATTTTCTGCATTTCCAACCCTAGACAGCAGCCACCACACAGAAAATACTCCTACTCTCTCATCTTGCATTTTGCTCGGCTGAGATTTTTCACCCAAAACCCTCAAAGCATACGAGTAATCCTTGGTCATTTCTTCACTTGGACAACATATTTAGCTCACCTTCACCATAAAATCACTGCTGTAAAGTCTTCATCATCTTCTGTTTTCCAAAGACCTCTCACATGGCAGCTTGAAGCTAGAATTGATTTAAGCAAAGTTGAGCACAATTCCTTCTGAGATACATCATTTGGGACCATCATCTTCATCTGTTCGAGCTTCAAACCTTCAAATAATCACTGCTCTACACTTTTCTTCAAATCCAAGTAAATTTTCGAAACTCTAATTTCTTAAATCAATGCTATGCCATGTGTAGAGTATGTTCTTATGGTTACATTAAGCTTGAAATTACTAAAAATGATTAAGTATCATGCTAGTTATGTTGAAATGAAATCTGGAATTGGTTTATGTTCTTGCTCGATTTGTGATAATCAATGAGTTCTAGTGGAAATGGCAGGTAGATTCGTGTTAGTTAGAGCTTGCTGTTTAGTTGTGTGCATTTGATTTTCATGTCTGGAAAATATTGTTGTTAAGCTCGATTGAACATGATGATGATAACACCCTGCAGCTGAAATTCTGTCTTGCCCAAATTTTGCATGAATTTAGTTTTGTTTGTGGCTGTTTGTTGTTTGCACGATTGTTCAGGGCCATGCTTGTTTATGTGGTACTGTTGGAATTCATTTTCCCTTTGATGATGAGCTTTGATGCTATGCTGTTGTTTTTTTGATGAACATTGTTGAATGATGGAGCATGCCATGCTGTTTTGAACCACATGAACATGCCATTCTGCTGCTATGCTAAAACCATGTTGTTGTTGTGTTTTTGCTTGTTTGATGATTTTTTTAAACATGATGAGCACATGATAATGATGGTTGTTGCTGTTGATTTAAAACCAATACCCTGCTGTTGTTTCCAAGCTAGGCTGCTAGAACCATGTTGCTGTCTTGAACCTGCTTGCTAAATCCATGTTGTTGTGTGCTGTTGTTCATTTTGGTTGAATGTTGATAGACACCATGAACCATGCTGCTTTTGAATGATACCTTGTTTCGATTTCCGTTTACATGAAGATGATATTGCTTGCTATTATGATGAACTGCCTGTTGTGTTTGGTTTTTGTTGTTACATGATGATGATGAGTATGCCATGCTATTGTTTTGGGTTTGTTTGATCTGTTGATGAAGAATGATGAATGTTGCTGATGCTGTTATGCTATGCTGTTGCTTAATGCTTGTTTATATTGCTAACATGATGATGGTTGTTGCTGTTGTTTTTGAAACCAATACCCTGACAGTTATTTCCATGCCATGTGGTATGCTATTGTTTGTTTGATGTGTAAACATTGCCAATGCCATGTCAGTTGCATGCTGTTGTTTGTTTGATGATGTTTTGACCAATTGCTCGAAAATGGATGCTGAACTTGGATGCTAAAACCTTACTGCAGTTTAGAAAACCATATGAACTGCATTTGAATGCTGTTGTTTGGTTTGTTATTTGGATGATGATGATGAATACCAATGCTGTCAATGCCCTGCTGTTTTGAAACCTTAAAATCTTGCCAGAATTCTGCATGAATGTGTATGGTTTGTACTGTTTAAGTGTGCATGAGTGTGGTTGCATCATTACCATGTTTGTTCGTGAGCTATGATTTTTGATTGCTGTGATTTTGATTGGAAATGTTGAATGCTCTTGCTTACTTGCTGTTATGATGATTACATGACAGTGATGAATATGCTGCTGCTGTTTTGATTTAGCTCATAAAATCTACATGTTTTTGTGTTAGCTGTATTTTGGCCGTGAGTGTTTGATTGTTGCATAGTGATAATGACTGTTTGATTGCATGATGAACATAATACTTTGCTGTTGTTTGAACATAAGCTGTCCACATGATGAATGCTATGCTGTTGGAATTGTTGGTCGAAGTTTTGTGTTGCTGTTGAGATTAGAAATGCCAATGCCATGTTTAGTTGTTGCTGTGCATTTGAGGTGTTTTGAACGATTGTTTGAAGCAAAACCTGTTTTGCTGTTGGCCAAACCCTAGGGTTTATGTTTTAAACCCAGAAATTCATTCCATTGGGCAATTTACTGTTTCATTGGGCAACAGCCAATGAAAACATTTCATTTGCCTTGCCCAAAACGCAGCACTTCAATAAGTGACTGCAGAATTACACAATTGCCACCGGTTGACTTTATTTGACCATTTGCCATGCCTATTGTTTCATATTTCATCCAATATTTCACCCAATTTCACAAATCATTTTCTCATTCATTTTTTCACCAAAAATTATGAAATTTTTTCCACATGTTCACAAATGAGTCTAATATTTAGTTATGAATTTTAATTAATTTTTCATGTCCTGGATTTTAATTGATAAATGATTTCTTCACATGTGTGCATGAATGATACCCTTTGCCATTTCAATTGTGAAATTGTCATATTGCATCCAATGCCTTTGAGATTTTTTTGTGGTGAAACTAGACACATTGATCTTCATTTCCATATAAAGTTTGTGGATTTCTCATTTGTGGTTTGATAGATATGAATTTTTGAATTAGGGTGTGACAATTTGTGTCACACCAATGATATGCAAATGTATGATTTTTGTTCACATGCTTCCCCTTATCCAAATCACTTGAAATTTTGCATGAATGATCCTTTGTATGTCTACTTCATGTATGAATTTTCTTGGAATTAATCTTGCTGTTTTCCATTTGATTGAGAATTTTCTTCCATACTTGGTCCTTTGTTGACTTTTTGTGCTATGCCTTGCCAAATCTTTTGTGAAATTCTCAAATCTTATTGTATGATCATGAAATTTCATATGTGATAACTAGACATCTCAAGCTTTGCATTGGTGTTAATCTCATTCATTTCTCTTCTGTTTTCAAATTGATATGATTTTTTGAAGTTGACCTATGCTTGTTGACTTTCACCATGCTTACTTGAATTTGGTTTGACTTCATGATTTTTGTTGACTGCCTTCCTCTCATCCAAATGCCATGAAATTTTACATGTATACCATGTTAGATGTTAGGATTGAGTGAGATTTATTTCATGATTTTTGAAAATGCTTGAGTTGACTTTTGGATGAAGTCTTTGCTGTTGACTTTTGTATGCTTCTCTTGCCATGCTTTGCATCCTTTTGCATATGAAATGACCTTGATGCATGATATAAGTTTGAATCCAATTGTGTTTACTTTCCTACATGATTGATTTTGACTTTGATTGAATATTGCTTGCTGCCTTGGCCTTTTTCTTTCATCTTTGACCCTAGGCTAGTCCTAGTGGTCTTGTAAGCTTACAATTGAGTTGTTTGTTTCAGGTTAAGCACCAATACCTTGAGGATCATTCAAATTTGTTTGAATTGAATTGTTTATCATGTGCTAACAATTTGTTTTGTAGGTGACTCATATGCTTGAGTCTTTGTGCCTTGCACAATTGGTCCCACTGTGTGACTATTGGTTCATTTCTCTTTGTTTTAATTGTTGAACTGTTTACTAATGAGTTTGACTTTTTCAGGTACCTTAGTTGCCTAAGTTCTTTGAACTTACTTGCTTGCTTTGCTTTTTTTAGCATTTGCTTTGAGGTATAATTACTTCTTCTTCATGTAGTCTGGAGACCCGGTCTGTTATTTGACCGGGCAAACTGTCTGAAGTCCTCCTTAAGAGGCAATGCCTGTGTTTGTTTAAATTTGTCCTAAGCAGGAAAAGTCCTTCAAGTAAGGCAATTGGTGGAAGGTAGGGATAAGTAATCTATCCCCCACTATTCAGTGTGTCCTCTCTTTGCTCCCAGTACCTGGTTGAAGCAATGAGATAAAAACCCAAGATCTATCGAGTCTATAATGTGGAGAGAGTTCCTACTTTCTGAACTCCCACACTTTCTTTGATGCTCTCTCTGATATGAGATAGAAGCAATGAGGTACACCCCTCATCTCCTATTCATCTGCTTCACCTGAGCCCCTCAATGGCCAGGTTAAGAGCGATATTTACCCATTACAGTGGACTTTCAAAGTCAAACCCTCTTGTGTGAGCCCCCATTGTTTGGCTATAGAGTGTGCTGTTTGATATTCATTGCTTGATTGATTGATTGCTTCATGTGCACTTGTTTGCCTGTATGCTATGCATTTATCATCATCATCAATTGCCATTAGTGCATGATCATCTCATTTGTTTTGTGATGTTATCATTGTTGCTTGCCCATTGAGGACAATTGTAAGTCCATCTCTTTTGGCCTTTGTTCCTATGACATGGAAGGATAGAGTGTAAGACCTCTTTGGTCACTCATATCTTCTGTTTTATCTGTTTGTATGTGAGGATACAGTTATAAGTCCCTGTAAGTTGGCATCTGTCTTCCTGTGATCATAATTTGATCTGTTCGGTTTGTACGTGAGGTTGCAGTTATAAGTCCCTGTAAGTTGGCATCTGCTTTCCTGTGATCATAGTTTGTTCATTTATTTGTATGTGAGGATACAGTTATAAGTCCCTGTAAGTTGGCATCTGTTATCCTGTGATCATAGTTTGATCTGTTTGTTGTATGTGAGGTTGCAGTTATAAGTCCCTGTAAGTTGGCATCTGCTTTCCTGTGATCATAGTTTGTTCATCTGTTTGTGTGAGAGGTTGCAATTATAAGTCCCTGTAAGTTGGCATTTGCATTCCTGTGATCATATTGTTGCTTTTGTTCTTGTGTGTGAGGAACCATTGTAAGTCCCTGTGATGTGGCATTGGATTTCCTGTGAGCATACTGTGGAGTTAACCTAAGTCCAGATAGATTGGCAGTTGACTTCCCTGTTTCATTTTTGTTTTCTTCTGAGGAGATCGGTGTAAGTCCATTGAGTGGCATCTGATATCCTGTTCTGTTTTAGGAGACTGGTGTAAATCCATCTATTGGTATCCGGTATCCGCTATTATTTCTTTGCCTGTGGAGATTAGTGTAAGACCATTGAGTGGCATCTGATATCCCATTTTGTTTTAGGAGATTGGTATAAGACCATTGATTGGCATCCGATATCCGCTTTTGCTTGTTTTGTTTGTTTGTTATTATTAATTGCTATTCCAAAGGACACACTTGAATCATCTGCTATATGATTTCAAGAAGTGAACCTTCTAAGAAGTTTTACAATTCATCCCTCATCCATTCATCATCCATTATGTCCTAGACTTTTCACACTTTATCTTTTAAATTTGACATAAGTGTTGTGCAAACATCTTCATGTTTTCAAATTAAAAACCTGGACTCAAGTCCTTGACCTTTTTCAAACTTCATTTTCATAATACTTATTTGAATTGATCTTAATCATACCTTGACTCCATTTTCATAATCATAATCAGTAACTCCACTCATTCACTTGTTTTGGCTTTGTCCATTAATCTTTTCATACATGAGCTTTAGGTTTGATTTATCTTAGTGGTTGATGTTAATCTCACCTTCTGTCTTTAGTGATTGAATTGTAAGCCTTCCTTGCCTATTATAGGGTTAACCCCTCTCTGGCAAGTTGAAGCTGTTCTCACATGGTGGACGTTGTTGTTTATATAAGGTTGAGTTTTCTCCCGTGGATAACGTAAGACCTGGGGTTTGTGTTTAAAATCGAACCTAACCCACTTTTGGAAATCTTTTGGCCGAACTACGGCGTTCTGATCCTTACCTTTGATGGAAGGTACGTAGGCAACGGGTTCATCCGTTCGAACCCAATAACCCAATAATAATAAAATGTATATTCTTTTCTCACCATCCCAATCATGTTTGCACAATATTTTTGTCATAATAAATAATCATTTTTGCATAACAAGTGTGAAAAGGGCTCCCTAGGAGTACCTAGGACGTAGTGGGTGCCTAACACCTTCCCATTGCGTAATTTACCCCTTACCCAGAATCTCTGATCTTTTTATTAGTTTTCTACGTGTAAAACTTCTTAGGCTTTTGTTCGCTTTTTAGCCAATCCTTTGGATAAATAAAAGTGCGGTGGCGACTCGAAATTTTTCATGTATCTCATAGCTTATGATTTAATCGATAGACCATATAGCGACGAATACACCGCTACACCATCATTGATTGCCGTTGTGCATTTATCACCTTTGATTGCCATTAGTGCATGTTCATGTCATTTGTCCTTGTGACATTGTTTGCTTACCCATTGAGGAACCAGTTATAAGTCCCTGTAAGGTGGCATCTGTTCCCATGACATGGAAGGGGTAGAGTGTAAGACCTCATTGGTCACTCATACCCATTGCCTAGTGCATTTACTTGTGTATGTGAGGATTCATTGTAAGTCCCTGTGATGTGGCATTTGTATTCCTAGGATCATACTGTGGAGGTTAACATAAGTCCAGATGGATTGGCAGTTGATTTCCCTATTTTGTTTCTGTTTTATTCTGATGGAGATTAGTGTAAGTCCATAGAGTGGCTTCTGATATCCTTACTTGTTTTAGGAGACAGGTATAAGACCATTGAGTGGCATCCAGTATCCGCTTTTATTTACTTTCATCTGTTACCATGTTCAGATTATTGCTCATTGCTTATTCCAAAGGACGCACTTGAGTCATCTTCTATATGACTTCAAGAGGCGAACCGCTTAAGAAGTTTTACATCCACACCATTCCATTCACCTCATTGTGTCCTACCTTTTCACACATGTTTTAAAACTTGAGATAAGTGTTGTGCAAACATTCTCACCTCTTTCCAAATTAGAAACTTGGACCTTAAGTCCATGGTTTTCAAAACTTCATTTTTGTAAATACTTCTTTGAATTGACTTTAATCATACTTTGACCCCACTTTGTGAATAATTCCAAATCAATTAACTTCACTCATTCAAATGATTTTGTGGCTTTGTCCATGTTTGTTAAGTTTTCATACATTAGCTATAGGTTTGATTTACCCTAGTTGGTTGATATTAATCTCACCTATTTGTCCTTAGTAGATGAATTGTAAGTCTTCCTTGCCTATTATAGGGTTAACCCCTCTCTGGCAAGTGGAAGCTTTTCTCACATGGTGGACTAGTTGTTATACAAGGTTGAGTTTTCTCCCGTGGGTAACGTAAGACCTTTAAGCTTGTGTTTAAAATTGAATCCACTAACTTTTGGAAGTTTTTAGCCGAACTACGGCGTTTTGATCCTTACCTTTGATGGAAGGTACGTAGGCAGCGGGTTCATCCGTTCGAACACAAAAATAATTAACTTGTACATTCTTTTCTCATCATCCCAATCATGTTTGCACAATACTTATGTCATGACAAATAATAATTTCCAAACAACAAAGTGTGAAAAGGGCTCCCTAGGAGTACCTAGGACGTGATGGGTGCCTAACACCTTCCCATTGCGTAATTTACCCCTTACCCCGATCTCTGATCTTTTCATTAGTTTTCTACGTGTAAAACTTCTTAGGTTTTTGTTCGCTTTTTAACCAGTCCTTAGGATAAATAAAAGTGCGGTGGCGACTCTATATTCATTGTATACATTGCTTATGATTTAATCAATAGATCATATAGTAACGAATACACCGCTACAGAAAAGTGGCGACTCTGCTGGGGACACAAGTCCTTGGTGGTATTGCCTACTTTTCACCTTTGTGTGATATATTATTATTTGTTATTTGACATATTTTTGTACAATTTGGGATAACTGTATTGATTGTAATGTGTGAATTGCTTGATATACAATTGCTATTTGCTTTGGTGATCTCTGTGAGATGAGTTCTATACCCGAACTCGAGTGCACTCTAGGATAGGAGAATGGCGTAGCCTTGTTGACTGGTGTGGAGTAGTCCTTAGCCAGTTGACTTGCGAGTCCATTCACTTGGTGGAGGTCATGTTGGATTAATAATGTCACACAAGTTATTTGTGGTTAGGCATTATTCTTTCAATCATGTACCTTAGAAGCCAAGGACCTTAGATTACCAAACCCATCTTGGCCTATTTTTAGGGCGTAGTGCGGAGGTCGTTCAGATGTAAGTTCTGATGCGATTGTCACGCGATACTACACTCATAAGAGTTTCTCTTGAGAATATTCTTGGAATACGAGTATTCGTTCCTCCGATAATATTCGAGAGATGGAACGATGATTATGGGAACCTCTGGTAGAACATGTCTGGCAGGTTTAAACCCTAGTACATTCCCTTTGGGTGGTTATTAACCAGGACTCCATGATCGTGACTCTCAGCAAACCCGTGATTCGTGGTTGAGTCGTTCAAACATCGTTAATATCAATGGATCCCGGATCAGGTGTAAAACCTAAAATCCACCAAAGCGGCTGGTTGATATTAAGGATGTTTGAGCCGGTTCATGTACCGTTAATATCAATGGAACTTGGGTGTCGATAAGGTGAAAACCTAAATCCACCAAAATGGATGATTGATATTAGGGATACGTTGAGCTTTCCCACGACCTTTGTTTGGTGTGCTTTGCTTGATCCTTGAGTGTGATTGTTGCATTCATACATTCATGCATTCATCTACATTCCATGTCAAAAAAATCAGAAAATTTTCAAGGAACTTAAAAGGGTTTATTTGCAAAATTTTCAGACATGGAAAGACCAAAGAGGCATACAAAGAAGTACAGTTTCAAACAGCCTGATGTAAAGGAGTTAAGGAACCTGACATCTTATGTACTAGATCCCTTGGGTTTCAAGGCTCGATATGGGAAGCTTCTACCGCTGTTGACTACTCAGGTGGATGAGGGATTGATGAGCACTCTTGCTCAGTTCTATGATCCGCTGTATCACTGCTTCTTATTTCCGGACTTCCAGTTATTGCCTACTTTGGAAGAATACTCTCACCTTATTGGGATTCCTATTCTGGATCTGGTGCCGTTCAGTGGCTTAGAGAGTATTCCATCTGCTCGTGAGATCGCTAGTCTGTTGCACATAGATGAAGACCTGATCAAAGCTAATCTGATTACCAAAGGTGGAATTCAGGGTTTTTCTTCCGAGTTCCTTGTCGCTCAAGCTACCTTCTATGGAGAAGCCAGGAGTGAAGATGCCTTTGAGGCTCTGTTTGTGTTACTCATCTATGGGTTGGTTTTATTTCCCAACTTCGACAAATTCGTGGACATGAATGCTATTAGGATCTTTTCGGTTCTTAATCCTGTTCCGACTTTGTTGGGCGACGCCTATTTCTCTCTGCACCTGAGGAATATGAAGGGTAGTGGAGTTATTGTCTGCTGTCTACCTTTGCTGTACAAGTGGTTTATTTCGCACTTGCCGCAGACCATTGCTTTTAAGGAGAACAAGAGTTGTCTACGGTGGTCACAGAGGCTTATGTCGCTCACTAATGATGATATCTCTTGGTACGATCGTGTATATGATACTGTGCAGATTATTGATTCTTGTGGTGAATTCCCGAATGTGCCTCTTCTCGGTACATGTGGTGGGATCAGCTACAACCCTACACTTGCACGTCGTCAGCTTGGGTTCCCCCTAAAGGATAAACCTCATAACATTCTGTTAGAAGGTGTATTCTTTCAGGAGGGTAAAGATCCCCAAAGCTTGAAAGCCAGATTCGTCCGCGCTTGGCGCAATATCCGAAAGAAGAGTAGGAATGAATTGGGTCCGAAGAATTGCATTGCTTTGGAGCCTTATACTTCCTGGGTCAGGCAGCGAGCTGCCGAATACCTGATGCCTTATGATTATCCAAGACCTGCACCTTTGGATGTGGCTGGGCCTACAACCCTCCCTATCCAGCGTGTAGAGGAGTTGAGAGAAGAAGACCTTTCACGTGCTTGGATCCGTGAAAGAGAAGAATTACTACAACAGATAAAGGAGAAGGATGCTCTGATAGAGTTTCTTGAGCATCAGGTGATCGATGACCCGAACGACACCTGGACTTCTTTGCTTCCTCAGTCTTCTAAGTTCTGGAAGAGGAAGTATGATCAGCTTGCTAAGGCAAAGGCAGATATGGAAGCGGCTTATGAGAGAGAGATCAAGAAGTTATGCACTTCTCGTCTTCCAGCATCCAGAGCCCCTAGGGATCCATAGGATGTTATTTTCCTTTTCTCCTTGTAATTGAATCGAAATGCTGTACTCCTTTGTCGAATATATTGAATGAGATATTTTCCATGTGAATTCAAAATGCTTTAAATATTCAAAATATTACAAATAATGCCCTAAGGGTTCCTTGAAAATAAAACTAAGCATCTGCACAAACATTTCATGCATCATGTTGCATAAGCAGGTACCTTGTTTCTGGTCTTCTCGTCCTAACTCTGTGCTCTTCATTTATTTTGAAGACAAGCTGACTCACCGGTATTATACCCGAGCCAATTCTGCAAGAGTAATGGATCAGCTAGAGCAAGAGAACAGAGAACTGAGAGATGAAGTCGCCAGACTTGGCGCTCTGATGGAGCAACTTCTTGCTGCTCAGAATCAACCTGCTCAACCGCCTGCATCTCCCGTCCAGAGGACTGTGATTTCAGAGGTTGCTACTTCTGTTGTGCCTACTGCCAATGTTCAGTTTGTGCCCAATGCCATGCCAGTCGGGTACCCTTGGGGCATGCCTCCAGGTTTCATGCCGGACATCCCTGCTCCGACTTTCGTTCACATGCCGGCATCTAGCCCGGTCCTTACCGCTGCTCCTCCTGTTGTGCACGCTATGCCAAGGGCAGAAGAACCCATTTATCATTCCGAGCCATCTGAGGGTCCGGACGTTAATGAAAAAATGGATGCTATGAACGACCAATTCCTTGAGCTGAGGAAGGAATTGAAGACCCTCAGAGGTAAAGACCTATTCGGCAAGTCTGCTGCCGAGCTCTGCCTAGTTCCAGGTGTCAAAATACCCATCAAATTCAAAGTTCCTGACTTTGAGAAGTACAAAGGGAATACCTGTCCGCTTGCTCACCTGGTCATGTATGCCAGGAAGATGTCTACACAGACCGACAATGATCAACTCTTGATCCACTACTTCCAGGACAGCTTGTCTGGTGCTGCGCTTCGGTGGTATATGAACCTGAACAGTGCCAATATCCAATCCTTCAATGACCTTGGCGAGGCTTTCGTCAAACAATACAAATATAACGTCGATATGGCGCCTGACAGAGATCAACTCAGGTCTATGTCGCAGAAGGATAAAGAAACTTTCAAAGAGTACGCCCAGAGGTGGCGAGAGCTTGCAGCTCAGATCACTCCACCGCTCGAGGAGAAAGAAATGACTAAGATTTTCCTGAAAACTCTTAGCTCATTTTATTATGAGCGAATGGTGGCTAGTGCTCCCTCAGACTTCACTGAAATGGTGAATATGGGGATGAGACTTGAAGAAGGTGTCCGTGAAGGACGTTTGGCTAAAGATGAAGGCTCTTCTAGCAAGAGGTATGGCTCATTTGCTAAGAAGAAGGATGGGGAAGCACATGCTGTGCAGTCCCATAGATCAAGAAAACCTCCGGTTCAGAGGAAACCAGCACGCCGTGCAGGTCATCAGCATCAGGTAGCCCATATTGCTCCTGTCTTCAAAGACAATGCCCAGCATCAGCAATATCAACCTCAGCAACAGTATCAGCAACAACAGTATCAGCAACAGCAACGCCCACAGCAACAGGCCTACCAACCTCGTGGGAGCACAACAAATCAAGCCAATTTGAGTTATGACCGGAAAAAGATCAGCTTCGATCCTATCCCCATGTCATATGCAGAGCTTTATCCCTCCTTGTTGGAGAGAAAATTGGTAACTCCCAGGGATCCTCCTGCCATTCCTGCTAATCCGCAATGGTGGTACAAACCAGATCAACATTGTGTATATCATTCCGGAGCTCCTGGCCATAATGTCGAAAACTGTTATCCACTCAAGACAAAGGTTCAAGACCTGATGAGATGTGGAATTTTGAGCTTCGAAGATTCGGGCCCAAATGTTACCAAGAACCCATTGCCTTCGCATGGGAAATCTGTAAACATGGTCCAGGGATGCCCTGGGAAATATAAAGTCAAATATGTGAGTCATATTAGACAATCGTTGGTGGAGTTACATCGCCTGCTATGCCAGTATAGCCACATGGTACATGACCACGATAAGTGCCGTATCTGTTCGGTGAACCGTCTGGGTTGTAATCAGGTACGAAGAGAATTGCAAGAGCTACTAGACGAAGGTACCATTGAGATTTTGCAAAATCGCAATGTCGACGAAGATGAACCTGAGGTTAATGTTATATCTCCGGTGTTCAAGTTACCAGAGCCTGTTGTTATTCGCTATGATGGCAGCAAACCGAAGACTTCTCCTTCACTTGTGATTAAACCAGCCGGCCCCGTGCCGTATTCATCTGATAGAGCTGTGCCGTTCAGGTACAACCCAGTTGCTGTGCAAGATGGGGTGGAAGTGCCTTTGCCATCAACTTCTGTTACCAATATTGCCGATGTGAGCGGCCTGACCCGGAGTGGTCGAGTATTCTCTGCGCCTCCTAAGGCTCCTATTGCTTCTGAATCTTCTGAGCGTCCAGTTGGGACTGCGGTTAATAGTCAGAATCCGGCACTTGATGTTGCCAGACCCTCCTCCATACAAAAAACTCCTACTTCTTCAGCTGGCCCGAGTGGCATTTCGAATGAAGAATCTGATGAGATGCTGAGGCTCATCAAGAAAAGCGAGTATAATGTTGTAGACCAGCTTCTACACACGCCTTCCAAAATATCCATATTATCCTTGCTGATGCATTCAGAACCCCATAGGGAGGCTCTGCAGAAAGTATTGGACTTGGCGTACGTTGATCACGACGTCACCATTGAGCAATTTGACAGTATTGTTGCAAACATCACTGCTTGCAACACTTTGAGTTTCAGTGACGCGGATCTCCCTGAGGAGGGAAGAGACCACAACATGGCTCTACACATATCTATGAACTGCAAATCTGATGCTATGTCCAACGTGTTGGTGGACACCGGATCATCTCTTAATGTGTTGCCTAAATCCACACTCTCCAGATTGTCATACCAAGGTCCTCCTATGAGGCAGAGTGGGGTCGTTGTGAAGGCTTTTGATGGGTCGCGCAAGACCGTAATTGGGGAAGTTGATCTCCCTATCAAGATAGGCCCAAGTGATTTCCAGGTTACCTTCCAGGTAATGGATATCCACCCATCATATAGCTGTCTCCTAGGCAGACCATGGATTCATGAGGCTGGCGCCGTGACATCCACCCTACACCAGAAGCTGAAATTTGTTAAGAACAAGAAACTGGTTGTGGTAGGGGGAGAAAAGGCTCTCCTGGTTAGCCACTTGTCTTCCTTCTCATATATTGATGCTGAGGATGAAGTTGGAACCCCGTTCCAAGCTTTATCTATTGATGAACCGATTGAGAAGAAGTCTCCATCATTCGCTTCCTACCGTGATGCAAAACTGGCCATTGAATGTGGTGCAGTCGCTGGTTTAGGGAAGGTGATCGAGCTGGAAGATAATAAATCCCGGGCTGGCATTGGCTATTGTTCTGGGGCATATAATGAGCACGGTCTGTTCACAAGTGGAGGATTCATCCATGATGACCAGTCCGTTGAAGAGGAAGCTGCTGCTATCATCGAAGAAGATGCAGAGGATACGAGCAATTTTGTCATTCCTGGTGGTGTCTGCCATAATTGGGTCGCTGTGGATGTTCCTACAGTTATCCATAGATCAGAGTAAATATGCTCACTTTGTTTAAAACCCTTCTCCCATGCCAAAAGGAGAAGTGATGACATTGTTTGGCTCATATATACAATGATGTTTTCATTCAATTAATGCATTGTTAAACATTTGTTTTTCCATTTGTTTTCACTTTTTGCCCTTTCATGAAATCAGTGATCACAAAAAACCCATAAAAACAAGAATAAAAGCAACCTTTTCATCTGCATAATGGTTTGCTTGTTTAAATGCTAAAAGTTTTTTATTAACCAAAATCATTATGCAGGTTGATTCTAAAACCCATTGAACATAATGATCCAATGCCATCTCCCAACTTTGAATTCCCTGTATTCGAGGCAGAGGAAGATGATGTTGAAGGAATACCTGATGAGATTACCCGTCTCCTTGAGCACGAAGAAAAGATCATTCAGCCGCACCTGGAAGATTTGGAAACAGTCAACTTGGGGTCTGAAGATTGTACTCGTATGGTGAAGATTGGGGCACTTCTTGAAGAGTCTGTCAAGAAGGAGTTGATTGAATTGCTACGAGAATATTCAGATATCTTCGCTTGGTCATATGAAGACATGCCAGGTCTAGATACAGATATTGTGCAACATTTCCTGCCTTTGAAGCCTGAGTGCGTGCCTGTGAAGCAGAAGCTCAGAAGAACTCATCCAGACATGGCAGTGAAGATCAAAGAGGAAGTTCAGAAGCAAATTGATGCGGGGTTTCTGGTGACTTCCACATATCCTCAATGGGTGGCCAATATTGTGCCTGTTCCTAAGAAGGATGGAAAAGTCCGTATGTGCGTTGATTACAGAGACTTGAATAAAGCTAGTCCAAAAGATGATTTTCCTCTACCACACATTGATATGTTAGTAGACAATACAGCTAAATTCAAAGTCTTTTCCTTTATGGACGGATTTTCCGGTTATAATCAAATTAAAATGGCACCAGAGGATATGGAGAAGACAACATTCATCACACCTTGGGGAACATTCTGTTATCGAGTGATGCCCTTCGGTTTGAAGAACGCCGGAGCCACGTATCAACGAGCCATGACTACCTTGTTTCATGATATGATGCACAAGGAAATAGAGGTCTATGTTGATGATATGATTGCTAAGTCCCGAACGGAAGTTGAGCATGTTGAGCATTTGTTGAAGCTTTTTCAGCGTTTGAGGAAGTTTAGACTTCGCCTGAATCCTAACAAATGTACCTTTGGAGTCCGTTCCGGAAAGTTATTGGGTTTCATTGTCAGCGAGAAAGGTATTGAAGTTGATCCTGCCAAGGTCAAAGCAATACAAGAGATGCCTGCACCCAAGACTGAAAAGCAAGTCCGAGGTTTTCTTGGCCGCTTGAACTATATTTCCAGATTTATATCCCACATGACTGCCACATGTGCGCCGATATTCAAGCTCCTTCGGAAAGATCAGTCTCATGATTGGACCGAGGATTGCCAGAAAGCTTTCGACAGTATCAAAGAATATCTGTCTGAACCTCCGATCTTGTCTCCGCCTGTAGAAGGAAGACCTCTGATTATGTATCTGACAGTTCTTGAAGACTCAATGGGTTGTGTACTCGGTCAACAAGATGAGTCAGGGAAGAAAGAATTTGCTATCTACTACCTCAGTAAGAAGTTTACTGATTGTAAGTCTCGGTACTCCATGCTTGAGAAGACGTGCTGTGCTTTGGCTTGGGCTGCTAAGCGATTGCGCCAGTACATGATAAATCATACAACTTGGTTGATATCCAGAATGGATCCAATCAAGTATATTTTCGAGAAGCCTGCTTTAACTGGGAGGATTGCCCGTTGGCAGATGTTGTTGTCTGAGTATGATATCGAGTATCGAGCTCAGAAAGCTATCAAAGGTGGTATCTTGGCTGATCATTTAGCGCACCAGCCGATTGAAGATCATCAGTCTGTTCAGTATGACTTCCCTGATGAGGAGATTCTGTATTTGAAAATGAAAGATTGTGATGAGCCTACACTTGATGAAGGTCCAGAACCTGGTTCCAGATGGACGATGGTGTTTGATGGCGCTGTTAATCAGTACGGAAATGGAATTGGGGCAGTGATAATCAATCCCCAAGGTTCACATATTCCATTTACAGCAAGGTTGACTTTCAAATGCACGAATAATATGGCTGAGTACGAAGCCTGTATTATGGGACTCGAAGAATGTATTGATTTGAGAATCAAACATCTTGATGTGTATGGTGATTCGGCCCTGGTTGTTAATCAGATCAAGGGTGAATGGGAGACGAATCAGCCAAGTCTCATTCCATACAGAGATTATGCAAGAAGGATTGCAACTTTCTTTACAGAAGTTGAATTTTATCATATTCCTCGAGAGGATAATCGGATGGCAGATGCGCTTGCTACGCTTGCTTCTATGATTGTTGTCAGATGGTGGAATGATGTCCCCAATATTACTGTGATGCGCTTGGATAGACCAGCCCACATATTTGCAATTGAAGAAGTCAATGATGACAAGCCTTGGTATTTTGATATCAAGAATTTCCTCCAGAACCAGGTCTACCCGCCTGGGGCATCTGTGAAAGATAGGAAAACCCTGAGAAGGTTATCAGGCAGTTTCTACCTTAGTGGTGAAGTGCTGTATAAAAGAAATTTTGATATGGTTTTGCTCAGATGCGTGGATAGACACGAAGCAAACCTATTGATGACTGAGGTCCATGAGGGTTCATTTGGTACTCATTCCAATGGACATGCCATGGCTAAGAAGATGTTGAGAGCAGGCTACTATTGGCTGACAATGGAGTCTGACTGTTGCAAGTATGTGAAGAAATGTCACAAATGTCAAATTTATGCGGATAAGATTCATATTCCTCCGACACTCCTGAATGTGATTTCATCACCATGGCCTTTCTCCATGTGGGGAATCGACATGATCGGCAT
Source organism: Lathyrus oleraceus (assembly GCF_024323335.1). Classification (NCBI taxonomy): domain Eukaryota; kingdom Viridiplantae; phylum Streptophyta; class Magnoliopsida; order Fabales; family Fabaceae; genus Lathyrus; species Lathyrus oleraceus. Next base: position 89,637,129 of record NC_066579.1, on the reverse strand, counting down.
GATTGAGCCGAAAGCGTCCAATGGACACCGGTTTATCCTCGTAGCAATCGACTACTTCACCAAATGGGTAGAAGCCGCTTCGTATGCGAATGTGACCAGACAGGTGGTTGTGAAGTTTATCAAAAACCAGCTGATTTGCCGTTATGGTGTGCCAGAGAGGATCATTACTGATAATGGATCTAATCTGAATAATAAGATGATGGATGAGTTGTGCGCTGAGTTCAAGATTGCACACCATAATTCTTCTCCCTACAGACCCAAGATGAATGGGGCTGTTGAAGCTGCTAATAAGAATATCAAGAAGATTATCCAGAAGATGACTGTCACGTACAAAGATTGGCATGAGATGCTGCCATTTGCTTTGCATGGATATCGTACGTCTGTACGCACTTCAACAGGGGCAACCCCTTTCTCTCTTGTTTATGGCATGGAGGCTGTTCTCCCAGTAGAGGTGGAGATCCCATCAATGCGAGTCCTGATGGAAGCCAAGTTGACTGATGCTGAATGGGTTCAGAGTCGTTATGACTAACTGAATTTGATTGAAGAAAAGCGACTAACTGCCATGTGTCATGGTCAGTTGTATCAGCAGAGAATGAAGAAAGCATTCGATAAGAAGGTCAAGCCTCGTGTGTTCAGAGAAGGTGACCTTGTGCTCAAGAAAGTTTTGTCTTTCGTGCCCGATTCCAGGGGCAAGTGGACTCCAAACTACGAGGGTCCATATGTTGTTAAGAGAGCCTTTTCAGGCGGTGCTTTGATGCTTACAACAATGGATGGGGAGGATTTCACTCGTCCTGTGAATTCAGATGCAGTTAAGAGATACTTTGCCTAAAAAAAAAGTATATGCAAATGAAAAACAGAATAGATTGCTAAGTTGAAAACCCGAAAGGGCGGCTTAGGCAAAAATGAGCGTCTCGGTGGAGAACCTGCAAGGGTCATCCAGGCAAAAATTAGAGACTTGATAAAAAAAAGCATATTTGTATCCCGCTAGATTGAGTACCTCACCCTGGGGCAATCTAGGCAAAAATTAGGGATCAGGCAAGTAACTGCATCCGGACAAGACTTTCTGTTTCACCAGCTGTCTTTTCGTCAGAAGATTCTCGATTCGTCGTCAACTGAAGCTTCGAGTACATCGAGATTCAAATTGGTAGAGAAAGGATCATTATGTTCAATGTAGCCCTCTTCTAATATATATCACTGATTTCAAATTTGTACAGATCTATGGAGTCTTGCCATTTGCAGGCTACCATTCCATCAAATAAATTCGAGCTTTTATCCAATTATTTGCACTCTTATTTGTTTCAATTCAACAAATGTTTTGCATGTTTTAAATTGATAAAATGTTATTGTTTTAAACAAATCAAATTTTTCAAAATATTGTTTTAAACAAAGTGAACATTCACAAGACTGAAAGGATACTCAAGAATATCTCAGTGCTCTCCCAAGGGTGGCATGATTCCCAACAGGTAAGACATTTGTTCATATTCCTGGTTTGGTTTGTATCCTTCTTCTCCAGATTTGGTTGTTGGGGTTGTTCCCCAAGGAGAGATTTGATCGGTGGGGTTGTTCCCCAAGCAGAGATTTGGTTGTTGGGGTTGTTCCCTAAGCAGAGCTTCTGTGGATTTTGACTTCCCAAAGCAAAGTGGTGTATTGAAGGCTCAGTCTGTTCTCCAGCAGTAGTCTCTCCCCGGCTTGATTGCTCAGTCGTTCAGAATTTGTGGTTAGTGGGTTGGTATCCCCGTATCCCGTATTTCTCCCCAAGTGGGTTGCCAGCATAATTGCAAGTCGAGTTGTTGGTGGGGTTGTCCCCCAAGCAGAGTGTTGTTGAAGATTCAGTGTTCTCCAGCAGCAGTTTTCCCCGACATGGATGCTTTCCTTGTGGAAGATTCGGCGGTTGATGGTTTGTCACCTTGGTGCCTCGTCACTTTCTCCGGTGGATCGCTATCCCGAGACTTTATTTGTCTCCTTGTCACGAGTCGTGCAGTTATTGACATCCCCATCGAAGTCGCGAGCAGAGTTGTTGTCACTCTCCCCAGCGCAGTTGCCAGCGGATTTGTCTGTTTTCTCAGCACGGTCGCTTTCCTTTTGGAAGACTCGGTAAGTCAGTGGTTTGATACCCGGTACTTTACCTTTTCCCTGGCAAAGTCGTCAGTGGATTTGTTACTTTCCCTCTGTCAGAATGGTTGTTATTCTCAGCAGAGCAGGATTTATTTTCCTACTCCGTGGTTGATTGGGTTGATATCCCCGTATCTTCATCCATCTTTCTCCAGCATTTGTCTGCAGAGCGGTTGTTGTGGCAGTATTGCCTGTTGAACCTCTTTCAATCCCCCGTATGGTCGGTTGATGGCTCCGTCATCCAGAGATTGTATTGATTTCCCGATTACTTTTCGATCCTCAGTAGAGCAGATTTTATTGCAGAGTTTACTTATGTGATCCATCAGATGTGTGTTCGCCCCGAGTAGAGTGGTTTGTTGCAGAATCTACTTGTTTGGTGCTTTCCTTCCTCAGTGGGTTGTTCCCCAAGAGAGTAATTGACGATATCCCCAGTAGAGTTGCTTGTGCAGCCAAACTCTATCCGGGTGACCTTTGCTCCCTCAGTGGATTATTCCCCAATGGAGCTATGTTGAATCCGTTTCCATAGCAGTGTTTGCTAGGATCCCCCGCAGGATTTTGAGATTCTCTTGTTCCCCAACAGATTTGTCTTGGTGGCTGTTCTGCTCGTTGTGACTTTCTGTGCCCTAGTGGGGGTGATCGCTGATCCATTACTCAGAGTGATATTCTCCAGGTCTCTGATTCTTTTGTTTCTGCTTCCAGCAGTACCCGCAGATCTTTGCTTTATGGCATGTAGATCTTCAGCAGAATTGGCTTTCCAGTTGGTTTTCCCCTGGAAGTGTAATACCGGACGTTTGATTCCTGGACCTGTTGTGTTAGAATCGTCTGTTTTGTCAGCATTCATCAAACATAAATCACGCATATTCATGCATACTCATAAAACATTCAGATATTCATGTTGCATTTTTGCCATATATCCTTTGTTTGTTGTTCCCTGCTATGGTGATATAGATCTTTATAGATCTCCCTAAGCAGATGTCGGGTGTTAAATCTCTCCATATAGAGTCAGCCCCAGCAGAAAATGTCTGTCTGTCCTTCTGCAGTTCCCCACTGAGATATACCCTCGTGGATGACGGTTTCTTCCGTTTCCTCCCAGCACATATATTGGGATGGAGGTTCCTATTTGAGTTATATCCTCATTAGGACGTGTCTTGATTCAGTCTGTCTTCTCGGATCTTTCCTGAATTGACATTTGTCGTCTGTTCATTGTGCTTCCCTGTGGTGATTTTTATCCCCAGCGGAGTTTTGGGCCGCTATCCTTATACCGGTAGTTGTAAGTCCTATTCTCCTGGCTTTCTTGGCAGAACTTGTGGTTATATACCTTTTAGTCCCCAACCAGAGTTGTTGGTTTTCTACCTGATAGTCGGTAGTCGTAAACCCTAATTCCCTACTCTCCAACAGAGTTTGCGGTCTGTTATATACCTCATTTTTGGTTTCTCGTGCGGATTCGTGATTTATTCTATCCCCATGCAGAGTTTTTGGTTTTCTACCCCGTATTCGGTAGATGTAAACCCTAATTGATGGTTATTCCCACCAGAGTATGGCTACTGCCCTTATACCGGTAGTCGTAAGTCCTATCTCTTTTCCCCTAGCAGTGGTAACCTTTGTGGTTCGATCTGGTTGTTGGTGGATTTCCTGTTGTTGTGGTGTTATCCCAAACAGAGTTCTGTTCCCGGTGGTGATTTATATCCCCAGTGGAGTTTGTGGTATTCTACCCCATATTCGGTAGTCGTAAATCCTATGACGCTGTGATTTTTCTCTCCAGCGGAGTTGTATCTTATGATACATGTGGATAATTGCCGGTTGCTAGCAATTTTATCCTCAGCTGAGTCTTTGGTTTCTTACCCAGTAGTCGGTATTGTTAACCTCTTGTTTCCTCAGCCAGATTTTGGTCTTCTGCCCCGTATTCGGTAGATGTAAACCCTAATCTCTTTGTGGTTATCTTCATTCAATATTCGATGTTGATATTCCTCCCTGCCTTGGGTAGTTGCTCTTGAGTAAGCACTTGTATTCCCAGCAGTCTCCTGGGTCATTGCCGGATGCTTGCAATGTTATCCTTTTTGAAGTCGCCAGTGGGTCTTTTCACCGTTTGCCAGTGATTTGTTCCCTGGATCGTTGATTGTTTATCAATGTATCCCCAGTTTTGCGGATAATTGCCGGATGCTTGCAATTAATCCCCAATGAGTCTTTCATTTACCCTTTTGTTGGTAATGTTGTTACTCGTTGATGGGTCATCATTATATGCCTGTTTGGTATCCCGATGCCTTTCTTTCCGGACGATTTATCCTTTATTAACCCTTATACCGGTTGTGGATAATCTTCCATGCGAGTATACTATCCACGTTCTGACGGTAATGGATAATATATCTCATGCACTCTTCAGTTGAAGCCTTTTGTGTTTCCCTGGTCGAGTAAGATTCGTTATTTCCCTTCGCGGAGTCGAATATTCTTCTTTGTTGTTGGATAATTGCCGGATGCTTGCAAGTTATCCCTTTGAGTTGTCTTTCGTTTACCCGGATGCTTGGTAACGACTGTCTCTCTTTTTGGTTAGTCACCTATTATATACTTCGGTATCTCTGGTGTCTTTTCCTTTCGAGTATATTATTCACGGTCTGCCGGTAATGAATGATATGTCTCATGCGCTCTTTAGTTGGAGTCCTTTGTTGATTTTCCCCAACTGAGCAAGATTCGTATTCGTTGTAGAATCGAATATCCATCCTTTAACCTGTTTGTGTTTCGGATGTGTGTTTTGGCATATATACCAATTCACGTTTTCGGTAGATCACCTATTATATACCTCGGTATCTCTGGTGTTTCTTACCATGCGAGTTTATTATCTACGTTCTGACGGTAATAGATAATATGTCTCATGCGAGTATCTTATCCACGGTCTGCCGGTAATGGATATTATATCTCATGTACTCTTTGGGTTTGTGTCCCCAGTCGAGTAAGATTCGTTTTCCCGTTGTGGATTCGAATGTCCATCCTGTAAGTCGATTTTGCTTTTTCAAGCCCTCCTTTCGGATGATGAGTGTCTTGGCATATATACCAATTCACGTTCTGTCGGTCACCTATTATATACCTCGTATCTCTGGTGTTCCTTTCCTTTCTACTCCCTATTATGACGTTGGTCCCTTGTGGAGTCAGATTTTCCTGAGTTTTGTACCCTTCGTTGGTCTTTCTCAGATGTTGGTTGATTGATATCTCTCACCCTTATACCGGTCTTAGATTTTCATTCTTCCTGAGTTTGTTACCCTTATACCGGTAACACCTCATTCCTGTTGCTTTCCCAGGAGAGTCTCTTTGTTAGACATTCCCCTGCGGAGTTTCCTTCAGTGATTTTACCCTTGCTATATGGGCGTTTCCCCCAGTATATGCAATTCCCGGCAGGGAGATTCTATGTGAATCTTTTCCTGGTCCGAGTCCGGATTTTTATCCGAAGTATCCTTTATGGATAGTTGAGTCAGCTTATGTCTTTCCAATGGATTTATTTTCCTCTGGAAATCTTTATTCCCCGGTGTGAGTCCTTTGCTTCCCAGCAAGTTCTCCAGTCCGATGTCTGTTATCCTCACTCAAAGTCGTGTCCTGCTCACGCATTTTCTCTTTACTATCCCCTAGTGGAGTCCCAAATAAGAATCCCCATGAGAGTCGTATTAGTTGAGTCTCTGTTCCTGGTGAGTGAATTACTCCGACGGATCGTCTTTTCTTCTGTGTGAATCATATATTCCCCACAGAATTTGCTTTTGCACGCATGCATCTGCATCATGAGGTCTCTTAGGGACCAAAATTCGTCTCATTACTATTATTTAAGCCCATTCTACCGCGTCGAGATGAAGATTTCTAAACTTCACTTCTCCGGATAGAATGACCTTAAATAGGGGCATCTGTAAGACCCCAATTTTGGCCCTAAGATCCCTCATGGCCCATATCATATCATATCATGGCCTCAAGGATCAATGCATACCCTAGTTGCCCTCTTAGTGGGTGGGATACCTTGTGAGTGTGGTTCTTGATCACCAAGCATGTATTGCATATTGTATATCATTGCTTTCCATATGTTTACTAACCAAAAGTACAAAAATATTGTCATCTAACCTTGTTGCTTGCAGATGAAGCTAGCCAGGTCAATACAGTCAAATCAGGCCTTGAGCAATAGAGGGTGGCCATTCTTGAAGAATTTGGACACCATGATCAATAATAAAGAATTCATATAACTTGTGATATCATTTGGAATCAAGATCTCAATTGAAAGAGGCTTGGGATTCATCAGAACTTGGCCCAGTCAACCAAAAGTCAACAGAAGTCAACTGTGGTCAACTATGGATTTAATCAGTGATTTGATGACTGGAATTGGTTAGAAAGACCTCATTCATGTCTATATAAACTTCATTTGGCATTTCAAAGACCAAGATTGAAAGAATTGAGCTCAGACAGCAAGTTTCCCAAAATGGCAAGTGGACCTGTAATTTCAGCTGCCCAAAATGGGAAGTTTTTGACCTCAAAAACAGAAGTCCAAGGAAGCTTCAAATGAAAAATTGTTCAACATGACAGATGTAGATCTTGTTCTCACCTTTCCAAAAAGTCCAAGAACTTGAAAATCCAATGTACGGTTTGCAAGATACGGCTCAGTGAATTTCAGAAAAGACCCGTAATCAGGAGGCCATAACTACCACATGGTTTATCCAAATTGCAAGTTCTTTATATGCACAAACTCCATTTGATATGTACTTTCATGGTGCATAATTGTATTTTTCCAAAATTGCTCAATGCAAAAGGTCAAATTTCAACTGGACTGTTAAATGAACCAGGGGCAAAATCGTCCAACTTGTGAAATAATTGGAATTTTTGAGTGGGGATTTTTGCAACACCTCACAAATGGCATTTGAAATTTGTTGGAATATTCACAACATGCCTAGGCCTTGTGGTTTGAGAATTGGTTTTGAAAATGAATTGGAAAAATGGACACATAAGCCATCACATGGTGAAATTGGAAAATATGGAGAATTTGAAAATAATGCCTATACCAACAGCTCCCAATGATATTTTTGACTTGCTCAAAGTGTTAATTTTCTGCTGTCATGCTTCTAAAATCAAAAGAGTTAAAAGTCCAAAATGCACATAAGCATATTGGTGATTAATCCATCTTGCTTAATGATAATTAAACTTGATTAAGTGCTCAATATATAAACTAACTCTAACAGAATTTGGAGGATAATCATTTTTTCTGTAATCACTCTCTCACAAAAACAGACTTCATTGCATAACAGAAAAATCAAAAAAACTGAAATTCTCTCTTCTCTCTCAATTTTGCTCAAAAAAAAACTTCAATAACATTTTGCATCAATTGACCAATTTGGATGGATCTTTGGGATAATTCTCTGCATATTCATCATTGTTAGCTATTGTGAAGTTTCTGTTTGCAGGAAAATTCAAGAATCATTCGCAATTTGCATCGGTAGAATCAATCTGCAACTTCCATAACAGTCCAAGAATCGGTGCGAGTTGGAGATTTCCGAGCTGCAAGAGTATCATCATTCATCTCCTGAAGTCGTTTGCTGCACCTGTTTCGCATCCGCGAGCTCCGAAATCCGCCGAATCCATTGCCGTCATCAAGAAAAGGTTGGAAATCGAAATTCGCAGTAGCTTCAATTGAGTTATGGCTGTTGTAGATTATACTTCGTAGAGTGTATATCAATTGATAGAATCGAAAATTGTTGGAAACTGTATGAGCTATCGTGGATTTAGGTTTTGTAGCAATTTCCTTCTTCGTTCGATTTGCGTTGTTTATGAATCCATTGATGAAATTGGTTGTATATTTGAGTTCCTGAGACGAAACCGGTTCGACCGGTATGCTACTCGTTGATTTTCGTCGCCATTGTGTGAGTTCTTGCGAATTTGAGTTTCGACGCCGTCAGTTTCTTTCCTTCGATTCGCATTAGGTGGTAATCTATTGTTGAAATCGAGTATGGATTCGTGCTCCTGAGACGAAACCGCTCCGATCGGTGTGTCGTCCATGCATTTCCGCCGAGAATCGCTCGAAATCGTCCTTGCCGTTGAAGAACACACCGGCGGCGCATGCGAAGAGGATGAATCTGGAAATTGATCCGTGTTTTTTTCCCAGAACGAATCTCCACCGTCCATCCAACATGAGCGAAACACTGCGTTTTGGCTTGGCATTATGTAATAACGTTGCTGCTAATTGATCTACTGTACCACTAATTAATTAATCCACATACAAATTAAATAAATTTCAATAAATCTAACAAACTTACAAATCCATATAATGCTCAAAATTAATCCGAAAAATACCATAATTTTTTGTTAATCATAATTTTTTCCCTATTATTTTATAAAAATCAAAAAGGAAATGTTGCTTGGAAAAAAATGTAAATTGACCTAGAGATATTCTAATGTATACATATTTCCATATGCTTTATCATTTTAATTATAGAAACTACATGCTTAATCCAAATTAAGTGAAAATTGAAACATGGCTTCTAGACATCCTTCTGGATTTTTTGACATAGGTTTGGAATTTTTTAGCCTATGGTCTATTATATATGAATTATTGAAGTTGGACATGTATATATGTGACATAGTTTGGCATGCTGAATTCCCCAAATATTTTTCCATGCTTCCCATTGGCCAATGACCCTAATTTTTTGCAGGGAGCTCAGTTAATATGTTTGCTATCACCGTGAATTTTCTGGGATTTTTACAATCAATTTCCAATTTGATTCATATTTTTTCTTGCTGCCTAGCATGTTAGAGTTCCATTGGTGTAACCTTTAGCATTTATGTTGCCATTTCCTCATAATTAATCTAATGACCTTGAAAATTGATAGCATGATTCCTAACATGTTAATGTAGCATTTGGCTTTGGTCCCATGTATTTCTAATGTACCATTGCTGTTTACCATCTAATTGAAGTGGTGCATAATTTTGGACCTCATTTGATGTAGTTTTTATATGCCTTGTCATGTTTAATTAATTCCTATTGATCTATTAGTCCAAATGACTTGAAATTTAATATGTGACTTGCTGAATGCCTTCTGGTTAGAACATAATTTTTGTGGATTTTTTGGTGCCATTTTGGCATTTATTTGGATATGATCTTGCTGGTTGCTTGTATGTAGTTTAACATTGCATCTTTTGCCTTCCATGTTGCATAAATAGAAATAGGAGCATAGTTTGAATATGGGACCAATTGGGATCCCTTTGTTATTGATATTACTTGACTTTGTTCATGAATTGGCTGCTGTTTTAAGATTTTTCCATCTTTTTGACCCTAGGCTAGTCCTAGTGGTCATGTTACTTACCTTTGAAGTTGATTGTGCCTTTTCAGGTTAAGGAGTTAATGATTAAGGAATTTGCTCCACATTATGGATTGTGTTACTTGACACATATGACTAATGTATTTGTTTTGTAGGATGTTTGGTTCATGTGAGCCTTGTGCTATGCACATCATTGTTTGTATAATTGTACTTTGTTAATTGATTCTTATGTTGTTATCTGTTTATGAATGGGATGCTGATTTTATTGGATTGTTTCCAGGTACCCTTTAGTCGCTCAGTTCTCTTAAGAACTTGTGTTGCTTTGCTTAAATAGCAACTTGCATTGAGGTATAGAACCTTCTTCTTCATGTAGTCTGGAGACCCGGTCTGTTATTTGGCCGGGCAAATTGTCTGAAGTCCTCCTTAAGAGGCATTGATTGTGTATGTTTATATTTGTCCCAAGCAGGAAAAGTCCTCATTCGAGGCAATTGGTGGAAGGTAGAGATAAATAGCCTATCTCCCACTATTCAGTGAGTCTTCTCATTGCTCCCATTACATGGTTGTAGCATCGAGATCCCAACCCAAGATCTATCGAGTCTATATATTGGGGAAAGAGTTCCATCTTTCTGAACTCCCCCACATTCTTATATTTACATGCTCTCTCGGACCTGAGATAGAAGCAATGAGGCACACCCCTCATATCCTTTCATCTGCTTCACCTGAGCCCCTCAATGGCCAGGTTAAGAGCGACACTTACCTCTTACAGTGGACTTTCATAGTCAAACCCTTTTGCTTGAGCCTCATGAATGGTTATAGCGTGTGCTACTTGAATTTATGTGATTGATTACTTGATTCATTTATACATGATTATTTGATTGCTATTGTGCATTTACCATCATTGATTGCCGTTGTGCATTTATCACCTTTGATTGCCATTAGTGCATGTTCATGTCATTTGTCCTTGTGACATTGTTTGCTTACCCATTGAGGAACCAGTTATAAGTCCCTGTAAGGTGGCATCTGTTCCCATGACATGGAAGGGGTAGAGTGTAAGACCTCATTGGTCACTCATACCCATTGCCTAGTGCATTTACTTGTGTATGTGAGGATTCATTGTAAGTCCCTGTGATGTGGCATTTGTATTCCTAGGATCATACTGTGGAGGTTAACATAAGTCCAGATGGATTGGCAGTTGATTTCCCTATTTTGTTTCTGTTTTATTCTGATGGAGATTAGTGTAAGTCCATAGAGTGGCTTCTGATATCCTTACTTGTTTTAGGAGACAGGTATAAGACCATTGAGTGGCATCCAGTATCCGCTTTTATTTACTTTCATCTGTTACCATGTTCAGATTATTGCTCATTGCTTATTCCAAAGGACGCACTTGAGTCATCTTCTATATGACTTCAAGAGGCGAACCGCTTAAGAAGTTTTACATCCACACCATTCCATTCACCTCATTGTGTCCTACCTTTTCACACATGTTTTAAAACTTGAGATAAGTGTTGTGCAAACATTCTCACCTCTTTCCAAATTAGAAACTTGGACCTTAAGTCCATGGTTTTCAAAACTTCATTTTTGTAAATACTTCTTTGAATTGACTTTAATCATACTTTGACCCCACTTTGTGAATAATTCCAAATCAATTAACTTCACTCATTCAAATGATTTTGTGGCTTTGTCCATGTTTGTTAAGTTTTCATACATTAGCTATAGGTTTGATTTACCCTAGTTGGTTGATATTAATCTCACCTATTTGTCCTTAGTAGATGAATTGTAAGTCTTCCTTGCCTATTATAGGGTTAACCCCTCTCTGGCAAGTGGAAGCTTTTCTCACATGGTGGACTAGTTGTTATACAAGGTTGAGTTTTCTCCCGTGGGTAACGTAAGACCTTTAAGCTTGTGTTTTAAAATTGAATCCACTAACTTTTGGAAGTTTTTAGCCGAACTACGGCGTTTTGATCCTTACCTTTGATGGAAGGTACGTAGGCAGCGGGTTCATCCGTTCGAACACAAAAATAATTAACTTGTACATTCTTTTCTCATCATCCCAATCATGTTTGCACAATACTTATGTCATGACAAATAATAATTTCCAAACAACAAAGTGTGAAAAGGGCTCCCCAGGAGTACCTAGGACGTGATGGGTGCCTAACACCTTCCCATTGCGTAATTTACCCCTTACCCCGATCTCTGATCTTTTCATTAGTTTTCTACGTGTAAAACTTCTTAGGTTTTTGTTCGCTTTTTAACCAGTCCTTAGGATAAATAAAAGTGCGGTGGCGACTCTATATTCATTGTATACATTGCTTATGATTTAATCAATAGATCATATAGTAACGAATACACCGCTACATACCCATGCAAGGCGAAGGGTAGCACCTCATGTCAATCTCTGTACGTGACGACCATCTTCTGCACAATCTTCTTTATGTTCTTATTTGCCGCCTCAACAGCACCATTCATCTTAGGGCGGTAAGGGGAAGAATTGTGATGCTGAATGTTGAAGTTCTGACACAACTCCTTCATCATTTTGTTGTTGAGATTAGAACCATTATCAATAATGATTCTTTCGGGAATCCCATAGCGACAAATGATTTCTTTCTTGATGAAACGGGCAACCACATGTCTGGTGACATTCGCGAATGACGCTGCTTCGACCCACTATGTGAAATAGTCGATGGCAACAAGGATGAAGCGATGCCCATTGGAAGCAGTCGGCTCAATCTTTCCAATCATGTCAATGCCCCACATAGAAAACGGCCACGGCGAAGTCATCACATTCAGAGGATTTGGCGGTACATGCACCTTATCAGCATAAATCTGGCATTTATGACACTTCCGAGCATATTTGAAGCAATCTGATTCCATGGTCATCCAGTAATAACCCGCTCTCAACAATTTCTTAGCCATTGCATGTCCGCCGGCATGAGTACCGAAGGAACCTTCATGAACTTCCTGCATTAACATGTCCGCCTCGTGTCTGTCCACGCATCTGAGCAAAACCATGTCGAAGTTCCTCTTATACAGCACATTGTCTTTGTTCAAGAAGAAATTTCCTGCCAATCTTCTCAAAGTCTTTCTATCATTGTTGGATGCCCCTGCAGGGTACTCTTGATTCTTCAGAAAGCACTTGATATCGTGATACCAGGGCTTGTCATTGACTACCAGTTCAGCAGCAAACACATATGCGGCCCTGTCAAGGCGCATCACATCGATCCTGGGAGCATGGTTCCAGCGAATTACCTTGATCATGGAGGATAGAGTAGCAAGTGCGTCTGCCATTTGGTTCTCATCACGAGGTATATGATACAATTTTACTGTTGTGAAGAAAGTCAACAGTCTTCTCGTGTAGTCTCTGTAGGGGATCAGAGTGGGTTGGAGAGTATTCCAATCACCATTCACTTGATTGATCACCAGAGCTCAATCTCCGAAGATGTCCAAAGTCTTGATTCTCAAATCAATGGCTTGCTCAATACCCAAGATACAGGCCTCGTACTCAGCTTCATTATTTGTGCATTCAAAAGTCAAACGAGCGGTGAAAGGTATGTGGGCACCTTTCGGAGTTGTAATGACAGCACCAATTCCACTTCCTCTGGCGTTGACAGCCCCATCAAACAACAAAGTCCACTTTTCGTTTAGATCAGGTCCCTCCTCAACAACTGGCTCTTCACAGTCTTTCATCTTGAGGAACATGATGTCTTCATCTGGAAAATCAAACTTCATCGGCTCATAATCATCAATCGGCTGCTGAGCAAGATAGTCTGACAGAATACTCCCTTTGATGGCCTTCTGTGACGTGTACTGAATATCATACTCTGTTAAAATCATTTGCCAACGAGCGACCCTTCCGGTGAGAGCTGGCTTCTCGAATATGTATTTCACTGGATCCATCTTAGAAATCAACAAGGTAGTATGGTTCAACATATACTGCCTCAGTCGGCGAGCAGCCCAGGCCAAAGCACAACAAGTTTTCTCAAGCTGCGAATATTTGACTTCACAGTCGGTAAACTTTTTGCTAAGGTAGTATATGGCATGCTCTTTTCGACCAGACTCGTCATGCTGTCCCAATACACACCCCATCGAGTTCTCAGTCACTGATAGGTACATTATCAGAGGTCTCCCAGGAACTGGAGGTATAAGGATCAGAGGTTTCTGTAGATACTCTTTTATCTTCTCGAAAGCCCTTTGACAATCTTCATTCCACCTGATAGCCTGATCTTTCTTCAGCAATTTGAAAATTGGCTCACACGTGGTTGTTAGGTGAGAGATGAACCTTGCAATGTAGTTCAACCTCCCTAAGAAACTACGGACTTGCTTCTCTATTCTTGGCTCTGGCATTTCCTGTATTGCTTTCACTTTGTCAGGATCCACCTCAATCCCTTTTCCGCTAACAATAAAACCCAACAATTTTCCCGATCTCACCCCGAAAGTGCACTTGTTCGGATTAAGTCTCAGTTTGAATTTCCTCAAACGCTCAAACAGTTTCTGCAAATTCACCAAATGTTCTTCTTCTGTCTGAGATTTGGCAATCATATCGTCCACATAAACCTCGATTTCATGATGAATCATATCATGGAACAGAGTCACCATAGCTCGTTGATATGTTGCTCCGGCATTTTTCAGACCAAACGGCATCACCTTGTAGCAGAAGGTGCCCCATGGGGTTATGAAAGTTGTCTTTTCCATATCTTCTGCTGCCATCTTGATTTGGTTATAGCCAGAAAAGCCATCCATGAAGGAGAATACCGAGAACTGAGCTGCATTATCCACCAAAACATTGATGTGAGGTAATGGGAAATCATCTTTAGGGCTAGCTCTGTTCAGATCCCGGTAGTCGACACACATCCGTACCTTTCCATCCTTCTTAGGTACTGGGACGATGTTCGCAACCCATGGCGGATAATTGGTGACTACTAGAAACCCTGCATACAACTGCTTTTGCACTTCTTCCTTTATCTTGACAGCCATCTCTGGTCTTGTTCTTCTGAGCTTCTGCTTGACCGGAGGACAAACTTTCTTTGAGAGGCAAGCGGTGTACCACGATGTCTGTGTCCAGCCCAGGCATGTCCTGATAAGACCAGGCAAAGATGTCAACGTATTCTTGCAGCAATTCAATCTGCCCTTTCTTCACATTGTCTTCTAAAGCAGCCCCTATCTTGATTTCTCTCTTGGCGTCCTCGGTGCCGAGATTAATCACTTCAACAGACTCTTGATGCGGTTGAATAACCCTTTCCTCTTGTTTTAATAACCTGGTAAGCTCTTCAGGGAGTTCACAGTCTTCATCACCCTCTTCTTCAGCTTGAAAGATTGGATTTTCAAAGTCGAAACGAGCCGTAGCAGAAACGTTATCAATAGGATCCGGTGATGTGCATCTGCATGAGTGATGGTATGTGCTTATGAGTGTGAAAAAAAAGTGGAAACTAAACAAAACATTGCCATTTTTTTATTTTGAAAAACTGCAAAAATAGAAAGACAGGGAACGGAATATTTGAATGCAAAAATACGTCCTTTATTTATGATAAAAATGCAAGTGTCACATAGACGGGCCCTACAAATGAGTCATTACGCCCTGGGCGGAACGTAAGACTTGGATATGCATGAATAAACAAAGAAAATTACTCCTTCAGAAAAGTGACTTGGATAATCTCCTTAGAAGACCAATTGTTGATGACTTCACCCGGGATCCTCAGACGCACCCAGTTGTCGATGTCGCAATCACTATCCCCATCTTCATTGTTGACCGTAGAGACCTCACCGGGAATCACAAAATTAACAGGAACAACATCTGCGAATTCATCAGTAGCATCTTCAAACCCTTCTTCCTCAACCCCTTCCACAAACTCTTGGACAGACAAATCTTCAACCTGGAGGATACCTTTGTCGAGCAAGGCCTGGATACCCTGCTGTAGCTTCAAACAACCTCCACTCTGAGTGGCACAATCCAAACAATCCTTCCCACAACCGGGGAAAACATCGGCCTTCAGCAAGCATCCTTTGATATCCAACAATGGAGTCTTCAACTTCAACACATCCTTAATGGACTTGGCTTTTCCCTCTATCATGTTAACGTTCGCACCACCATGCTGGGGCATGGGATTGTTAACGACATTCGGAGCCGGTGCAAGGTCAATGGCCTTTGAATCTATGAGGTCCTGAACTACGTGCTTAAAAGCTTTGCAGTTCTCAATATTGTGGCCAGGTGCCCCAGAGTGGAAGCTACACCTAGCGTTGGCGTCGTAACCCACCGGAAGTCTACCAATAGGAGGAGCCAGAGTGCGCAGTTGCACAAGTTGTAGTTGTTGAACACTAGAAAGCAACTGAGCGTACGACATTGGAAGGGTGTCGAAACGCCGGTCCATCATCCTTTGCCTCTGTTGATAAGCGGGTCTGTTACCCGGTTGCTGCTGCTGTTGATACTGAGCTGGTTGACGTTGTGGTTGTTGTTGTTGTAGTGGCGCTGCAGCTGGAATGGTCACAGCCGCAACATACGGTTGCTGGTGATAATTCTGAAAATTATTCCTCCGGTTATCCCTGTTCTGATAAGAAGATATGGCATTTGCATCCCCTTCTCCCCTCTTCTGTCCCTGAATGAACGGCTTCTTCACCCCTGATGAGGATCCACCTCCACTCTGGCTCTTATAGGTCTTTAGGTAATTCTCCACCCTTTCTCCAGTAGAGACCACATCAGCAAAGTTGGAAGCATTGCACCCCACCAGACGCTCCAGATAAGGTCCAGGCAGCGTATTCATGAACATGTTGGCCATTTCCTTTTCCAACATAGGAGGCTGAACACGGGAAGCTGTATCCCTCCAGCGTTGAGCGTATTCCCTGAAGCACTCATTGCTTTTAAGAGACAGATTCTGAAGTTGAGTTCTGTCCGGAGCCATGTCTGCATTATAATGATACTGCTTCACGAAAGCCTCTGCCAAATCCCTCCAGCAACGTATGTGGGCTCTGTCCAGCCTCATATACCATTCCAAGGATGCCCCAGCTAGGCTACCCTGGAAGAAGTACATAAGTAGCTTCTCGTCATCAGAGTATGCAACCATTTTACGGAAATAGGCTTGCACGTGAGTTTTGGGGCAAGAGCTGCCATGGTATTTGTCAAATATCGGGACCTTGAATTTCGGTGGCACTCTCACACCTGGGACCAGCCCCAAGTCAGCAACATCTACTCCCAGAAGATTCTGTCCTTCCACTGCTTTCAACCTCTCTTCCAATCTTCTAAACATGGGGTCCATGCCAAAGTCTTCCTGAAGCAAGGGGAACTGATCATCCTGACCATCCTGAATGGGTTGTTGATCTAGGTTGACATGCGGGATCGGGATAGGCCCCGGTCCATTGGGACTATTAGCCTCTCCAGCTGGAGGATCAGCCAATGTCTCCGGTTGAGTAATAGGGGGATCCCTCTGTACCAACAATCTAAGCTCCTGCTGTCCTTGAGCCACCCCTTGAACCAAATCCATGAATTGATTCATGTGAATCTTCATCTCGGCGAGCTCTGCTTGTAGGCTCTCCATCGCTCTCTGTTGATTCCTTCGGGTACCGTATCGGTGAATGCCTGAGTCAGCTATCCTGCTAGTGGGACACCAAACAATATGAGAACACTGCAGCGGTACCTGTTATGCAAGATATGACAATGAATATGTAAATGCAATGCCATGTTTATCAAATCCAAAAGGTATTCTACCCCCTTGATTCCAGTCTCACATTTGATAAACAGTGTAAGAAGAAAACCCCGACTAGAATCAAGAAGAAGATATGAACCCCTGGGAATATATAAACATGTGTTGAATGATATGAATGCAAAATGATGATGTAATGTAGTGACATGGGAATGCAGTGATGTGTATCTGCTTGAGCATCTGTCAGGTTGCACTGTCTGAAGAGAAAACCCACTGAAGAATATAATATAAGATCAGATCTCTGCTCCAGAAAACCGGGTTGGTCGGAGGTTAAGGTTTCCTGAATTTAGCCCGCCCCTCACTGGTAGGTTCTAAGAATAGAAGTTCGTCAGCTTCAGCCCTTTAGTCGCGAATAATACGTTTACCACTGAAGGTTTGGTATTATTACGGGACAAAAGACCTCCATTGACTCCCCTCAACAAGACATCCTAATAGCAAGTTCCCAGTCTCGGGATCCTCGGATTGAGCAGCGAGAATGCGCCCACCAGAGCTAACATAATCACGTCTCAGAGGAGAGGCCTCGACTGAGTTCTCAGGAAATGGTCACCAGAGTCGACGATTTCTAAAGGAACATCATGTCGTTACGGAACATCCGTAGGACATAATATATCCAAGAGAAACCTCGTCTGGGCGTGGTTCTTCATGAACGACTTAACGTAGCAACATGCCACGCAAGCCTCATGATCATCCACTCTAAAACCTGTGTGTACACTCAAGCCTGGGTAATGGGCTTATCTCTCGTAGAACATCCCATCCCAACAAACAAACAAACAGATCCAACAGATACAACAGATGCATGCAAGCGGGTAAACAAATAAATGTACAAAAGCATGAACACCCAATAAACAAGAAATCACACAATCTAGGAGGGACACGCTTAGGGAAGATGGACCAGCAAGAGGTCAACTTCTTAGTGTCCCCAGCAGAGTCGCCAGCTGTCGCAACCTGAAAAATACAGTGCGCGAAAAAAACAACCGGCGAAAGAAAAAGACAGAAGAGTCGCCACCGTGCGTTATTCATCCCAAAGGAGGGAAAGGAAACGCTCGAAGTAAACCTGAAAAAGGAAAGGACAAGACGGGGTCTTGCAACCAAATCTTGGGTTCGGGAGTCGGTTATACGAAGGGAAGGTATTAGCACCCCTACGCATCCATAGTACTCTACGGGATCCACTTTTGTGGTTTTTGTCTAAAGGGTGTGGGTTTACCTAATGTGTTTATTTACTAAAAAGGTTAAGAGAAATGACTCGTGCGGATGTCGCATCCACTGCATACGTATCTCATCTGAATATGAGAATCAGAGTCTTCGTAGCTCGGCTGACCTATGGGTTAGGGGGATGTGTGCTTGCTAAGACATCGCGTCTTATGCCTACGTATCTCATCTGGAATGAGAATCAGAGCAAGTCGTAGTTCGGCTAACTACGGGGTTGTGGATTGGGTTTTGGACGAACGACGTCACTACGCAATCTACCGGATGCTCGACCTTTGGAGACTTACTCGCCTGTAGTAGAAGGAGTAAACGTGTGTTATGGGTTTTAGGGTTTGGGATGCTCGAGGGCAAACAGGCAGTCCTTGACGAAGGAACCGCGCTACATGTGGGGATATGAATACAAAACACAAAACATGTATCTCAAAGTAAAATGCCACCAAGGGGCTCAAACATTGCCTCCTATCGAGGTCTTCCACCTAAGAAAGCGATAAAGTACGAGAAAAGGAAAAAATTACCACACGGATAAAGATCCGAAGTTACAGCAATTAAAGGATTAGAAACCCTGAGATCTCTCCAGCTAGACCATCAAAGAAAATCAGTCAATACGATTAATCAGGATAAACCTCCGGATGGTATCCCTGCAAGAGTATGTGAGCCCTCACGAAAACTCAACAGAAAGGTTAGACAAACAAGGTGAAATCCAGCGAAAACAATGCCATGGCAACACAAAAACAGGTTAGAGAAACAAAATAGGGTAACCAAGAGTTGCCCCTAAATCAAAATGTAACCACATGAATAATTCCATCAAAATTCACAAAAAGCTCACAAAAAGCAATCAAGGGTAGGAGGCCTAAACCTCTTGTCAAACACATGCATCAAAAGGGTATCAAATTCACCCATAATACCTCATACATTTAGAGCATTCAAATTAAAGGCATAAAGATGATGGATATATGGCAAACCTGATTGGAGAGATTGATTAAGATTGAATGGTACGGCCGGATCTGCAAAGTAATACTAGGGTTTGTGTGAGGCGGAGTGAACTTCTCAGGGCTGCCTGAAGGTCGCTGCAGAGTAGTTCCTAGGTTTCCTTCTCTCAAAATCTTTCTCCAGTGAATCTCCCAGTGTAACTCCAAGTGTGTTTTCCTCTACTGAAACTTCAGTATTTATAGACTGATTTTCGTGGGTAGTGGGCTCAAATGAGGGAGACCCAAGTCCAAAAAAAATTTGTTATATTTTATTTATTTATTTAATTAATTTTATTTATATATTTATTTTTAACTCTTTTTTTTTTTTTTTAATTTTCTTGGATCTGATTCTGATTGACATGATGAAATACAATGTATCTAATGTTAAATGACCTAAAAATGAATGCATGCATGAGGTGTAAAGCGTATGCTTCCAGGAAAAATGAAGGGTAAATTTTGGGGTATTACAACATCCAGGGTTTTAATCTGTATATTGACGGCTTCCTCAAGTCTTAGGATACAAGCTTCGTATTCGGCTTCATTGTTGGTGCAGGGAAAAGTTATTCTGGCACCAAATGGCATATGAACCCCCTTCCGGTGTGATCAACACTACACCAACTCCGCGACCATTGACGTGGACCGCCCCATCAAACATCATAACCCATTTGGATTTAGGGTCAGGCCCCTCCTCCGGGAGTGGTTCCTCTCAATCTTTCGATTTGAGAAACATGATGTCCTCATCAGGAAAGTCAAACCTCATAGGTTGGTAATCATCAATCGGTTGCTCTGCAAGATAGTCTGACAAGACACTTCCCTTGATGGCTTTTTGTGAAGTGTATTGGATGTCATACTCTGTCAGTATCATTTGTCACCTAGTAACCTTTCCGGTAAGTGCTGGCTTTTCAAAAATATACTTGACTAGATCCCTTTTTGATATCAATAGAGTCGTGTGAGTCAACATATACTGTCTTAGTCGGCGAGCAGCCCATGCCAAAGCGCGACAAGTTTTCTCGAGCAATGAGTATCTTTGTTCACAGTCGATAAACTTTTGCTAAGGTAGTATATTGCATGCTCTTTTCGACCTGACTCGTCATGCTGACCGAGCACACAACCCATTGACCTTTCTAACACAGTCAAGTCCATGATCAACGATCTTTCCTCTCAGCCTGTAGACTTGCCCCGATCTTGATCTCTTTCTTGTCGTCTGCGGTACCGATGTTGACGGTCTCAATCACCTCCTGATAAGGTGTAATAGCTCGGTCCTCCTGTTTCAACAATTTGGCTAACCCTTCAGGCAATTCACAATCTTCCTCAACCCCTTCTTCGGCTTAATAGATAGGATTGTCGAAGTCATACTTGGCCATAGCAGTGTTGTTAGTAGTCAGATCCGGGTGGTCAGCTCTGCATGATGGAGGATCATGCTTTACCTTAGAATGAGAGATTTTTTTTTTGGAAAGAAAGAAAAAACGAAAAAAGAAACATTGCGATTTTTTTTATAAAAGTAGAAAAAAACTGAAAGAAAGAGAACACAAAATTGTTTGCAAAAGCCGTCCTTTATTGATGATAAAAATAATTACGAAATGTAACTAAAAGGATGGCCCTACAAATGAGCCGTTACACCTTGGGCAAAGTTTAAGACTTTATTATGCATGTAATAAAGGAAAACAATAAAAATCACTCTTTCAGTAGAGTAACCCGGACGGTTTTTTCAGACGACCAATTGTCGAGCTTTTCTCCCGGGACACACGGGCGAATCCAGCTATCTAAGTCACAGTCGCTGTCAGCCTTGTCTTCATCTGCAGCATTGACGATGTGGGGAGAAATCAAACCCCCGCTGGAGAGAGTATCGGTTTCATTCTTCTGAGATCCCAGAGCATACCCCAATCCAAACTTGTCTTCTTTGATGACTGGCTCCACAAATTTGCCCCAGCCTTGGGCATTACCAACTTTAACCACTTCGACAGCTTGCTTGTATGAAGAGATAGAAGTCCCGACCTTCTCAAACTCAGGTGAAAAGACAGCTTCGGGCGCGACCTCATTGATGTTTATGGCTTCGAAGCCCTGACACAGCATCTCGTGCATCTCACCGTCCATCTCTACATACTTAAATGTAGACAGGTGGCTAACAAAAATATCCTCTTCACCACAAACAGTGACGACCTGACCTTCTAGTTCATACTTGAGCTTCTGGTGGAGGGTAGAAATAACAGCATCGGCAACATGATCCAAGGCCGACCTAGCAGACAGCTGTAGGCAGGCTGGATATCCATCACATAAAAGGTGCTCTTGAATAACCCGCGGTCCAATCTTAACTGGCAACTCAACTTCGCCAAAGACAGCTCTCTTAGAGCCATCAAAAGCCCTCACAACTAAGTTACTTGGCCTCAGGATGGTGTCATCGCAATCCAACTTCGTTAAAGCTTTCTTTGGAAGAACATTCAGAGAAGAGTCTGTATTAACCAAAACATGGGAAAGCATCACCCCTTTGCACTCCATTGTGATATGCAAGGCTTTGTTGTGATTCCTGCCCTCAGATGTCAGGTCATTATCGGTGAAACCTAGCCCCCGGCTAGCGTTTACATTGGAAACTACCGACTCCAGCTGGTTAACAGTTATCTCCAGTGGAACATAGGCCATATTCAGTACTTTCAACAAGGCTGCTCTGTGCGCCTCAGAGCACAGCAATAGTGAAAGAATGGAGATCTTTGAGGGTGTCTGATTTAGCTGGTCGACTACCTTGTAGTCACTTTTCTTGATAATCCTCATAAACTCATCCACTTCTTTCTCGAATGCGGTCTTAGGAGGATCTTCCTCAGTAGTAACCTCTTCGGGGAAAAAAAAACGAAAAAAAAAAAGAAACAAAAAACAAAAACAAAAACAAAAAAAAACGAAAAATAAAACGAAAAAAAAAAAGAATTTACAAAAAAAATAAAATAATAATAATAATAAATAAAATATAATAGAAAAAAAACTTGGATTTGGACCTCTCTCATTTGAGCCCACAAAGCCATGAAAATCAGGTTATAAAAGAGGGAGATCAGACAGAAAAAGGAAGAGAAGCAAAATACTCTGAGGTTTCCTTGAAACAAAACCCTTGACAAAACCTGAAGAGAAACCTGACAGAGAACTCAGAGCAACCCCCAGGCAGCTCTGAAAAATTCAATCTGACTCACACACTTTCATCTCACGCAAACCCTAACATTGCCTTGCAAACCCAGCCGTGCCATTTGATTTCAACCGGTCTCTCCCATCAGGTTTGCCTCATTCCCATGATTTTATGCTCTTAACTTGGATCATCTGAATGTATGAGGTATGATGGATGAATTTCATTATGTTTTTGCCTACGGGTTTAATTATGCATGAATGGGTGAAACCTATGCCTTGAATGTTTAATCACATGATTTCTGAAATGTATGCCACAGGGTTTGAGGTTTCTGAAACCATACTGTTATCCATGAAAAAAATGCTTATCGTGTTTCACTAACCCTTTTGTTGAGTTTTTGTGAGGGCTCACAGACTCTTACAGAGATGGTTTGCGTGGTTTTCCCACTTTATTTGTGGGATACCCCCTGGAGGTTCATTCCGATTACCTGTACTGACTCACCTTTCTTTGATGGCATCAGCTTGGGAGATCCCTGGGTTTCTTACTCCTTTAATTGTTGTTACTTCGGATCTTTATCCGTGTGGTACTTTTACCTCTTTTCCGCATTTTATCGTTTTCTTAGCTGGAAGACCTCGATAGGAGGCATTTGTTTTCTTTGTTTATTTACTTCTGAGCCCCTTGTTGGCTCATTTACTTTATACATGTTTGTTTTGTATGTGGTCGTATCCCTGCAGGTAGCGCGGTTCCTTCGTCAAGGACTGCCTTTTTGCCCTTGAGCATCCCAAACCCTAAAACCCAAAGCAACACGTTAACTCCTTCTACTACAGGCGAGTAAGTCTCCAAAGGTCGAGCGTCCGGTAGATTGCGTAGTGACGTCGTTCGTCCAAAACCCAATCCATAACCCCATAGTTAGCCGAACTACGTTTTGCTCTGATTCTCAGGCCAGATGAGATACGTAGGCATAAGACGCGATGTCTTAGCGAGCACAATTACCCTGAACCCCTAGGTAGCCGAGCTACGAAGACTATGATTCTCATATTCAGATGAGATACGTATGCAGTGGATGCGACATCCGCGCGAGTCATTTTCATTTAACCTTTTTTTTTGGTAAACAGCACAAGATAAACTCACACCCTTTAGACAAGAACTAGAAAAGTGGATCCCGTAGAGTACTACGGATGCGTAGGGGTGCTAATACCTTCCCTTCGCATAACCGACTCCCGAACCCAAGATTTGGTTGCAAGACCCCGTCTTGTCCTTTCCTTTTTCAGGTTTACTTCGAGCGTTTCATTTCCCTCCTTTGGGATGAATAACGCACGGTGGCGACTCTTCTGTCATTTTCTTTCGCCGGTTGTTTTTTCGCGCACTGTATTTTTCAGGTTGCGACAGCTGGCGACTCTGCTGGGGATATATAGTTTGGATACTGTCAACTCTGCTGGGGAACATGCTCTGCTGAGGAGAGACTTTGTCAACCGCTTGGGGATGAGGATTCATGACTTGGCATCCGGTTCCTGTGACCTACAACCAAAAATACACGTATGCCTCGGGGGAATTACTCGGTTTGAATTCACCGTCCGGGATTAAGCACATTCAAAGCAATTTTAAATGTTTTCCTGTGCAAATCATCTGCAAAAGCCACCATTATGTTCATATGCAATATGTTTTATCAAAAATTCGGACATTTTTGCAAACAAACTGATAAATGAAAAATAAAGAGGCTCTTTAACTGAATTATTCGACTCTTACTAGGGAGAAAATTTGTGCCAGGAATAGGCGAGGGTATCAGGAAGCTGATCCCTGAAAAGAGGTGATCGCTATAAAAAGAGAACTATCCTAATGGCAATGGGGATACGGGGTCCCACCGAGTTTCGACTCTGCTATGGCTCGTATGTCCTCAAGACGCTCTGCTCATCTTGCTTTCTGAAGTGGATGATTAGTCGATCTTTAACCTTCGAAGATTGCCGGATTGAATGAAACGGTGATATAACACTGATGAACTCAGATCACAGTCATTTGCTTATTCCCTAACTTTTGCCTGGATCGCCCCCTTTTCGGGTTTTCAATCCACCGGGATACCCATTTTTGCCTGAGCCGCCCTTTTGGGTTTTCGACTCACCGGGTGTACTCTTTTTTTATATCCCTACGCATCGAGGTTCAATACCCATGCAATGCAAACGGCAACATCTCGTGCCAATCCTTATAGGTCACGACCATTCATATTAACGACCCCATCAAACATCAGAATCCATTCGGATTCAGGGTCAGGGCCCTCCTTCGGGATCAGTTCCTCACAATCTTTCGATTTGAGAAACATGATGTCCTCATCAGGGAATTCAAACTTCATCGGTTGATAATCCTCAATGGGTTGCTGGGCGAGGTAATCAGACAATACACTCCCCTTTATTGCTTTCTGGGAAGTGTACTGGATATCGTACTCAGTCAAAATCATTTGCCATCTCGCAACCCGTCCGGTCAATGCTGGCTTCTCAAATATATACTTGATCGGATCCATCTTGGAAATCAACAAAGTGGTATGGACCAGCATATACTGTCTCAGTCGGCGAGCAGCCCATGCCAAAGCACAACAAGTTTTCTCGAGCAGTGAATATCTTGTTTCACAGTCGGTAAACTTTTTGCTAAGGTAGTAAATTACATGCTCTTTTCGACCAGACTCGTCATGCTGCCCCAGTATACACCCCATAGACCCCTCAAGGACTGTCAAGTACAGAATTAACGGTCGTCCCTCCACAGGAGGCATCAGAATCGGAGGCTCCTGCAAATATTCTTTTATCTTTTCAAATGCCGCTTGGCAATCATCATTCCACCTGACCGTTTGATCTTTTCTCAACAACTTGAATATGGGTTCACACGTGGCTGTTAGATGAGATATGAACCGTGAAATGTAGTTCAATCTACCTAAGAAACCACGAACCTCCTTCTCTGTTCTCGGTTCAGGCATTTCTTGTATCGCTTTTACTTTAGTAGGATCAACCTCGATTCCCTTTTCACTTACAATAAACCCCAGCAATTTACCGGACCGCACTCCGAAAGTGCACTTATTCGGATTCAACCTCAATCTGAATTGTCTCAACCGGTCAAACAACTTGGCCAAGTCTACCAAATGCCCCTCTTCTGTTTGGGACTTTGCTATCATGTCATCAACATAGCATTCGATCTCATGGTGAATCATATCATGAAACAAAGTCACCATAGCTCTTTGATACGTGGCACCGGCATTCTTGAGACCGAATGGCATCACCTTATAGCAGAAAGTGCCCCATGGTGTGATGAACGTTGTTTTCTCCATATCATCTGGCGACATTTTAATTTGATTATAACCAGAAAAGCCATCCATGAAGGAAAACACCGAGAATTGAGCTGTATTATCTACCAACACATTGATGTGAGGTAATGGGAAATCATCTTTCGGGCTAGCTCTATTCAAATCCCGGTAGTCCACACACATCCTCACCTTTCCATCCTTCTTTGGCACCGGCACAATGTTCACGACCCAAGGCGGATAATTGGTGACAGCTAGGAAACCAACATCCAACTGCTTCTGCACCTCCTCTTTAATTTTCATGGCCATCTCAGGTCGAGTTCTGGGCAACTTCTGCTTCACTGGAGGACAATCTTCTCTCACTGGCAACCTGTGTACAACGATATCGGTATCCAACCCTGGCATATCTTGATAAGACCCGGCGAAGATATCAACAATGCTACCATTCTGCTCTTGACATACACCTCCAAAGAAGCCCCAACCTTTGCTTCCTTTCTGACCTCCTCGGTACCCAGATTAACAATCTCGACTTGCTCTTCGTGCGGTTGAATCACCTTCTCCTCTTGTTTCAACAACCTGGCTAATTCTTTCGGCAGTTCATAATCTTCTTTGCCTTCTTCTTCGGTATGATAGATCGGATTGTCGAAGTCATATAGGGGTGTAACAGGATTGTTATCCATGAGATCCGGAGAGTGACCACATCTGCATGAATGTTGATTCATGCATTGCTTCAGAGTCGGAATGAGACACATTACAAGGATGGAAAATGAAAACAAACATTGCCATTTTTTTTATTTTTAAACTGCAAAAATAAATGAAAAACAGGGAACACCGCTTTTAATGCGAAAAACATCCATTTATTAATGATGCAAATAATGCAAAATGAAATACATGAGGTGGCCCTTGCAATGGACCATTACGTTTTGGGCAAAACGTGTGGCTTTCATGCAAACAGAATTGAAAAACAGAAATATTACTCTTCACGCAGAGTGACCGTGATGATCTTTTCGGCCTTCCAGTTCTGGATCTCCATCCCTGGTACGCACGGTTTTATCCACGAGTCGCGCTCGCAGTCACTGTCAATCTCTTCACCCACCGTACAGACGCGATCTGGATCTAGCATTCCAGCACTGGTGAACGTGACCGGTTGACGACGTCCTCTATTCTGTCCAGACGAGCCTTGGCCCGACTGATAGCCAATCCCAAACCTGTCCCCTTCACCGCAATGTCTATCAATCTTCCCCAACCTGGGGCTTCTCCATTTTTCACCACTTCGGCAGCCTGTCTATAAGAAGCAATGGACGGCTTTTTCTCTTTCTCCGCAAAAATGGCATTCTCCACCTTAACGGTTTCAAACGCCTGCCTCGGTGTTTCAAATATTTCACCGTCCATTTCCACATATTTGAACGATGACAATTGGCTGACAAAAATATCCTCCTCCCCCCAATCAACTTTCTCAAATCGGAGACGTCCCCCATCCATCATTCTCTGAATCGTCTCCCTCAACATTACACACCCATTCGTAGTGATAGTGCAAGCAGCACAACAATTATCACAACCATGGAAAACTCCACTCTTCATCAGATGTCTCTTGACCACAGACATTGGAGTCCTCAACTGATCCACATCCGTCACCTCTATTTTCCTCTTATCCTCTGACATTACGTTCACCCCCATAGGACCATGCATCGGCATGGGGTTAGCATCAACATTCGACGTCGGTGCAAAATTGATGGCTTTAGAATCCACCAAATCTTGAACGACATGCTTAAAAGCTTTACAACCCTCAATGTTATGCCCGGGTGCACCAGAATGGAACTCGCACTTGACGTTCTCATCGTGACTTGCAGGCCTCTGATCTGGTCCTACCGGAGCCAACGTCCTCTGCTGAACCAACCCAAGATTCTTCAACCTCTTAAACAGAAAAGCATACGTCACGGGTGGCCTATCAAATTGACGATCTGCCATCCTTCTTCTCACTTGGTACCCAGCTCTCTGTGTTCTCTGTTGAGGTGGTTGTTGTTGCTGTTGTACAGATTGACTACCAGTAGGAACCGTTACTGTAGCAGCATACGGGTGGTAACGATCCCTACCGTGTCCCCTTTGGGCATACACATCATTCGATTCACCCTCCTTCTTGCGATGACCATCACCAAAGGGTTTCTTTACTCTAGATGACGGAGCATTTCCCTGTATCTTCCCCATTCTCAGCGATTGCTTTCTTCCCCAAGGCGAACCCTTGCATGACGTTGATCAACTCACTCATCTTCTCTTTCAGCTCGAGAATGTCAGCGTTGGGTGGATCCATCAGTTTGGGTTTGTTGCGTCTGGTAGGGTATCTGTGCGGACGAGCTACGTGCAGAGGAATGATTCTGCGTGCGCGAGCAATGATTCCTAAAACATTCAAACACGTTAGAAACCGACACCTGCAAAATAGAAGACAAGTTATTATGATTCATGCATGAATGCAATGTCTATCCGTATGAGGAACATTCTGTCCTTCGATCCTGGCTTCATTGAGACGGATAATAATCTGACAGCAACATTCTGACATCAATCATCTGGTTTTACCATACGGAACAAAAGTCATGAAGATGTCTCTCAACCAGGATCTCAATCAAGAACCTACCCTGGATATGGATAGACATGAGTCAGACGCGGGTGAATGCAAAATGGGAATGATGCAGATGTATGAATGCAAGTCACTGTGCCATCCTCCAAGTCATCTGAACATCAACTGTACTGGATCCCGGTCTCTGAACTGATCACAACCATCCAAGGGACTAGGTAACCACAAATCCAACTCGGGGTTCCGAAATAAACGGAACAAAGGATATATCACCATCATCACAGGAAAGCCACAGAGCAGATAACCACAAAACCATCTGAACAAGTAACCCTTAAATTCAACCCGGGGGTCCGAAATAAACGGAACCTGTTGATAAATACCGCTGACAGAACTCCAGCGTGTCAGAAATAAATATCCATAAATCCAACTCAACCAAAGTCACCATCACAGAATCGCCAACAGAACCTGTATCTGTAAGAATCAAGTCCCTCCCCTCACAGGTGAATTCTAATAAGGTCATCCTAAGGCGGATAATGGTCTCGACAATCAGACAAGATATTCAACGGGTTTGCCCTTTCGGGTGTGCCGTTGCAGCTCTCATAAGATCATCTAAACCAAAGATCCGGGAAAGAACGGTCACCGAAGTCAACAACTCAAAAGAGGTAACCCAACCATAGTGGATACTCCACAAAGAGGGGCTCTCTCAAAAGAACCTCGTCCGGTTGTGATATGTCACGTCGCCAAAAACATGTTGACCTAACATGAGAGGCAACAAGAGACCATGCTAATCCTAGGTGTATACTCGGGCCTGGTTTTTAGCCCCACTCAGAACACCCACCCTAAATCATAAGAACCAGCATAGTGATAATATGATGCATGCAAACATATATGCAAATATATACAGTCACCGTATAATAATCACAAATGCAATAAATAAAGCAGTAAAGGCAACCAAAACTACTCTAAGGAGCGCTAGGATTGACTCGCTTAGGGAAGATGGACCAGCAAGAGGTCAACTTTATCCCCAGCAGAGTCGCCAACTGTCGCAACGCGAAAAACAACCGGCGGAAAAAAAACAGTTTACAGAGCCGCCACCGACGCTATTCATCCTATGACGGAAAGGAAGCGCAGGACT
The DNA here is from genome assembly GCF_024323335.1 of Lathyrus oleraceus. Classification (NCBI taxonomy): domain Eukaryota; kingdom Viridiplantae; phylum Streptophyta; class Magnoliopsida; order Fabales; family Fabaceae; genus Lathyrus; species Lathyrus oleraceus. The sequence goes on along the minus strand of NC_066579.1, from coordinate 89,607,797 downwards.
AACCTAAGAAAGGGAAAGGAACGGTCTTACGACCAGAGATTGCAAGGTACGGGAGTCGGTTACGCAAGGGGAAGGTATTAGCACCCCTCACGTCCGTCGTACTCGACGGGATCCACACTCAAAAGAATAGGAAAAGAATAGAATAAGGTTGCTAATAAAACTGCTCGAAGAAATTGCACAAACTGGAATAATAAAACAGGTGAAAGAAGATGGAGGAAGTGGACTCGGCAGGATGTCGCATCCTGGGCCTACGTAGTTTGTCAGAAACAAACATCAGAGTCAATGTAGTTCGGGGCAAGGGAGAACATGCTCGCTAAGACATCGCGTCCTATGCATACGTATCTTCTCTATCCAGAGAAGAATCAGAGCACTCGTAGCTCGGCTAACGCACGCCGAAACAAAACACAAAAAAGAGACGCTGAGACGTCAAAAGGAACACTCAAAGGAAACAGAATGCCAATACATGGACTTATATCCGACTCCTAACAAAAACCAAACAAGGAAACAGAATGCCAATACATGGACTTATATCCGACTCCAAACAATAGTAAAACAAAAAGAAACAGAATGCCAATGCATGGACTTATATCCGACTCCAAACAATAGCACACGCTAACCAGCGAACACCAAAGAAAAAGGTTCTCCGTGCGAACCACAACAAAGCAATCATATATTCAAAGATGAACCCCAAAGATGATAACCATCATCATAAATGAACCCCAAGTGAGTGACAACCGTCACAAATGAACCCCAAAGATGATAACCATCATCACAAAATGAACCCTGAATGAGTGACAACCGTCACAAATGAACCCCAAAGATGATAACCATCATCACAAATGAACCCCAAGTTAGTGACAACTGTCACAAATGAACCCCAAGTGAATCTCAAAGATGAACCCCATAAGGTATAAACATACCACACACGCCCACGCTGGACAAAGAAGTACTCACACCAAAGAAACAAATAAAGGGTACACACAAAAAAAAAGGGTGCCCGGAAAGATCTCGCTCAATCTCCTGCCTACGTATCTCATCTGGTATGAGAATCAGGGCGACGTAGTTCCCCTTAACAGGGGTACAACTCTCTCCTAACCAGAGACCAGGGAAACAACAAACTAATAGGGAGACTGACTCGAGCCTAATAGTTGTCATGCAAACAATAATCCCTAAGTTGAGGTCTCTAACATGCATCCTACTTCCTCAGAAGCGATTCAACTCAAACAACAAATAAACATCAACACAAATGAACAAACATCACACACTATATTCATACAATAGGCCCAAACAATGAGTAGGCTTTAGTCAAGAGGGGTCATATCAACCTCGACAAACAAGCCAAATTATGATGGGTAATCTGTAACTCTTAACCACTAACATTGAGAGTTAGGGTGAAGCTGATTAAAATGGAAATGAGGATGAGACCTCATGCTCTTAACCCTGGCCAGGGTGAGCTCAAATCAAAGAAAGTGTGGGGATCCAGAAAGTGGGGTCCTATTCCACTTGACAGACACTGGACAAAGATCTTGGGTTCATGTTCAGAAGCATCAGCACGTAGTGCGAGCATAATGAACGACTCACTGAATAACGGGGGATTGATTGCTAATCCCTTTTATCTGTCAATTGCCTCTTCACTTAGGAGGACTTATCAAGTAACACATGCCTCATCTTAGAGGTCTTTGGCACAAATGTAAACAAACACAAACAGAGCCTCTTAAGGAGGACTTCCAGCAAAATGCCTGCCAAAAAGGTGACAGGACTTCCAAACTACATGGAGTAAGAAAGTAGCTACCTAAGTGGTGTATCAACCATAATCCAAAGCTCAAGCAAGAGCTAAAAGCAAGCAACTAATGTACCTGTACAAAAGCTAACCAGTTAGTATCTCAGACAACCAATCAGAAAGCAAACAGTGAAACTATCCAACTGCACACAATTCAATGAGCAATGTTCAAGCACTCAAATGAAGTAATGAGCTCAACACATCAATTTAGAATCCTACAACACAAACAAATGTTAGAATTCAATCCAATTTTCATCTCAAAAAGTGAGCAACTCAACCACTAATGCTAAGTGTCCAAACCTGAAACACAAGTCAAGGTTAGTTCATGTACAAAACACTAGTACAAAGACTAGGTCCAAAACCAAACCAAATGATCAAAACAGAAGTCAATCTTTTGCATATTGCACATTCAAACAATCAATAAAATGTCCTCAAAAGGACAAAGATCAATTCACAAGGCAAGTAGCTCAAATGACTCATGTTATGCAAAGACCAACAAATGAGCACAAAATGGACATCCAAATTAGAAAATCCAAATCAAAACAGAAAAGCATGCAATGGCTATGAAATATTTTATGCAAGTTTCTCATGTTATGAATAATCAATGTGCAAAAAATCAAATCCAGAAGAGCTCAAATGATGCATGAATAAAAATACACAAATGCAATATCAAAAATGTGACATAAATTGTCACACCATATCTTCATGTGTCAAAAACAATGATAGCATATGAGAAAAATTCCAAACCAAGGCTCAAAAATTCATATCACATGTGAAGATCAAGCATATGAAAATTCAGATCAATTAGATCAACACATAGTATTTCACATGGCATTGAACATAACATATCAATTTGGCATGAGGTTCAATCAAAAATTCCAAAATAAAAATCCAGAAACAAACAATTAATGAAATTAGTCCTAAAAAGAACTAGACATTAAAACAAGATTGTGAAAAAAAATTGGACTCAATTTGGATCATTTTACTATATTTTATGATTTTTTAAAGGTGACTGAAATATTATGAGATATTAAAATGAAATGGAGGGAAAATAAAATTTGAATTAAATCAGCATTATGCACAAACAGAGAATCGAACACACGCATGAATCATCAAAGGCGCATGTGAAACGCTGCGTTTCACTTAAGTGACTCAGCAGCCACGCAACAGGTCAAAGAAACGCGTGGAGTGGTCAAACAACCAAGGCCAATCAAATAGACAAGCCAGCGTACATATAAGACGCCACACACGCAAACCCTAGGATGATATACCAGACGCCAGAGTTGTAGCTCCGGTCGTCTCCGGCGGAGATCCAAACGAAATTTTCCAGAATTTTGCAACCGATACACCATTCGAACCGCTGAATCATGTAGATCACGAATATGCATTCAAAACATCCTAAAACATCATAGATTTTCCAGATCGAGCAAGAACATTTTCAAGATCTAAATTGAAAGTTCATCTAACATGTTCATTTCTCATCCATTTTCAAAACTAAACCTATCAGCATAATCCAGGCTACAGGATCTACACAATCATATAAGAAATTGGCAAAAGGAGGTGATGAAATTTTGACTTACTTGAAATGGAGTTTGTTGGAATCGTGTCCTCAGGTATCCACAAGCTCCAGATCTTCTTCCTCAACCTTGCCTTGAAGCTTTATGCACAAAGAAGCAATTGAAACCACTCGAATCCAGCTCAATTTCAGAAATCCATCAACATGTTCATGTGCTCGATTTGCTTGAATCTGGACAGAATTCTTCAAACCACGCGTTGATTCTTGCTCAGTGATGCTCCATGATCAAGAATATGCAAGAGTTTTGAGGAATTGTGTGAAGAAATTTGAGTTTCGAAGAGAGAGAATTGAGAGGGAATTTGGAAATTTTTGATCTGAATTCTATTATTCTCCCCTCAAAACAGTTAGGGTTTTCCTTTTATATGAGTCACTAATCACAATGATAATCAAATTAGGCCTGGTGTTAAACATGATTAGTGAGAAATCAAGTGAAGTGCAAAATTGCAAGTGAGCTTAGCATGCACATGCCACACGTGAACAGTACCCATGCAAGCTTGAAATCCATTTAAAATCAGCCTATAATCAACATGGAATGGTTAAATTGCTTGTAGCTTAAGCCAATTTTGAATTGTGAGATTTCCCTCCAAAATGCACATGTGAGAAATGATGATCATATGAACTTCTTCCATGCATGGCAAATGTTGATTTGGAATGTCTTGGTCATGAAGAGTATTTTGCAAAAAGAGTGGATCAATTTGGAGTTTTGTATCAAAAGTTATGTCACTTGGAACTTCCATGTATACTTTGTGATCATTTGGCCATAACTTCTCAACCATTCATCATATGATCATGAAATAGGACTTTTTGAAAAGGGAAGAGAAAGATCTTCAACTTTCATGTTCACCAAAAATCCATTTGAAACTTCTTTGATGTTGATAAGTCAAGTTGAATGTGGACCAGAAACTTGCCATTTTTGGAAACTTGAAATTACAAGTCACTTTCCATTTTTGGAAACTTTTGCCATGACTTCAAAATCTTCAAGATAGATGTTTGAAATGACAAGTAGACTTCATTTGAACATGAATGAGGTGTATCAACTCACTTCACCACCTCAAAGCCCTCAGTTGACTGCACAGTTGACTTTTTGGTCCTCAGATGATCATGAAATGTATTGATGAACTTGAGCCTTTACCACTTGATGAAATGGCTCCAAAATAGACCCCTAGCTTATGTAAGCTCCTTATGATAACCATGTGATCCTCATCCCAATAAAATACCTCATCTCCTTGAGAAACCCTAGTTGGAAGGATTGCATTGATTAGGGTTGACCAGAGGTCAAAACCCTAATCCAAAGGAACTTGAGAATGAATCATGAAACCCTGGATGATGATAGAACCATGATGATGGTAATGTATCCTTGCAAACAAGATAAAGCTCAAGACCTTAGAAGAACCAAGAAACCCTAATTGGAGTGCAAACCCTCAGATGGTTGATCATCCATTCATAGAGACCCTCAGGCTTGAATCATGTACCTTTTCCATCTTCTGAAAAGACTTTGGAGGATGGCTTTCTCACTTTCAGATGATATGCAAAATGCAATGCCTAATGCTCTAAAATATGAAATGCAATATGTCAAACTAGTCCCAAGAAGAGGAGGGCAAATTTTGAGGTGTTATAAGTTCTACGCGAACGCACTACCGAACGACGACGAGCCATTCACATGGACGACTAGAGTGTCTGGCCGTACTGTTGCTTTCGATCGGGATACAATTAACCGGGTACTGGGTGAACCGCTCCATCTGGGAGCCAATGATAGAGACGCATACCACCGGGATTTAAGGCTTCACAGAGATACCGATTCAATTTCTGCTGCCCTGCTATTTGAAGGGAAATCAGTTGAGCTGAACCCATCTGGGGTTCCGATGAGATACCATAGGGAAGACATGATTCCCATGGCTTAGCTGATCCTTATGTTGGTTTTGACAAATATCACACCCAAGTCTCACACCTCCACCGTGCCGATCCCAGTGGCAAATCTGGTTCACTGCATTCTCACGAATATCCAGATTGATGTGGCGAGGATAATCGCTTTAGAGTTGAAGTCCGTGATTGAGAGCGGGCTAAAGTCGGGGGCACGAGTTAACTGTCCCTTTGCTTTCCCGTGTCTCATCATGGCCTTATGCTAACATGCGAGGGTAAAGCTACCCTCCCGGAGTCAAGTGAGAATCTCGCCAGCTATCGATGACAGATATGTGGCCAAGTATTGCAAACCGAAGAATTTCAGAGTCAGTTCAGCTGCTGATGCTACCGGGACTTCTGATGGTCCTGGTACTTTTGCTCAGGGATCCGATCCTTTCCAGCAGGCTGTCTGCAACTACAATTGGGATTGGATGGCGGCAACTCAGCGCGCCATGCTAGATATTCATGATTCTATGCAGCTGTTACAGTTGCTGGTACGTGACCCCTCCGGTGAGCACGCCATGATGACGCGTGAGCAGTTTCTGCAGCACGCTAGCTGGCCTGTGGACAGGCCTGTGTTTGGAGAGGGGGCGGGTGCCGGTGCATCTGGTGCTGGTGTTTCTGGTGCTGCTGAGGATGATGGTGATGACGATGATGATGATGATGATGATGCTACCGGTTCTGAAGCCGGTAGTTAGGAGGGTTTTGAGTCCTTTGAGGGCTAAGTTTATTTTATTTTTATTGTATTCTCAGATTTGTTGTATTTTAGTATTGGTTATGTACTTTTTGGGTGTTTTGTCCCCCATGCACATTTTTAAATTTTTTTAAGTAATAGTATTGTTTATGTTTTTAATTTGTGTGTTTGGTTTAAATTTCTTTTTGTTTTAATAAATTTTTGGTTGATTGAGTGTCAAACCTTATAGATTGGTTGCTCCTCAAAAGAAGTATCCAATGAAGGTGCATCCGAGCTTGGATGGCAATGATAAAAATAAACAAGTGAATAATGCTAAGGTACATGGTTACCTTCGGTTAGAATTTTAGAATGCATTAAGAACTTTACTCTTTTTGTAATTGAATATTATTCTTTTTGCAACATATTGGAATGAATGTTTCATCTTGGACTTAGAACCACAAATTGTGAGGAAACCTCCATTGTACACTTAAATGCTGGATTCTAATAAACTTTGTTGATTCATTTGATTCATGCTTGGTCTTTTATTATTGTGAATTTGTGGAAGCTATTAGAAATGATCAAGGAACTTGTTTTCTCTCGAGCACAACCAGTTCCAAATACAACTTACCCGTGAGCAGAGAGAGTATTCGTTAACCCCTTTGAGCTTAAACAGTTGAATCTCAGCATGAAATAAAGCGAGATGTCAAAAATCTTTTTTTTTTCTTAAAACCCGGAAATTTTTGATAATTGTTCTTTTGCCGTAAAAAGTCAAGAGCATTCACTTAGGGTGAGTAAGAAATAAGTTGGGGAGAACGAAAAAGAGAATCGGTAAGTGCCACAACTCTTGAAAAACCGAGCAAGCATTGAAAATAAAAAAATATAGAAAAGAGAAACATCTGTTTTGTAAATATGATGTGAAAGAAAAGAAAAAAAATAGAGAAAATGAAAATGAATGCTTGCTTGGAAGAAAAATAGTGAAAAACAAAAATTGAGTTGTGAAATAAGAGTTGTTAAGGTTTCAAATGAGAAACAAAGGGAACGAAGTTGAGATGTGTAAATAGTGTACAGTGAATGTCTCTTTTGCATCGGGAATCTCGTTTTCAATGGCCTTAGAAATGACCCTTGTTTGTAAACCTAACCAAGCTACAACCGAAAAGTCCTTAGTGATCTTCGTGCTTCCGCATTTTTATTTATAATTGTTAGACGTTGTATGAATTGAATTGATTTCTTCATTGTTTGTTGGAGAGAGAGATTGTCCCCGCGGTTGCAAACGCGTAATTTCTTCAATCCTTATTCGAAGAGGAGAGATAGGGTGATTCATTCAAGATAATATTGTTGTGGATTGTTACATGTTTTACATTGCTATTAAGTTTTAGTTCTTGTGCATTATGTTATTCTAACCATTGGGAACTTGTGCCTGGTTGATTTTCTTGTGTTTGAGCCGTTTTATCCGACTTCGGAGAAACCTTTTTCTTAAAGCAAATCCTCTTGTCCTTCAAGAGGCATACTTTGCTTGAGGACAAGCAAGAATCTAGTTGGGGAGAGTTGTTAGATGCCCAAAAGTGCTTTTTTGAGCTATCAAATGTGGGCATCTTTCACTCCTTTTTGTTGCTAAAGTGTTTGAAACCGCCTTTGTTTTAGATGAATTCCAATACAATGTTAAACGATCTTGGTACCTTTAATTTGTGCGTTATTGTGCAGGAATTAGGCATGAACTAATAGAAAATGAAGGCACAAGGAAGTTGGCAAAGGGACCAAGAGAAGAATGCATTCATCAGCTTGCTCGCTAGGCGAGTAGTGTAGCGAAGTGCTCGCTAGGCGAGCACCCAACGAGCTGCTAGCGAGCATTGCCAGAATTTTACAGTAGCAAACATCAACATACTCGCTAGGCGAGCAGCCAACGAAGGTGGTAGCGAGCACGCCCAGACTTGGTCAAAAGAGCAGCTAGCACTTGCTTGCTAGGCGAGCCACTAGCGAGCTCCCAGCGAGCAATTACAGTAGCAAAACCTTCTGAACTCGCTGGAGCGAAGGTGGAAGCGTAGGCTTCGCCTAGCGAAGGTTTCTTCGCCTAGCGAACATGAAATCTGGCCAAAGATATTTCTCTGGGCGCAGGTGCCTCTGGTGCCTCATTTTGGGGCTCGCTAGGCGAACCATTTTGCTCGCCTAGCGAGCATGACAGCTCAGACAGCAGTAGTATAAGTAGCAGGGGCTACTTTTTGGAACCATACTTCCATACTTTGTACTTTTACTTAGCATTTTCTTAGATATTTTCCAGCATTGCTCTAGAGATGTTTTGTAACCTAGAAACCCATTTTTCTTCATCTCTTAACATTATTCTACAAAAAGAAGACGGATTCCCATCCAATCTCGATTCTTCGACTCGGATGTTGATCAACCTTCTTCCGAAACTTGTTGACCAAGCCACCATGAAAATGAGTGGCTAAGTTCTTCATTTTGTCAAGGTTAGATGTAGATGATCATTAGCTTTGTGTGTAAATGGGATGATCTTCATTTGTAAACTCTTTAATGATGAATATATGGTGAAAACTTTGTTTTATCGATAACTCTTTGTGTTGGTTTATGATCGAGAGATGTTTACCAACTCTTTACCTAGGTTTTCATCCAATCTTGTTTGTTAGCTAGAGATAGTAATGAATGATTTTGTTCACCATAAAGTTGAACCAAAAAGTTGTCATTTTGATAGATTGTGTTAGAGATAAAAAATGGATCAAAATGGGAAAACCCACAATGTGTGTTAGATATAAACACATTGGGAGGACTTTGTGAAATAATTTATCATCTAAAGGAGTTTATGAGTTTTGTTGATCGAACATATACATGCAAAGTGATCGTCGAACCCTAACTTTGACAATCTTTCTCAAATAGAAAAACCAAAACTTTTACCGCATTTTCTTACACTTTTATGCAAGCTACCGTGACTAAAACCAAAACCCCATTGTTACTACGAGTTAAGAATTAAAACAACTGTCGAACGGCGGTGATATCTCACAATCCCTGTGGAGACGATAAAAAAAACCCGACTCCAAAACTACACTCAACACGGCCTGCTAGTCCACGTATCGGTTAATGTTGTTTCCATATATGGTAGAAATCTCATTTCTCTTATGGTTTCCAATGCACTTTCACCTTTCGATTTCAAACAATACTTATTCAGTCACTTATCACCAGATACTGTATTCTGTGACTTCGGTCACTTCACTCCATCCATCTCCATGATACATTCTTATTCGACCTTCTTTCACTCCATGCGATATACCTATTCTTTGAGCCAAATACAATATATCTTTGCACTCCTTCTTGCGTCACCTGGTGAACCAAGAGATGTTTGGGATTATGCCCAAACACCTATTTCTTCTTCTTTTAGGCTTTATCTTATAGTGGCGGCCTGCTAGTCCACGTATTGGTAATAGCCACATTACTCTTGGGTTCATCTTTTCACCCTTGTTGGAGCTCAAAACACTATCCTTTGGCTCAGACCATACTTTGATCACACTTCTTTCCACCTCATGCCTCTAGTTCCTTGAACTATGAAGCTCTGAATTCCTCATTGCACTATGAGGATACGTAAGCATGAGGGCTCTAATCCTCACCGAGCACTTTATCTATTCCTTTCCTTTCCCTTCATTCTTTTGCGAGTAATCTTAAATATCACACCTATTCGAGTGAGAATAATCGAAACGGTTCCCATGGAGTACCATGGATGTTTGGGGTGTTAATACCTTCCCCTTGCATAACCGACTTCCTTACCCAGCATATCTCTTTCCCCCGGGTTTTATCGATGTTTTCCCTTCCCTTTGGGGATAAATAAAGTTCGATGGTGACTCTGTTGTATGTTCGAGCGTGCGATATGTTTGGGTATATTTCCGCTAGCTTCAGCTGGCGACTCTGTTCTATGTTCGAGCGTGCGATACGTTCGGGTATATTTTCGCTAGCTTCAGCTGGGGACACTTTGCTACTTGGAATGCTTCCTAGTCGCTAAAAGGAGTCGAGCCTAGTTTAGGTTGTTTTCTCTCTAGTTTCTAGGTGTTCATCTTTATGCCTTACTCACTTTATATTATCTGCTATTTACTTTATCATTGCATTCTGGCATCCTGGATATCTGTATGTGATGTTGTTTGGGTTGGGCTGGTGATAAACGAGAGAGAAGCTCTATACCCGAGCTTGAGTACGAACACAGGATAGTAATGTGACTAGAGTCGTGTTTGACCTCCATGGAGTTATTCCACGATTATGGTTGACACGAGACGTCATACCTAGAGTAGATCCTTTTGGGAGCATCATTGTCCGACGAGTCATTCATCCAAGACAATGGTATCTAAAATTGGGTCGTTGACTCTAGGGACCTTTTAGGACCACCCTTTGAGGATAGTACACACCTGTGAGGGGATATGAGTCTTTCTTGCAGAAAACCAAGACTCTTCATACCGTGTTCTTGTGTATACGTCGAACCTTTGAACCTGCAACAAACAGATTATGCAGTTTATCCAGAGCATGCCAGAATTCTGACTATATGATACCTTGTCGTCATTGGATCGCATAACATCATTACATCATTACATTAACCATTACATGTTACATTTGCATTTTTCAGGGGCCTACCGTGCCAGTTGCTATTGTCCGTGCAACCATGGATAAGACCGATCGAAGAAAAACTTATCAGTACAAATTGAGAGACTCCAAGGTTGATGAGTTAAGAAAGCTCAGTGAGTTCCTTACTGAAGATTACCGAGTAGCCATCAAACAAGCCTATGGAAACCTGTTGGGGGTTAGTCTATCAAGGAGGATTCAGGGTTGATGTTCACGTTCGCACAGTTTTATGACCCCACTCTACACTGCTTCACGTTCCAGGACTTTCTTCTAGCTGAGGAGTTTGCCCATCTACTACAGTTACCAGTCAAAAACCAAGCTCCCTACATGATTGAGGAGGATTTCCCAGATTCCGCAGATATAGCTTAAGCCTTGTGCATGAAGAAGGATCTAGTCGAGTCCACTCTTCGAATCAAGGGTAACACGCAGGGCCTACCGTCCAAATTCCTATTCGAGAACGCCACTATATTTGCTAACAGTGGAGGCTGGGACGCATTCTACACCAGCTTCTCATTACTCATCTATGGATCGGTGTTATTCCTGGATGTGGAAGGCTTCGTTGACAAGACCACCATCACCATATTCATCTCCTAGAACCCGGTTCCCACCTTACTAGCTGATGTATTCTTCTTCTTCCATTGGAGAAACATGAAGAAAGGAGGAACCATCAGTTGTTGTATCCCTTTGCTTCAAAAATGGATTGTGTGCCACCTTCCGAGAAAGGGTCGTTTGTTGATAATATGGGTGAGCTGAAGTGGTCACAAAGGTTGATGTCATTAGATGTTGAGGACGTCGTCTGGTTTAGCCTCGATTACTTGAGAGTGAAGCTAATATTCCGATGTGGGGAGTTCCCAAATGTTCCTCTCATCAGCACAAAAGGGGTTTAATCAACTATAATCTCGTTCTCTCATCACGTCAGTTGGGATATCCTCTCAAAGAGAAGCCCGAAGACCGTCTGTTGGAAGAACTGTTGTTAGCCGAAGGGGTTGAAAGTCCAGAGCTGATGAAGAAAGTGCGTAGAGCATGGGGCAAAATACAGCGAGTGGGAAAGAAAGAGCTAGGAAAACAACTATGTACCATGACTACTTCCTATGCTGATTAGGTGAAGTCAATGGCCAAAATGATCAAACTGCCATACCCGTGGGAACCTTCCATGTGTATCAAAACCCCCAAGGCATCTGCCGCCGTAATTTCTGAAGTGGATCGCCTTAAAGAAATTATCAAGAAGTTGGAAAAAGAGAATGCCGGTCTCCATTCTAGCCTGATAAAAGTCACCTTAGAAAAGAACACCCTGAAGGCCAGTCTCAGTCAGAAGAGGGAAAGGTTCAACAAAGCAGATACTGATATCCAGATTGAGCAAAACAAAAGGAGAAAAGTGGGAGACGCTCTGAAAGGGTCCTTTGAGACCATTGCAAATAAGAAGAAGGAATTAGCCAAAGCCTAATATCGAGCCTGCAAGCGGGAAATTGACTACCAAGGCCAAATCAAAACTCTACAAGACTTATTGGAGAAATCTCAGAAGGAGTTGAAGGACGAGCAAGCCCGCGCCAAGAAGCTGGAAGTAACCCTCGCACAACTCTAGAGTGACATCGACAAAAGGTTTGAAGAGAAACGATCTTTGAATTGCCAGGCCCATCGAAACTTGGAAGAAAGGAACCAGCTGCAAGAGGAAGCTACCCAATGGGAGATTCAAAGCTATCACTTGCAAGTTCTCCTGGACCAGAAAGAGGAACTTGTGCAGGATATCCTGAGCGGATCGAGTCTTTCCTTGCTACACAACCTCATCAAGGATGCTCAGTATTGAACCGACAGACATGCCTGCTTAGCCGAATTTGCTAGTCAGTCACTCGAGGACCTTCCTGGATTGTTGAAGAAAGCCTATGCTAACATGTTTACTCACAACACACCGAGGGCCGTTTTCCATTTTGTATCTGTATGTAGGGTTGTCATGGAAAGGATCAAGTCTGATCTCCATGCTAGTTCATCAAAATGATCTCGAGTTGTAATAATTTGTACTGTTTGTCTTTCAAATAAATAAAAGAGATTTTGTTGAAATGCTTCTGTTATCTTATCTCTACTCGATGTATGACTATGTATGCACACTGGCACACTGGAACCCTAGAAATAATATTTTTTTCATTTGCTAATATGCATTTATTACATTCATGGCATAAAGCCGCCAGAAAACAAAATGCTTACACTCTCCATTTTGCCGCAGCAATAACGAAGACTCGTCATCAGTACTATACACGTTCCAACAAGTCAAGAATCATGGCCGAATACGAAGCTGACAATGATGTCGTTCGCGAATCCCTTGCCCAGGTGCAAGGTGAGATGAACATGTTCAGGGGGAACATGGACACTATTCTTGAGATTCTCCAATCTCAGAGGAACCCTGCCTCTGCTGCTGCCAATGTCACCCATGCTACTGGGGTGACTATTCCTGATGTTGCTGCTGACACTATCGTCGACACTCCGACGGAAACTATTGTGCCTAACCCCAGGAGCCGTCAGACGGTCCCCATGGACGCCGCTAGGCTTGTCGCTGCCTACCCATGGGGAATGCCCCCACATCTAGCTGTAAGTCTCTCTAGTGGGGGAGTTTTCTTCCCTCACCCAGCTCTCTACTCCTCTGCCACTGCTGGAAATGCTAGTCTCCCGTGGGCTCTCCCCACTCTCCAAACTACTCCAGTCGATGCTGCTGATCCGGATAACCACCAAGGTCAGGCTCCTGACGACCTCCCCCATGATGAAGAAGACTACTGAGGCCCGCACCTCCACTTCTAGCTTCCCAATCATACTTCTCAAGTTGCGAGCACCAGTCAGGTCCCAGCTTTTCCCTTTGGTTACCCTGGGGCAACCTCCATGCCCATGTTGACATACCCTGCATCCCAGTACGTGCAGACAGGGGCACCTCAGGCCCCCAATGCTCAGGCTGGAATGCAATATCCTTAGCCTGCTCATGCTGCTCAGAATGTGCCACCGAGTTTCTCCTACCCGCCTCAGATGTGGTTCACCCCCAACATGCCTGCACCGATCGCTCTAGAAGCTTCTTGACCGGCCAGTCAGGTCGCTCCTCCCGCTGTTGATCCAGTCAGACCTGCGGATTACCAGCTCTTGGACGATAGGATAAGGGCCATTGAGGGTTTCTCTTCCTTTGGCATAGATGCTCGAGACCTCTTCTTGGTCCCGAATGTGGTGCTACCTCAAAAATTCAAGGTGCTTGACCTTCCAAAGTACAAAGGCCTCAACTGTCCCCGCAGTCACCTCACCATATACTGCAGGAAAATGGCCTCACACATTGATAATGACAACCTCTTGATCCATTGCTTCCATGATATCCTGGCTGGGGCCTCCTTGGATTGGTACATGAGTCTGGAGCGTTCAAAGATTCGGTCTTGGAGAGACCTCTCTAAGGCATTCTTGAAACAATATAAGTACAACCTTGACATGGCTCCGACAAGGCTTCAGTTAAGAATCAGTCGCAAAGATCTAATGAAACCTTCAAGGAATATGCTCAACGTTGGCGCGAAATGGCATCTAGGGTTCGACCAACATTATTAGACAACGAATTAGTGGACATCTTCATGGGTATGTTGCAAGGGCTGTATTTTGAAAAGATGATTGGCTGTTTATCGACAAATTTTGCTGACATGGTAACCATTGGAGAACGCGTTGAGAGTGGGCTGAAATCAGGGAAAATCACAAACACGACCGCCCAACAGACAACCAATAAGAGACCGCATGGGGGCTTTGCTAAAAAGAAAGAGGGGGAAGCAAACACTGTAACAACGAGAGCTCGTCCCCGATATGAATTCCCGACGGCCCCTATGCCATATTACCCGTATCCATATGTCGCCGCAGCTTAATACCACCAACCGTCTTTCCAGTATCAACCGCAGAAAGGCAATCAAATTTCAACACCCGCTCAGAAAAATCCAAATCAACAATAAAACCGTGATAACAGAGGACAGAATCGAGGTCAGAGAAATAGAAACAGTTTTGGGAACCGATCCCAAGTTGACAAGATCCCGGTGCCATACTTCGAGTTAGTACCCTATCTAATTCATGTAGGGGCGATCATACCAAAAGAATTGCCCGCGGCCACTCCTCCATTCCACGCCAAGCACGATCCTAATGCTTTGTGCGCGTATCATGTTGGGTTCATAGGGCATTCTATAGAAAATTGTTGGGCCCTTAAATACAAAATTCAAGACTTAATCAATCAAGACATCCTGACCTTCTCTGAAGAAAAACCGAATGTAAAGATAAATCCCTTGCCAAATCATAGTGGCGCGTCGGTCAACGCCGCGATTGAATAGGAAAGTACCAAAGTCATACTGAGGGTTGAAGAAGTAAAGACAAGCAAGAATCTAGTTGGGGAGAGTTGTTAGATGCCCAAAAGTGCTTTTTTGAGCTATCAAATGTGGGCATCTTTCACTCCTTTTTGTTGCTAAAGTGTTTGAAACCGCCTTTGTTTTAGATGAATTCCAATACAATGTTAAACGATCTTGGTACCTTTAATTTGTGCGTTATTGTGCAGGAATTAGGCATGAACTAATAGAAAATGAAGGCACAAGGAAGTTGGCAAAGGGACCAAGAGAAGAATGCATTCATCAGCTTGCTCGCTAGGCGAGTAGTGTAGCGAAGTGCTCGCTAGGCGAGCACCCAACGAGCTGCTAGCGAGCATTGCCAGAATTTTACAGTAGCAAACATCAACATACTCGCTAGGCGAGCAGCCAACGAAGGTGGTAGCGAGCACGCCCAGACTTGGTCAAAAGAGCAGCTAGCACTTGCTTGCTAGGCGAGCCACTAGCGAGCTCCCAGCGAGCAATTACAGTAGCAAAACCTTCTGAACTCGCTGGAGCGAAGGTGGAAGCGTAGGCTTCGCCTAGCGAAGGTTTCTTCGCCTAGCGAACATGAAATCTGGCCAAAGATATTTCTCTGGGCGCAGGTGCCTCTGGTGCCTCATTTTGGGGCTCGCTAGGCGAACCATTTTGCTCGCCTAGCGAGCATGACAGCTCAGACAGCAGTAGTATAAGTAGCAGGGGCTACTTTTTGGAACCATACTTCCATACTTTGTACTTTTACTTAGCATTTTCTTAGATATTTTCCAGCATTGCTCTAGAGATGTTTTGTAACCTAGAAACCCATTTTTCTTCATCTCTTAACATTATTCTACAAAAAGAAGACGGATTCCCATCCAATCTCGATTCTTCGACTCGGATGTTGATCAACCTTCTTCCGAAACTTGTTGACCAAGCCACCATGAAAATGAGTGGCTAAGTTCTTCATTTTGTCAAGGTTAGATGTAGATGATCATTAGCTTTGTGTGTAAATGGGATGATCTTCATTTGTAAACTCTTTAATGATGAATATATGGTGAAAACTTTGTTTTATCGATAACTCTTTGTGTTGGTTTATGATCGAGAGATGTTTACCAACTCTTTACCTAGGTTTTCATCCAATCTTGTTTGTTAGCTAGAGATAGTAATGAATGATTTTGTTCACCATAAAGTTGAACCAAAAAGTTGTCATTTTGATAGATTGTGTTAGAGATAAACAATGGATCAAAATGGGAAAACCCACAATGTGTGTTAGATATAAACACATTGGGAGGACTTTGTGAAATAATTTATCATCTAAAGGAGTTTATGAGTTTTGTTGATCGAACATATACATGCAAAGTGATCGTCGAACCCTAACTTTGACAATCTTTCTCAAATAGAAAAACCAAAACTTTTACCGCATTTTCTTACACTTTTATGCAAGCTACCGTGACTAAAACCAAAACCCCATTGTTACTACGAGTTAAGAATTAAAACAACTGTCGAACGGCGGTGATATCTCACAATCCCTGTGGAGACGATAAAAAAAACCCGACTCCAAAACTACACTCAACACGGCCTGCTAGTCCACGTATCGGTTAATGTTGTTTCCATATATGGTAGAAATCTCATTTCTCTTATGGTTTCCAATGCACTTTCACCTTTCGATTTCAAACAATACTTATTCAGTCACTTATCACCAGATACTGTATTCTGTGACTTCGGTCACTTCACTCCATCCATCTCCATGATACATTCTTATTCGACCTTCTTTCACTCCATGCGATATACCTATTCTTTGAGCCAAATACAATATATCTTTGCACTCCTTCTTGCGTCACCTGGTGAACCAAGAGATGTTTGGGATTATGCCCAAACACCTATTTCTTCTTCTTTTAGGCTTTATCTTATAGTGGCGGCCTGCTAGTCCACGTATTGGTAATAGCCACATTACTCTTGGGTTCATCTTTTCACCCTTGTTGGAGCTCAAAACACTATCCTTTGGCTCAGACCATACTTTGATCACACTTCTTTCCACCTCATGCCTCTAGTTCCTTGAACTATGAAGCTCTGAATTCCTCATTGCACTATGAGGATACGTAAGCATGAGGGCTCTAATCCTCACCGAGCACTTTATCTATTCCTTTCCTTTCCCTTCATTCTTTTGCGAGTAATCTTAAATATCACACCTATTCGAGTGAGAATAATCGAAACGGTTCCCATGGAGTACCATGGATGTTTGGGGTGTTAATACCTTCCCCTTGCATAACCGACTTCCTTACCCAGCATATCTCTTTCCCCCGGTTTTATCGATGTTTTCCCTTCCCTTTGGGGATAAATAAAGTTCGATGGTGACTCTGTTGTATGTTCGAGCGTGCGATATGTTTGGGTATATTTCCGCTAGCTTTAGCTGGCGACTCTGTTCTATGTTCGAGCGTGCGATACGTTCGGGTATATTTTCGCTAGCTTCAGCTGGGGACACTTTGCTACTTGGAATGCTTCCTAGTCGCTAAAAGGAGTCGAGCCTAGTTTAGGTTGTTTTCTCTCTAGTTTCTAGGTGTTCATCTTTATGCCTTACTCACTTTATATTATCTGCTATTTACTTTATCATTGCATTCTGGCATCCTGGATATCTGTATGTGATGTTGTTTGGGTTGGGCTGGTGATAAACGAGAGAGAAGCTCTATACCCGAGCTTGAGTACGAACACAGGATAGTAATGTGACTAGAGTCGTGTTTGACCTCCATGGAGTTATTCCACGATTATGGTTGACACGAGACGTCATACCTAGAGTAGATCCTTTTGGGAGCATCATTGTCCGACGAGTCATTCATCCAAGACAATGGTATCTAAAATTGGGTCGTTGACTCTAGGGACCTTTTAGGACCACCCTTTGAGGATAGTACACACCTGTGAGGGGATATGAGTCTTTCTTGCAGAAAACCAAGACTCTTCATACCGTGTTCTTGTGTATACGTCGAACCTTTGAACCTGCAACAAACAGATTATGCAGTTTATCCAGAGCATGCCAGAATTCTGACTATATGATACCTTGTCGTCATTGGATCGCATAACATCATTACATCATTACATTAACCATTACATGTTACATTTGCATTTTTCAGGGGCCTACCGTGCCAGTTGCTATTGTCCGTGCAACCATGGATAAGACCGATCGAAGAAAAACTTATCAGTACAAATTGAGAGACTCCAAGGTTGATGAGTTAAGAAAGCTCAGTGAGTTCCTTACTGAAGATTACCGAGTAGCCATCAAACAAGCCTATGGAAACCTGTTGGGGGTTAGTCTATCAAGGAGGATTCAGGGTTGATGTTCACGTTCGCACAGTTTTATGACCCCACTCTACACTGCTTCACGTTCCAGGACTTTCTTCTAGCTGAGGAGTTTGCCCATCTACTACAGTTACCAGTCAAAAACCAAGCTCCCTACATGATTGAGGAGGATTTCCCAGATTCCGCAGATATAGCTTAAGCCTTGTGCATGAAGAAGGATCTAGTCGAGTCCACTCTTCGAATCAAGGGTAACACGCAGGGCCTACCGTCCAAATTCCTATTCGAGAACGCCACTATATTTGCTAACAGTGGAGGCTGGGACGCATTCTACACCAGCTTCTCATTACTCATCTATGGATCGGTGTTATTCCTGGATGTGGAAGGCTTCGTTGACAAGACCACCATCACCATATTCATCTCCTAGAACCCGGTTCCCACCTTACTAGCTGATGTATTCTTCTTCTTCCATTGGAGAAACATGAAGAAAGGAGGAACCATCAGTTGTTGTATCCCTTTGCTTCAAAAATGGATTGTGTGCCACCTTCCGAGAAAGGGTCGTTTGTTGATAATATGGGTGAGCTGAAGTGGTCACAAAGGTTGATGTCATTAGATGTTGAGGACGTCGTCTGGTTTAGCCTCGATTACTTGAGAGTGAAGCTAATATTCCGATGTGGGGAGTTCCCAAATGTTCCTCTCATCAGCACAAAAGGGGGTTTAATCAACTATAATCTCGTTCTCTCATCACGTCAGTTGGGATATCCTCTCAAAGAGAAGCCCGAAGACCGTCTGTTGGAAGAACTGTTGTTAGCCGAAGGGGTTGAAAGTCCAGAGCTGATGAAGAAAGTGCGTAGAGCATGGGGCAAAATACAGCGAGTGGGAAAGAAAGAGCTAGGAAAACAACTATGTACCATGACTACTTCCTATGCTGATTAGGTGAAGTCAATGGCCAAAATGATCAAACTGCCATACCCGTGGGAACCTTCCATGTGTATCAAAACCCCCAAGGCATCTGCCGCCGTAATTTCTGAAGTGGATCGCCTTAAAGAAATTATCAAGAAGTTGGAAAAAGAGAATGCCGGTCTCCATTCTAGCCTGATAAAAGTCACCTTAGAAAAGAACACCCTGAAGGCCAGTCTCAGTCAGAAGAGGGAAAGGTTCAACAAAGCAGATACTGATATCCAGATTGAGCAAAACAAAAGGAGAAAAGTGGGAGACGCTCTGAAAGGGTCCTTTGAGACCATTGCAAAT
This sequence comes from Lathyrus oleraceus, assembly GCF_024323335.1. Lineage (NCBI taxonomy): Eukaryota > Viridiplantae > Streptophyta > Magnoliopsida > Fabales > Fabaceae > Lathyrus > Lathyrus oleraceus. The sequence goes on along the minus strand of NC_066579.1, from coordinate 89,588,394 downwards.
AAGAAGAAGGAATTAGCCAAAGCCTAATATCGAGCCTGCAAGCGGGAAATTGACTACCAAGGCCAAATCAAAACTCTACAAGACTTATTGGAGAAATCTCAGAAGGAGTTGAAGGACGAGCAAGCCCGCGCCAAGAAGCTGGAAGTAACCCTCGCACAACTCTAGAGTGACATCGACAAAAGGTTTGAAGAGAAACGATCTTTGAATTGCCAGGCCCATCGAAACTTGGAAGAAAGGAACCAGCTGCAAGAGGAAGCTACCCAATGGGAGATTCAAAGCTATCACTTGCAAGTTCTCCTGGACCAGAAAGAGGAACTTGTGCAGGATATCCTGAGCGGATCGAGTCTTTCCTTGCTACACAACCTCATCAAGGATGCTCAGTATTGAACCGACAGACATGCCTGCTTAGCCGAATTTGCTAGTCAGTCACTCGAGGACCTTCCTGGATTGTTGAAGAAAGCCTATGCTAACATGTTTACTCACAACACACCGAGGGCCGTTTTCCATTTTGTATCTGTATGTAGGGTTGTCATGGAAAGGATCAAGTCTGATCTCCATGCTAGTTCATCAAAATGATCTCGAGTTGTAATAATTTGTACTGTTTGTCTTTCAAATAAATAAAAGAGATTTTGTTGAAATGCTTCTGTTATCTTATCTCTACTCGATGTATGACTATGTATGCACACTGGCACACTGGAACCCTAGAAATAATATTTTTTTCATTTGCTAATATGCATTTATTACATTCATGGCATAAAGCCGCCAGAAAACAAAATGCTTACACTCTCCATTTTGCCGCAGCAATAACGAAGACTCGTCATCAGTACTATACACGTTCCAACAAGTCAAGAATCATGGCCGAATACGAAGCTGACAATGATGTCGTTCGCGAATCCCTTGCCCAGGTGCAAGGTGAGATGAACATGTTCAGGGGGAACATGGACACTATTCTTGAGATTCTCCAATCTCAGAGGAACCCTGCCTCTGCTGCTGCCAATGTCACCCATGCTACTGGGGTGACTATTCCTGATGTTGCTGCTGACACTATCGTCGACACTCCGACGGAAACTATTGTGCCTAACCCCAGGAGCCGTCAGACGGTCCCCATGGACGCCGCTAGGCTTGTCGCTGCCTACCCATGGGGAATGCCCCCACATCTAGCTGTAAGTCTCTCTAGTGGGGGAGTTTTCTTCCCTCACCCAGCTCTCTACTCCTCTGCCACTGCTGGAAATGCTAGTCTCCCGTGGGCTCTCCCCACTCTCCAAACTACTCCAGTCGATGCTGCTGATCCGGATAACCACCAAGGTCAGGCTCCTGACGACCTCCCCCATGATGAAGAAGACTACTGAGGCCCGCACCTCCACTTCTAGCTTCCCAATCATACTTCTCAAGTTGCGAGCACCAGTCAGGTCCCAGCTTTTCCCTTTGGTTACCCTGGGGCAACCTCCATGCCCATGTTGACATACCCTGCATCCCAGTACGTGCAGACAGGGGCACCTCAGGCCCCCAATGCTCAGGCTGGAATGCAATATCCTTAGCCTGCTCATGCTGCTCAGAATGTGCCACCGAGTTTCTCCTACCCGCCTCAGATGTGGTTCACCCCCAACATGCCTGCACCGATCGCTCTAGAAGCTTCTTGACCGGCCAGTCAGGTCGCTCCTCCCGCTGTTGATCCAGTCAGACCTGCGGATTACCAGCTCTTGGACGATAGGATAAGGGCCATTGAGGGTTTCTCTTCCTTTGGCATAGATGCTCGAGACCTCTTCTTGGTCCCGAATGTGGTGCTACCTCAAAAATTCAAGGTGCTTGACCTTCCAAAGTACAAAGGCCTCAACTGTCCCCGCAGTCACCTCACCATATACTGCAGGAAAATGGCCTCACACATTGATAATGACAACCTCTTGATCCATTGCTTCCATGATATCCTGGCTGGGGCCTCCTTGGATTGGTACATGAGTCTGGAGCGTTCAAAGATTCGGTCTTGGAGAGACCTCTCTAAGGCATTCTTGAAACAATATAAGTACAACCTTGACATGGCTCCGACAAGGCTTCAGTTAAGAATCAGTCGCAAAGATCTAATGAAACCTTCAAGGAATATGCTCAACGTTGGCGCGAAATGGCATCTAGGGTTCGACCAACATTATTAGACAACGAATTAGTGGACATCTTCATGGGTATGTTGCAAGGGCTGTATTTTGAAAAGATGATTGGCTGTTTATCGACAAATTTTGCTGACATGGTAACCATTGGAGAACGCGTTGAGAGTGGGCTGAAATCAGGGAAAATCACAAACACGACCGCCCAACAGACAACCAATAAGAGACCGCATGGGGGCTTTGCTAAAAAGAAAGAGGGGGAAGCAAACACTGTAACAACGAGAGCTCGTCCCCGATATGAATTCCCGACGGCCCCTATGCCATATTACCCGTATCCATATGTCGCCGCAGCTTAATACCACCAACCGTCTTTCCAGTATCAACCGCAGAAAGGCAATCAAATTTCAACACCCGCTCAGAAAAATCCAAATCAACAATAAAACCGTGATAACAGAGGACAGAATCGAGGTCAGAGAAATAGAAACAGTTTTGGGAACCGATCCCAAGTTGACAAGATCCCGGTGCCATACTTCGAGTTAGTACCCTATCTAATTCATGTAGGGGCGATCATACCAAAAGAATTGCCCGCGGCCACTCCTCCATTCCACGCCAAGCACGATCCTAATGCTTTGTGCGCGTATCATGTTGGGTTCATAGGGCATTCTATAGAAAATTGTTGGGCCCTTAAATACAAAATTCAAGACTTAATCAATCAAGACATCCTGACCTTCTCTGAAGAAAAACCGAATGTAAAGATAAATCCCTTGCCAAATCATAGTGGCGCGTCGGTCAACGCCGCGATTGAATAGGAAAGTACCAAAGTCATACTGAGGGTTGAAGAAGTAAAGACTCTGATGTCCATTGTATTGCAGAAGCTTGAACATTTTAGGTTTCTAGAAGGGGTACATGATGATTGCACAATGTGCGAGTTTGATCCTGATAATTGTGAGCAGTTGAAAGGATGTGTGCAAGAACTGATGGATCAAGGCTTAATACAATTCTCCAAATCTCAAGAAGCAGAAGAAGTGGCAATGATCAAACCAATAACAATTGTATACAGGAAAAAGAAGGTTAAAGCTCCCCCCATGAGGATTCAGCCGATTCATTTCTGTGTTACAACTCCGTGTCCGTATCAGAATACTAAGGCAGTGCCTTGGAATTATGAGACCACAACGTATTTGGGAGGAAAAGAAATCTGCATTCCTGACACAGGAATCGTCAACATTGCTGGAACAGGAGGCATGACTCGAAGCGTCCATGTATTCGCTCTTAAATACACTTCTAGGGTGTCTCCACCACCCACAATTATCCCGCCTAAGGAGAAGGTCATTCCTGCTCCGACTCCGCAGGCAGGGGAAGCTGTACCGGCCACTCCGATCGTGACGACTACTCCAGTGTTGACGAAAGTTATTGACAACAATAATGTTGCCGAGGCCGAAGCATCAAAGGGTAAAGAGTCGATGGTTGAGAAAGAACAGTTTGAAGATCATAAGAAGAGTATCACCTTTGAGGAAAGTCAGGAATTCCTCAAGCTGATCAAGAAGAGTGACTTCAAGATTATTGACCAGTTGAATCAAATGCCCTCCAAAATATCAATTTTGTCTTTGCTGTTGAGTTTTGAGGCTCATCGCAAAGCATTGCTGAAAGATCTAAATACCGCTCACGTGATACAAGATATCACGGTTGATCAATTTGACGACGTGGTTGCCAATATCACCGCCGGTAGGTATCTGAGATTTAATGAAGCAGAGCTACCTCCTGAGGGAAATGCCCACAACAAAGCACTACATATTTCGGTCACATGTACTGACTTGCTCTTATCCCGAGTCCTCTTTGATACTAGATCTTCGCTTAATGTACTGCTGAAGTCTACATTAAGCCAGTTACAGTTTAAGGGGCCCGAGATGAGGACCAATGCCTTGATCGTTAGAGCTTTCGACGGTTCCCGAAGGCAGGTAATTAGGGAGGTCTATTTTCCTATTTGTGTTGGACCCCACCAGTTCAACATCACATTCCAAGTCATGGATATCAACCTAGCTTACAGTTGTCTGTTGGGTAGACCTTGGATTCATGCCGCTGGGGCAGTCACTTCTACATTGCACCAGAGACTGATATACTTAATAGATGACAAACTGGTAATTGTGTGCGGGGAAGAAGATTTGTTGGTCAGTGAACTCTCCTCCTTCATATATGTTGAAACAAATGAGAGGATCGTCGAAGTTCCGCTCCACTGTCTAGAATTTGAAGATGTCAGTTCCGCCACAATCAACAACAATCAATCATCTGCTACCATCCTATCCTTAACAAAGAGTGCCAAGCAGACATTGGAGAAAGGCCCGCTTCCCGGTTGGGGTAAGGTCGTCAATATGGCATAAAAGCGTGACAGGTTTGGTATCGGTTATAACCCGACAACATGCAAGGTGAGTCTGAAGAAAAAACAATTCAACTCGGTCAAGTTCAGCAGCGCTGGCTATCAAAGAGAGCATACTGTGGCAGTTATTGGAGAGTCCAGTGGTAACAAGCCAGGGGCACCAAGCTTTGTTCGCAGATGTCCTTCAGGGTTCAAGCTTCCCAACTGGAAAACCACTGTGATTCCTATGGTGTACTCGGAAAAAAAACGTAATGCATTTTGTTTTCTCCATCCCTCGTCCTTGCCTGAGACGAGAGGATAGCTTCTAAGGTCTCCATGTTTAAAAGTATTATGTGAATAAATAAAAAGTACTTTTTGCATGCAAAACTTTTGTTCCCTTTTCTTTCAGTTATTTTCCCTTTTCACTAAAAACAACGAAATGGAAAAAGATTTCTTTTCTTTTCATCTTTTCCCATTTTTTTTCAAAAAAAAAAGCATACTAAAATAAGCTCATCATATGCAGAGCAAATAAAACCATTGATTACGACGCGGCTAAAATCAACTATGAATCTGGACTTCCAATCAACCAAGCTGAAGACGACAGTGAGGAAGATTGTGAATTACCGACTGAACTAGCACGACTCCTTGAGCATGAAGAGAAAGATATTCAGCCATACAAAGAACCAGTGGATGTCATTAACTTGGGTTCTAAAACTGACAAAAAAGAAGTAAAAGTTGGGGCATCTCTTGCCGAGCATGTACACTCCGAGTTGGTAGAGTTGTTGTGTGAATATGTTGACGGCTTCGCTTGGTCGTATCAAGATATGCCAGGGTTAGACACCAACATTGTTGAACATCACTTACCACTCAAGCCTGAATGTCCTCCAATCAAGAAGAAGCTCAGAAGGACCAGACCCGATATGGAACTCAAGATCAAGGAAAAGGTTAAGAAGCAACTAGACGCCGACTTCTTAGCCATTTCTGAGTATCCGCAGTGAGTTGCTAATATCGTTCCAATTCCGAAGAAGGATGGGAAAGTCAGAATGTTTGTAGACTATTAAGACCTCAATAGAGCGAGCCCAAAGGATGACTTTCCTTTGCCTCATATTGATGTTTTGGTCGACAACACAACTCAATTCTCCGTCTTTTCTTTCATGGATGGGTTTTTCGAGTACAATCAGATAAAGATGTCACCAGACGATATGGAGAAGATAACTTTTATCACACCTTGGGGAACTTACTTCTAGAAAGTCATGCCATTCGGCTTGAAGAATACAGGGGCAACATATCAGCTTGCCATGGTAACACTCTTTCACGACATGATTCATGAAGAGATTGAGGTTTATGTGGATGACATGATTGCCAAATCCAGAACTGAGGAAGATCATCTGGTAAACTTGAGGAATTTGTTTGTCAGACTCCGAAAGTTTAAACTTTGTTTGAATCCGGCTAAATGTACTTTTGGGGTCCGATCCGGTAAACTCTTGGGTTTCATAGTCAGTCAGAAGGGTATTGAGGTTGATCCCGACAAAGTTTGAGCCATCCAAGAAATGCCAGCTCCCCGAACAGAAAAATAAGTCTGAGGCTTCCTTGGGCGACTTAATTACATCTCTAGATTCATATCTCACTTGACGGCTACCTGCGAACCGATATTCAAATTGTTGAGAAAGAACCAATCGATTGTGTGGAACAACGATTGCCAAAAAGAATTCGATAAAATAAAAAAGTACTTGCAAGAACCACCAATCTTGATACCACCAGTTCCTGGTAGGCCACTTATTATGTACCTCACAGTACTTGATGAATCCATGGGTTGCATTTTGGTTCAACACAATGACACAGGCAAGAAAGAACATGATATCTACTATCTCAGCAAGAAATTCACTGAATGTGAGACCCGATACTCACTTTTAGAGAAGACTTGTTGTGCTTTGACTTGGGCTGCTCGACGCCTGAGACAATATATGATTTGTCACACTAATTTATTGATATCCAAGATGGATCCGATAAAGTATATATTCAAAAAACATGTTATTTCTGGTAGAATCGCCTGGTGGCAAATGTTGTTAACCGAGTATGATATACAGTATGTGACCCAGAAAGCAATAAAAAGGAGTGTTTTGTTTGACTATCTCGCTCACCTGCCTGTTGAGGGTTACCAATCGTTGAGGTTTTACTTTCCAGATGAAGACATCATGTTTATCAAAGACTTCACTATGCCAGGCTTCGAGGTAAGCCCCCGAACCAGGATCGCGATGGACGCTCGTGTTCGACGGTGCTTCCAATGCTTGAGGTCATGGTATAGGTGTTGTTGTCACTTCTCCAACTGGTTTCCACCTTCCTTTTACCGCTAGATTGTGTTTTGACTGCACTAACAACATGGCAGAATATGAAGCATGTATCTATGGTTTAGAGGCGGCATTCGGCTTGAGAATCAAAATTCTTGAGGTATTCGGTGATTCAGCTATGGTAATCAGTCAGGTGAAAGGCGATTGGGAGACTCGGGATAGCAAGTTGATACCTTATAAAGAGCATATCATAAAACTGATACCCTATTTTGATGAAATCTCCTTTCACCATATTTTAAGGGGAGAAAATCAGTTAGCCGATGCTCTAGCCACGCTGGCATCTATGATCAAAGTCAAATGGAAGAATGAAGCACCATCCATCTAGATTGACCACTTAGATGAACCAGCACATTGTCTAGCAATTGAGGCTGATCCTGACGATAAGCCTTGGTTCTATGACATCAAAACATTTATGGAGAAACAACAATATCCCGAGGGTATATCCATTACCGATAAGAAAGCTCTGAGAAGACTCTCTTCCAAGTTCTTCCTAAACGGTGATGTACTATACAGGCGGAATTATGATTCCGTACTGCTCAGATGTGTAGATAGACACGAAGCTAGTACAATCATAAAGTCCATACACGAGGGGCTGCGAGGGTGTACATGCGAAGGGTCCTGCTATGGCTAAGAAGGTCCTCCGGGATGGTTATTATTGGATGACAATGGAGGTCGATTGCTACAATTTTATGAAAAGATGCCATAAGTGCCAGATATATGGTGATAAGATCTTCGTGCCACCGACTCCGTTGAATGTTCTAACTTCCCCATAGCCCTTTTCTATGTGGGGCATCAATATGATTGGGATGATAGAGCCTAAAGCTTCCAATGGACATTGATTCATCCTAGTCACTATTGATTACTTCACGAAATGGGTCGAAGTTGCTTCGTATGCCAACGTCACTCGACAAGTGGTTACCTGATTTATCAAGAAAGAGATCATTTGCCGCTATGGGATACCTAGCAAGATCATCATTGACAATGCCAGTAACCTCAATAACACTATGATGAGGGAGTTGTGCGAAGAATTTAAGATCGAGCACCACAACTCTTCACCATATCGGCCCAAGATGAATGGCTTCGTAGAAGCAGCTAACAAAAATATCAAGAGAATCGTCCAAAAGATGGTCAAGACATACAAGGACTGGCATGAGATGTTACCCTTTGCTCTGCACGACTACAGAACCTCAGTTCGCACATCCACTGGGGCAACTCCATACTCTCTGGTTTATGGAATGGAGGCTGTTCTACCCATTGAAGTCGAGATTCCCTCACTCAGGGTCATCATGGAAGCTGATCTTGATGAAGCTGAATGGGTTTAATCTCGGTATGACCAGCTGAATCTGATTGAGGAGAAGTGTTTGACGGTCGTCTGTCATGGTCAGCTATACCAAAGACGTCTCAAACAAGCTTTTGACAAGAAGGTTCTACCTCGTGTGTACCACGTTGGAGAACTCGTGCTCAAGAGGTATTCTGCCATTCACTCAGATCCGCGAGGCAAATGGACTCCCAACTATGAGGGACCCTTCGTTATCAAAAAGGCCTTCTCAGGTGGGTCTCTAATCCTCACAACAATGGATGGGGAAGATTTGCCTTCTCCAGTGAATGCAGACAGAGTCAAAAAATATTATGCCTAAAAAGAAATGATGAAAGCCCGTTAGGTTAACCTCTGCAAGGTTAATCTAGGAAAAAATGGCTATCCTGATGGACCAAAAAATGATTTATCCATGCAAAAGTTAGGGACACACATATGAAGCTCGCTAAGCCGAAAACCCGAAAGGGCGGCTTAGGCAAAAAGGAGCATCCCAGTGGACGAAGAGAATTGAAAGGTCCAGGAAAAAGTTAGGGATAAAGGCATTGACTATCATCCTCGAGCCCATACGCTACAAGCTAGATATCAGAGCGTCAAGGACCGATCCAATCACCGTCAGTCGAAGCAAGGTTTTGGAGATACATGTTATGTGGTAGAATGAGGCCGATGTTGTAATCAATGGAGAAAATCATACAAAAATATTTCCCATTGCCATTTCAATATTTTTTTCAATTTTCGCAATGTCCTCATTAAGGGCGTTTGCATCCTTGTACTCACCATATATACAAATTCTATATCAATAAAATTCAGTTATTCCATCAAACATGTTATTCTATGTTTTGTATGCAAAATAATTGGCTTGTCTTACTCACATATTGCTTTAAAATTTCAGGGAATAATAAAAAGCTACACTAAAGAGAAACACTTTGCATTACCGTTGAAACCCGATAAACCTGATAGGTGATCGGTGACTCAATAGTAGTGTTACTTGGATACCTATGACATTCAATCAACTAGGACACCGTGTGGGTTTCGGCCTTTCAGTGTTCCTTAACATGCACGGAATTCCTTAATGGCAGTATTGGCACCAATTAAACTTCTCGACAATCATGTTCTAATTCTTGATGACGAGTCAGAGTTCCCATCACAATAGAGACTGACCCCTACAAAGGACAAATGAGAAAACAAGCATGCATCATAAAATAAGAGCATACATCATGCATTGCATATATCCTATTCCCCAGCATGATACCCCGCGTAAACATCAAAAGCCTGGGATGACTTCAACCATTTGTTGAAGCAAATTTTGGATACGTCGGTATTTAATCCTCTTCCACCTCGAATACTTGAATAGCTCGCGTAATTCCTGTATTCATGTTCAAGAAGATTAAATAGGGGAAGTTGTTGTACCCCAAAATTTGCCCTCCCTTTTTCCTAGTCTTCCATCCAACCATATGACTTAGGATCATTTGCATACATTCATAATTCATTCATATGCATCATCCCTTCACTAATGGATTACCATGGATTCAAAACCCTGGGCTTGTGAATCTAGGGTATGTGTGAATATCAAGCTTCAAAAGCATGGCTTGACTATCTCATCAAGCATATGGATTGTCCAGGCAACCCTCAGGGGTCCTCAAAACCCTAATTCCTCAAGATATGATGATGGGATCTCATGGAGCTGCTCTGAATCTTGTCTTGACCATTAAAACCCTAATGAGGGCTCAGACATTGGAAGACTTATTGTTGAAGCATATGATTATGTTCAAAGGACTCGCTTGAGAGGTAGGCCTCAGGGAAACCCTAATCAAGGAGATGATAAATCTGATGGACTTGGTGGCTTGACTTTTCATCTAGTAACATCCATAACCCTAATGTCACCCACTTTTCACCTATTTTCATGTACATGGTCTAATCTTAATTTGTTCTCCTTTGGGAATTGGCCTTGAATCCACCTTGGTCTCAATGTCCTATTGTTTGGTCCATCTGATTGTTGGTGCATCTATGGTCTTGGTTATCCAAACCACCAGTTCTTCTTATGTCACAAGCCATTGCTGATCATGCCATTTGATTCATGGATATCCCATTCAAACGCTAGTCTTATACCCTCATTTCATGGCCTTGTTAACATACGGTGTCAACCAAGTCATGTTCTTTGTCACAGTCAAGCATTCAAGTCATGAAAAAGAAAAACAAAACCAATTTGAAAACCAATTTCAAATCATTTTTCAAGCTATTTCAATCCATTTCACATCACTCTAAACCACCACATTTGATTCCATATGAAAAATTACAAGTATTGACAATTTTGACCATTTGTTGACTTTGGTCAATAGTTTACTTTTTGGTCAACTTTGACCAAAGTCAACCCAAAATCCCAAAACCCTAAAATTACCCATAATCATCAATTCAATGCCCATTTACAAGAAAAATACAAAGAAAAGTGAATTTTGACCAATTGTTGACTTTGGTCAACAATTTACTTTTTGGTCAACTTTGACCAAAGTCAACCTCCCCATTTTTTGACCCCCTAAAACCTAATCTAACCCACTTGGCCTTGACATATCATCCCAAGGTTTCAATTTGATATGCTTTGCTTGGTTTCTTCATTTTCAAGTAATTTGGCCCACTGGTAATATCATGCTCACCATGCCTTTGTTTGAGCCTTTACCTAACCATGCTTACTTGTCCATCCATCCATGACCTACAAGATGAATAACATCATGACCAACACAATCAATTTTCAAGTAAAGGCATGATAAAGCAAGTCGAGGCAAAAGCATATTTGAAATGAACCATGATTTTCTAATTTCATGTGGCTGCATTTTGCTTGCAATGAAGACCACTGCCATGACCTACAGATGGTGGGAAGCAATACCAAGTTAAAATATGAGAAGTCTAGTGAAGCAAGGCATAGCATGAACTGCAGGTAATCACCATCAACCAAACAAAAAGAAGTGCAGATTAGGGTATGTTGCAATAGCCAAACTGGGGCCTGCAGCACACAATTATCATCAGCCTGCTACAACAATCAAAAAATACACAACAAACAGTTACAACATGCCATAATTCAATGGACAACAAACCTCCATGATAGTTCAGCAGCAATGCAAATCAAATTGGAAATTCACCACCTTGTAGCATGACACAACCCTGACAATGGCTTACCATTTAGCAGTTATAACATGGAACCAGTTGCAGACTTGATGCGATTAATAGATGCTCATGCATAAACCTATCAACTAAGTCATAACAAACAAAAGACATCATAAATACCAGGGCATGAAGTGTGTTGACTTACCATGAACCTAAATCCCCAAGACCTGTGTCCAACTCAAGCTGAACCATGTCCATAGCCATTGAGACTCAACCTGCATGTGACTCTTTGCAGCCAGGCACCACATAAGACAATGACAAGGTCACAATCAATTAATGGAATGTGACCCTGCTACAACATACCTGCTACGCACAACCAGGATTCAACAATACTAACCTTGCTGCATCAGAATCGTAGGCCAACTGTGCCAAATCAAGACCATCATGCTGCAATGTCAAATGCTAAGCTGCAAAGGCAGAACTAAGGCATTGAGTGGACCTACAACACACTTGCTATAATGCTATGAACCAAATACAACACGAAACCTGTTACCACTTGAGTGAGTTCCTAAATCCTGCTAGCAAGGCAACTGGTCATAGTAGTAGAAACCAAATTTAACCTACAAGCCACAAACATGATTACCACATGATCAAGCACCTCAAGGACAAACTCATGAGCATTACCCTGCACAACCAGAACACAACCATACATTTACTAACTCACACTTGCAAATCAACACCAAGTTAAACCTTCAAAACTTATTTCCAACTTAAGCCTACATGTTTGTTACCTTACAACTCAACAAAATATCAGACACAACAGCTTACCACAAGCTAAATTGGTAGGAGGTTTCAACATGGTTCACACAGGTGCATTGTAAACAATAACCATATGACCAAGTCTGAACCTGAAGCATAGGCATCTCAACAGTAGTGCATCATCACAACAATGGGACACACACCTCAAAGCAACACCCTATTCCAATCCTGCACCAAAATGCTCCCACTGTCAGTTATAGCCAAACCAAGTCTAAGCATGATTTGCCAATAGGTGATGAGAACAAGCAGGCATCAATGCAAAATAAATTCAAGTATGTTGTGAGCCAAACATTCAAAACCTGTGTCAAACACATTAGCATTGCAGCAATCAATCCAAACAAGTGAACCAACAACACATGACATTACCCAAATCCAATCCATGGCATTACCAACCTCATTGAACAAACCTTGATATCAAGAGAGGTCCATGAATGGTCTTTGGCTTAACCACAGAACCTGCATCAAAACATCATTACCCAAGGCAGTGCAAAAGGGAAGCAGAGCAAAACATGTGTGTGCAAACAATGGAAATCTAAACATGTTGGAGCTTGTGAGGCATTGGCATAACATAACACAACTTTTCCTAGTTCAAATCATAGTCAAATAGGCATTCAAGAGAACCTGTGCGGCAGGTCATGAATGAAGCTGCAAGGCCAAATCCACTTAAGTGGTAACCTACTACAGCCAGTTTGTGCATCAAGACCACTAACATTCATTCTGCATCATTCCAAGCCAAGCCAAGGTCACTTAAATTCAACTTGTAACTTGGACAACAGGTTACAAAACCATTTTCACAAGACTTCAATCTAACCCCAACTTGTAATAGCCTGTCCAATTTCATTTCATTCACTCATTAATCAATTAAAACCAACATAGTTAACTGAGTTCATCACTCATTAACTAACTCAGTTTGCTATCAACTCAGTGAGTCATGTCCAACTAACTCCTAACCATACTTAACTAATTCCTAACCTCACTCCAAAGCTAACATTGGCCAAACCTAAGCTCTATTTAAGAAACTCATCACTCACATTTTGAAGCCCCTGTAATTTTTGCTTGAACCTGCATTCTCTCTCTCTTGCATTCTCTTCCCTCACCCTCACTAGAGCTCAATCTCTCTCTCACACAAAAAGGCCATTGAAGCTTCACATCGAAGCTTCAATCTCTCTTGAGCTAAGCCACACTACTCCTGATTTCCATTGATATAAGCCAAAGAAAGAAGAAAGAGACGAAGCAAGAAGAAGAAGAAGAAGGAATCAAGGTCAGAAAACTCACCGGCGAACTGTTTCGATCGTCTTCTCCAGTATGTAATTTATTTTTTAGCTGAGTTTTCTTGATTTGAGCTCACCAATAGGTAGTATTTGGAGCGCAGAATGGAAGCCCTATGGCAGTGAGGTCGAATTCACACCATATGTTATTTAATTTACGTTTTAGGGATTAGGTTGCTTCCCTTTAGAGGTACGATTTGGCCAGGTCAAGGAGCGCCTCTCTGATTCACATCCATTTTGGTACTCAGCGTGGCGTGACGTTTTGATTGAGGTAGGGTTTGAAGCCTTAGGCTGACACCGTCGCCGGCGACGGCCGCCGGTGCAATGAATCAGGACGAACGAGAAGTTACGCGCTTTTGGAATGAAGTTTAAAACCTGTTGACTTGTACAAGTCAACATGCATGAGTGTTTGGGCTCAATTACTGAAGCCTAGGGCAATTTTCTCTTTACACCACCATTTCCGATACACCCTCAGTGGCTATTGAAAGAAATGAGATTTGGCCTAGCCAAGCCCATTGGCATTCTTCTGATTCACCTTACGTCTTCAACGTACACCCCCCAATAACTTTTGAGAGAAAATGAGAATTGGGCTTAGCCAAGTCCATTAGCGCATTCACTAATTCACCAAGCAATTTCAGCTTCTACCCCCTGTTTGGAGTGTTGTTGAGGCATTTTGGGCTCAGACAACCCACTTCCTATTTCGCTGCACATACCCCCTGTTTTTGGATTCTTGTTGGATAAACCAAACCAGTAATGGGCTCGTTGGGCAGCCCATTAACCTAGATTCCTATACACACCACCAATTGTTTTTTTTGGAATTTACTTGCTCTACAAAAACAACAGTGGGCTCACTTTACAACCCATAAATCATAATTCAGTTTACACCTCCCTTGCCATGTCACACCTCCTAATTTAATTGATCTTTAATTTCTTTTAATTGTTTGTTTACAATTTAAATCGGTTAATTAGCAATATGTTTAGAGTAACTAGGACATAAATTGATAATTAGAACTTAGATTTTGATTTTAGGATTTAATTAGCATATTAGGATTTAATTAGGATTTTCATTAAAATTAATTAGGACTTTTAAATAGAAATTTAATAGGAATAATTGGGATTTTGGTTGAATGTAGAATTACATCATTTTATAAGATTAGGATATAATAAACTTTAGACCGTGAATAAGATTAAACATATTTTGGTAAATGACCATTTTGCCCTTATGGGCCTATTTTTGGTATTTTGTGTTAGAATTGCATGATCCCTTTAGGATTAAAATGTGATGTAGAATGTAATTGTTTCTTTATAATTGTAGGACCTAACATAGGCCTTTTAATCAATATTTCGACCAATTTGTACATGCTCCCTTAGGACTTCTAACTTAGAATTTTAATCAATTTCAATACATGATCCCTTAGGGTAGTTTCTAACAATTACTAACTTTGATTAGATCCAAACTTAGTTCCCTAAAAACAAAACAAAACCCATTATTAAATTGATCAAAAGAAATTTTGATTAATTAAATCCTTTGAACTTGTATAATCCCACAGTCTAAATTGAGTGACCAAAAGACCCTTGGTCACTTAATACGACTTTTCTTCCAAGCTGTGGAGCTCAAGGCCTCAACTAAAGGTCTTCAATCAAGGCATCCTCAGTCACACCAAGCAGCGGATTATACAAGATAAATCAAAGGTCAACACTTGGTAAATACGATTCAAATTGTACGAAACGAGCCTTAAGTAATGAGGAATGATGAGGGGGAGTCTCTTCTACCCTTGTCTACAACGACTTTGCGTATGGGGCATATGCCCCAAATATTCAAAGTGTTCGCCCTTATTCATAGACTTTAGTACAATACGAATCGATTAAACTACCAAGTCTTCTTCATACAAGTTCAACATCAACACAAGGATCAACAACAAAGGTTCTTCACCAATAACTTGTCAGTCAAGAGAAGTATCATGCAAAACGAGTCTTAAGTAATAAGGAATGATGAGATGGAGTCTCTCCTATCCTTGTCTAGAGAGACTTTGTGTATGGGGCATATGCCCCAAATATTCAAAGCGTTCGCCCTTATTCATATTCTTTTGTGTGATTCCTATCAATCGACTGGCAAGTCTCTTATCACTTCACTCTCCATTCCATTATAATCAATTCAATCTCAATAATTCATTTCTTTTACCTTCATCATCTTGTTTTCAGCCCTAGTGGGCTGAACTATGAAAGCTCTGATTTCCTTATTGCACTATAAGGGTACGTAGGCAGGAGAACACAGTTTCTTCGCGAGCTATCTTATCTATTTCTATCTTTTTTATCAATCTACCTTATCTATCCCATGGATCATTCTCCATTCATTCAATCTCTACCACCTTTTTGAGATCAATCATACTTCTTCTTGGACACCTTGTCCATCCTTTTAGGACGTCCTGATGACAGTCCACCTCTTTTATCAAGAGTTATTTGGGAAAGCAACCCCAAACACTTAATTTAGTCTTTCTTTTTGGCTTTACCTTATAGTGGCGGCCTGCTAGTCCCGTATTGATAAATGCCTACTTTGCTCTTCGATTAAGAGTCTATCCTTCTCTTGGATCCAAGCTACTATCTTGATTCGATCTCGAATTTTCGATTCCCCAGCAAGTGATATACTCCTTGCACTCCAGTACTGCAATCATTCTTTGACTTGGTGTTTATCTTGTGAGTCCTTGTTGCTTAGACAAACCTCTCTTCTATTTCTCGTAGTTCCGAACTACGATTGCTCTGACCTTCTCATTGCACAATGAGAATACGTAGGCACGAGGATGTGAATCTTTGGTGAGCATACTTCTAATTATTCCTCCTTCACCTTAGGGCATCATCCATATCTCTCACTATTCACTATCTACCTTCGATCATAAATCGTTCATCCAGTGACATACTGTCTCTTTGACATCGAAATACACTTTCTTTGGAATTCCATATACACCCTTTTAGGACACCTAATGTAGTCCGCATTTCTACCTAGAGTTGTTTGGGCAAACAACCCCAAACACTTAATTCCTTTCTTTTTTAGCCAAAACCCTACAGTGGCAGCCTGCTAGTCCACGTATCGGTTAGTGTTGTTTCCCTCTATGGTAGAAATCTCATTTCTCTTATGGTTACCAATGCACTTTCACCTTTCGATTTCAAATAATACTTATTCAGTCACTTATCACCAGATACTCTATTCTGTGACTTCGGTCACTTTACTCCATCCATCTCCATGATACATTCTTATTCTACCTTCTTTCACTCCATGCAATATACCTATTCTGTGAGCCAAATACACTATATCTTTGCACTCCTTCTTACGTCACCTGGTGAACCAAGAGATGTTTGGGACTGTGCCCAAACACCTATTTCTTCGTCTTTTCGATTTCATCTTATAGTGGTGGCCTGCTAGTCCACGTATTGGTAATAGCCACCTTACTCTTGGGTTCATCTTTTCACCCTTGTTGGAGCTCAAAACACTATCCTTTGGCTCAGACCATACTTTGATCACACTTCTTTCCACCTCCTGCCTCTAGTTCCTTGAACTACGAAGCTCTGAATTCCTCATTGCACTATGAGGATACGTAGGCATGAGGGCCATAATCCTCACCGAGCAATTTATCTATTCCTTTCCTTTCCCTTCATTCTTTTGCGAGTAATCTTAGATATCACACCTATTCGAGTGAGAACAATTGAAACGGTTCCCATGGAGTACCATGGATGTTTGGGGTGTTAATACCTTCCCCTTGCATAACCGACTTCCTTACCCAGCATATCTCTTTCCCCCGGGTTTTATCGGTGTTTTCCCTTCCCTTTGGGGATAAATAAAGTTCGATGGCAACTCTGTTGTATGTTCGAGCGTGCGATACGTTCGGGTATATTTTCGTTAGCTTCACTAGGTATCTACCAAAAGGTAGAACACACTGAAGTGGTCACATCACCATTCCTTGAGCCTTTCAAAATGAAACCCTAGTTGACTCTGCCTAGAAATATTGGGCTTTGACAAGACTAGTCTGATTTGCTGTAGTTTACGGATCATAGGCTCTCCAAACATTCAGAATCTGAGTTGTCACCAGGAGCTGGGACAAGAGACCGGAGTCTGAACATTTAAAGCCTGGAGAACACGTTCAAAGTCACCAGATTCTGATCAATTAGAATTAGACTTATTTTTCTTCTCCATAATTGCTTTCAATAAGTATTTATTATATGTTTGTGATCTTGCATACTTGAACATATGTTAGTATATCCATTTGTTCTTTAAGTACTTTTATATCATCAAAACCCAAGGGATATGAACAATCTTGTTCCAACAATCTCCCCCTTTTTGATGATGACAAACAAATGTATTTAAGAACAATGGTTGGTCAGTTTTAACTAACTTGACAACATCAGAGTCTGAGGTTTTTAAGTATCCCATGAGTCTAATAGTCCAAAGGTTGAGTTTTGTAGGCTCCCCCTAAAATCTATCCAAGTTAATTTAAACTTATTTTGATAGATAAATGTTTAGAAGAAAGCAATATTAAAATAATTGAATAATTAGGGTTCAAGATTAATTAAAAGCATTAAACATACTTTTAACCTTCTTAAATACTTCCACAAATTACTCCCCCTTTTATCATCAACAAAAAGTGAGAAATGACATGTCAGCATAGAAGAAGACAAAAATATTTTAGGAATGAAAAATATGTGGGAAAATTGAAATCTGATAACACAAGGTAAGACAACTTTTACTCTTACCAATAAATAGAAACGACTATAATGGTTGAAATACTTATGCATTTCTCAAGACAAACACATGTCATTGAAGAATATCAACTATTAGAAGTAATCATTACATGCATTAAACTATCAGAAGTTTCAGTTTCCAAGTGCAACGTATAAGTCACTCAACTTCCTTTATAAAAACATTTCTTTAGAGACTTACTTCTCATATTTTTAACAACTATTATTATCTTCATAGAAACATTAGTTCTCCATCAGAGAAAGCCAAGAGCATTCACCCAACAGAGCTTAATGTTGAGGACAAACTTGTTACTCGGGAGCAACACCTTCAGCAGATCATTGAAGAGGCTCAACCATCTGGGCCGGCTACTATAAGGGATGCCCTAAGAGTAAGAAAGCTCAAGAAGGAGAAGAATAATAAGAAACTAAAGAAGAAATAAAAGAAAGTTCCAAGAAGGATGTTTCTCTACGACTCAGTCGAGGGAAGCGAAGAGCGAGTTCCTGCCTACGAGGATTCTTTTGCAACTAGGGGATATTATTCTGATCTGGACATATTTATGTGATCCCTATAAATGTTATACTTCTTCCAACTGAATAATGAAAAAATTTCCCTTGTTTTGCAATGACTATTTTGAATAGTTGTTTCATTTGAATGTATTTTATCATCTAAGAAATATTAAGAAATAGTTCATCCAAAGAATAACGCAAGCAAAGCAAGGATTATTTCTAACACTTACCAGATAAGAAGTAATATTTCCCAGAAAATGTAGCTTAGAGAAAAGTCACATAAGCATAAAAGAATATAACATGCAAATCAGATAAGGAAAGTAAAGTCATATAATAAGAAATTAATTTATAACAAAAAAATGTTTCTAGATCCTAAGACAAGGGTTTCTTCAGAAGATACAAAGTAGCTCTTAGATTTGAACCCATGATGTCATTCTTGGCATCCATAGACTTTATTCTGTTATCCATTTCGATCTGCTTGACAACCATGGCTTACTGAGTAGCAGTAACAGAAGCCAGAATCTCCTCCACGAGGTCTTGCCTAGAACATGAGGTTGCAACAGACTCTGAAGTAACATCCTTTAGATTCTGAATAACTAATGCAACATAATTTTGGAGAGAATCCCATCTAGCAGCGTATGCTAATAGGTCAGATTCAAAAGGTCTCTCATCGATCAGACTATGTACTTTATCTAAGAGAATATTTTTATTACACATATGTTGGTTTAGACAGTGTGTAAAAGGGATGGAGTGTTTGAAAGAGAGGGTCCAGGTTCAGAAGTTTAGTTTGCAAAGATAGGTAGTTTTAGAGAGATTTCATAATGAAGGTGGTCAAAGGGGATATGTTCATATACAACTCTAGGTTCATAAGCAAATTAAACTAGAGATAGATCCTACACAACTTTCTTAGTTTCAATTTGAAGTTCAGATACAACTTGATCTAGAGGTTGATTCTTAATATGGTTAGGTTCTCTATGAGGAGATGTTGGGGGTAAAGGTTTAGATGGTGGATGATTTTCTGATGGATAGGTAATTTCAGGCTAGACAAGAATTACATGTTCAACTTCAGAATCAGAACATGTTTGGTTAGAAGGTCGCCCTTAAGGAGAAAAGATTTGGATGGGAATGGTATGGATAGGTCTGATGACTTCAGGTGAAGGTTTTGAAGAGCTTAGATTAAGAAGAGCTTCAAACCCTTATGCATCACACTCTGACTCGGAGCTAGAAGAAGTAGTTTTCCCACTAGAAACATTTATGGGGGAACTACTACAAATAGACCTTTCCTAACACCAATTTACAATGGTCATAGTGTTAACCGTGGTAATAGTTTATTTTTGGGCACTTTTTTTTTGTATTTACTAAAGGATATGTCACAATGGTCAAATGAAGCAATAGTAGTGAAAGGTACATGGAGTGAGATGGTTCAAATCCCAGCACCAACAATTAGCCATTTATCGTGATAAAAATATGATTGAAAATGTATATCAACATGGTTTTTATTACTAACCGTGACAAAAGGTAATACTTATTTATATATAAGCAAAATTATCTCTCGCTTCAGTATATAACAACTGTCTCTCTCAAAACAAAACCCTAACAACTATTTCACTCGTCTCTCTCCAAACGAAACCCTAACAACTCTGTCACTCGTCTCTCTCATATGGAAACCTCAAAATGAAACTATGACATCAATTCTTAACCAATGGGTATTTACAGGTTCATTTTCTCTATAGTTTTTTTTCAAAATCTGTTTCAATAACTTGTTTCATGATGTATGAACTTTCTTCTTGTTATGACTTGTAGGTAGGGATGCTTGTTTTAATAAAGAGGACGAAGCTAAACTTAAAGTTGCAAACTTGTAGGTAGGGATGTTAACTTTGCTGCTCTAACTTTAGTTTCATCCTTATTTCATTGTGGACAAGCCATTATAGGACATGTATGGTACATTTCTAAAGCATTCTATGACTTGATATGTTATATTTGTTGTTTATGGTTTATTGTTGATGAATGCTGTTGTTAATGTTTGTTTAAAAGATGAGTTTATTATATATTATGTGGTTTAAGTGTTTTCAAATCTCTTATCGAATATACAACTTTTCAAACTGCATTAGTAAATTATGATATGATAGATAAAGTTGTATTAGAAAACAAGTACACATTCAATTCTTGACAATAATTTTTCACACCGTTAACTGCATGTTATTCTTTGACAGTTAGAAATTGGTTTAATAAATGTAGGTCTTAAACCACCTCTATCTCCACCTCTAATATGTTTTGCAAAGTAGATAATATTTTGCAAAAATAACTAGAGGTGAAAGCAAGAGAGGTTGAAGAACTACACTCACTAAATCAAGTTCTGACTGTTAAAGAGCAAAATACAGATAAGGATTTGATGAACTTGTTCCTCTAATATAACTTAATTTGTCATATTATAATGTTCTAGTGCAGATTGAAAGATTATATGTTTAGTGAGCATTGGAGAAATAAGCATTCCACATAATTTATAATAAACACGGGTCTATATATCACAATGGTTGTTTAGCACAATCATTTTTAAATATGTTTCATTTAAGGGTATCACAATGGTTATTTAAAGTAATTGTTGTAGTAGGTGGCACGCTATGCAGATACAATCACGGTCGCACATCCATGGTGGAAAACATCATACATACAATCACACCTTACCTCACAACGGTTGGTACGACATGGTGGTATCCGTTTTCCAACCATTGTGATAGGTGTTTTTCGTAGTAGTGGGGGTTCAAGCATTGTGTTTACGGGTGAAAGTTGTTTAGAAGCTAAAAATTCAACTAACCGATTCTGAGCAACAATGGTTTTGTCAATAGGGAGAGAAGTATGTTTTGGTGATTGATTGGGTGAGGGAATTGGTGAGGGGGTTGGAGAAATGTGATTAAGGATGGTGTAATCAAAATTATCTTTAGAGATTAAGTTCAGATTAATACATGTTACACCATTATTCAGAGCTTCTGAAGCAACAACAGTTTTTGAGACAACTTCTTGAGGAACATTATAAGCTTCAACAAACTTTAAGTCGGCCATTACTTCAGTAGCCTGAACCTTAACAGGTTCTAAATCACCAACAACAACAACCTCTTGATTCTCAGCAATAGAAGTTTCTGGATGCTTCTCAGACTGATATAAAAGAAAGATGTTAATAGTTGAGTGCACTTGAAGGTGGGTTCAATTACACACTTCTGAGAAGTTTCATCTGCATCGTTCTTCTTCCTGATTAAGGACATACCCACTTACTCTTCTTCTTCTTCTATCTCAATCTCATACAGCTTGCTTAATCTCTTCTCCTTTGAAAGTACTTCTGAAATGACAGAAACACACGTAACCTTTTTGGGAGACTTTCCACTTCTAGTTTTTGAGGGCATCAATTCAGTGGTTACAATAACTTCTTCAACTTACTTCTAAACTGCTCTCTTCTTAGACGGTTTCTGAATATCCTTCAGAACAACTGAATTCGCATGCTTCCTCTTATTAGAAGATTTAAAAACATCAGTAGGCTTTATAAGAATATCTTTGAATCTGATTCCTTTTCCTTCCTTGAAAGATTGTATGATGAAATTCTTGATTACTTCAGGGTTATCCATCTTGGTGATGGTAGGATAGTCCTCAAGATAATTAGAATTGGTATGTCTAAGAGAGAGAGAGAGAGAGAGAGAGAGAGAGAGAGAGAGAGAGAGAGGAATCTTTGAAGCAACTATATCACTTTTCCTTATCAGCTTCATGTTAACCATAATAGAAGCAGATAAGATATTTCCATAAGCGGATTCAATTCCTATTTGATTATAGTATCAATTAACAAGCGTGATCAACACTATGTGAATTATATTCCTACTTTCCGCATTTAGCATGACAACGTAAGATCAGGCGAAGTTAACGAATAAGCTAAGTTAACACCCGAAGTTAAGGAACATCCATCAATCAAATTTAATCAAAACTATTAAATGCAACTCGAGTTAAGCAAACAAGAATACACAAAACAGGATTGAAAGGAATTAAATAAACTGATAATATAATAATCTCAAAGTCTTGATGAAATTATGAAATAGTAGATTAACCTTGAAGTTTAGTCAACCATGTAATCCTAATGCTCTCTCTAATTCCTAAAAGTTCTCTTCCTTTTATAATTCTGAGTTTATCTTAAATATAATAAAGGAAATCGGGCCTTAATAGCATTCGACCCAAAAAAATAAAATTCAGCTCAAAACTTATTATTTTAGTAAGTCTGGAGATAAAACTAACTATTTGACCCTTCTGAACTCCGAATCAGCTTTTGACTTCAACATTATACTTGTAGCTTATCCTCTCAGCTTTCCAATGCATACTATAACATATCAATTTGATTCTCGTAGCCCAAGTTATAACTTGTACAACGAGAGGGTGTAAATAGTTGTGTATTAGGAAAATACAATACGAAATTATAATAAAGGTAAAAATAACCTAAGCTAAGGAAACACACTAAAATAGTAGAAATAACAAAATACACTCTAGAACGCAACATAATAATGAGAGAATGTGTATGAAAATGCATTGATCAAATTCCCCCACACTTGAACTTTTGCATTCCGAGCAAAATTCTAAAGTTAAAATTCAAAACAGAAAAGTAGGAACAAAACAGAGCATGCAAATTCAAAGACTTTCAAAATCACAATGGTGCAAGTAAAATATTCATTCTAAGCTTCAAGAAATGTGGTGTTAGTGAGTAAAATTCAATGATATTAAAAGGAAGTAAAAAGACAGTTTACCAAAGAGTACATCAAAAGCAGCAAGATCCTCATATGATAAAATTCACTCAACTCTCAAGTGTTTAGGCTATTATTTACACTCAAAATACATCATGAAAATTAGTACTACCATAAGGGTGAGATAGATCGTAAGGGGTACTGTGCTAAAATTCAAAGGGTCAAAAGAAAATTGAAAGAAACTGCGAGAGTTGAACTATCAAAAACTTCATTCATTTTCAACAAACAACCTTGCAGCTATTTCTCTTCTCTTTTCTCATTTTATTCCTTTTTCGGAAGGAATATGTATTGTTATCCTTCTTTTATTTTTTCATTTTTTTCTTTTTCTATTTTTTTCTTCTTTTCTTTTCTTTCTATTTCTTTTTCTTTTCTATCAACTTTTGAAGTATCACAACTATAATAATTCAACCTCACACAACTTTAAACAAGACTCCTTCAACTCTCTGAATAGGGTGATAACATTGTTTTTCACTTTTCGGCTTGTAATGAGTTTTAAACAAAGAATTGAGTAATAAGCTCAAGGGGTTTTCAAACAAGGGATGATATATTCAAGGTTGGATTTTTGGCTAACTGGCTATAAAATAAAAATAATTTGTCTTTATCATATCAGTGTGAAAAAGTAAACAAAAACTTCAGTAAGAGTCAATTCAAATTCTAGAGACGTTACATGAGTGAAACACATAAGAAATAAAAAGATGGATTTTTGAATGTTATCCATTATTAGGCTCAAAATCTCACAAGGTAAATGATCTACCACAAATGATGCACAATTTAGAGCTTAGTCCTACTTAACATGCCAACAATGCATAACAAATCAATCACATCATGCCACAAGTCTTTGATCAATAGAAAAAATAAATTACTCACAAAACACTTGCGACCCAAAAACCAATGAAAAGACATGCATTTTTTTAATTTAAGAGAACAAACAAAAACAATGAAAATTGAATGAAAGAAAATAAAACAAAGGATTCCCTCCCCCACACTTAAGACACACATTATCCTCAATGAAAGAAACAAGCATAAAATAATAGAGATGAGAGAGAGAGAGAGAGAGTAAAGAACACACCCAAGGAGTTGAGGCGGATAGATGACTGCATAAGTAGCCTTTCCTAATGAGAATTATCCTACAGTTTCATCTTTCAATGTGGGACTCTCATGGAATAGCTTAAGGCAGTCTCCACTAACTTTTAAATTTTTATCAGTATCTTCACTTTTTATTCCTGGATCAAATTAATATTCTTCTATGGGTAAAAATGTTTAATTGACAAGTGAAAGTGGTATTAGACGTTGAGAGGGCTAATATATCTTTGTACTCTTAGACGTTGTTGTAATCTTTCAAGATTAGTGGATTAAGTCCTTTTTGAAGGTGAAATCATCCTGGTAGGGTGGACTGGAGTATCTTTAAATTTCAAGCGAACCAGGATAACTTCTATGTTGTTTGTCTTTAAAATTGTGTGTGTGGAAACTCCAAAAATTTTATTGTCTGTGGAAACTCCAAAAAATTTATTGTCTGTGAAAACAATTCAAACCCCCTTTCTTGTTTTTCTCTACCTTCAATTGGTATCAGAGCTTCGGCTCTGTTATTGATTTTCAAATCAAACACTTAACAGTGTAGAGAGATCCAGCGTGAGAAAAACGTCATGACTACCACCAATGAAAGAGACAGCTGATAACACTAAAATTTACCGTATTTTCGACTCCGATTTCACATGAACTCTAGTTGTTTTATTATCATTTTGTTGGGTTATTGCTATGTTTTTCTTTGTTTTCAGGTTTTTACTTTAATCGGAGCCCCGATCGAGAAAAGGAGCGAAAAAGAGCCAAAAACCCTAAAATTCAGCATTTTGTTCTTGTGGCCTAACCCATGACTGGCGCCATAGACCCTGCCATGACGTGTTCAAGCTCAACTTCCCTCAACTTCCACGTTCCCCACTACTTCCACTAAGGCACCTCATTTTGCGCTTGTGGTGGGCGCCATGGCCTTGTGGCGGGCGCTACAAGAGGAAAATAGTTTCCCTCCCATTTTCAAGTTGAAGGGCATCCAAGTCATTTCCATCTTTTTACTTGCTTATAAATAGAAACTCGAATTCACTTTTACAAGCATCCAAACTTAGAGCAGAGGCAAACTCAGAGCAACTTTGTTTCACTTAGGCATATATTCAGTATTATAAAGTGGTAATCGCTTCGCATTGGAGTGTTACCATAATTGTGTAATCGAGTCTGTGATAGAGTTTGTAATCGAGTTTGGAGCACTTTGGAAGGAAGTTAATCCTGCCGCCATTTTCATTTCCGCTTTGCAATTTATTCAACCCTCCGATTGCAGCAGGTTTTTATTACTTGTCTTTACTTTATTTATTTCCCGCACTCGCTTTACTTTATTTACTTTCCGCACTCGCTTTACTTTATTTATTTCTCGCACTCGCTTTACTTTTATTTATTTCTCGCACTCGCTTTAAATTATTTATTTCCTCGCACTCGTTTTACTTTTATTTATTTCCTCGCACTCGCTTTAAATTATTTACTTTCCGCACTCGCACTACTTTTATTTATTTTAATGCACTTTTACTTTACCATGTCTAACTAAATTTATAAGGTTAGAATGTAAGGATCGTAATCGAACCGATAATCCATACAATTGTTCGTAGAAGGACTTAAGGGCTATTTTAACTTTCAACTTAAGTTTTCCCGCACTTCAATTCCGTTGGGTAAGATCGAAAGCCGTCCAATGTCTTTTTAAACTTAATTGTTTTTAACTATTTCAAAAACAGCGAAAGCGCTTTGTTTAGTTCATTAGGAGATTTTAACATTAAGAAGAAAAGAGATTTTAAAACTATTTTCGGACGCGTTTATAAGTTTAGAGTCTGGTTCGTGAGAACCTCTTTTGGTTAAAAAATCTAGGTTATAATACTTTTCAACTTAGTCAAGATACTATATTTCTTAAAAATAGGTTTACTACTCTAACGCAATGTGCGCCTTTTTATAAGTGACAATAAGAGGGTTTGATTAGGGAGTACAACTCGGTTCTGAATACGCGAAAGCGACAGTTCCTGTTAAATTAGTTCTTTTCAAAGTAGGAAACATTTCCCATAAGTAGCTCTATTAGCAAGTACTTGGATTATCAATTGATTATGTGAATTACATTCGACCCTGTCTTTATTAATTAATCTTTATTTAACACTTTACTTTTCATTGCACACTCCAAAAACACTTATTTTGATTGCCTTTCATAAACACCATAACAATAGATAATGATAGATTGACACTTGGTCTCTGTGGATTCGACAATCTTTTATATTACTCTGACGCGTTTGTATACTTGTGAAACACCGCATCAAGTTTTTGGCGCCGTTGCCGGGGACCAATTTCGTCAAATATCATTTTCCTGTTGTTATATCGTTTAGACTTAGGCTATTTCCCGCCGGTCAATGCGAAGAACTCGTAGCACCGGAAGTTTAAGCTTAGTATACCCTCTGGCGGAACCTGAACGTTACGCTCGCGCACGTTTATTCTTTCATAGAATTAAGAGAGCTATGGCCGAAGATCAAAACCAAAGACCTCTTAAGGATTTCGCTCAACCATCTAATGAAGAACCTAGTTCTAGTATAGTAAACCCAACCATCCCAGCCAATAATTTTGAACTTAAACCATCCCTGTTGCAACTAGTGCAATAGAGACAATTCGCAGGTCTCGCTACTGCGAACCCAAACCAACATTTAAAAATATTTCTTCAATTATCAGACACTTTTAAAACCAATGGAGCTTCTCCTAAGGCAATACGTTTAAGATTATTCCCTTTTTCCCTCAGAGATAAAGCCCTATCATGGTTAGATTCCCTTCCACCCAATTCCATTACGACTTGGGATAACCTTAGAAGAGTTTTTCTTGCTAGATATTTTCCCCCGAGTAAGACCGCCGTTCTTCGAAACCATATAACTAGATTTACCCAAAACCAAGGAGAATCGTTGTTCGAAGCTTGGGAGAGATATAAAGAGTTGTTATGAGCATGCCCACATCATGGTTTAGAAAATTGGTTAATCATTCAAACCTTCTATAATGGACTTCATTACAACACCAAGATGACCATCGACGCTGCCGCAGGCGGTGCTCTGATGAACAAACCTTATCCTGAAGCTAGTGCCCTCATTGAAGATATGGCTCAAAACCATCAACCATGGGGAGTCGAACGAGCGACAGTTGAGAAGAAGGAAGCCCAAGGAGGAGTGCATGAACTAAGCTCTATAGACATGATGCAAGCTAAAATGGACGCATTAGCCCTCAAAGTCGAGCATATATGCATAAACCTGAATACTGTAGCCGCAGTTTCGTCGGATTGTGAGATATGTGGAACCAAAGGACACCAATCTGCAGAATGCAGTCTATTAAACGAAACCCACTCTGAGCAAGTGAACTACACCCAAGGGAACCCATATTCGAATACCTATAACCCTGGATGGAGGAATCACCCGAACTTCTCCTATAAAAACAATAACCCTATTCAAAATAATGCACCTCCGAGACCTAGTTATCAAGCCCCTAGATCAAATCAACCTATGCAACTTGTACCACCAAAGCCGAGCCTTGAGAAAATTATGGAAAATTTTATCACCGCTTAAACCCAACAAAACAAGGACTTCATGAACCAAAACATTCATGTTAACGAATTGATTACTCAGTTAGGAACCAAGGTTGACCAAATAGTTACTCATACTAAGATGCTTGAAACCCAGATCTCTCAGGTAGCTTTAAACCAAGCCCCTCAGACTACTCCTGGAGGACAATTCCCTGGACAACCTCAACAAAATCCGAGAGGACAAGCCAATGCCATTACCCTACGAAGTGGGAACGCTTATGATGAGCCACCAAACCCTAGATTGAGTGAACCCGAAACTTCTAAGGAATGTACCAAACCCACTGACGAAGTAAAGGAACCAGAGGAATCTGAAAACCAGAAAGGTCGAGAAAAAAGAGTAGAAACCATTGAAGATAATAACCTAGATCCTTATGAGCACCCTTAAAATTCCTTAGCAATAAGTAACGTACCCTGGTATGCTGATATAGTACCCCCTAATCTTGACTACCACCGCAAGAAGAAATTATTCCACGATGTGAGAAACTTCTATTGGGACGAACCGCTCCTTTTCAAAAGGGGCAAAGATGGCATTTTTCGCCGTTGCGTTCTAGAAGAAGAGGTAAATAATTATATCGAGCATTGTCATTCTGCACCTTATGGTGGACATGCGAGCACCTCTAAGACATACGCCAAGATTCTTCAAGCTGGCCTATTTTGGCCTACCATGTGGCGCGATGTCTATGCTTGCATTGTCAAGTGTGATAGATGCCAACGCACTGGAAACATTTCAAGGCGTGATGAAATGCCTCTAAGAAACATTCAGGAAGTAGAACTCTTTGACGTATGGGGTATAGATTTCATGGGACCTTTTCCACCATCCTTAGGAAACAGGTATATCTTAGTAGCTGTAGACTATGTGTCTAAGTGGATTGAAGTTATAGATGCACCCTCAAACGACACTAGGGTAGTAATTAAACTATTTAAAATCTATATATTCCCTAGATTTGGAACACCACGTTTAGTCATAAGCGATGGAGGATCACACTTTATATCGAGAATATTTGACAAACTTTTAAGAAAATATGGAGTTAGGCATAGAGTAGCAACACCATACCACCCACAGACTAGTGGCTAAGTAGAAGTATCTAATAGGGAGATAAAACAAATCCTAGAGAAAACTGTTTCTATTTCTAGGAGAGACTGGTCTTAGAAGCTTCAAGAAGCATTATGGGCCTATATAACCGCTTTCAAAACCCCTATAGGAACTACTCCTTATCAACTAGTTTATGGAAAATCATGTCACTTACCATTCGAATTAGAGCATAA
This sequence comes from Lathyrus oleraceus, assembly GCF_024323335.1. Classification (NCBI taxonomy): domain Eukaryota; kingdom Viridiplantae; phylum Streptophyta; class Magnoliopsida; order Fabales; family Fabaceae; genus Lathyrus; species Lathyrus oleraceus. The sequence continues at coordinate 89,559,196 of NC_066579.1, read as the reverse complement.
GGCCTATTGGGCTATTAAAACTTTGAATTTAGACTACCTAGCCGCTGGAGAAAAGCGTACCCTAGACATTCATAAATTAGAAGAACTTAGGCAATCTGCCTACGAGAATGCAAAAATATATAAAGAGAGGATAAAAGCCTATCACGACAAAATAATAGTAAAGAAAAACTTCAATATAGGCGATCTTGTTCTCCTTTTTAACTCTAGGTTACGACTCTTCCCTGGAAAGCTACGTTCAAGATGGACTGGTCCTTTCGAAGTATCCAAGATTCTGAGATCCGGAGCCGTAGAAATCAAGAATGATACCTGTAGTCCATTCATTGTAAATGGACAAAGACTGAAGCTCTACGAAGGAGGAGACATTCCAGCATACTATTCGAGCCACACCCTGATTGATCCACCGATTCCTACTACTACAGGTGTATAGATTCTAATCGTCAAGCTATTGACGTTAAACAAGCGCTGCGTGGGAGGCAACCCATGGTTTTTCTTTCATTTTACTTTTTCGCATTTATTTAATTTAATTTTTATTTTATTTTATCATATTTTGCATTGAGACTAAAATTTGAATGGTTTGCACTTTCAGGATCACTTTCTTAACTTTTACAGGATGCAGGATTTTGATGACATGCACGTGGCCTATAGAGATAATGCTCAGAGGGAGCGCTACATCGCTCTGTATCAGCGCCCTATGGCACCCACACGTTATCCTGATCAGCACTGTATAGAGGCACTGGGTATCGAGCCGAGTATCCGATTCCTTAGCCACCAACTTCACTGGGACGAGTTTGCTGATGACTTGAGTAACACCTACAGGAATCTGACTTTAGAGTTCCTGAGTTCATTCGATTACGACCCATATTCTGGACCAGATGGGTATGATGCTTTCAGGCTTTTCGGAGTTGAGTACTCCTTCAGCCAGAAAGAGTTCGGCGACTTATTGGGTTTCCAGACCACCCCTGATGCTATCCCAGAGACACCTATGGGATATTTCCTGGGTAAGGAGGTTGAGAAGTTCTGGAGTGATATCTCAGGTGGCGGAAGCCAGGATCCATCTATGCAGTTGTCTCATGTCATACATAACTCCGACTTCAGATACTTTCAGATGATATTAGCACATTCCTTCCTGAGAAGGCCGGATGCAGAGACACTACTGAGTGAAGAGGAGATCTTCCTATTATTTTGTGCATCCTAGTCTCGCCCAGTAGCATGTGGGAACTTTTTATTATACAATCTCATCGGTATCTCCAGATCCACCGAAGGAGTCATCCATGTTGGCGGAATCATCACGCAGATTGCTGTCACTTTAGGTCTGTCTCGCAAGCTGTCACATCTCCGGATCTACTGTAGGTACACTACCATGGACATCGACTTCTGTTTGACCAAAGGGTTGATGAGGAGAGCCTCTTTCCACCCATGTCAGTTTCGATTGCTGGTCGACAGCGAGGCTATCCACTATTTCACACTGCCAGATCCTATGATGACCAGTGTGCATGATCCAGCGAATTGGAGTTATGCTCTAGAGGGCCAGGGAGAGACCGTTGAGGAACCGAGATGACCACCCATTGTTGAATACACGCCTACACCACCATCTCCCAGAATCACTATTTTCTCTAATAATCTTTCATTGCAGACACCCGACATCCGCACTCAGATTGCTGAGTGTCGTAGAGAGATCGCAGAGCTTAGACAGGAGGTGGCTGACCTCACTTTACAGATGGGAGTGTCTGATCTCACCCATGCTACTGAAGCCGACTGTCTATATCAGGAGATCGCAGAGCTCAAGCAAGAAGTAGCCATGCTCTGTGGTTCCTCTCAGGAAGATGACATCCCCACTATATGATCTCACCATTTCATCTTATTTTATCTTTCTTTTTTTATATTTCTCATATTTACATAACTCATCTTATTTTATCGCATTTGGAATATTATATAAACTACATCTATACATCGGTATTTCTATTTTTATCTATATATGTCTTATGTTTGTTTTATTTTCATTTTATTTTTTCAGTTATTTATTTATTTATTAGTCTAATATTTAATTTTTGTTTCAGTTTCATTTTTATTTTTGTTTTTACCTTTATAAAATTATGCAAGCCAATGATGCTAGGAAAATCACAAGAGTAATGCTATTCAGACCCCTCAAAGCCAAAAGACAAGAGAAGCCCAAACCAAAGGACCAAAATCTGGCCCAACCAGATTTTGCCTTGTGGCGCCCGCCATAGACCCTGTGGCGCCCGCCACAGCGTCTGTAAAAGGTCGGGGCAGAACCCCTTTCTTCACCATTTTTGCAACTTACAACCTTCCAAACCCATTTTTTCACCTTGGAAAAACATCCTTGAACCCACAAAAAGCTCATACTTTTCTAACCACCACACCACACAAATCATTATTCCAATTTCCATTTTCGATTTCATCCGTCGGATTTTGTAAAAATCCAACCTTTTCACAAACCACTTCATCTTCTTCCTCACTTTTCAAGAGCTTTTCAAATGGAGTTTAACGGATTCATTCTTCGAGGAGGGAAAACGGGGGATAGACAAAGAAAAATTATTGAACGGTTGCAAAATCGGGAAATCCTCCCGGCAAGGTATGTTGACGAAAACTGTCTCTACACTTTAGGTATCTATCATAGCATATTTCATTTATTAGATAACTTAGGTTTGCATAATTTCTTTTCCAATAAAGAACCTACCTATGAGCGGTTGACAATTGAATTTTTGAGTTCCTTAATTTATATTGTCAACCCTAACACTGCTAGCACAGTCGGTACTGTCAAATTTAGAATGTTTGTTGTTGAATACCAATTCAGTACCGACGAACTAGCCAGCTTGTTAGGAATCCCTCATGGGGACGGTGCTATTTGTGAGGGGCCTTTGGATTCCGAATGGTCTGTTGAGGTATTTTCCTTCTGGGAGCGTCTATCAAATACTTCCATAAACTCTTTTGAAGGATTTCTTGCCTCAACTATCCATAACCCGGCCATCAGAGTTTTTAGATATCTGTTGGCATGCACTATTTTTGGCCGGGAGAATCCAAATAAGGTTAACGCTAGAGAGCTTCTATTTTTACAAGGAAGCCTCACAAATAGACGTATTAATTCGGTCCCGTTCATGCTTGCTCATATGACTTTAACTTTGAATAAAGCGGGACCGATTTCTTTTGGTGGATTGATTACATCTATTGCTCGGGCGCTTAACCTGAACGATGAGATGGCTACCCTAGACCCCTTACCTCCTCGCACAATTAACCTAAAATTTCTGAGAGACATGAAATTGTGCCGCTCGAGGAGAGAAGGAGGCTATATGCTTATGGTTCATGGTGTAGCCATCCCGTCTGTTGTTTTACCGTGCACTAGACGTACAGATGTACGAGATGAAAGGAATTGGACCTACGCTTTAGATGCTCCACCGGTTTTAGGTCCTCTTCCTCCTAACATTCCTGATGAGGCGAGACATGACACTGATGATGAATATGATCGGAGAGACAGATATCCCGTACCCCATGTGTCCCTTCATCATCCTTCACCACCACACACCGCACCATCTTCTTCTTCTACAGGTACCACTCCTGGCTTCTATATTACAGAGGAGATATGGCGTGACCACATGGCTAGAGAGAAAAGGCATGACGACCTACTCTCTACCATTCAGCAACAAATGGCAGATAACATGCGCTTCATGCAAGAGTCGCAGCGGAGGACAGACAAGTCCTACGACACTGTTCTACAGTCCCTGCAAACGATCACAGATTCACAAGCCCGTCAAAAACACTACCACCAGAGACACATGGCACTCATTGAAGCCACTCAAGGTTCCATTATGGGTAACCTTCGAGAGGTGAGGACCGCTCAGGATGCCCTGCAGGCGAGGATGGATCAGAGAGACCTTCGTCGTACCCGATCCCGTCGTCCACCTCAGGATGGCGAGGGCACTAATGGTCAGCAATAGGTTGTCAGGTAACTCTTCCCTTATCTTATTTCGAAACATTGGGAACAATGTTTGATTTAAGTGTGGGAGGAGACTCTATCGTCTTTTCTTTATTGCTTTTCTCGTTTTTCCTTTATCATTTTTTCTTTGCTATTTTTAGATAGTTTATTTATTGTTATTTCCTTTTAGTTGTTTATTTTGCTTTTTAGTATAATGCATGAGTCTGACGAGTCACCAAATATAGTAGATCTTTAGTACAATCCTACCTCCCCATACCTTTAGCCCCACCGATATTTTTTTGCAAAAGAAAATAGTGTTATTTCGAAAGTTTTCAGGTTTTAAAGACATGTTTTGAGTAAGGATGCGGTGACTTGGGAGAACTTTGCGAAACACCAGTATCTGTTTTAGCACCATAGACTTCGTAAATATAGGAATCATTCCCGAAACCCCATATACCATGGCCTTAATCATCATTTCCGTATAAGTCCTCAGTAGTTTATCTCAGCAGTCAGCTCCGGCCTACGCATCCTCTACGTAGGGGACCAATGCAAATAAGTGAATGATCCAGAAAAACAAAAAAATAAAAGAAAGCAAAAAGGCAACTCCGGTATAGGTGACCCTCACAAAGTCATTTAAACCAAAGAATTGTAAAAAATTGCTACAAAAAGAAAAAGAAAAAGAAAAACTTACCCACTGCTAGTTGGTTCAGAGGTATCTGGCACTGAACTCGATAGGGCGGATTACGATCCGATCCCCCACAACTACAGTTGGGTCCAATAAAAGGGTTTACACATAATTATGTGCCAAAAATCCCATGCTCAGATCATAATCACTAACAGGCCACTCTACTATGAAGCATGTACGGATAACGGGTTTAATGTGATTGCGCCTGAATGAAAAGGACATAAAAAGAGATGAAGAGGCAGGCCTAGGTACTGTGGGATGATATGGGTTGGTTAATATAGGCATGCAGTTTATCTCTGTATTTGCGGATTAGTGTCATCATGATACCCTTAGTTCACTCAGTTAGTACCTATCACTGCATCCCGACTTGAACTTAGAATTTTTACCTAAAACACTCGTTTACACAAATTTTCTTTTATGAGCTTTTTAATGTTTTGCTTGAGGACAAGCAAAGGTTTAAGTGTGGGAGAGTTTGATAACACTAAAATTTACCGTATTTTCGACTCCGATTTCACATGCATTCTAGTTGTTTTATTATCATTTTGTTGTGTTATTGCTATGTTTTTCTTTGTTTTCAGGTTTTTACTTTAATCGGAGCCCCGATCGAGAAAAGGAGCAAAAAATAGCCAAAAACCCTAAAATTCAGCATTTTGTTCTTGTGGCCTACCCCATGGCTGGCGCCATAGACCCTGCCATGACGTGTCCAAGCTCAACTTCCCTCAACTTCCACGTTCCCCACTACTTCCACTAAGGCGCCTCATTTTGCGCTTGTGGCGGACGCCATGGCCTTGTGGCGGACGCCACAAGAGGAAAATAGTTTCCCTCCCATTTTCAAGTTGAAGGGCATCCAAGTCATTTCCATCTTTTTACTTGCTTATAAATAGAAACTCGAATTCACTTTTACAAGCATCCAAACTTAGAGCAGAGGCAAACTCAGAGCAACTTTGTTTCACTTAGGGATATATTCAGTATTATAAAGTGGTAATCGCTTCGCATTGGAGTGTTACCACAATTGTGTAATCGAGTCTGTGATAGAGTTTGTAATCGAGTTTGGAGCACTTTGGAAGGAAGTTAATCCTGCCGCCATTTTCATTTCCGCTTTGCAATTTATTCAACCCTCCGATTGGAGCAGGTTTTTATTACTTGTCTTTACTTTATTTATTTCCCGCACTCTCTTTACTTTATTTACTTTCCGCACTCGCTTTACTTTATTTATTTCTCGCACTCGCTTTACTTTTATTTATTTCTCGCACTCGCTTTAAATTATTTATTTCCTCGCACTCGCTTTACTTTTATTTATTTCCTCGCACTCGCTTTAAATTATTTACTTTCCGCACTCGCACTACTTTTATTTACTTTCCGCACTCGCACTACTTTTATTTATTTTAATGCACTTTTACTTTACCATGTCTAACTAAATTTATAAGGTTAGAATGTAAGGATCGTAATTGAACCGATAATCCGTACAATTATTCGTAGAAGCACTTAAGGGCTATTTTAACTTTCAACTTAAGTTTTCCCGCACTTCAATTCCGTTGGGTAAGATCGAAAGTCGTCCAACGTCTTTTTAAACTTAATTATTTTTAACTATTTCAAAAACAGCGAAAGCTCTTTGTTTAGTTCATTAGGAGATTTTAACATTAAGAAGAAAAGAGATTTTAAAACTATTTTCGGACGCGTTTATAAGTTTAGATTCTGGTTCGTGAGAACCTCTTTTGGTTAAGAAATCCAGGTTATAATACTTTTCAACTTAGTCAAGATACTATATTTCTTAAAAATAGGTTTACTACTCTAACGCAATGCGCGCCTTTTTACAAGTGACAATAAGAGGGTTTGATTAGGGAGTACAACTCGGTTCTGAATACGCGAAAGCGACAGTTCCTGTTAAATTAGTTCTTTTCAAAGTAGGAAACATTGCCCATAAGTAGCTCTATTAGCAAGTACTTGGATTATCAATTGATTATGTGAATTACATTCGACCCTGTCTTTATTAATTAATCTTTATTCAACACTTTACTTTTCATTGCACACTCCAAAAACACTTATTTTGATTGCCTTTGATAAACACCATAACAATAGATAACGATAGATTGACACTTGGTCTCTGTGGATTCGACAATCTTTTATATTACCCTGACGCGTTCGTATACTTGTGAAACACCGCATCAATAGCTACAATGCCAAACCTCCAGTCTTCAATGGAGAGAAATTTGATTATTAGAAGGACAAAATCGAAATCTTCTTCCTAGGTTATGACGCTGACTTATGGGACATGTTTACAAATGGTTATGAACAACCTATATCTGCTCCTGGAGTTGCCATTGCTAGGAACAAAATGAGTAATGATTAGAAGCGTGACTTCAAAAATCATCATAAAGCCAGAACAGTCCTACTAAACGTCATATCCTACAATGAATATGAAAAGATCACCAATAGGGAAATAACTAAAGAAATATTTGACTCCCTAAAGATGACTCATGAAGGTAACAATCAAGTCAAAGAGACTAAGGCTCTAACCCTAATCCAAAAATATGAAGCCTTCAGAATGGAGAACGATGAAGCTGTAGAGGTAATGTTTTCTATATTTCAAACTTTAACTGCGGGACTTAAGGTTATGGATAAAGGCTACACAACTGCAGATCATGTCAAAAAGATTATCAGGAGTCTGCCAAAGAAGTGGAGACCGATGGTCACTGCCTTAAAGCTATCAAAGGATCTGAACAATATAAGCCTGGAAGAACTCATCAGCTCCCTCAGGAGTCATGAGATAGAGTTAGAGGAAGACGAACCTCAAAAGAAAATCAAATTAGTGGCTCTGAAGTCCCTACCAGAAAGACGTAAGCCAGAAAGAAACAGAACTCTTCAAGCTGAAGAAGAAAATGATGATTCTGAAAAAGACGACTCTGATAACGAAGAAGAGTTTACTCTTTTATTCAAAAGAGTCAAACAACTTTGTAGAAAAAGTAATAACAACTTCAGAAAACCCAGAAAAAAGGGAGATTGCTCAGAATCTACTTCCAGAAGGAGACCAAGCAAAGAGGTAACTTGTTATGAATATAAAAAACCAGGACACTACAGAAACGAATGTCCCAAGATCAAGAAAGATAGTTCCAGAAAAGAAGGATTCAAGAAAAACTCCTTCAAAACTAAGAAGAGACTCATGGCCACCTGAGATGACTCTGAATCTGACGCCTCAGAATCAGACTCTGAACTAGAACAGGCAAATGTCGCATTCATGGCTACCACATCTGGAAGTACATCTGAAAAGGAATCTGACTCTGAAGAGGTATTTTCTGATCTCTCTCACTCTAATCTAGAAGCTTGCTTATCAGAATCTCTATACTCCTATCAGAAGCTTCGATAAGAATTCAAGGTCCTAAAAAGGGTCCATGAAGAAACTGTTGAAGAATGTGATAAGCTTAAAAGAAAAGTTTCTGAACTAAAAGGAAACATTTTTGTTTTAGAAAAAGAAAATGAATTTTCAACTAAAAAATGTTTAAAACTTGAAGAAACTCTATCTAAAGCTCCACCAACTTCTGACACCATCATATACAAATATGAAAAGGTGTTTTAGAAATTTCTAAAAAATGGGCTTGAAAGAAGAAAAATTGCTTCTATGATCTATGGTGTTAGTCACAATAAGAAAATAGGAATTGAATATGACTCTTATGAAGATGAGCAAATACCTTCTGCAGAGGATAAGCCAAAATCTCTTTTTTCATATCATTACAGACATGCACAGACACAAAGTTTTAACAATGCTAGAAAATCCAAAGTTTCTAGAAACTTTGGGAGAACTAATCATAAAGGACCAAAAAGATTCTGGATACTAAAAGATAAAATAGTATATGTTGCAGATATCCTGTGCAGCAGAGTTAAAACACCAATCATAGTACCTGAACTCTGGATGCTCGCGACACATGATGGGAAGAAAGCATATGTTGCAAAGCCTTGAACTTAAAGAAGATGGCTTTGTAGGCTTTGGAGGAAATCAGGAAGGAAGAATCAGAGGATCTGGAACGGTTGGTAATGGATCTCTTCCCTCTATTTCTGATGTTCTTCACGTAGAAGGATTAATGCATAACTTGTTATCCATAAGTCAATTAAGTGATAACGGTTATGATATAATCTTTAATCAAAAAACGTGCAAAGCTATTAATCAGAACAATGGCACAATTCTTTTCACTGGTAAGAGGAAGAACAACATTGACAAAATTAAAGTTTCAGATTTAGAAGATCAGAATGTAAAATGTTTAATGTTTGTAAACGAAGAGCAATGGGTATGGCACAGATGCTTGGGCCACATTAGCATGAAGAGGATTTATCAGCTAAATAAACTTGAGCTAGTCAGAAGCCTACCCAAGCTGAAGTTTTCTTCAGATGCTCTCTGTGAAGCATGTCAGAAGGGAAAATTTTCTAAAACAACTTTCAAAAATAAAAATGTTGTCTCTACCTCTAAACCTCTAGAACTTCTTCACATTGACCTATTTGGACCTGTTAAAACAACCTCAGTCAATGGTAAGAAGTAAGGACTGGTCATTATTGATGATTATAGTCATTGGACATGGGTAAAGTTCCTTAAACACAAGAATAAGTCACACTCTATGGTTACTAGTTTCTGCTCAAAAGTGCAAAATGAATTTAACTCTAAAATCATTAGAGTTAGAAGTGATCATGGTGGGGAATTTGAAAATAAATTTTTTGAGGAACTCTTTGATTCTAATGGGATATCCCATGATTTATCCTATCCTAGAACTCCACAACAAAATGGAGTTGTAGAAAGGAAGAATAAGACCCTTCAAGAAATGGCCAGAGCCATGACCAATGAAACAAATGTAGCTAAGCACTTATGGGATGAAGTAGTGAATACAACGTGTTATATTCAGAATAGAATCTCCGTTAGACCTATTCTGGTTCCTTATGAACTGTGTAAGGGAAGAAAACCCAACATCTCTTATTTTCATCCTTTTGGATGCTCTTGCTTTATCCTAAATACTAAAGATTATCTGAACAAGTTTGATTCTAAAGAACATAAATGTATAATGTTGGGATACTCAGAACGCTCTAAAGGCTATAGAGTATGCAATACAGAAACATTAATTGTGGAAGAATCAATACATGTCAGATTTGATGACGAGCTTGACTCTGAAAAGTCAAAGCTAAGTGAAAATTTTGTAGAATTAGAGATAACACTTGCAGGCTATGAGGAAAAGGCTAAAGAATCTGAAGAAGCAAAAAAGAGTACTTCAGATGCTCCTGAAGTCACTTTAAACCAGAAAAGATCAAGAACTAGACTAAATGTATCTGAAGAATTGATTATGGGAAACAAAGACAAACCTGTCAGGACAAGATCAACATTCAAGGGATCTGAAGAAACGCTTATGGAACTAGTATCCTTGATAGAGCCAACATCTTGTGAAGAAGCACTTCAAGACAAAGAATGGATTCTGGAAATGAAAGAAGAACTTGATCAATTTGCAAAGAATGATGTCTGGGATCTTGTACCAAAACCCAAGGGAACCCATGTAATTTGAACCAAATGGGTGTACAGAAACAAACTAAATGAAAAGGGTGAAGTGGTCAGAAACAAAGCATGACTGGTAACACAAGGTTATAGTCAACAAGAAGGTATTGACTACAACGAAACATTTGCTCCATTTGCCAGGTTAGAATCTATTCGCTTACTTGTATCTTTTGCTGTAAATTATTCCATCAAACTATATTAGATGGATGCCAAGAGTGCGTTTCTAAATGGATATATTTCTGAAGAAGTGTGTGTTCATCAGCCTCCTGGTTTTGAAAACTCAAAATATCCAGAACATGTTTTTAAACTGAAGAAAAAATCTCTTTATGGTCTAAAACAAGCTCCTATAGCTTGGTATGAAAGACTAAGTGCTTTTCTTCTGGAAAATGATTTTATCAGAGACAAAGTTGATTATACACTCTTCTGTAAAAACATCAAAAACGACCTCATGATCTGTCAAATATATGTTGATGACATAATTTTTGGTTCTACTCATCCCTCTGTCTGTCAAGAATTTTTTGAGATAATGCAGGTTGAATTTGAAATGAGTCTAATGCAAGAACTAAAGTTCTTTCTGGGAATAAAAATCAATCAAATATCAAATGAAACTTATATTTATCAAAGCAAATGCATAAAAGACATTCTGAAGAAGTTTGAAATGTCAGAAAGCAAACCAGCAAAGACTCCTATGCACCCCACATGCATTCTGGAGAAATAAGAGGTAAGTTAAAAGGTTTGTCAGAAACTCTATCGTGGTATGATAGGTTCTCTTCTCTATATGACTGTTACTCGTCCAGATATACTATTCAACATTTGTCTCTGTGCCAGATTCCAATCAGATCCAAGGGAATCTCGCCTAAAAACTGTTAAGAGAATCCTAAGGTATCTGAAAGGAACACCTAACCTTGGCCTAATGTATGAGAAATCATCAGAGTATATGCTTTCTGGATATTGTGATGCAGATTATGCTGGAGACAAATTGGAACGAAAAAGCACATCTAGAAATTGTCATTCACTATGCACTACTCAGATGCTCTGGATGAAGAATCAACTAAAGACCTTCAGATATATGAGAGTAACATTCTTATTTTCTGTGACAATACTGCTGCAATATGTTTAAGTAAGAATCCTATTCTGCACTCCAGAGCAAAACACATAGAAATTAAACATTATTTTATCAGAGACTATGTTCAGAAAGGGGGTAATAACTTTAAAATTCATTGATACAGACCACCAATGGGCTGATGTCTTCATAAAACCCCTAGCTGAAGATAGATTCTCCTTCATTCTGAAACATTTAAACATGGCATATTGTCCAGAATGAGTCTAAAACTTGTGCTCCTTCTCTAAAGTGTCAAAATAGACTGTAAAATTAAAGGTGGCTACAAAAATTCTAAAATAAAATAAAATTAAGAGATTAGAAAACTAAATTTTATAATAAAAGAATCAAAAGTTTAATACCCTCAAATATAACGAGACCAAAAATACGGCTTAATATTTTTACTGTCCAAAAATACGGCTTAATATTTTTACTGTCACATATATATAAATTTATATTTTTTATGGTATTTTAAAAATCATACACCAATTTTGAATGATCAAACCATTTATAAAAAAAATTATGATTTGTAGATGTTTGAACTATATTTTCATTCTTTAAGTATAGAAATGTATAATTTTAAAAACACCAATTTATGTTATTGTTACATTTTGATAAAGTTGTAGCTAATAGTCTATAACTATGTCTTTAATAGGAAAAAAAATTGGATTTGTCCTCTTCACATCATTTACATGACGCGACGGTTACCAAAACTTCAATACCGACATCAAGAGGAAGGACAAGCACAGTAATTGCTCCCAGAAAAATTATCAGTACCAAAGGATCTTATGTCCACAAATTAAAATTAAATAACATATTAGTAAAAAATGTACTGTGTATACTTTTACATAAATTATTGAAATATATCTATTTAATTTAATTTTAATTAAAATTAATCTTATAATATTAATTCACTTGAAATCAGTTTTAAATTTTCAATCAATACAAAATCACCCATACATTAACTTTACTTTAGGTTGATATGTACCTTTACATAGTAGCCGTTCATGTCAAATTGAAACAGTCAAGTTAAGGGATTTATAATTTGCTTGCCCTACACGTGTGCGACCCTTAAAACTCACACTGCCAACACAAATCCGAAAATTAGGCAATTTTATATTTAACATGTAAAAATGTTCCCCGAGTCCATTTCATGGCATGGTGACACAACTTTGATTGTGATATCTCATTGGTGTTTACTTTTCAAACTTCAAACTAGCTTTTAATAATGCAAAATCAACCTACCTAACCTATCTATCAAGTTAATATTTCAAATCAATACCATTTATGTCGCTTTATGTCGTAATCTATCATCTTAATTGTAAGAGTTGTTTAGCTTTTGGACCCCGTATATCCCTCCAATATGTAATGCAACTACGACAATAAGACAATCTACAATGACATAATATAACATCAAGAATTATACTTCTCTAAATTATTATTCTCGAAAGATGTGTTTAAATCTCGAAAGATGAAAAGGAAGAAAATATATTATTTACGTCTTTTGGTTTTATTTATAAAAAAAAATTGATTTTTTAATTTTATTAAATAATTAATATATATAGTTCCTTATACAGCTTAGATACATGTATTATTTAAGGAACTTAAAAAATAATTTCTTTCTTATAAATAAGATCGAAGGTAGTAGTTTTTAAAAATCGAAAGTGTTAGAATTGCAGAAAAGTAATAGGAAATTTGATGGCAAAAGTCGGCATCATACAATTGAGTCGGATGGCGGCGGACTACTATGACGGTAGTATGCATAAGGAGTCGGTTGGAGTTCGGTGATGGTTGTGGTGATGATGCACAAATGACGGTGACCAAAGTCTGATGGATTGCAATAGCGGCGATTGGCAAATTGAAGTAACCAAAGTTTGATCGATGACTACGACGAAGCTATGTTGATCTACGACAAAGGCTCATGGGTCAGGTGGTCGGGTTAGTTCGATTTGCATACGTTCGTTAATGAGTCTTGTTTGTGGTATGTTCAGAATTGGTTGGGTTTTAAAAGTTGTAAATGTATATATCTCTATCACTTTTTTATTAAAATTACTATAAAAAAACAAGTAGTAATTCTAGTTACCAAGACAAAAATATACTTTTTTTTTAAGTTGTTTGAATTTAGGAATTTCTTAGAGGTATCTAAGAGGATTAGGAAACACTTCTAAATATTTTGGATTTATATAATTCATATATAGAGAGTTCAAGTGATTGAGAAACACTTAATAGGGTTTGTTATCGGGAACTTGAGAGACTATTTTATTGTAACTCATTTGTAATCTTTGTAATAACTTTTGAAAGTATAATTATATGAGAGTTTCTCTCTTCCTCAAAATAGATTAGTTTGATAGAGTCGGTAAGCAAATTTTCGTGTACTCGTATTTTATCTTTCTCTTGTTTTATGTGGATTTGCTTATACGATTTGGTGGGTTAGTTTGTTGCATGAGGCCATTTATTTTGTTTGGTAGTGTTCTTTGTCTACGCGTCATGTTTTTGTTTGATATTATCAAATTTCTTGCTGAAAAGGTCTTGATATTATTGAATCTTTCAATTTCACAACAAGTGACACCCACCGTAAGGAAAAATAGTTAAGTCTACAAGTGTGCACCATGGGTTCTAAATGAAAAATCAATAATTTTTTTAGAGACCGATTTTGAATTGTGGAAAGTGAATATGCAAGTAATCTTAACTCAGGAGAAGTATGTTGATGCATTGAAGGATAAGGCATTGATGCATGCACCATTAACACAAGTAGAGAAGAATGAGATGATGAATAAGGATAACAATGTCATTATTTGGTACCTCGAGGATAAATTTTATAGTGAGTCATTAGAGAGAAGACCGTAACTTTGTTGTGGAAAAAGTTAGAATCAATGTATATGACCAAGTATTTGGCTCACATGTTGTTTCGGAAACAACAACCCTACTTATTAAAAATGGTAGAGAACAAATTTGTAATGGAACAGTTGAAATAATTTCACAAGATCATTGATGACCTAGATAATATATTGAGGTGATAATTGATGATGCGGATAAGACTCTACTCTTTTTAAGTTTATTAGCCAGATATTTTAAACACTTTAAGGATACCCTTATTTATGGTAAGAAAAGTACTATTACTTTGGATAAAGTTCATACGGTCGTGAGATTCAAAGAATTTTTGAATGTTGAAAGTTTTGAAGATTGATGATAATGGTGAAGGCTTGAATGTCTCAAGATAAAAAAGTGAGCATAGAGTGATGTCCAAATCCAAGAGGTATGACAAGTAAAGGATAAAATGCTTTAATTTTTTGGAAACCAGTCACTTCAATAAGGAGTGCTCAAGAGGGAGGACAATGAAGATTATGTTCATTTTTTATCGCCTTAGACGATGATAATTATGATTGTACTATTGTAATACTGGTATCGAGTTTGGACAGTAATAAAGTCGGGTCACTTTATTCAAGATACTCTTAATTCACTTAATAGTGGTATTTGAGACTTGAACCTGAAAGATGGTTGAGTCGTCTGGCTCTGTAATAATCAAGCTTGAATGATTTATGGTGTTGGTAACAATCTGAATTAAAATGTTCGATAATCATCATTTCCTTCTACACAATGTGAGATATGTTCCGGAGCTTTGAAAAACTTTGTTATCCATAAGCATGTTTGATGATATATGTTATTACACTAGAGTTGAACATGGGGTGTTGAAGATTTCGCATGATGGAGTGAATGTAGGTAGAAGATCTAAATTATGTGGGTTATAGATTTTAAATGGTTCCAATGTTATTGATCATTCATCATTAACTAGAGAATAATTTCATGACAGACTATGGGATTCGAGATCAATGCATGGTAAATTCTTGGAGGTTGTTATAGAGAACTTTAACAAGTTTTGTATGAGATGTGGGATAAAAATTCATTTTACCACTTTTTGCATGATGCTAAGATCTAAGATACCATAGAGTTTCTGAGGTAAGATGGGTGAAAAATAAATTTACCTGATAGGAAGATATTTATTCACATGGATAAACCATTGGACACTTATAAAGGCTTGGAACATGAAACTTGTAAACTAATTTATTTTAAAGGTCGTTTGCCCAAATCAAACTAATCTAGTTTTATGGTAAAGGTTTAAAGTGTGCTTTCCATGGTTATCTAGAAGGTGAGAAGGGTTATGAGTTGTGATAAGTAGAACCTAGAGGATCGAATTTCAACGTAATCATATGTATTACCTTTAGCGAGTCATTTAAGGGGGGGGGGAGTAAAGACCTGGAGATCAAGATATTAGTAGTAGTAATGAGAGAAAGTTGACATTGGATTTTGATTATAGTTTGACTCGTGATAAAGTAAAGAGGTAAATTGTACCATCCAAGGGACACAATTATGTTAACCTTGGCTATTATGCTTTCTATATGGTTGAAGGATTACAAAACTAGGAAATAGTGACCTTCATGGAGACATTCAAAAGCCAATGGAATAAAATATGGTTGAATAACCATACTTGTGGGCTCGGTAGATTATCAAATCATGAAAATATGGTTTGGTGCAAGTGAATGAAAATGCCAAGATCAAGGTTCGAATTTTTTTTACCCAAATACCCCTGTTTTTAAAAAAAAATCCCAAAATAACCCTGTTTTCAAAAAAAGTCTCAATCTATCCCACTTTGAAGAGGAGGCGCCAGATGAATTGGCGTCTGCTCTTAAACTTAGAGAGGAGGCACCAATTGGATTGGCTAGTGCTCCTTGTGTTGCCAATCCAATTGGCGCCTATGTGTTAAGCTTTAAATGAGACGCCAATTGGTCTGGCACATATGTGTGTTTTGTAATTTTTTTTTAAAACATTATCCATCATAGATAAAGTCGAAATCAGACCAATTCATATTAATATTAATATCCATTTACACAAAAAGACTAATGTTGATTACCGGGATCACCTAACCGACCTCCGGTCCCACATCCCCTAGCTACCCAATGTAACACGGTGGGAGAACTGACTTTAGTTAAATGTTGCGGATAGCAAGAGCCGCCACCGACTTTTATTTTATCCAAAAGGAAAGGACATAAAAGAACAGGAAAGACCTTAAAAAGATTTTGAGTTCGGGGGGTAGGTTATACAAAGGGAAGGTATTAGCACCCTTTATATCCATGGTTATCCATGGGCTCTTAGTTACTTAGCTCACTTTGTTTGTTTGCAAGAGTGTAGTGTGTGATTAGAAAAATTTCTTTAAGTACTTTGTAATGGCCCTCGTATGGGTGTATACAAAGCCTAGTTTAGAAATTGTGAGGTGTAAAAGTAATTTTGAAAAGTGTGAGCAAGTAACAATGAGATACCTACCCTAGATTAAGTCTTTCGCGTTCTCGTATATTCTTTCAATGGTAAGACTGTCTCTATTATTGAGGAATAGGTAGTCATTACCTTGGATGTGTTTAAGGGACGGGCGTAGGGTCATCGTATGGTCAATGAAGGCAACATAAGGGGTGTCTTTAGCAACTCGTAGGGACTATCATCATATTTACCGAAGGGACAAGATCATTATATCGTAGGCAACCTCGTAGGGACTTGATCTTTTAAGTTTATAGGGACTTGATGATTTTTCTGTTTGAAGGGACTTTGCTTAAGACGCCCCTATTTTTGAGGGACTTGACCATTTAGAGAAGGCAACCAAGAGGAATACCCTAGGAAGTACAGATGGCGATCAAAGATCGACTTACGTGTGTGAGTGTTATTTTTCAGATATTTGTCTTGAATTTAATTTTCTAAGTTCAATTATTTACAGTTAGTTTTTTTGCACTCCCTAAATTACTAACCACGCAATAAATATTTACAAAAATAAAAGTAAGAAAAATAAATTCCTAAACTATTACATGGCTATGGGACAGATACATAATAATCGGGCGAGAAAGAATAAATTTACAACCTATACATTTGTTCCTAATATTATAAATAAAACAAAATTAAAATAAGGAAAATAATGAAGCAAAAATAGAATAGGTAAAAGCAAATAATAATAAAATAATAAATAAACAATGGTAATAAAGCAATAATAAAATAACAATAATAATAAAGTGATAATAAAAAGGTTAGAATTTTAAAAGAAATTATTTTAGGTTAAACAAGTTAGATTTTTTTTTAGAAGTTATTAGAAAAATATGAGTTTAAAATAAATTAGTAATAATAAAAGAATTTAAAATACATTAATGTACAAATTATAAAATAAAAGAGTTATATGAAAAATATTAAGTTAGTTATTTACAAAATAAATAAAGATTATAGAAAATATCAAATTATTAGATTAATAGGTTTATTATTATTATTCAATTAGAAAAATGATCAATTCGATTTTATTTACAAAATATATAAGGATTTATTATTATAAGTAAGTAATAAAAAAAGTTATTAAAATAGTTAGTATTTATTATTTATTTACAAAAAATATAAAGGTTATAGAAAAATATTGAATAATTAATTTAGTAGGTTTTCACGCCCTACATTACTAAACCACGCAGTTAATATAGGATCAATGACAGGAATTTAAATGGCAGAAAAATAAAATGGCAGAAAATAAAATCCTAATTATTACAACGCTTTGGTGCAGTTACATAATAAAGATGGCGAAAAGTAAAACTGAAAATATTACAAGTTAAAACTTAAAATATTACAAGGACGAAGCAGTTACAGTGTATGAATAACATAAATATGAGCGAAAATAGGAAATAATAATAAGGTTTGTTAAGGTTTAAGAAAAGGTTTATGGTTGAGAGGAAATAACACGGTTAAAGTTTTAGGTTTGAAATTTAGAGTTTGTGGCGAAATTGTCAGGGTTTAGGAAAAATCAGGGTAGTTAGTTATGAAAAAAAATGTGCAGATCTAAATATATGTATATATAAAAAAATTAAAAAAAAACAACGACGTTGCTAGCGCAAAATTGCGATCATCGCAACTGGATCGGATAACACAAATGTCACGCCTCATACACGTATATGTGAAAACGGCGTATTGACACGATCCGATCCGAAAACATAATCAAATATATCAACAAAATAGATAAAGTATATATCATATATAAACTATTACCAAACTGTGTGTACGATAGTATAGATCAACCACTCTCAGTTTCTCTTTTTCGTTCTGTCTTTCCGCCTCTCCTTTTTTGTTCTCTCTTTTGACCTCCTTCTATCAGTCATGCTAGTAAATATATATAGGAACAAATTAGGTTAATGATAATGGGCCTAAGTTTATTTTGAAACCCAATATTAAATTAAAAACTGAATAAAGTTAAATAATTAAAATAGTTAAAATTAAAATAAAAACTAATTAACCTATTTATTTATTCTAGACCCAATATAAAAATAAATAGACTCAAAAAAATAAAAGTCGGACACCAAAATGCTCGAAAAAATAAAATGAACACGTCAAAATAATCAGCGCGAAATAAATGACTCGGAAAAATACAGCGTTTGGTCGGATTTTGAAATAAAAATTATGACCGTTTAAACTGCTCAGACTGATCAACATATGACCAAAAATAGTCGTAAAAATATTTTTAGCATGTCAAATTAAACCACGTGAACCGCAGATTAATGCTACCGACATTTGCAAACTTAAACTTGACATTTTTTCGTTGACTAATTTTAGGCACAGTTAAAAAGTTAATTTGACCAGTCTATTTATAAATTCCGAGAAATTATTCCGGCTAATATTAAGACAGAAAAAAATGTTATGCTATGAAGATGATGCAAATGAATGTGAAACAAAAAATTGGTTAGAGTTAAAAATAGAAGGCAAATTTTGGGGTGCAACAGCTGCCCCTGTTCAATTTTCTGAAACCTGAGGAGTTAGATTGGCCTGTGTGCCATTCGTGACTTGGAAGGTTGAAGGGGATTGAACACGAAAGCCCAAAAATTTGCACTCGCCGGTGCGTAAAGTAACACTGATGACTAGTCGTATATGCTTAAGTGGGCTTGAAGATGCCACTTGGAAGAACTGGAGATGGGCTTATAGATGCCATCCATAATATCAGGAGGTGATAATATCTTGATGTTGATACTGGATATCAGTACTAGGTCTTCGTATAGGCCGTCTCTGAATCGTATCTAAGAACATACTTTTAATTTAAGTGTCAGAACCAAATCTTCGTGGCGATTTCTTTCTGAATTAAGTATCAGCGCTAGACCTTCGTATAGATCGTCTCTGAACTGTTTTGAATTGTTGAATAGACCAGTAGAAATAAATCTTCGTGATGATTATCTCTTCTGGAAATATCCTGGATTAGGTAATAGATCTTCGTATAGACCGTTTGCCTACTATCCAAGAACAAAAGAATATCAGGATTAAATCTTCTGAAAATATCCTGGACTAGGGAATAGATCTTCGTATAGACCGTTTGCCTACTATCCAAGAACAAAAGAATATCAGGATGAAATCTCCTGAAAATATCATGGACTAGGGAATAGATCTTCGTATAGACCATTTGCCTACTATCCGAGGACAAAAGAGTATCAGGATTAACTCTCCTGAAAACATCCTGGACTAGGGAATAGATCTTCGTATAGACCGTTTGCCTACTATCCAAGGACACCTTGAGTAATGATTAAGTATCGGCACTAGATCTTCGTATAGATCGTTTCTGACCTGTTGTGAATTGTTGATAGTATTTTATCTGTATATAACCATCCTGCAAGGAAAAGGTTAGTTTATGCAATATGTATGCATGCATGGCATGGTGCATCTAAGTAAATGTATTATGCACTTATGGATATGCTATGGTATGATGTAAGTGATGTATGTATGAATCATGCGGCCTGAAGCGTCCGGATATCTTTGTATAACAACTGCTGGCTAGGGAAAATAAATCCCGATTCGTTGCTGAAGAGTATGAGGAACTCGTTCCCGTCTTGTTTGATAGTATAGTATTTGTCACTTCCCGTATTCGTTCGTCGTACTTCTATTGAAGGAATAAGTTCCTGAGTATCCCGACTGAGGATAAAAGAGATGGACATAAATTCAAGGGGAGACGTAATTCGAAGCATCTATAAAGATAGATTTGCTCTACTGGGGATTTATAGTGGGGATGAACCGGTGAAGCTTCGTTGAACTACTACCCTCGTTCGTCCTTAGTAAATACTATTACTGCATTTTATGCATTTCTGGTAAACATCAATCGTATTCAAAAGCATACATACATTCAAACACAACCAATGGACGTTTTCGCTTATGTAAATAGAGTAAAAGTAAATCTGGATTCAAAGATGAAATTTTATTTATATCACAAAGTGACCTATACATAGGCAAGTTTGTACAAGGAGACAGAAATCCTAGTAAGAGAAATTCGTCATAAATTTTTTATAAAACAAAGAAAACAGCTATGTGAAAAATGATCCTATTGAGTTTCAATTCTACTATTGCCATTATCTTCAAATATCTCATCTTCTGCTGTTGAGACAGAAACGATTGGATTGATCTTTATCTGTTTGAACTTGATTTAGGTAGCACCATCAGTTGAAGTTACATGAGTGATCCAAACGAGACATAGTCATACGCTTTAATCCCTAACTTTTGTCTGGATTGCCCTTTCAGGTTTTCAATCCACCGGGATACCCTTTTTTGCCCAAGCCGCCTTTTCAGGTTTTCGACTTGCCGGGTGTACATTTTTTTTATATATATCCCTAATTTTTGCCCGAACCCTTTTGGTTTGCCGGGATGCCCTTATTTTTGCCTAGGCCAGTCAACCTAGCGGGTCTCTTTTTATGCATAGTATTTTTTAACTATGTCTGCGTTTACAGGCTGTGGAAAGTCTTCACCATCCATAGTAGTAAGCATCATGGCACCTCCTGAGAATACTCTTTTGACCACAAATGGTCCTTCATATGTAGGAGTCCACTTGCCCCTAGGATCACCCTGTGGTAGTATGATACGCTTGATTACCAAGTCACCAGCCTGATATACCTTTGGCTTAACCTTCTTATTGAAAGCTTTGATCATCCGTTTCTGGTACATCTGACCATGACAAACAACTGCCAACCTCTTCTCATCAATCAAATTTATCTGGTCGAGTCGAGTCTGAATCCATTCATCCTCGTCTAAACCTGCCTCTTTCATGATTCTTAGAGAGGGAATCTGAACTTCCACTGGTAACACGGCTTCCATTCCGTAGACCAAAGAGAAAGGAGTTGCCCCTGTCAAAGTGCGCACTGAAGTGCGATAACCATGAAGAGCAAAGGGTAACATCTCATGCCAGTCTTTGTATGTTACTGTCATCTTTTGTATGATCTTCTTAATATTCTTATTAGCAACCTCCATGGCGCCATTCATCTTTGGGCGGTACGGAGAAGAGTTATGGTGTTTTATTTTGAACTGCGTGCAGATTTCAGCAATCATCTTGTTGTTCTTCCGGAGAGAGCAGGTTTCTCAGATGTATATTTGATAAGATCCATCTTAGAAATCAATAAAGTGGTATGATTCAACATATACTGTCTTAGTCGGCGAGCAGCCTAAGCCAAAGCATAGCAAGCTTTCTCGAGCTGGGAGTATCTTGTTTCACAGTCGGTACCTTTTGCTAAGGTAGTATATTGCATGCTCTTTTCGACCAGACTCGTCATGTTGCCCCAACACACACCCTATTGAATTTTCTAACACGGTCAAATACATGATTAGAGGTATTCCTTCAACTGGTGGCATCAGATTTATAGGTTCTTGGAGATACTTCTTGATTTTGTCAAAAGCTTCTTGACATTCATCATTCCATATCATCTCTTGATTTTTCCAGCGAAAACCTCTACATAGTCACGTAACATCCGACTCAATCTTTCTTTGACACTGTTTTCCAAGCCTGCTCCTATTTTGACTTCTTTCTTGTCTACTTCAGTACCCAGATTTACAACCTCAATTGATTCCTCATGCGGCTGTGTAACTTTCTCTTCTTGTTGTAATAACCTAGCAAGCTCTACAGGTACTTCACAATCTTCATCCTTTCCATCTTCAGCTTGATAGATCGGATTCTCGAAATTATAATTGGCAATAGTAGAACTGTTATCAACAGGATCCAGAGTGGATGAGGATCTGCATTTTAGTGATGTGGGTGTGTGTAAGAACACATAGCTGATGAAAATAAAATAAAAGAAAAACAAAGAGCCCAATATTTACGAAAACGAAACGTCCATTGATTTTTATTGAATGAAGTATGAAAATGAAATGACATCCCGAAACAAGCATACCATTGTGACCCGGGTAAGGCACAAGGCTTAAAAGTTTAATTGTTCAAACTTAAAAATAACAACACAGTAATAGTATTTACTCCTGACTAAAGGAGATAGGAATAACGTCTTCAGTCTTCCAATTGTTGAGCCCATCACCCACAGTAGGAAAAATCCAGTTATCCAGATTGTAGTCTTCATTATAGTCACCCACATCATTGATTTGATCTTTCATGTTCCCTGGATTGGTGATACGAACAGCACGAGCACGACGAACAGCCTTCTGGGACTCTGCAGTGAAACCCATACCAAACTTGTCAGACTTGTAAGGAATGTCGGGAAGCTGACCCCAAATAGTACAACCACCTTCTTCAACCACAGCTCTAGCATCTTTGAGGGAAGCCATTGTAGGAGGTACTCTGGTAACCACAGGAACTCTTTTAACCACAGAAGGAGCTTCAGTAGCGGGAACGACCCAAGGAACTACTTCAAATGTCTGGCAAGGAGTCTCAACATATTCACTTTTCACTTCAACATACTTAAATGTATTCACATGACTGACCATATATTCTTCCTCTCCATAAACAGTTACGATCTTTCCCTTCACTGGATATCTTAACTTCTGATGTAGAGTGGAGGTCACAGCATCTGCCCCGTGGATCCAGGGGCGCCCAAGCAAACAAGAGTACGTAGGACGAATATCCATTACATAGAAGGTAGAATCGAAGACTTGAGAGCCTACTTTGATCGGGAGATCTATTTCTCCATGCACCACTCTTCTTGAACCATCAAAGGCTCTCACCACTATATTACTTGATCTTAACACAGCATCTTCAGGACTGAGCTTGTTCAGAACCTCTTTGGGAAGTACATTCAATGAAGAGCCATTGTCTATCAACACATGAGACAAGGTAGTGCCCCTACATTCAATGGAGATATGTAAAGCTCTGTTATGGTTTCTTTTGGCAGGAGTCAAGTCAGCATCAGAAAAACCTAACCCATTATCATAAGTCAGATGTGCAACACAATTTTCAAATTGATCCACAGAAATTTCATTTGGTACATGAGCAGTCCTTAAGAATTTGATCAAGGCTTTAGCATGAGCCTCAGAACACAGCAACAAAGACAACATGGAAATTTTGGAGGGAGTATGCCCCAACTGGTCAACAATATCATAATCACTCTTACGAATGATCTTCAACACTTCTTCCATCTGTTTAGAGAGATTTTCAGCAGTCGGTGCTTCAGCTTGCACAGGTTCAACCACAGGACCTTTGCCTCGAGCATCAGTACTTGGCTCAGAAGTGGAGGTAGTAGTTGGAGGAACTATATTTTTTGAGGTAGCTGGAGGAGAGAAAATTCTTCCACTTCTGGTGATCTTACTAGATCCAACAATATTATCAACATCAAGGTTATCATCAGTAACAGGTGTATCAGTCAAAGGTTCCTGCTTAACACCATGGATATAAACATCAGAACCGTAATTCCAGGGTATAGCTTTATCCGAAGTATAAGGAATAGGGCCAGGAGTGGTAATAATCATGGGAGGCACTCTAACTTCAGCAACAGTCTTCACCAGGCCTTCAGCAGTAATTTTGATAGGACCCTTGGAAGTGATCTTGACAGTCTGTTCAAGAGCCATTTCTGCTGAGGTAAACAGCGAGAAGATAAGATACCTGTTCATAAGAAACCTGTGATGCAATAATATGGTATGTAGATGCTTATGCAATGTTTTCAAGGACCGTAGGATTTAAATTTGTTTAAACCACCAAAAAGTAAACTTTTATTAGTAATAAACTTGTTTGCCCCTTGGGCTTACAAAAAATGAAATGAATACAAAAAATGGGGTTTTAAGTCTCCCATGGACGTTTCCTCTTTGTGTTGAGGTATGAGTTGAGATTTCGCTCCTCGTGAAGTTGTTTTGTTAGCTCCAGGATTCTTTCCTGACTTGCCTTGTAATGAGTCTCAAAAGTATCTCTTTGCTCCTTCAACTGGATCCAGGACCTCTGTAACTCTTCCATGTCAGTGGGCATGTCTGGATGAAGAATGATGTAATAAGTATCTCCTTCAGCAACAGGCTCCATGGTAACTGGCAGGATAGCAGGATATGGCATCATAAGAGTCTGAGCACGAGATCGTACCCATCTGAGATATGGTTCCATAGGAATAGTATACTTGGGTTCCAGAGTCTTGCTGTCAACCTTGTTCACTTTACCCCATGCTCGTATGAACCTTTGACGGTAACCTTGAAGATCGTTGTCGTAGTCGAACACAATACCCTGAATAAGCATGTCATGAGGACCATCAGTCCGAGCGTAACCAAACTGACGTAGAGCTAAAGAAGGGTTGTAGGTAATGCCCCCTCTTATGCCAAGGAGTGGCACATTAGGGAACTCCCCACAACGGTCAATGATGGTAACATTCTCCATAGATCTAGAGCACCAATGAATATCTGAATGAGAAAGTGACATAATCCTCTTGGACCACCTGAACCCTTGTTCATTCTTCATCACTGATCGAGGAAGGTGAGAAATAAACCACCTAGATAATAGAGGTATGCAACACATCAGAGTTCCTCGTGCCTTCGTAGTACGGGTATGAAGAGAGTGTAAGATGTCTCCAAGTAATGTAGGCACTGGATTGCGAGTCAGAAATATGTTGATGGCGTGTACGTCTATGAACTGGTCTGGATTGGGGAACAGTACTAAGCCATAAATCAATAGGGCTAAGATCTCCTCAAAAGCATCATAACTCATAGCCTTCAAGAATACTTGAGCTTTCTCCACCAATACCTTAGCAAGAATACCCTTAACTCCACTCTTTGTTTCTAGGACAATGTCTGATTTCTTTAAATGTAAGGCTGCAACAATGACTTCAGGTTTAGGCTCTTTTTCCAAGCCTGTGAAGGGTTTCTGATCAAGAATAGGTATACCCAGAAGCTTGGAGAACTCTTCCATTGTAGGAACCAGGTGATAGTCGGGAAATGTGAAGCAATGATATTTAGGGTCAAAGAACTGAAACAGGACACTCATCATGTCTTCATTGAACCCTGAAGTGACTAGATCCAGTAGGTGACCATGCCTCTTGATGAACTGGGAGTTTTCAAAAACTTGAGAGACCAATTCCTTAAGCTTAGGAGGTATTCCTACAAAGTTGATCCGGATAGTATTCCTACGAGCAGAAGCCATGACCTGCAACAAAGAACAAAGATAAATCCTTTGGTCCTTGAAATGGTTAGTGAAAATGCTATGCTTATGATGCATGATGATGCTATGATGTTATGCTCAATCACAAACATGTGGCACACACAAACAAGTCACACAATAGCCCTAGGTTTGAAGGCTTGCATGAGGTTTAAAGGTAAGTACCCTCCCCTGAAGTTTAGTTGATTCATCCTGTCCTACAAAAGTAACCAGGTTCTAAGGGATCTCAAAATCATTGATCCTTCACAAGGATGGTTGTTCAGTAGGCAACTTGCCAACCAAAACCCTCCAAGTTTAGGATCTCAATGAGTGTAGTATCGAGTATCAACCAACTTCAGTTTTCACCAAAGCCGGTTATCTCACTACTTTCTAAAGGCCAAGATGGGATGACTAGGGTTCTAAAAGTCAGTTAGTATATTGACAACATATGGCAGCCTCATATTATCCTCAACTTGCTTAAGGAACATAAGCACCAACCAAGAAGTCACACTAACTATGGCCACCAGATCAACCATATCGATATACGCCGTACAGTTTCCTTGGTCTATTGCCATTTACCTAAGGTACACTAGATCCGGGTTAGGATCTTTCACACATAAGAGCACCCAACAGATAAGTATAAAGCAAACAAGGCAAACAATTTTAAAGCGATCTAATTCCTAAGGGTACCCCTCTTTTATTAAATCCCCAGCAGAGTCGCCAGTTCTGTAACACGGTGGGAGAACTGACTTTAGTTAAATGTTGCGGATAGCAAGAGTCGCCACCGACTTTTATTTTATCCAAAAGGAAAGGACATAAAAGAACAGGAAAGACCTTAAAAAGATTTTGAGTTCGGGGGATAGGTTATACAAAGGGAAGGTATTAGCACCCTTTATATCCATGGTTATCCATGGGCTCTTAGTTACTTAGCTCACTTTGTTTGTTTGCAAGAGTGTAGTGTGTGATTAGAAAAATTTCTTTAAGTACTTTGTAATGGCCCTCGTATGGGTGTATACAAAGCCTAGTTTAGAAATTGTGAGGTGTAAAAGTAATTTTGAAAAGTGTGAGCAAGTAACTATGAGATACCTACCCTAGATTAAGTATTTCGCGTTCTCGTATATTCTTTCAATGGTAAGACTGTCCCTATTATTGAGGAATAGGTAGTCATTACCTTGGATGTGTTTAAGGGACGGGCGTAGGGTCATCGTATGGTCAATGAAGGCAACATAAGGGGTGTCTTTAGCAACTCGTAGGGACTATCATCATATTTACCGAAAGGACAAGATCATTATATCGTAGGCAACCTCGTAGGGACTTGATCTTTTAAGTTTATAGGGACTTGATGATTTTTCTGTTTGAAGGGACTTTGCTTAAGACGCCCCTATTTTTGAGGGACTTGACCATTTAGAGAAGGCAACCAAGAGGAATACCCTAGGAAGTACAGATGACGATCAAAGATCGACTTACGTGTGTGAGTGTTATTTTTCAGATATTTGTCTTGAATTTAATTTTCTAAGTTCAATTATTTACAGTTAGTTTTTTGCACTCCCTAAATTACTAACCACGCAATAAATATTTACAAAAATAAAAGCAAGAAAAATAAATTCCTAAACTATTACATGGCTATGGGACAGATACATAATAATCGGGCGAGAAAGAATAAATTTACAACCTATACATTTGTTCCTAATATTATAAATAAAACAAAATTAAAATAAGGAAAATAATGAAGCAAAAATAGAATAGATAAAAGCAAATAATAATAAAATAATAAATAAACAATGGTAATAAAGCAATAATAAAATAACAATAATAATAAAGTGATAATAAAAAGGTTAGAATTTTAAAAGAAATTATTTTAGGTTAAACAAGTTAGATTTTTTTTTAGAAGTTATTAGAAAATATGAGTTTAAAATAAATTAGTAATAATAAAAGAATTTAAAATACATTAATGTACAAATTATAAAATAAAAGAGTTATATGAAAAATATTAAGTTAGTTATTTACAAAATAAATAAAGATTATAGAAAATATCAAATTATTAGATTAATAGGTTTATTATTATTATTCAATTAGAAAAATGGTCAATTAGATTTTATTTACAAAATATATAAGGATTTATTATTATAAGTAAGTAATAAAAAAAAGTTATTAAAATAGTTAGTATTTATTATTTATTTACAAAAAATATAAAGGTTATAGAAAAATATTGAATAATTAATTTAGTAGGTTTTCACGCCCTACATTACTAAACCACGCAGTTAATATAGGATCAATGACAGGAATTTAAATGGCAGAAAATAAAATCCTAATTATTACAACGCTTTGGTGCAGTTACATAATAAAGATGGCGAAAAGTAAAACTGAAAATATTACAAGTTAAAACTTAAAATATTACAAGGGCGAAGCAGTTACAGTGTATGAATAACATAAATATGAGCGAAAATAGGAAATAATAATAAGGTTTGTTAAGGTTTAAGAAAAGGTTTATGGTTGAGAGGAAATAACACGGTTAAAGTTTTAGGTTTGAAATTTAGAGTTTGTGGCGAAATTGTCAGGGTTTAGGAAAAATCAGGGTAGTTAGTTATGAAAAAAAATGTGCAGATCTAAATATATGTATATATAAAAAAAATTAAAAAAAAACAACGACGTTGCTAGCGCAAAATTGCGATCATCGCAACTGGATCGGATAACACAAATGTCACGCCTCATACACGTATATGTGAAAACGGCGTATTGACACGATCCGATCCGAAAACATAATCAAATATATCAACAAAATAGATAAAGTATATATCATATATAAACTATTACCAAACTGTGTGTACGATAGTATAGATCAACCACTCTCAGTTTCTCTTTTTCGTTCTGTCTTTCCGCCTCTCCTTTTTTGTTCTCTCTTTTGGCCTCCTTCTATCAGTCATGCTAGTAAATATATATAGGAACAAATTAGGTTAATGATAATGGGCCTAAGTTTATTTTGAAACCCAATATTAAATTAAAAACTGAATAAAGTTAAATAATTAAAATAGTTAAAATTAAAATAAAAACTTATTAACCTATTTAATTATTCTAGACCCAATATAAAAATAAATAGACTCAAAAAAATAAAAGTCGGGCACCAAAATGCTCGAAAAAATAAAATGAACACGTCAAAATAATCAGCGCGAAATAAATGACTCGGAAAAATACAGCGTTTGGTCGGATTTTGAAATAAAAATTATGACCGTTTAAACTGCTCAGACTGATCAACATATGACCAAAAATAGTCGTAAAAATATTTTTAGCATGTCAAATTAAACCACGTGAACCGCAGATTAATGCTACCGACATTTGCAAACTTAAACTTGACATTTTTTCGTTGACTAATTTTAGGCACAGTTAAAAAGTTAATTTGACCAGTCTGTTTATAAATTCCGAGAAATTATTCCGGCTAATATTAAGACAGAAAAAAATGTTATGCTATGAAGATGATGCAAATGAATGTGAAACAAAAAATTGGTTAAAATTAAAAATAGAGGGCAAATTTTGGGGTGCAACACCCAAACTCGTGGCCCTAACCCACGTTGATGATTCACCCCAGGTGTTTGAGTATCTGAGGGCCCAAGAACATCACCACCAACTACAGAAGATTGCTTGAGATAGTCAGACAAATCAACATATTCGTATGTATGCATCGAAGGGGTACCGCCATAGTTGAGTTCATGACCCATGCCAGAGTAGTTGGGCTGTGTTTGAGTTGTTGGAGGGCAACCAGAACGATTGAAGGGAGACATTGGTGTGAATGATGCGTCGAGGAAAGGTTGAAATGATTGTTGTGGTGTTTGGTAGACATATGGTTGTTGAAGGTTATGGTTTTGAGATGTTTGGGCTTCTTGGCTATGGTAGGAGGAGGGACGGTTGATGCTAAATAATCGCTGAGTGTTTTGGCTAAGACGGCTATGGTAGGGTGATGTGTTGGGTTCATAGAGATTTTGGGTCTCTTGATGATGATTTAGTTGTTAGTGGTGGTATAGGGTATGCTTTTGTTATTGTGGTTGGGTGTATGGTATGTTAGGGTTGTATGTTTGTGTGTTTGTGGATCGAAAAGTTTGATGGATAGGGGGTTGTGAGTAATCGATCTGACAATGTTGTTAGGGGTTAGATGTTGAGCATTCTGATATGTAAGTTGCCTGGCATGGGCCGTATAGGTACATATCCTCGACGATGAACTGAAATCCAACTGATCTGTACCAAGTCATATAGTTACGACTTGGTTTTTCTTCAGTTGGTATCACATCGTCTATTAAGACATGGTCTTGGCGGTGCTTCCATTTGCGACACTCAGATCTAGTGAAGCTTTGTCATGGGTTAAAATTCCATTGGTCGTTAACTTTGCGTAGATGCCATTCTCCTAGGTTTACCGGGGGATCTGGGATGTGTTGAAGCATACCAAATTGCAATTTAACACGATCAATATTGTGTATCTCCACAGTGGTGAATATTATGATCGGTGTGCATGCAGTTCAAACAGTTGCGTCTTGTTCGTTGATTTCATGGTCATGATCAAAATTTAGATATGGACACCAAATGAACTGAAATGAACATATATTACATTATAAATTTGTTAGAAGAAATTAACAAATTATTATGAAATAATTAGGTTAATGGCCATACATTTGTCGGTTGAAGGTGATCCAAGAGATTGCGATACTGGGTAATACAGTGTCTAGGACATTTGTTATAACTCATACCACGTGCCGACCATCTTCACCATAAAAGTAAAAATATTATTTAGAGATAATAATCGATAAAGTAAGTAAATATAGTCCATTTTTAAGAACTTACTTTTGTGCATACGGGAATGTGAATGGGTTGTTGTTGACGGGCGCTAGGGACGGTAGTCTGGACCAACCCAATGCTTGGAGTAAAACAGCACATCCAGAAAATGTAGATATGTTTTTGTGTGCATTTTTACACAAAGATCTATAAAGATAAGCCAAACAAGTGGACCCCCAACTGTAACTTCCTATTCTATCTACATGTCTTAGTAAAGGTAAATACATAACGTGCATACTAGAACCACTATCTTCGAGAAATAAAAATGAACCAATTAAAAGCATAATGTAACACCTAGTTTTTATTATTCGAGCCTCTTCGGTAGAATTCTCATCTAACTGTAAGTTGTTATAATATGCCTTAAAGCGTGAAAGGAGTATACCTTGATCTCTCGAGTTGTCATCTAACAAATCAACATCCAAGAGGTCCATGAAAATTGAATTCACATAGTTGGTTTTACCATTTACCGCCTTACCTTAAATAGGAAATCCCAATAACATGTAGACGTCTTCAAACGTCACGGTACATTCACCGGTTGGAAACCAGAATGTGTGTGTCTCGGGATGCCATCTTTCATATAACGCAAGAATAAATCTATTATCCACCAACCAATACATTATTTTTCTTATATGTCCAAAATCGGAGAGTTCGACATACAGTTGAATCATCGGGTCTATGTCTACAAATTCGTGGACCCGAGTTCAAAACCTAGAAACTTCCTATAAAAGATAAACAACAAATTAAGTATCATTATTAAAAATTATTCTAGACAAATAATAGAAGAATTAAACGCTTACATAAATTGCTATGTTTGCAACTGTGCCTCTGTGCGATTCACCCATTGTGAGAAGAGAAATTTTATCGGAGTAAATATTTGAAACAGTGGTTGTTGCAGATGAAAGAGTTGTTGTTGTTGAGGAAGAAGTGATTGTTGATGAGGAAAAAATGTGAGACTTGCTTTTCTATTTATAAGGTGTGACATGCAAAAGTATGAATGCATGGATAATGGTGATTGCATGCTCATGCCAAATGGATTGGTGCCCATGTGCAATTTTCACATGCTAGTGCCAATCAAAATGGTGCCTCCTAGGCTTGCATGCATGCTTCATCTTAACCTAGCCTGGCGCATGCACAACTCTACATGCTTAATTTAGAGGTCTGCATGGAAGACAAGCCTGGCTCCCATGTACAAGGGATACAAGCTAGCGCCAATTGGACTGGCGTTAGGGCTTGCATGATTGACACATGACTTCCCTCTAGCTTGCATGTTTGACACATCACTTCTGTATTGCT
The DNA here is from genome assembly GCF_024323335.1 of Lathyrus oleraceus. Taxonomy (NCBI): domain Eukaryota; kingdom Viridiplantae; phylum Streptophyta; class Magnoliopsida; order Fabales; family Fabaceae; genus Lathyrus; species Lathyrus oleraceus. The sequence continues at coordinate 89,527,487 of NC_066579.1, read as the reverse complement.
TGCATGCTTGACATATCACTTCCCTCTAGCTTTCATGCTTGACACATCACTTACCTATTTAAGTGTATTACTATCTACATCCAACAATCAACACAAATTCATCTGCACCCAAAAATTACTTTTCATCTGCACAAGAAATATTACAATGTCATATGCACAAAAATATACTATAAATGCTCACTGCAATGGTGAGACATATGAGTCTGATTTATACGGGTTTTGTTTTTGAAACACCGATACTATCTGAATTACGATCAAGAGAAATTCAAATTTCTTGCATTTGAAAAAACGAATTGAATCCTGCATAGGATATGGTCTTGTGTCACAGATCACATATCAAAATCCAAGTTTTTTTAGAACAGTCAATGCAAATTTTTCCCGCTGAAGGTACGGGACGATGAAGATGTTTAATACATGTTTGTTAGTCACGAACATGCTGATTGCAACTCTATTGAGTTATATATTACTCTTCAACCAAGTATACCATCTCAACAATCTTAGATAACTAATCAAGTTGAATCTAATGAATTTGATTCAGAAAACTCATATGACGCCAACCCAGAAGCAGAAGCAAAGGTCAATGTCGTTGATGAAGAAGAAGAAGAGACCGAGACACAGGTCGATCATATGTTGAATAACAACATTGAAGATGACGATCATCCAACACCATTACCTCTAAGTCATGTATATAATCCGCCTAAACATATGACAAACATGGATCTGCATGACGATGAAACATCCAACAATGTTTTTTATAACCCGTATCCAAGATCAGAGGGTGAGTTAAAAGTGGGAGACATGTGCCGCACTAAAGAAGAATGTGTGTGAGCTATCAAAAAATTTCACATGAATAACTCTGTTGATTTCACTATGAAACGCAGTGATTCGAGAAGGTATGTCATCGAATGTCATAACATCCTTCGCAAGTTTCGTTTGGCTGCGTCTCACAAAAAGAGAAGCGACTCTTGGGAGATAGCTTATATCGACCCACCTCACAGTTACATTGCAACTAATGTTGAACAAGATCACCTCAAATTAAGCGTTGGATTGATATGTCAAGACATTTTTCCGCTTGTTAACAAAGACCCATCAGTGAAGGTGAGTATATCTCATATTGTCACAAGATATAATTATACTCCATCTTACAAGAAAGCATGGATTGCGAGGACAAAGTTGTTTGAACATGTATTCGACAACTGGGAGGATTCATACGAAGAATTGCCACAATTTTTATGGGTCATAAAAACATACGTACCAGGAACTGTTGCAATTATGGAGACATTGCCAGCATTTACGCCACACGGAACCTATGTTGCTGGAAATAGAATCTTTCACCGCCTCTTTTGGGCGTTTTAACCGTGGATCAAAGGATTTGCATTCTATAAACCTATTATTCAAATTGATGGAACATTGTTATACGTAAAATACAATGGTACTTTGCTTATGGATGTTGCACAAGACGACAATAACATTTTCTTTCCCATTGCCTTTGCTTTGGTTAAAGGTGAAACCGTTGGTGGTTAGGGTTTCTTTCTTCGACATCTCAAAACACATGTTGCTCCACAAGTCAATCTCTGTTTGATTTTAGATAGGCATGCTGCCATTGAGAGTGCTTACAATAACCATGATAACGGATGACATGATCCTCCTTCTACCCATGTCTATTGCATTAGACATATCACAAAAAAATTCATGCATGCAATCAAAGATAAGAACCTTCACAAAAAAGTGGTGAATGTTGGGTATGCTCTAACTCAGTCGTCATTTCAATATTACTGTGATGAAATTAGATTGTCTAATGCAGATGTAGGAAGATGTGTGGATAACATACCAGTATAGCAGTCGACAAGGGCATTTAACAGAGGTTGTCGATGAGGCGACATGACAATAAACCTTGTGGAATGCATGAACGTCGTATTCAAAGGAATTAGAAATCTACCAATAACCGCTTTAGTCAGAACAACCTATTATAGGTTAACTTCTACCTTCGCAACCAGAGGTGAAAGATGGAGTGCAGTGTTAATGTCAGGTCAAATATTCAGTGAATGTTGTATGAAAGTGATGAAAGAGGAAAGTATCAAAGCTAGCACACATGCGGTTACAGTCTTCGACCGCCATAGGCAAAATTTCAGTGTACAGGAAATATTGGACCATAATGAGCGGAGGACAAATTTATCTTATGCTGTCAAACTAAACAAAAGTTGGTTGGATTGTGGAAAGTTCCAGGCCTTCCGTATTCCTTGCACCCATGTCATTGCGGCATACGCACATACTCACCAGAACACTTACAGACATCTATCTGATGTTTACAAGGCCATTACCGTCATGAATGTGTATAAAAGAAGCTTCTCAGTGCTACCAATGAAGGAATACTGGCCTCCATATGAAGGTGACATAGTTTGGCACAACGATGAGATGCAAAGAAATAAAAAAGGACGGCAAAAAAACATGCGTATTAGAACAAAAATGAATACGACTGATAAAATGATAAGACTATGTAGTATATGTCATCAACTAGAACACAATAAGAACAATTGTCCCAATCTAGGAGTTACATCTGCATCATAAGATAGTATCTCCTTTTAATTTTTGTAACCTTGGATTTTTATATATCATTATCTTTTTGTTACAGCAAGGTTAACAACAAACATCACTAAAACATAAGAAAAATTAAAACATAACATTTCTAACTGATTACAACAATCAAACTGATGTCATCTCGTCCAAACATCATTTTCCTAACATCCTTATCAGTTTTGATTCGTACCCAACCAAATATACTATCGAGTCATACTTCTATTTTTTCCCCTTATGGTATTTTTCCGTCTAACCAACGAACCAGCTCCCTCTTCAGTTGATAGAAACTACAAATGTTCAAGAAGAGCATCAACATCGAAGGTTTGTCTCTCAAATAAATCAATTTTCCATAGCGGCGACGAACACCAAACATATTTTCAATATGACGAAATGATATGTAGAAAAATGATTCACACAACACCTCTATTTATAACAAAAAGAATTCACTTTACACTAAGACGCCAGACCAATTGGCGTCTCCTCTTCCAAATAACACATGGGATCCAATTGGATTTGCAACACCATGTGCTATAGCCAATCCAATTGGAGCATCCACTTAATGTTTAAGGGTAGGCGCCAATTGTTCTGGCACCTATGCCCTACATTTTTTTTTAAACTGGGGTACTTTGGGAATTATTTTGAAAATTGGGTTATTTTGGATTATTTTTTTTGTAACACTGGGGTATTTGAGTAAAAAATTCTCAAGGTTCAAGTGGGGCTTGGACTTGATCAAGGTTGTTGAATGAAGATTCAAATCAGAGAGAGCAAAAAATCGATTGGTTGATGGGTAAATTAATATCGTTTTTAGTTTAGAGTTAAGGTGGAGAATTGTAGAAGAGTTCCTCCAAACCTTAAGTGATTAAGAAAAGGAAAACATATTTCAAGACATTTAGAAATCAAAGGCGTCTGAATCACTTAAAAGCAGTAAAAAGCTTGACGAGAGAAGTTGGATGTGAAGAAGACATCTTGTATCTAGTTTAGTTTTGATGAGGACAAGAACTATCAAAGAAGAAAAAGGACTAAAGGTGTCATGTACGTCAATGATGAAGAATAATCAAGAAGGTGGGGGCATTGTAACTCAAGAGAAGTTTTGAGAAAATTGATCATAAATAAGTTACTCATTACGATTCATGTTGTAATACTTTGAATGCTCACAATTTCATATTATACTTCATCTAAAATATTTTTACACCATTGTGCATGAAAACCTATGAAAGTCTTGCCTTAAAGAGCCAATTTCAATGCTGGAAGGAAAATTGTATTCAAATACATCCTTATGTATTCAAATACAAGTGTTGAAAGCAAGTTGTATTCATATACAACCTTGTGGTATTTGAATAGAAGTGGCATTTTTTCAAAAAATTGGAATGTTGTATTGTAGTATTCGAATACAAGATTGTTGTATTCGAATACAACATGAACCCGTGTTTTTTTTATGAAACACAATCATTGTTTTTATTGGTAATACTTCATAGAACATTTTATAACTTATACAATTATTAAAAAAGTTTTTTATTGGTCTATATATGGCATCATACACCCCAAAACAAAATTACCTCTTTCAAAAAACATTTTCATACAATTCAAAGACATTTTTCTAAGTGTTAATACAACTTCTAGTCTTGAAACTTTTTGCATAAATTTCATAGCATTCAAAAATTTCATTAAAATATTATGAAAAGTATATAAGTTTGGAGTATAAAATATAGAAAGAGGAGAACAAATTATTCAACTTTGAATGAATCCAAAAGTAATCTTATTCAAATTCATTTCAAAGTATTGTGTAACTTAGTCATCAAGTTTGTGGCGATAAGATGTTGTAAAAAGAAAGTAGGTTTCTTTCTTTTTGTTTATGTATTAGAAGGTTGTAAGGAATTATTGGTGAAGACTTTTACAAGGATATAATCATAGTGGAAAATCCTATAAGGAGTAGAAGGACTAGATGTACCCTTGGTTGATAATAGGAAATGTTAGACGATAGGCCAAGATCTAGAGAGAGAGAGAAAGAAGGGGGGGGGGGGGTGAATGGATCACAAGTTAAAAACATGAAACAAAATTGGTTTTGAAAAAATTTATAGCGTGGAGGCAAGTTTCAAAACTTTCCCAGATCAAATAATCGTCTAATTGAACCTACTATCGAAAAGCTCAGATATGTGTAAAGGTGTCAATGCAATGTTTATCTTCAATAAAAATACACACACAAAATTAAGTCAAGCAATTTGTCGAACACTTAGTGTGCGATCAACAATGTTTGGAATTTTATGTGGTGTTTATTGTTCTAGAAATCTAATCATAACCAAATGGTTTGTGATCTACACAACGCATTTAAAATTATGATCCAAACAATATTTATCAAATGATCAATGCAATCGATAAATTGCAAACCAAAAAACTAAAGAGACATGGAGGGAGAGAGAGAGAGAGAGAGAGAGAGAGAGAGAGAGCACAAGGATTTGTTTAGGAAGTTCCCCAATTGACATCGTTATGGGTACGCCTTCCCTCAATTCGAAATCGAACCCTACAAACCATAGGTTTGATGTTGACTCTACCACCTCCAAAACTCGATATCAATATTGATCAAGTAACCAACCATGCTACTTTAGTTCACCTGTTTTTGCTACTTCCTTGCAAGGCACCCCTTGTCCCAAAGCACCCGACTGAATTAATCCCAAACGCATGATCAAGCAACCAAAAATGTTGCTTTAATTCACTTATTCTTGCTACTTCCTTGCAAGGCGCCCCTTTTCCCAAGGCTTTGACCCGTTTGAATTAATCCCAAGTGCACGCTTATTGAAACCCAAGATTTGCCAACACGATCCTCCGTCTCACGCTACTCCCTTGCAAGGCACCCCTTGTCCTAATGCTTTCACTCGATCGGACCCAAATTGCACAATCTTGTGTAAAACCTTCAAACCCTAAGAGATATTGAAGGAAAACCCCAACTCAGTTTTCTGATTTGAATCCCTCAAAGTTCTCTACCCAATATTATCGGCACAACAAACCTAATTAAAGGTTATCAACCATAATCTATATGTCACCCAATCAAAAAATGATTATGTGTTGTTTGATCGTGTGTATGCATAGATGGAGTTGAAGATGATGAGAATGCTTTGAAATCCTGGATTGATGTAGGTTTTACTCACTCTATAAACCTTACTAAAGAATGATCAATGTATCAAGTATATATGTGTGTGAAAGTATGAAGCAAAGGACATGCAAAATGAAAATAGAAGAAATGCAAAAGTTCATGATTTTAGGTTAATATGTCGACCTATTAAAGCAATGTGTCGACCTATAAAGGTCTTAGGTCGACCTAAGACAGTTAGCACATGGACAAAGCCTACAGGCTTCAATATTCAAGCATGTGTGTCGACCTATGCAATTCATGTGTCGACCTATGATGAAGAAGATCTTCTATAGGTCGACCTAGGAAATCTATGTGTCGACCTATGCTGAAGAAAATCTTCTATAGGTCGACCTAAAGTTGTATGTGTCAATCTATGTAGTGTTTCTCACATAAAAACTTAATTTTTGATGAATAAAAGTCTTTTTTTGCTGCATGAATCCTTTCAAAATCATTTCCAATCATGTTGACATGCTACCTAATACTAAAATGCACAATGCACGCCTAGAATCAGTTGGTACCGTCCAATATACAAAAACGCTAAAGTTTCTCCTAGTTTTGACATCATTCAAAACACATCTAAACGGAAATTTGCACTCACATAGACCCCTTTTTTATGATGGCAAGACTTGAGACGATGTGTTTCTTCATGAAAACCTCCCCCTGAGTGTGTGCATCATAGATTCATATACTTCTCCCCCTTTGATAACATCAAAAAGAGACAAAGTAAACTATTAGTAGTATCACATAACCAATATAGAATACATAGGCAATTGCAAAGATAAGAGTATCAATATGATAACACTCACATAGAATGGTTTTCATATCGAAAGAGAATGCCTAAACATAAAAATGAGCAAATAACGCAAAAATTAGAACATAATTGCCACAACTTATTCCAAATAACATAGCACAAACATAAAAAACTAATGATACAATATAATAAAAAACTCTTGAGTTGCTACAAAAGCGACACAATTATGTGACATATGCCTTTGGTGCTCCCGAAATGTTGCACATGCATGTACTCTAGCAAGGCGATATATGATTTTATCACCACTCAAACCAAAAATAGAGATTTTATCATAACAATGACATGAAAAAAGAATTTTGCTAACATTATAACATGTTCAACCATATTTCATACAAAAATACATAACAAGCCAATGCACCAAGAACATATTTCAAGCATATAGAAGGAATAACACAAAATCACTATAAGCATATAATTGACATACATCAATAGAAATTTTAGAAGAGAACATCCATGAACTACTTTATACATCACGAATATCATTAATTTGGAACATAAACAACATTGCAAAAGTAAAAGCTTACTTACAAAAGAAAAAGGAAAATGGAACAATACTGCCTCGCTTATAAGTTGATGAAGGATGCACTCTTATGTAATAGAACTTCCAAGGAAAAGTTAGAGTAAAAGTATATAAAGTGAATCCAACAAAACATATTCTAGGAAATATTTGAGATATCAAGGACCCCTAATTCCCTTCGAATGTTGAAAAATGGTTCGGTCGCAAGAGGTTTTGTAAAAAATATCCGCAAGTTTATTTTTATTATCAACGTGCTTAAATAAGACGTCTCCTTTTTTAACATGGTCACGTAGGAAGTGGTGATGAATCTCAATATGATTAGTGCAAGATATTTGATGTAGATGCAGTAAGATATAAAAGAGAACCAATCATACCTCTATATTTCTTGACACCTACATCCTTACTATTTTCATTCTTTTCCAAGTTTCCATTTGTGGTCATAGGAGTGTAAATAGACTTTGCATCTTCCATGCCAAATCTCTTTAGCAATTCATTGTAATATTTGGTTTGACACACAAATGACCCTTCATTGAGTTGTTTGATTTGAATACCAAGGAAGTAATTCAAATCCCTCATAAGGCTCGTCTCAAACTCACCCTTCATAGGCTTAGAAAAATCCTCTAGAGTTTGCATGTTAGTAGATCCAAAAATAATATCATCGGCATAAACTTGAACTTTTTGAAGCCAACATAAGCTATGAAAAAATAACTAGGTAAAAGAAAGAACTTCCATACAAAGTGTAAGTTGAAAAGACATTACCTCACCGTACGAATGAAGGAGGATGCACATGAAATACACAAGGAACTTTAGAACGAAAGTTTAAATAAATGCAAAATGTGCCACAAACTCTTTAGAAAACAATGATCTTACCACTTTTCTTTGTCTCAAAGTACTTAAAAGTATGATTAATAATGTATCCAAGAGGATTATTAATTTGATGATCATTGGAGATTCTCCAAGTCAAAAGAATATCGTCCACTATAGTTGTACTTTCAACCTTCCCCTTTTCACAATTGTTATTTTCTTCTTTCTCTTGTTCCACCGTTTTAGGCTTATCAATTTCTTTTTCGGTTTCTTTGAGAATGTCTTGTGAAGATATACCTATATTATGAAAAGAAACACCTATACCAAAACTTCTCGGATAAAATATTAATAGTAATCAACACGTATTTACCAATTAAAGAACACTTGATGTTGATTCCTTTTGGTTACACGACCCTTCTTCCTTGCCATAAAGTCAATAAAATAGGGAGATGTAACACGTCACATGTCTTGAGCATCCACAAACAAGATCTCATACTCTCTTCAGAGAACCAAGACACGTATCCTGTAAAATCAACAACAAGTTCTAGGTACCCAACCTTCATTGGGTCCTTGGGGGTGAGTGAAAATGAGGTTGCATTTGGGCAACCATTGAAAGTCTCCTTTAGGAACTAAACGTTTCCTAAATTTGCATTTTTCAATAGTATGACCTTTCTTGCACTCTCCCAAGTACCATATGCTCTTCTAATCTTAGTACATTTCGGTCCATAATGACCAAACTCTTCACAACTATAGCACAAACTTCTAAGTTTACATTTCTTGTTCTTATCTTCTCTTGAGGCTTTTTCTACCCTTCCAAACTTGGTTAAGTTCTTGTTGGAGTTCTTGACTCCATTCTTCCTTATATACCTTTGGTATCATTTAAAAAATAACACCAAATCATCATCATCATCATCAGAATTCTTGTCATCCCTTTCTTCATAATCACTTTGCTCATTCTTTGAGGACTTTGAGCTTGAAGTCTTTAGAGAAATATACTTCCTCACTTCCTCCTTGCCTTTACCTTTCTCCGTCTTCATCTCCTTTTCAAACTTCTTTTCATGTTTTTCCAAGCAAGCGAGTTCTTGCTCATGTTCTTCCAACTCTCCGAACAAAGTAGTGAGATAAAGTACCCTAAGATCATTCGCATCTTTGATTGCGATGACCTTGGGTTTCCATTCCCTATTAAGACAATTCAAAACCTTATTAGTAGCAATATCATTTTAAATAGGCTTACCTAGAGCATTCAGTTGATTAATAAGATATGTGAATCTCTTTTGCATGTCGGGAATGGTTTTACCATGCTTCATACGAAAAAGTTCAAACTATTGATTCAATATGTTGATCCTAGCTTGTTTGACCTTATCAGTTCCCTCATGGACAACTTCTAATGCGTCCCACGTAGCTTTGGCGGTTTCATAATGGGAAACACAATAATACTCATCAACACCTAAAGAGGATATGAGAATATTTTGTGCCTTCCAATCATGTCACCACAACTTCCTATCATTATCATTCCATTGACCTTCCAGTTTTTTTACGATGATGCCTTCACCATTGGTCATATTAATTTTGTTAAGACAATTCATGATAGCGTCCCATACACCCTTATCAACGGATTTGATATGGATACTCATACAAGCTTTCCAATAGGCATAATTCTCATTGGTAAAATAAGTGCTCTATTATATACGCCCTTTAGGTTCGATAGCCATTATCTAGTAAGCAAAATTTAAGCACGGAATCACCCGGAGCTCTTGATACTACTTGTTAGACTATAGGCCAAGATATAGAAGGGGGTGAATAGATCACAAGTTAAAAACATGAACCAAAATTGGTTTTGAAAAAATTTAGAGTGTGGAAGTAAATTCCAAAATTTTCCCAGATCAAATAATCGTCTCACCGAACCTACTATCGAAAAGCTCAGATATGTGTAGAGGTGTCAATGCAATGATAATAATACACAAGTCAATCAACAATAACTAATCACGACTTTTTAAATATAATAAAATAGGAAAAGTCTATCTCCAATGAAAATACACAAAAAAAATTAAGTCAAGCAATTTATCGAACACTTAGTGTTTGATCAATAATGTTTAGAATTTTACGTGGTGTTTTTTGTTCCATAAATCCAATCACAACCAAATGGGATAGAGAGAGATAGAGAGAGATAGAGAGAGGGAGTACATAAGGATCTGTTTAGAAATTTACCTAATCCACCTTGCTATGGGTACGTCTTCCCTCTATTCCAGTTTGAATTGAGATGTTATAATAAATCTTACATTACAAAATATGTGTATACAAAATATGGAGAAATTGAACCCTAAAACCCTAGGTTTCATGTTGACTCTACCACCTTCAAAACCTTTGATCAATCTTGATTAAGTAACCAACCATGCCGCTTAAACTCTCCCGTTGTTGCTACTTCCTTGCAAGGCACGCCTTGTCCCAAGGCTTTCACTCGGATGAATTAGTCCCAAGCACATGATTAAGCAACCAATAATGCCGCTTCAATTCACCTGTTCTTGGTGTTTCCTTACAAGGCACCCCTTGTCCCAATGCTTTCACTCGATTGAATTAATCCCAAGCGTACACTTGTTGAAACCCAATATTTGCCAACACGATCCATTGTCTCACGCTACGCCATTGCAAGGCACCCATTCTCCCAAGGCTTTCACTTGACCAAATCTGAATTGCACAATCTTGTCCGAAACCTTCAAACCCTAAGAAATCTTAAAGGAAAACCCCAACTTGGTTTTCTGATTTAAATCCCTTAAAGTTCTCAACCCAATATTCTCGGTACAACAAACCTAATTAGACGTTATCAACCCTAATCTAGATGACACCCAATCAAAAAATGATTATGTGTAATTTAATTGTGTGTATGTATAGATGGAGTTGAAGATGATGAGAATGCTTTGAAATCCTAAATTCATGTAGGTTTTACTCACTCTAGAAACCTTACTCGAGAATGATGCATGTATCAAGTATATATGTGTATGAAAGTATAAAGTAAAGGACATGCAAAAGGAAAATAAAATAAATGCAAAAATTCAGGATTTTAGGTTAATATGTCGACCTATTAAAGCAATGTGTCGACCTATAAAGGTCTTAAGTCGACTTAAGACAATCAACACATGGATGAAGCCTACAGACTTCAATATTGAAGCATATGTGTCGAAGCATGCAATATATGTGTCACCTATGCTGAATAAAATCTTCTATAGGTCGACTTATGCAATCTATGTGTCGACCAATGCTGAAGAAAATCTTTTATATGTCGACCTAAAGTCATATGTGTCGACCTATGTAGTGTTTTTCACATAAAAATGCAATTTTTGATGCATAAAATTCTTATCTTGATGCATGAATCTTGTCTAAATCATTTCCAATCATGCTGACATGTTACCTAATGCTAAAATGCATAATACACACCTAGAATCAGTTGATATCGTCCAATGTACAAAAATACTAAAGTTTCTCCTAGTTTTGACATCATTCAAAACATATCTCCGGAAAGTTGCACTCACATGAAGTATTATAATTCTCTTGTGTTATTTATCTTTATGCCTTTAAAATTTTGCTCTTTACGTTCATTTTAAAGTGGCATTCAATCATTCTTTTCCAATAAAATTATAAGTTAAGAAAGTTTGCACAAAATAAAAAAAAATCTAGAAATACAAATTCACCCACTCTTAGATTTCCTTTCATAGTTAGATTTGGTATCTGAGCAAGCTTTAGGTAACTTGCTCCTGGATCCGAGTTAAAATGGCTTCCGCAAAACTTTTCTTTGAAGAAGGCAATAGAGGTGATAGACCACCAAGGTTCACTTGTGAATGTTATGACTTTTGGGAGATTAGAATGCAAATGTTTCTAGAATTACAAGGGGTAGAAGTTTAGAAATTCGTGAAAAATGCTCCCTACATTCCTATTGTACTTGTTGAAGGTGTAAGTCAACCAAAACCTAAAGATACATGGAATGTTGATGATAAAAAGAAAGTTTTATATGATAAGAAATCCAAAAACATAATAGCATCTTACTTAGGGTTGGATGAATTCTTTAGGGTGTATAATTGTCAAACCACTAAAAAAATTTGGGATACCTTGAAGATCACATCAGAAGGTATGGAAGCACTCTCTCTTAAGAATATGCTACGTTTATAATGCAACTAGGAGAAAAGATACTAAATTTGAAAGAAAAAAAAAGGTTCACTCAATTGACAAACCATTTTATCGTTCTTAGAAAAACTTTCACCAATAATGAATTAAATCTAAAGATACTTAGATCCTAACAAGGACATGGAAACCAAAAGTGATCGCCACTTGTGAAAAGAAAATGTTATCCAGTATGACATTGGCCTCATTGTTTGGTACAAAAACACAAATTGTAACTTTGTAGAATCAAATAACATGAAGAGCATGAAAATAAATATAAAATTTTTTTTTTAAAAGAAGAATCAAAACTAAGTGATTAAGGTGATGATTCAGATGAAGATGAAAACATAAGTTTACTTGTTAAGAAGTTCGAAAAATTCTTAAAGAAGGCTAAAATTATGAAATTTGGTCAAAGTAAAAAAATTTCGAAGAGGAAGGAAACATATACTCCAATTCAAAATTTTACGTGTTTTCAATGTGGTAAACAAGGAAATATCAATGACGGTTGCCCATATCTCCAAAATAAGAATGGATTGAAAGGAAAGAAGAATAAGATATCAAAGAAAGCTTACATTTCACGGGAAGATAATGAAGTAAGTTCATCATCGGATTTGGATAATGAATAACAAGCAAATTACTCCTTGATGGTCTCAAATCATTCCTACTATGAAGATAAAGAGGTTAGTAAATTTGAGTATAATAATAAGCTTTCTTATGATAAATTACAAAATTCATTTCTTAAATTACATGTTGAATGTTTAACTATTCATAAAACATGTAAAGCTAATAATTTCATTCATATAAAGTAAAGTTAATAACATGCAATTGGAATTAGAAAATTTTAAAAGTTCAACATGTAATAAATGTAATTCTTTTGAATTAAATATTGTTGAATTGAATCAAGTGATAAAGAAAAATGTAAAAGGCTAACTTGGTTTAGAAAGTGTTCTAAGCAATAAAGGATATACAAATGATATAAGTCGTCTTTGATATTACAAATTTGATAAACCTAGTTCAAGTAAGAATATTTTTGTAAAGTCTAGAAATGCTTACAACAATATTCAATCCAAGAAGGTGCAAGATAACCTTCAACCAAAAATGACTTATGTAAAAATGATTGATATAATTCTAAAGTAAATAAGTCTTTCAATAAATTCTCTTTATTTTATTGTAATTGTAAAAGCCATACCCCAAATGCTCACTATACGAGAAATTGTGGTGTTCCAAGGGAAAAGTATATTTGGATAAATAAATGAACTAACCCACAAGGACCCAAAGCACATTGGATACCTAACAAATTTTAATTTGTTTTATGAAAATACTTAAAAGCCATAACCAACAAATGGAGTATTGTTGTCGGATGCTCCAATCACATGACTGGAGACAAATCAAAATTTTCATATTTGACTTTAAGTCTAAAGGATTTGTCACTTATGGAGATAACAATAAAGGGAGATTCTTGGTATTGGAAAACAAGGTATGTGTAGCGGGGTATTCGTTACCATTAGAGATATTGACTAAATCCAAGGTAAACCATACAAGTCGAGTCGCCACCGCACTTCTATTTATCCAAAGGAATGGATAGAAAGCGAACAAAAATCTAAAAGTTTTATCGAATCAAAAACTAGTAAAAATGTCAGAGATCTGGGTAAGAGGGTTGGTTATGCAATGGGAAGGTTTTAAGCACCCAAAACATCCTAGGTACTCCTAGGGAGCCCTTTTCATAAGTGTTGTTCTAGTCTAAAGGGTGTAGGTATATCTAAAGTACTATTTACTAAAAGGAAGGTTAAAAGAAAATGACTCGCAAGGATGTCTCATCCACTGCCTACGTATCTCATCTGAGTATGAGAATTAGAGTCTTCGTAGCTCGACTACCTATGGGTTAAAGAGAAGTGTGCTCGGTAAGACGTCGCATCTTATGCCTACGTATCTCATCTGGAATGAAAATCAGAGCAAAACGTAGTTCGGCTAACTACGGGAACAAGGGTCTCGATTGCAACTAGGGCAAGGGAAAGGGACGGTCTCGATCGCAACGAGGGCGAGAGAAAAGAATCGCAGCAAGGGCGAAAGCAAGCAAGGATTAGTTGTTAGTCGTCAATCAAACTCGGCAAGACATAGCGTCTTGTGCCTACGTATCTAATCTGAACATGAGAATCATAGTTGTCATAGTTTGGCTAACTAGGGGTTAAGGATTGCCATCTGAACATGGACTTACAAAAGAGGACACCAGCTGTGTCAAAGGAGGGTGGGCAGTGTGTTCAACGTCCTAGCAGTAGGTGTCGTAGCTCGCTGAATCGAGTCTTAGGCAGTTACCTCTTTGTAATAGAACGGACTGACATGCCACAAGATCGGAGACGCACGGAAGGTCTAAAAAGTGGGGAAGCTATGCCCTAGAGTTGTCATGCAATATGGACCTATGTGTTAGGATTTACAAAGGGGAACATCTACCTAATGTTAGCATGCAAAGAATAGGAGAATTCTACCTATGTTATCATACAAAGGGTTCTACTTAATGGGTGCTACCTAAACGGAATAAGAGTCGACGGATGGAGCGCGAAGAGGAGTTACGGATAAGGGTAGATGGCGATGCCAGAGGCAATCGACTTACAGGTAGACGGTGATGCCTGAGGCAATCGACTTACAAGAGGATGGATGAATGCATGCTGGTTCTATTAAGTTTTGAAAATGATTACTCGACGTTGGATCGAGCTTTTGATCTTATTTTGAAATGGTTATCGGATGTTCGTTTTAATTCTTGTATTAACAGGTGACTAAAGAAATAAAGAAATAAATATTATACACTTTATGGGAGAGGGATACATTTGTTATGAATGGGGATTGTTCATGGCAAATAAACAATGAGAATATATGCCTCATACATCATACAAGTAGGCAACAGTTATCAATCAGATCGGATAAATAAACAATATGTAATCAAATCAAAGAATCAAATAATGGAGCATTTAAACAATGCATGGGAGTATGAACATGTTAAATAATCAAGCAATAGAAAGCATGAATGAGAGAAACAAGTATAAAAGATAACAGATGAATCAAACAGATGAAAATATGCACACGAAGGGTCCACTGAAAAATTTAATCAGGAAATGAGGTAAGGACCAAATAAAATCAAGGTAAAAGGCCTGTAATACATGACATATGAGATGAACAAGGGAGGATCAAAAGATCTCTTCAATTTCCATAAGCAATCCCTAAGTTAAACATCAATCATAAGGAAGTCAACTGAAAATTCAAGTCAATTTAAAAAATAACAAATAAATAGCAAATTAATCAAGAAAATTATGAAAACTAAATAAGGTGGGGTCAGGACATCATCATCCCCCAAAAATATTTTAAAAATAACGAAAATTGGTACATAAATTAATTAAAATAAAGCCGAGGTCAAACCAAAAGTCAATTAAAGAGAGTAGGTTATAAATAAATCAACAATAAATAGTAAATTAATCAATAAAATTATGAAAAATTAAACTAAATAAGGTGGGGTTAGGACATTATCATCTCCCAAAAATATTTTAAAAATAACCAAAATTGGTACATAAATTAATTAAAATAAAACCGAGGTCAAACCAAAAGTCAATTAATGAGACTAGGTTAGAAATAAATCAAGAATAAATATTAAATTAATCAAGAAAATTATGAAAAATTAAACTAACTAAGGTGAGGTCAGGACATCGTAATACCCCAAAAAGATTTTAAAAATAATGAAAATTGGTACATAAATTAATTAAAATAAAACCGAAGTCAAACCAAAAGTCAATTAATGAGACTAGGTTAGAAATAAATCAAGAATAAATAGTAAATTAATCAAGAAAATTATTAAAAATTAAACGAAATAAGGTGGGGCCAGGACATCATCATCCCCCAAAAAGAATTTAAAAATAATGAAAATTGGCACATGAATTAACTAAAATAAAACAGAAGTCAAATTAAAAGTCAACCAACCAAACTAGGTCAAAAATAAATCCAAAATAAATTGAAAATGTGAAATAAAACTCCAAGAAAAGGTCAGGTTGACCATTAGACAGTGGTCAACCTTCATCCCAAAAATCAAATGCTAACAATAATTTTAAATCATAAAAATAAAATCAATAAAAAAAGTGTGTTAAAATGGACCATTTAGAATAAATAATTAAAATAAAATACTAATATTAAAAAAATACGAAAATAAAAATTATATAAAATTAAATAAAACATTAATAAAAGTGAAAAATATTTTTGGGTAATTTTATGGACGAAGAAAATATTTTAAATAAGAAAAAGAAAGATGAAGATGGAAGGATTAATGGTGATGAGCACGGTAAGCAAGCGTAGATATATCAAAACATGGTCATGGAAGAGATGACTACCTAATGAAAAATAGAAGTGGAATGGAATCTGATATGTGATGAAGCTTTGCCTCCTTGCCACGAAATTCCAATGCTCCTTTAGGGTTAGGGTTTCAGCTTCTTAAATAGGATGGATTAGGTGTTCTCATTGGCTTTTTTAATAAGTGATTTATCCATAAGAATAAAAGTGTGAAGTGAGGTGTAAAATGTTGTTATTTTGGGCCAAACTTAAGTGAATGGATGTCCAATGAATGGCGAAAAGAGGTAAAAAAACGTGACTGGTTTGTGCAGCATGCTTAGAAAATCTGATTGGGCCAGCCAGACCCAAAATCTGCCTAGAAAATCAAGTCATGGTGCCCACTTTAAATGAATGTATCTCTCAAACCATGGATCCAAATGAGATGATTCCAAAAGGATGTGAAATAGGACATGGCAAGGTACAATTGTTGTGAAGAAATTATTTTCAAATAATGCCTTGAAGTTCAAGAAAACTGGCCAAGAAGTCTTGACAAATTTTGAAGATTTTGGACTTAGAAAATTTTCTAAGTGTCCTAAAAAAATGTCTCACTTTGACTAAGCATAACTTTCTAAATTCTAATCCAAATGGAGCAAACTTTATATCTCTAGAAAGCTTGGAACAAGAGGAACAACTTTCATTTTGAAGAAATTTTCAAATGGAGATTTTATCTTGATGCAAAATGGGCTTAAAGTGAGTGCAACGATCATGAAAACTTGCCCTAAATGGAAAGTCAACCATTTCCAAATTAAGTAACTTTTCCAATTCCTGATTAAATGATGAATCCATGATCCAACCTTGATCAAATTTCACATGTAGGATCCCCTAGGCATGGATTTTGAGATTCCACTCTCAAAATGTCAGGAGTTGACTTTTCTGGCCCCACAGTTGACTTTTCCCAAACAGTTTGATTCGCGATTCCATTGATCAATTGAAGCACTTCTAGCTCAAATAAAGAGCTGTTTTTTTGTATGTAGACCCTTGTGGACATACGAAGGGCCATGGAAAAGAGTTTCACCCAAATAATCAGAAATAAACTGAATTTATACCAAACCCTAGTTTTAGGGCAAAATGATCAGGAACTGATTGCACTGATTGCCAATGGATCTTTCTGAGATAATTGTGAATCTTCCTAGGCCAAGATGCCTCTCTAATCATGACATGGATGAGCTCCTCTACTTCCAACCAAACATTGTCTATTGCAGGTAGCCATGAAACCCTAATTTCTGATTAAATCCAGATGAACACTCTGATAGCTTTGAATCCTTCACTGATGAACTGAGGATCATAATAAGATACTTGGACCCCCCTGAGACCCTTGAGACTTGTATACTTAGAAAATAAAGTCCAATTCTCAATCTTGCTTTGTGTGGGCTCCTTCTGTTAAGGAGTGATCGATCAAAACCTGATCTCCATGTCACTAATGCAGTATGCAGTGAGTATGACCTAATATGATGCTAATGAAGTGTAAAACATAATCCCATGCTTCCAAGAAAAATGAAGGGTAAATTTTGGGGTATTACAGCTGCCCCTATTCAATCAACTGGAAACTCGAAAGGAAGATAGTAACAGCTTTCGCACTTTCGAGGTATCAAGGGATTGAATACGATAAAAGCCCGAAAATTTACACTGAAGTGAAAAAAATGAAGTAGTGATGCTTGTCAGGATCGGAAAAGAGGTAGTCTTGAACAAAGAATCCGTCTGGTATAATGAGAGTCGATCCGAGCACCGAAAAAAGAAAGTGTTAGCATGAATACCAAAATAAATGGTAACACAGGAATAACCACGACCTAAATGCCGCTCGTCAATCTGAATACTGGAAATGACTTCGATCTGAGCATCGGAAGATACGAGATTATCGAACATCGGTCTGAACACCGGGAAACTGGCCTGAGCGTCACTTCGGTCTAAATACCGGAAAACTGGCCTGAATGCCACAAGTTGCATCGACCTGAATGTCGGAAACTTCTTCGATCTGAACATTGGAAAACTGGCCTGAATGCCACAAGTTGCATCGACCTGAACGTCGGAAACTTCTTCGATCTGAACATCGGAAAACTGGCCTGAATGCCACTTCGGTCTGAATACCGGAAAACTGTCCTGAATGCCACAAGTTGCGTCGACCTGAACGTCGGAAACTTCTTCGATCTGAACATCGGAAAACTGACCTGAATGCCACTTCGGTCTGAATACCGGGAAACTTGGCCTGAATGCCACAAGTTGCGTCGACCTGAATGTCGGAAACTTCTTCGATCTGAACATTGGAAAACTGGCATGAATGCCACTTCGGTATGAATACCGGAAACTTGGCCTGAATGCCACAAGTTGCGTCGACCTGAACGTCGGAAACTTCTTCGATTTGAACATTGAAAAACTGGCCTGAATGCCACTTCTGTCTGAATACCAGAAACTTGGCCTGAATGCCACAAGTTGTGTTGACCTGAACGTCGGAAACTTCTTCGATCTGAACATCAGAAAACTGGCATGAATGCCACTTCGGTCTGAATACCGGAAACTTGGCCTGAATGCCACATGTTGCGTCGACCTGAACGTCGAAAACTTCTTCGATCTGAACATCGGAAAACTGGCCTGAATGCCACTTCGGTCTGAATACCGGAAACTTTCATGCCTGTCAGCATCGGCAGAAATAGGGAAAATGATAATTGAGGCGGCGCGTGGGCCAACGACCCTTGCTGGGAATAATAAAGATAAGTCATGAACAATCTTCAGTCTGAGTACTGGAAACAACTTATGGCTTATCACTTGGGATACCGAGAATGCCTTATGCTTTACATGCGTATGTTTGAATTTTTCAATGGCGTAATGCTCCATGAAAATGGAAATGCTACGCAATTTGGGAGGATGCAATGCAATATGATTCTACATGCAGGGATGCGAAATGCTTGATTAGAGAGAACGCCAAGTTGAGGCAAGGAATTCTGCTGGGGAAATGATCACAATCTTCTGGACCCTGGCAATGTTGTTGGAGATACACAGCACAATGAACTCTGTGGGGAAATTACCGGTCACGCATTGTTCTGGCAATAACAAAATACCGAGACTCTGACTGGGGAGAGAATGGCACTGAAAGCTTACTGCTGAGGAGAACGACAGTGGTTCTGGCAACCATAATCTGCGAGAGACGACTCAGCAAGGGAAGCAAACACCAATACGGTACCGAGATTCTGTTTCAAGGAAAGAGACCATGAATCTAGCGTCGAGATCATCGATCTGACATCGAACTCTGAGGAGCAGCCGCTTCTGCTGGGAAGATACAGTCTGGCACTGTCAACTCCGCTGGGGATATACCGTCTGGCACTATCAACTCTACTGGGGCGTGTATAGTCTGAAACACATGCTTGGGGAAGTACGGTAGTGAGAACATGCTGGGGATTGAAGAATCCAATGCTTGGACCAACTTTGCAGGGATAAGATACCAAATACCAACCGTTAAGGAAAAACATCCGCGATCATCTGCCGGGACTTTAAGGAAATTCCCCGAGTGTTCCTGTTCTGAATAGATGATCCAAAGCACTTAAAATTTACAACAATTTTAAATGTTTATTAAGCATGTACCTGTAAAGCTCCTATGTTTCATGATGCAATGTT
Source organism: Lathyrus oleraceus (assembly GCF_024323335.1). Classification (NCBI taxonomy): domain Eukaryota; kingdom Viridiplantae; phylum Streptophyta; class Magnoliopsida; order Fabales; family Fabaceae; genus Lathyrus; species Lathyrus oleraceus. The sequence goes on along the minus strand of NC_066579.1, from coordinate 89,507,528 downwards.
TATCAAAAATTCGGACGTCATTTTTGCAAACAAAACAGTAAAAAGAAAATGAAACAGAGATATACTGAATAACATGATTTTATTGATTGAATGACCTCTGAATAGGCATTTACATCATGAAGCAATCCCTGGAAAGAGGTAATTGCACAAAAGATAAAAACAAAAATTAATCTGATGGCAATGTGAAATGGATTTCTATCGGGTTCCAATCCTGCTATGACTCGCTCGTCTTCAAGATCCTCCACATGATCAGCTTTCTGAAAAAAATGATTGGATTGTTTCCTCTTCTTCGGAAGTTTCCAGTTATCGACACGAGATGAGATTCAGAACCACTCAGAACGCAATCATTCGCTTAATCCCTAACTTTTGCCTAGATCGTCCTTTCGGGTTTTCAATCCACCGGGATACCCATTTTTGCCTAAGTTGCCTTTTCAGGTTTTCAACTTACCGGGTGTATAATCTTTTCATTTTGAAATCCCTAACTTTTTCCCGAACCTTTTTTTCATTTCTTGGTTCGTCGGGATGCCCATTTTTTTGCCCTGACTATTCTTTTTATTGTCCAGCGGGTCTATTTTATGCGAAGTATTTTTTAACTGCGTCTGAGTTCACAGGGGAAGTGAAGTCTTCACCATCCATAGTTGTAAGCATTAAGGCCCCACCATCAAAAATCTTGGTGACGATATACGGTCCATCATAATTAGGAGTCCACTTGCCCCTGTGATCTGTATAAGGAAGAAGTATCCTTTTCAACACCAAATCTCCGACTTGGAAGCATCGAGGACGCACTTTCTGATCAAAGGCTCTCTTCATCCGACTCTGATACAATTGCCCATGACAAATGGCTGCCATTCGCTTCTCTTTGATAAAACTCAACTCATCGAACCTTGTCTGAATCCATTCAGCTTCGTCTAACTTGACATTCAACATGACTCTTAGAGAAGGAATCTCCACTTTAAAAGGTAGGACTGCTTCCATACCATACACGAGGGACTAAGGGGTTGCCCCGGTCGATGTACGTACTGAAGTATGGTACCCATGCAAGGCGAAGGGTAGCATCTCATGCCAATCTTTGTACGTAACGACCATCTTCTGCACAATCTTCTTTATGTTCTTATTTGCTGCCTCAACAACACCGTTCATCTTAGGACGATAAGGGGAAGAGTTGTGATGTTGAATGTTGAAGTTCTTGCACAACTCTTTCATCATTTTTTTATTGAGATTAGAACCATTATCAGTAATGATTCTTTCGGGAATCCCATAACGACAAATGATTTCTTTCTTGATGAATCGGGCAACCACATGTCTGGTGACCTTCGTAAATGACGCTGCTTCGACCCACTTGGTGAAATAGTCGATGGCAACAAGGATGAAGCGATGCCCATTGGAAGCAGTCGGCTCAATCTTTCCAATCATATCAATGCCCCACATAGCAAACGACAACGGTGAAGACATCACATTCAGAGGATTTGGCGGCACATGCACCTTATCAGCATAAATCTGGCATTTATGACACTTCCGAGCATATTTGAAACAATCAGATTCCATGGTATTCCAGTAATAACCCGCTCTCAACAATTTCTTAGCCATTGCATGTCCGCCGGCATGAGTACCGAAGGAGCCTTCATGAACTTCCTGCATTAACATGTCTGCTTCGTGTCTATCCACGCATCTGAGCAAAAACATGTCGAAGTTCCTCTTATACAACACATCGTCTTTGTTCAAGAAGAAACTGCCTGTCAATCTTCTCAAAGTCTTTCTATCATTGTTGGATGTCCCTGCAGGGTACTCTTGATTCTTCAGAAAGCACTTGATGTCGTGGTACCAAGGCTTGTCATCAACTACCAATTCAGCAGCAAACACATACGCGGCCCTATCAAGGCGCATAACATCAATCTTGGGAACATAGTTCCACCGAATCACCTTGATCATGGAGGACAGAGTAGCAAGAGCATCTGCCATCTGGTTCTCATCACGAGGTATATGATACAGCCTTACTATTGTAAAGAAAGTCAACAGTCTTCTCGTGTAGTCTCTGTAGGGGACCAGATTAGGCTGGAGAGTATTCCAATCACCATTCACTTGATTGATCACTAGAGCTGAATCTCCGAAGATGTCCAGAGTCTTGATTCTCAAATCAATGGCTTGTCCGATACCCAAGATACAAGCTTCATACTCAGCTTCATTATTGGTGCACTCAAAAGTCAGACGAGCAGTGAAAGGCATGTGGGAACCTCTCGGAGTGGTAATAACAGCACCAATTCCACTTCCCTTGGCATTGACGGCCCTATCAAACATTAAAGTCCACTTTTCATCTGGATCAGGTCCCTCCTCAACAACTGGCTCTTCACAGTCTTTCACCTTGAGGAACATGATATCTTCATCCGGAAAATCAAACTTCATCGGCTCATAATAATCAATCGGCTGCTGAGCAAGATAGTCTGACAGAATACTCCCTTTGATGGCTTTCTGGGATGTATACTGGATGTCGTACTCTATCAGTACCATTTGCCAACGAGCAACCCTTCAGGTGAGAGCTGGCTTCTCAAATATATACTTGATTGGATCCATTTTGGAGATCAGTAAGGTCATGTGAGTCAGCATGTATTGTCTCAATCGCTTAGCCGCCCATGCAAGTGCACAACATGTATTTTCAAGCATTGAGTATCTCGACTCGCAATCTGTGAATTTTTTACTCAGGTAGTAGATGGCATGCTCTTTCCTACCTGTCTCGTCGTGTTGACCGAGAGCATAACCCATGGAATTATCAAGTACTGTCAAATACATAATCAGCGGTCTCCCTGGGACTAGAGGCATAAGGATTGGAGGATTATGAAAATACTCTTTTATCTTCTCGAAAGCCCTTTGGCAATCATCATTCCACCTGATGGCCTGATCTTTTCTCAACAATTTGAATATTGGCTCACACGTGGTTGTTAGGTGAGAGATGAACCTTGCAATGTAGTTCAACCTTCCTAAGAAACCACGGACTTGTTTTTTCTGTTCTTGGCTCAGGCATTTATTGTATCGCTTTCACTTTGGCTGGATCCACCTCAATCCCTTTTTCACTAACAATAAAACCCAACAGTTTTCCAGATCTCACCCCGAAAGTACACTTGTTCGGATTAAGCCTCAGCTTGAATTTCCTCAAACGCTCAAACAGTTTCTGCAAATTCACCAGATGTTCTTCTTCCGTCTGAGATTTGGCAATCATATCATCAACATAAACCTCGATTTCATGATGAATCATATCATGGAAAAGAGTTACCATAGCTCGTTGATATTGTCGCAACCTGAAAAAAAATCAGAGAGCGAAAAAACAACCGGCGAAAAAGAAATGACAGAAGAGTCGCCACCGTGCGTTATTTATCCCAAGGGAGGGAAAGGAAACGCTCGAAGTAAACCTGGGAAAAGGAAAGGAAAAGAAAAGGTCTCGCAACCAAATCTCAGGTTCGGGAGTCGATTATGCGAAGGGAAGGTATTAGCACCCCTACGCATCCGTAGTACTCTACGGGATCCACTTTTGTTGTTCTTGTCTAAAGGGTGTGGATTTATCTAATGTACTATTTATTAAAAGAGGGGTCAAAAGAAAATGACTCGCACAGATATCGCATCCACTGCATACGTATCTCATATGAATATGAGAATCAGAGTCTTCGTAGCTCGGCTACCTATGGGCTAAGGGAAGTGTTTGGGGCGAACGACGTTACTACGCAATCTACCAAATGCTCGACCTTTGGAGACTTACTCGCCTGTAGTAGAAGGAGTAAACGTGTTCTTAGGAGAAGAAAAATCAATGAGTTTGTTTGTATTTTAGGAAGGCTCATGCAAAAAAGAAAGTCCTAGACGAAGGAACAGTGCTACCTTAATTGACATGCAAACGGGAGACTATACGAAGCCTAGCAATCCTATGGGGAGACGATCACACCATACAAAACATGTAGCTTAAAGTAAAATGCCACCAAGGGGGCTCAAACACTCAAAAAAAACATTGCCTCCTATTGAGGTCTTCCAGCTAAGAAAGCGGTAAAATGCGGGAAAGGGGTAAAAGTACCACACAGATAAAGATCCGATGTAACTGCAACTACGGGACAAGAAACCCGGAGATCCCTCAAGCTAGCACCATCAAAGAAAGTGAATCAGTACAGGTAATCGGAATAAACCTCCAGGGGGTATCCCACAAATAAAGGGGAATACCAAGCCATCTCTACAAGAGTCAGGTGAGCCCTCACAAAAACTCAACAAACAGGTTAGAGTAATGCATGGATGCAATAGAAAACACGTCACAACAAAACAGGTTAGAGAGCAAAAAGCAGCGACTGTCGCGATCGCTACTGCATCGCTTAGCGAAGGCTTAGCAAAGCCTCGCTGAAGATTCACCTAGCGAAGGTGCTAGCGAATGCCTGCGGATTCTGGATTTTTCTTTTGATAACAGTGCGATTCCAGGAACCCCAAACCTCATGGTACACATTTCAGAAATTAAACGATTAAACATCCAAGGCGTTGTTTTACACATTCATGCATATCTAAACCCGCGGGCAAAACCTAACGATACCTCATACATTCAGAGCATTCAAATTGAAAGCATAGAGTAATGGGATTAAGGGCAAACCTGATGGGAGAGATTGATTGAAATTGGATTGCACCGGGGTTTGTAGAATAATCTCAGGGTTTATATGAGGTTGAACTGGTTCTTTGCCGATGAGTTCCCTTTAGTGTCAGGAGGTTGCTCTGAACTCTGTTAGCTTCTTCTCTGGCTTTGTTAGGTTTTTAGATCAGGTTAGCTCAGGTCTACTCAGGTCTTCTCCGGTATTTTGGGAGGTGGAAGTCTAGTATATATAGCCTAATTTCGTGGCTTTGTGGGCTCAAATGAGGGCAACTCAAGCCCGTGATTTTCTGTTATTTTTCTCAAACGCGTGGGCTTCGCCTAGCGAAGGATCTGCTCGCTTAGCGAGCATGACAGTCAGATTTGCTAGGCGAACCATTCTGCTCGCCTAGAGAGCATGACAAATTTTTGCTCCTTCAAGATTAGCATTCTGAATGATGAATAGACCCCAATTGAACCTTTCGGATGCAACTCAAGTTTTTCCCTTTGTTGACTGATCACCCGGATAGAACCCACAAAATGTCTTGGATGATGTTCAAGCTCCTTGGATCCGATTCCGGTTGACATGATGAAATGAAATATGAGATGTTAAATGACCTAAAAATGAATCCATGAATGAGGAGGGCAAATTTTGGGGTGTTACAGCTGCCCCTATTCAATCAACTGTGAACTTGAACGGATGAAAGCAACGACTATCAGACTTTCAAGGTAAATAGGGATTGAATACCAAAAGAACCGGAGAATTTGCACTCTATAGGTGACGAATCAAGGAAAGCGAGGCCATTTACCGATGGCGGCTTCAAAATAAATCTGATATTTACCGATATCAAAGAAAACGAGGCCATTTACCGATGGCGGCTTTGCTGGGGGAAAAAGATGTTTACAAGTGAAACGAGACCAGACATTTACCGATGACTGGGATGGAACTCGATGTTTACCGACATCGAACAAGATATTCATAACGAAACAAGACCAGACATTTACCGATGACTAGGAAGGAACTCGATGTTTACTGACAAGACCAGGCATTTACCGATGACTGGGAAGGAACTCGATGTTTACCGATATCGAACAAAGGTGTTTACCGACACCAAGGAAAGAATACATTTATCAAACGAAACCATTTACCGATGGCGAAAATGAAGTATTCGATATTTACGGATATCGAATCTGCTGGGGAATCTTAGACGACAAAACCATTTACCGATGGTTAACAAGCGGCTGATGTTTACCGACACCAAAAAAAGGGAAAGACACACACGGGTGTTGACAGAACGATTTTTGTAGACATCATGAGAGACATGCCATTTACTGATGGTCAACGATTGGGATTCGACGTTTACCGACATCGAAAGATGATGTTCGCCGACATCAAAGAAAAGCACAGACATTTACGGGGGATCAGCACGACACTTACCGGTATCGCCATGATGATATTCACGTATGCCAAAAATAGGGCCAACACTTGTCGGGGGCTAAATCGGAAGGGAATCAAGCTTTCTTTTCACGGACTGGTGAGAAAATAAATCTCACTGGGATTATCGATTATGACTGTTACTAAGAGCAATTGCTGCAAATGTGCCACACTGATGTTGGAAAATGATCCGTCTCTGCTGGGGATAAGATCCAATCTGGTTTAATGCATGTATGCATATGTTTGAGTTTTTTTATGGCGTAATGCTCCATACTGAATGGAAATGCTACGCGATTTGAGAGGATGCAATGCAATATGATTCTACATGCAGGGATGTGGAATGCTAGGTTAGAAATAATACTAAGCCGAGGCAAGGAACCCTGCTGGGGAGAATGATCACACTTTTCTTGACCCAGATAATGCTGTTGGAGATACACAGCACAATGAACTCTGTGGGGAAATGGCCGTCCATGCGGTGTTCAGGCAATAACACAATACCGAGACTCTGACTGGGGAGAGAATGGCACTGGAAGCCTGTTGTTGAGGAAAGCGACAGTGGTTCTGGCAGCCATAATCTGCGAGAGAGACGACTCAGCAGGGGAAGCAAACACCGATACGGTACCGAGATTCTGCTTCAAGGAGAGAGACCATGGATCTGGCGTCGAGATCATCGATCTGGCATCGGACTCTGAGGAGCATTCGCTTCTGCTGGGAAGATACAGTCTGGCATTGTCAACTCCGCTGGGGATATACAACAATTCTGCTGAGGATACTTACTGATCTAACATTCTCGAAACGGTAGAGAAACCAACTCAACTGGGGAGTTACTTGTTGGGAAAACACCAACCTCTCGACCATGCTGGGGAAACAAATTCTGAACTCGACTTAGACGACCGAACTTCTTACACGACTGGACAGTGCTGAAACAACAGGGTCTTCCTTCGAACAAACTTTGGCTCATTTGCTTTAGCCATCAATCAAAGATAGTAACCTGCAAAACGGCAAGACATACATGCCCCAGGGGATCGTATGGACAAAATATACTCAAGTGTACTCAGCATTCAAAATGATTTTCAGATGTTTTATCTTTCCGCACGTCATTGTCTAGCCTTCATGTTTTTAGATGCAATGTTTATAAAAAATTCGGACGTTTTTGCAAACAAAACAGTAAAAATAAAAAACAAAAGAGCAATTTGACTGAATGACGACTTTTATTGATTGAAAATGGCCTATAAAGGCAAAAACATCAGGAAGCAATTCCTAGGAAGAGGTAATTGCGCCAAAAGAGAAAATAAACTATCCTATTGGAAATGTGAACACGGCATTCCACTATTTCCCAATTCTGTTATGACTCATAGATCTTCACTTTCCCCCAAATTCTTTGCTTTCTGAGAAGAGTGATTGGACCGATCATATCCTTCAAGATGGTAGACACTGAAACGCGATGAAGTACAGATAACTCAGACTGTAGCCTTCGCTTTAATCCCTCTTTTGCCTGGACCGCCTTTTCAGGTTTTCAATCCATCGGGATACCCATTTTTGCCTAAGCCGCCTTTGCAGGTTTTCGACTTACCGGGTGTACATATTATTTTTATTCTTTATCCCTAACTTTTGCCCGAACCCTTTTTCTTTTCTTTTTCTCTAGGTTCGCCGGGATGCCCTTTTTTTGCCTGGACTTTCTTTTTTTGTCCAGCGGGTCAGTTTATGCGAAGTATTTTTTGACTGCATCTGAATTCACGGGAGACAGAAAATCTTCACCATCCATAGTTGTAAGCAACAAGGCTCCACCAGAAAAGACCTTTTTAACAACATATGGACCTTCATAATTCGGAGCCCACTTGCCCCTGTTATCTGTACCGGGAGGAAGGATCCTCTTCAAAACTAAGTCACCTATCTGACATCTTCGAGGACGCACTTTCTGATCAAAGGCCTTCTTCACCCTTCTCTGATATAGTTGTCCATGACACACAGCTGCTAATCGCTTTTCCTCGATTAAATTTAACTCATCAAACCTGGCTTGAACCCACTCAGCCTCGTCAAGTTTTACATCCATCATCACCCTCAAAGAAAGGATTTCAACTTCTACTGGCAAGACTGCCTCCATGCCATACACAAGTGAAAACGGAGTTGCCCCGGTTGACGTACGCACTGAGGTACGATATCCACGCAAAGCAAAAGGCAACATCTCATGCCAATCCTTGTACGTCACAACCATCTTTTGCACAATCTTCTTAACGTTCTTGTTTGACGCCTCTACAACACCATTCATCTTTGGTCTGTAAGGAGAAGAATTGTGGTGTTCGATCTTAAAGTCTTTGCAAAGCTCTTTCATCATCTTGTTATTGAGATTCGAACCATTATCAGTGATGATTCTCTCGAGAACCCCATAACGACATATAATTTCTTTCTTAATGAATCGAGCAACCACTTGTCGGGTAACATTGGCATAGGAAGTTGCTTCCACCCACTTGGTAAAGTAATCAATCGCGACTAGGATGAAGCGATGCCCATTAGAAGCAGTAGGTTCAATCTTTCCAATCATATCGATGCCCCACATCGCGAATGGCCAAGGAGAATTCCTAATATTCAGAGGGTTTGATGGTACATGCACTTTATCTGCATAGATCTGACATTTGTGGCACTTTCGGGCGTATTTGAAACAATCAGATTCCATGGTTATCCAGTAATAACCGGCTCTTAACAACTTCTTGGCCGTTGCATGACCACCAGCATGGGTACCGAAAGATCCCTCGTGTACTTCCTGCATTAACATGTTTGCTTCGTGTCTAACCACGCATCGGAGCCGAACCATGTCAAAGTTCCTCTTGTACAACACATCATCCTTGTTCAAGTAAAAGCTTCCAGCTAGCCTTCTTAGTGTCTTCTTGTCATTCTTTGACGCTTCTTCAGGATACTCTTGGCCTTTTCTTCTAAAGCAACCCCTATTTTGATCTCTTTCTTTACGTCCTCAGTACCAAGGTTAACGACTTCCAACTCTTCCTGATGAGGTTGAATGACCCTTTTCCTCCTGTTTCAATAGTCTGGCCAATTCTTTGGGGAGTTCACAATCTTCTTCACTCTCCTCTTTGGCTTGGTAAATGGGATTATCAAAGTCATACTGAGCCATAACAAAACTGTTTTTAATGGAATCCGCAAGATCAATTTTGCACGAACGATGTTTCGTGCTTTATTTTAGAAAAGAGTTCAAGAAAGTCACAAAAAAAAGAAAAAACATTGCCATTTTTATTATTTTGAAAATGAGAGTAATAAAAATAGAAAGACAGGGAACACAAATTTGATTGCAAAACGTCCTTTATTGATGATAACCATTGAAAATTTAAAACATGATGTGGCCCTACAATGAACCACTACGCCTTGGGCAGAGCGCAGGGATTTCATGCAAAATGCAAAACAAAAGAAAATTACTCTGTCTGAAGAGTAACTTGGACTATTTCTTCAATAGTCCAATTGTTGATCTTCTCCCCTGGAGCACACGGGCGCACCATATCACAATCACTGTCACCATCTTCATCGTCTGTTGCAAAGACATCCCCGTGATTCATCAATCCAGCACTAGTGAAAGTACACGGCCCTTTCTGATCCTGGACACCCTGCTCTGATGATTGAAAAGGCTGATAACCAATGCCAAACATGTCTTCTTTTACAGGCACATCAATCATCTTGCCCCAGCCTTCCGCGCAATCGAGGTACCTGGTTTCTTCTGTTCAACAAAAGTTACCTTCTCAATACTGACAGTCTCAAAAGCTTGACATAGAGTTTCATGAATTTCGCCATCCATCTCCACATATTTGAAGGAGGATAAATGGCTCACAAAGATGTCCTCTTCGCCACACACGGTCACAACTTGACCATCCCACACATATTTTAGCTTTTGGTGGAGAGTCGAAGAAACTGCTCGGGCTCCATGTATCCAGGGACGCCCCAAAAGACAACTATATGCTGGTTGAATATCCATCACATAGAAGACAATATTAAATACTTCCGGGCCGATCTTCACATGCAACGTGACTTCACCACAAACTGATCGCTTGGATCCATCAAAAGCACGGACAACAAGATCAGTTGGTGTGAGAACAACCCCTTCGGCATCAAGCTTACTCAGAGCATTTTTGGGTAGCATATTCAAAGAAGAACCGGTATCAACTAAAACATGCGACAAAACGGCACCTTTGCATTCCATCGTGATATGCAGAGCTTTATTATGATTGCGACCCTCAGGTGTCAAGTCTAGATCCGTGAATCCCAAACCATGTCTCGTGTTAACATTTGCAATAACACCTTCAAGCTGGTTAACAGAAATCTTTTGAGGCACGTAAGCCATATTCAACATTTTCAACAGGGCGTTACGGTGTGCCTTGGAACACATCAACAGAGAGAGAATAGAGATTTTTGACGGTGTTTGGTTCAACTGGTCCACGATCTTGTAATCACTCTTCTTGATAATTCTCATAAATTCCTCCACGTCCTTCTCAAAAGGATTCTCGGGAACTTCCTTTCGCACTGGTTCTTCTTCAACTACAACTTGTTTTCCTTTTGTTCTAGCAAGAGCCTCAGCATTGTTATCATTCGGAACCTGAGGTGCAAACAAACGACCACTTCTCGTAAATCCTCCGGGTCCTCCCACGTTATTCACAGCCGAACCAACTATTACTGGAGTCTTATTTGACGAACCAATCGTCTCTGGAGAAGAAGCATTGTCATATTGCCACGGAATCGCTCTACTATTCTCATAGAGTCTTCCACTAGAAGCAGCAATGGTGGTAGGAGTACTGATAGTTACTGGAGCATTAATAGTCACGGGAACACCAACAGTCACCGGAGCCGATATGGTCACGGGCGCAGCTACGGTCACAGGAGTACCAATAGTCACAAGTGCACTTGGAACACGTACAGAACCTTCTGACGGCGTAAAATGAATGGTAACGGTCGATACCTCTTCACGGTCTTTCATTATTCGATCAAATTGTAAACAACCTTCATTCATCAATCCCTGGATACCTTCTTTCAATTTTACACAGCCGTCTTCATGATTACCATAATCTGAACAATCCTTGTCACATCCCGGGAATACTCCCCCTCTAAGCAGACGTTCCTTCACTACAAGCAACGAAGTCTGAACATCATTAACATTGACTACCAAGTTCAAATTTTCCCCATCTTCCACACTATTCACTCTAGGCCCTCCATGCTGAGGCATAGGATTATTCGCCATATTCGGAGTAGGAGCGAAGTTAATCGTCTTGGCATCGATCAAATCTTGAACTTTATGGTGAAAAGCCTGACAATTCTCGATGTGGTGCCCTGGCGCACCAGAATGAAAATCACAACGGACATTGGCATCATAACCAGCGGGAATCCTTGTTAATGGAGCCATAGTGCGAAGTTCAACAAACTTTAACCTGAGCAGTTCAGGGAGTAATTCAGCATAAGTCATAGGCGGCGGATCAAAATGTCGATCTGGCATTCTTTGTCTTGGTTGGAATTGGCGTTGTTGTTGTTGTTGTGGTTGTCCTCTTTGTTGTTGTTGAGGTTGGGTTGCTGGAATAGTCACAACATCAACTTAACGGTATTGTTGTCCTCTGTTTCCATGTATAGCATTTGTCTCACCCTCTCTCCTTCTGGGTGCCCCTGAGAATGGCTTCTTAGCACCTGAAGAACTTGAAGAACCAGGGTCTTGGATTTTTCCCGCTTTGATAAGACTTTCAGTTCTTTCTCCGCAAATCACAACATCCAAAAAACTACCAAACGGGCAACTTCCCATACGATCCATGAAAACACCTTGCAGGGTTCCAATGAACATATCAGTCAATTCTCTCTCCAACATCGGAGGTTGTACTCTCGCAGCTAGTTCACGCCACCTCTGGGCGTATTCCTTGAAACTCTCACCGGTCTTTTGAAACAAACTCTGCAACTGGGTTCTGCTCGGAGCCATGTCTATGTTATGCTTGTAATGCCTCAGAAAAGCTTCACCTAACTCTCTCCAGCTTCTGACAGATTCTTTTCTCAAATCCATGTACCAATCCAAAGATGCTCCAGACAAGCTGTCTTGGAAAAAGTACATCCACATTTTTCATCATCAGTATAAGCGGATATCTTCCGGTAATAAGCTTGCACATGAGTCCGGGGACAAGAAGTGCCATTGTATTTGTCGAAAGATGGCGCTTTGAACTTGTATGGGATCCTCAACCCATCAACTAAACCCATATTAGAAACATCAAAACCCAACGAATTTTGGCACTCCATGGCGCGAATTTTTTCAGCAAGGGCGTCGACCTTTCTATCTCTCTCTTCCACTTTTCCAAATTCATCATCATCACTGGGAATGGTGAACATATCTTCTTGCTTGTCAACCAAATGAGAAGGATGGTGAACCGGAGCACGTGCCGCTCGAGCATTAGCGACCTTTGTAATAATGGGTTGTCCGTTGATTCTGATACCACGTAATTCGTCACCATTGGCATGGTTGTTGACAGGGTTGGTAACAGCAGCGTCATCGACAGGGGTCTCCTCTGGCGGACTCTGACCGACAGGGGGAATCACTATTTCTTGTCTCTGGACCAAGGCTCGGAGTTCCTCTTACCCTTGTACTACCCCTTGCATCATACTCATGAACTGGGCCATGTTGGTCCTCATCTCTGCTAGTTCTGCTTGAACTTGATCCATGATCCTCTGTCGATTCTGCCTTGTTGCGTAACGGTGTGGACGATACTCAGCAATCCTGCCTGAAACGGGAACCGGAATGGGAAATCCTCCTCAAGAACACCTGTAATGATGCATGAATGATATGTGCATGATGCGTATGCTATTTTTTCTCAGATATGCATATGCGGGTTAACTTTTTTTCTTTCATATGTACTATATTTTTTTGAAAATAAACATGCTATGATGCAAAATGATGTGATGCAATGCAGTGACATGGAAATCAGGGTTGCTATATCCGCTTGAACATCTGGCGGGTTGCACTGTCTAAAGAGAAACCCACTGAGGAATATAATACAAGATCAAAACTCCGCTCCAGAAAACCGGGTTGGTTGAAGGTTAAGGTTTCCTGAATTTAGCCCTCCCCTCACTGGTAGGTCCTAAGAACAGAAGTTCGTCACCTTCAGCCCTTTAGTCGAGAATAATACGTTTACCACTAAAGGTTTGACATTATTACGGGATAAAAGACCTCCACTGACTCCCCTCAACAGGACATCCTAATAGCAAGTTCTCAGTCTCGGGGTCCTCGGATTGATCAGCTAGAATGCGCCCACCAGAGCTAACATAATCACGTCTCGGAGGAGAGGCCTCGACTGAGTTCTCGGGAAATGGTCACCAGAGTCGACGATTTCTAGAGGAACATCATGCCGTTACGGAACACCCGTAGGACAGAATATATCCGAAAGAAACCTCGTCTGGATGTGGTTCTTCATGAACGACTTAACGTAGCAACATGCCACGCAAGCCTCATGACTATCCACTCTAAAACCTGTGTGTACACTCAAGCCTGGGTAATGGGCTTATCTCTCATAAAACATCCCATCCCAACAAACAAACAAACCAACAACAGAGCCAACAGATACAGCAGACATATGTACATGAATCCAAGCAAGTAAATAAATAAATGTACAACCGAAATAAACACCCAACCAACAAGAAAACTACAAAAGCTAGGAGGGACTCGCTTAGGGAAACCGGGTCCCCAGCAGAGTCGCCAGCTGTCGCAACCTGAAAAAAAATCAGAGAGCGAAAAAACAACCGGCGAAAAAGAAATGACAGAAGAGTCGCCACCGTGCGTTATTTATCCCAAGGGAGGGAAAGGAAACGCTCGAAGTAAACCTGGGAAAAGGAAAGGAAAAGACAAGGTCTCGCAACCAAATCTCGGGTTCGGGAGTCGATTATGCGAAGGGAAGGTATTAGCACCCCTACGCATCTGTAGTACTCTACGGGATCCACTTTTGTTGTTCTTGTCTAAAGGGTGTGGGTTTATCTAATGTACTATTTACTAAAAGAGGGGTCAAAAGAAAATGACTCGCACGGATATCGCATCCACTACATACGTATCTCATCTGAATATGAGAATCAGAGTCTTCGTAGCTCGGCTACCTATGGGCTAAGGGAAGTGTTTGGGGCGAACGACGTTACTACGCAATCTACCGGATGCTCGACCTTTGGAGACTTACTCGCCTGTAGTAGAAGGAGTAAACGTGTTCTTAGGAGAAGAAAAATCAATGAGTTTGTTTGTATTTTAGGAAGGCTCGTGCAAAAAAGGAAGTCCTACACGAAGGAACAATGCTACCTTAATTGACATGCAAACGGGAGACTATACGAAGCCTAGCAATCCTATGGGGAGACGATCACACCATACAAAACATGTAGCTTAAAGTAAAATGCCACCAAGGGGGCTCAAACACTCAAAAAAAACATTGCCTCCTATTGAGGTCTTCCAGCTAAGAAAGCGGTAAAATGCGGGAAAGGGGTAAAAGTACCACACGGATAAAGATCCGAAGTAACTGCAACTAGGGGACAAGAAACCCGGAGATCCCTCAAGCTAGCACCATCAAAGAAAGTGAATCAGTACAGGTAAATGGAATAAACCTCCAGGGGGTATCCCACAAATAAAGGGGAATACCAAGCCATCTCTACAAGAGTCAGGTGAGCCCTCACAAAAACTCAACAAACAGGTTAGAGTAATGCATGGATGCAATAGAAAACACGTCACAACAAAACAGGTTAGAGAGCAAAAAGCAGCGACTGTCGCGATCGCTACTGCATCGCTTAGCGAAGGCTTAGTGAAGCCTCGCTGAAGATTCGCCTAGCGAAGGTGCTAGCGAATGCCTGCGGATTCTGGATTTTTCTTTTGATAACAGTGCGATTCCAGGAACCCCAAACCTCATGGTACACATTTCAGAAATTAAACGATTAAACATCCAAGGCGTTGTTTTACACATTCATGCATATCTAAACCCGCGGGCAAAACCTAACGATACCTCATACATTCAGAGCATTCAAATTGAAAGCATAGAGTAATGGGAATAAGGGCAAACCTGATGGGAGACATTGATTGAAATTGGATTGCACCGGGGTTTGCAGAACAATCTCAGGGTTTATATGAGGTTGAACTGGTTCTTTGCCGATGAGTTCCCTTCAGTGTCAGGAGGTTGCTCTGAACTCTATTAGCTTCTTCTCTGGCTTTGTTAGGTTTTTAGATCAGGTTAGCTCAGGTCTACTCAGGTCTTCTCCGGTTTTTTGGGAGGTGGAAGTCTAGTATATATAGCCTAATTTCGTGGCTTTGTGGGCTCAAATGAGGGCAACTCAAGCCCGTGATTTTCTGTTATTTTTCTCAAACGCGTGGGCTTCGCCTAGCGAAGGATCTGCTCGCTTAGCGAGCATGACAGTCAGATTCGCTAGGCGAAACATTCTGCTCACCTAGCGAGCATGACATATTTTTTCTCCTTCAACATTAGCATTCTGAATGATGAATAGACCCCAATTGAACCTGTTAGATGCAACTCAAGTTTTTCCCTTTGTTGACTGATCACCCGGATAGAACCCACGAAATGTCTTGGATGATGTTCAAGCTCCTTGGATCCGATTCCGATTGACATGATGAAATGCAATATGAGATGTTAAATGACCTAAAAATGAATGCATGAATGAGGAGGGCAAATTTTGGGGTGTTACAGATATGTTGCCCCGGTATTTTTCAGACCAAACGACATCACCTTGCAGCAGAAGGTGCCCCATGGGGTTATGAAAGTTGTCTTCTCCATGTCTTCTGGTGCCATCTTAATTTGATTATAGCCAGAAAAGCCATCCATGAAGGAGAATACCGAGAACTGAGCCGTGTTATCCACCAAAACATCGATGTGAGGTAATGGGAAATCATCTTTAGGACTAGCTCTGTTCAGATCCCGGTAGTCAACACACATCGGTACCTTTCCATCCTTTTTAGGTACTGGAACGATATTTGCGACCCATGGCGGATAATTTGTAACCGCTAGAAACCCTACATCTAACTGTTTTTGCACTTCTTCCTTTATCTTGACAGCCATCTCTGGTCTTGTTCTTCTGAGCTTCTGCTTGACCGGAGGACAATCCTCTTTGAGAGGCAAACAGTGTACCACAATGTCTGTGTCAAGCCCTGGCATGTCCTGATAAGACCAAGCGAAGATGTCAACATACTCTTGCAGCAATTCAATCATCCCCTTCTTCACATTATCTTCCAAAGCAACCTCTATCTTGATCTCTCTCTTGACGTCCTCGGTGCCGAGATTAATCACTTTAGTAGACTCTTGATGCGGTTGAATGACCCTTTCTTCCTGTTTTAACAACCTGGCAAGTTCTTCAGGGAGTTCACAGTCTTCATCACCCTCTTCTTCAGCTTGAAAGATTGGATTTTCAAAGTCGAAGCGAGCCATAGCAGAACTGTTATCAATAGGATCCGGCGACGTGCATCTGCATGAGTGATGGTATGTGCTTATGATTGTGAACAAGGAGTGAAAACTAAACAAAACATTGCCAAATATATTTTTTTGATTTTTGAAAACTGCAAAAATAGAAAGACAATGAACAAAATATTTGAATGCAAAAAGACGTCATTTGTTTATGATAAAAAATGCAGGTATTCACATAGATGAGCCCTACAATGAGTCATTACGCCCTGGGCGGAACGTAAGACTTGGACATGCACAAATAAATAGAGAAAATTACTCTTCAAGAAGAGTGACTTGGATAATCTCTTCAGAAGACCAATTGCGGAGAACTTCACCCGGGATCCTTGGACGCACCCAGTTGTCAATGTCCATTCTAGGAGAACCAGAAAACCCCGACTAGAATCAAGAAGGAGATATAAACCCCTAGAAATAGATAAACATGATGCATGCAATGCTTATGATTTAATTTTTATATTAGAGGAACTTTAGAGTCTTATTTGCAAATTTTGGAAATATTAAACGTTTATCACATACGGAAATATCACGTCAATTAATATTTGGAAATATTTTTACGCCAAAGAAGTACAGTCTTGGTAACCAAATACAATACAAGAGAGAAGGAAAAGGAACATCCTATGGATCCCTAGAAGCAATCGTCCAAAGCCCTCGAGGCCGGAAGATAAGCTGCACGAAGCCTCTTCACCTCCCTCTCATAGGCCGCCTCCATATCTGCCTTCTCTTTGGCGAGTCGATCATACTTCCTCTTCCAAAACTTGGAAGAATGAGGAACTAGAGAAGTCAATGCGTCATCAGGATCATCAATAACCTGGTGCTCAAGGAACTCTATCAAATCATCCTTCTCTCTGATCTGCTGAAGCAACTCCTCTCGTTCACGGATCCAAGCACGCGAACGGTCTTCGTCTCTCAACTCCTATACTCCTTGGCTAGAGAGGGTTGAAGGCCCAGCCACAACCAAAGGTGTGGGTCTTGGATACTCATAAGGCATAAGGTACTCAGAAGCTCCCCTCATAACCCAAGAGGTATAGGGTTCCAAAGCGATACAGTTCTTCGGACCTAGCTCCTTCCTTCCTTTCTTATGGATCTTGTGCCAAGCGCGGACCATCCTGCCCTTCAAGCCTTGGGGATCTTTACCCTCCTGAAAGAACACAACCTCTAACAGAATGTTATTGGGTTTATCCTTTAGGGGGAACCCAAGCTGACGACGTGCCAAAATAGGGTTGTAGTTAATTCCACCGCGTGTACCAAGAAGAGGTACATTGGAGAATTCACCACAAGAGTCAATAATCTGTACACCATCATATACACGGTTGTACCAAAAGATATCATCATTAGTGAGAGACATAAGTCTCGTGGACCACCGTAGACATCTTTTGTTCTCCTTGAAGACGAGCGTCTGAGGCAAGTGCGAAATAAACCACTTGTACAACAGAGGCAAACAACACACAATGGTACCACCGCCCTTTGCATTCGTCATATGCAAAGAGAAATAAGTGTCCCCCAACAGAGTAGGAACGGGATTACGAGTAGAGAAAATCCTAATGGCGTTCACATCCACAAACTTGTCGATGTTGGAGAATAACACTAGCCTATAGATGAGAAGTACAAATATGGCCTCAAAGGCGTCCTCACTCGTGGCCTTCCCAAACATAGTAGCTTGATCAATGAGGAAATCAGACGGGAGACCTTGAATTCCACCTTTGGTAGTCATATGAGTACCAATAATAGATTCATCTATACGCAACAGATCAACAATCTCTTGAGAAGAAGGAACTCTCTCCACGCCACTGAACGACAACTGGTATAGGATAGGTATGCCCACAAGATAGGCATACTCCTTAAGCATGGGCAAAAGCTGGAAATCCGGAAAAGTGAAGCAACGGTACAAGGGATCATAGAACTGCACCAACACACTCATTAGACCTTCATCCACTTGAGTAGCCAGAGTAGACAGAAGCTTCCCATGACGAGCCTTGAATTCCAAGGGATCTAATACATAGGATGTCAAACTCCTTAACTCTTTCAAGTCGGGTTGTCTGAAACTGTACTTCTTCGTATTCCTTCTTTGCTTATCCATGTCTGAAAATTTGCAAATAGACCTCTTAAGTTCCTTGAAAGTTTTCTCATTATTGATGATATGGATGTGTATGAATGTATGAATGCATGGATGCAACAATCACACTCAAGGATCAAGCAAATCACACCACACAAAGGTCATGGGATGGATCAAGTCATCCTTAATATCAATCATCCATTTTGGTGGATTATGGTTTACACCTTATCAACACCCAAGTTCCATTGATATTAAGGATACATAAGAACGGATCAACCACGAATCAAGGGTTTGTTGCGAGTCGCGAGCATGGAGTCTTGGTTAAGAACCACCCAAAGGGAGTGTACTATGGTTAAACCTGACAATCATGTTCCCATAGTCATCATCCCATCTTTCGGATATTATCGGATAAACGACTACTCGTATTCCAAAAATATTCTCAAGAGAGACTCTTATGAGTGTAGTATCGCGTAACAATCGTATCAAATCTTACACTTGAATGATCTTCGCACTACGTCCTAAAAATAGGCCAAGATGGGCGTGGTAAAGTAAGGTCCTTGGCTTCTAAGGCATATATTGGAAAGAGTAATGCCTAACCACGACTACTCGTGTGAGATTATTGATCCCAACATAACCTCCACCAAGTGAATGGGCTTGCAAGTCAACTTGCTAAGGAATAACTCCACACAAGTCAACAAGACTATGCCATTCTCCTATCCTAAGTGCACTCGAGTTCGGGTATAGAACTCATCTCACGAAGATCACCAAGCATACAAGGAATTAATATTCAAACAATTCAATTATTACATACAATACAGTAATCCCAAATTGCACAAAAATATGTCACAAAGCAATATACCATACAATACAACAAATATGAAAAGTAGGCAAAACCCACTAGGCAAATGATACTCCCCAGTGAAGTTGCCACTTTTCTGTAGCGGGATATTCGTTACCATTAGAGATATTGACTAAATCCAAGGTAAACCATACAAGTCGAGTCGCCACCGCACTTCTATTTATCCAAAGGAATGGTTAGAAAGCGAACAAAAACCTAAAAGTTTTATCGAATCAAAAACTAGTAAAAATGTCAGAGATCTGGGTAAGGGGGTTGGTTATGCAATGGGAAGGTTTTAAGCACCCAAAACATCCTAGGTACTCCTAGGGAGCCCTTTTCATAAGTGTTGTTCTAGTCTAAAGGGTGTAGGTATATCTAAAGTACTATTTACTAAAAGGAAGGTTAAAAGAAAATGACTCGTAAGGATGTCGCATCCACTGCCTACGTTACTCATCTGAGTATGAGAATCAGAGTCTTCGTAGCTCGGCTACCTATGGGTTAAAGAGAAGTGTGCTCGGTAAGACGTCGCGTCTTATGCCTACGTATCTCATCTGGAATGAGAATCAGAGCAAAACGTAGTTCGGCTAACTACGGGAACAAGGGTATCGATTGCAACTAGGGAAAGGGAAAGGGACAGTCTCGATCGCAACGAGGGCGAGAGAAAAGAATCACAACAAGAGCGAAAGCAAGAAATGATTAGTTGTTAGTCGTCAATCAAACTCGGCAAGAATTCGCGTCTCGGGCCTACGTATCTCATCTGAACATGAGAACAAGAGTTGTCGTAGTTCGACTAACTAGGGGTTAAGGATTGCCATCTGAACATGGACTTACAAAAGAGGACACCAGCTGTGTCAAAAGAGGGTGGGAGTGTGTTCAACGTCCTAGCAGTAGGTGTCGCAGCTCGCTGAATCGAGTCTTAGGCAGTTACCTCTTTGCAATAGAACGGACTGACATGCCACAAGATCGGGGACGCACGGAAGGTCTAAAAAATGGGGAAGCTCTGCCCTAGAGTTGTCATGCAATATGGACCTATGTGTTAGGATTTACAAAGGGGAACATCTACCTAATGTTAGCATGCAAAGAATAGGAGAATTCTACCTATGTTATCATACAAAGGGTTCTACTTAATGGGTGCTACCTAAACGAAACAAGAGTCGACGGATGGAGCGCAGAGAGGAGTTACGGATAAGGGTATATGGCGATGCCGGAGGCAATCGACTTACAGGTAGATGTCGATTCCTGAGGCAATCGACTTACAAGAGGATGGATGAATGCGTGATGGTTCTGTTAAGTTTTGAAAATGATTACTCGACGTTGGATCGAGCTTTTGATCTTATTTTGAAATGGTTATCGGATGTTCGTTTTAATTCTTGTATTAACAGATGACTAAAGAAAATAAGGAAATAAATATTATACACTTTATGGGAGAGGGGTACATTTGTTATGAATGGGGATTGTTCATGGCAAACAAACAATGAGAATATATGCCTCATACATCATACAAGTAGGCAACAGTTATCAATCAGATCGGATAAATAAAAAATATGTAATCAAATCAAAGAATCAAATAATGGAGCATTTAAACAATGCATGAGAGTATGAACATGTTAAATAATCAAGCAATAGAAAGCATGAATGAGAGAAACAAGTATAAAAGATAACAAATGAATCAAACAGATGAAAATATGCACACGAAGGGTCCACTGAATAATTTAATCAGGAAATGAGGTAAGGACCAAATAAAATCAAGTTAAAAGGCCTCTAATACATGGCATATGAGATGAACAAGGGAGTATCAAGAGATCTCTCCAATTGCCATAAGCAATCCCTAAGTCAAACATCGATCATAAAGAAACCAACTGAAAATTCAAGTCAACTTTAAAAATAACAAATAAATAGAAAATTAATGAAGAAAATTATGAAAAATTAAACTAAATAAGGTGGGGTCAGGACATCATCATCCTCCAAAAAGATTTAAAAAATAACGAAAATTAGTACATAAATTAATTAAAATAAAACTGAGGTCAAACCAAAAGTCAATTAATGAGACTAGGTTAGAAATAAATCAAGAATAAATAGTAAATTAATCAAGAAAATCATGAAAAATTAAACTAAATAAGGTGGGGTCAGGACATTATCATCCCCCAAAAAGATTTTAAAAATAACAAAAATTGGTACATAAATTAATTAAAATAGAACCGATGTCAAACCAAAAGTCAATTAATGAGACTAGGTTAGAAATAAATCAAGAATAAATATTAAATTAATCAAGAAAATTATGAAAAATTAAACTAAATAATTTGAGGTCAGGAAATCATCATCCCCCAAAAATATTTTAAAAATAACGAAAATTGGTACATAAATTAATTAAAATAAAACTGAAGTCAAACCAAAAGTCAATTAATGAGACTAGGTTAGAAATAAATCAAGAATAAATAGTAAATTAATCAAGAAAACTATGAAAAATTAAACTAAATAAGGTGGGGTCAGGACATCATCATCCCCCAAAAATATTTTAAAAATAATGAAAATTGGCATGTGAATTAACTAAAATAAAACAGAAGTCAAATTAAAAGTCAACCAACCAAACTAGCTCAAAAATAAATCCAAAATAAATTGAAAATGTGAAATAAAATTCCAATAAAAGTTAAGGTTGACCATAAGACGGTGGGCAACCTTCATCCCAAAAATCAAATGCTAACAATAATTTTAAGTCATAAAAATAAAATCAATAAAAAAAGTGTGTTAAAATGGACCATTTAGAATAAATAATTAAAATAAAATATTAATATTAAAAAAATACGAAAATAAAATTTTTATAAAATTAAGTAAAACGTTAAGAAATGTGAAAAATATTTTTGGATAATTTTATGGACGAATAAAATATTTTAAATAAGAAAAAAAATATGAAGATGGAAGGATTAATGGTGATGAGTATGGTAAGCAAGCGTAGATATATCAAAACATGGTCATGGAAGAGATGACTACCTAATGAAAAATAGAAGTGGAATGGAATCTGATATGTGATGAAGCTTTGCCTCCTTGCCACGAAAATCCAATGCTCCTTTAGGGTTAGGGTTTCAGCTTCTTAAATAGGGTGGATTAGGTGTTCTCATTGGCTTTTTTAATAAGTGATTTATCCATAAGAATAAAAGTGTGAAGTGAGGTGTAAAATGTTATTATTTTGGGCCAAACTTAAGTGAATGGATGTCCAATGCATGGAGAAAAGAGGTAAAAAAAACGTGACTGGTTTGTGCAGCATGCTTAGAAAATCTGATTGGGCTAACTAGGCCCAAAATCTGCCTAGAAAATCAAGTCATGGTGCCCACTTTAAATGAATGTATCTCTCAAACCATGGATCCAAATTATATGATTCTAAAAAGATGTGAAAGAGGACATGTCAAGGTACAATTATTGTGAAGAAATTATTTTCAAATAATGCCTTGAAGTTCAAGAAAACTGGCCAAGAAGTCTTGACAAGTTTCTCAATTCTAAAAAAATGTCTCACTCTGACTAAGCATAACTTTCTCAATTCTAATCCAAATGGAGAAAACTTTATATTTATAGAAATCTTGGAACAAGAGGAACAACTTTCATGTTGGAGAAATTTTCAAATGGAGCTTTTATATTGATGCAAAATGGGCTTAAAGTGAGTGCAACGATCATGAAAACTTGCCCTATATGGAAAGTCAACCATTTCCAAATTAAGTAACTTTTCTAATTCTTGATTAAATGATGAATCCATGATCCAACCTTGATCAAATTTCACATGTAGGATCCCCTAGGCATGGGCTTTGAGATTCCACTCTCAAAATGTCAGGAGTTGACTTTTCCCAAACTGTCCGATTTTTGATTCCATTGATCAATTGAAGCACTTCTAGCTCAAATAAAGAGTTGATTTTTTGTACGTAGACCCTTGTGGACATATGGAGGGCCATGGAAAAGAGTTTCACCCAAATAATCAGAAATAAACTGATTTTATACCAAACCCTAGTTTTAGGGCAAAATGATCAGGAACTGATTGCACTGATTGCCAATGGATCTTTCTGAGATAAATGTGAATCTTCCTAGGCCAAGATGCCTCTCTAATCATGACATGGATGAGCTCCTCTACTTCCAACCAAACATTTCCTGTTGCAGGTAGCCATGAAACCCTAATTTTTGATTAAATCCAGATGAATACTCTGATAGCTTTGAATCCTTCATTGATGAACTGAGGACCATAATAAGATACTTGGACCCCCCTGAGACCCTTGAGACTTGTATACTTAGAAAATGAAGTCCAATTCTCAATCTTGCTTTGTGTGGGCTCCTTCTGTTAAGGAGTGATCAATCAAAACCTGATCTCCATGTCACTAATGCAGTATGCAATGAGTATGACCTAATATGATGCTAATGAAGTGTAAAACATAATCTCATGCTTCCAAGAAAAATGAAGGGTAAATTTTGGGGTATTACAGTATGCCACACTTTATCACTATTGATGATGTTCTATATGTGGATAGTTTAAATAATAATCTTTTAAACATATACCAATTATGTAAGAAAGATTAAAATAAATTCTAATAAAGTTGTATGTATCATAGATGATGAGGTTTATCATGAAATTAAGCTTTTTGGGAAAATAATCAATAATATTTTCATGATAACTTTAGCATAAAAGAATTTCTCATATTCATATGGACCATTTGAATAAATTAGTAAAACAAAATTTTGTTATTGGTTTACCTAAAATAAAATTTATCAAAGATAAATCATATGATGCATGTAAAAAAGATAAGAAAACCAAAGTGTTTTTCATGGGTAAGAATAATGTTTCTATTTATATACCTCTTCAATTAATTCATATGGATTTATTTGGTCCTTCATGGACTTGAAGTTTTGGTGGAAACTATTTTGCATTGGTTATTGTTGATGATTTTTCAAGATTTACTTGAATATTGTTTTTAGTTCATAAAAATAATGTTTTTAATGCTTTTAAGGAGTATGTCAAGATATCGCAAAATAATAAATCCATGAAGATTATATAAATTCTAAGTAAACATGGTGGAGAGTTTTTAAATTCTTCATTTGAAGAATTTTGTGATGAGAATGGTATTACACACAACTTCTCGGCACCAAGGAAACCACAGAAAATGGCATTGTTGAAAAAAAAGGATAGGTCTTTGGAGGAACTTACAAAGACAAAGACTAAATGAAAAAATCTACCAAATTAATTTTGGGAGGATTCAGTAAGCACAACATTTTATGTAAGTAACCCAGGATATGATTAGACCCATCTTAAATAAGCTCCGTATGAATTAAACTCTACAAAGGCAGAAAACAAAATATTGCACATCTACACATCTTTGGATGCAAATGTTGTTTTAAACAATGGTACGGATAATCTTGGTAAGTTTAAATCCGATGAAGGTATATTTCTTGTAATATCATCTTTCAAGTAAAGAATATAGATTTTTTAATAAAAGAACACTTGTTATTTAAGAATCTATACATGTTTGTTTTGATTAATCTAACCCCTCCAAGGAGGATAAAATTGTTAATATTTATGTATATGATATAGATGATACACCAAAATATATCGACAACAACGATGATCACAAGGAACAACCAATGGGGAAGCAAGACTAGGTGACACAACAAAAGAAAAATCACAATAATCTACCTCAATAATAAAGGACTCCTCAAGATAATCCTATTGACGGAATCATTGGAGAAATAACAAAGGAGTATCTACTAGACTCAGTCTTAAATATGCTTGTTTAAACATGGCATTTGTTTCATAAATTGACATTTATAAAATCAATGATGCCTTAGATGTTGAACAATGGATTCTTTCTATGCAAGAGGAATTGAATCAATTTGAAAGAAATAAAGTTTGGGAGTTAGTTCCTAGACCAAATAGTGAACACATTATTTATACTAAATTGGTTTTTAAAATTAATCTTGACGAAAATGGAATGATTATTAGAAACAAGGCTAGATTGGTATCCCAAGGCTTAATCAAGAAGAATGTATTGGTTTTTATGAAACATGTGCTCTTGTTACAATATTAGAGGAGATTATATTATTGCTTGTATATGCATGTTCTTTGAATTTTTAGTTATACCAAATGGATATCAAAAGCGTATTCTTAAATGGATACATTCACAAGGAAGTTTATGTAAGTTGACCATCGGGATTTGAACATTTCAAGAATCTTTCTCATGTGTACAAAATAAATAAGGTTCTTTACGGCTTGAAGCAAGCACCAATGACTTTTTTTTATCAATGCACCTATCTTTGTGAAAGAGGTTTCAAAAAGGGAAAGGTGGATACAACTCTATTTATCAAGAAGAATGATCACACCTTATTAATATAAATCTGTGTGGATGATATTATCTTCGGATCTATAAATGAAAACTTATGTGAAGAATTTTCAAGCATGATGCAAGGAATATTTGAAGTATGCATGATGGGTAAACTTAATCACTTCCTTGGATTGAAAATTATTCTGTTCAGGAATCAGAAATGGATGTAGTTAAAGAACTGATGAGCTTGAACGGTGGTGTTGATCTCTGTCACGGCGGCGCGAGGTAGACATGCATGGTTATCACTCTAACGCCTAAGTGACTTAAAGATTCAAGATAAGTTTAGTGAAAAGTGTAGATCAGAGAATGTAACTTGTATTTCGTGTGGACTTATCTTATACTTTGGGTCAAGTATATTGGATTTGAGGTGAATTGGCTTTAGTTATTTGGGTCATTTGTCGGCTCATAATAGTTTTGCCTAAGGCTTTGTCAGACATTGAAGAAGCCAAGGAAAACCTATTAAGATTTTATATGGCCTCTAAGAATGTCGTCGGGTGCATAAATTGAAAAGTAAATGGGAGACCAGAGCATTAGATGTCTTCTTATCACCAGAATGTTTCACTACCTACTCCTAGCACATGACCGTAGAGAAGCTGGTTAGGGAATGGTTCCCCTATTTAGGATACTTGAGTATTCCCTTCACTTTGTTTTGCATGGTGGGGTGGCTTGTTAGAAACCCTTGGATTAGTATCTTGAAGTTGATCTAGATCGTTGGTTTCTGATTAACTCTCTTATAACAAATCGATTTATCCTCCCATGTTTCTTTTTTGCCCATCTACTGCTCTTTGATATTCCCCCCCCCCCCCTTTTGAGTTTCCTCCATAGATTACCTTTCTCAAAATATAGGTTTATGTCATATTTTATTTACTCTTTATACACATATGTTATTACCCTTTTCATTTTTTAGGATCAATATCTTTAACATCGACCGACTTTAGCTAACCCATTTGATCTGCTTGTAATATAGGCACATGATTTGATTGTTTTAATGATGGTGATTAGTGAAGGGAATTATTTTTTGGTAAATCTGATATATTTGGGAATTCCCTCTAGCTTCATTGGATAGGATGGTGAAATTGAGGTTGCTTTCGAACTTTGGTCAACTTCAAATTGGATAGTTTCACGGGTGACTAGGCAAGAAGGTGTGCCATGAGTTCAAAGGGTTTTTTTTTGTTTCCTTCTACTCCTGTATTTTTAAGAAACTAGGGATATGACTTCCATTGACTACCTTTGAAAATGAAGTGTACGATCATCTTCGCGTTCCTCCACCATAACTTCATCCTTGTGCCTGGGGCTTTGTGAGGGTCTTTCAATATTGGTATGAGTATCAGGGAAAAATCCATTTGGCTTACCTGAACCTCTTCTTCCACCTCTTTGAAGTCAATCCTTTTTCAAAGGGTCAAGGCTATGTGCGCGTTTCTCTTCATCGACTGAAAAATGAGATCTTCCGTGTTTGCATTGACATTTGGAAAGTTTTCAAAGAGAAATATTTTTTAGTTACTTCCCTTTCTCCTCTTACTCATAATGAGTTATGTGTCGTCCCTTCCTCTTCCTCGGACCTGGTAACTTATTTTGAACGTAGAATACAATTTTGGTCCGGATATCACTTCTCCCGAAAAGCTAAATATTATTCCATCCTGTATGATACCCTTATCGATTTAGGGAAGGATATAAAAGAGACATCGCTTTCCTTTTCTGAAACAGAGATACATTGTCATGTAATTACTGAAGAAAAATATGTTGATAAGAGGAAGAAACTTCTCTTACCGGTTGCTTATTTTTCTCTTTTACAAATAGTTTTAAGAAGAAAGATACTTTGGTTGTTTGGGTTGCACAATATGTTGGGGCTTCCTTAACTGTGCCAGTTGTAGTTGCATGTCCCTACTACATTCAGGGGGAGCACCCCAATACGTTTATTTTGTTGCTTTGATTATCACTTTCATCTTTGATTTACTTTCAATTATTGTGTCTCCTTTATGTTTGCACGTCTCTGAATCAAGTTTTGAAAAGATTCATTTTTAGCATGCTTAAGCCATTCGTTAGGCTTGAAGTTGATCATGTTGCTTTTAATAAATTGCATGAGTTAGTGGAATAAGAGTCATATATGATATTGATTCAAGTTAGGTGGAAAGAAAAATCTCAAAGTCTCTTTAAAATTTGGATATTTGGATATTTTGGGTGTTTGATTCGGATCAAGCACAAAACCGGATTCGAATCATTTTGGATAGTTGGAAACCAAAAAATTTCAAGACAATTTGATTCGAATCACATTTTACACATGATTCAAATCATCAAACTCAGGGTCACCTCTGCCCCAATTGATTCGAATCACACTTTACACGTGATTCAAATCATACAAATTTTCCATGTATTCTCGGTTAGCTCAGCTTATTTTATTCTAATCAAATTTACCACATGATTCTAATTAAGCGGTGTTTGATTCAAATCACACTTTCCTCTTGATTCAAATCATACTTTCCTCTTGACTCAAATCAATTGAAAAATCGGTTAAACTCTATTTTTCTATTATTCCACTTCACTTGTTCATTTGATTCAAATCATGAAGTGCTCTTGATTTGAATCTAACTGACTTTTTCAACCATTTTCAGTGCTTAATCTCAATCGCATATAAAACCTTTTTTTCATCATTACTCATACATTGAATCATAGTGAATATCAACATTGGGATTCTGTGAAAAATTAATTCCTCTATTTTGAAAGTTCAAAGTTCTTGCAACGAAATTCTTGCATCTTCGACTTCAATTTGATCCAGATCTTAATAACGAGATATTTATAATTGATTGAAGGAGGCACATTCTTGAAAATAATTGTTCTTGAAGATTTGGTTGATATTTTCAGGTTGTCAATGGTGATAAAAAAATTCCA
The DNA here is from genome assembly GCF_024323335.1 of Lathyrus oleraceus. NCBI lineage: Eukaryota > Viridiplantae > Streptophyta > Magnoliopsida > Fabales > Fabaceae > Lathyrus > Lathyrus oleraceus. The sequence continues at coordinate 89,478,930 of NC_066579.1, read as the reverse complement.
TGGAAAAGAAGTAGGTTCTTGTCATAGGTGTGGTAGGCTATGGATAACGCGGAGTCTTATCAAATCTTCAGACAATTCATTGCTCAAGGAATCGGTAGGATCAAGGGGTTGATTGCTACATATGAAGGTTTAAGGAAAATTGGTGATATTGGAAGATTAAATCAGCGTTAATCGAGTAAAGATTACATAGAAGAGTTTGGCATTGTGCAATGTACAAGTCAAGATCCAAATAGGAGATTTTAAATTTCTAAGTTGTATTATGGAATGATGGTTGTATGAACTCTTGCAAATATTTGTCAAATAAAAGGGAATAATGCATGTTCCAATGGGAAACCATTGAAGAGTGCACATAGTAAAAGCGATGATGAATGCTGAAGCATTATAAATCTTAGTATCATCTCTCTCTCTCTCTCTCTCTCATACTCTTTAATTTAATTTCATAGTATTTTCACGCTTATATATTTCCATTCTAGCTTAATCTATCATTGATTTAATTGATAGCGATTTATTACGTAGGCATTAGGTTTTATTGGAATTGGATACCTTTTGAGTTGAATTGGTGATTAATATTCTGAGAAACAATTGAAATTAGAATTCTCTATATTGAATCATTGTATAAACACTCATCATGGACTATATAATCGAATCAATTGAATGCCTAGTATTTCATCATATTCATCTTTGGTGTTTGTGAAACGATTTAGTATTAACGTGATCGAAATTTAGAATAGTATAACTTTCATATTTTTGCATCAAACCTTCCGCTTGTAATTTTTGAAAACACTCCGATATCTTTTGTAAAAAGCGGTTGATTTTAATTAGGCCTATTCACCCCCTCTAGACTGTTTTTCTACTCCCATATTCACACCCAACATTGGTGTCTTCGGAGGGTGAGAGAAAGAAGAACCATGACTAGTCTACTAACAAGAACCAGGGAAAAGCGGTCATATGGGGAGACCCTGAAGAAAAAAAAAAGGTCAGAGCAGCCCAGACCTACTTCGAGCATTGGTTTGGGAGATACTCTTGCCTCTTTTTCTCCTATGTCGGTTCGTTGCTTACCTCATACCACATCAGTGATGAAAGAGTGTGTGTCGGTCGATAACTTTTCCTGAGTTTTCCAAATCTCTGATGTCGGAAAATCTAATTTGTTGGAAGAATCAGCTAGCAAGGTTTTTTGGAAAGCTTCACTCCTGAATCAACTTGCCGCAAGTCATGTGGAGCCTTTGTTCCCTAACATTTCATCCCAAAGGGTCAAGGTTTTGAAGGCTCTCTATGATTTGGCTGAGGTGAAAGTGGATAGCTTTGAAAGGGGTCTCTCTATGCGTTACCACCGCTTGGATGAGGTTTCTTCTTTCCTGGATGAATTGAAACAGTCTAGTTACCTTGCAGCCTTAGCTAGTCACATAACTGAGCTTGATAAGTTGTTAAAAAGAAGAACCAGGATGTTCATTAGATGTAACTTAAGTCTAAAACTTTATCCTCTGTAGCTCATGGTATCAGGATTGAGCTTGAGGAGAAAAGGACATGCCAAATTAAGGCTTTAAAGGCTCTCCAAAAGGAACGAGCCACTTTGAAAGGCTAACTGCGAGACCTTTCCGAAGATGACCTGAAAGAAGTTGCCTTTCATAATGTTTTATGCCAGTTGGAGTTTTTGGTGCCTGGCCTCTGAGCTTTCCATGATTCTTTCTCCTTGTAACTTGTTATTTAGTGTATGGCTAAATATGTTTTACCCCCTGCAATATGAGCAAGCTTTGATTTACCCCCCCCCCCCCCCCCTCCGTAATGTTTTTTATTCCCCCTTGTAATGTAAACACTCTTTTATTTTTGCCCCTTAATTGACAACTTGGACGCTTAATCTTCAGTTTTGCTTATGAGGCCTGTCTAGGTGGCTTTTTTCTTTATTTAATTAGTGACATGTTTAAGGATGTCATTCACAACAAATTCATACACCTTTGTGACACTTGAGAGTTCTAAAGACTTTTCAAATATTCCAATCCTAGAACTAGCACTTACCCTCACCATTCTCAACTACCCTCTCTCGTCAACCACAATCTACCCTCCCAAATTTACCCCAATTTCTTCCACTAAAACCACATTCGAAGTCACCCGATTTAATTTCCTCAATTACATAACAACTGTCTCTGATCCCTTCTACCACTTTGATGACAACCGTATTGATTCAGACATGGTTGAGTCTGCTAGGCAGAGTTAGCGATTCAGCGGCACCAAGATGAATCTGTTGTCGCTTCAGCAAAAATCCAGACTCATATTCTTTGAAAATTAAGCCTCGTCAAAAAAACATGCCTAATTAAATAAAGAAAACTTAAAAAAGTCCACCTAGACAAACCTCGTCAGCAAAACTGAAGATTCAATGTCCAAGTTGTCAACTAAGGGGCCAAAATAAAATAATCTTTACATTACATAGGAGGAATAAAAAAAATATTATGGGGGTAAACCAAAACCCGCTCACATTATAGATGGTAAAATATATTTAACTCTTGAATGAATTAAATGACATTTGTCACATTACTTTATTGTTTCAATTAGCTTTCATGTTTTGGTACACTATATTTAGCGCTTCTGGACATTGTATTTAGAGTTTATCTTTGTTTTGCCCACTGGCGAGGCACACAACCAGTGAAATATGGTCGTATCTTTAAATAGTGATCCGCGTCATAGAGGATCATTCCCCTAACAAGTGTAAGATCCCCTTCCCTTCCCCTGAGGTATGACTCATATCGAGGTGTACGTCTCCAGACTCCATCGTCTGACGCCCTTGGATTGGCTAGTCCCGAAAGAAGGGAGTGTCAGCTATACTGAAATTCTCTTAGTTGTGGCATCTCAAAAAATATGATCCTTCGTGGGATCTTTGTATTGTTCTAACGAGGTGTATACCACTCTGTTCAATACTACACAACTTCCGAATTTAAGGTTTTACTCAAAACTTGAGTACAAATTTATCTCACAGAATGTATCAGGCATATAGAGCACCTGTCACAGTATTAGAGGAACCAAATGATAGATAACATAGATAACACAGTAAGATAAATAGAAAAAGATGGAAGAAAGCAAACAAACACTATTAACATTCATTGAAAATTGAACTAAATTAGGCTAGACTCTCTCTTTCAGGAGCAATAGCCCTTAGCAAAGTCGCCAGCTATTGCATCTCGAAAAATACAATCATTTGCAAGTCGTTCACACACCCAGGGAAATGGATTGGACAGAGTCACCATCAAATTTTATTTATTCCAAAGAAGGAAAGGTAAAATATCGATAAAACCCTTAAAAGAAAAAGAAGATGATCGTCGCAACCAAATTCGGGTACGGAAGTCGATTATGTGAGGGGAAGGTATTAGCACCCCTGACATATGTTATACTTAATGAGAACCTTTTAGTTAAACTTGTGTTTGAATGTTAGCTTATGTCAATTATTTTCCTTGAATGATAAAAAAGTGCAAAGAGAAGAGAAAAGGGGTCACAAAAAGGGTTTTATTGAGGTGCTTGACAAGATTGTGAGTCTTGCTCCTACGTATCCTCAGGTGCAATGAGGAATTCAAAGCGATATATTTTTGTGCAAGACAAAAGATATTTTTGGTGTTTTTTTATAGTGCTTGACGAGATGTTGAACTCGCTGCTACGTATCTCTATGTGCGATTGAGAACTCAAAGCTACGTAGTTCTTGGCAACAAATGAGTGTTGGTTAATTAATTTTAGTGAACAAATGTTTAGGTCACATTCTAGCGGTTAAACGTTGCTTGTGTTTGCAATGAGAGGCTTAAGCATTTGTTTGTATTGCGATAGAATGAGTGTTGGCAGCAAATGAGTGTTGGTTAATTAATTAATTAAAATTAATCAATTAAAATAATTTTAATCAATTAATCAAGTTAATTAAAAATCAATTAACAAAATTAATCAATTAATCAAGTTTATTAAAAAAAATTAATTAAATAAAATAAATTTAATCAATTAATCAAATTAATTAAAAATTAATTAAGAAAATTAACCAATTAAAATAAATTTAATCAATTAATTAATTTAATTAAAACCAATTTAATTAATTAGTAATAAAAAATAAAAATAAAAAAGTAGTGGTGGGTGTGGGTCCTATCATACCCCAAAATTTTCCCTACGTCTTTCCATTTTTATCTGGCTCATGATCTTTAGTTCATCTGCATGCTCATGGCCTAGTCATATATATCATGCATCTACACATACATTTTTCAAGTAACATCATTGATTCAAAATTTCTTGTTATTTATACCAAACATTGAACTGTGATAAATGACTTAGGATTTTCATGAGGTACTTATAAATCAAGCCTATGGTATCTTGGTGCTACACTTGATTGGGGGATGTTTATTTCTCTTGGACCTAAGGGTTTGAAACCCTAATCCTTGGCCTATGATTTTTGGTTATGTTGATTACATCATGGATAATTTATTTGCAAGACATGACTTAAGTTTGATTTGGTCAACAAAAGTCAACCATTGAAGGATGACTTTTTGTTGACCATTATCTGTTGAAATCTTACATGGTTAATTGTTTGGTTGTTCAATTGGTCCAAGACTTGGCATTCAAGTTCATTCAAGAAGGCATTGCAATTCAAATTCAAGTCAAAGAAGTCAAATACAAATTCAAGACTTAACATTTCAAATTCAACTTTGGAGAGAAAAGCTTATTTCTTAGGAACCAAGTCATATTACAACTCAAAAGCATTTTTTCATTACAAACATTCTAAATTTAATTAAAAAAATCCAAAGGTTCAAATTCTACACAAAGAATTACATGATTTGACCTAGAGTTGAGTTTGGTCAACTATTGACTTTTTGGTCAAATAGTTGATTAAAGTCAAACAAACTATCCTAATCCTACTTGTCTCCACATTCTCATAGATCTTCCATTCTTGCGCATCCAAGTCTTCAAACTTCTTCATAATTCTTGATGTCTTCCAAAAATTGTCATCTTGATATGACATGACATGCTAGACATCTTCATGTCCAAAATTCCATGCCAAGTCTTATTCATTCCATCATATGCCATTAGCCTTCTAGCAAAAAACAAAAAAAAATTCAACATGATACACAACCAAACAAGTCATACCATATATATACACACTATTAAACATAAGTCGACCTTAGCATGACAAACACTTTCAATCCAAATTAGCATCAACTAAGCAATAATTAACTTTATCATAGCATTGCAAATACATTAACATAATAACAATTCCTAACTCACTAACAGATAACATCATCTCTAATGACTAACCATATTTCATAGCAACTCAAGTTGATTTCCAAATACACTAACTATCATGATATACCAATTAACACAACCAGTAATATATCACACACAATGTTGCATAACTTGCATTAATTTTATAAAGTCACATCAATTCAAGCTAACTTCCAATATTTCAATGACATCTCAAACAAAATCATCAATACACTTGCTATCATCTACTTGTTTTTCTAATATTTATGTTTAAATGTTTTTCAATAACATTCAATTCTCATAACATAGCTAATTATCTAACATTTAGTTAATTTCTAATAACTAACATAGTTCAGTTAATTAGGTCATGCTAACATTCTTCTAACAAGTTCAATTCACAAATTGCTAACAGTTCCAACCAACCTAATAACTAACAATACCAATTTTCATTTCCCATTAATAGTTCTCAGCTAACATAACTCTAACAACCAGGTCCAAATTAACTAACAATCCAACTAATTTTCATAATTGTTTTCTAATTTTTCAGTAACTCTAAATAGCTGCTACATGCTACATCAAATAACAAATAGCTAAACTAACCTCTATAAGTACAACATCCTTTCAATTCACTAGCATTTAATCTACTTTTTCATTCATTAACACTGCCTAATTCACTCTAACCTCAATCCAACTAACTCAATAATAAACTTTTAATAGTTCACTAACTCTGTTAATTCTCCAACCAATTTACTCATGAAACCACTTAACCCTAACCCCTTCCCTAACTACAACAACCATTTCCCTAATCTGTGCCTAATTCAGTTACAACCATTCATCTATATAAGCTTTAATCCCTTCATTTATCTTTAACAACTCATTCTGCAACTTCACCCTCATAATTCATCATTCTCTCTACACTCAATCTCTCTCTCTCCCTCACCATCCACCAAAAGCTCGACTCCATCATTATTGAGCAAGCTTCACATTGAAGCTTCCTACAACTGAGCATTAGCCACTCTCTACACTCTTACACTTTATTCTCTTCTCACATCATCAACAACAATAATCTCAGATTCCTACAGACCATCATGGTAGAAGAAGAAAAAGAAGAAATCATACAAAGAAGAAAGAAAATTGGAGGTTACCTAATTGACCTCTGCATTTATCTGTATCTTCATCTTCAAGCTTCTCAACACTTTCTAGAGCAAGTCTTCGCTCTATAGGTAGGCTCGCCTCTTTCAATTCCTCTCGATTTCCTTTAAAATTGTTACCATCTTATGGTATTGGTGTTAGGGAGCCATATCCCTAAGATCTTGAATCCAAATTATGCATCATTAGCATTAAATGTGAAGCTAGGGAGATTAGGGTTCTTGTTTGGTTTGCTTTGATTTGAGAGACTCAAAAGGTTTTAGAACAAATGAATGATAGGAATGGGTAGATATGAGAGAGGATAATCTTTTAGTTTTGGTGATTGTTTATACTGGATTGCTCCACCGCCTTTGACGCAGAAGAGAGATTTCTGGTGGGGGAAACATTTGAGAAAGAGAGGGAGATGAGACAAGCTGAAAACAAGATTGAACGGAAGTCTGAAGCTCTACCCTCCCTTAGCCATTCACGCATTAGGTCTCACTACATTGAGCCTATGTGGGATTCACTATCCACACCTCTGTTTTGCTTACACAACCCCTATGGAATGAACTCAACCAAAGAAACCATGGGCCTTCTAATGTTGGGCCTTGTGCCATTTTGCTTGGCCATTCCCCCTGGTCCATATTGTTAGAATAAGATTTGATTATGTTTTTATACCTTGAGTTTTGATGATAACAATGTTGTATTTGTGTGAGAACAATTTTGGTACCCTAATGGTTTGTTATTGTGTAGCTTTAACATCCAATTCTGATTCTAAGTATATGACGTGCAAAGTCATCAGTTTCTGAATAATTGAGTTCCAAATTCCACTTCTGCACTAATCATGAGAAGTTCTGAAAGATATCAAGCTGTTTCTACAATGTTCTTTCTGCTTCTATGCTGATTCACTCCTGAGAAGTTTTTGAAGAGATGCTAGGTTGTTGCTGCAACGTTCTCTCTACTTCGACTTCTGGACGTGACTCTAATTATCAAGCTTCTGAAGAATGGAAAGCTTCTAAAACTTTGTTACTTAGCTGAAGATTCTGAAGATATCAAGCCAGACATTGAGGTTATAAAGGTTCTGACTATAGATTCTGAATACTCTGAAGATTCTGAAGATACTAAAGATCTCAAGCCAGACTGCTGACGCTGTCAAGGTTTTGACCTAAGATTATGAAGTTTCTAAATTCAGCTTTATGTTTCTTCATTTCATGCTTCATCAAATTTTATCAGAATCCAATGAACTTGAAGATAAGGTCAAATGGGTACGTGATTGTCGCCACCAAGATTTCACGATAACAAAACCGGGACTAATAGAAATGCCAAAGAGAAGGAAAAATCAGAAGACTCGCCACTGCATTTTATTTATGTGCCTCTATCGGAGAGGTGAGGGAAAATAGTCGATAAACCCTCGAGAAAAGAGACATGTACAGGAAGCACATAGATAAGGAATCGGTCTCGTAACTAAGAGTTGGGTTCGAAGTTCGATTATGCAAGGGGAAGGTGAGACTCTGGTTTTTACAAAGAGATGTGTACAAAGAGTAATGGGACTCTGTTTTTTTATTATTGTGCTTGCCAAGGATTGTGGCCCTTGTGCCTACGTATCAGTCATTGGAGATGAGGAATCAGAGCTCCGTAGTTCGGAGTAGAAAATGTTTTTGTGTTGGATGATTTTACCTTTAAGAAAAGGGTTTTCGGGATGGGTTCTTTAAGGAACAAAAATTAGTTTTGATGGGTTGTATTGATTTTACCTTAAAAAATGGTTTATGAAAAAAGATTGTTGGTGATTAGATTGCACAAAAGTATAGGGGAGAAGGTGAATATTCTAGACAACAAGCCAAGTGTCTTGCATCCAAAATAATCAGAGTGAGGGTAGGAATGCTCTATTCTCACTCATTCTCCACCACTTAAGGCTCATGGCGCACAATACTAATCGTAGTTATTAAGTGTATTAAATTTGATAGGAAAATGCCACTTCATGTTGAATCAAGGGTTTGTTTATTTGATTATGAAATTTGGCTAATGCAACATGAATGCAAAGTAACCAACAAGAAAATAAAGGGTCTCACTGTAAGGTAGCCCAAGAGAAAGCCTTGTGTATGAAAAATTGATATAAGCTAAACAAAGGATAATGGTCTTACAAACATGTCCCCCTAGAGTGGTGCCATGGTGCCATTATTACAACCGGAATGTAAGTATAGATGAAACTCAAAGTTCACAAAGTATCACAAAGATGACGGAAAAGGCCTCCAAGCAATGGTCCTAAGATGAGATCCTTTAAGTCCAAGTTAAGTGAAATGGATTATTTTAGGTCACAAGTAAACATATGTACAACTAAGGCTTCACCCACAAGTCAAATGACCCAAGTTGTTTGAAATATGGGCATCCTATCCATGCTTCAAAGTACCATGGATGAACACTTAATCATCCATTAGTAGGTTTAAAGTATGGAAGGTTTAATCAACCCTAAACCAAAACAAATCATGACCAAAGTGGATTTCATTAGCCCTAATTCAAGACCTCACAAGTCCCTTAAAAAAAATCCAAATGGCTTGAAATAAGACAAAATCAAATACTAGAGAAAAAAATAACATGGGTCTATGTTGAACATTTATTCAAAATAATAAAATAAATCAAGGTAAAAAATAAAATTAAAATGGAAATAAAATGGGAAAATAAATAAATAAATAAAATGGAATGAAAAAATAAAACAAAAGGATGCACATGCTAGGGGTTGAACCTCTGACCTTAGGGTCATGGGGGGATCAACTCCCTCTCCCACTAGGCCAAGCACTTAATGGTGTTAACAAAACACACTGAAAAAATAAATATTAAAATCAAAACGAAAATGGGATGAACGCTCCAACGGGCCAATCAGAACACGACACATAATATTTTTGAATTCGAATGCGCGTGCCAACGGTTGTCTTCTACCTCGAGACAACTCAAAATCAAACTCCAAAAATTAGTTTTTTCAATCAGATTCAAGCATGGAGATAGCTTGTCTGATCAAAAACAAATCATCCTCCACACTCATGAGCCATTGATTGACTCTGAGTGTGGTGTATTTCACCATGATTTAGATGAACACAATTGACCTATTTTAAAAATTAAACTCTGAATATTAACTAAATAAAGCTACAAGATTAGGGTTAATGATTAGAAGGAAGTTTCGAAGTGAATGGAAACTTGTTTGGATGATGGGGGTGAAGGGAACTACCTTATCTGAATCAACTCATGGAGGAATTTTGATGACTTGGCTTAACTCAGATGAAGCTCATGGAAGATAAGTTAGGGTTTTGGCCATCTGATCATGTTTGAATGTTTTAATATGAGTCATTGCTTTTGAATACCACTTGTACATGCGTGTTGACTGTGGACTATGGTGGATGATACACGCTTGGCCATCAGATCTGCCACCTCAATTAATGAGGGAGATCTGATGGCCCTCATTTTTCCAATTTCTTTTTATTTTCTGAATTTTCATTTAATTGCTTTATTTTGTTTAATTCATAGAAATTTCATTTTTGATGCAAAAAATATGGGACTTTCACCAAAAATCTTAGATATTTTTCTCTTCCATATTCTGAATTAAAATTATTTTTTGGATTAATTTTGATATTTTTCATGAATTAAATGCTTTTGTGCATATGTTTAATTGTTTAAAAATGCTTTTGACTTTTTAAAAGTAGTGAAAATTTTTGTCTAAGGTCCTTTGACCTTGTTTGACCTAGGATAAATATCTTGGCCATTTATTTGGTGTTTTGAACGGATTTTAGGTTTTGACCAAATTAAAATGTATTTTAATTCATTTTTAATTGTTTAATTGTTTAAAAATTATGTTGAGTCATTTTTATGGTCTTGTCATGTTTGACTTTCTGTTTAGGCTTTGGTCAAGGTTGATTTGACTTTTGTTGGATCAAAACCATTGATTTTAGGGGATTGATGAAATGTACATTTCATTTCCCAAAATGAATGAATGGTTTTGATTTGATGAAATTCCTCCCATGACCAATTTGTGTTTCTATCTTCCCCTCCCTCTTCATCTTCATCCCTATTCTTTCTCATTCCCTCAGTTGACCAATGAAATCTCTAATGTCTAAAGGCTAATTGGTTCATCAATGACCTTGTGTCAGATGAACCAATACAAGTATGATTGAGATAGGTCCCTCCCTTTTGATCTTTTCTTTTAGTGTGTGGTATGTTTTAGGAGTTTGGTTCTTCATACCAAATCTCTAACATGCATTAACACCTAAATTTTTATTGCCCGGCCTCAGATAGTCGTGACTTCTACATAAGTTCAATTACGATTGCTTAACATAGAGCTAAATTTGACCCTCAAGGCATAACATTCTAGTAAGTGGGATTGTAAGTCTCCCATTCTTCATGGCATTGTTTGGAGACTTGACCTTTTTTCCTTTCATGGGAGCTAGGGGCATATTTGTTGAATTATCCAAGTTGGAGCCCTTCTCATGGAAGATGTCTTGGTTCAAGGATCCATACTTGTGAATGGATGGTTGAGTGTTCTCCAAAGAATGACTTAATCAATTAAAAATCACCATTAACACTTAACTAAATTTTGACTAACATTTGACTAATTCTTGTTAATATTGCTTTACTTTCAAGCCATTTATTTTATGCAATTTAAATTTCAGCCATTTATCATTCATTTCTATTTACATTTCATTTAACTTGTTTATGTTTATGTCATTTTGACTTTGCTCATTTGAGCCATATCTTGTGATTGTATATATTGTTTGTGTGTTTTGGTTTTGTTTGTGGTCTAAGGATCTTAAATTACTTAATAACAACAAAAACACTAAAAAACATCTGATGGACTGTTGTTTTGATACGAACTTTTGGACTTAGGATTAGGCAACATTCCCTATGCAAAAAGGACTTGGCCAATGCCAACATTCTGAGACTGGGATATTGTGAATAAAGCTTTCAATCTAATGCAAGCCTTGGGATTTGTTTGAATTCATCTGCTACTCTCTCTTGGTGTTTAATTGTTATTTTGATATTGTGTCTGATGCTTTGCTCTGAGTTGGTCAAGAAATAATTCATATGATACATGGGAAGACAAAGAAGACTACTAGCTATGGGATTTGCTTGCTTGGATGTGGCTATCTTTATTTTATGTCTTAATATTCATGATATATGGATATTGCTAATTTCTTATTGATTATTGTTTGGTTTAAATTCCAAGGGAAATGGGTTTCTATATGACATTCTTGTCTATTGGATTGCATCCCATTGGTAAGATATTTTCAACTCTTAACTTTTAAATTTGTGCTTAGGATAGCCTCTTCATCTCCTCCCACTTCTTAAATTTCAAAATCTCCCCCCACCCCCTTTTTCAAAAACCCTTCTTTGTTTGTGTTTTCAAACTTAGACATGTTTTAATGATTAGAAACTTTGGCCTTATGCCAATGAATTTTAAAATATTTTTCTTAATTAAAATTTGTAAATAAACTTAATCATATTGACTTAAAATTTCAAAAGACAAGAAGAACTAACAACCCCATTCAAATTTTTGGCCCTTTGTGCCTTTTCTTATTAAACTTTTGTTAAAAGCAATTCACCAACTCATTTGAAATTTTTACCATGAACTACGAGGTTTTGATCCCTCATTTTTATGTTGGTACGTAGGCACAAGTCTGAAGGCCTTGTCAAACACAAAAATATAATCAATGAGTTCTTCTCTCATCCCCACACTCTATTTTTTCCAAACATCTTTTATACCAAACACATATGCACACATGAAAAAGGGCTCCCTAGGAGTACCTAGGACACTTTGGATGCTAACACATTCCATTTGTATAACAAAACCCCTTAATTGTAATCTCTGGAATTTTATTAGTTTTGATTTGAAAACTTCTTATCCTTGGGTTTTGTTCGGACTTTTCCCTTTTCCTTTGGAAACAAGCGCGGTGGTGACTCTGGTTTTATTGACGTCAATTTTATCCATAGCTTGATGGTCATGAACTTACCGCTACAGAAAATTAAGTGGCGACTCTGCTGGGGAGTAGTCCTCATTGGGTTTAGCCTACTTTTTTATGTGTAAATATTTGCATATTTGATGTTTGTATATTGTTTGTGTGATATAATATGTTTGTTATGCTTGGTGATCTCTGAGTGGTGAGATAAGTTCTAACCCGAACTTGAGTGCAATTAAGATAGGAGGATGGTATAGTCATGTTCAACTTGTGTGGAGTAGTCCTTAAAAAGTTGTATTGAGACCCATCTACTAAGTGGAGACCCTTTTGGAGTTACTGATGTCACACAAGTTATTTGTGGATAGGCATTACTTTCTCTGATTTGGGGTCTGAGAAGCTGAGGACCATAGAACGTTTAACCCAACTTGGCCTATATAGGACGTAGTGCGGAGACTGTTTAGGTGTAGACCTGATAACAGTTGTTACACGATACTACACTTAGACGAGTTTCTATTGAGAATATTATGGGTTGATGAGTCAGTCATCCTAACCTATAATACCCGATAGATGGGATTAAGACTCTGGGAACTTCTTAGAACATGATCTGCAGGTTTTTATCCTTAATACACTCCTTTGGGATGGTTCTTAACCTGACTCCATGCTCGTGACTCTCAACAAACCATTTGATTCTTGGTTGATCCGATCAAGTCTTGTCAATATCAATGGAACTTGGGTGTTGATAAGGTGAAAACCATAATCCACCAAAATGAATGATTGATCTTGATGATGACTTCATCCATCCCGTATTTGAAAAAGTTCCTTTTGGTCGATTGGAGGAGATTCTCAAATCTCATATTATTGTTGAAGCTCTTCATCTGAAGAAATCTGAGATTAATGCTCATTTGTCTCTTCATCTGAAGAAATGAGGTATTCTTGGGTTGACTTTAGAGTTTCTCATTGGTAAAGCTACTATTTTTGCTCAAGCCAGTAGCATGGATGCTTTTGAAGCCATCTTTGTATTGCTCATCTATGGTTTAGCTTTGTTCCCTAACATTGACGATTTTGTTGATGTTAATGCCATTAAAATCTTCTTGATTAGGAATCTTGTTCCGACTCTGTTGGGTGACATGTATTTCTCTTTGCATTTAAGGAATTCTAAAGGTGGTGGGACTATTGTGTGTTGTGTTCGTCTTCTGTTCAAGTGGTTTATTTCGCACTTACCTCAGACGCCTTCTTTCATGGAAAACAAGCAATATATATGGTGGTCTCAGAGACTTATGTCTCTTACTAATGATGATATTGTTTGGTATGATTCTACTTTGAATAATTTGGATATTATTGACAGTTATGGTGAATTCTCTAATGTGCCTCTTATTGGTACACAAGGAGGAATCAACTACAACCCTGCTTTGGCTTGTCGTCAACTTGGGTTCCCCTTGAGAGATAAACCTAATAACATTCAGTTAGAAGGTCTATTTTATCAAGAGGGTAAAGATCCTCAACATTTGAAGCAGAGGATGGTACATGCATGTCATAACGTGCATAGGAAAGGAAAATTTGAGCTTGGTCCTTGCAACTGTGTAGCTTTGGAAGCTTAGACTATTTGGGTGAAGAAGAGAGCTTTGGAGCTGAAGATGCCATACGCCTGCGAAAGACCTATGTCTATGGTTATGGTTTAGCCATCAAATCTCCCTAACCAAGATATAGAGGAGTTGGAAGATGCACTTGCCAAGATGAAGCAAGAGAGATATATGTGGGAAGAGTGGTTCCATGCTTTAAGCCGAAAGCATGAAGAGTTGCAGCTTGAGTCGAAAGATAAAGATGCACTTATTGAGATTCTTGAAAACCAAGTAATGAAGAGACAGATAGAGCTAGAGGGTCTACATTCCTCTAGTATGCCTCAACCTTCCGGTGCTTGGAAGAAGATTGTTGATCAGCTAGTTCTTGAGAAGGCTCAGATGAAGACATCCTTTGAGTCAGAGATTCGATGCATCTGAAGGATGTATGCACCCATAGCCAGATAATCTGATGCAGTTGCTATAGGGTCCTTAGGATGATAGTTTCCTTTTCTCTTGTATTTATATTTTTGTTTCTGAAATTGTACTCAGTGTAATCCTTCCAAATTTTATGAATAAAAAGAGATTTTATTGTTATTATTATTATTGTTATTTGAATATATATTTGCAAATAGAACTTCATATGTTCCTTGAAATTAAAAAAAATTAAAAAAACATTGCATTTCATGCATCATTTGCATAAATAGGGTTTCTTCCGCCAGATGTCTTATCAGCTCTTCTTCTGTGCATCAGCCAAGCTGACTCACCGCTAGAATACTCGAGTTAATCAACCAAAGATCATGGAATATCTAGAGCAAGAGAACCGAGAGTCGAAGGACGAGATCGCCAGATTAACGACTCTGATGGAATCTGTCATTGCTGCATATAATCAGTCTTCAACAACTCCTGCTACTCCTCCTCCTCAAAGAAGTGTCATTTCTGAGGTTGTTACCTCAACTGTTCTTGTTGTTGCTGCCAGTCAGTCCATACCAGCTGGATTCCTTTGGGGAATGCCACCCAATTTTATGCCAGAAGGGTACGCACCCACGTTTATTTCTATGTCAGCATCTAGCCTGGTCATGTCAGTGCCTCTTCCAGTTGTTCACATTCTGCCTCATGTTGAGGATACTATTTTCCATTCTGAGCTGCCAGAGGGCCCAGATGTATATGAGAAGATGGATGAGATAAAAGATCAATTTCTCGAGTTGCGTAAAGAGTTGAAAACCCTGAGAGGGAAAGACTTGTTTGGGAAGAGTGTTGATGAACTCTTCCTGGTCCCCAATGTTAAGATCTCAGGGAAATTCAAGGTCTCATACTTTGAAAAGTACAAAGGGAATACTTGCCCGCTAAGCCATCTTGTGATGTATGCCAGAAAAATGTCTACTCAAACTGATAATGATTAGTTGCTGATTAACTATTTCCAAGACAGTTTAATTGGAGCTGCCTTGAGATGGTATATGGCTTTGGACAATGCAAACATTCGTACTTTCAATGACTTAGGCGAGTCCTTTGTTAAGCAGTATAAGTACAATGTAGATATGGCGCCTGACAGAGACTAGTTGAGGTCTATGTCTCATAAAGATAAGGATACATTTAAAGAATATGCTCAGAAATGGAGAGAGCTTGCTGCCCAGATAAGTCCACCTCTTGAAGAGAAAGAAATGACAAAAATCTTCTTGAAGACACTGAGTTCGTTTTATTACGAACGTATGATTGCGAGTGCCCTCAATGACTTTACTGAAATGGTAAACATGGGGATGAGGCTAGAAGAAGGAGTCCGTGAAAGACGTTTGTCTAAAGAAGAGGCATCAGCCAGCAAGAAATATGGTGGGAATTTCTCCAAGAGGAAGGAAGGAGAGACTAAATCAGTATAAGTGGGGAGGCAGATGAGGCCTCATGTCAGAAAGATTTCTCAACCTCGTCAACATCAACATCAAATTTCTTCAGTAATTCCGTTTTTTTCTAACAATTCCAACAATCAACCAATTCTAATTCAACAACAACATCAACAACAACCGCAACAAAGAACCAACTACAACAACAACAATCATCACCAACAAAACTTTGAGAGGAAGAAGGCCTCCTTTGACCCTATTCCTATGACTTATGTAGAGTTATACCCATCATTGGTTCTCAAGAACCTCATTCAGCCCAGAAATCCTCCGCAAATCCCTGAGCCACTACCATGGTGGTTCAAACCCGACCTTCATTGTGTTTTTCACCAGGAATTCCCTGGCCATGAGAAAGAAAACTGCTACCCATTGAAATATGAAGTTCAAAAGCTTGTGAAAAATGGTATGGTGTCCTTTGAGGATAGAGCGCCGAACGTGAAAGCTAATCTGTTGCATGCTCATGGTAACGCTTCTGTCAACATGGTGGACGGTTGTCCAGGGAATTTCCAAGTATTTGATGTGAGGCATATCCGAAGATCTTTGGTGGAAATGCATAAACCTTTATGTTTAATCAGTGATTGTGAATATAACCATGATGGTTGTGCAATCTGTAGCGTGAACCCCCATGGGTGTATGGTTGTCAAGAGAGATATCCAAAAGGTGATGGATGAGAATGTAATCCAGATTCAATAGTCGAGGGATATAGATGATGTGAATGGCATTGTGCTAGTGTTCAAGACCCCTGAGCGGGTAATTATTCAATTTGATAGTAGCAACAACGACAATCTCAATAGATCGGTATCACCGTTGGTTATACGGTTAGCGGGCCCTGTCCCTAATGCATCCGGTAAAGCTGTGCCATATCAGTATAATGCCACTATGATTGAAGATGGTCAAGAGGTTCCTCTACCAGTTGCAGAATCTGTGGTGAACATTGCTGATATAGCAAAGGTGACCCGTAGTGGTCGTGTATTTAGTCCAATATTTCCAATGATAGTAAAAGATGTTTCCGTAAGTAAGAAGGCAAAGATTCCAGTGGTGAATCTGGTTAGTGCTCCAACGTGTCAGTATGGTAAGTCCAGTAAGTTGAAGGCTAACGATGATGATGAAGTTAAGATTGATTAAAAGAAGTGAATTCAATGTTGTGGAGCAGCTGCTCCGGACTCCGTCAAAGATCTCCGTGTTGTCACTATTGATGAATTCTGAAGCACATAGGGAGGCATTGTAGAAAGTGCTAGAGCAGGCTTATGTTGAGTATGATGTGACCGTGGATCAGTTTGACCACATAGTTGCTAACATCACTTCTTGTAATAATTTGAGTTTTTGTGATGAAGAGCTTCCCGAGGAAGGCAGAAATCATAATCTGGCACTCAATATTTCAATGAACTGTAAGGAGGACGGTCTATCCAATGTGTTGGTTGACATTGGGTCATCTTTGAATGTGTTGTCAAAATCAACTTTGTCAAGACTCTCTTATCAAGGCGCCCCAATGGGGGTATAGTGGTGTAATTCTCAAAGCGTTCGACGGTTCTTGTAAAATTGTCATTGGTGAAGTGGACCTTCCAGTGAAGATAGGTTTGAGTGATTTCCAGATTACTTTCCAGGTAATGGATATCCACCCAGCCTACAGTTGCTTGTTGGGAAGGCCATGGATTCATGAAGCTGGAGTAGGAACATTTACTCTTCACCAGAAATCGAAATTTGTGAAGAATGGAAAGCTTGTCGTTGTTGGTGGAGAGAAGGCATTATTGGTAAGCCATCTATCATCTTTAACATATGTTGAAGCTGAGGAGGAGGTTGGAACTCCATTCCAAGCCTTATCTATTGTTGATGAGTTGAAGAAATCTGGGGCACCCATGTATTCTTTGAAAGATGCACACGAGGCTATTCAAGCTGACAGCATTGACAAGTGGGGTCATGTTATGGAGGTCGTCGAAAAGAAGAACAGAGCCGGACTAGGATTTCAACCAGGGTCGTTCAACGCCAAAGTCAAAGTTATGCAACCGATGTTTCAGAGTGGAGGGGTCACTCATGGGAATGATCAACACTCACCTGCCATTATTGAAGACAATAGTGATGAAGACGAAGCTTGCGCTAACTTTGTGATATGTGGCCAGACTTGCAACAATTGGGTTGCTGTTGATGTTCCTGTTATCATTCATTGTTCTAAGTAATTTTTTTTCCTATTGTTTTAAGAAAAATCCTTCTCCTATGCCTAAGGGAGAAGTGAACATTGTTGGGCATTTTTATTATTATCATCAATAAAATACAACTTTATTCATCCACATCCATGATGTTTTATTTTTGCTTTTTGCTTTTTCTGAAAATAGTAATCATAAAAAACATAAATAAATAATAATCTTCCATTTGCATAATATTTGTTCGCACTCCATTACTCTAAAATCAAAATATCAAATCATTATGCAAGTTGGTTCTCAAACCCATTGAATACAACGATCCTACTCCCCCTCCAAACTTTGATTTCCCTGTGTTTGAAGCTGAGGAAGAGATTGATGATGAAGAAGTATCAGATTAATTTATCTCGTTTGCTTGAGCATTAAGAAAAAATCATTCATCCGTTTGAAGAGAAGATTGAATTGGTCAACTTGGGTTCCAAAGATGATGTGAAGGAAGCCAAGATTGGGTCTCAACTGTGTCTAGAATCTAAGAAGGGGTTGATTGATCTTCTTTGAGATTATTCTGATGTGTTTGCTTGGTCCTATCAAGACATGACTGGGTTGGATTATGAGATTATGGAGCATAGATAGCCATTGAAGCTAGAATGCCCGCCAGTCAAGCAGAAGTTGAGAAGAATTCATCATGATATGGCAGTAAAGATTAAAGAGGAAGTGCAGAAGCAGATCGATGTTGGTTTTCTTGTTACCTCTGAATATCCGCAGTGGGTGGCCAATATTGTGCCCGTTCCTAAGAAAGATGGAAAAGTATGCATATGTGTTGATTATAGAGATTTGAAAAAAGTTAGTCCGAAAGATGATTTTCCTCTACCCCACATTGATATGTTGGTGGACAATACAACTAAATTCAAAGTCTTTTCATTCATGGACGGATTTTCCGGTTACAACCAAATCAGAATGGAACTTGAAGATATGGAGAAGGCCACATTCATTACACCCTGGGGAACATTCTGTTATAGAGTGATGCCTTTTGGTCTAAAGAATGTTGGTGCATCGTACTAGAGAGCTATGACCACTCTTTTTCATGATATGATGCATAAAGAGATTGAAGTCTATGTTGATGATATGATCGCCAAATTAAGTGATGAAGAAGAACATGTTAAGCATTTGCTGAAGTTATTCCAGCGTTTGAGGAAATATAAACTCCGCTTGAATCCCAATAAGTGTACCTTTGGTGTTTATTTTGGTAAGTTGTTAGGCTTCATTGTCAGTGAGAAGGGTATTGAAGTTGATCCTGCCAAGGTCAAAGCAATACAAGAAATGCCTGCACCCAAAATTGAGAAGCAAGTTAGAGGTTTTCTCGGCCGTTTGAACTATATCTCAAGATTTATATCGCATATGACGGTCACATGTGTGCCTATATTCAAGATCCTTCAGAAAGATTAGTCTTGTGATTGGACTGAAGATTTCCAGAAAGCTTTTGATAGTATCAAAGAGTATCTACTTGAGCCTCCGATTCTGTCTCCGCATGTTGAAGAAAGACCGTTGATCATGTATTTGACTGTGCTTGATGATAGTATGGGTTGTGTTCTTGGTCAGCAAGATGAATCTTGAAAGAAAGAGTATGCAATTTACTACCTAAGTAAGAAATTCATGGATTGTGAGACTCGGTATTCTATTCTTGAGAAGACATGTTGCACATTGGCTAGGGCTGCTAAGCGTCTGCGCCAGTATATGTTGAATCATACTACTTGGTTGAGATCCAAAATGTATCCAATCAAGTATATTTTTGAGAAGCCTTCTTTAACTGGGAGAATTTCCCGCTGGCAGATGTTGTTATTAGAGTACGATATTGAATACCGATCTCAAAAAGAAATTAAAGGTATTGTCTTGGATGACCATTTGGCTCACCAACCAATTGAAGATTACCAGTCAGTACAGTATGATTTTCCTGACGAAGAGATTTTGTAATTGAAAATGAAAGATTGTGATGAACCATTGCTTGAAGAAGGGCCAGAACCTGGTTCCCGTTGGGGCATGGTATTTGATGGAGCTGTTAATTCATATGGTAATGGCATTGGGGCAATAATTATTACTCCTCAAGGCACTCATTTTCCATTTACAACTAGATTATCTTTCAAGTGTACAAACAACATGGATGAGTATGAAGCTTGCATTATGGGGCTTGAAGAGGTCATCGATCTCATAATCAAATATCTTGACGTCTATGGAGGTTCAGCTTTGGTTATGAATCAAATCAAAGGTGAATGGGAGACGAATCAACCCGGTTTGATACCATATAGAGATTATTCGAGGAGGATTTCAACTTTCTTTACAAAGGTTGAGTTTCATCATATCCCTCGAGATGAAAATTGGATGGCAGATGCTCTTGCAACGTTGGCTTCAGCGATTATGGTGAAATTTTAGAATGAAGTTCCCAACTTGAATGTGATGCATCTTGATAGGCCAGCTCATGTGTTTGATGTTGAAGAAGTCAAAGATGAAAAGCCATGGTATTACGACATCAAATGTTTCCTCCAAAGTCAGATTTACCCGCCTGAGGCATCTTTGAAAGATAAGAAGACTTTGAGAAGATTAGCTAGCAACTTCTACATGAATGGTGATGTGCTTTACAAGAGAAAATTCAATATGGTTTTGCTCAGATGCGTGGATAGACACGAAGCAGGCCTATTAATGACAAGACTCCATGAAGGTCCCTTTGGTACTCATTCCAATGGACATGTTATGGCAAAGAAGATGTTGATAGCAGGTTACTATTGGCTGACAATGGAATCTGACTGTTGTAAGTTTGTGAAGAAATGCCACAAGTGTCAAATCTATGCAGTTAATATTCATGTTCCTCCGACAATATTGAATGTCATTTCCTATTCATGGCCCTTCTCCATGTGGGGAATTGATATGATTGGTATGATTGATCCCAAAGCTTCGAACGAACATCGTTTCATTCTGGTGGCTATTGACTACTTCATAAAGTGGGTTGGAGCGGCATCGTATGCGAATGTAACCAAGAAAGTTGTTGTAAGGTTTATCAAGAATCCGATTATATATCGTTATGTTGTGCTAAGCAAGATCATTACTGATAATGGATCGAACTTGAACAATAATATGGTGGAAGCTCTTTGCAAAGACTTCAAGATTGCAAATCATAATTCTTCTCCCTACAGACCTAAGATGAATGGCGTTGTTGAAGCTGCGAATAAGAACACCAAGAAGATCATTCAGAAGATGGTTGTGATATACAAAGACTGGCATGAAATGCTCTCATTTGCTTTGCATGGGTACCGTATATCCCTATGCACTTCAACAGGGGCAACCTGTCGCATCCTGCGAAAAATCAACCGGCGAGCTAAAAATAAAACACAACACAGAGCCGCCACTGCGCGTTATTTATCCCAAGATAGGGAAAGGAAACGCTCAGAAAAACCTGGAAAGACATGGTCTCGCGACCAAAGAGAAAGGGTAAGGGAGTCGGTTACGCGAGGGGAAGGTATTAGCACCCCTCACGTCCGTCGTACTCGACGGGATCCACGTCCTAGAATAAAGAAAAGGTTGCTAAAACATCACACACACACACGGGGAACGCAGGTGGGGTTAAGAGGAACGAGCTCGATAAGGTATCGCACCTTATGCCTACATATCTTGTCGGGAACAAGAATCAGAGCCACTGTAGTTCGGCTTACGCACGCCAAACAACACAAAACACAAACAAACAAAAGTGGCAAACATGGAGCCCAACAACCACTGGATGGAATTACGTCGGCATCCGAACCAAAACTCACTCAAAAGGGCAAACTTGGAGCCCGACAGCCAATCACTGGGCTTACGTCGGCATCCGAACCCAAACACCAAACAACACAGTCAGATAACAAGTAAACACACGCAAAAAAGAAAAAGGTTGCCCGGAGAGGTCTCGCACGACCCCCTGCCTACATACCTCGTCTGGCACGAGGATCAGGGCGATGTAGTTCCCCTGAAAGGGACTAAATTGCTAACCAGAAACCGGGGAAAGATACACAACTAGGGAGCTGAGACTCGAGCCTAATGTTGTCATGCATCGTTAACCCTAAGTTCAGGTTTCTACCTACTTGCATCAGTGCGATCTAATCCTAACCAGGAAAGAAGAAAGCATACAAGCATACATCATATATCAAATGAGAACAGGCATCTCAAACAAGCATGTCAATCAGAGATTCACAGAGCACCCGCTATAACCAAACAAGAGGCTCAATCAA
This sequence comes from Lathyrus oleraceus, assembly GCF_024323335.1. NCBI lineage: Eukaryota > Viridiplantae > Streptophyta > Magnoliopsida > Fabales > Fabaceae > Lathyrus > Lathyrus oleraceus. Next base: position 89,456,810 of record NC_066579.1, on the reverse strand, counting down.
AGGGGTTTGACCGCCGAAGCGAGTCGTCTGTACAGGCTGTGTTTGCTCTTAACCTTGCCATTACGAGGCTAAGGTGAAGCAGATGAAGAGGTGAAGTGAGGATCAGACCTCACAGCTCATATCCCTAACCAGGGAGAGCATCTGACAAATGAGCATGGGTCCAGAATAGGGGAACCCTTCTATACTCAGAGACTCTGACACAATGTGCACTGCACAAGATCTTGGGCTTGGATCTCAATGCTACAACCATGTAATGGGAGCAAGGAGAAGACTCAACTGAATAGTGGGGGACAGACTGCTTGTCCCTAACTTCCACCAATCGCCTTCTTTGAAGGACTTTTCCTGCTTGGGCTTGAAAATAAACAACCACAATCATTGCCTCTTAAGGAGGACTTCAGACAATTTGCCCGGCCCGGTAACAGCCGGGTCTCCAGACTACATGAAGTTTAGGAAGCTATACCTCAATGCAAGTTGCTTAAGCAAAGCAAAGCAAAAGTTCACAAGGAACTGAGCAACTAAAGTACCTGGAAACAATCAAACACAGTTAGTAATCAGACAGACAAACCATAAACAGCAAGTGTTCAACCAATTAATCTATACAACTCAATACACAACACAAGGCAAGCTCAAAGCTTAAGCCCAAGCTTCACAACCTACAAAACCATGTTATGTTAGTGTACAAATATCAACAACATCAATTAAAATTGATTTGGATCATTCTCCATGTTCATTATGCCTTTGATCCTGAAAAATCAAGCAAACATTAGCAACTAGACCACTAGGCCAAGCCTAGGGTCCAAAACAAGAAAAAATCCTTAAACAGCAAGGCATTTACAAACCAAAGTCAAATTAAAGTCAAACAAGAGCAAACATCATTGGTCTCATGTCTATATCATTCATTATGCTCATGCTATGCACAAAATAAGGCAAACTAGTTCAAATGAAGCACCAAGCATACAAACAGAAGTATTGCATTCAAATCCATACCAAGACACATCCAAAAATTCTCAAATTAATTGCACCTAAACAGGGGGTATTCAAGGTCTACCATGTCAAATTTGAGCTCATTTGGGCAAATGGAACCATGTCAATGAAAATCAACAAAAACAGTCACAATTATAGGCTCCAAATCACAACATCAATACATGCTTCCACTTCAAAAATTCACATCTCATTGAAAACAAAATAGAAATGGATGGGACCAAAACAGGGATGTCACATTATGTGTCTATTACATGCATATCAAATTTCATGATCATACAGTACCATATGAGGATTTCTCAATCAATCTACCAACCTAGGTCACATGAGCTTGCACAAATGATCACCAGAAATGAAAAATCATGATCAAATTGAAAATGCAGTGTAAAATTCCACAAAAATTCATACAATATCTCAACATGCCAACCAATCATCATGCAAAATTTCAATCAATTCTAACAAGTATAGGTCATGTAAAAAATTCCAGAAAGTTGACATCAAGAGGTGTGACACAAATTGTCACACCTAAGTTCCATAATTTGCTGCTCAATGACCAGGTATCAAAAATTCATGAAATTTACATGGAAATAAGCATCAATGAGTCAAGAATCATCACAAAAATTTCCAGGCATTTATTTAACACTATGAGCATTTCATGAATCAATTGGCAAAATGTATCAAAAGGTAACTCATGTGAGAAAACCCTAGGGCAAATGATTTTTCTACCAAGCACAACTTTGACCAATAGGTCAAAAAAATCCTACACAAGTCAACAAAGTCATAGAAAAAATCTCCATATTTTTATGATTTTTCTACTATTTTTGGTGAATTATTTAAGGTGTTATCAATTTTTTAATAATTAATTCAAATTAATTAAAATGATAATGGCATAACTGTAATTATTGGTGGCGCCAGCGGGAAACATGAAATTCGAAAATTCAAACAGCCAAATGGATCAAACAGCTTCAGTTCATCGTCTTCATCACACAACATTTCCAGAAATTCGAAAAAACGAAGAACACGAAATCACCATGAAAATTAGCAAGCTTATAACCGTTCTAACCGTCTAATCGAGCACAACACGAATATCAACTTATTTTTGACTAAAAGTTCCTAAATCAACCGAATCGTGCAAGTTAGGGTTTGATTACAAAATTTCAATTCCAGATTTCTCTCCCTAGGTTCATCCATTTGCTAAACTAACTATATCACAATGATCTACAATCACCACACTACAAAACGCATACATCCATTCGCAAAACCGTGATGTTCGAAAAACTTACATACCTGGAATGGCAGACTTGAAACCGATGCTTTTAGAGCTCAATTCTTTAAAACAGCAATAGTAGAGGGATAGAGAAGGTGATTAGAGGTGCTAGCTTCAATTGCCATGGCTTCTATTGCTCGAATTCACCATTTCACCATGGATGCTCTTGAAGATGCAGTCGCGATTCAATGCCTCTTCCACTCCAAATACCACAAACAGTTTTAGAGGATGATGCAAGGAGTTCAGATCAAAAAGAAATTCGAGATTTGGTGTAGAATTGATGATGAATCTTGGAATTGAAGGTTTGTGTTCTTGAGAGAAAACTTGAGAATTTGGAGAGTTTTGAGATCCAATTTGGGTAACTGTGAATTCTGTTATGATTATGGAGTGATTAGGTTTATATACATGAGCTTAATTATCCCTTAATCCACTTAATTAGCCAAAAGCATTGTTAGTGTAAATGGTAATTTGTAAGAAAGGGCAAAAATGTAATTCCACTATGACAGCTCATGCCACCTGTTTTGACAGCACATACACCTTTCAATTATCATATGTGAGCTGTAGAAACTTGCCTCATGCTCATTGGTTGTGTAAATCTCAAAATCACCATGTGGATGCATTTGTCCATTTTTAACCATTCCACTTTTCAAGCCAAATTCCAAACTACATGCCTTAGCCATGAAATGATGCTTCCAACAAGTTCCAAATTCCATTTATGAGGTGTAGAAAAAAGTCCCATCTCAAAATTCCAATTATTTTGAGAGTTGGACAATTTTGCCCCTGGTCCAATTCAACTGTCCAGTTGAAAAGTGACTTTTTGCATTGGCCACTTTTGGGAAAATCCAATTATGCACCATGAAAGTACATGTCAAATGGAGTTTGTGCATATAAAGAACTTGCAATTTGGACAAAGCATGTGGCAATTATGGCCTCCTGATTACAGGTCATTTCTGAAATTCACTGAGCCATAACTTTCAAACCATACATTGGATTTTCAAGTTCTTGGATTTTTTGGAAAGGTGAGAACAAGATCTACAACTTTCATGTTGAACAATTTTTAATTTGAAGCTTCCTTGGACACGTGGCTTTGAGGTCAAAAACTTTCCATTTTTGGAAACTTCAATTACAGGTCACTTTCTATTTTTGGCAGTTTTTGTCCTGACTTGATTTTCTTCATTCTTAAGCTTTGCCATGTCATTTAACACTTGCTCCAACATGAATGAGGTGCCTTCAACTCATTTTCACCTCCCAATCCATCAGATCATGTACAGTTGACCACAGTTGACTTTTCATCTGATAGATGAATTTGGCAATGCATAGATCAATTTGAACCCCATTCTTCAACTGAAATGGCTCAAGGGTGATACCCTAGCCTCAACAAACACAATACAATCACATTATGAACCCCATATCCACCATAGACCCCATCTCCTGATTATGCCCTGATTGGCCCAATGCAATTGATTAGGGTTGACCAGTGGTCAAAACCCTAATCTCAAGGAATCTTCTTCAATCTTCTGATGACATCCAACCATGATGATGGTGATGTATCATTGCAATCAAGATGAAGATCAATCTCCCCTGAGAATCATGAAACCCTAATTCACAGTCCAATCCTCAGATGACCAATGATCAGCCAATAAACCCTAGGCTTGCACTTTGACTTTCTCATTTTCTAACAAAGACTTGGGAAGATGGCTTGCACAATGTAACCACATGCTATGCAATATGGAATGCCTAATGCCCTAAAATGATATGCAAATATGTTAATGCTAGTCCCAAGAAAGGATGGCAAATTTTGAGGTGTTACAGCTGCCCCTATTCAATCCACTGTGAACCTGTCGATACGAAATAGCCTCGGCTTTCGGATGATCAGGATGAAGAGTGATTGAATACCAAGAACAGACGAACAATTTGCACTCTGATGGGATGAATAATTAACAGCGCCTGTCAGCAGCGGCGAAGAAACAAACTCTTGAAACGTCGACCTGGATACCAAAATAAATGGTAACACAGGGATAACCATGGTCTGAACACCACACATCCACTCGGGATTATCATCCTCTCCCTTTTTTTCTCTGCTTTTCTTGGACCCCGAAATTTTCTTATCTTTTTTCATTTTCTTGAACCCCGAACGTTTCTCTGCGCAAACGATCCTCGGACCTCTGCATTTGAACCCCAGAAAATGCCTCGGCACTCCTTTTTGCCAACATAATGAACCCCGATCTCCAGTTTGAACCCCAGTCGCCTGACGATAACTCTCGATCGCCAGAATGAACCCCGTTCTCCAGAAAATGTATCCACATTTCCTTTTCTCCATTTGAACCCCGTCTCCAGAAAATGTATCCACATTTCCTTTTCTCCATTTGAACCCCAGAAAATGCCTCAGCACCTCCTTTTCTCCAATCTCACGTGATAATTCCGCTGGCAACGACGGAACTAACACCAAACCACTCTGAGGGCGACATGTCAGAGGGTAACCCTTCACAACGGAAGGTAGCATGTGTATCTCTTCCTCAGAAGACACCTATAACGACCTCCACTGGCATCCGCCAAAGCCTAAGGTGACACATGAACAAAAGACGATCCTAAGGACCTCATCCCGGATGTAATCTTCAACTCCATCTCCATTTGAACCCCAGAATCGCGCTGATCGCGTCACGATGTTGAACTTATCCAAGTAACATCTTCACCATCTGGTGAAACCAAACCTTCAAGCGGTAACCACGGCTTGAGTCACGCTGAACGCGTCATGATGTTGAACTTATCCAAGTACCATCTTCACCATCCGGTGAAACCAAATATCAAGCGGTATCCACGGCTTGAGTCGCGCTGATCGCGTCACGATGTTGAACTTATCCAAGTAACATCTTTACCATCCGGTGAAACCAAATATCAAGCTGTACCCACGGCTTGAATCGCGCTGATCGCGTCATGATGTTGAGCTTATCCAAGTAACATCTTCACCATCCGGTGAAACCAAATATCAAGCGGTATCCACGGCTTGAGTCGCGCTGATCGCGTCACGATGTTGAACTTATCCAAGTAACATCTTCACCATCCGGTGAAACCAAATATCAAGCTGTACCCACGGCTTGAATCGCGCTGATCGCGTCACGATGTTGAGCTTATCCAAGTAACATCTTCACCATCCGGTGAAACCAAATATCAAGCGGTATCCACGGCTTGAATCGCGCTGATCGCGTCACGATGTTGAGCTTATCCAAGTAACATCTTCACCATCCGGTGAAACCAAATATCAAGCGGTATCCACGGCTTGAATCGCGCTGATCGCGTCACGATGTTGAACTTATCCAAGTAACATCTTCTGATTTTATTTCCATCTCTGTCCGACGGAAAAACTCATCCAGTATCGTACTACTGGGGTACAACAAATCTCAAGCGGTAACCACGGCCCGAGTAACTGATACTTGCAATACTGATGATTTTCCAACTAGTGAAACCACTCCTCAAACGGTAATCACGGCTCGAGTAGCATCTTCACCCACTGGCAGAACCATATCTCAAACGGTAACCACGGCTTGAGACTAGCCTATGCTTGCAATGATGCATGATTGATTTTTCTGCGTAATGCTCCATAATTATGGAAATGCTACGCGATTATTTATTTTTTCTATGCAATATGATATGCTTATTTACATGATGAATGCATAAAAAATATCCCCCTCAAGGGACTCTTCTGGGAAGCACGAGACACTCTGCTGAGGAACTCGCCATTGCTCCAACTCCACCCTGCTGGGGAATAGCACTGCTGCTGGGAAATAGGCAACCCTTGCTGGGGAAACCTCCTTTGTACCCAATCCGCTCGGGAATTTGCTGGGGATAAGAACCACCAATGCACTCTGTGGGGATACAACAATCTTTGACTTGCTGGGGATATACATCCCCACCTTGCTTGGAGAACCCTCACAGACACCTGGCAACTTCAATGGGGAAATGCCCACAGATACTCCGCTGGGGAAACAGCAACCTCCAGTCGTGACGACTGGGAAAGCATCGATCTGAAACCTGCTGGGGATAACCATCCTGACCCTGCTAGGAAACCGCATACTACTCCGCTGGGACAACCCATGCAATCCATAGGTAGAATCATCACAGCTGGGGATGCAGAAATTCGTCCACTACGGGAACTTGTTCAATCCACTGGTAGGATGAACACTGCTGGAGATATATTTCATTGAAACCCGCTCCGCTCGGGGAATTGCTGGAGATATATTTCTTTGAAAAAGACCCGCTCCACTCGGGGAGTAGTAACCTTCTGGCCTGGCTGCTGAGGAAACACCGTTTTACACCTGCCGGGGATAACCGTCTTGACTCGGCTGGGGAAAGCCACAGATCCGGAATCTGCTGGGGAGGTAGTCCTCTAATTCTGCTTGAGGGACCTAGCTGGGAAATGAGAAAAGTTGGTACAGAACACCCGTCGACTCGTCGAACCACGGTATCCACCTCCCAATCTCGTATCAGCTTTCCACTTTTGAGAATTCCCAGACTCGTTTGGACCTTTTCTGCTCCATCATCTTGTATTCCCAATCGCTCCGCGCTCAACAAGAAACGTACTCCTGGGATTATACAGAAATTTCAATTTTCCGATTTTGAAGAGTCTTCTTGATTAATTCCAAAGGGTCGTCGGACGTCCTTCGTCGTCTCTTCGTCGCCCTTCTCCGTGCACTCGTCCCTGATCGAACTCTGCGGGGAATTTCAACAGACTTTCCAATCTTCCGATTTTGAAGAGTCTTCTTGATTATCATCAAGGATCGTCGTACGCCTCAACGTCACTTCGTCATCCCTTCATACATTCGTTCCTGAGCAAACTCTCTGGGGATTTGTTTTGTCAACAACTTTCACATCACAACCTGCAAGTGAGTGACGAATACCTAATAGTACCTGCAAAACAGATCGTCAGATAAAACCGTGCCCCAGGCGTGTCAAGATTTCAACACTTGGGTCACTCAACCTTCCAAATAAGATTTCAAGCTTTCAATCTTATAAACATGCATTGGAAGGGACCTGTATGTCTTAAAATGCAAAATTCTTTATCAAAAATATCTGGATGTTTTTGCAATCAAAGCGGTTATGAAAAACAAAAACAAAATTATTTGACTGAACATGCATTTATTGACTGAAAAAGTGTGTGGCTCGAACTGAGCAATACGAAGGAAGCAATTCCTGAAAAGAGGTAATTGCGCTCAAAAGGAAAAATCTATCCTAATGGCAATGTGAAACCCGTGATCTCATCGAGTTCCAACTCGGTTACACCCCATATGTCCTCAGACTCTCCATGCTTTCTGCCTTCTGAACAAGACGATTCCAACTGATCCCTACCGGGTATTGTCCATGATGCTTTAACTAAAGCGCAAACGATCATGCTGGACGCAGTTGTTCGTTTCAATCCCTCTTTTGCCTGGACCGCCCTCTCGGGTTTTCAGTCCACCGGGATACCCTTTTTGCCCAAGTCGCCTTTTCAGGTTTTTGACTTGCCGGGTGTATAATTTTTCATTTATATCCCTAATTTTTGCCCGAACCTTTCTTTCTGTTTTTGGTTCGCCGGGATGCCCATTTTTGCCTGTACTATTTTGTTCTTTTCGTCCAGCGGGTCTCTTTATACGAAGTATTTTCTAACTACGTCCGCATTCACAGGGGATGGAAAATCCTCACCATCCATGGTCGCTAACAACAAGGCTCCGCCAGAGAAAACCTTCTTGACCACGAATGGACCTTCATAATTCGGCGTCCATTTGCCCCTACGATCGTTTTGAAGAGGAAGGATCCTTTTCAGCACCATATCACCTACGTGATATACCCGAGGTCGCACCTTTCTGTCAAAAGCACGCTTCATCCTTTGCTGGTATAATTGCCCATGACAGATGGCTGCTAGCCTCTTTTCCTCTATCAGGCTCAACTCTTCGTACCGGGTCCTTACCCATTCAGCCTCTTGCAATTTCACGTCCATCAGGACTCTCAGAGAGGGAATCTGAACTTCAACAGGTAATACAGCCTCCATACCAATGAGAACGGAGTTGCCCCAGTAGACACACCGAAGATCACTACCCAGGATACCAGTTTCCTACTAAATCACACCGTCGTTGGTGTATTCAAACGTTATCCGGGCAACAAAATCTTATTCTCCTTAACCTCCCCATCAGACATCAGAATCCGTTCGGATTTGGGGTCAAGCCCCTCCTCCGGGATCGGTCACTCTCAATCTTTCGATTTGAGTACCTCGAGATGTCCTCATCAGGGAACTCAAACTTCATTGGTTGATAACCCACCATGGGTTGCGGAGCGATGTAATCAGACAATACACCCCTTTATTGCTTTCTGAGAGTATCACAAATCAGTCAACATTCTTTTGCTCTCCCGCAACCCGTCCGGTCGATGCTGGCTTCTCAAACACATACTCGATCGGATCCATCTCGGAAATCTACAAAGTGGCATGAATCAGCATATACTGTCTCAGTCGGCGAGCAGCCTATGCCAAAGTACATCAAGTTTTCCCGAACAGTGAATGTATTGTTTCACAGTCGGTAAACTTTTTGCTTAGGTAAATTGCATGCTCTTTTCGACAAGACGCGTCATGCTGACCCCATACACCTCGTAGACCCCTCGAAGGCCGTCAAGTATAGAATTGATGGTTGTTCCTTCCATGGGACGCGTCAGAATCAGAGGTTCCTGCAATTTTTCTTCTATTCTTTCAATGCCCCTTGGCCATCATTATTTCACCTGACCGTTTGATTTTTTTCCAACAACTTGAACATAGGTTCACTCGTGGCTGTTAGATGAAATATGAACCATGACAGGTAGTTCAATCTTCCTAAGAAACCACGAACCTCTCTTTTCTTTTTCTCGGTTCAGGCATTTTGTTGTCGTTTTTTTTTTTTTTTTTTTTTTAGCAGGATCAACCTCGATTCCTCTCTTATAACGAACCCCAACGATTTACCGGATTGCACTCTGATAGTGCACTGACTTGAATTCAACCTCAGTTTGAATTGTTTCAACCGGTCACACGACTTGCCCCGGTCTGCCGAATGCCCCCCTTCTGACTGGGACTTTGCTATCATGTCATAGCATTCGATATCATGATGAGTCACATCATGAAACAAAGTCACCCTGATACGTGGCATCGACGCTCTGCTTCTCAAGAGGACAGTCTTCTTTCCATAGTAGCTTGAGCATAATGATATCGGTATCTGTCCCGGCATATCCTGACTCGACCAGGTGAAGATGTCCACATGCTCTTTCATCAAGGCTACCATTCTGCTCTCGACTTGCCTCTGAAGCGGCTCCAATTTCCTATTTCCTTCCTGACCTCGGCGGTGCTGGGAATAACAATCTCGCATCGCCCTCGAGCGGCTGAATCACTTTCTCCTCTAGTTTTAACATCCTGGCTAATTCCAGCAGATCCCAATCTTCTTCGTCTTCTTCTTCAGCAAGATAGATCGGTTCGTCGAAGTCATATGAGGGGTAACCAAATTGTTATCAACGAGATCCGGAGAATTATTTTTGAAGTTGGGACGAGACAAATCAAAAAAGGAAAATGAAAATAAACATTGCCATTTTATTTGTTTTTATAAACTGCAAAAATAAATGAAAAACAGGGAACACCGCTTTTTGACTGAAAAACATCCATTTATTAATGATGCAGAAAATGCAAATTTAAACATGAGGTGGACCTTACAATGGACCAATACGTGTCGGGCAACACATATGGCTTTCATGCAGATAAAACTGAAAACAAGAAACATTACTCTTCCAGACGAGCGACAGTGATGATCTTGTTAGGCCTTCCAGCTTCCTGGTACGCACGATCTTATCCATTGATCAATCTCCCAGTCACTGTCAGTTTCTTCACCCACTGTATAGGCGTGATCTGAATCTAGCATTCCGGCACTGACAAAGGTGAACGACGGACGACGTCCTCTGTTCTGCTCAGACGAGTCTTGACCTGGACGATAACCAATTCCAAACATATCCGCCTTTACCACAATGCCTATGATTTTTCCCCAGCCTGGGATCCCTCCATTTCTCAACATTTCCAGTGCCTGTTTGTAAGAAGACACAGACGGTTTTTTCTCTTTTCCAACACCAATGTCATTTTCCACCTTGATGGTTTCAACTGCCAGACTGGGTGCTTTACACCTTACATCGTCCATTTCTACTTTCATCTTTCTCTGGACAGATTCCCCAATTAATACACACCCCTTTGTAGCGATGGCTGCGCAACAATCACCAACACGAGGGAAAGCTCCGTTTTCCGTCGGGCGTTTTGGGACCACAGACATGGGCATTCTTAACTGATCCTTCTCAGTCACCTCTACCCCTTTCTTGTCCTTCGACATCAGTTTCACTTTTACAGGACCAGGCCTTGTCGCGGGGTTAGCACTATCATCTGTCGTCGGTGCAAAGCTGATTGCCTTAGAATCCACCAAGTCCTGGACCACATGCTTAAAAGCTTTGCAATCCTCAACATGATGTCCGGGTGCCCCAGCATGGAACTCACACCCGACATTCTCATCATAACTGGCAACCCTCTGATCCGGTTTCCCTGGAACCAATATCCTCGGCTGCACCAACCCAAAATCCTTCAACTTTTTAAACAGAAAGGCATAAGTCACGGGCGGCTTATTGAAATGACGATCTGTCGTCCTCCTTCTCACTTGGCCCACTGCTCTTTGGGTCCTCTGTTGAGGTGGTGGTTGCCGCTGTTGTGCAGATGAATCACCAACAGGAATGGTTACGGTGACAGCATAAGGGTGGTAACGATCCTTATCACGTTCTCTTTTGGTCTGCGCACCACCTGATTCAACCTTCTTCTTGGGCTGACCACTGCCAAGGGATTTCTTCACTACAGAGCCAGAGGGATTTGTTACTTCGGATGACGGAGCCTTTCCCTGAACTTTCTCCTTAATCATCCAGCCCTCAATCCTTTCTAATCTCTCGGCCATGGCTTTCTGCCCCAAGGCAAGCCCTTGCACAGCGCTGAACAAATCCCCCACCATCTCTTTCAGTTCGAGGATGTCGGCGTTGGTAGGATCCATCAGTCGAGGAGTATTGCGTCTGGTGAAGTATCTGTGAGGACGAGTTGAGTGCAAAAGTACAGTTCTGCGAGCACGAGCAATGATTCCTGCAAAACAGCAAACAGGTTAATATGCATGAATGCAACGTCTATCCATATGAGGAAGCTTCTGTCCTTTGATTCTGGTTTCATCGAGACAGATAACATTTCACCAATAACATTTTGACATCCAGATGTCTCTCAACCAGATTCTCAATCCATAATACTCCCCCTATGGCTAGACGTGAGTTTGAGTGCAGATGAATGCAAAATGAGAATGATGCAGATGTATGCAATGCACTGGGCCATCCTCCAAGTCATCTGATCATCTGCACTGAATCTGGTTTCTGAACTGATCACAACCATCTGAGGACTGCACAATCGTCAATCAGACTCACGGGTTCCGAAATAAACGGAAGACAGATACATCATCATCATCATTGCTGGTCTCTGAGCAGATATTCACAACCCTCTGAACCGACCCGGGGAATCCTGAAATAAACGGATCCCCACTGATAAATATCTCTGATGAATATCTCGGCCCGGGGAATCCTGAAATAAACGGATCCCCACTGATAAATCACGGACAACACTCCGGCGTCTCGGCAATAACTGACCATAAATCCGACTCATAATTATGTCTCTGAATCACTGATCACAAAGTCACCATCTGAGTCCATCTGATTATGCATCTGAATGAATCACCCTCCCCTCACAGGTAATTTCTAATCAGGTCACCCTAAGGCGGATAATAGTCTCGACAATCGGGCGGAGATACTCAATGGGTTTGCCCTTTCGGGTGTGCCATTGTAGCTCTCTTAAAATCGTCTAAACCAAAGATCCGGGAAATGATCGGTCACCAGAGTCAACAACTCAGATGGAGTGACTCAAACAAAGTGGATACTCCACAAAGATGAGCACTATCAACTGAGCCTCGTCCGGCTTGTGGCACATCACGCCGCCAGGCACATGTTGATCTAACATGAAAGAGGCAACGTGAGACCACACTAGTCCTAGGTGTATACTCGGGCCTGGGTTTTAGCCCCACTCAGAACACCCACCCCAAACAAAGAAACCACCTGCACAGAGGACGGCAACATGATAGTATGATGCATGCATACATTTAATGCAAATATATAAATGGGTTAGAATAATAAATGCAATAAATAAACAACACACAATAAGCAACCCAAACCAATCCTAAAACGCTAGGAAGGACTCGCTTAGGGACGATGGACCAGCATAGGTCTACATCGATGTAGTCCCCAGCAGAGTCGCCAGCTGGCGCATCCTGCGAAAAATCAACCGGCGAGCTAAAAATAAAACACAACACAGAGCCGCCACTGCGCGTTATTTATCCCAAGATAGGGAAAGGAAACGCTCAGAAAAACCTGGAAAGACATGGTCTCGCGACCAAAGAGAAAGGGTAAGGGAGTCGGTTACGCGAGGGGAAGGTATTAGCACCCCTCACGTCCGTCGTACTCGACGGGATCCACGTCCTAGAATAAAGAAAAGGTTGCTAAAACATCACACACACACACGGGGAACGCAGGTGGAGTTAAGAGGAACGAGCTCGATAAGGTATCGCACCTTATGCCTACATATCTTGTCGGGAACAAGAATCAGAGCCACTGTAGTTCGGCTTACGCACGCCAAACAACACAAAACACAAACAAACAAAAGTGGCAAACATGGAGCCCAACAACCACTGGATGGAATTACGTCGGCATCCGAACCAAAACTCACTCAAAAGGGCAAACTTGGAGCCCGACAGCCAATCACTGGGCTTACGTCGGCATCCGAACCCAAACACCAAACAACACAGTCAGATAACAAGTAAACACACGCAAAAAAGAAAAAGGTTGCCCGGAGAGGTCTCGCACGACCCCCTGCCTACATACCTCGTCTGGCACGAGGATCAGGGCGATGTAGTTCCCCTGAAAGGGACTAAATTGCTAACCAGAAACCGGGGAAAGATACACAACTAGGGAGCTGAGACTCGAGCCTAATGTTGTCATGCATCGTTAACCCTAAGTTCAGGTTTCTACCTACTTGCATCAGTGCGATCTAATCCTAACCAGGAAAGAAGAAAGCATACAAGCATACATCATATATCAAATGAGAACAGGCATCTCAAACAAGCATGTCAATCAGAGATTCACAGAGCACCCGCTATAACCAAACAAGAGGCTCAATCAAAGGGGTTTGACCGCCGAAGCGAGTCGTCTGTACAGGCTGTGTTTGCTCTTAACCTTGCCATTACGAGGCTAAGGTGAAGCAGATGAAGAGGTGAAGTGAGGATCAGACCTCACAGCTCATATCCCTAACCAGGGAGAGCATCTGACAAATGAGCATGGGTCCAGAATAGGGGAACCCTTCTATACTCAGAGACTCTGACACAATGTGCACTGCACAAGATCTTGGGCTTGGATCTCAATGCTACAACCATGTAATGGGAGCAAGGAGAAGACTCAACTGAATAGTGGGGGACAGACTGCTTGTCCCTAACTTCCACCAATCGCCTTCTTTGAAGGACTTTTCCTGCTTGGGCTTGAAAATAAACAACCACAATCATTGCCTCTTAAGGAGGACTTCAGACAATTTGCCCGGCCCGGTAACAGCCGGGTCTCCAGACTACATGAAGTTTAGGAAGCTATACCTCAATGCAAGTTGCTTAAGCAAAGCAAAGCAAAAGTTCACAAGGAACTGAGCAACTAAAGTACCTGGAAACAATCAAACACAGTTAGTAATCAGACAGACAAACCATAAACAGCAAGTGTTCAACCAATTAATCTATACAACTCAATACACAACACAAGGCAAGCTCAAAGCTTAAGCCCAAGCTTCACAACCTACAAAACCATGTTATGTTAGTGTACAAATATCAACAACATCAATTAAAATTGATTTGGATCATTCTCCATGTTCATTATGCCTTTGATCCTGAAAAATCAAGCAAACATTAGCAACTAGACCACTAGGCCAAGCCTAGGGTCCAAAACAAGAAAAAATCCTTAAACAGCAAGGCATTTACAAACCAAAGTCAAATTAAAGTCAAACAAGAGCAAACATCATTGGTCTCATGTCTATATCATTCATTATGCTCATGCTATGCACAAAATAAGGCAAACTAGTTCAAATGAAGCACCAAGCATACAAACAGAAGTATTGCATTCAAATCCATACCAAGACACATCCAAAAATTCTCAAATTAATTGCACCTAAACAGGGGGTATTCAAGGTCTACCATGTCAAATTTGAGCTCATTTGGGCAAATGGAACCATGTCAATGAAAATCAACAAAAACAGTCACAATTATAGGCTCCAAATCACAACATCAATACATGCTTCCACTTCAAAAATTCACATCTCATTGAAAACAAAATAGAAATGGATGGGACCAAAACAGGGATGTCACATTATGTGTCTATTACATGCATATCAAATTTCATGATCATACAGTACCATATGAGGATTTCTCAATCAATCTACCAACCTAGGTCACATGAGCTTGCACAAATGATCACCAGAAATGAAAAATCATGATCAAATTGAAAATGCAGTGTAAAATTCCACAAAAATTCATACAATATCTCAACATGCCAACCAATCATCATGCAAAATTTCAATCAATTCTAACAAGTATAGGTCATGTAAAAAATTCCAGAAAGTTGACATCAAGAGGTGTGACACAAATTGTCACACCTAAGTTCCATAATTTGCTGCTCAATGACCAGGTATCAAAAATTCATGAAATTTACATGGAAATAAGCATCAATGAGTCAAGAATCATCACAAAAATTTCCAGGCATTTATTTAACACTATGAGCATTTCATGAATCAATTGGCAAAATGTATCAAAAGGTAACTCATGTGAGAAAACCCTAGGGCAAATGATTTTTCTACCAAGCACAACTTTGACCAATAGGTCAAAAAAATCCTACACAAGTCAACAAAGTCATAGAAAAAATCTCCATATTTTTATGATTTTTCTACTATTTTTGGTGAATTATTTAAGGTGTTATCAATTTTTTAATAATTAATTCAAATTAATTAAAATGATAATGGCATAACTGTAATTATTGGTGGCGCCAGCGGGAAACATGAAATTCGAAAATTCAAACAGCCAAATGGATCAAACAGCTTCAGTTCATCGTCTTCATCACACAACATTTCCAGAAATTCGAAAAAACGAAGAACACGAAATCACCATGAAAATTAGCAAGCTTATAACCGTTCTAACCGTCTAATCGAGCACAACACGAATATCAACTTATTTTTGACTAAAAGTTCCTAAATCAACCGAATCGTGCAAGTTAGGGTTTGATTACAAAATTTCAATTCCAGATTTCTCTCCCTAGGTTCATCCATTTGCTAAACTAACTATATCACAATGATCTACAATCACCACACTACAAAACGCATACATCCATTCGCAAAACCGTGATGTTCAAAAAACTTACATACCTGGAATGGCAGACTTGAAACCGATGCTTTTAGAGCTCAATTCTTTAAAACAGCAACAGTAGAGGGATAGAGAAGGTGATTAGAGGTGCTAGCTTCAATTGCCATGGCTTCTATTGCTCGAATTCACCATTTCACCATGGATGCTCTTGAAGATGCAGTCGCGATTCAATGCCTCTTCCACTCCAAATACCACAAACAGTTTTAGAGGATGATGCAAGGAGTTCAGATCAAAAAGAAATTCGAGATTTGGTGTAGAATTGATGATGAATCTTGGAATTGAAGGTTTGTGTTCTTGAGAGAAAACTTGAGAATTTGGAGAGTTTTGAGATCCAATTTGGGTAACTGTGAATTCTGTTATGATTATGGAGTGATTAGGTTTATATACATGAGCTTAATTATCCCTTAATCCACTTAATTAGCCAAAAGCATTGTTAGTGTAAATGGTAATTTGTAAGAAAGGGCAAAAATGTAATTCCACTATGACAGCTCATGCCACCTGTTTTGACAGCACATACACCTTTCAATTATCATATGTGAGCTGTAGAAACTTGCCTCATGCTCATTGGTTGTGTAAATCTCAAAATCACCATGTGGATGCATTTGTCCATTTTTAACCATTCCACTTTTCAAGCCAAATTCCAAACTACATACCTTAGCCATGAAATGATGCTTCCAACAAGTTCCAAATTCCATTTATGAGGTGTAGAAAAAAGTCCCATCTCAAAATTCCAATTATTTTGAGAGTTGGACAATTTTGCCCCTGGTCCAATTCAACTGTCCAGTTGAAAAGTGACTTTTTGCATTGGTCACTTTTGGGAAAATCCAATTATGCACCATGAAAGTACATGTCAAATGGAGTTTGTGCATATAAAGAACTTGCAATTTGGACAAAGCATGTGGCAATTATGGCCTCCTGATTACAGGTCATTTCTGAAATTCACTGAGCCATAACTTTCAAACCATACATTGGATTTTCAAGTTCTTGGATTTTTTGGAAAGGTGAGAACAAGATCTACAACTTTCATGTTGAACAATTTTTAATTTGAAGCTTCCTTGGACACGTGGCTTTGAGGTCAAAAACTTTCCATTTTTGGAAACTTCAATTACAGGTCACTTTCTATTTTTGGCAGTTTTTGTCCTGACTTGATTTTCTTCATTCTTAAGCTTTGCCATGTCATTTAACACTTGCTCCAACATGAATGAGGTGCCTTCAACTCATTTTCACCTCCCAATCCATCAGATCATGTACAGTTGACCACAGTTGACTTTTCATCTGATAGATGAATTTGGCAATGCATAGATCAATTTGAACCCCATTCTTCAACTGAAATGGCTCAAGGGTGATACCCTAGCCTCAACAAACACAATACAATCACATTATGAACCCCATATCCACCATAGACCCCATCTCCTGATTATGCCCTGATTGGCCCAATGCAATTGATTAGGGTTGACCAGTGGTCAAAACCCTAATCTCAAGGAATCTTCTTCAATCTTCTGATGACATCCAACCATGATGATGGTGATGTATCATTGCAATCAAGATGAAGATCAATCTCCCCTGAGAATCATGAAACCCTAATTCACAGTCCAATCCTCAGATGACCAATGATCAGCCAATAAACCCTAGGCTTGCACTTTGACTTTCTCATTTTCTAACAAAGACTTGGGAAGATGGCTTGCACAATGTAACCACATGCTATGGAATATGGAATGCCTAATGCCCTAAAATGATATGCAAATATGTTAATGCTAGTCCCAAGAAAGGAGGGCAAATTTTGAGGTGTTACACAACCCCTTTCTCTATTGTCTATGGCATGGAAGTTGTACTCCCCGTGGAGGTTGAATTCCTGTCATTGCATGTTTTGATGGAAGCCAAATTGACTGAATATTGAGAATGGAATTGCACATTTTGAGTTGGACAAGTCTGGTTTGTGCATCAGGGTGATCACCAATGTTTGAACTATGGCCAAATGAAATTGGCTCGTGCATTTTGCCTCAAACTTGTGCCATTTTATCCTTTACATGCCCTTGATTGAATGCAAAAAGAACCGTGTCAAAAGGGTTTGTGGTTTGGAAATGGCAATGTGCTAAAGCAGTGGTCTTGGTCAGGTTGTAGGGCATGTTGGACCAGCTTGGCCAATAACAAAATTTAAGTCCTTCCATAATGAATTAGGTCTTGGAACTTGAAAAAAAGTTGGAGAGGAACTTATTTAGGAAATTTATATCAAATTGGAATTTAAGAATCTTGTGAAATGAGAAAGTTATGGTCTTTGGTACTTTTCATGGCCCATTCTTGCCAAAATGTGACCAACCACCATGACCTAAAAATGGGACTTTGAGATTTCTTGATTTCCAAGTCACAATGGTGAATGTTTTGAGTTCATATGATCATACAATGATGGTAAATAAGATTTGGATCTTTGTGGGATGATTTTTGGGCAAGTTCATGGGTGGATCAAAGCATTGAAAGTTGAAAACCATAACCAAACCAAGTACTTGTAACATGGATTGAAAGGGTGTTTAAATGATGGATTTTTATTAAAGTGGGCATGAAATGGTGTTGAATTAATGGTAGGGTGATTGGATGGTAAAAATGGGGCAATATCAAAGGTCAAAGGATCCCCAAATTAGGGTTTCTTGAGCCACAAGTTTTGTCAAGAACCAAGGCCAGATAACTAGGGTTTGGTGATGCAAGGATCAAGTTGAGGTGTTTAAAGGGTACGAGGCTTGAAGAAACTTTGAATTTGAGAGGTACTCAATGCCATGGTCAATATCCATGGTGAATCATGACTTGTACAAGCCAAAGGAGGTCAAGAGCATAGGTTCGGGTCCTTGGGTGACCAGATGAATCTTTAAGCTTCTTGAAAGGGGACATACCACCCAAATTGGGTTAGGGGAGTGAGTGAGATGTCTTGAGTAGTCCTCTAAGCTTTGTGGGATGCTTGAGGATGAAGTTAAGATTAAGGTGGCTTAGGCACACCTCAACATGGCCCGAGGATCTTGAATCTTCACAAATGAATCTGATGCCTTGAATTTGTGGATTAAGTATAGATGCATATGAATGACATGTGTGATATGTATGCTCATGGAGTAGGGCTTAAGAAGGTGAACTGGGTAGGGTAAATTTGTGGGTATGACGGTGATCAAATACTACATAGTACAAATCATATATTCTTTCCAGTACCTGATATCATAGGCAAGGAAAGTATTATACATCACATTTGTCGTTGAATTTATGGGCAAAGGACAGTATGCAGTATCACTCCTTTCACCATCCAACAGTGAACAACCACTCTATTTTATTTTCCCATTTTTCCCTCCAATGGTCTTCTTCTTATGCTATATAAGTAGGACTTGGAAACTTGAGGAAAATGAATATTTCTTCTGAAACGCTAAAACTTTTGACAAACATGTTTTTCTTTGTGAAAATCTATCAATTTTTGTACACGGTTTTTCTTTAAGTGTTTGTATTTCATTTGTGTAAAATCTGCTTGTGTAGAAGCATCTTATAAACACACAAACTTTTATTCAAATTATTTGTTTGATTTTCCTTAAGGAGACTAGGGTATAGTTGGATCCTTGAGAAGACAACGAAGGGTATTCTTTGTGATTATTGTAATCAGTTTATTATAGTGGATTAAGTCCTTGTGTATAAGGAAAAATCACCTTGGCGGGTGGACTGGAGTAACTTTGAGTTTCAAGCGAACCAGGATAAAAATACTTGTGTTTTTATCTCTTTGTTTGTTAACATTGTTAACAACAACAAGAGAGATCACTACAGTGCAAAACCACCATTTTTTTATGGTGAGAAATTTGATTATTGGAAAGATAGAATAGAAAGTTTCTTTCTTGGTTATGATTTTGATCTCTGGGATCTTGTAGTCGATGGCTATGTTCACCCAGTTAATGTTGAAGGAAATAATATATCAAGAAGTTCTATGACTGATCAACAGAAGAAGGATTTCAAAAATCATCACAAAGCCAGAACTATATTGCTAAATGTTATTTCTCATACTGAGTATGAGAAGATAACAAATAAAGATTCTTCCAAATCCATTTTCGAGTGTCTGAGGATGACTCATGAGGGGAACTCTCAAGTAAAGGAGACAAAGGCCTTGACCTTAATTCGGAAGTACGAGGCATTTAGAATGGGTGATGATGAAACAGTTGAGACTATGTTCTCAAGGTTTTAGATGCTTGTTGCAGGAATGAAAGTTCTGGACAAAGGATACTCTATAACTGACCATGCAAAGAAGATTATCAGAAGTCTCCCTAAAAAATGGAGACATATGGTAACTGCTTTGAAGCTAGCAAGGGATCTTAATTGCATTAGTCTTGAAGAACTTGTTAGTTCTTTGAGAATCCACTAGATTGAACTCGAGGAAGATGAACCTCGAAAGCGAGGTAAATTTGTTGCTTTAAAGTCTAAGCCTGAGAAGACAAAAGCTTATCAAATGAAATAAATAATGTCAGCATTAAATTCTAGAGGCAAAAATAAGAGGGGTTGATGTTCAACATTTTGTCAAAATAATAAAAATAAGGAGGTTAAAAAATAAATTAAAAGAGAAAATAAAATGAAATAAATAAAATAACAAAATAACATAAAAAGGAAAATAATGGCCAGGATGTACTCCTCAAGTTCGAACCCCTGACCTTGGGGTCATGGGGGAGACTAGCCCCTCACCCACTGGGCCAATGGCCCAGTTGTGTTAACTACGTGCTTTAACATAATAAATAGTAAAAAAAGGTAAATAAAAGGGACACACGCGCAAACCAGCCAACCATAGTGTGACATGCATTTCATTTGAATTAAAAAAAAAAGCGTAACGCAACAACCACTGTCGTCTTCAACCTCGGTCCATTAGAAACCCAAACTCGAAATCATGAGTTTATAACCAGTTTTAAGGATCAAGGCAAGTTACATAAACATAAACAAAATGTTATCCCCACTCAAGAGTCATTGATTGGATCTGAATGAGGAGATTCGAACAAAAAAAATGAAGAAATCAGTTAACCTAAAAATGAAATTAAATTATGAAAGTGGAACAATCAAAGTTGTAATATTGGGGTTAATGATCATAAATGAATTTCGAGCAAGAGGGTAACTTATTTGAGGGAAGGAGGTAAGTGTTTCTACCTGGCCAAAAGTAACTCAGGGATTCTGACGACTGAGCTTAGCTCAAGTGAGGCTTAGGGAGGGTGAGTTAGGTGTTTGGATAACTCAAGTGAATTGTATTGACTGTTTATGGGCAGAGATTTATGGTTGAAAAGCTTTGGAATCAGAAATTCGATACTCTATTAATGAGGGTTTGAGGGAGAGTGTCAGAAGTCATTGGGGGCCTTTTTTAGCATGCTTGAACAATGAGACACCTTCACCTATTTATAGGGGAGGTGTCTTTATGGTTTGGGGGGGGGGGGGGGACTTGGAGCTTTGAGCATAATGAACATGTGAGTCGAAGGTGGCTTGGAGTTAACTTGGGGAACATTGAAACGGCTATGTCATGTGGCCATTTGTACTGCATGCAGGTTTGTCTTGGTCCCTGGCATGGATTTGGAACAAGCAAGATCAAAGAATTGGCCTGCTGCAAAAGTTGCTTTTTGCCATTATGTTTTTGCACATGGGGTCGGGTTCTGAGTTTTTGCATGTTTTGGCTTGCAAGCTGACTTCCTACCATACCACATTATCATATGAAACATGTTTGTGGATAAAAGGGACAAACATAAATGAGTTTGGGAGCTTGGTATGTTGAAATACATATTTTGACAGTGGTGCATCTGGTGTGCTGATCAGGATGGTTAGCCATGTTTGGACCAAGGCCAAATGAAATTGGCACGTGCACTTTGCTTCAATTTTGGGTCATTTGTTTTTTTCCATAATCTTGATTGAATGCAAAATGAACTAGTTAAAAAGTGCTTGTGGTTTGAAAATGGCAACATGCCAAAGTAGGGGTCATGACATGATTTTTGGGCATGGTAGGCATGTTGGACCAGCTTGGCCAATAGCAAAATTGACCCCCTTCCTCAATGAATTAGGTCTTGGACCTTGAAACAAAGTTAGAGAGGAAGTTATTTAGGACATTTGAATCAAATTTTAACTTAAAAAGCTTAAAAATGAAGAAGTTATGGTCTTTGGAACTTCCCATAGGCCATTATTGCCCAAATGTGACCAACCAACATGACCTAGTTTTAGGGTTTTGTGATTTCTTGCTTTTCAAGCCACAATGATGGATGTTTTGAACTAAAATGATCATATAATGATTGTAAATGAAGTTTGGGTCTTTATGGAATGATTTTAGGTCAAATTGGTGGGTGGATCAAGTCATGGAAAGTTGAAAAGTCAAGTGTGAACCAACTACTTGCAACATGGATTGAATGGATGTTAAATGGTTAATTTGGATTGTAATGGACATGAAATGATGTTTAATTAATGGTAGGGTTATTGGATGGCAAAACATTATCAATCTCAATGGTCAAGAAACTCCCAAATTAGGGTTTCTTGAGCCACAAGTTTCATCAAGAACCATGGTCAAATGAATTATGGTTTGAGTTGTAAGGGTCCAACTGAGATGTTAAAGGTCATGGGGCATGAACAAAATTTGGACTTGAGGGGTACTTTATGGCATGGTCAAGATCCATGGTGCATCAATACTTGTATAAGCCAAGAGGTATGTCAAGAGCTAGGGTTTGGTCCTTGGGTGACCAAATGAATCTTGGGGTTTCTTTAAAGGGGACTCACCACCCAAAATGGAATTAGGGAGTGAGTGAGATGTCTCGAATGATCCTCAAAGCTTTGTGGGATTCTTGAGGATGATATTAGGGTTAAGGTGTCTGGGGTACACCTAAACATGACCAGAGAAACTCGGGGCTTTGCAGATGAATCACATGCCTTGGAATTATGGAGTTTTGTGACCATTGAGTATGGATGCATATGAGATGATGTATGGGATGTAGACTTAGGTTTTAAGGCTTAAGAAATCAGATGGGGTGGGGAAAATTTGAGGG
The DNA here is from genome assembly GCF_024323335.1 of Lathyrus oleraceus. Classification (NCBI taxonomy): domain Eukaryota; kingdom Viridiplantae; phylum Streptophyta; class Magnoliopsida; order Fabales; family Fabaceae; genus Lathyrus; species Lathyrus oleraceus. The sequence continues at coordinate 89,434,017 of NC_066579.1, read as the reverse complement.
TATGACATGTGACACATTGGGTTTCACATATCTTTGAATTAGGTTAAAATCTCTTACGCTTCCCCCCATGTCTGCGTAATTTTTAACTAGTCATCATTGCAAAAAAAATCTATATAAACCCACTTCACTCACATTTTCACACTACACGCACAATATTCCCACACTTTCTTCTTTCAAAACATGAAACACCCTCTCTGAAACTTCTCATCCTCTTCTTCAACATTCAATAATGGATGCTCCTCAACAACAGATTCAGCAATAATAACAATCTCCCTGTCACTCCATGGATGATGAAAATCATCATGTTATGGAAGGGATTCTAGAGTTAACTCTCAACATCCATGTTGATAACCTTATGGTTCTTTGTTAGACTATCGTGGACTTTAAAAATCTGAAGGACAATGGCTTCAATTTTTCGAAAATGTTGGAATTCCAAGGATGGAAGGATTTCTTTGAAAGGTTAACTGGTTATGTTTATCCATTGCTTGAGAAGCAATTTTGGATACATGTTGTTGCTAAAAAGGACACAATTTATTCCTTCTTCATGAACTAGAAGATTGTTATCACTGAGAAATCTATCGCTGACCTTATTTCTCATAAGATTATGGAAAAAGGGTCTACAACATTAAAACTGATGCAAGAAAAGAAGCTATGGTTGCATCTTCGTTTTCAAGGAAGTAACTAAGTTAGATTAAGCTAAAGGTCCAAGTGCTAAAGATATATCTGATAGGTTGGGGTTTTGGTTCAAGATTATTTTGGGGTTCATTCATCATCGACCCAGTACAAACTCCTCTTATTACATCAACACTGTCTAGAATTATATGTTGTTCTTCTTGGAAAAGGGGTACAGATTGGCACTTCCAACGATTCTGTTCAAATTTCTCAGGGATTCCATTAGAGAAACCAGAACTGGAAGTACACCAAAGAAGGGAAGGTTCATTCCAAATGGAAGGTTAATTTCTTATACTCTTATTGAGAACGGTCTTGTGGATGAACTTCTGATCAGTGGTTTAACTGGTGAGTTAGTGAGTGATGCTGGAAAGGTCTACTAGGGGAAGAATCTCAAAAGCATGGGTCACATGTCTAAGATAGTTAGGCCATATTTCATTCCTTGAAAGGATGATATCTGTGGAATGAGGATTCCAGTTGATAAATTTCCAATCTTCACCAAGATTGATCCTCTAGAAGTTCTGGAGTATTACCTCGAAAGTTGTCTTAAGGATGGAATTGATCCATTGGTTGACCCTTTCAACCTACTAGAAACTTTTCCAGATGTGCACAGGAAGAGGAATATAGAGTCTCAAGAAGAAGGATATTCAATACTTTAGAAGAAGAAGAAGGTTGCTACCTTTCTAGGTGAAGATAAGGTGCCTCTCAACGAGCTCCAGAAAGCAATACTTCTGAAGGACACGTCTGGTGTTATCCAGCAATCTTCCAAAGCTTTTGACACTCCTACTCCTGGTAAGCTTCTTAAGGCTAGAGAACTTTTTATTTTTGACTTTGTTAATATTGAAAGGATCTTACCAACTCAACCACCTCCTATTTCTCAACCAATTTCATATATTTCTCAACCAATTTCTAAACCTATTCCACTTCCACCTCCCACGGAAACCCCTGATTTAGAACCTCTTACAGAAACTCCTACAATTTCTGAAACTCAGTTACAACAACAACAATAATAACAAATACCATAAACACCACCTCCTTCATAGTTACCTTCATCACTGTAGCAGTAAATTCGTGACCACTGAACTATTGGTTAGCTCAACATCAATAAAACCAGAGTCGCCACGGCGCTTCTATGGTTTCCAAAGGAAAAGGTAAAAGTACGAACAAAACCCAAAGATAAGAAGTTTTCAAATCGAAACTAATAAAATGTCATAGATTACAGGTAAGGGGGTTGGTTACACAGATGGAATGTGTTAGCACCCAAAGTTTTCTAGGTATTCCTAGGGAGTCCTTTTTGTGTGTAAGTGTTTTAGTTGAAAAGATGTTTGATAAAAAAAGTAGAATGGGGGTATGAGAAAAGAATTCAATTATTTACAATTTTTTGTATTTGACAAGACCTTCAGTCTTATGCCTACATACCAACATAAAAATGAGGGATCAAAACCTCGTAGTTCATGTTAAAAATTTCAAAGAAATAGGTGGATTGATTTTAACAAAAGCTTAAAGATCTTTTGTTATCAAAGAGAGAATCCTCAACCAAACATCCACCGATAATGAGTGCTTTACAACATTTAAGAGGGAGGGATCCAACTTGGATTCAATCAACAAGTATGCCACTAACTCCTAACAAATGGAAAGACTTATAATCAAAATATCATGGAAATTGGAGAGTTATATCTCAACCAAAGATAACTCAAATCTAAATGATCTCTTTTGAAAAGTTTTATAAAAGAAAAGGCACATAGTGGCCGAAGGATTAGATGAGGTTGTTAGTTCTTTTTGTCTTTTAAAATTAAAGTCAATATGGTTAAGTTTATTTACAAGTTTGATTTAAAAAAATGTTTTGAAAATTCAATGGCATAAGGCCAAGGTTTCTACTCATTAAAACATGTCTAAGTTTGAAATCACATGAAAAGAAGGTTTTGAAATGAGGGAGAGATTTTGAAATTAAATAAGTAGGAGGAGATGATGGGACTATCCTAGACAAGAACTAAATGTTTAGAGTTGAAAAGATCTAACCAATGGGAAGCAATCCACAAGACAAGAATGTCAGATAGAAACCCAATTCATTTGGACTTTAAAGCAAACAACAAGCATAATCATCCAAGAAATTAATAAGAATACCAAATGAAATCAAATAAAGATAGCCAAATATCCCATCAAGCACTCCAAAAGCAAGCAGTCTTCAATGTCTTCAAATGTGTTAGATGAATATCCCTTGTAGCAAACTCACAGAGACAATCATCAGATAGTAGCAATAAGATCAAAATAATAACTTAAGCACAGAGACAAAATAACAGATAAACCGATGGAGTTCTCAAGGCATGTATCATATGAATAGCATTTGTGAGGAAAGGTCTCAGAATGATGGCATTGGCCAAGTTTCTCTCAAAGCATAGGGATGTTGCCTACTCTAGGTCCAAAAGTTCAGATCAAGTCTCAGATAGAGGTCCAACAGTTCATCAATGTATTTTTTTAGGGTTTTTTTGTTGTTATTAGGTATTTTAAGGTCCTAAGACCACAAACAAAATAAAGTCACAAAAACACAATATAATACAAGCATAAAATATGGCTCAAGTGAGAAAATTAAATGACTGAAACAATAAACAAGTTACATGAATGTAAATGACAATGAATGATAAAGTGCTAGAATTTAAATTGCATTAAAGTAAATGACATTAAAAATAAATTCAATACAAATAAATGTTAGTGGAAGGATCAATTGGTTAAGTCATTCTTTGGAGAACACTCAACCATCCACTCATAAGCATGAAGATATGAACCAAAACATCATCCATGAGAAGGGCTCCAAGTTGGATAAATCAACAAGTATGCCACTAGCTCTCACAAATTGAAAAAAAAAGGTTAAATCTTCACACAATACCATGAGGAATGGGAGACTTACAATCTCACTTACAAAAATGTTATGCCTTTTGGGACCAATTTAGCTCTATTTTAAGCGATCGTAATTGGACTTCTATAGAAGTCACAACTATCTAAGACCGGGAAATAAAAATATTAGTGTTAATGCATGCTAGAGACATGGTACAGAGAACCAAACTCCTAAAACATACCACACACAAAAATAAGAGGGGATGGACCTATCTCAATCAGGCTCACGTTGATTCATCTGACACAAGGTCATTGATGAATCAACTAGCATTTGATGTTTGAGAATTCATTGGTCAATTAGGGATTAGGGAAGAAGGAGATGAAGATGAGAAGATGAAGTGAAAATAAATCCCAAATTGATGAAGGGATGAAATTCATTTGATCAATACCATCCATTCATTTTGGGGAATGAAGTTCAAACTTCATCAACCCCCTAAATCCAATGGTTTTGATCAAATTAAAGTCCAATTCAACCAAGATCAAGGCCAAATAGAAGACAAGTCAACACAAAGTCAATCAAATAGCTCAACATAATTTTATGCAATTAAACAATTTAATTCCAATTTTTAAATGAATTAAAATGCATTTTTAAATATGAAAACCCTCAAATCCCTTCAAATCACCAAAGAAATGGCCAAGGGATTTATCATAGGTCAAACAAGGTCAAAGGACCTTTGACTAATTTTTTTGGGAATTTTTTAAAGTCATAAGTATTTAAAATCAATTAAAAACAAGTCAACAATCATTTAATTCACTAAAAATATCAAATCCAATCCAAAAAATAATTTTAATTTAGAAAATGGAAGAGGAAATTATTTGAAATTTTATGGTAAAAATCTCATATTTTTTGGATCAAAATTGGATTTATAATGAATTAAATAAGAAAAGGCTATTTGAAATATTAATTCATAAAATTAGACTAATCAAAAAACCAAGGGCCATCAGATCTCCCTCATTAATTGAGATGGCAAATCTGATGACCACGCGTGTATCATCCATGGTACACCCTAGTCAACGCGTGTGCAACATTGGTAATCAGCATGAAAGGTGAAGATTAAAATATAGACCAAAGATAAGATGGCCTGGATTGATCCAACGCACCACCGGAGCCCTAGCTCCGATCATCTTCTCTAGTCACCCTCGCTGGGCTTTTCAACAAAATTGTTCACAAAAAAGAAAGATCCATACACTATTTTAAAGAGAAAAATGCCAGGAGTTCGAATCTGACCTCCATTTTCTCCAATTCTCACTATACGGAAAGATGTATGGAATTGAAAAATAAGGTATGCAAACTGAGTTGCTTCGATTTAGCCTCAAAGCAACTCATCTTGTTTCCTACATTGGTAGGACTTCAGCCAATCAAAAATTAACCAAAACGATGGAGAAATGAGAGAAAATCAAAGAAGGAAAGTTTGAGAAATTCCACCTTCGGTTTGCAGTGATGAAGTTCGATCTCGATCTCAATCCCAATCCTCTTGGCCTTGCTTCTTCTTGCTTGCAAGAGATAATTCAAATGAAAATGGTTGTGAACCCTTAGAGTTTTAGCTGAAAAACAGAAGGTGAACTAAAACTTGATTTCAAATAAATCTTCAAGGTTGTTCTATCAATGGAGGTTAGGGGATTCGCAAATCAAAGCTTGGGCCAGGTCCTCAAATTCTGAGGCAATGGACATGTACTTATAGGCTTATGAATTCCTTTTCACACCATTTGAAAATTTGGCCAAAAATAGCAACTTGTGTGCATGGGTGCATGGGCATGGAATTAGGCTCAAACAATGATGCAATCCACTTCCAATTTGTGTACAAAAGTTGTTGAAGTCATAACATGGAAGCATGCAAAAGGAATTATCATTTGAATGCAAAATTTTCCAAAATAATCCAATCAAAGGAACCATGCGCAAGTCCCTCAATTTTAATCCAAATGCAATGATCTTGGACTCTTTGGAAAGCTAGCATGAAGGGAAACAATTTTTATGTTGGAACATTTTCAATTTGAAGCATGGATCATGATGAATTTTGATGTTGAAGTTGGAGGAACCAAACATAGTTGAAAATTTTCTAAGTTAAAAGTCAAATGACCCCTTTTTCCACCTTGAATAACTTTTGCTATGAGATTCAAATGACTTTGGTTCCTTCTACAAAGTTATATCCTTTCCATTATATTCAATTTGGTCAGAAATTTGACACCATTTTTATGATAGAGTTATGGGTTTTAGAATTTGAGGAAAAATGCATGTTCAGTGGTAATGGCCCAAAATGACCTATAATGTTTCCTCATGGCACATGCCCTTGCATGTGGAATTTGACCTTTCTCAAAGAATAAAAGTTGGAGAACATAACTTGAAATTGATCATGAAAATTGGATCATCTTCATATCATAAAAATTGAGTAAATTATGGTTCTTGGAAGTTGACCTTCTATATAGGGCACAAACAAAATGACCTATAATCTTTCACCATAAAAAATGACTTTCCAAGCCAAATTATATCTTGATGTTAACATGAGAGTTGTTTGGAATATCATAAAGAGTAAATGTTTTCTTGGAATAATTTTCATATGACAAACATTGTAGGATATAGGATCTAGGGAACCCTAGATTTGACTAGTTGACTTTTCTGGTCAACCTCCTCGAACCAACTTGCAAACTTGAAGTTATTTTTCTCTTTGGGGCTCATACATTCTTATGATAAAGTTAAATGAAGTATCCCTTAATATATTTGACCAAACATTGAAGAAACTTGTTGAGGAAGTCACACAAGATACCAATATGAATTAGGGTTTCCTTGACAAACAAGCTTCAAACTCTTGATGAATTCTTGATCAAAATGACAAATGAAGAACATGGGCATACATGTATGATACTTTGAACCAATGTGGACCTTTTCTAACTTGATCCCTTGCACCGAGGGTCTCAAACCCTAGTTGTGAGCTTGATGAGGCACAGGTGGATACACACATTACCTACAAAAAAACAAAGCTACACTAAACATATTTTTGGATTTTGGTTAGTAAACAAGAAAAATAAAGTATGATACAATAAAAAATGCTTGGTGATCTCTCCCGATGCAAACCCAATGAATGATAGGTGAGAAGGATACCAAGTTGTGATCCTAATGTTAATGCCAAGTTGATGAGATGGCATGAGGGATCTTAGGGGGAAATTGGGGTCTTACAGTTGCCCCTATTTAAGGATAATTCTATCCAAGGATGTGAAGATTAAAATCTTTGTATCAACTCGGTAGAATGGACTTAAACAACGACATCAAGAAACATATTTTGGTCCCTAAGAGACCTCATGATGCATATGATATGAATGCAAAATAATATTTGTGGGGGATATATGCCATAAAGGAAAAAAATCTGGGAGAGACTGAAAGTCCATAGGAGCACGCTGCATTCCATAAGGAAAACTCACTGGGGAGACAGAGACTCTAGGGGATAAAAAGTTATGCGTAGGCCAGGCTACGACTTAAAATTGCTGGAGACACGAGGGGATTTCCATAAATAAATCGATGGAAAGACTCGGACTGAGGAAAAGAATCTCATGCTTTGAAATAAAACCAACACAACAAGAAATGTCCACTGGGGAAAGGCATAAATCAGAACGAAGCTGAAATACCCAAACACAAAAGGAAATTCAATTTCACAAAGAAATACGAATCCAGACTCAACTAGGGAAGAAAAAATTCAACACAAGAGTAAAGAGATATATTATCTACCACCTATTACTGGGTAGGAAGATAATACACTCGGGCAGGCGGACGTCCATCACCGGTTAAGGTGAACATATCAAGGATGACTCATTGAGAAATGAGGGGTATTCATTACCGGTTATTGGGTAAGAACACCCTACTGGGGAAAAATGAAGGAATATGATTTACGACTATCTGCGGGGATAGAAGACCAAAGGAAGAATATCTATTACTGTTTAAGGTAAACATATCAAGGATAGACTGTCGAGGAGAATATTTATTTCTGGTTAAGGTAAACATATCAAGGATAAACTCGCAATGAAATAGGGTTTACATCTGCCGATTATTGGGCAGAAGACCAAAGAAAGAGAGTATTTGTTACCGATTAAGATGAACATATCAAGGATAGACTCAGCATGGGAAATGGGATTTACAACTATCGGTTACTGGGTAGAAGACTACAAAGAGAGTATATGTCACTAGTTAAGGCGATCATATCAAGGATAAACTCAAAAGCAAGAATACCCATCATCGGTTAAGATGAACATATCAAGGATAGACTACCAAAATGGAGGAAAAACCACCAACTTTCAGAAGAAGAATATTCGTTACCATTTAAGGTAAACATATCAAGGATAGACTCACAGAGAAATATTATTTACAACTACCGGTTACTGGGTAGGAGACCGAAGAAGAGAATATCTATCATCGGTTAAGATGAACATATCAAGGATAAACTCGCAAAGAAATAGGATTTACAACCACCTGTTACTGGGCAGAAGACCAAAAAGGAGAATATCTGTCAGCGATATCAAGGACAAACTCAATGCGAAGAATATTTGTTATCAGTTAGGGTAAACATATCAAGGATAAACTTGTTGGGGAAATGAAAACGAATCCGCTGGAGAAATCAATGAAGTAAATTACCTTTTACCGGTTAGGGTAAATTAACACAGGTAAAATACTCAACATCAAGAAGGATATTATCAGTAATTGGGTAATAAGCTCTTGGGGGACCAAAATATCTATCTAGGTAAGAACTAGAAAGAAACTGTCAAACAAGACTCAACCCAATAAGGATATAACTCAAGGGGAGTGATTCTATCCAGATAATGAACTAGGGAGGAGACAAAAATAATAATCATCTAAGAGGAAATAACTCAGTGGGGAAGAAGAAAGGATAAACTATTTTTGCTTAAGGGGCTGAAACTCTACATTGAAGGAGGACAGGCACAACAAATCTACATGGAGAGTTGATATCTCCAAAGCAGGGGATCAAAAAAAAGGTCAATTGTGTAAAATGCATAATGAAATATCTGATGCTATTTTATGTATGTATATGCATGAGTATGTATATGATTATGCTGACAAACGAGCACGAAGGATACAAACAAATGAAGATTCAAACATCACAACTAGATACTCGGCTAATCTCAACAAGATGAGAACACCAACATGGAGAACCTGTTAGGGATGAAAATAAATCATGGAGGATATAAATCCTAACTCAAATATTCAATTCCTTGGGAATTGCACACAACCGTGTACTCAAGGAAGGCTAGGAATAAAATAATCCAAATCAAATGCTTAACTCTAGTTGGGCAAAGACATGGAGAACATGCACCAACCAAAAATTGTTGAAGACTCAGCGTTCAGAGGAAATGAAGAATATATATATATATATATATATATATATATATATATATATATATATATATATATATATATAACAATAGTAATCATGGAGATCAAAATAGATTCCTTTTCAAATCCGACTCTCAAAAGAGGAGGAAATGTCTGTTAGAGGATAATAAAAGATCAACACAAATCTTTCTTAAAGCTCGAACTCTCCGGGAGAGGAGAAAATACAGCTTGGCAACTTCGCGGAGGACGAAAGCACTATTGAGGTCATCTACCATCAAGCTAAGGATAAGAGAGATCTGTTGAGATCCGCATCTTCAAGCTGAGGGATATATATATATATATATATATATATATATATATATATATATATATATATATATATATATATATATATATATATATATATATATATATATATATATATATATATATATATATATATATATATATATATATATATATATATATATATATGTATGTATGTATATATATGTGTGTGTGTGTGTGTGTGTGTGTGTGCGTGTGTGTGTGTGTGTGTGCGTATGTGTATACTTCAAAGCAACAAGTCATGCTGCGGGGAATTTTAGGTCAACACCATAGCAAATGGGAGACAACCCTACAAGGGACAGATTCATCAATACTGCTCAGAATCAACACTGCTCAAATAAGAAGAATTTTTTGCCAGATGATGGAACTCCGCTGGGGATATACAAATGTCGGGGATTACAGCAATTAGTCATAGGATTCTTCTTGAAGATTGAGAAATGGACCAATCCAAAAATATCAACTAGACAGTTGGGGACCCTGAGGGGAGGCACTGCCAAGGCTATGCAATCACCAAATAAAGGCTTTACTTTACCGGAGATCCAAGATTTAATCACAGTAATGCATACTGAGGATGATTATTAGTGAAGGCCTCAACTAAGGAGGGACGGCGAACTACAAAGAGAACAACACATCAACCAATATTGGGGATGAATGACAGCTGCTTGGGGGAGACAATGCTTCACACGTCAATACTCGTCGTTCTTTAGATTATTGTTAACATTCCTCTTTGAATTCAAAGTTCCTTAAAGTAAATGTTTTATTATTTCAAAAAAAATTATTGAATTTATTTTATTTCAAAATTATCATTATAAAAATACAATTTTATTAAATAAAAACAAATAAGAATTTTAAATAATTGGATAAAGGCTTAACTTTATTTAATAGAATGGTAATCTGCAGATGGTGGGACTCCATGGATCTTTTACAAAGTTTGAAAATGGTAATTTACATGGAAAAGGGCTACATTGAATACAATGACCACTACTCTCCCTACCAACTTTGAAATCCATTGTGCTTGTCTTCGGTTGAAAATGACAAATCAGAACCAAATGACTGACGATGCTGCTTCAACAATCAGATCTAGCCGGATGTAGTTACTTGCCATAGTCCCTAATTTTTCTTAGATTTCCCCAAGGTGGGGTACTCAATCTACTAGGATGATTTTTCTGTTTTTATGTCTCTAACTTTCGCCTGGATCGCCCTTTCGGGTTTTCAATCCACTGAGACACTCATTTTTTCCTAAGCTTCCCTTTCGGGTTTTCAACTTAGCGAGTTATTATTTTCCTTTTTAGGTGAATTATTTCTTGACCGCATCGGCATTCACAAGACGAGTGAACTCTTCACCATCCATAGTTGCAAGAATCAATGCACCACCTGAGAAGACTCTTTTAACAACATATGGGCCTTCATAATTAGGAGTCCATTTTCCCCTAGAATCAAGTTTGAAAGATAAGATCTTCTTGAACACTAGGTCACCTTCTCGAAACATACAAGGCTTGACCTTCTTATCAAAAGCTTTCTTCATTCTCTGTTGATATAACTGACCATGACACATGGAAATCAATCTCTTCTCTTCAATCAAATTCAACTGATCAAATATGGTCTAACACCATTCAACTTCAGTCAACTTGGCCTCCATCAACACACGCATTTATGGGATCTCAACCTCCACGGGGAGCACAATTTCCATGCCATAAACAAGAGAGAAAGGGATTTCCCCTGTTGAAGTGCAGACGAATGTACGGTACCCATGCAAAGCAAATGGGAGCATCTCATGCCACTCTTTATACGTCACAACCATCTTTTGGATAAATCTTCTTGATATTCTTATTCGCAGCTTTAATAACCCCATTCATCTTGGGTCTGTAGGGGGAAGAGTTATGATGCGCAATCTTGAAGTCCTTGCAAAGATATTCCACCATATTGTTATTCAAGTTTGATCCAGTATTAGTAATATTCTTACTTGGCACACCATATCGGCATATAATCTGACTTTTTATAAACCTTACAACAACTTTCTTGGTCACGTTTGCATACGATGCAGATTCAACCCACTTTGTGAAGTAATCAATAGCCACCGGAATGAAACGACGTTCGTTTGATGCTTTGGGCTCAATCATGAAAATCATATCAATTCCCCATATGGAGAAGCTCCATGGAGAGAAGATGACATTCAAAAGTGTCAGAGGAACATGAATCTTATCTTCATAAATTTGAAACTTGTGGCATTTCTTCACATACTTGCAACTATCAAATTCCATTGTTAGCCAATAGTAACTTGCTCTCAACATCTTCTTTGCCATAGCATGTCCATTGGAATGATTACCAAAGGAACCTTCATGGACTTCTGTCATCAATAGGTCTGATCTGTGCCTATCCATGCATCTGAGCAAAACCATATTGAAGTTTCTCTTGTAAAGCACATCACCATTCAGGTAAAAGTTACCAGCTAATCTTCTCAAAGTCTTCTTATCTTTCAAAGATGCCCCAGTGGGTAAATCTGACTTTGGAGGAAACATTTGACATCATAATACCATGGCTTATCATCCTTGATTTCTTCAACAGCAAACACATGAGTTGGCCTATCAAGACGCATCACAATTAGATTGGGAACTTCATTCCAAAATTTCACCATAATCATGGAAGCCAACGTTGCAAGAGTATCTGCCATACGGTTTTCATCTCGAGGGATATGATGAAATTCAACCTTTGTAAAGAAAGTTGATATCCTCCTTGCATAATCTTTATACGGTATCAAACCGGGTTGATTTGTCTCCCATTCTCCTTTGATCTGATTCACAACCAAAGTTGAATCTCCATAAACATCAAGATATTTGATTCTGAGATCAATGGCTTCTTCGAGCCCCATAATGCAAGCTTCATACTCAACCATATTATTTTTACATTTGAAGGTCAATCTAGCTGTAAATGGAAAATGAGTGAGTTGGGGAGTAATAATCATTGCCCCAATGCCATTACCATAAGAATTAACAGCTCCATCAAATACCATTCCCCAACGGGAACTAGCTTCTGGCCCTTCTTCAAGCAATGGTTCATCACAATCCTTCATCTTCAAATATAATATCTCTCCGTCAGGAAAATCATATTGCACTGATTTTTAATCGTCAATAGGTTGGTGAGCCAAATGGTCGACTAAGATACTACATTTAATAGCTTTCTGAGCTCGGTATTCAATATCATACTCAGATAACAACATCTACCAATGGACAATCCTCCCAGTTAAAGCAGGCTTTTCAAAAATGTACTTGATTGGATCCATCTTGGATATCAACAAAGTAGTATGATTCAACATATATTGGCGCAAATGTTTAGCAGCCCAAGCTAAAGCACAACGTGTCTTCTCAAGTAAAGGATACCGAGACTCACAATCGGTGAACTTCTTACTGAGGTAGTAAATTGCATATTCTTTCTTACCAGATTCATCTTGCTGACCAAGAACACAACCCATACTCTCTTCAAGCACAGTCAATACATGATTAAAGGTTTTCCTTCAACAGGCGGGGAGAGAATCAGAGGATCAAGAAAATACTCTTTGATACTGTCAAAAGCTTTTTGGCAATCCTCGGTCCATTCACAAGACTGTTCTTTCTGAATGATCTTGAATATAGGTGCACATGTGGCAGTCATATGCGATATAAATCTTGAAATATAGTTCAAACGGTCGAGAAAACCTTTGACTTGCTTCTCAGTTTTGGGTGCAGGCATATCTTGTATTTCTTTGACCTTGGAAGGATCAACTTCAATACCCTTCTCGCTGACAATAAAGCCCAACAACTTACCATAGCGAACACCAAATATACTCTTATTGGGATTCAAGCGGAGTTTATATTTCCTCAGACGCTGGAAAAGCTTCAATAAATGCTCAACATGCTCTTCTTCAGTCCTTGACTTAGCAATCATATCATCAACATAGACCTCGATCTCTTTATGTATCATATCATGGAAAAGAGTGGTTATAGCTCGCTGGTACGTTGCGCCAACATTTTTTAAATCGGAAGAGATCACTTTATAGAAGAATGTTCCCCAAGGTATAATGAATGTGGTCTTCTCCATATCTTTGGGTGCCATCTTAATATGATTATAATCGGAAAATCTTTCCAAAAAAGAGAAGACTTTGAATTTAGTTGTATTGTCTACCAACATATCAATGTGTGGTAGCATAAAATCATCTTTCAAACTAGCTTTATTCAAATCTCTATAATCAATACACATACAAACTTTTTCGTCCTTCTTAGGAACAAGCACAATATTGGCCACCCATTATGGATACTCGGAGGTAACAAGGAAATCAACATCAATCTGCTTCTGCACTTACTCCTTGATCTTTATTTCCATATCGGGATGAGTTATTCTCAACTTCTTCTTGATTGGAGGGCATGCGGGCTTCAATGGAAATCTATGTTCCACAATATCAGTATCAAGACTTTGCATATCTTGATAAGACCAAGCAAATATATCAGAATATTCTTGAAGAAGCTCAACCAATGCCTTATCATCTAGACGAAGTTGTGACCCAATATTGACTTCCTTTACATCATCTTCGGAACCCAAGTTGACCAACTCAATCTGCTCTTCAAACGGATGAATGGTTCTTTCCTCGTGCTCAAGCAAAAGAGACAATTCATCAGTCACATCTTCATGATCATTCTCTTCCTCAGCTTCGAACATAGGGAAATAAAAGTTTGGAGAGGGAGTAGGATCATTATGTTCAATGGGTTTGAGAAATAACCTGCATAATGATTTGATATTTTGATTTTAGAGATATAAAGTGCAAATAAATACTATGCAGATATGGGAAAAATTATTGCTTATTTATGTTTTTGTGATTACCATTTTTAGAAAAAGCAAAAAGTAAAGACAACATAAAATACGGATGAATAAAATTTCATTTTATTGATGATAATCTGAAAATGCCCAACAATGTTTTACTTCTCCCTTAGGCATATGAGAAGGGTTTTTCATAAAAAAATAAGACATATTACTTTGAACGGTGGACTACAATAGGAATGTTGATAGCAACCCAATTGTTGCAAGTCTGTCCATGTGTTACAAAGTTGTCGTTGTTCCCTTTGTCTTCATTTTCAATGATAGTAGCTAAGTGTTGTTCTTCTTCATGAATGAACCCTCCACTGCGGAAAACTTGTTGCATAGACTTGACATCTCCTTTGAATGGCCCTTGCTGAAATCCTAGACCAACCATGTTCTTGTTCTCAACGACTTCTACGACATAACCCCACTTGTCAGTGCCACCATCCTGAACAACTTCCATTGCATCTCTCAGAGAAGACATGGATGCTTCAGTCTTCTGAACCTCATTAGCTATAGACAAAGCTTGGAACGGAGTTCCAACCTCTTCTTCAGCTTCAACATAAGTGAAAGACGAGAGATGGCTTACCAACAACGCTTTCTCTCCTTCCATAACAACGAGCTTTCCATTTTTAACGGATTTGAGTTTCTGATACAGAGTTGATGTGATAGCACCAGCCTCGTGAATCCATGGCCTTTCCAGTAATCAGTTGTAGGCCGGGTGAATGTCCATTACTTGAAAAGTAATTTAAAACTCACTCTGACCAATCTTAACTGGAAGGCCCCCTTCTCTGATGACAGTTTTACAAAAACCATCGAACGCTTTCACAACACACAGCTGTACCTCATGAGTGTGCCCTGATATGATAACCTTGCCAAAGTAGACTTGGGTAAAACATTCAATGATGAACCAGTATCTACCATAACATTGGACAAAGCATCTTCTTTACAATTCATTGAGATATGGAGGGCTAAGTTGTGATTTCTGCCTTCCTCAGAAAGCTTTTCATCATAGAAACTCAAATTATTGCAAGTGATATTGGCGACAATATGATCAAACTGATCTGCTGTGACATCATGTTCCACATATGCCTGCTAAAGTACCTTCTACAATGCCTCTCGGTGCTCTTCTGAGTTCATCAATAAAGATAAGACAGAAATCTTGGATGGTGTTTGGAGCAATTGTTCCACAACATTGAACTCACTCTTCTAGATTAATCGAAGAACCTCATCATCATCATATTTAACCTTCAACCTGTTGGAGTCACCATACTGACAAGTTGGAGCGTTAAATGGATTATCCATAGGAATCTGCTTTCTAACTGATCACATCATCCTCCACAACCTACGTGGATACTGGGCCAAATACACGACCGCTACGGGTCACCTTAACAACATCTGCAATGCTCACTACTGAATTTGTTGTGAGAAGAGCAACCTCTTTCCCATTCTCAATCATAGTAGCATTATTATTTATAAGGTACATCTTTATCTGATGCATACGGGACTGGTCCCGCTAACTGTATTACTAATGGTGATACTTATCTATTATCACTTTTGTTGTTGCTGTCAAATTGGATCACTACTCGCTCAAGAGTCTTGAACACTAGTACAATTATGTTCACATTATTATGCATGTCTCTAGACTGTTCACTTTGGATCACACCTTCATCCACCAACTTCTGAATGTCTCTTTTGACAATTACACATCCTCGAGGGTTGACACTGCAGATAACACAACCATCATTGTCATGTTCACATTCACTGATCAAACACAAAGTCATATATATCTCCACCAAAGATTATCAGATATGACGAAGATCAAAAACCCTGAAGTTACCAGGATATCCATTTACCATATTCACATAAGCATTGTTATGAGCGGGCAAGGGATTAGCTTTGATATTGGGTGTGCGATCCTCAAAGGACACCATTCCACTCTTGACCAGCTTTTGGACCTCATATTCAATGGATAGCAATTTTCTATGTCATGGCCAGGTGCCCCCAGATGAAAATCACAGTGCAGATCAGGTTTGTACCACCATGGAAAAAGCTCAGGTGTATGTGGAGGATTCCTCGACTGAATCAAATTCTTGACAACCAGGGAAGGATAAAGTTTGACATATGTCATCGGAATGGGATCAAAAGTGGCCTTCTTTCTTTCAAAATTACTGTATTGATTGATGTAGTTATTATGATTGTTGTGAGTGCATTGTTGTTGTTGTTGTTGAATTGGTACTGATTGAATTGCTGAATTATTGGAAAATACCAAAATAATTGAGGATACTTGATGATAATGTTGTTGGAATCTAGAATTTTTCCTCAAATGAGGCCTCATTTGCCTCCCTACAGATACTGAATTGGTTTCCTCCTCCTTCTTCTTGGAGAAACTCCCACCATATTTCTTTCTCGTAGGCGTTTCTTCCTTAGACAAACGGCCCTCTCAGACACCCTCTTCTAAATGCATCCCCATGTTCACCATTTCAGTGAAGTCATTGGGAGCGCTGGTAATCATACGTTCATAATAGAATGAACTCAAAGTCTTCAAAAAGATCTTTGTCATCTCCTTCTCTTCCAATGGGAGGATGATTTGAGCAACAAGCTCTCTCCATCTCTGGGCATATTTCTTGGATGTCTCCTTATCTTTCTGAGACATGGACCGCAACTGGTCACGATCAGGATCCATATCAATGTTATACTTGTATTGTTTGACGAAGGCCTTGCCTAGGTCAATAAAAGTACGCACACTAGCACTGTCCAAACCCATATACCACTGAAGCGTTGTACCGGTTAGACTGCCTTGAAAATAATGGATAAGCAGTTGATCATTATATGTTTGGGTGGATATCTTGCATGCGTACATCACAAGATGACTCAAAGGACAAGTATTCCCTTTATACTTCTCAAACTCTGGGACCTTGAATTTGACAGGGATTTTCACGTTCGGCACTAGGCAAAGTTCAGCAGCACTTTTCCCAAACAGATCTTTACCTCTCAGGGTATTCAACTCTTTTCTCAGCTCTTGAAATTGGTCTTTCATCTCATCCATTTTCTCATACACATCAGGGCCCTCAGATGGCTCAGAATGATAAATGGTTTCATCAACACATGGCATAACATGTACCACAGGAGGAGGAGCAAACATGATCGGTCTAGATGTTGGCATGGGAGCAATAGTTAGAGCATAACCTTCAGGCATAAAATTAATAGGCATTCCCCACGGGAATTCAGCTGGCATGGCTTGTGTCGGCTGGCTAGCAGGAATAGCAGAGTGTGGCGTCGCAATGATCTCATAAATGACATTCCTTTAAGGAGGAGTTGCAGGAGTTCGAGCTGGCTGATTCTGAGCAGCAATGAATGACTCTATCAAAGCGGTGAGTCTGGCAACTTCTTCCCTGAGCTCTCGGTTCTCTTGTTCCATCTGATCCATTCTTCTTTGACGGTTAGTGCGAGTATCGTAGTAATGAGTCAGCTTGTTCGATATAAAGATGAAGAATAATAAGGCATCTGGCTGAAGAAACCTGTTATGCAAATGATGAATGAAATGAAATGTTTTTATTTTAATTTTCAAGGAACATTCAAGGCCTTACTTGCAAATATTTCAATTATAATAATCAATAATAACATTTGGATTGACCATAAAAATCTCTTTTTATTCATATAAATTTGGAAGGATTACACTGAGTATGATTTCAGAAACCAAAATACAAATATAAGAGAAAAGGAAAGTAGCAACTGAAGCAGATGAATTGGCCAAGGGTGAATACTTCCTTCGGATGTGTTTAATCTCTGACTCATAAGAGGTCTTCATCTAAGCTTTCTCAATGACGAGTTGATAGGCGACCTTCTTCCAAGCACCGAAAGGCTGAGGAATACTAGAGAAAAATAAATCCTCTGGCTCTCTATGTCTTTTCTCTACACGCTCCTCAATAATCTCAATGAGTGCGTCTTTGTCTTTCAACTCAAGCTGCAACTCCACTTGCTTTTGGTTTAAAGCATGGAACCGTTCTTCCCAAAGGTCCCTATCTTGCTTCATAATGGTGAGTGCATCTTCCAACTCCTCTACATCTTGGTTAGGGAGAGTTAATGGCTCAACCATAACCATAAACATAGGTAACTCGCAGGCGTACGACATCTTAAGCTCCAAAGCTCTCTTCTTCACCCAATTAGTGTAAGCTTCAAAAGCTACATAAATTCACGGACCAGGATCGACTCTACCCTTCCTATGAACATTGTGCCAAGCATGCACCATAATACTCTTCAAATTTTGGGGATCTTTACCCTCTTGATAGAACAAGCCATCTAACTGAATGTTATTAGGTTTATCCTTCAAGGGGAACCTAAGATGACGACGAGCCAAAGCAGGGTTGTAGTTAATTCCTCCTTCTGTACCAATAAGGGGTACATTAGGGAATTCACCACAACTATCAATAATCTACAAGCCATCAAATGCATAATCATACCAAATAATATCATCATTAATGAGAGACATGAGTCTCTGAGACCACCGTAGACATTGCTTGTTTTCCAAGAAAGTAAGTGTTTGAGGTAAGTGCAAAATAAACCACTTGTACAGAAGAGGAATGCAACACACAATGGTTCCACTACCCATATAATTCCTTAAATGCATAGAGAAATACATGTCACCCAACAAAGTTGGAACAAGATTCCCAATCAAGAAAATTCTAATGGCGTTAATATCAACAAAGTTGTCAGTGTTAGGGAACAATGCTAAATCATAGATGAGCAAGACAAATATGGATTTAAAAGCATCCATGCTACCAATTTGAGAAAAAGCAGTAGCTCTACCAATGAGAAACTTAGAAGTAAGACCTTGGATTCATCCTTTCTTCATCATATTAGCATCGATCTCATATTTCTTCAAATGAAGAGCATCAGCTATGACGTGAGATCTTGGAATCTCCTCCAATCCACTAAAAGGTACCTTGTCAGATACGAGCATACCCAAGACATAGGCATACTCCTTTAACGTAGGCATGAGCTGATAATCAGGAAAAGTGAAGCATCGATAGAGAGGGTCATAAAACTGCACCAAGACACTCAAGAGTCCTTCAACCACATCAGTAGACAATACAGATAAAAGCTTCCCATGATGTTGCTTGAAATCCATAAGATCCACTACAAAGGATGATAGCTTCCTTAACTATTTCAAGTCGGTACATCTAAAACTGTACTTCTTAGTGTTCCTTCGTCCATAATCCGTGGTCTGAAAATATTTGCAAATACGACCTTAGTTCCTTGAAATTTTATTTCTGTGATGAATGTTATGATGTGCATGTATGCATGAATGCAACAATCACACACAAGGTAAATACAAATAAAGGTCAAGGGATGGATCAAGTCATCATCAAGATAAATCATCCATTTTGGTGGATTAGAGTTGTCACTCTATCAATACCCAAGTTCCATTGATATTGACGATAACTGATCGGATCAACCTAGAATCAAAGGGTTCATTGTGAGTCACGAGCATGGAGTCGGGTTAAGAACCATCCCAAAGGAGTGTACTAAGGATAAAAACATGTAGATCATGTTCTAAAAAGTTCCCAGAGTTGCGATCTCATATATCGGATACTATAGGTTATGATGACTGACTCATTAACCCATAGTATTCTCAAGATAAACGCATTTGAGTGTAGTATCGCGTAAGAACTATTATCAAGTCTACACTTGAACAGTCTCTGCACTACGTCCTAAATAGCCCAAGTTGGGTTAAATGTTCTACGGTCCTCAGCTTCTTGGACCCCCAAATCAGAGAAAGTAATGCTTATCCACGACTTACTCGTGTGACATCAGTAACTCCAAAGGGGTCTCCACGGAGTGGGGGATCTCATGTCAACTCTTTTAGTACTACTCCTTCAAAGCCAACATGACTATACCATCCTCTTATCTTAGATTGTACTCAAGTTCGGGTTAGAACTTATCTCACCATACAGAGATCTCCAAGCACAATAGACAGAAAGTATTCATACATACAATATATACAAACATCAAACATCAATAATCAACAAACATAATACACACAAGAAGTAGGCTAAACCCACTGAGGACTACTCCCCAGCAGAGTCGCCATTTTTCTGTAGCGGTAAATTCGTTACCACTGAACTATTGGTTAGCTTAACGTCAATAAAACCAGATTTTCCATCGCGCTTTTATTGTTTCCAAAGGAAAAGGGAAAAGTACGAACAAAATCCAAATATAAGAATTTTTCAAATCAAAACTAATAAAATGTCAGAGATTACAGGTAAGGGGATTGGTTACACAGAGGGAAGGTGTTAGCACCCAAAGTGTACTAGGTACTCCTAGGGAGCTCTTTTTGTGTGTGAGTGTTATAGTTGAAAACATGTTAGATAAAAATAATGAGGGGATGAGAAAAGAATTCAATTATTTACATTTTTTTGTGTTTGACATGACCTTCGGTCTTATGCCTACGTACCAACATAAAAAATGAGGGATCAAAACCTTGTAGTTCATGGTAAAAATTTCAAAGAAATGGGTGGATTAATTTTAACAAAAGCTTAAAGATCTTTTGTTATGAAAGGGAGAATACTCAACCAAACATCCACCGACAATGAGTGCTTTACAACATTTAAGAGGGAGGGCTCCAACTTGGATTCAATCAACAAGTATGCCACTAACTCCTAATAAATGGAAAGACTTATAATCAAAATATCATGGAAATGGGAGAATTATATCTCAACCAAAGATAACTCAAATCTAAATGCTCTCTTTTGGAAAAAAAATTAAAAGAAAAGGCACAAAGTGGCTGAAAGATTAGATGAGGTTGTTAGTTATTTTTGTCTTTTGAAATTACAATCAACATGGTTAAGTTTATTTACAAGTTTGATTTAAGCATTTTTTTTGAAAATTCAATGGCATAAGGCCAAGGTTTCTACTCTTTAAAACATGTCTAAGTTTGAAATCACAAGCAAAGAAGGTTTTGAAATGAGGGAAAGATTTTGAAATTAAAGAAGTAAGAGGAGATGAAGCGACTATCCTAGACAAGATTTAAAAGTTTAGAATTGAAAAGATCTAACCAATGGGAAGCAATCCACAAGACAAGAATGTCAGATAGAAACTCATTTCCTTTGGACTTTTAAGCAAGCAACAAGCATAATCATCCAAGCAATTAATAAGAAGACCAAATGGCATCAAATAAAGATAGCCAAACATCCAAGCAAGCACTCCAAAAGCAATCAGTCTTCGATGTCTTCAAATGTGTCAGATGAATATCCCTTGTAGCAAACTCACAGAGACAATCATCAGATAGTAACAATAAGATCAAAATAACAACTTAAGCACAAAGACAAAACAACAGATAAACCGACGGATTTCTTAAGGCTTGTATTAGATGAATGGCATTGGCCAAGAAAGGTCTTAGAATGATGGCATTGGCCAAGTTTCCTTCAAAGCATAGGGATGTTGCCTACTCTAGGTCCAAAATTTTAGATCAAGTCTCGGATAGAGGTCCAACAGTCCACCAATGTATTTTTTTAGGGTTTTTTGTTGTTATTAGGTATTTTAAGGTCCTAAGACCACAAACAAAATAAAGTCACAAACACACAACATAATACAAGCATAAAATATGGCTTAGGTGAGCAAAATGAAATGACTGAAACAATAAACAAGTTGCATGAATGTAAATGACAATGAATGATAAAGTGCTAGAATTTAAATTGCATTAGAGTAAATGACATTAAAAATAAAGTCAATACAAATAAATGTTAGTGAGATGTTAGTGGAAGGATCAATTGTTTAAGTCATTCTTTGGAGAACACCCAACTATCCACTCACAAGCATGAAGATATGAACGAAGACATCATCCATGAGAATGGCTCCAAGTTGGATAAATCAACAAGTATGCCACTAGCTCTCGCACATGGAAAAAAGGTTAAATCTTCAAACAATACCATGAGGATTGGGAGACTTACAATATCACTTACAAAAATGTTATGCCTTTTGGGACCAATTTAGCTCTATGTTAAGCAATCGTAATTGGACTTATATAGAAGTCACAACTATCTGAGGCCGGGAAATAAAAATATTGGTTTTAATGCATGCTAGATACATGGTACAAAGAACCAAACTCCTAAAGCATATCCCACATAAAAATAATAGGGGATGAACTTATCTCAATCAGGCTCATGTTGATTCATCTGACACATGGTCATTGATGAATCAACTAGCATTTGATGTTTGAGAAGTCATTGATCAATGAGGGATTGGGGACGAAGGAGATGAAGTGAAAAGAAATCCCAAATTGATCAAGGGATGAACTTCATTTGATCAATACCATCCATCCATTTTGGGGAATGAAGTTCAAACTTCATCAACCCCCTAAATCCAATGGTTTTGATCAAATTGAAGTCCAATTCAACCAAGATCAAGGTCAAACAGAAGATGAGTCAACACAAAGTCAATCAAATAGCTCAACATAATTTTATGGAATTAAACAATTTAATTCTAATTTGTAAATGAATGAAAATGCATTTTTAAAGATGAAAAACCTCAAATCCCTTAAAATCACCAAAGAAATGTCCATGGGATTTATCATAGGTCAAACAAGGTCAAAGGACCTTTGACTAATTTTTGTGTGAATTTTTTAAAGTCATAAGTATTTAAAATCAATTAAAAACAAGTCAAAAATCATTTAATTCACTAAAAATATCAAACCTAATCCAAAAAATAATTTTAATTCAGAAAATGGAAGAGGAAATTTTTTGAAATTTTTTGGTGAAAGTCCCATATTTTTTGAATTAAAATTGGTTTTATAATGAATTAAATAAGAAAAGGCTATTTAATTATATCATAAAATCATATTAATAAAAAAACAAGGGTCATCAGATCTCCCTCATTAATTGAGGTGGTAGATTTGATGGTCACGCGCATATCATACATGGTACACCCTAGTCAATGCTTATGCAACATTGGTTATCAGCATGAAAGGTCAAGATTAAAACATAGACCAAAGATCAGATGGCCTGGATTGATTAAGCGCACCACCGGAGCCCTAGCTCCGGTTACCCTCTCCGGACTGTCCAACAAAAATGTTCACAAAAATGAAAGATTCATACACTATTTTGAAAACAAAAATGCCAGGAGTTCGAATTTGACCTCCATTTTCTCCAATTCTCACTATACAATGAGATATGTGGAATTGAAAAATGAGGTATGCAAACTGAGTTGCTTCGATTTAGCCTCAAAGTAATTCAATCTTGTTGCCTACATTGGTAGGACTTTAGCAAACCAAAAAGATGGAGAAATGAGAAAGAATCGAAGAAGGAAAATTTGAGAAATTCGACCTTTAATTTGCAGTGATGAAGCTCGATCTCAATCCCAATCCTCTTGGCCTTGCTTATTCTTGCTTGCAGGAGATAATTCAAATGAAAATGGTTGTGAACACTTGGAGTTTTAGCTCAAAAATAGAAGGTGAACTAAAACTCAACTTCAAAGAAATTTTCAAGGTTGTTCTATCAATGGAGGTTAGGGGATTTGCAAATCAAAGCTTGAGCCAGGTCCTCTAATTCTGAGGCAATGGACATGTACTTATAGGCTTATGAATTCCTTTTCACACCAATTGAAAATATGGCCAAAAATAGCAACTTGTGTGCATGGGTGCATGGGCATGGAATTAGGCCCAAACAATGATACATTCCACTTCCAATTCATGTACAAAATTTTCTGAAGTCATAACATGGAAGCATGCAAAAGGAATTATCATTTAAATGAAAAAGTTGCCAAAATAATCAAATCAAAGGAACCATGCGCAAGTCCCTCAATTTTCATCCAAATGTAATGATCTTTAACTCTTTGGAAAGCTAGCATGAAAGGGAGCAACTTTGATGTTGGAACTTTTTCCATTTTAAGCTTGGATCATGATGAAATTTTGTGTTGAAGTTGGAGGAACAAAACATACTTGAAACTTTTCTAAGTTAAAAGTTAAATGACCCCTTTTTTGCATCTCGAATAACTTTTGCTATGAGCTTCAAATGACTTTGGTTCCTTTTACAAAGTTGTATGTATTTCAACTATATTCAATTTGGTCATAAATTTGACACCATTTGGATTTTTCATAATTGAGTTATGGATTTTCGAAGTTGAGGAAAAATGCATGTTCAATGGTAATGGCCCAAAATGACCTATAATGTTTCCTCATGGCGCATGCTCTTGCAAGTGTAATTTGGCCTTTCTTAAAGAAGAAAAGTTAGAGAAGAAATATTGAAATTAATCATGAAACTTTTACCATATTTATATCATGCAAATTGAGCAAGTTATGGTTCTTGGAAGTTGACCTTCTATATAGAGCACAGACAAAATGACCTATAATCTTTCACCATAAAAAATAACTTTACAAGAAAAATTAGCTCTTTGTGTCAACATGAAAGTTGTTTGGAATGTCATAAAGAGTAAATTTTCTCTTATAATAATTTTCATGTGACAAACATTGTAGGAAATGGATTTAGGGAACCCTAGATTTGACCAGTTGACTTTTCTGGTCAACCTCCTTAAACCAACTTGCAAACTTGAAGTTATTTTTCTCTTTGGGGCTCAATGAGGATCATATATGATTATGATGAATTTCAATGAAGTATCCCATAATATCTTTGATCAAATTTTGAAGAAACTTGTTGAGGAAGGCACACAAGATACCTAGATGAATTAGGGTTTCCTTGACAAACAAGCTTCAAACTCTTGATGAATTCTTGATCAAAATGACAAATGAAGAACATGGGGATCCATATATGATGATTTGAACCAATTTGGACCTTTTCTAACTTGATCCCTTGCACTAAGGGTCTCTGTCATACCCCAAAATTTGCCCATCGATATTACAAAGCTTTCCTCTGACTTGTTCTACAAGACACTGACTCTAAAGGAACGAAAGCCCAGCTCACAACAGGCCCAATCCAAAGACGGCCCAAAATAGCTTGCTCGCTAGGCGAGCAATTCCTTCGCCTAGCGAACACTTCATCATGACACTCGCCCAGCGAAGCATCAGATCCAGAAAAAAAGCCCAGAATGGCTTGCTCGCTAGGCGAGCAATTCCTTCGCCTAGCGAAGCTTGCGAGAATCTGAAGTTTTGGACCTCATTTTAAGCCCATTAGGTCACCACCACTACTACTATAAATACCAGCTCTTCAGCCACGAAAATACACAGAGGGACAGACGGACAGACGGACGGACACCGAAACGGAGAGACCAAGACGAAGGACGGAAACCCTGGTGCCAAAACCCTGCTAACCTGAAGGCCGCCCATCCGCGCCGAAACTACCGCCGCCTCCAAGCAATCAGTCTCTTTCAATATCGCAGTTGCATACAGGTTTGCGTATCATCGCCGTTTTACGTTTCTAATTGATATTCTTTACATACATGATGCATTCCGATTAAAGCTTTGATATATAATTCGATTTCGTATGTGAATCTAAGTATGAACATCCTGTATAATTGTCTATGCTATGCCTGTGATCAAATGCCATAAGAGTGTAGGTTTTCGGAAGTCATGCTGCTGTCAAACTCCAAACCCGTGGCCGCTCGCTAGCTCATCGCTAAGCGAGCCTGCAGCGAGCATTCGCTGAGCCTTCGCTAGGCGAAGCAGAGGCGAACGGGACAGTGGCTGCTTTGTCTCTTTGCTGTTCTATCTTATGCTTGTCTAATTACGATTTTTGCATCACTTGGCCTGAACTCATAACTGTTATGTTTATTCTATGATGCAATTGTCAAATCATGTTTTATTTTAATGCTCTAATCCGTGTGTTGCATGGTGTAAAGGCTAGCATACTTCCAAAGAGACAGCCGGCTAGGCATGCCACTGTAGGTGTGGGACACTTTTGAGGAGATGGCTTTTGAATGACCTAATTTTAATGTGGAGATTCATCTTGAATCACCAAGCTTGATTTTTAATGTATTGATTTCATTGATTTACTGTGGACCTAATTATCTAACTGATTACGGCTATTTAATTAATTGTTAAAATCTGGACTTTAAGTAAATGATATCGGACCTCTCTTTATTACCCTACGATTACGGTATTACGGTCATGTCCCGCGAATGTGGGGATACACTTAGCAAAGACCCTTCGGTTAAATCATCATAAGATAAATCATGGTCCCTCGGATGTTGCCTTCGAAAAATACGATTTTGTCCCTCGAGGACCCTTCGGTGTAGCCTACGGTTAAATGATGATAGTCCCTTCGAATGCTAAGGTATCCTCACAACTGTTGCCTTCAATGACCTATCGATGACCCTACGATGACCCTTCTACATCCCAAGGATAAAACTACTTACTTCTCAATAGTAAGGACAGTTTTACCCTCATAAGGATAGGAAATGCCCGGAAAGACCTCGGACAGGTATAACCCTTAATTGCTCATTCATAACCTAAAGTATTTTTCCCACCTTACACATTTCAAACATCCTTTTTTGGAAAATCACCACGTAGCATACATCCCTACCAGGATCATTGTTGAGTTATATTTTTCTGAATAACTTTCAAACCTAAATGAGATAACCACTTTGTATACATTCATGCAAGAATCATTACAAAGTTAAATTCTCATTTTCAAAACATTTTTCAAACATTTCTCAAAACACTTCTTCAAACAAGGAAAACATAAATGATTGAGCAATTAAGAGCCCATGGATAACCATGGATACAAAGGGTGCTAACACCTTCCCTTTGTATAACGTACCTCCCGAACCTAAGAATCTAAATTAAGGTCTTTCCTGTTCTTTTCCACCTTTCATTATGGGATAAAAGAAAAGTCGGTGGCGACTCTTGCTAACCGCGACATTATGATTAAAAACAAAAAGTCCAGTTCACCGTATGACAGAACTGGCGACTCTGCTGGGGACATAAAGAGAGGTCACCTTAAAAATCATTTATGTTTTAAATTGTTCCTTCGTTTAAGGGTATTGTTGAGTGAAAGATCCTACACCCGGATCTAGTGTGCCTTAGGTAAGTAGCAATAGATCATCGCGACTATCCGGCGTATACTGGAATGGTTAAAATGATGGCTACGGTTAATATGACACTTTGGATGTTCTGATGTTCCTCATGTTCACTTGAGGAAAAATTTGGCTTCCGCGTGGTGTCATCAAAGCATTAACCAGACCTTTAGAACCCTAATTGACTCATCCTAGCCATTAGAAAGTAGTGAGATAACTGACTTCGGTTCCGACTGAGGTCGGTTGAGACTCGATACTACACTCTTTGAGATTGGACTTTAGGGAAGCTTCGGTCAACCACTTGGTGTTGCACTGAAGTAGACTTAAAGAAAGGTCAATGATTGGAGATCCTTCTAGAACCCGATTACTATTCTAGGACAGGTTGAACCAACTAAACTTCAGTGGGGAGGGTACTTACCTATGGAACTCATGCAAGCCTTAAAACCTAGGAATGATGGTTGTGTGACTTGCTTGTGCTTGTTATTTATTTAACCTCATAACATCATAACATCTTAACATCATAACATCATGACATCATAACATTGTACTAACCATTTCAAGGACTTAGGGATTTAACTTTGCTCTGTTTTGTAAAAAAAAAAAAAAAAAAAAAAAAAAAAAAAAAAAAAAAAGTTTCCTTTTTTGGTAGTTTACGCAAAGTTAAATTCCAAAAGACCTTGAAAACATTTCATGCATTGCATAGCATAACATAGCATAACAGGTACTCTAAAGGGATCAGTGTTCTCACGGTTTTCCTCCACACAGAAAAATGGACCTCGAACAAATTGTCAAAGAACTCCAGGCTCAGAATGCTCAACTCCAGGAGATGATCTTGAACTTATCCAAGGGGCAGGAGGAACTGAAGGCTCTCTTGCTCGAGAAGAAAAAAGACAAGAAATCTGTGAGGCACATTAACCCGGGAAGAAGGCAGTTTACAAAGATCAATATGACTTTAGCACAAGCACTGCAAAGTATGCTAAAGGCGAATTTAATTACCCTCAGAGATCCTCCTGCAAAACCCAACACTACTTCTCCTAGTTACAATCCCAATGCCAGGTGTGCGTATCACTCCGATAGCCCCGGGCATAATACAAACGATTGTTGGTCGTTGAAAAATAAGATTCAGGATATGATCGACGCTGGAGAATTTGAATTTGATCCTCCGGAGATTCCTAATGTCATTACTGCCCCTCTGCCTAATCATGACGAGACTGTCAATGCTGTGGAGGATACTGATAACGATTATGACTTGGATAGCTGGATTTTCCCAACAATTGGTGACGGACTCGATAATTGGAAGGCTGAAGACATTATCCCGATTTCCTTTAGTCAGGAGTAATTGTTATTGCTATTTTTGTGGTTCCAAGCATTGTGTCTATACCCGGGGCATAATAGCTAATTTTAAGGGTTTTGTCATTTTCATAAGCATATTCACATTCAATAAATCAATGGACTTTTTGCATTCAAATATTGCGCTCTTTATATTTCCTGTCATTTTTCAAACAAGCTATGTTTCTTGCACACACTCACGCAACAATTTGCCGATCCATATCCACTCTGGATCCTGTTGGTAATGACTCTGCTACTGTTCATTATGACTTTGAAAATCCGATCTACCAAGCCGAGGATGGAAGCGAGGAAGATTGTGAAGTCCCTGGAGAACTTGCCCGACTACTGCGAGAAGAAAAGACTATATAGCCGCATTGAAATTGTAAATCTGGGTACTGAAATAAACAAGAAAGAAGTCAGAGGTTTCTTGGGGCACTCGAATTACATTGCCCGATTCATTCCACACTTGACTGCTACCTGCAAACCCATCTTCAAATTACTAAAAAAGAAAAATCAAGAGATGGTATGGAATGATGAAGGACAAAATCAGGAAGTATCTCCAAGAACCTCCAATTCTGATACCACCAGTGAAAGAAAGACCTCTCATCATGTATTTGACCGTGTTAGAAGGTTCGATGAAGTGTGTGTTGGGGCAACATGACGAGTCTGGTCGAAAAGAGCATGCCATATACTGCCTTAGCAAAAGGTACCGGCTGTGAAACAAGATACTCACTGCTCGAGAAAGCTTGCTGCGCTTTGGCTTGGGCTGCTCGCCGACTAAGACAGTATATGTTGAATCATACCACTTTATTGACTTCTAAGATGGATTCTATCAAATATCTATTTGAGAAACCTGCTGTCTCCTGAAAGAGTTATCACTGACAATGGTACTAATTTGAACAACAAGATGATTACTGAACTCTGCACGCAGTTCAAAATAAAACACCATAACTCTTCTCCGTACCGGCCTAAGATGAACGGCGCCGTGGAGGCTGCTAATAAGAATATCAAGAAGATCATACAAAAGATGACAGTAACGTACAAAGACTGGCATGAGATGTTACCATTCGCTCTCCACGGTTATCGCACTTCAGTGCGCACTTCGACAGGGGCAACTCCGTTCTCTTTAGTCTATGGAATGGAAGCCATCTTACCAGTGGAAGTTCAGATTCCCTCTCTAAGAATCATGAAAGAGGCGGGCTTAGATGAAGATGAACGGATTCAGACTCGACTCGATCAGATAAATTTGATTGAAGAGACTCGCGGCTGTTTGTCATAGGCAGATATACCAGAAGCGCATGATCCAGGTATTTAACAAAAAGGTCAAGAGACAGGTGTACCAACTTGGCGCCTTGATGATCAAGCGTATCATCCTACCACAGGGTGGTCCCAGAGGCAAATGGACTCCCACATACGAAGGGCCATTTGTAGTTAAGAAGGTATTCTCTGGTGGAGCCATGATACTCGCTACAATGGATGGCGAAGACTTCCCGCATCCTGTGAACGCGGACATAGTTAAAAAATACTACGCATAAAAAAGACCCGCTAGGTCGACGTACCTAGGCAAAAGTAAGGGCATCCCGGCGAACCAAAAGGGTTCGGGCAAAATTTAGGGATAAACATATAAAAATGTACACCCGGCAAGTCGAAAACCTGAAAAGGCGGCTTGGGCAAAAATGGGTATCCCGGTGGACTGAAAACCTGAAAAGGCGGTCCAAGCAAAAGTTAGGGATTAAAGCATATGATTACATCCCGTTCTCTGTCAGCTTCAACCAAGTTCAAGGGACTGAACAAGCCAATCACTACCATCCGACAGCAAGGGATGAGATGCTCGAAGACATAATGACAGTAGTGGAATTAGAATCGATAGGACTTTTTCTGCATAGCTTTCTCGTTGTTTTCTTGACAATTTCCTCTTACTAGGATTTTTGTCTCCTTGTATTCAATTCGCCTGTTTATAGGCTCTCTTTCAAAATCAATACAATTTCATTTCCAAGAAGATGCTTTTGTTTTTGCTTTTTCTGTTTTGATTGCGTAAACGTCCATTGATTTAACTTGAATTGATTTATGCATTTGAATATGATCAATGTTTACCAAAAATGCATGCCTAGAATAGTAATAGCAATTACTACACGACTTCAGGATCGAGGAGAAGGTCTAATCACGCTTCCCAATGAATCCGTTGCTAATTCGATTCCCCGGCAACGCCAGTTATTCCCCAGAAGAAATTGGCATCACTAGACTGGTCATCTCTTCTACCCCTAGCCAGGCTCTGTTGAATATCTCTGCCATCAGATAAAAGTCAAATACCCCTAGCTAAGGAAGGATCATCAATACAAATATCTCCGACCAGAAGACTGAGATTTATTTCCCCAGTAGAGTCCCCTGGAAGAACGTTTCAGACACATAGTACATTCATTACATCATTTCACATCACATACCTACATACAATTTTCATTCCGCATCATATACATTACATCATTTCATAACATATACATGTATACAATGCTCTCATTTATTCCAGACGCATAATTCACTCATTACATCATTTCACAGCACACGCATGCATACAACATTTGCATCTCATGCATCATGACATGGCATGAAGCTAACTTTATTTTTCAGGTTAATTATCCTCTCGATACAATCAAAACAAAGGTCCATTCAGACGGACAGTTTTACCAATTACATCCAGGATTCAACTACATCTTTCAGATATACTCCATGTCTACGTCCATTCTGACATCCTCCTAACGATGGCATCTATAAGCCCATCCCAGACATTTATTGCAAATACAGCATACACAAATACTAT
Source organism: Lathyrus oleraceus (assembly GCF_024323335.1). NCBI lineage: Eukaryota > Viridiplantae > Streptophyta > Magnoliopsida > Fabales > Fabaceae > Lathyrus > Lathyrus oleraceus. The sequence continues at coordinate 89,402,857 of NC_066579.1, read as the reverse complement.
CAGATATAGCCTAGCGTACGGTTCATTCTGATTCAGCCCAACATATAACTCCTTCCACTCAGATACGATCTAACGGACGATCCATTCTGATCTTCAACTACTCCAACACGGTCTAATGTACGACCCAGTTGGACCTTCACTTCTCAGGTACTGCCTAGCATACGGTCCGTCCTGATTCATCTCAACATATGACTCCTTCAAATCAGATACGATCTAGCGTACGATCCATTCTGACCTTCAATAACTCAAATACAGTCTAATGTACGACCAAGTTAGACCTTCAAGTCCTCAGAGGCCACTCAAATACAGTCTAATGTACGACCAAGTTAGACCTTCAAGTCCTCAGAGGCCACGCAAATACAGTCTAATGTACGACCAAGTTAGACCCTCAAGTCAGATTCTGCAAATACAGTCTAATGTACGACCAAGTTAGACTCTCAAGTCAGATTCTGCAAATACGGTTTAATGTACGACCAAGTTAGACCTTCATCTACTCAGATGCTACCTTCGGACAGGTACATTTCTGAATGGTAGTCTAGTATACGACTACTCCCTTTAAGGCAGATTCAGCCTAACGGACGGCTCATTCTGCTCAGATACGGTTTAATGTACGACCAAGTTAGACCTTCATCTGCTCAGATGCTACCTTCGGACAGGTACATTTCTGAATGGTAGTCTAGTATACGGCTACTCCCTTACTCAGATGCTACCTTCGGACAGGTACATTTCTGAATGGTAGTCTAGTATACGGCTGCTCCCTTACTCAGATGCTACCTTTGGACAGGTACATTTCTGAATGGTAGTCTAGTATACGGCTACTCCCTTACTCAGATGCTACCTTCGGACAGGTACATTTCTGAATGGTAGTCTAGTATACGGCTACTCCCTTACTCAGATGCTACCTTCGGACAGGTACATTTCTGAATGGTAGTCTAGTATACGACTACTCTCTTTTCAGCAGATTCAGCCTAACGGACGGCTCATTCTGCTCAGATATGGTTTAATGTACGACCAAGTTAGACCTTTATCTCCTCAGATGCTACCTTAGGACAGGTACATTTCTGAATGGTAGTCTAGTATACGACTACTCCCTTTTCAGCAGATTCAGCCTAACGGACGGCTCATTCTGCTCAGATATGGCTTAATGTACGACCAAGTTAGACCTTTATCTCCTCAGATGCTACCTTAGGACAGGTACATTTCTGAATGGTAGTCTAGTATACGACTACTCCCTTTTCAGCAGATTCAGCCTAACGGACGGCTCATTCTGTTACTCAGATGCTACCTTAGGACAGGTACATTTCTGAATGGTGGTCTAGTATACGACTACTCCCTTTTCAGCAGATTCAGCCTAACGGACGGCTCAGTCTGTTACTCAGATGCTACCTTAGGACAGGTACATTTCTGAATGGTAGTCTAGTATACGACTACTCCCTTTTCAGCAGATTCAGCCTAATGGACGGCTCATTCTGCTCAGATATGGCTTAATGTACGACCAAGTTAGACCTTTATCTCCTCAGATGCTACCTTAGGACAGGTACATTTCTGAATGGTAGTCTAGTATACGACTACTCCCTTTAAGGCAGATTCAGTCTAACGGACGGCTCATTCTGCTCAGATACGGTTTAATGTACGACCAAGTTAGACCTTCATCTGCTCAGATGCTACCTAGTGACAGGTACATTTCTGAATTGTAGTCTAGCGTACGACTGCCCCCCTTTCATCATCAGACACAGCCTAACGGACGACTCATCCTGCAACTCCAATACAGTCTGTCATAAGACCCATTTGGATCTTCGACTCAGAGACGATCTAGCGTACGATCCGTTCTGATTTTTCATCCTCGGCAAAGCCTTTCGCTTAATGAACAACTCACTCTGGTATTCAGACACGGTCTAACATACGATCCATTCTGATCCCTTATCCCCAGCAGTATATAGCATACTCCGACTCCCCAGCGAAGTCAACAGCATAATGGATGACTCACTATACGGTCTAGCATATGACCCGGTATGACACCCATGTCTCCAGGTATCGTCTAACGTACGACGCAATCTGGAGCCCTCATCATCAAACCACCTGGATGGCATCTTTAAGCCCATCTCCATCGAGGCTAATGGACAGGCGCAAATTTTTGGGGCATTCTAGTGTTCAATAATCTTTCACCTCCAGACCACGAACGGCACATACCATTCTACTCTCTCGGTTCAAGAATATTGAACAGGGGCAGCTGTCATACCCCAAAATTTGCCCATCGATATTACAAAGCTTTCCTCTAACTTGTTCTGCAAGACACTGACTCTAAAGGAACGAAAGCCCAGCTCACAATAGGCCCAATCCAAAGACGGCCCAAAATAGCTTGCTCGCTAGGCGAGCAATTCCTTCGCCTAGCGAACACTTCATCATGACACTCGCCCAGCGAAGCATCAGATCCAGAAAAAAAGCCCAGAATGGCTTGCTCGCTAGGCGAGCAATTCCTTCGCCTAGCGAAGCTTGCGAGAATCTGAAGTTTTGGACCTCATTTTAAGCCCATTAGGTCACCACCACTACTACTATAAATACCAGCTCTTCAGCCACGAAAATACACAGAGGGACAGACGGACAGACAGACGGACACCGAAACGGAGAGACCAAGACGAAGGACGGAAACCCTGGTGCCAAAACCCTGCTAACCTGAAGGCCGCCCATCCGCGCCGAAACTACCGCCGCCTCCAAGCAATCAGTCTCTTTCAATATCGCAGTTGCATACAGGTTTGCGTATCATCGCCGTTTTACGTTTCTAATTGATATTCTTTACATACATGATGCATTCCGATTAAAGCTTTGATATATAATTCGATTTCGTATGTGAATCTAAGTATGAACATCCTGTATAATTGTCTATGCTATGCCTGTGATCAAATGCCATAAGAGTGTAGGTTTTCGGAAGTCATGCTGCTGTCAAACTCCAAACCCGTGGCCGCTCGCTAGCTCATCGCTAAGCGAGCCTGCAGCGAGCATTCGCTGAGCCTTCGCTAGGCGAAGCAGAGGCGAACGGGACAGTGGCTGCTTTGTCTCTTTGCTGTTCTATCTTATGCTTGTCTAATTACGATTTTTGCATCACTTGGCCTGAACTCATAACTGTTATGTTTATTCTATGATGCAATTGTCAAATCATGTTTTATTTTAATGCTCTAATCCGTGTGTTGCATGGTGTAAAGGCTAGCATACTTCCAAAGAGACAGCCGGCTAGGCATGCCGCTGTAGGTGTGGGACACTTTTGAGGAGATGGCTTTTGAATGACCTAATTTTAATGTGGAGATTCATCTTGAATCACCAAGCTTGATTTTTAATGTATTGATTTCATTGATTTACTGTGGACCTAATTATCTAACTGATTACGGCTATTTAATTAATTGTTAAAATCTGGACTTTAAGTAAATGATATCGGACCTCTCTTTATTACCCTACGATTACGGTATTACGGTCATGTCCCGCGAATGTGGGGATACACTTAGCAAAGACCCTTCGGTTAAATCATCATAAGATAAATCATGGTCCCTCGGATGTTGCCTTCGAAAAATACGATTTTGTCCCTCGAGGACCCTTCGGTGTAGCCTACGGTTAAATGATGATAGTCCCTTCGAATGCTAAGGTATCCTCACAACTGTTGCCTTCAATGACCTATCGATGACCCTACGATGACCCTTCTACATCCCAAGGATAAAACTACTTACTTCTCAATAGTAAGGACAGTTTTACCCTCATAAGGATAGGAAATGCCCGGAAAGACCTCGGACAGGTATAACCCTTAATTGCTCATTCATAACCTAAAGTATTTTTCCCACCTTACACATTTCAAACATCCTTTTTTGGAAAATCACCACGTAGCATACATCCCTACCAGGATCATTGTTGAGTTATATTTTTCTAAATAACTTTCAAACCTAAATGAGATAACCACTTTGTATACATTCATGCAAGAATCATTACAAAGTTAAATTCTCATTTTCAAAACATTTTTCACACATTTCTCAAAACACTTCTTCAAACAAGGCAAATATAAATGATTGAGCAATTAAGAGCCCATGGATAACCATGGATACAAAGGGTGCTAACACCTTCCCTTTGTATAACGTACCTCCCGAACCTAAGAATCTAAATTAAGGTCTTTCCTGTTCTTTTCCACCTTTCCTTATGGGATAAAAGAAAAGTCGGTGGCGACTCTTGCTAACCGCGACATTGTGATTAAAAACAAAAAGTCCAGTTCACCGTATGACAGTCTCAAACTCTAGTTGTGAGCTTGATGAGGCACAGGTGGATACACAAACTACCTACAAAAAAAACAAAGCTACACTAGACACATTTTTGGATTTTGGTTAGTAAACAAGAAAAATAAAGTATGATACAATCAAAAAAAATTGGTGATCTCTCCCAATGCAAACCCAATGAATGATAGGCGAGGAGGATACCAAGTTATGATCCCAATGCTAATGTTAAGTTGATAAGATGGCATGAGGGATCTTATGGGCAAAATTGGGGTCTTAAAATCACCCGTTCCACCTCCATCTCAAACTATTTATACTCCCCACATTGAAAATCTAAACAGAACAACACCCATAAAATTTCCCTCGAGAGATTCTGGTAATCAAGTGTCTGAGGGTACTCCTAAAGGAATGTTCAATTTTGAACCTGAGCCAGAAGTATCTAATTTAGAAACACCCAAGGTCATTCCCCCTCCTCTTCCAACTCTTTAGGGTCTGGATCTTGATCCAACCATAATAGATCTTTCTGTCAGAATCCTTAAACCACCAAAACTAAATCCAAAAATTTGTAAGATTCTTAAGAATTTTGAGTCAGACTCAAGAAGTCGCCTTCGTGCGGATATGACGACTAGTCGTTCATTAGTTAATCCTGTTGAAAGTGACTTAGCTTGGGAAGACTACAAAAGTTGGATAAACTCCAAAATCTCTAAGCTAAAGAACTTTGGGTATAAAATATCTAAAAGAAACTTTCGTTCTGGGTTTGTACCCCTAATGGAAATATGGAAGTTACGAAATGTTTCATTGTGTCTTCCTGCTCCAGAGATTAAGGAAGTTATTCCAGATGCGGAGGTAGATTCTAGGCATTCAGAATGTGTCATGGAAGAAGGTGTTGCATAGCCGGTTATTTCTAAAGACCACAAAATTGAGGTTTCTCCTTAATAGTCTGCTGGAACCTCTTCTGGGGATATTCCTGATGTGCTTCTGAAGACCAGCGAGGAAATGAAAGCAGAGAATGCTCTAATCAAAGAACATTTGGACATGCAGGGAATGATGTTTCAGTTGATACTATCCAGACTTCCGTCGCCTCCTCCTCAGAACCCTTAGCATTTTTTCAAAGTTTTCATTTTGTTTTAAGTGTTTTTGTTTTTGTTTTTGATTGTATCTTTTCTGCCTTCTGGCATAATTAATGAAAATCTTCTTGTTTCTTTCCAAAAAAAATTATCTTTGTCTTTTTTATTAATGACAAAGGTGGAGAAACATATTTAAGGGAAAGAATCGTAATTGATTTTGACATACCTATATTCTTGAATAAGAATCCAAATATTTGCTAATGTTTTTTATAACAACTATTTTGAAGAATAGTTTGTTAATTGTTTTGCAAGGTTAAGCTCAAAACATCATAAGTTTGTAAGATCAAAATGTAAGTCACCATTTTCTAATGAAATGGTCTACTATCTTAGTTCGAAAAAACTTTCACACTGATGATAAAGAAAGATCTCAATCAGGAATCAGAATCAAGCATCAAGTCTTCAAGGTTTTAAAACCAGGCTCTGAACTTGGCATCAAGATTCAAATTCCATGGTAATCAGGAGCTAAAAGAAATTTTCAAAGAGAACCAAACTTCTAAAGTGAAGTTCATCAGAATGTTGAATTTGACAAGTAACGCTCTAGATAAGTTCAAGCAACTTCTGAAGATAAACCAGATACTGATGGAAGATCAATCTGCTACTTCAAAAAGGTTAATCAAGAAAGTGTTCTTTCATTATGATTTTACCTTTTTAGGATTATACATCTCAGGGGGAGCTTTGTGCTTCTGTAAGGTGTATCCTTCTGTGATTACCTTTTACAAAATTGTTCATCAAAATACATGTTTATGTCATCATCAAAAGGGGGGAGATTGTTAGAACAAAAGTTGGTTTTGTATTTATACCTTGAGTTTTGATGATAACAATGTTGTATTTGTGTGAGAACAATTTTGGTCCCTAGTGGTTTATTATTGTGTAGCTTTAACATCCAATTCTAATTCTAAGTATATGACGTGCAACGTCATGAGGTTCTGAACAATTGATTTCCAAATTCCGCTTATGCGCTAATCATGAGAAGTTCTGAAAGATATCAAGTTGCTCCTGCAATGTTCTTTCTGCTTCTATGATGATTCACTCCTTAGAAGTTTCTGAAAAGATGTTAGGTTACTAGTGCAACGTTCTCTCCACTTCTGCTTCTGGACGTGACTCTGCTTATCAAGCTTCTGAAGAATTACAAGCTTCTGAAGATCTCAAGCCAGACATTGAGGTTATTAAGGTTCTGGCTATAGATTCTGAAGACTCTGAAGATTCTGAAGATGCTGAAGATCTCAAGCCAGATTGTTGGCGTTGTCAAGGTTTTGACCGAAGATTATGAAGTTTCTAAATCCATCTTTATGTTTCTTAATTTCATGCTTCATCAACTTTCATCAGAAGCCAATGAACTTGAAGATAAGATCAAATGGGTGTTGATCAAATAGTACATAGTACAAATCATATATTATTTCCACTACCTAATATCATGGGCAAGGATAATACTATACATCACACCTGTCACTGAATTTGTCGGAAAAGGACAGTATCTAGTATCACTCCTTTCATAAACCAATAGTGGATAGTCGCTCTATTTGATTTGCTCATTTTACCCTCGAATGATCTTCTTCTTATGTTATATAATTAGGACTTGGAGACTTGAAGAAAATGAAGATTTCTGTTGAAACGCTACAAATTTTGACAAGCATATTTTTCTTTGTGAAAAGCTGTCAATTTTTGTACACAGTATTTCTTTAAGTGTTTGTATTTCATTTATGTAAAATATGCTTGTGTAGAATTATTTTGTAAACACACCAACTTTTATTCAAACTGTTTGTTTGATTTTTCTTGAGGAGACTAGGGTATAATCGGATCCTTAAGAAGACAAAGAAGGGTATTCTTTGTGATTATTGTAATCAGATGATTATAGTGGATTAAGTCCTTGTGTATAAGGCAAAATCACTTTGGAGGATGGATTAGAGTAGCTTTGAGTTTCAAGTGAACTAGGATAAAAATATTTGTGTTTTTATCTCTTTGTTTGTAAGCATTTGAGTGGTGTTCTTGAGTTGAGAAAAAGCTTTTGTTTTTAAAACCCAATTCAAACCCCTCATTTCTTGTGTGTTTTCACGCCTTCACATGCACCCTCATTGCAGAGTTTATTTATTTCATTTAATTATGGTTATTTCCTTTATTTTAATTATTTTATCGTACATAAGAAAAATACATGTAAATACACATTAAAAATACTTCTCTTTTTTTAGACATATTGAAAATAACATAATCATGTCTTTTAGTTTAGGTTTTAATTTTTTTAATTATTAGAATTTTTAGTTGATTTCCTGATTAGTTAAAAGTTAGAATTAACATATTAATTCCAACCTTTAACGCCTTTAATTTTTTCATGTTTTCATGTGCTTAGTGTATGGTTCTTGGTATGTTCATATTTTCATGTGCGAAGACAGGAATCAAATTCCTAACTTCGACTCCCTACTATGCACAAGTTAACAACCAAGTAGAGATTTCCAACAAATTTATCATAAGCCTGATAAAAAATCACATTGGCTAAAAGCCAAGAATTTGGCATACAACTTTGAATTAAGCACTTTGGGCTTGCATAACTTCTCCCAAAGAAGCCACCAACTCTACACCTTTCCGACTGACATTTGGTTACAATGCAGTTTTACCTGCAGAGATATGCTTACCATCTATAAGAATTCAAAGGCAAAATGAAATCCCGTCTGACCATTTTTGGAGGATGATGATGGATGAGTTGGTCGACCTGGACGAAGAAAGGCTACTTTCCTTGGATGCCTTGATGAGGCAAAAGAATATAATAGTTGAAACCTACAACAAAAAAGTTAAGTCAAAAGTCTTCTCTGTTGGAGATTATGTTTGGAAAGTTATACTTCCTATCGACAAAAAGGATAAGTCTTTGGGAAAATGGTCACCAAATTGGGAAGGGCCTTTCAGAATTAGTCGTGTTTTCCAATAACGCATATGAAATTGAGGAATTAGGCTCTAATAATTGAACACTACAAATAAATGGGTAATAAAGTATATGCCCATGCTTTAGGAAATCAGTATAGAGAAAGAAAAATAGTGCTCGAAATATCATTATCTTGGCCAGAACGACAATGTTACAAAAACGCAGAAAGCGGCATATAATGTGAGGCGAAAACATGGGAATACTATTAAAAAAGGAGAGGAAATATAGAGCCCTAACTCTCACTTCATGCCATCAAAATGAGTTTGCATACGGTCGAGCCTTTGATCAAGCCGAACGTCCTTGGCTTTCAGGTGTTCTAGCTCCTTCTCCAACTTTTATGCGGTCGTGACCCATTTTATACCCAGGTTGACTTCTGCATCCATCGACGGTTTAAGACAATTCAAGTCACAAGTATATATAACATCCTTTTTATCCTTGGCCTTCTCGACAAGAGACTGTGGATAGTTAATCCTCTGAGTTCAATTATGAATTTCATCGTAAAGAGTGGAAAGAGTATCTTGGTCATGTATTTTTGCCTCCCAATAGGCCAACCTCTGCGTGGACTGAGATATTATGTCTCATTGTTAGGATAAGGCACCATATTTTTCCTCAACAAGGATGGTTGACGGCCTTTTAAGTCTAGTGACTAAGTCTGATTGATCTAAGAGGATCTCCAAGTCTAGGGAAAAAGCAGAAATCGCAGCTGGAATCTCTGGCCGACCAAGTTTAAACATTAATTCTCGGAGTTCAGCAAGGACTGAAAGATCATTGTTGACGGCTCCTAAAAGGTTTAATCCGACCATTTTTTATTTCAATTGCTCAAATAGTTTATCAGGGTTGGGATCTAAGGAAACGTTAGTATGGTCAAGAGAAACGACATTCAATTCATTGAGTGGGTCGACCATCGTTTAAAGAGTTTTATTGACACTTTGGTCACTTCCTCTTTAAACCTAACAAACTGGGAGATGATGTCGTGGCATGAGCAGTCGTCCTGCTAACCATATTCTCCAAGATCCCAGGTGGTGGACTAGGATTCGGTGTCGAAAGGGCATGTCCTTTCCTATCTTCAAGAGTTGGGGACGCGAGTATGTCAAGAGAAATCTGCACAACAAAAGAATGATAGCGGTTAAGAGCCAGGATGTACAAGAAACAAACATAGTGTCGAATTACCTCTTTGTCGTCCAGATTCAGACTGGAAGAGGCAGGACCAAGATCAGGGGTATAGTTAGTCCCACTCCTTCTTCTCATTTTCAAGGGAGTGTCTTCAACTTCCACCGCGTCCTTTGCATCGAAAGTAAGGACAGACTCAATCATAACCCTCACTACAACATCTCCCTTCAGATGCCCAGGGTTCTCGGGCAGCACAACCTCTAAAGTCGTCGAACATTATTCCACTTCAGATAGCACAATGTGTGTTTCCCTATGGATCATATGAGGGAACCGTCGAGGAGAACCAGAAACTTAATCCTCATAAAATATCTCAGATTCCCCCTGGTCAGAATGGCCTAAGGAAAACATCAATAAAGAGGTTAGAAACTCATCGATACTGGAGAAGGATGCCGACAATATGTACCTTAAAAATATATATGTTTCCCTATGAAAATCAAAGGCGTCCCAGATACATTGCACCATAAGGATAGAATCTGCCGCCGACTGGTAATAAGATTGCGACCAGTCTTAGAACTCTTTCATACAGTAAAAAGAAAATAAAACTTAAAATAAGATATATAGAATGATTTATTCTTAAAATTTATGAGGCATTTGGCTAAGGACTCCTCAGAAGCGTCGTCTCTAGAGATGAACATGCAGTCTTCCGAAGAAATAAGAGACTTAGGGAGAAGCTGGCTTAGACCAAATTGATGGGCTATCAAATTAGGCTGGTATGCAGCCAGTCTTATTCCTCTCTCGCCAATGGTGAGCTTCTTCCATATAGGGGTAGGTCGAAAACACTTCATAAGAACACCATGGATGTTTTTTTCCCTTCAACAGTAGGACAAGGAAAAGATTCACGGAACCATGTCAGACCACACTGTCGGGTAGCAAATGGTGTCATGATAGAAACAAATGTGTTACTCTTGTAAAACATAGAGACATACTTCTTAAACATCTCCTACAACACTGTCTCGTCATCATCAAGGGTAATATGGGCAAGTCGAGCACCTTCAACACCCATATCATATTAGAGGGAGTGTTAGTGCAAGGGGGCACGAAAGTGGCATTAAGCCACAGTTGTAGTAACCAGACGAGACCTCCTATCAATAAACTATTGAGGTAAGATCGGTCAATGATGTTACTGGATGACGTCCCTAGTGACTCGTAAAGGCCACACAAGATCAGTTTGCTAATAAAAATCATGTGATGCTCATGAAGTTGAGTGGCCAAAGGCACAAACATCTTCAGAATTTGGTCCCCACGGGGGAAGAAAACATAGAGGTTCAACCAGTAAGTCAAGAACATTATGTGCTCGTACGCATCAACATCTCTTATCGAGTCGCTGTGATCCGTGATGAAAATGCCAAAACCCCCGTCGGAGAAATTGAAGCCTGGGTTGATCTGTGTGGGCCGGGAAGGTTCATAATTTTCCCTAATTGGTCGAAGACCGACAATAGCAGCAAGATCAAAGAGAGTAGGGGTTAACATCCTGCAAGGGAGGTGGAAAGTGTGGTGGTCGATTCCCAAAAGCATGTGGCGGCGAGCAACATAGCTGGACTATATTTGAGATGCACCCTTGAGAGATGAATAAGTTCAAAAATTCCCAACTCCTGCCATATAGCCTTTCTCCTCTTCCCCGTCTTATTTAACCAGGTTATATAGGTTAAGTCAGGCGCCTCAAGTGGGGGAGGGAAATATACTTGGTTTTCTAGAAAACAAAAATCAAAGGGTGTGTTTGTTTTGAGTTATAAAATAACATTCTTTGGAATCATATTCCTGAGATTATTATTTTCAGGAATAATATTCATATGCATGTGTTTGGCCAAATATTAAATTTTCAAGGAATGTCTACGAATTTAATTAAATTAAAAAATTATAAAAAATAAAACTAAATATAAATGTGAGTATTAGTAGAAAGTTAGAGGTAGTTGCACTTTATTCTCGTGGGAATTATGGGTTCTCACCATTTAACATGGGAATAATTAATGAAAAAATCATGTGTAAAATAAATTCCTAGGAATAAAGAATACTCATGAATAATTTTTAAAAACTTGAAACAAACTTGGGATTATTGCATTTCCAATATCATATTCCCAGGAATTCATTTTATAAATTGAAACAAACACACCCAAAGGGTTGATCACTGAAAACCACAGGTTCCCACCCATGATAGTTAAGAAAGATCTTTTCCAAGAAGCCAGGTTTTTTGACAAACCTAGGAAGATAACCCATAAAGGCGAATATGTTGCATGCAATTGAGTAAGGGATAAAGGCATAAGAATACCACAATCTTCTAGTGGTTTCCATCATAGGAGGTTCTGGGACATAAGTATGATTGTCAACCAAAATTGGCCTGTCAATCTGAACGGCAACAAGAGTACGGTGTGAGCCAGAGCGATTATGGGGCATTAATAACTCGAAGAAGATGGAAGAAAAACATCTAGAAATGGCACGGAGAGGCTGGAAATGATGTTTGATTTTACCTTTGGGTGTCTCTGTATGGAAGCTGAGTAAAGAAGTTGATAAGAAGAAGGGTTTAAATAGAAAGGCGGGAAAAAAAGGCTTTTCCAAGAACGTGGACAGATGGAGTGTTCCGAGCCAATGAGTAGCCTCAAAGCGGGGAATATATGATTAATAAGAAAAAATAAAATCTTAAATTATGGGTTAGTGGCTATTTAATGACCTTGGAATTTGGGGTAATGATGTAGTGTCATTTGCATATTTTAAAGACATAAAGTTTGATAGGAATGGTAGTCATAATAACCGACAACAAGCATGATTGATATGTTGTGACATAGATATGAACAGTGACAAAGTGGTTATAAACAATGCCACCTTTCTCCCTCAGATAATGACCTTTTGGGGGGGGCATCTGTTACACTTGGATTTTTTTCAGCTAGTGGAAAATCAACAAAGAATGTCAATGAAAAGACATTCATTGTGAGAAAGCATTAATGAAGTGTCTTAAATAGCATTAATATTGAAATGTTAACATACCAATAACGAGGGATCGATCGAGTCGTCGACACGGGGATATATGGTTTGGAGGACTCTCAGGGATAAATCCTCAAGACTTGGGTCGCTAGGAAACATGTCCAGAATCTAGAAAAGGGGAAGTCGATAGAAGCCTTTATTTCATCATGAAGATCAGTCGACTGAGATACGTAAGGTGAAAGACTTAGTAAATTTACAAGTCCAAATCCCTTGATAGTCATTGTCGACATCACGTTAGAGCAGTTACCATTGAAGGTTTGTGAGAAAGTTGGGAGCAGTTACCACTCAGCGTGGGTTGCAAACAGATAGTGTCGTGGGTAATACGTAAATACGCTAGTGAAAACTTGAAGATAGAACATGGAGTGAAATCAAGAGTTCCTTAGTGGTCATAACCGTCGTCGACAGTTATTTTGTAAATAGAATAAATAGAAGGCTCATACATGAGATCAGAGGTCGCAAAATTTCATATATACTCTCTATATCACTAGAGTATCTGAGTTAAAGAGCGAAACAGTTGAGCGAGAAACATGTATGCATCTGTGTCCAGTCTTTTTCATTAGTCTTTTGTTTTCTTAAATGGAACATGTATTTTTACTTTTTCTTTGTTTAATGTCATTTATTTTATTTTACCTTATAATTTATCACAACCTGACTTCATTTAAAGTTTTTTCTACGTCATTATCGTTTACGCGACAACTGCATTAAATTCACACGCATGTGTGTTTACACGAATCATTTGCACAAATTACTTTGGATATTTTTTGAGTTAATCTCACATACTTTCGAACTCAGGATTGTTTATCAAAAACACCAGTAAACACCAGCATACTGACGGGCATATGATTCTTCTTTTGTGGTTAAGTATGTGGCTTCTTCTTCGTTTTTTTCTCTCTTCCTTGGTCGACGGGCTTCGGGAGGAGTGTGCTTGCCCATCCCTTTTTAGGATCAGGGGAATTATTATGAAGCATGTGTTGTCGGAGGTTGAGAAATTTTTGAGCCTTTTGGATCCTTGCTTGGGCTTAGCGAATTTATTGAGGTCACCTCCTGCACAATGTTTTTTTAATGGAAACTTTAGTTGTTGAACCACATGGTACATTTTGTTCAACAGTTCATTAGCTCATTACATACCAATATTGACTTGCAAGAACTTGAAGTCGGGGAGGACTTCACATCCAGTTACAATAAACAGTACCATATGTCTGAAGGGAAATTCACCTATATGGAATTATGAAGCAGATCTGACGAAGGAAAGAAGTTGATAAGTTCCTTGATTCACCCCATATTAGGTAAAGTTCGACGGTTGAGGAACAAAAGGAGTTGTTATTGCGGCTTGCTTGTTTGTTTTTTTAGGAGGAATATGATTCCTAAGTTACATGTCAATGAACGGCATAACAAGTGACTTTTGACGTTATCAACGCCCGATGGATCTAATGGAAAGAGTTCAATCAAATCCGAACTTGATGAATTAACTTGGAGATAGAGATCTGTGTTTCGATTGAATGAGATTTGGATCTAATTCAATTCAATCAAGAAACACAGGATCATGAAAATTATAGGAATTAAATATTGATTTCCACAATCGGTGTCAATATTCTTTTCTACAACTAGATGATAATCGAAGATGTTGAACTTATAATGTGTGGTGATATTTCAAAACTTTCGATGCGATTGAGAGAGTTGACCTATAAGATTTGTACTTCAGTTGAAGTTGGTAAAAGAATAAGAAATAAAGTTGAAGTTCGTAAAAGAATAAGAAATAAAATTTGGATAGAAAGGGATTTTACTTAAGAGATTACATGATCTCTCTTTAGGGGTGGCAAACGGGCATGCCTGCCCTGTTTAGGCCTGCCCCGAAAAAAAACGGGGTGGGACGGGACGGTCATAGTTGAGAATGTGGGCCTAAAACTTAGACCCAACCACATTTGAGGGTGAGGGCCTAAATCATTGGCCCGCCCCGCACAAAAGTGCGGGCAAAACGGGCATGCCCAGCGGGCCGAACCCGTTTTGCCACCCCTATCTCTCTTCAAATAGACGAGTTAGACGGCAAGAATAGATTTTGCAATCGTCTCACACTTCACTAATATTTTCACTAATATTGAGTTTCCGTACTTTTAAGGTTTTAGAGACGGCTCAAAACCGTTTGAATTAACTAAGTCTCCAAAACAATACTATATGAATTAAAAAACAGACACTAGTAATATTATAGACTTCGAATCGATCAAAGTTTCTTAATTTAGTAAAGAATCATGTCTGCATCAGCTAGTCTTTTCTTTAGATTTCACCCAAAACAACAAAAAATAAGAAGAGTCAATCCATTACATTAGGAAACAAGTAATCCTCTACGTGGGATCATGCTGTTACATCACCAATAAAACCTCTTCACATGTCGACAAAACTTCTAACAAAACGCCGAACAAGTCATCATTTTTCGTGTCTAAATGGATTACCCAAAGATAAGATCATACAGATGAAAGGACAATTTAAAGAATTAAAAAATCTAAAAAAGCTATTTCTCACTTCTTATTTAATCGTTTCCTAAATCTTTTCTCAAACACGTGCTGCGTGTGATGTCCTAATTTTCTATCGACATGGTCAAATCGAAATCCACCACCACAAGTTTATTAATTAAAAACATATACTATAGACCATAGATTAAGTACATTATAATTGATGAATAACTTTAATATCACACCTACTAATCGATGTTAATTTAATGGAACTAAGTACAATCCATTAAATCTAACAAAATAGAAATAACTTCACGTACATAATTATATACTAGTACTCCATAATTCAAGATAATAACAATAATAATGATTAGATTACTATACAAAAAAGAGTTCTGAATGACTTAGTGATAATCAGACACTACCCTTAAACCTTTATCACTCATACCTTGCAATAAAAATATTTACAAAGATTCACAAAGGGACAAACAAAAATCAACAAAACAACCCCAAAACGACGTCGCTTTTAACCAACAATTAATCAGAACCAATAACCTCCAAAAATAAACATTCCATTCATTTCAGCAGTTCAGAAACCCACCCAACATCCGGAGCGCCACCTGATTGACCCAAACCCGGATCCGAATCCGGATTCTCCATTGAATTTTCTTTGCTTAATTTCTCAAACATTTTAGCCCTTATGTCTCTTCCAGATTCAACTCTTTCCATTATTGGCTCTTCCTCACAACTCTGTTCCCAAATATCAAAATACCCAACACCAATCCGACCCGGACCCGATCCGGGTTTTTGTGTAGGAGTATTAGGCAGACTACAAAACCCGGGTCGAAGGACGGAACCTCTTGGTGACCCGAAACCTGACCCAAATGTAAGGTTTCTATTAACTGGCATAGATTTTAACTTCCCGAGCTGTAAATTTCTTAAGGAAGCAACCATCTCGTTAACTGAACTTGAACCTAAAGATTTACTCATCGGAGATATGGGCGGTGACTCTAACTCCGGTGGAGAAATTGAAACCGGAGAAGACATAAACGGCAAAGCTGTTTGTCTTAGTGGAGAACCGTCATAAGAATCCGGTGAGTTAAGGCTTCGCGGAGTACTCTGTTGAACATTGAGACGGATCTGCTCCGGTGTGTGAGCAAAAAAACAAACACGCCGGCGGCAACTAGTTCCGTCTTTGCATGGCTGAGTACGGTAACGCGCAGGATGAAGCCAACACTCAAAAACACCATGCGCGTACTCACACGCGTCACCTTTCTTACAGTTTCCTTTGCGAAAATCAGGACATGCTGTACCGGAATAATGAAATTTCCTTGGATCACGACGGCGTGCTTTCTCTCCGGGATGAGCGTACGGACACTCTGTCCAGTCATGCGATCTTCCGCGAGCACATCTCCTTATCTTGAACTCGTACATGCGAAAATGATCGCATGAGTACGCATCCACCGGAGACTCCGAGTCACGGCCGTGAACATCTGAGTCGGAATCGCCATCTAACTCGTTAGACGGAAGATAACGCTGAAGCGCCGTAAGTGCTTCACGGAGATAGTACGGAGAGTAATCTCCGACGCCAGCATTGCAATCGTCAGGGAAATAAGAGGAATAAATCTCAGCCGTTGGTTCGTCATGGGTGGGCCATGGAGGCACATGAACCGTTGGATTCGCTCGATGATGTTCTCCTACCATCATTTTGTTTTTGTTAGTGTTTTTGGTTTTATCTGAATGTTTACAGAAACTCCGGCATGGTTAGCTTGCTTTATAAACAGCCTTTTAACCGTGGTTGAGTTAAAATTTAACCGTGGTTAGGTTAAAAAATTCATTGAACTTTCAATTTTTCTACTGCGGTTAAAGTAGTGGGTGTTTCTTCCGTCACCGTACACGTTCGAAGCTTTAATATGACAGTAAGGTTAATCGTCTGCCACGTATGATTATTGTGGATTATTATTACACGTGGCGCGTATTTATTGATGGTTATATAGAATAATGAACGCTCTGTATTCTGTTGGGACTTTTTTTGTTTCTTTTGACTCTCAAAGCGGTGGAGCGTGAGATACGCTACATTAATCAAAGAAGATATATCTAGATTTTATAATTATCCGAAACAAAAATTATATTAAAAAGAAAAAAAAAAAGGTTAAAGATAAATTAAAATTGATAAATACTATGCTAAATAGTACAATTGCACGTAGTTTTATTGACTCTTCAAAATTAAATAAGATAAAGGGAGGACATAAAAGGAAACCAGATTGGGAAAAATTAGGAAGCCCACGGTGTCGAGTGAATCAAGAGTTTTAATTTTATTAATCTTTCTGACATGAATTTCAATTTTGTTAATTATTAACTAATGAAATAATAATGACATGAAACCAATGGGTAAATAATGGTTTAATCCATAACAAGTGTTCTAACAAAATGTCAATAAAATAAGAATAGTATTATAAAATAAAGTAAAATAGGCACACACAAAATTAAAGAGAGAAATTAGATTCTTTGTTTATATTTTTTTTTACTAGTGTGTCTTTACACTAATAATAATATGAACACACTAATTTATATATCAAATATTTACGTATAACCGTATTTACAATTTACCAAATTGTTATATTTTGTTTTTATAAATAAAATAATATTTATAAAAAATTACTTTTATTTTAAAATTATTGTTATAACATAAATATAAAATTTATGATTAACTAATTTTATTATTAATTATAAAATTAAAAATTATTAATTATGTATTTTAGTTATAATTTGTTATCAAATTTATTATTTTATTAATCAATAAATTCAATAATGTTAACTAAATTTTAATATTAAAATATAAAATATAATAAAGTGTAAAAATTAATTATTATATTTCATATTTTAATATTAAAAATTAGTTAATACTATAAAATTTATTGATTAATGAATTAATAAATTTGATTAATAAATTATAAAAAAATATATGATTAATGATTTATATTTTTATGATTATCGCAATAATAACATTGATTAATTCCCAAATTTTATATTTATGTTATAAAAGTAATATTAAAAATAAAAATACTTTTTTATAATTATTATTTTTTAGTTATAAAAAGTAAAAATATTATTCTTTATATAAATACGATACAAGTATTGGGTATACATTAGGAATAACATTACTCTTATTCATAAGATATGAATATAATAAAATATCAATACATATTAGTATAAATAATACATTAAACTTTTACTCTTTAAAATAATTAATTGTGTTTAATTATATTTATTTCAATAATAAAATAAATATTTTTTATTAAAGCACTCTTATTAATAATAATGGATAGTAGAATAGTTACATAAATTAAAATATATAAATGAGAATAATTAATAAAAATGAATGATAAATATCATTTAAGACAAATCAAAATGAAAAAAATGATACGTAAGGTGGAGAGAGTATATATTTAGTAGATATAGTTATTGGTGACAAAAAAATGAGATATTAAACATCTATCTCATAACACTCCTCTTACACTATATGTCTTCTTAAAATCTCACTAGAAAAAACATATTAAAAACTACCGATTTTTAAAATTTAAGCTACATTTATTTTTCCTACACAATTGAAAGATCATTTCTATCACATATCAATCTTTTGTACTAATGAGTTAAAAAATCTATTTGAGAATGAATTTGTGAAAAAGTTTGGAAGATTATCACACAAACAAATTTGTTATATATTTATATCATCGCTCTTTTAAAAAATTATAAGTGAAAAAAAATTTTGAAAAAATATATTTTGTTTTGACTTCTTTAATATAATTATCTTTTAATTGAGCAATGTATGCATTATTATCGTCATATATGATTATTGTATTTATTTCCGCGTATGATAAACAACAAGCTTGTTGAATTAAAGACCTCAGTCAAACACATTCTTGACTTGTGTTATGTAGTGCTAAAAATTCAGCTTGATTTGACAAAGTTACTGCTATGATTTGTATCAGAGATCTTAACGAAATAAAGTTACTATCATAAGTAAACAAGTAACATATTTATGATCTAACATTATAAGGATCTGACGTGTAACATACATCTCCATAACTTGTTCATTCTAATTTAGTACTTTGGAAGAAAATAAACTCATGTTCATTATACCTCTAAGAGAACGAAGTATATACTTGCATTGTCTTCGTGTAGGGGAGGAATTATATCTCGCTAATAGATTGACAAAAAATGATACATTGCATGTTTATATTATAAGACACTTTAATGCTCCAATTGCAATGAGATATGGTATTTATGACCAAATAGTTATTCATCCTCTTATCGATGTATGATAGGATCTTTCTCCACGTTCAATAAATTAACAACCATATGATAGACAATATATAAGATTTTCCCATATAGAATTTTTTTAACACTTTTTTTATATAAGTTTTTTGATGTAAAAATATTCTATTGTTCAAATGTTCAATTTGTAAACTTAAACATAGTTTTATCTTTCCTATGTTTGTCATCTAAAATTCTTTATTTAAGAAATTTATAGATTTTAGAAGCTTTTTCAGGAATTCGAATAATATTTATTTCATCAATATAAACAAAAATCATTGCAAATTAATACTTCATCTCCATTTTTTAATAAATTTTTTGTATATCCCTTCCTTGGGAAATATTTACTTAGATGATTGTGTCACACATGCTTAGATTATTTTAGCCCATAGAAATAGAGTTGTTCAATTTGATGGAGTAGTCTTCTCGAGATTCAAAATTATGTGCATCTAGTAAATTAAATCATTCAAGGAGTTCAATGTAAATGTCACTATCAGTTAGTCATACAAATAAGCTGTTACATCATCTATCATATGAAAATTAAATCTTTCATGTTTTACAAGTAAAGTCGTCAAAATGGGCTAGCCCATATTGGCCGGTCCGTCAAACCCGAAAAATCATAGGACTTGGGTATTAGAGCTATTATTTTTTAGTGTTTTTTAGCCCGACCCTAAATAGTCCGCTACCCATTAGAGTTATCCCTTATAGGCCCTGGGTATCCCGTTAGGCCCACATAATTACAAATTAAAAAAAATTATAATAATACTTATGTTATCTCACTAAAAAACAATACATTGATGTTTCTCACCTCATTAAATTTTATTTTTATTCTATTCAATCTTTCTTTTTTAAATATTATACATTAATATAATTAAATTAATATTCAATTATTTTGTGTTTAATTCATAATTTTCTCATATTCCATTAGTTTCTATTATTTTAAATATTTGATTATTATTATATACAATTTAGATATGTATTGTATTTAAAAATATATTATAGTATTTATAAAAAATAATATAGTACTTAAATGTATTATGCTTAAAATAATATAACTTTTATTGTATTTATAATAAATATTATGGAGTTTTTATTTGAATTTTTATATAAAAAATAACTAAAAAAAGTTCATTTAGGGTTGGGTAGTTCGAAGCCCGTGCAGGGCCGAACTCGGATAGTAATTTTTAAGTCTGTATTACAATAAAGTTTTTTTGGCCCAACTCTAAAAAGCCTGAGGCCCATCAGGACCAACCCATTTAAGACTGAGTAGCCTGTTTTGATAACTCTAGTTACAAGGCTAGTTAAATATCTAAAAGCACTTTCATCCACTATGGGTCAATGTGTCTCATCAAAATCAATCACAGGTCTTTGTGGAAACCTTTTACCAGCAAGTCAAATATTGTATCTTCCAATTTAATCATTTTCATTTTGATTTTGCATAAAAACCCATTTGTATCAAACTGGTTTCACGCCTTGAGGTGTTCGGACTATAAGTCAATTGTTTCATGTAAAGTGAGTTTAATTCTACTTTAATTGCATAATTCCATTTTGATTCATGCTCATTTTGTCTACAATCTTTAATAGAAGTTGATTCATGATCCTTGTTGTCATTTATCACTTTTAGAGCTATATTCTGTGCAAAAATATCATTAATGTTGACTTTATATCGGTTACATTGTATTCCATTATGAACATATTTATCAAGATCTCTTTATTTTCATGAATTTGAGGTGGTCGACCAGTCTCTTGTGGCGCTAAAATATTTATTATGTTTGAAAACTCTTTTAGATTTTCTATATCCTCGCTCGGGCCAACTTCATTTTTAACTCCCTTTCTTATACACGGATTTTCATCTTTGGAACTGATTGGTATGCCACGTTTATTCTCATTTGAGACATGTTAGATTGTCCAACAGGGTCAACTTTTTCTATTGGAGCATTAAATTCTAGTATATATGACTTATTCACACTTCTTAAATTGTGAATGCATTTGGTAGTTATTATGGGATGGTCGGATGGTCAAATACTTATGGACCAGAGAGCATAATAATTCACTGCATTGCATGCGGAGTAGGTGTACTATCCTAGTAAATAATGCACATGCTTTAAATCCAAGATCAATCAGATGGATGTTTGTATTTCACGCTGATAGATCAGAAAGTTGTTATAATTGCCCAATTATATAGCAAAGGAAATCGCGTCTTTTCTCAGATAATTCGAATTCAAATCTCATTCACTTCATCTTATTGTCATACTAATTTGGGTGATGGAGTCCTAGCCTTGCATTCCAACCCCTCTTCCACCATACTAGAAGATCAAATCCACTATTTCGATTCACATCCATCAATCACCGATCAATTATGGTTCCCATGCACAACAATATTCAATTTTATAAGCATTACAAATGAGTTATATTTTGAACTTTTATTAACATTGTTCGCATAACAAAATGAGACAATGATAATTCATTTCAACTTATCTCTTTTTTATCTTATTCTCACCTCTTAATGTCAAAAACTTTGACTCATAAAAATGAAAACCAACAAACTGGGCAATGAATAAATCTCATGTTGTTGGTTCATGATACTTTATGATAGATAGAGATTCATATCAATAATCTCAACCTCCTTTGAGGATCAGTCTTAGTGTGGTGTGGTAGAGAAATCATAATATACACCACATATCTGAAAATTTTAAGATATGAAATATTATATTGACAAAAGTGTAATTGTAAATAAGAAGAGTTGTGATAAATTATGGGTCTAATGTGAATCAATGTTACATCATGCAAAATTACATTTTCTCAAGTAGAATTTGAAATTTTCCATTTCATGATAAACGGTCTTGCAATTAATTTTATACACTTAATAAACATATAATACTCACTAATAAATTCTTGGGATGAAAACTCTTGGAATTCCATTTCATGATTCATCAAGACCATTTTATGTATGAGTATGTGGTTCTAGACGTTCAATGGAAATTCCAATAGACATATAATACACACTAATAAATTCTTGGGATGAAAACTCTATCGCATTATCAAGACGTGTTTTCTTGACAGGATAATCAGGAAAATAAGCTCTTATTTGAATTAGTTAAGCTAGCAATCTCACAAACGTGTGATTGCAAGTTGACAACAAACAAACATGTGATCATTAAATTGATGGATAAATTAAAATCATGAAATACCAAATCATTCACATGATGGATCTATTGGTCCATAAATATCACCATGTACACACTCTAAAAATTGAGATATTCATTTTCAATTTTGGTTAGTAATGATCAAATTATCAACCTTCCTTGAAAATAAGAACTACATGAGAACTTATTAGATTGAATAATCTCATAACTCTCAATTGATGGCCATATGATTTTTCAATTATTTTTCTCATCATTATGTAATCGAGATGGCCCCAATCGACCATGTCAAATTACAAATTAATTCTTTTTGTAAACTCCTGATTCACAATGATACATGCTTCATTTATACTAACATAAGTATAGTACAAGCCATAGGAAAAAGCTAGTAGCTTTTCTATTACACATGTTTTGTCCAAATTATGTTTTGTGATATAAATATTTTCAATATCTCCATCATATTTTATTTCAATATGATATCCATTTATACAAATATCCTTCGAACTTAATAGTTTTATATGACATTTAAAGAAATATAATGCATTCTCAATGTGTATGTTTGTTCCTCCGCCTAAAAACACATTGCCTCTTTCTGGATCTTCAATTATTTTTTAAGTGTTGGATATAGATTTGACATCCGTTTTTTTACACTAAATAAGAGACAAATGTCAAAGTTATATCCAACACTTAAAAAAATTGAACTGTCTATTATTTCTACACAAAAATATGTTAGCTCGTTGTTTAAGTTAGCATGTTGAATTGGGTCAGTCTGTTGGCCCAATTGTTTAGTATATTCGTTGAAAACTAGGGTTTAGTTTTCTTATAAATAACATACTAGTTCTCTCTTCTCTATCAATCCCTGATAATCCTATTCAGGTGTAGAAAATGGTGTGGTTGAGATTCAATTGTAAACATTGTAACCTAATGTGTAATTGAATCAATAATCCAATTTTTACCAGTTTGAATTGTTCTTTCTCTTCTCTTCTTTCTTTTCCTTTTTGTTGTGGTTTTCTTATTGATTAAGAAACAGATTATACTATGTTTTCTTGACATCGATTTCACAACAAATTAGTGCAATGAGCATGGTGGATAAGATGATTAAAATAAAGTATGAGATTGAGAAATTCACTGGTGTAAATGATTTTGGTTTGTGGCGCTTGAAGATGCAAGCGCTACTGGTTCAATAGGGTTTGTTAGAAACATTGAAAGGATCTGAGAGGATGGATGTTTCCCTGAAAGAGAAGGAGAAAATAACGATGATCGAGAAAGCCCGTAATGGCATCATATTGAGTCTTGGTGATAAGGTTCTCCGACAGGTCTCGAAGTAGAAGACGGCATCAGGTGTATGGGGCAAACTCAAGGGTTTGTATATGACCAAATCTTTAGTCAATCACCTCTATCTGAAGAAAGCTTTGTATTCATTCAAGATGAGTGATGACAAATTCTTGACTGGGTAGTTGGATATGTTCAACAAGTTGATTCTTAATATTGAGAATACCGAGGTCAAGATTGATGATGAAGATCAAGCATTGTTGTTGTTGTTGTGTACTTTACCTAAATCTCATGCTCATTTCAAATAAAATCTCTTGTATAGGAGAGATTCATTGACCTTTTAAGAAGTTCAATCAACCTTGTACTATAAGGATTTGAACGAATGAAAGGAGCATAAGCCATCTTCTGTTGGTGAAGATTTGTCCGTTAAGGGGAAATTCTTGGTAGGTTTGAGAAGAAGGGTAATGTTCTACAGAATTCTTATGGTGAAAATGCTCCTACTATTAGGTATTATCATTATAAGAAGAAGAGTCATACTAGAAAGATGTTCCCTGAACATTTGAATAATCATGATGGAAAGGATAATGGTAATGCAACCATTGTGCAAGATGGTTATGAATCATTTGATGTCTTGGTGGTTTCAAGCAGCGACTCTAGCAAGGAGTGGATTATGGATTCAGGTTGTATTTGGAACATGACTCCAAACAAAGATGTGTTTGAGGAATTACGCGACCAAGATGATGGATTAGTCATGTTGGGAAACAACAAAGCCTGCAAAATTACAGGTATTTGATCTATGAGATTCAAACTCCATGATGAGTTAATAAGGTTATTGACTGATGTCAGGTATGTACCAAAACTTAAGAGGAATTTGATTTGTCTTTGTGAATTCAAAAAGAAAGGATATGTTTTCAAAGGAGAGAAAAGTATCCTAAGGGTAATGAAGGGGTAGAAGGAAGTCTTGAGATGCGTGAAGAAACAAGGCTTGTATACCCTTAAGGCTGAGATTGTAAGTAGTTCAGCAGATGCGGCATCCATAAAACCTGTTTTGAAAACTGAGTTATGGCACAAACGACTTAGCCATGTCAGCAAAAGAGGCATGGTCGAATTGTCAAAACAAAATCTGGTATGTGGCGACAAGGTCGAAAAACTGAAGTTTTGTGAACCTTGTGTATTTGGTAAATCCTATAGGGTGAAGTTTAACAAAGGTAAACAAAGAACACATCGATCCCTTGATTATATCCATGCTAATCTTTGGGGGCCTGCAAGGAATCCCTCACACCCAGATGCAAGATATTTTCTATCTATAGTTGATGATTACTCACAAAAGTTGTGGGTGTTAGAACAAGATTTGGTTCTGCATCAATACCTTGAGTTTTGATGATAACAATGTTGTATTTGTATGAGAAATTTTTTGGTACCCTAATGGTTTGTTATTATGTAGCTTTAACAACCAATACTAATTCTGAGTTTATGACGTGCAACATCATCAATTTCTGAATATTGTGTTCCAAATTCCGCTTCTGCGCTAATCATGAGAAGTTTTGAAAGATGTTCAAGTTGCTGCTGCAATTATCTTTCTGTTTCTATGCTGATTCACTCCTGAGAAGTTTCTGAAGAGACTTTATGTTTCTGCTGCAATGCTCTCTCCATTTATGCTTTTGGATGTGACTTTAATCATCAAGCTTCTGAAGAATGGCAGGCTTCTGAAGTTTTGTTACTTAGTTGAAGATTCTGAAGATCTCAAGCCAGGCGTTGAGGTTATCAAGGTTCTGACTGAAAAGTCAGAAGATTCTGAAGATCTCAATCCAGACTGCTGACGTTGTCAAGGTTTTGACTAAAGACTCTGAAGTTTCTAAATCCAGCTATATGTTTCTTCATAAGGTATACAATCTGATATATAGAGAGGTCCTCATAAGATATGCCATAGGAGGTGATATGATTTTGCTTGGTGTCAATAGGAGTGGCAGACGGTTTGCAAGACGCCATGCTAGCACGTTCGATGAACTCTAAGGCATAAGTGCTTTGATTGAGGAAGATGCCACTAGGATGACGAGATACAACAATACCCAAAAAATTAACTCAGGGGACCCAAACCTTCATCACAAACTCAAATGCTAAGAGTGACATAACTAATTTGAGAAAGAAATGAGTAGAGGTGATAAAGACGATGTTGTCTACATATAGAAGAATGTAGGCCATGTTATAACTTTGTTGATATATAAAGATGCAGTGGTTTAATGTGATATGATGGAAACCAATGATGGCGACATAATCAATAAATCATTGGTACCATGCTCTTGGCACTTGCTTGAGACCATAAAGTGACTTCTTCAGACGATAAACATAATCTGGATGATGAGGGTCATGGAAACCCAATGGCTGATGCATGTAAACAGTCTCTTGGATATCATCATGTAAAAAATGCATTTTGTACATCAAGTTGATGAATGGGCCTGGATTTTGATAAAGAAATGGTGAACATTGTTCGAATGATAAATGGTTTCACCACGGGGCTGAAAGTTTCATCGTAATCCACACATGCGACTTGTGACCTGCTATCACCTACAAGATGAGCCTTCCAACGCTCAAAGGAGCCATATGAACTTTTCTTATGCCTAAAATTCAACATAGATCAAATAAGATTAGCATCACAAGGACAAAGAACTAAATCCCATGTCTTATTTTTAATAAGACCATCAAGTTTAGATTGTATTGCATATTTCCATTTTGGGCCAAATAAGGCTAGCTTGGGGTTTTTATGTATGATAGAGATGGTTTGGTCAGATTTACAAACTGATAGGGTAAATATCTTATGGGGTTTAATAATGCCTTTCATGCTACAAGTGGTGATGGTTCATGTAGATATAGGTGGATATGGTTAGGTTGGTGGTGGTGAGGGAGAGGAAATTGTAGTGGGTGAGTTGATCGGGGAGTTATGACATAGTGATTGTTGGTTTCCGTGTGAGGGTGGCAAGTCATTTCTGGTTACTGGTGTTGGATGGGTATGTGCAATAGGTGGTGATATTTGATTTTGCCACTGATGTACCATGTAAGGATTAGGTCATCATTTAGAAAGTTATAAGAGTGAGAGAAAGGATAGTGTATCTCGGTGAAGGGAAATTGGGTTTCATAAAAGATATCATGCCTCGAAATTATTAATTTTCTATTTGACAAATCATAACACTTGTAGCCTATATGATTAAGCAGATAACCCAATAAGACGCACATAGTAGAGCAAGGTTGTAACTTATGAATGTTAGAGGATGGGAATAAAGGATAACATAGAAAACCTAAAACTCGTAGATGTGTGTAGGTGGGATTACATTGATATAAGAATAATTAGTGACTGATTTTGAAGTGTTTTATAGGGAAGAATGTTGAAAAGACAAGTTTCCATGAGAAGGGCATGATGCCAAAATGACGTGGGAATGGAAGAATGAGCTAGCATAATGTGTATGCTATTATTAACGGTTCTTATTTTATGTTGCTCTCTTCCACTTTGTGAGGATGTGGGGACAAGAGAAATGAAAAATAAGGTAATGATCAGTAATATATTTCTAAAATAGCGCATTATTATATTCACCGCCATTATTACATTGAAAAGATTTTATAGTTTGAAAAAATTGTATGTGAATAAGTTTTGTGAGTGACTTGAACATTTCAAATACTTGAGATTTTCTGCTAAGAGGAAAGGTCCACAAGAATTTTGTAAAATCATCCAAAAACAGTACATAATATTTATAACCACCAGAACTTAAAATTGGAGACGTCCATAAATCGCTATGTAAAATATAAAATGGTATCAAAGTTGTAGTTTAAGAATTAGAAAACGACGATTTAACCTATTTGCCTAAAACACAGGTCACAAATAACAAAATAATTAAAATGTTCATAATATATGAACTTATTTTTACAAATGGAATTTAAAACAGGAACGCCAGGGTGATCAAAATGATTGTGCCAGAGACTAGACATAAGACCGGTAAAATTGGAGGGAGTGGTGCATATAGATCGCTACGACAGTTACATCCCGTGAGAGTGATCCCCATCTGAATATCAGATATAGTAAAACCAAAGGGTCAAAGGAAATAAATACATTATTGTCAGTGGTGAGCTGTCTCATATAAATTAAATTTTAAATAATTTTTGGGGCATGCGGGACATGGTTTAAGTGAAGGGGTTGGTCATAGGTGGTTATTTGTGTGTCTAGGGCCGTGAATTAGAATTTCGTGGCCACTTCCAACAATAAATTTATGATTTGAATGAATTAAAGGAGAATAAGACAAAATATTACCTCGTGATGTTGTCGTGTGAGATATTGCGCTAGTATCCATGTACCACTGATTGTCAGGAGTGTGAAGAGACATGGTTTGCAGAGCGACCTCAATGTCTATCGGTGTGTGAGATGATGTAGTAGCTACATATGCCTGAGGATATTGTCCTATAATTACTGGATGTTTAGGAGGACCGATTGGGCGTGCCCTCTGAGAGGTGGGATACAGGCACAAAGGCATAACCCATGATGGCGGAGTCTAACCCCATGGTTTCCCAGATGAGTATTGTTGCTGCAAAAGAGGAAATGGCCATGGTGGAAAGACGTTGGGAGCTCCAAGCCAAGGACCATGACAATTACCACTCTTCCCGCCTTGACCCAAATTTCCACAAGATCGAGCACAGTTGCATCAAAATGGTGTGCATGGCAGAATGAGAGTGGGTGCTAGTCATTTAGCCATGCCAGCTTCTTCCAAAGTGAGCATGGAGCGGGCTTGATAGAAGGGAGGAAGATGATTAATTTGGAAAATCAAGGTAGCAACACTATAATAAGCTTCTTGAACACCTGATATCAGTTGAATAACCAGATGGTGGTTGTTGGAATGAGAGCAAATATTTCTCAACTGGTCATATATCATCTTAAGATGCTGACAGTAAGTAGACACATTGGGAAAATCCTTCATGTGAGTGTTAGAGAACTCTTGCTCGAGAGTGAGAGCGCAAGGATTTTGATTATCCTGAAAAATGTCAGCCAAATGATTCCAAACTTCCATAGCAGTGGAGTCTAGTTCAAAGATGGTGGTCTATAGGCCAGTGGAAATTGTGGAATATATTAATTGAAGAACGATAGAGTCAAGGGTAGTTCACTACTCATACTCGGAAGTAGAGGTATCTATCAGTGGTTTCTTATCCGGATAGGGAACAATATGATGTAGAACCCGATTAGAGAGGGCATGAATGCAGAAGAACTTGGACCATGTGCAGGGTCGGTCCTTACTATTTAGATGCTCATGGCCAATAATAAAAATGGACCCCTAATAAAAATTTAAATAATTAACTTTGAATTATGCTACTTTAAATTTAGAAATATTATATATATATATATATATATATATATATATATATATATATATATATATATATATATATATATATATATATATATATATATATATATATGTATGTATGTATGTATGTATGTCAGTTCCATAAGTAACAACTAAACACCAATAGTTAAGTGGTAAAATGACTTTCATGTATTCCATTGTTTAGGGGTTCAATTTTGATATGCCTTATTTTTTTGTTATTTTAACTTTTGATAGTTTTTGAAAAAAACTATTAATGTTTTACATATGCCTAACCCAAGTTTCGAACACATGACCTAGTGGAAAAACCAACCCATGCTACTGCTGGGACAACATTGCAAGAGGAAATTTATTTACAACAAATAATATATATATATATATATATATATATATATATATATATATATATATATATATATATATATATATATATATATATATATATATATATATATATATATACTAAAGTCCACAACACAAATTTTTTAGATCCAATTTTTTAGGCCCTGGGTTATGGAAATGGTTGCCTTGGTCCAAGGCCGGCTCTGACCATGTGCTATATTGATATTTATCCATCTCAAGAACAATAGGAATATGGTTCTTGATGTTTGAAACAACGAGAGTGGGATGAAACTCCATCTTTGATATTGCCGATGAGGGAGAAAAGGTTGTCTACTTGCGGATATCAAAAATTCCAAGAGAGGTGGTTCTATTGTTGGTGTTGTTATCAATGTGATTGGACTCAAACATCACGTATGGAAGAGAGAGACACAAACTGAGGATACATGATCGGCGGAGCGCTGTTGGTATGATATATATATATATATAGAGAGAGAGAGAGAGAGAGAGAGAGAGATCATAGTGGTTGTTGAGGCACGAGAGAGGAATCATGTGGATGCACTACGCCAAATAAGGGAAAAGAGGGCGCTTTTTTTGGCCTATAACAGCGCTTTAAAGCGCCCTCTAATCTGGCGCTGGCATAGGTAAAGACAGCGCTTTGTTTTCCTGGAGAAAGCGCTGTCTAAAGTGGCCACGTTATAGTGCGTTTTCAGAAAAAAGTGCCCTCTGGAGTGGTCCATAAAGGGACACCTTAGAGGGCGCTCTCAGGATAAAGCGCCCTCTAAAGTTGTCAATGTAAAGTGTTTAGAGGGCGCTTTCTGGACAAAGCGCCCTCTAAAGTTGTCAATGTAAAGTGTTTAGAGGGCGCTTTCAGGAAAAAGCGCCCTCTAAAGTTGTCAATGTAAAGTGTTTAGAGGGCGCTTTCAGGAAAAAGCGCCCTCTAAAGTTGTCAATGTAAAGTGTTTAGAGGGCGCTTTCTGGACAAAGCGCCCTCTAAAGTGTTAGTTATTTTAAAAAAATTTGTTTGAAAAACAGTGGATATTTAATTGGTAACCTGTTCGCATGCTGCAAAAGTGTAAAATTCATATTGATTTCATCCTTTAATCCAATGTTATACACCATTAATTCATTGATATATACAACATGAATCCATTTATATACAACATTAATCCTCCATATATACAACATTAATATATGATTCTTTGATCAACAATATACAACAACATATTCATGATTTAGTAAAATTACAACAACAATATACAACATATATACAACAACAGCATACAACAACAACATTCCATACATATATGTACAACAATATACAACCTAGCTATATGACTCTTTGATCAACAATGAATTGACACAATTCATCCTTGATTTCATCCAAATTTGCTCTTGAGTAAGTTTTGTATTCCTCAAAGTACTACAATTAAGAGAATAAAACATATTCATGATTTAGTAACAAATTAGATGAAATATTCGATAATATTAAAATAAACCCTAAGTTATTATTCCATACCATTTTTGGGATGTCTATACGATTCAACGCAATGATGTCTCTCATAAATCTCAATACAAAAAATCCGCAATCGACCGAATTATTTTGCTGAGGACACTACACAGAAAAACAAACAATATATATATAGTTAATTTCTTACAAACACTATTATAAGCAAAAAAACAAACACTATTATAAGCAAAAATAAGATACTTAATATATACCTGAACTCTGATCCAGGTAATGTCCTTCCTATTGCGGTATTTCTTTTTCAATCTAAATTTTATTATTGCCCTAACAAAATAAAAACGTATATTGAGATCAATCTGACAGACATAATTAAATATACAAATACACACGAATATTTAGGGGAATTTCACTTACGCGTCAACTGTCTTCTTCATATTCGGATATTTACTCCAATCACCCGATAAAGAATCGAGATAATACACTATTAGTCTCGAAAGATCCATAGCAACCAACACCCAGTGACCACTGTAAAATAAAACAAAAATTTAGATGAATGAAAATTTTCTACGTAAAAGATATACATAGATTAGAATGAAATTATTAGAAAGAAAATCTAACCCGTTGCCAGAATTAAACGGTAAAAAATAAAAACTGGGTGTAGTATTATCGCCGGCCGCCATGAATATATCGACTAGATCATTCTTTACGGATGTTGGATTATTCGTTATTAACGTTGCATTGATACGGGAAGCAGCAATAAAATTGAAACGGTTACACAATTCAGTTCCCCGCATCAATGTTACATACATATACCTTAAATAGAAACATAATAAACATTAGACTACTCATTGAAATGTGTAAATAAATTGTTCAACTAAGTAAATTATAGATTGATCGGAGTACCATATGTATGTATGAATGACAACGATGTCCAATTCGTCGTGTTCAAAAAGTTGTTGGAAGTCCTCCTTTCCAATTATTTCGAAATGAGCAACTCCGAAAACACCTTCATCAAAATTTATAGTACGAATGACCCCATGCATAATATCGGACTCCTCCACGATTTTCTCAAGACGCATCATAATTTGAGATTTTGTCCCGGACGTCGTTGGAATATCCTTAGCAGCGCTTTTCAACTCTCGACCGGGAACCTAAAAATTCATATAAAATAAATCATGACTTTTTGTGATGCAACAGAATCGTTGCGTATATAATTCAATGGGTATATATATTTGTACCTCTTTTTGAGATGCAACCGACTCGATGCGTCTTGAAATCCCTTTACCAACTTTATGTGTGGGTCTTGTAGGAGTCTAACATTACCATATAATTGATTAAATATCACAATGGTAGCTGAATTGAAATGTGAATACTAAATATTCATAATCATTTAGAACATATATACCTCGGCATCAGGGAAAATTAGATCTGACGGCCAACCAACAAAGGATCCGACTGCATCTCGCATCAACGTTGTCTCTGAAACAACGTCAGGTAATGGTAGAACGGCGTCCGTATCTAATACGAGGTCAACCGAAACTTTCATAAATCCCACCGGGAGGGGATTATGGTGAAGTAATTCACCCGAAGTATTGTGCACTTTTCCCTTGCCAACCATGCGATAAGTTGGTGACGATAGATACAACTGACAAGGTGAAATGCCCTAAACCAATAATAAATGTTATTGTTAACTTGTATATGTGTCAAGTAAAAAAGTGCTATTTTAATTTCATAATAACATATATAATTACCTCGGGAAATTTCGGTTGATAATTGATACTAGCTCGGTCACTAGTATCTTTTGCCTCGGAGGCGCACCTTTCCTCTCTATACCTTGCATTCTCGATTTGCAGTTGGAGTACTTGTGCCCTTAACTCCGCCAAGGTCTCCATCACCTCTTTGTTGGTAGGATTTTTTGTTTTTGGTTTTTTATAAAATGACGACGGAGTCACACCAAAACCCTTACCCCGCACACGACCGGAATACTCAGGAACATTTAGTACTCGACTAAGTACGCTCCTGCAATCCTGGACCTCGGTTGAAGGTACGGTTTGGGATAAAGTCTCCTGAAATATTATTAGAGGAGATTAAAATTGAATTATATGTCTAACAAAATTTTCGATATAATTAAAGAAATAATGTTACATATACTTACACATTCGTCATAAACATTTTGGACCGCTTCAACGACAGCCCCATCCTTCCCAACCCGAGCAGCCTTCCATAATACGTGATCCGGAAGAGATGTTGCGTCACTTTTCTCCTCGGCTAGCTACACATTGAATTAGATTATAAGATCATCAATTATAACATATTGTGACAATGTATAAGCTCATAGCATTTGAATATACTCACAATTCTTTGTTGTAACCGTGCATAACCCGTACGCCCTTTTTTGTACGGATACGCGGGTTTTGATGCCCTTTTCCTATTTTTGTCGCTTACTTCCTGGATAAAAAAGTTTAAGGAATATTAGAACCAAGTAACTTAACAATTGTATAATACCATAATTAATAGACATTACATGGAATTTTTCGTTTCTTCGTTTGGCGACAAAGTTATCCCATTCATCGGCTGAAATAATCTCGGCATACTTCATTGGCCGTTCTCCTTCAACAAATTTTCCTTCCTCATCCTTGAGAAATTTGTTGCACAAAAAGGATCGAAATCCTCGGAGTCTTTTTCCGGCCAATTGAATACAATATTTTTGCCGGCTTTCATCGATGTGAAAGGATCTCTAAAAAACATACAAATGGAGTGTGTTATTATAAAGTCATATTATAACAATATATGGTTAACAAATAGTCAACAAAAAAAACTTATAACAATATATGGTAAGTACCTGTATCTCCGACCATATTTTTTCCTTGCCAACCTTCAAGTCCGGACTTCTCCAATTATCACATGTAATCGGAATATGTTGTCGAACAAGGAAACCAATGTAACTTGCCAACATTGAACCGTTAGGCTCAATTAGTTGGTCTTCAGCACTCCAATGCACTTCAAATTTTACACCCTTGTCTCTTGCACGAATGATTGACTTCATAACAGTCAATCCTCGTTTGATTTCTTTTTCAACATTATTACGTGATTCATTCGCGGCATGGGTATCGTCTTGGTTAGCCATTTTATCTGTAATATAGAAATGATTCAATAAGACCCAAGTAAGACAATGATTCAATACGTCAACACATTCATATACCTTCCATTTCTCATGCAAAAGACCTACTGCATGCAAAAGACCAATGCAAACTCACACACACCTACTGCATGCAAAAGACCAATGCAAACTTATGGTGTTTGGAACATGAACAAACTTGCATCCATAATCATCAAACTTCCAAGCACAAGCTCAAACACACTTCAAATGATATCAGTTTTCAATCAGAAATAAAAAACTCAGTTTGCCCTAAACAACATTAATCAACATAATGCACAAAATGTAAAACTAAGTTTAGAAAATGCCCTAATCAAACACATGAAGAAAGTGAATGGTAAAGATGGAGAAGAGAAATACCTTCAAGGTGACGGTAACGATGGAGAAGAAAGTGAACAGTGACGGTGGACGTGAACGTGAACGCAGCAGCAGAAAAAGGCGACGGCGACGACGACGGTGAGGGAGGGAGAACGAACGGAGGACGAGAGTAATCGCAGTAGACGGTGGACGCAGTAGAGAGAAAACCCAGTTACGTAAACGAAATAGCTTGTAGAAAGGGAAAATAAAGAGACATGCAGTATATGTTATAATTTTAATGTTTACTAAAGGGGACCTTAGAGGGCGCTTTTGTAAAAAAAAAGCGCCCTCTAAAGAGGGCCTAAGAGGGCGCTTCTGAAAGCGCTCTCTAAGGCTTTCCAAAAGCACCTTCTAAACTGGAAATGTACATGGACTTAGAGAGCGCTTTTTTAAAAGCGCTCTCTAAGGGTAACCTTAGAGGGCGCTTTCACTAAAGCGCCCTCTATTGTTGTTCCTCCATTTCCTCATTATTTTTTTTTGACTTCACTTTAGAGGGCGCGTTTTTACAAAAGCGCCCTCTAAAGGGGGCCTAAGAGGGCGCTTCTGAAAGCGCTCTCTAAGGCTTTCCAAAAGCGCCTTATAAACTGGAAATGTACATGGACATAGAGAGCGCTTTTTCAGAAGCGCCCTCTAAGGTTACCCTTAGAGGGCACTTTCAATAAAGCGTCCTCTATTGGTGTCCCTCCATTTCCTCATTATTTTTTCGCTTCACTTTAGAGTGCGCTTTGTTACAAAAGCGCCCTCTAAAGTGCGCTGTCTATTCCAATAGTATGCTCCTTATTTTTGCTCTTCACTTTAGAGTGCGCTTTTGTAATAAAGCGCCCTCTAAGGGGCGCTGTCTATTCCAGTTTTTGGCGTAGTGATGCTGGTGCAACAGTGTTGGGAGGACGGCGCAACGACTGTTCTGGCGGTTGTAGAGAAATGCGGAGACAACACAGAAATAATGGTTTATTTTAGAGAAAGAGATCGAATAGGATTGATACCATGTAAGATAATGGAATTGCATGTCTTTCTCATTCATGTGAATACCATATATATACATCATTTGGTTAACTATCTAATTATGATACAATATAATTACAAAGACAAAATATTCTAATTACAGTAAATTAACTATGACTAATTATAACAATGATATTATATTCTATCAAAAAAATATCTGTGAGATTTCCATTATACTGATGTTGTGTTAATCTTGTACTTTATTGAAGAGGGTGTTGTCACTTGTGTAATATCTATAAGAGAAGTTGTTGTTTGATTCTTGAGATTAGACAATTAAAATCTATATTTGGTTATTGAACTTAGTCGATGAAAAACTCAATTTAATATGGAGATTATCCTGTTAAAATATCTTGTTTGGTTTAGAGATTCGATTGTTAAAATCTCTTGCTTAGTTTGGAGATTAGACTATTAAACTATCTTGTTTGGTTTTGAGATTAACATGTTAAAATATCTTGTTTGATTCGTGAGATTAGACAGTTAAAATTTCAGTTTGAAAAACTTATATCTCTACTGGATCTCTCAAGAGGAGATTCTTGAGGACATGAGTAGGGCAAGTGGTTACGACAAAACTGTAAATCTTTGGTGCATGATATCTTTCCCTTATCGCTTTATTTTCCATCTATTTATATTCTTTATGTCGTATTTCTTTCTCTAAATATCTTCTTTATTCTTTCTTTCATCTATTCTACGGCTTAATCTCTGTTTAAATAATAAAATTAACTTGAACGCTTTTATAAACCAAAATTTTCATATTTTGACTTATATTGTCAACCAACACAATTCACCCCTTTGCCCTCCTCTTACCCTCCTCTTACGTTTATATTCACTTGATCAACACTTCATACTTCAAAGACACTTTATTAACCCTTTAGAAACTATATAACATATTTATATAATAATAATAATAATATAATATTAATAACAAATCAATATAATATATATATATAAACCAAAAGGAAATTTAAAAATTATTACACATAAAATATTAAAATTAATTAGATAATCAAATTTTCATAATATAAGTGAAAATTGTTAGAAGTTGTAATTTGATGTTCTGTAGAAAGTTAGCATTCGACTATGTCGAAGTAGCTAGTTGAGGTGTATGGGTCAATTGTATTCGACTGCGTCGCATACATCATATAGTTGTTATGTCGAAATGTAACTTGTAGTTTTCTACTTTGCAAATTTTATATTTTTGGATTTGGATCGATTTGTATAGTTTTGATCTGGGCTCTAGTTGCCTATAAAAAGGGCACATTATAATGTAAATCATAACAACTTCACTCAATGAATATCCTAATTTTTTACAATTCACTTTCTGTCTCTTTTCTATTTTCTTCTTTCATCCTTTCTTGAAAACCCTTTTGTTCCAACAAATTGGTTTCAAGTAGTCCGAGTTGCTATTCAGAGAGAATCTATAATGGAAAACGTAAACACAACATCAACATAATATCCAGTGAATCTATCGATTTTCATATGGGAAAACTACAAATGGTGGGTTGCGCAGATGAAAGTCATCTTCAGATTTCAAGATGTGGTTGAAAACGTGAACGATGGAGTACCTGCATTTGATGAAAATGCAAATGATGTTCAACAAGATGCACACAAGGAACTAAGAAAGAAAGATGGAAAAAGTTTATTCTTGATTCACCAGCGTGTGCATTCTAATGTGTTTAAGAAAATAGTTGAAGAAGATACAACCAAATGAGCGTGAGACTAGTTAAAGAACTTGTATGGCGGAGATAAAAATTTGAAAAGGGTGAAGTTGCAAACGTTGAGAAAGCAATTCGAGATGACTCTGATGAAGGAAGATGAATCAGTCTCAGAATACCTCTCATGTGTGGTGTTGTTAACAAACAAAATGAAGGCGTGTAGTGAACCAATCAACGATTTGCAGAAGATTGAGAAAGTGTTGAGATCATTGACTTTGAATTTTGATTACATTATAGTGTCAATTGAAGAATTCAAGAACCTAGCTGAGATGACGTTGGCAGAACTTCAAGCTTCATTAGAGGCTCATGACATGAGGCTGAAGCAGAGGAACTCAGAAAGGGAGAAGGTGGCTGAATAGGAACTACAAGCAAGATTCATCAAGAATTCTTTGAAAGAGAAGGAGAAACAGGAAAAAAATATTGCTAATGATGAGAAGTCAAACAAGAATTCAAATAATCACCCTAATTTGATCAAGAAAGGCGCGCAACACATATTTTGGGAAGAAAGTTAACATGAAGGAGGTGCAATTTTACAATTGTCAAGGATTTGACCACTATTCTCTAGATTGTCGAAGAAATAATTTGACCACACCTCTCAAGAATTTGCTAGATTTTGCAATGAGGAAGGTATAAAGCATGGGGTTATTACACCCTATATACCTCAACATAATGGCATAGCTGAGAGGAAGAATCGAAGTATACTAAACATGACTAGGAGCATGTTAGAAGCTAAATATACGCGAAAGAGATTTTTGGGGTGAAGCTGCTTCGTCAATAATATACATTCTAAATAGATGTCCAACCAAGAAGAGGGTCGAGAGGACTCCTTATAAGGCTTAGACAAGTGTGAAGCCGAATACTAGTCATCTTAGAGTGTTTGGATCAATATGCTTCAGGCATGTACCTGAACAATTAAGGAAGAAACTAGATGATCTAAGTCAGGCTATGGTGCTCATAGGTTATCATTCAACTGGTGCATACAAGTTGTATTCACTAAATGATGATAAACTTGTGATTTGTCGAGATGTTCTAGTTCCACATGAGTCACATATAGTTACAACTGTGTTTGAAGAAGACCAACAAACTGAATTCCCAACCAATTGAAACAAAGAATCACCTAAGCAGAATGCTAGGAGATCGACTAAAGCAAGAATTGAGTCGATAAGGGTAGATGGATATGACAGATTTACATATCAAGCAGTTAATGTAGATGGTGACTTAATAGAAGAAGTGATGATGATGGTTGAAGCAGAACTAATAAAGTTGGATTAAGCCACAAATGATTCAAATTGGTTAACAACCATGAAAGAAGAACTCAGGGAAATCGAAAAGAACAAGATATGGGAGCTTGTCGAAGAGTCAATCAAGAAGACAATTGATGTGAAGTGAGTTTACAAGCTGAAACGAAGGCCAAACGGTGAAATTGCCAAGCATAAGGCAAGGCTAGTGACAATAGGTTTTCTGCAAAAACCTGGTATTGATTTCGATGAAGTGTGTGCACTTGTGGCGAGGATGGAAACCATCAAAATTATTGTGTTGATAACACCATATAGAGGGTGGAAGATACATCAGTTGGATGTAAAATCAACATTTCTTAATGGACCTTTGAAGGATAAGTCTATGTCAGTTAACCACCGAGATTTGAAATCAAACGGCAGGGGTCGAAGGTGTATAGATTAAGGAAGACTCTAAATGGTTTTATAGCAAGCCCCAAGAGCTTGGAATAAGAGAATAGATGATCTGTTGATTACAGGTTCAAAGGAAGCAGAGCAACTATCTTGAAAGAGGTTGAAGATGAGCAACTATAATGCAGTTGCTACGCCATTAGAAATTGGAGAAAAGTTGAAGAAGGAGATAGATGATGAATTTGTAAGTGCAACACTGTATAAACAAATCATTGGATGCTTGAGATATCTTTGCAATAACAGGTCAGACATTTGTCAAAGTCTTGGATTGTTTAGCAGATCCGTGGAGAAACCTCAAAAATGTCTTCTAACAACATTCAAGAGAGTGCTAAGATACATCAAAGGTACGATTGATCATGATATACTGATGCTAAGGAAAAAGAAGACCATCACAGATGTAGAAGTACATGGCTACACTGATTCAGATATCAATGGAGATTAAGACGAGAAGAAGAGTACCGCAAATTACATATTCATGATCGAAGGCGCTCCAATCTCATGGAGCTCAAGGATGCAAATCATTATGACTTTGTCATATTGTGAAGCTGAATACGTAGCTACATCATATGCACCATATTAAGCAGCAGGGATAAAGATGTTGGTCGAAGAGCTCACGATAATGGAACCTAAGAAAATGAAATTGTTTGTCGACAACAAGTCAACAATCGACATTGAGAACCATCCAGTGTGTCATAGTCGAATTAAGCACATAAAAATGAGGTATGATTTTATGAGGGATCAAGTTAGCAAAGGAAAACTTGAACTTGAGCATTGCAAGACATAATGACAACTAGCTGACATACTCACAAAACTCCTGAAGAAAGTCAGGTTCGACGAGTTGAAGAGAAGCATCGGGATAAGAAGTCTCGAGAACATGAATTAAGGGGATGTGTTAGAAGTTGTAATTCGACGTTCTATAGAAAGCTTGCATTCGACTATGTCGAAGTAGCTAGTCGAGCTGTATGAGTCAACTGGTGTCGAATACAACATATAGTTATTATGTCGAAATGTAACTTGTAATTTTCTACTTTGTATTTTGTATGTTTTGAACTTGGATCGATTTGTATAGTTTTAGGCTTGAACTTTAATTATCTATATAAAGGGTATAGTATTATGTAAATCATATCAACTTCACTCAATATAAATCTTAATTTTCTACCATTCAATTTGTATCTCTTATTTTTTTCTTGTTCTTTCATTTTTTTGAAAGTCCTTTATTCCAAAAAAATAAAATAAATAATCTCATGGAATCATATAAAAACGAAGAGTATTAAATATCAAAATCTAGCTTTATGTCCCAAAAGACACTTACCAAATAGTTTGTTCTAAAATTTGGTACAAAATATTGTAACAATTGTGTCGGTAGACCAGATATCATACCCTAGTATTGTATGTACTAGAAGATGAAAGATTGACAAGGCACTTGAAAGTGATGATGTTTTGGCTGAAATCTATTAGAACAGCTATTGCATCTTGTTAATATTCTTCACATAAATACTTTCTTACATGGGTTGGTGATTCCAATTAAATAAGCATGCATGCATGCACAACACGGAAAGTTATTAATTTATGATGTTGACCCCTTTTTAATCAAGAAATGCTAACACTGTTTTTAGATAATTATTTAAAGTGGCTAGAAATTTAATTTATTTTAAAGCCAAATTTCAGGACATAATTTAAATGGAAATTTTGGTAAAAAGAGCTTTCTACTTTAATGTGTCAAACTCAATTTTTTTAATTTATAATTGGTTTTTATTTTCTACTTTTACTTGTTGATAAAATTGACTTTCTATTTTAAAATTGTCCAGTTTTGGTTCTCTGTCCTATATTTTAACTCAAAGGTATAAAAGACATACTAGAGCATCTTATGTATTCGAATACCGTAATTTCACCTATACATGTAGGTTATCATTTGTACATGTAGCTTATCACTAGTCGCTGTAAGATGTCATCTGTATTTGTGTATTGTAGCATGTTATCATGGGTACATGTGTGTCTCATTCGAATTGAATAACAAACTCTCATAACTATTGGTTATTTAGTGATTGACAATTATCAATAGTTGTATGAAAATTATTAAATAATCATAATATGTTTTTTACGCGGAAGACTTTCTTAAATTTATGCAATTTAAATAGACAATTGCATAATCAATTCTAAAACATAATAATAATAGAAAAATAAAATAACAAGGACATGTGGAATTATTTTTCAAAGTGAAAGAATAAAAACGACTGAATCTAATTTATTAAAACCCATTATATAAATAACGAGTGTATAAAAGTCTTTTTAGTAACACTAGATAATAACAATCTTCATCGATAAACAATAAAGGTGAAAAAACACACTCCAAACAACTCTTCCACAAAATATAAGTATATCAAAACGACTCTAATAGAAGGTAAAACCGTTCAGTAGGAATATAAATAAAATTAACTAAGTGATATGAAAAACATACCGAATTTGTAGTTCAAACTGATAAGGTTAGCTACATCTATCTTTCAGTTGTATTTTTTTCCTCTTCTTTATGTCAGTTGTTCTCTGAAACCTTTATTTTAGCTTTTTATTTATTGTGTTGCTTTAGGATTAAAAATTCTCTTTTAAATACATGCCAATTGGATATGACCTAAATAAAACAATCAACATAAAAACCTTTTTTCTTTTATTCTTTTTCTCTCTTTTTTCTTTTTTCTAAATCAATGATGGGACCCACTTTAAGAGTAAATTCACCTTATAAAAATCCCCCTCACGACTTAAGTGGAAAGCAACAACTCCACCATGCTCGTCTTCTTTCTGCAATTAATCATCTTTGTTACAGACAGAGTCTTTGTCATCATATCTGAACCATTCTTGTCCGTATGAGTCTTCTCAAGTGAAAACAACTTCGTCTCCAATTAATCATCTTTTTTCCTTTTTCTAAATCAATGGTGGGACCAAGTTTAAGAGTAAACTCACCTTATAAAAATCCCCCTCACGACTTAAGTGGGAAGCAACAACTCAACCATGCTCGTCTTCTTTATGCAATTAATCATCTTTGTTACAGACAAAGTCTTTGTCATCATATCTGAACCATTCTTGTCAGTATGAGTCTTCTCAAGTGAAAATAACTTTGTCTCCAATGATACCGCACCTCAATGTTTTTTGATATGGAATGAAACGTCAAGTTCTCACCAAGATGAATTGCGCTCTGACTGTCACAGAACAACACAAACTTCTCTTGCTCAACTCCAAATTCTTGTAGGAATTTCTTCATCCATAAAAGTTCTTTAGACGTTTCAGTTGCTGCAATATACTCAGTATTGGTAGTAGATTAAGCAACACACTTTGTAACCTTGATTGCCAAAACACCGACTCTCCTTACAAAAATAATCATATATATAGAAGTAGATTTTCTAGAACCAATATCATCATCCATATATGCATTTGTATAGCCATCTAACACAGGACCACAACTCCCAAAGCATAAGCACACTTTGGAAGTAACTCTAAGATATATAAGAAACTGACTAACAACACCAACAACATGATCAGTATATGGTCTTGTGTATACTATATCATACATCAAACTACTAACAACATATGCATAAGGAACACTCTTTATATCTTTTTTGTCATTTTCACTTGTAGGACATTGCTCAGAACTCAATTTGAAATGACTAGCAAGTGGAATACCCACAAGTTTTGAATTTCTCATGTTAAACCACTCTAACACCTTTAAACGTAACTTTGTTAAGACAACCATAATTTATCTTTCTTCCTGTCACAAGACATTCTCATGCCAAGAATTTGTTGTGTAGGGCCCAAGTCCTTCATTGTAAAGATTTATTAAGCTTTAAATTTTCTTAGTGTCATGACCAACAATTAACATGTCATCAACATATAACAAGAGAATAATATAATCACCATCAAAGAATTTCTTCACAACACACAATGATCAACAATAGTTTTACCATAGCCATTTCTTTCCATGAAAGAACCAAACTTTTTATACCATTGTCGCGGAGCTTGCTTGAGGCCATGCAAACTTTTCTTCAATCTACAAACAAGCTCTTTTTTACCTTTGAATTTGAATCCCTCGGGTTGCTCCATATATATCTCTTTCTCCAAATCACCATGAAGGAAATTAGTCTTCACATCAAGTTGTTCAACCTCTAGATTAAAACTAGTCGCTAATCCTAACACAACTTGAATAAATGTCATCTTCACCACATGTGAGAAAATTTTCTTCAAAGTCAATACCATTTCTCTAATTGAAATATTTCATAACTAATCTTTCTTTGTTTCTTGGTTGAGATTTATTCTCTTCATATTTTATCTTGTATACCCATTTATTCTTGAGTGCTCTTCTACCCTTAGGCAATTTTACCATCTCAAATGTGTGATTCTCATGCAAGGAATCCATCTCTTCTTGCATGGCCTTCAACCATTTTTCTTTATCAACATTTGAAATAGCCTCTTGGTAGTATTCTGGCTCTCAATTATCAGTGATCATAACATATTCATATGGAGGATATCTTTGAGAAACTTGACGCTCTCTAGTAGATATTCTCAACTCAGGTTCAACTAGTGGCTCAGGTGAAGCCTCTTCAACTTGCTTATCATAATAAGGTTCTTGGTCATTGGTTACATTATCATCATCTACCTTTATATCTCCATCATCAAAAAAATTCCACTAGGAGGTTTAGGGACAACATCCGTGTAACTTCTACCATCGGAATTTGGCTTCTCTGTTTTATCAATATCTTCAATAGTTTGGTCTTTAAGAAATATCACATAACGACTTCTGATAATATTCTTGTCAACTAGATCTCACAATATAAAATCTCATAATCAATAGTTTTGTAGACCTTTTGTTCACGTTCC
This sequence comes from Lathyrus oleraceus, assembly GCF_024323335.1. NCBI lineage: Eukaryota > Viridiplantae > Streptophyta > Magnoliopsida > Fabales > Fabaceae > Lathyrus > Lathyrus oleraceus. Next base: position 89,359,304 of record NC_066579.1, on the reverse strand, counting down.
AAGATAGGAGAATGATTGATTAAATCCACTACAATTGTAAATGTTTCACCCCCAAAAGGCTTTAGATAACTTTGCATGAAATAGCATACACTTGATCCTGTCATTAATCGTATGATCATTCTCTCTGCAACTCCATTATGTTGAGGTGTCTTTGGAATATTTTTCTCAAGCTTGATTTCATGATTTTTACATTACTCTTCAAATGAATCTATATATTCACCCCCATTATCATCTATGACATATTTTAGCTTCCTTCATTTTTGTCTTTCAACACTTGCATGAAAGTGCTTGAAAACACAGAGTACTTGGTCTTTAGATTTCAAAACAAAAGCACACACTTCTCTAGAGTGGTCATCAATAAAAGTAACAAAATAAGATGAACCACCTAAAAATTTACTATCCATCGTGCAAATATTAGTGTTAACTAAATCTAGAGGGCCTCCTACGAGGACCATTAGTATTAAATAATTTCTATGTTGCTTACCAGAAAAACAATGAGTGCATGTTTTTAAAGGAATATCTTTCAGCTGAATAAATTTTTTCTTTGCAAGAATGTTGAGTCCTTTCTAACACAAGTGACCAAGGTGTGTATTCCATAAATCACTAGATGCATCTTCAATTGCATTCACTTCCTCCTTGCATAACTTTACAAGCACACTGTAAATAGTTGTGAGACTTATCTCCTTTTCTACCACTAGTGACCCTTTATAAAAGGCTTTCTTTAACCGTTGACATTACCAAATCACATTCCTTTCTTCTAACTTCTTCATTAAGCATGCTATCTTTAACCGTTGACATTACCAAATTCCCATTCGAAGCAGAATTAGTAAGTGTCACAACAAGAACTTCCTAGTTATCAAGCAAATATCTTAGTAGTAATAAGGCTTACAACTCATCATCCAATTTAATACCAGTAGGTGCCAACTGATTCATAGTATTCTGAAACACTCATATGTTTTTCCATTGAGTCACCGTCCTTGTATTTCATATTAACCAACTTCCTGATCAAACATGTTTTATTTTGCACGTTCTTGCACTCATACAACTATTTTAATTTATTCCACATTTTATGTGCAACAATTTCAACTTCAACATATGGATATACAATCAAGACCAACCATTGTCTGATTATAGCAATTGTCTTCTTATTCACCTTCTTTCATTCAACATTAGATGTATCATTTGGTTTACCTTTTCCCGCTTTAACAAGATCATACAAATATTTGTTGTATAATATATCTTCCACAAGAGTCTTCTAGAGTGTATAATTAATAGATTTGAGCTTAACCATATTGGGCTATTGATTTTTCTCCATTTAAAATGCACAAAACAAGCCAACCATAACTCTCTATATCACTTATTGGTAAATTATCAAATCATCAGAATATTTTTCATGCATAACACTTTTCAAAATCTGAGCAATTTAAACAGACAGCAATAAAACCAATTACAGAGCACAATAATAATAATAGAGAAATAAAATAGCAAGAACACCATATTCTTAATGTGGAAAACTTCACTCAAAGTGAGAGAATAAAAACCACAAGACCTAGTCTAGTAAAATATTCCACTATATAAATAATGGGTGTACAAAAGTCTTTCTAGTGACCCTAGGGAATAACAATCTTCGTTGATAAAAAATAAAGGTGGGAAAACACATTTAAAACAACTCCTCCACAAAATTTGGGTATACTAAAACAACTATAAGAGAAGGTAAAAATACTCAACAAGAATATTATATAATTAACTAAGTCATATGAACAACATGTTGGATTTATAACTTAAACTAATAAGGTTTGCTACACCCATCTATCACTCGTGCCTTTTCCTCTTCTCTATTTTTGTTATTCTCTAAAACCCTTATTTTAGTTGCTTATCTGTTATGTTACTTTAGAATTAAAAAATCCCTTTTAAATACATGCTAGTTGAGTTTGACCCAAATAAAACAATTCACATAATTTTTTTTTCTTTTTTTCTTTTTCTAAATAAATGGTGTGACCCACTTTAAGAGTGAATCCTCCCTACAATACTTGACAATTATAATTTATTATAATAGATCATTTATCAAACAATATAAGTACACCACTATATTTGAATTTGAAGCAATGAAAAATAATTTAACATGATTGTAAATAAATTCTAAACTATCATTCTCTATAATCTAATATGTATCATAAAGTTACTTATATCCACGGCGTATCACACTCCCTCTCCGCCACCAACATGCCTGTCATAGAATGGTGGTTATCCGTCTCAACAACTCAATTCTCATCATGTTTTTTATTCTCGCTCCTCTCTTCAATTCTCTTTGAAAATTCTAGAGAAGCTCACTGAAGATGATTTTCAACTATGTGACCAACAAGTAAAACAATATATCAACGCACTTAACCTCACCGAGTTTGTTGTGTGTCCAAGATTTTTGATGAAGTACTTGAACAATGTAAATCACTGATAACTATAAAAAATGCATAAAGTACATAAGAACTTATTAATTTCTTTTGCAAGTAATGAATGAAAAAACCCTGAATTATGAGTAAAACATGATAAAATGCATGTATTAACTTTTTAATAGTGTATTCACTCAGAACAGGTAAAAAGAACTAAGAAAACATAAAAAAACCATGAAGTAATGAAAAAAATACATAAAATACATAAACACTTATTAATTTCTTTTACAAGTAATCAATGAAAAAGTCCCCCAAATTATCAATAAAATGTGATAAAATGTATGTATTAACTTTTTAATAGTGTACTCATTCAATACAGGTAAAAAGAACTAAGAAAACATCAAAAACCGGTCAAATGGCACCAAAGCTCTCTAAGCCAAGAATAGGTCCTCGTTCAGGGAGTAAAGTTGACAAAAGCATCTTAGAGCCAAGTAACTTCAAGGCTAAGCAACAAAACTTTCTTAGCATAGTGTCATGCACGTTAAGAGAGGTATGTCAATTTAAGACTTAAGGGCTAAGTTAATTCACGAGAAGTGAAAGGTTTGCTCGCTAAGTGAGCTTAGAGGCACATTAAGAGAGGATAAGCGACAAAGACAACTTGTAGGATGAGCCAGTGTATCTTAAGTGTGAATAAAGTACGTGCGCTAAATGAGCTATGATCCTCGCTTAGCGAGAATGGTAGATCATAAACCTATAAATAGATGTTTAGTCAGTGCAGTTGGAGAATTTGGTATAAATTAATAGTTTTCTCGGTAGTGAGTTAAAAAGTCCACTGCGTACCAAAAAATCAATAGGAAAGGAAAAGAAAGAAAGATTGAGGGTGGAAGTGTTATCCGAGGAATCGACAATATATGTTTTTCAATGTCATTCTTCTACAGCTTAATTGTAAATCTACAATGAGTAAGCATAGATGATTTCTCTTTTATTGGGGTTAAATGTAGTTTCTTAATGCTTATGTATTGATTGTGATCATGATGTTCTATATACTTCTTCTTATACTTTAATATTGATGAATTCTTCATTTTTAAGGCTTGTTTTGGATTAACTACCTAAAACATGTTTTCATGGTGTCACTTGATATTCAAAACGTACTGGTCATTACTAGATCCAATATTTTCATATATTGGAAATGCTAAAGTCTAGAGACAGATTTATGTTTAGTAACTGTATGAACTGTTGAAGCTTAATGTTATCGTATTGGTAATAAGATAAGAGATCGTCTATTTGAAAATATGAATTTCTTACGTCATTGACTCATACATGAGTTACGATGAGAGCGATGGATGTTAATATTAATAGTGTATTAGAATTGCATATTATTAATCACAATTATACGTGAGGAAAAGTCTATGAAATCTAACCCCAATAAGTTTTCTCGACTGTTAAACACCAAAGTTCATTTTACTTTTTGTTATTTTACTTTTTGTTATTTCAAATTTCATAAACAAACAACATTTGAAAAATTGTCCTTAAAATCATACATGTTGCCGGGATTAGTGTTAATTTTAGAAATATTGCAATAGGTTTTGTCATTTTAAGTATTCTATTTATATCTGTTTGTATTTTTGCGTATTTTACTTATAGTCAATAACCTACTAAAAAGTGTTGGTTAGTCTGTTGATATTTGTTCATGTAAGGAAAGGTACCTAAGAACAACTTTTATTTGATCCTGAAATAGAATGAAATGCACCCATAAACAACAACAAGAAACGGAAAGAAAGACTACTAGCCATGAAACAAGATCTAGAAGAATCTTCTATTTCAAAACTTGAAACCATGCCAAACCCTGAAAAATAACAACAATAGTAGTAGAATGTCGTGCCAAGGAAAGCCAACCAATTTGAGATGAGAACAAGTTTATTGCAAATTCTTTATGATAATATTTTTGCAAGAACTGATCATGAAGATCCGTATACACATGGATATTCATAAGGTTATTTCCATACTCACTATTCAGTAAAGCGAAAGAATGATACCTTGATCAACCAATACAAGTGATGACTAATTGGAGCACACTAGATTAAAATCAATTAGATAGATTCTTTCCTTATAACAAGTTCATGGAAGCTAAAATAACAGTTGTTCTATTCTCCCAAGGCACAACAGAAAGTCTATGTGAAGCGTGGGAGAAATACAAACCCATGTTGAGGAAATACCCTAACTGTTGTTTCGATGATCTCATAAAGATACACGTGTTAACAGATGGATTACAAAAACAATCAAATTTATTGTTAGATGCTAGTGTTAGAGGTTCTCTAATGTCAAAAAGAACATAAGATGCAATTGCAATAATTGAACAAATAATGCTTAGTTATCATCAAGGCAGTACAATATAAACCCCATTCAAAGAAAGAATGACATCATTAAGTTGAACACTAATGGTGAAATTCTAGCACATATTTAGTTGTTGACAAAAAGATCATATGAGTTGATAAACCAGTTGTTAAAGCTCCTGGAACAATTGAAGGAAATGCATGAAATGCTAAAGCACATGCGTATTGCATTCTGAGAGTTATATATGTAGCAGTGATCACCCTATTGGATTTTCCCCTCTAAATGATGAATTTAACTATGTTTGGAACCAATAAAGGCCTGAGAAATATAAAAATTACAACTTCCAGAGGAACAACAATTTTAATCAAGGATGGAGATCAGAAGTCGATCCTTTAAACAGGTAATCATATTAAAACTACACTCAAGCACCTTCACAAGAAAAATAAAAAAGATGAAGGAAACATTTAATCAGTTCATGTAGATGTCAATTGGAAACCAGAAGAATACCAATGCGTCTATAAAAATTCTTGAAACTCAAATTGGTTAACTAGCAAAGCAATTGGCTAATCAACAAAAAAATGATTCCAATGCCAACACACATACAAATCCAAAAGAGATTTGTCTTTCAATTGTGGTTGGCGAAGATGAAAAAGTTATTCCTGCCAAAGGTTAAGAAGTAGAAGAACCACATGAGGAGATGACACAAGAGGAAAGCTTCAAGAACATACAATAAAGTCCACCACAAAAAGAAGCAGATCCAAGTGTAGTTATACTACCTATTTCTATAGGAGATATAAAAGTTGGAAATGCACTCATAGACTTGGGTGCTAGTGTGAACTTGATACATCTGAAGGTAGTTTAAGAGATAGAATCAATCATGACAACTGTAGCGGGGTATTCGTTACCTTTAGATTTATTGACTAAATCAAAAGTAAGCATATAATTCGAGTCGCCAACGCACTTCTATTTATCCAAAGGAAAGGTTAGAAAGCGAACAAAAACCAAGTAAGAAGTTTTATCAAATCAAAAACTAATAAAAAGGTCAGAGATCTGGGTAAGGGGGTTGGTTATGAAATGGGAAGGTTTTAAGCACCCAAAACATCCTTAGTACTCTAAGGGAGCCCTTTTTGCAAAGTTGTATTGTAGGTTGGTATTTGTGAAAAATATTTGTGCAAACATGATTGGGGAGATGAGAAAAGAATATACATATTATTTACAATTTTGTTGTTTGAATGGATAAACCCATTGCCTACGTACCATCACAAAGGTAGGATCAAAACCTCGTAGTTTGGGATAAAAAATCATAAAGATTGGTGAATTGATTTGATCAAAAGCCTTAAGGTCTTATGTTATCAAAGGGAGAAAACTCAACCTAAACCAACAATCCACCATGTGACGAGAGCTTCAACATACTAGTGAGGGATCCACCCTATAATAAGTATGGAAGACTTATAGTCTAATCACTAAGGATAAGGTGAGGTTTACATCAACCACTATGATTACTCAAACCTAATGACTAATGTTTATGAAAAAGTTTTAACAAAGATGGTCATTGGAACCACAAAATTAACTTGAAGTGAATTGTATTTACAAGTTAGGAGTATTTGCAAAAATGAAATCAAAGTTGACTTAAGATTCATTCAAAATAAGTATTAATGAAAGGGGTTTGAAAATCAAAGGCATATGGCCTAGGTTTCTAGTTTTGAAAACAATGTCAATGTTTGCACAAAAAATGAGTTTGGCTTGGGTTAGAGTGGAGAGAAGAAGAGAAGGGCTAGTCCTAAACATACAAAGAGAAGAGATAAAACCCTTGGAGTTCCTTTCTTGAGATCATAAAGATGATTCAAGATGCTCTTTTCCTTTAAACTTAGCAATTAACTCCAGCAATCAAACAAATATTCAATCAAGCTCCTAGGATCTCCATTTTGCTTGTTTCTCTTAACTTGGATTCTCATGACAATGGTCCTTCTTATTATCTCAAGATGAAATCCTTATCACACAAGAGCAAACAATCAAAAAGTTCACAATGCAATAAGAGGAATGGACAAAGAATGAGTTTAGATTGGTGATCCTTTGAAGTCAACTTTTAAGATTTAGCATTCTAAAGGCATGAGGCCTAGTTGTTCTTCAACAAGTTTAGCATTCTAAAGGCATGAGGCCTAGTTGCTCTTGAACTCCATTAAGCATAGGTAAGGTCCTAATTCTAAGTCCTTTCTCCTTTTTGCATTAGGTTTACACAAACAAAGACAAAACAAACACAAAGCAACAATATATTTATTCACAATAATGAGCTCAAGTGAGCAAAAGGAAAATCGCATAAACATAAAATATGAGCTCAAGTGAGCAAAGGAAAAAGGCAATATGAATAAATGAGCAAAAATTAAATTGCATTAAAGTAAATTGCAAGAATTAAATGCTTGAATTAAAGTTAGTAATTAGTAGTCAATGTTAGTGTGTCATAAGACAATTTAGTGCTATGTTAAGCAATCGTAAGTGGACTAATGTAATAGTCACACCTATCTGAGGCCGGTCAATAAAACTATAGGCAAATAAACACAAGTTAGATCTCATGACTAGTAAGCCAAGCTCCTACAACTTGCCATGCCAAAAGAATAGAAGGAAATGCCTTGTATGGATTTTAGGTTTTTTGCTTGACCAAGAAGCAACCTATCTTGGACACAAAGCAATTCACGTGATCTTTGATCAAGTTGAATTTGATTTGGATCAAAGAAGGTTAAGCCTCTCATATGTCAAGGCTAACCATAAATCATTAACTCATTGGCCAAAATAAAAAGAAGAAGATGAAGAAGAAATGAAAATGAACCAAGTAAGAATTCAAATGACATAACCAAAATACAATGGTCAAATGCGAATGGAATCAACATCAACCAATGGTAAACAGAAGTGAAATGAAGATTAGAAGTCAATAAAGGTCAAACATATTTTTGGTATTTTTTTGAAATTAAAATAAAGCATAAAATGAAATGAACAAAGTATGGTCAAACTTCAAATTCAATTCAAATCAACTTGGATAAGTCCAATTGAATCATCATAAGTCTAACATGGTCAAACAAGGTTTGACAAATTTTCTCAACATTTTTTGAAAACAGAAACTATTTTTAAACAATTAAAAATCAAGAAAAATAACACAAATGAATTAAAATCTCAAATAAATCTCAAATTAATTAAGAAATTGGTGAGAATATTTTTCATAGACTTATCATCATCCACATGTGTTAAGAAAATATTTTTGGAATTTTTGGATATCAAAAGGTATTTAAAATGAATTAAAAACTATTAAAAATAAAATAATTCACAAAAAATATTAAATGGAATCACAAAAATAATTAAAAATCAGATTATGAAACTAGATTTTAAAAGAATTTTTTTGCAATTGGTCTCATATTTTTGTGATTCCAAATAAAATAGTTATGAATTTTTGAAAATAAATGGAATAAAAGAAAATAAAACAGAAATTAGAAAAATATGGAAAATCAACGCCCCTTGGATCAATTCATTAATTGACGTGGCAACATCCAAAGGTCCAGAGGCGCGCGTGCATGATGGTCATCAGTCAAACGCGTTGCAAAGTGGATTTAAAAAAGTCAAATAAACAAAAGGTCAAGATTAGATCCTAGGAGCCAGATCTGAAGGCTATGGTGCATCCACGTGGGGACGGTGGTGGAAACCACCATCTTCTCCGGTGAGCCAACTGTTTTCGGCCACCAGTTGCAGGTTTTTAAACCTCAACCAAAATGCACGATCCTTATACCAAAATGAAGCTGGGGTGATGTACATCACCCCTGTAACCTTGGATTATGCTCAAAGTTTCCATGGAATGAGAAATCAGAGCTTGCATTTCAAGGTGCATAAACTGAAGTGCTCTAAAACACAAAATCAAAGCCACCACTGGCTTGCCTCTCACACGAGGACTTCAGAAAACCAATTGTACACAAGCAAATCACATTATATGAAGATATATAGATCAAAACAGTTTGAGCATAAACCTTTGAAGTGCAACTTTAAACAACACGATTTGCTCCAATTCTTGCTTCCAACTTGATCACGAGATGATGATGATGATAGGCTTAGGAATTAGAAACTGAAGATCAACCAAGGAAGTCGAAATTCAAGATTGAATTTGAGAAAATAAAATCAGAATTCCTCTAGTGTGGTTGGGTTTAAATTTCTGCAGAGCTTCAGGTTGAATCCAGGGTGAAAATTGAATGAAACAAGCATGGTATTTATAGCTGAAGTGCAAGCAAGGAGGTGAAGAACTCGTGTGCATGATCACTTGGGTCCTCCATGCATGGGCCTGTACAGGCGCATGTCAGGCCCAAACTCAAGTGGAAATGAATGCTGAGCTTATTCTAAATTGAAATGGACGTGTAATTTGCCTTGTGTTTGCTTGTGCATGAAGATTCCAATTGAAATGCATATTTGGTCACAAATGTTCCCCTCTTCGAAAGTCACTCATGAAAAATCCAAACAAAGGCATATGAGTAATGGTTGGAAAGGTCTTGACATAAGAAACAAAATCTATGTTGGACAAAAATCCATTTGGAGTTTGGAAAATTGTGAAAACTGATCATGAAGTTTGAGGTACAAAACATGCCTTTGAAAAATTTGCCACAAATGACCAACTTCAAGCCCATCTGTTTCAATGATGCAAGCTTCAAATGAAAAATACTCCAATATAAAAGTTGTAGATCTTTTCAAGATGATCAATTTGGACTTACATTTTGCATCATTTGGATTTTTTATGAGAAAGTTATGGGCCCTTGAAGTTGGACTTTTTCAAGATTCTATGGTTTTGGTCCAAAGTGACCTATAATGTTTTGTATTATCACATGTGTTTATTTTAGGATTATGAAATTTTGTCCAACATAATATTTGAATTATACATCTTAATATTTCCAATGCAATTGATCTCACCTCAAAATCATAAAAAATGAAGGAGTTAGGTCCTTGGGAAGTTGACCCAAAATTAGGGTTTCAGTCAAAATGACCTATAATGTTTTGAAATGAATGATGAACTTAAAAGTTTCAAATGCATTTTTGATGAACACAAAAGTTGTTCATATGGTTCTTAAGAACATTTTTTATCTTGGGGTTATCTTCATTTGACAAAAACATCAAAAGTTAGGTTTCAATGGATTTCAATTTGGTCAGATGACTTGACTGGTCAACTTCTCAAGTCCAAACTTCAAATTTTGATGAATGAATGATTGGGGATACTCACATAAGCTCATATATGCATAAAATGATGAATGAAATAACTTCCCTTGATTGAATTTGATCATAGGTTGAGATTGCTTCATGAGCAAGGCACAGTCAATGCATAGTTGAATTAGGGCTTCTTTGGGAAACAATCCTCAAGCCCTTTGGTTTATCTTGATCAAATTGAAAAATTGAGATACTTGGGCGGAATATATGATGATTGAGAGCTTTGGGAACCATTGTCATACTTGCTTTCATCTTCATCTGGTCACTTCATTGAGCATAGGAGCCTCCTAGGAGCCTTGGATCTCATGATTGCTTATGCTTCAAAACAAAAGATGTTAGTGACATATTTTTGTGCTTTTGGTTAGTAAAAAAATAAGAAAATAAATAATATACAATTCAAGCATGCTTGGTGGTCTCAAACCAACTCACACAAGTCCCAATCCTAGGGTTAAGGAGCCAAGATGCTATGATCCTTAAGGCAATGTAATGAGCAATGATATGGTGCCATGAGGGATCTTAGGGTCAAAATTAGGGTCTCACAGATGCCCCTATTTAAGGTCATTCTAACTGGAGATATGAAGGTTAAAATCTTTGTCTCGACGAGGTAGAATGGGCTTAAATAATAACAAAGAGACGAATTTTGGTCCCTAAGAGACCTCATGATGCAGATGTATTCATGCAAAAGTTAATACTCTGTGGGGAAATATGGCCACAAAGGAAAAGAAATCAGAGAAAGACTGAAAGTCCATAGGAGTAGCACACTCACTAGGGAGACATAGACTCTGGGGAGAAATAGGGTAAAAATGCGTGAACAGGTCACGACTTGAAAAATTGCTGGGAGACACGAAGGGATTCCATGAAAATAAATCAATGGAAAGACTCGAGCTGACGCAAAGATGTGTGTATTGGGGAATATGCCAATATAGCAAAACTATCCACAAAGGATACTTCGGATAAAAATCCGGACTCGGATGGGGAAAATCCAATAAGAGATTCAGCCGAGAAAGAAAAACGAGATATTACCTGTTACTGGGTAATAAACTCAAAGAGAGACATGTTATCAAAACACCGGTATAAGGGTGAAAGAACAAACTCTCAAGGAGAAAGAGTATCTAAGACCGGTATAAGGGTGAGAGATATCAATCATCCAAAACATCCGAGGAGGGCCCAAAAGGCCTATCTCAACTCAGGAAAATCTGACTCCACAGGGGACAAAAAGTCATAATAGGGAGCAGAAGGAAGGAACACCAGAGATACCGGTTACTGGGCATATAATAGGTGACCAACCAGGCGTGAACTGGGAAAAAAATCCAAGACACTCATCATCCGAAAGGGAGGGCTGAAAAAGCAATCTCAATTTACAGGATCGGCATTTGATTCCATAAGGAAATACGAATCTTACTCAATTGGGGAAGAAAAAGACTTCGACTGAAGAGCGCATGAGATATATTATCCATTACCGTCAGAACATAGATAATATACTCGCATAGAAGATTATCCACAACCGGTCACTGGGTTAATAAAGGATAAATCGACCGAAAAGAAAGGACATCGAGATACCGGTTACTGGGTATAAAAATGATGACCAATCCAAAGGAGAAACAATCATTACCAAACAGGGGTAAATGAAAGATGGCTCGCTGGGGAAAAATTTCTTAACAAAAACAATTATCCAGGAGATATATCACCGGTGACTGGGTGGTATACTCAAAAATGAAAGAATATCAATACCGAATATTGGATAAAGATAACCAACAAAGAGGGGATTACATCAACTGGTTACTGGGTAGAAAACCACAAAAGTAGGACTTACAACTACCCGTTACTAGGTAGAAGGCCAAAAATAGATCCACTGGGAAAAGACGGACGATTACTGGTTATTGAGTAATTGAACAACTAAACCACGGGGAAATTGCAGGGGAAATAACAAGAAAGGAGTCAATCTAGGAACTGTAGCGGGGTATTCATTACCTTTAGATTTATTGACTAAATCAAAAGTAAACCATACAAGTCAAGTCGCCACCGCACTTCTATTTATCCAAAGGAAAGGTTAGAAAGCAAACAAAAATCGAGAATTTTTATCAAATCAAAAACTAATAAAAATGTTAGAGATCGGGGTAAGGGGGTTGGTTATGCAATGGGAAAGTTTTAAGCACCCAAAACATCCTAGGTACTCATAGGGAGCCCTTTTCACAATTTGTTGAAAGGTAGGTTGGTATTTTGTGAAAATTATTTATGCAAACATGATTGGGGAGATGAGAGAAGAATATACAAGTTATTTACAATTTTTGTGTTTGAATGGATAAACGCATTGCCTACGTACCATCTTAAAAAAGATTAGGATCAAAACCTCGTAGTTCGGGGTAAAAATCTCAAAAGAAGTTGGTGAATTGATTGGTCCAAAAGCCTTAAGGTCTTTTGTTATCCAAGGGAGAAAACTCAACCTAAAACCAGAAATCCACCATGTGAGGATAGCTTCAACATGCTAGTGAGGGGTTAACCCTATAATAAGCATGGAAGACTCATTGTCCATCACTAAGGATACAAGTGAGTATTATATCTACCTCAAGGATAACTCAAACCTAATAGCTAATGGTTATGAAAAGTTTTAATAAGAAAGTGTCCAATGAAACCACAAAACATTTGAATGAGTTATATTTACCAATGAAAAGTATTTACAAAATATGGTCAAAGTTGACTTAAAGTTTCAATTCAAAATAAGTGTTATGAAAAGGAAGTTTGAAAATCAAAAGCATAATGCTTAGGTTTCTAATGTTTGAAAATAAGTGTTAATGTTTGCACAAAAGTTTTGGCTTGGGTTAGAGTGGAGGGAAGAATAAGAATGGCTAAGTCCTAAACATACAAGAGATGAGGGAAAAGAAATAAGACCACAAATGGAGTTCCCCTCTTGAGATCATATTGATGATCCAAGTAGCTCCTATCCTTTGGAATGAGCAAGCAAATAAGTGTATACTCAAGCAATCAATCAATCAAGCCAGCTCTTAGGAATCCTCCAATGGCTCTTATATCTCTCACTTTAGAAGCTCATGACAATGGTTATCCACTTAGGCTCAAGTTAGAATCCCTAGCACAAGAACACACACATCAAAAAGTTCTATAATGCAAACAAAGAATGGACAAGAAGGAGTTTAAAGAATAGGTCCTTTCAATTCCTCTTCAACATTAAGCATTCTAAAGGCAGGAGGCCTAGTTGCTTTTTGACTTTTATAGCACTCTAAAGGCATAAGGCCTAGTTGCTCTTTGACTCCACTTTTGCATAGGGAATGTCCTAAAGTCTAAGTCCTTTTGTCCATTTTGCAATTGGTTCACAACAATCAAAACAAAACACAAGCACAATAGTATATACACAATTATGTGCTCAAGTGAGCAAAAGGCAAATTGCATTAACATAAACATGTGCTCAAATGAGCAAAGGGCAAAAGAAAATGAATAATATGTACAAGAATAGTAAATTGCATAAATGTAAAGTGCAAGAATTAAATGTTAATGGTTAATGGTTAGTATTAGTGTGCCATAAGGCAATTTAGCGCTATGTTAAGCAATCGTAAGTGGACTAATGTAGTAGTCACACCTATCTGAGGCCGATCACTAAAATATAGGCAACAAACACAAGTTAGAGATCTTGATTAGTGAATCAAGCTCCTACAACTTGTCATGCCAAAAGAAGATGAGCAATGATCTTGTATTGATTTAGGTTCTTTGCTTGATTAGGAAGCAACCTATCCTTAATGCAAAGCCATTCACTTGATCTATGCTCAAGATGAATTAGATTTGAATCAAGGAAGGTTAAACCTCCCATACATCAAGGCTAACCACCAATATTTAACTCATTGATCAAAAAAAGAAAAAGAAAAAGAAGAAAAAGAAGAAGAAGAAGATGAATAAGAATGTGCATTAATGGAAATCAAATGAGGTAATCAACATACATTGACCAAAGATAGATGAAATCAAGGTCAAACATTAGTAAACAGAAGCAAGATGAAATTTAGAAGTCAAGAAACAAATAAAATGTTTTTGGTATTTTTCAAAATTAAAATAATACTTGAATTAAAATAAACAATTAAAGGTCAAACTTCAAATCCACTTCAAATCAACTTTGAAAAGCGTAAATGGATCATCCTAAGTTCAACAAGGTCAAATAAAGTTTGACAAAAAAAATTCAGCATTTTTAGAAACCAGAAACTATTTTTAATCAATTAAAAATGCATAAAAAATAACCTAATTGAATTAAAATCTCAAATAAATCTCAAATCAATTAATAAATTGATGAGAATATTTTTCATAGATCCATCATCATTCAAAGAGGTTGAGAAAATATTTTTGTATTTTTTTGGATATTGAAAACTATTTAAAATGAAATAAAAATAACCAGAAAAGAGGAAATTCATAAAAAATATCAAATGATGAAATAAAAAATATTAAAAATCGTTTTTAGAAACTAGAAATTAAAGGAGAAATAATGCAATTGGTCTCACATTTTTTGGACCAATAATGAGTGAGATATGATTTTTTGAAATGAAATGGAATAAAGAAATAAAATGAAAATTAAAATCAGAAAGAAAAAAAAAACGTGAGGCGTTGGACCAGGAGCTCATTAATTGAGCTGGCACATCACATGAAATATATGCGCGCGTCCAACATACACTCAAGTCAATGCGAAACACGGTGCCATTAAATAAGTCATAACAATGAAGGATCCATATTAGATCTGGAAATGAGATCGCACGGCCAGGATTTGATCTGGAGTTGGGACGGTGGTGTACACCACCGTCTTCTCCGGCAAGACCTCCAACGCCGGTGAGAGTTGCAGACATGGCAACCTCCATCAAATGCCACGATCTATATAGCAATGGAAAGCTGGGGTGATGTACATCACCCCTGTGCCAACTATTTCCATTCTAGACTTCCATGGAGAGAGAAATCAGAGGTTGAAATTTGTGGTGTTCAACTGAAACTTAGTGGATTTGTAAAATTCAAAGCACAATTATGTTGCCTCTGATGAAAGGACTTTAGCCAACCCAAAAAATGCAAGAAACAAGTTATGAACAAGGAGTTTCGAAGAGAATAAGTTTGAGCATCCACCTCTGAAATGTGGATCTTGAGAGAACGATTCTCCTTTGCTAATGCTTGCAGTATGATCTTAGGATGAAGATGAAGCAAGGTTAAGGAACTATGAGTCTGAAAATCAATCAATGAAATTGAAATTCATATCTGAAAATTTGAAGAGAAAGAGAGAGTTCCTTTAAGTGAGGCTATGGAGGGATTCTTGCAGCATAACAGGCGCCTTCAGGTTGTGAAATTATGAAGCTATGGACTCTTATTTATAGCAAATGGACAAGGTATGCATGAGCAATGCATGTGCATGAATGGAAAGGGCCTCCATACATGGGCCTGTACAGGCGCATGGAGGGCCCAATTCCTCTTGGTTTGGCAAGCTGAGATCATAACATGATGGAATGGTCGTGCAAAATGGATGCAATTAGCTTGTGCAATGAGTTTTCAATTAGTTTCCAAAAATGCACTAAAATATTATCCTCTTCGAAAATGCCACTTCCAAAAATAAAACATAGCCTTATGGGTAATGGTTGGAAAGCTCTTGACATGAGGATCAATTGTTATGTTGGGCAAAACTCCATTTGTAATTGGAAAATTGGAGAAAATTGATCATGAAGTGCAAGGTGCAAAACATGTGTATGTGAAAATTTCCAAAAATAGTCAAATTCAAGACCCTCTGTTTCAATTATTCAAGCTCCAAATGATGAAATCTTCAACATAAAAGTTGTAGATATTTTCAAGGCAATCAATTTGGACTTAAAATTTTCATCATTTGTATTTTTGATGAGAAAGTTATAGGCACTTGAAGTTGGACTTTTTCACATTTCAATGCCTTTGGTCCAAAGTGACTTATAATGTTTTGTATTATCACATGTATTTCTTTTGGGATTATGAAAATTTACTCAACATAACAAATTAAGTAGACATCTTAAACTTTACAATACATTTGATCCCACCTCAAAATCATGAAAAATGAATGAGTTATGTTCTTGGGAAATTGACCTAAAATTAGGGTTTCAGTCAAAATGACCTATAATGTTTTGAAATGGATGATGACCTTCAAAGCTTCAAATCAATTTGTGATGAACATAAAAGTTGTTCATATGGTCCTTAAGAACATGTTTTTTCTTGGGGTGATGTTTTTGACCATGGGTTGAGGTTGCTTCATGAGCAAGGCACAGTTGATGAACAGATGAATTAGGGTTTCCTTGGAAAACAATCCTCAAGCCCTTTGTTTTGCTTTGATCAAAATGATGATTTGAGATACTTGGGAGGAATAGTTGATGGATGAGAGCTTTGTGAACCATTTTCATGCTTGCTTTCACCTTCACCTAGCCATATCAATGAGCTTAAGGTCTCCTAGAAGCTTTGGATCTTGTGATTGCTCAAGCTACAAAACAAAAGATGTTAGTGACATATTTTTGTGCTTTTGGTTAGTAAACAAAAATGAAAAGAAATAATATACAATTCAAGCATGCTTGGTAATCTCAAACCAACTCACAAGTGTTCCCACCCAAAGGTTAGGAGCCAAGATGCTATGATCCTTGAGGCAAGATGCAAATGCAATGTTATGATGCCATGAGGGATCTTTCAAAATTGGGGTCTTACAGATGCCCCTATTTAAGGTCATTCAAGCCGGAGATATGAAGGTTAAAATCTTCGTCTCGACGAGGTAGAATGGGCTTAAATAATTAACAAAGAGACGAATTTTGGTCCTTAAGAGACCTCATGATGCAAATGTATGTATGCAAAAGCTAATGTTCTGTGGGGATATGTGTCCACAAAGGAAAAAAGAAAACGGGAGAAAATGAAAAATCCATAGGAGTAATACACTCAATGGGATAAAAACTCTGGGGAGTAAAGGGATAAAAATGCGTGAGCAGGTCACGACTTAAAAGTTGCTGAGAGACACGAAGGAATTCCATGAAAATAAATTAATGGAAAGACTTGAGCTGACGCAAAGAGGCATGTATTGGGGAATATTCCAATACAGCGCAACTATCCACAACGGATACTTCGGATAAAAATCCGGACTCAGATGGGGAAAACCCACTAAGGGACTCAAACGGGGAGAATCCACAAAGGACTCCGATGGGGAATGTCCAAAAAGGACTCAATTGAGGAAACAACAAAATGAGGTATTACCGGTTACTGGGTAATAAGCTCAAAGAGACATGTGATCTAGACACCAATATGAAGGTGAGAGAACAACACGTTTGGGGAGAATGAATATCTAAGACCGGTATAAGGGTGAGAGATATCAAACATCCACAACATCTGAGGAAGACCTAGAAGGTATATTTCGACTCAGGAGAATTTGACTCCACAGGGGATAACAAGTCATAATAGGGAGCATAAAGGAAGGAACACCAGGGATACCGGTTACTAGGCATATAATAGGTGACCAACCAAGCGTGAATCAGGGCATATCCCTAAAACACTCGTCATTCGAAAGGAGGGCTTGAAAAAGCAAACTCGATTACGGGATGGGTATTCGATTCCATAAGGAAATACGAATCTTACTCGACTGGGGAAGAAAAAAAGGCTTCGACTGAAGAGTGCATGAGATATATTATCTATTACCGTCAGAACATAGATAACATACTCGCATGGAAGATCATCCACAACCGGTTACTGGGTTAATAAAGGATAAATCGACCGAAAAGAAAGGACATCGGGATACCGAATACTAGGTATAAAATAATGATCAATCAAGGGGAGAAACAATCATTACTAACAAAGGTAAATGAAAGATGACTCGCTGGGGATAAATTTCTTTATCAGAGCAATTATCCGAGAGATATATCACCGGTTACCGGGTGGTATACTCAAAAGGTGCAGGAATGTCAATACCAAATGTTGGGTAAAGATAACCACCAAAGAGGGGATTACATCTACCGGTTACTGGGTAGAAAACCGCAGAAGAGGGTAACCGTCATCGGTTAGGATGAACAACAAGGGCTAACTCTGCAAGGGGATAAAAATGGGGTTTACAACTAACGGTATGAGGGTAGAAAACCACAAAGATAGGACTTACAACTACCGGTTACTGGGTAGAAGACCACACAACTCCGACGGGGAAAAGATGGACAATTACTGGTTACTGAGCAATCATTCATCTAAACTACGGGGAAGTGCATGGGAAATAACGAGAGTAGTCAGTCTAGGAACAAACTAGAGAGATACCATGAAACAATACTCGACCCAATGAGGATATAACTCAGGGGAGAAAATCCATCCCAATACATACTTTGGGAGGAAACCGAAATAACAATCATCCACGAGGTCATAACTCAGTGGGGAATGTGGAAGAAAGGATATATACTTTCTGCCTATGGGGCTGACTCTATGTGGAGAGATCAGACACAAACATCTTCTTGGGGAAAGATATATCACCAAATAGCAGGAAATAACAACAAAGATATATGGCAAAGAAATGCAACATGAATATTTGAATGCTATAATTATGCATGTATCGTTTATGTATGTTGAATGCTGACAAACAAACATATCTAACACAAACAGGTCCAAGAAACCATGGACAAACATCCGGTACTACTTCTCAAAAGAGAAAGCCAGGCCCCACTGGAGAACATCCAATCTGATGGGGGTAACAGATACCAGGGAACAAAGATCTCTACAGGGGAAAGAGAACCAATCACTCCGCAGGGAATGGATCAACACATCTTCCTCAGAAGTTCCAACGCCAAACTGAAATCAGGAAAAGTCTTGGCTAGGGACTGAACATGGATATGATCCGTCGTAGAAGCAATTCTACTGGGGAAATTACCTAGGGGAAGGATGAAACTCTGTGGGGAACAACCACCAATCAGAAAGTTTCAAAACCAAACACGTTTCCTTGCACCACTGGATAAATCATCTCTGCCGAGGAGAAGAGAAACACTACTCTGCTGGGGATGGAAAGATAAACATTTTTATCACCCACTCTGCTCAGGAGGATTCAACAAACGGACTCTGATCAGACAATTCCACTAGGGAAGCACTGCTGATGATTGAACCAGGTACTAAAATGGGATCAACCCCGCTGAGGATGAGCAAACTGCAGATGGCTGGAGATTAATGTAGACGGGTCCACATAGGATAAGCTACGAACCAAATATTGAGAATTCCATTCATAATGGGGATTTCCGTCCACTCTACGGGAGAATTCCAATCTGGATGAGGGAATACCAACTGCCTTGAAAAGATAGCATCTCAATTTACCAATTCATAATGGATTTTAGGTCAATCCACACAAGGGATGACAACCATATAATTGATAACACAAATGCTAATTCCAGTCTCAACTCGGGAATTAGAGGAAAGAGCCCAAACTCCAGATTCTCCGGGGATCTGGTGATGCATGATATTCATCTGTGCTCACGAAGGAGACAACCTGAAAGATAATGAAGGGGATACAAGTATGCAAAGAATATGGACAACATGTCTTACCCTTTTTGGAGATCATACTATCCTTGGGAAAGCACTGAAGACATCCCAACTATCCTTTTTCATTGTGAATGTTCACTTTGTTTAAAAACAATTTATGAAAATTTTATTTATTTTAAAACAATGATATTTATTAATTAAAACATGCAAAACATTCGTTGAATAGAAACAAATAAGAGTGCAAAGAATTGGATAAAGGCTCAAATTTATTTGATGGAATGGTAGTCTGCAAATGGCAAGACTCCATGGATCTTTACAAATTTGAAATTGGGGATATATATTGAAAAAGGGCTACATTGAACATAATGACCGTTTCTCCACCAACCCTGAATCCAATGTATTTGAAGCTTCAGTTGACGATGACTGAGCGAGAATCTTTGACAGAAGACAACTTGTAGAACAAAGTCTTGTCAGGGTGCAGTTACTTACCAAATCCCTAATTTTTGCCTAGATTTCCCCAAGGTGGGGTACTCAATCTAGCGGGATATATATTCATTTTTTATGTCTCTAACTTTTGCCTGGATCGCCCTTTCGGGTTTTCAATCCACCGAGACGCTCATTTTTGCCTAAGTCGCCCTTTCGGGTTTTCAACTTAGCGAGATATTCTGTTTTTCTATTTAGGCGAAGTATTTCTTGACTGCATTTGAATTCACAGGACGAGTGAAATCCTCCCCATCCATAGTTGTAAGCATCAAAGCACCGCCTGAAAAGGCTCTCTTAACAACATATGGACCTTCATAGTTTGGAGTCCACTTGCCCCTGGAATCGGGCGTGGAAGACAAAACTTTCTTGAGCACGAGGTCACCTTCTCGAAACACACGAGGCTTGACCTGCTTATCAAAGGATTTCTTCATCCTTTGCTGATATAACTAACCATGGCACATGGCAGTCAATCTCTTCTCTTCAATCATATTCAGTTGGTCATAACGACTCTGGACCCATTCAGCATCATTCAACTTGGCTTCCATCCAGACTCTCATTGATGGGATCTCCACCTCTACTGGGAGTACGACCTCCATGCCATATACAAGGGAGAAAGGGGTTGCCCCTGTTGAAGTGCGGACAAATGTACGATATCCATGCAAGGCAAATGACAACATCTCATGCCAATCTTTGTATGTAACAACCATCTTCTGTATGATCTTCTTAATGTTCTTATTAGCAGCTTCAACAACCCCATTCATCTTGGGTCTATAAGCATAAGAATTATGATGTGCTATCTTGAACTCGCTACACAGATCTTTCATCATCTTGTTGTTCAAGTTAGATCCGTTGTCAGTAATGATCTTGTCGGGCACACCATAACGGCATATGAGTTGATTCTTGATAAACTTCACAACCACCTGTCTGGTCACGTTTGCATACAATGCCGCTTCAACCCACTTGGTGAAGTAATCAATTGCTACGAGAATAAATCTGTGACCGTTGGACGTTTTCGGTTCTATCGTGCCAATCATGTCAATTCCCCACCTGGAGAAGGGCCATGGTGATGAAATCACGTTCAGAAGTGTCGGGGGAATATGAATCTTATCCGCATAAAAAATCTGACACTTGTGGCATTTCTTCACATATTTGCAGCAGTCAGACTCCATTGTCAACCAATAGTAGCCTGCTCTCAATATCTTCTTTGCCATGGCATGTCCATTGGAATGAGTACCAAACGCACCCTCATGGACTTCAATCATCAAAAAGTATGCTTCGTGTCTATCCAACATCTGAGCAGAACCATGTCAAAGTTCCTCTTATAAAGCACATCACCATTGAGGTAGAAACTGCCAGATAATCTCCTCAAAGTCTTTCTATCCTTAACAGATTCCCCAGGAGGGTAAATCTGGTTCTGAAGAAAACACTTGATATCATATTACCATGGCTTATCATCTTTCACTTCTTCAACTGCGAATACGTGAGCTGGTCTATCCAAGCGCATCACAGTGATATTGGGAACTTTATTCCAGAGTCTCACCATGATCATCGAAGCAAGTGTAGCAGCACATCCGCCATCCGATTCTCATCTCGAGGAATATGATGGAAGTCAACCTCAGTAAAGAACGTTGAAATCCTCCTAGCATAGTCTCTATATGGGATGAGGCCAGGCTGATTCGTCTCCCATTCACCCTTAATCTGATTAACAACAAGGGCCGAATCACCATAAACATCAAGATGCTTGATCCAAAGATCAATACATTCTTCCAATCCCATGATACAGGCCTCATATTCCGCCATATTATTCGTGAATTTGAAAGTTAGCCTTGCTGTAAAAGGAAAATGTGTGTCCTGAGGAGTAATAATCACTGCCCCAATACCATTTCCATATTGATTTACAGCACCATCAAACACCATGCTCCATCGTGAACCAGGCTCCGACCCTTCATCAAGCGTAGGCTCATCGCAATCTTTCATCTTCAAATATAGAATCTCCTCGTCAGGGAAGTCGTACTGAACAGACTGATAATTCTCAATTGGTTGATGTGCCAAATGGTCAGCCAAGATACTACCTTTAATAGCTTTTTGAGCTCGATACTCAATGTCATACTCAGACAACAGGATCTGCCAACGGGAAATACTCCCAGTTAAAGCAGGCTTCTCAAAGATATACTTGATTGGATCCATTTTGGATATCAACCAAGTCGTATGATTCAACATATATTGGCGTAAGCGCTTAGCGGCACAAGCCAAAACACAACATGTTTTCTCCAGCATTGAGTATCGAGACTCACAATCAGTGAACTTCTTACTCAGATAGTAGATGTCATACTCTTTCTTCCCTGATTCGTCTTGCTGACCAAGGACACAACCCATTGAGTCTTCAAGAATTGTCAGATACATAATTAAGGGTCTCCCTTCCACAGGCGGAGACAGAATCGGAGGCTCGGACAGATACTCTTTAATACTGTCAAAGGCCTTCTGGCGATCCTCGATCCAATCATGACGCTGATCTTTCCGGAGGGGCTTTAATATCGGCGCATATGTGGCAGTCATGTGGGATATAAATCTGGAAATGTTATTCAAGTAGCCAAGAAAACCTCGGATTTGCTTCTCAGTTTTGGGCGCAGGCATCTCTTGTATTGCTTTGACCTTGGCAGGATCAACTTCAATACCTCTCTCACTGACAATAAAACCCAATAACTTGCCTGAACGGACTCCAAATGTACACTTGTTAGGATTCAGACGAAGCTTATACTTCCTTAATTGCTGAAAAAGCTTCAACAAGTGCTCAACATGTTCACCTTCCGTTCTTGACTTTGCAATCATATCGTCAACATACACCTCGATCTCCTTGTGCATTATATCATGAAACAAGGTAGTCATAGCACGTTGATACGTGGCTCTGGCGTTCTTTAAACCGAAGGACATCACTTGATAACAGAATGTTCCCCAAGGTGTGATGAATGTTGTCTTCTCCATATCCTCGGGTGCCATTTTAATTTGATTATATCCGGAAAATCCGTCCATAAACGAGAAGACATTGAATTTAGTTGTATTATCTACCAACATATCAATATGTGGTAGAGGAAAATCATCTTTCGGACTAGCTTTATTCAAGTCTCGATAGTCCACACACATTCGGAATTTTCCATCTTTCTTAGGCACGGGCACAATATTGGCCACCCATTGAGGATATGTAGAAGTCACCAGAAACCTAACATCAATTTGCTTCTAAACTTCCTCTTTAATCTTTACTGCCATATCAGGATGAGTTCTTCTGAGCTTCTGCTTCACAGGTACACACTCAGGCTTCAATGGCAAGAAATGTTGTACGATATCAGTATCTAGACCAGGCATGTCTTCATATGACCAGGAAAAGACGTTGACATATTCTCGTAGCAATTCAATCAACCCCTTCTTCACAGACTCTTCAAGGAGTGCCACAATCTTCACTTCACGAACACAATCTCCAGACCCCAAGTTGACTGTTTCCAGATTCTCAAGATGCGGCTGAATGATCTTCTCTTCGTGCTCAAAGAGACGGGTAATCTCATCAGGAATCTCTTCAACATCATCTTCTTCGGCCTCAAATACAGGGAATTAAAAGTTGGGAGATATTGTTGGATCATTATGTTCAATGGGTTTGATCAACCTGGAAAATGATTCTGGATATAAAAGAGATTTTAGAATTCAAACAAGACAAACCATTTTGTAGATGAAAAGATTGATTTTATTCTATTTTTTAGGGTTTTATGTGATCACCAATTTCATGCAAAAAGCAAAAAGTGAAAATAATTGGAAAAACAAACATTTAACATGAATTTATTGAATGAAATATCACTGTATTTATGAGCCAACAATGTCATCACTCCTCCTTTTGGCATGGGAGAAGGGTTTTTAAACAAACAGCGAACATTACGTCGACTTATGGACGACTGTTGGAACATCAACAGCGACCCAGTTACTGCAGACCCTTCCAGGGATGACAAAGTTGCCAGAATCTTCCTCTGCATCCTCTTCCACAACAGCAACAACTTCCTCGTCTTGGACGGCGTGGATGAACCCACCACTCTGAAATAGCCCAAGCTTGTTGAAGGTGCCTGACGAATACCCTATGTCAGCCCGGGATTTATTATCTTCTATCTTGATCATTTGTCCTAAACTAGTGGTTGTGCCATGCTCAATGGCTAACTTAGCATTATTGTAGGACGCAAATGAAGAAGTTCCTTTCTTAGAAGGCTCAACAATAGATAAAGCTTGGAACGGCGTCCCAACTCCATCCTCAGCGTCTATATAAGAAAAGGAAGACAGATGGCTAACCAGGAGAGCCTTCTCTCCCCCTACCACCACCAGCTTTTTATTCTTGACAAATTTCAATTTCTGGTGTAGGGTGGATGTCACGGCGCCTGCCTCGTGAATCCATGGTCTGTCCAACAGACATCTATATGATGGGTGGATATCCATGACCTGAAAAGTGATCTGGAAATCACTTGGTCCAATCTTAACTGGGAGTTCCACCTCACCAATCACTATTTTTCGGGATCCATCAAAAGCTTTTACCACCACTCCACTCTGTCTCATGGGAGGCCCCTGGTATGACAATCTGGCCAGAGTGGACTTTGGCAACACATTCAGTGATGATCCAGTGTCTACCAGCACATTAGACACGACATCATCCCTGCAGCTCATAAATATGTGAAGTGCCAAATTGTGGTCTCTTCCCTCCGCAGGGAGATCAGCATCACAGAAACTCAAATTGTTACAAGCGGTAATGTTTGCAACAATACTATCGAATTGTTCTATTGTGACATCATGATCTACATACGCCACATTCAACACCTTCTACAGAGCTTCACAGCGTGGTTCTGAATTCATTAACAAAGATAGCACAGAGATCTTTGATGGCGTTTGTAGAAGCTGATCTACAATGTTGTATTTACTACTCTTGATGAGCCTCAGCATCTCAACACAGTCCTCTTTCATTGTGCCATTCTGGCTTGCAGGGACAGGAGTTCTTACAGCGATGGCAGGTTTATTAGCAACAAGTTCCAGATTCTGAGAAACAGCAGAATTTCCAACCGGGCGCACAACACAATCAACAACATCAACCCTTCTGATGTTAGCCTGGGGTTTCGGCGGAGTTGAGAAAACACGACCACTACGGGTCAGGTCGTTAACATCGGCGATGTTAACAACAGAGGTAGAGGGCAGGGGCACCTCCTTCCCATCTTCCAATTCCACGACATTGTAACGATAGGGGACAACCTTATCAGAAGAATATGGCACAGGGCCAGCTGGTTTGATTATTAGAAAGGGAGAAGCCTTCTGTTTGCTGCCATCATATCGGATGACAACGGGCTCTGGGATCCGAAACACTGGTGATATCACATTGACTTCATCATCTCCATCGTGATTCTGAAGTATTTCAATTACACCTTCATCCAGCATTTCTTGGATGTCTTCACGGACTTGACGACATCCCCTCTGATTGACAGTGCAGACACGGCATCTGTCATGGTCGTGCTCATAATGACTATATTCACACAAAAGTCTGTGCATCTCAACCAATGATTGTCGAATGTGGCTGACATATTTGACCTTATATTTACCAGGGCAGCTCTGGACCATGTTGACAGCAGATTTCCCATGCTCGGACAATGGGTTCTTCTTGATGTTGGGACTTACGTCCTCGAAACACAATATACCGCTCCTAACAAGGTCTTGAACCTTGGTCTTCAGCGGGTAGCAATTTTCCACGTCATGTCCGGGGGCACCGGAATGATAAACACAATGTAGCTCGGGCTTATACCACCACTGAGGGTTGGTAGGTATAGCCGGTGGGTCGCGTGGAGTGATTAGTTTTCTCTCTATCAAAGAGGGATATAGCTTTGCGTAGGTCATGGGAATAGGATCGAAAGTGACCCTTGTCCTCTCATTGCTGGTACTGGTCTGACTATTGTTTCGAGGCTGGTAGGCCTGCTGTTGAGGACGGTGCTGTTGTTGTTGATATTGTTGATGTTGCTGTTGCTGGTTATTTTTATGCTGATAGTGCCGGTTCTCTCTAAAAACAGGCACTATGTGAGCCACCTGATGCTGATTACTGGCGGGACGCATAGTCTTCCTCTTCACAGAGGGTCTTCTTGATTTGACATGGGAGGTCACAACATGTGCCTCACCATCTTTCTTCTTTCCAAACGCCCCACATCGTTTGGCAGAAGAGCCTTCTTCTCTAGTCAGGCGCCCTTCCCTGAGTCCTTCCTCCAAACGCATCCCCATGTTCACCATCTCGGTGAAGTCAGAAGGAGCGCTGGCAATCATCCGCTCATAATAAAATGAGCTCAAGGTCTTCAAGAAGATCTTGGTCATTTCTTTTTCTTCCAACGGAGGCACAATCTGTGCAGCTAGTTCTTGCCACCTCTGGGCGTACTCCTTAAAAGTTTCCTTGTCCTTCTGGGACATGGCTCTCAATTGATCCCTATCGGGAGCCATATCCACGTTATATTTATATTGCTTGACGAAATATTCACCAAGATCATTGAAGGATCGGATGTTCGTGCTGTCCAAGCCCATATACCATCTCAGGGCAGCACCGGACACGCTGTCTTGGAAATAATGAATGAGGAGCTGATCGTTGTCGGTCTGAGTCGACATCTTCCTTGCATACATAACCAAGTGGTTGAGAGGGAAAGTATTTCGCTTGTACTTTTCAAAGTCAGGTACTTTGAACTTTACAGGGATTTTGACATTAGGAACCAGGCAGAGTTCAGCAGCAGACTTGCCAAAGAGGTCCTTTCCTCTGAGAGTTTTGAATTCCTTGCGGAGCTCAAGAAACTGATAGTTCATAGCATCCATATTTTCATAAACGTCTGGGCCCTCATACGGCTCAGAGTGGTAGATGGTGTCGTCTACTCTTGGCATAGTATGCACGACCGGAGGTGGAACAGCGAGGACCGAGCTAGATGCCGGTAGAGAAGCAAACGTTGGGGCGAGACCCTCAGGAACAAAGTTTGCGGGCATTCCCCAGGGAAACCCGGCTAGCACAACAGTTGGCCCGAAGTGGGAGCTAGCAGCAGGCACTGTCGAAGAGGCAATCTCAGATATGACTGTCCTCTGGGGAGGAGTTGAAGGCGTTGGAGACGACTGACTTTGGGTGGCCATGAAAGACTCCATCAGGGCAGTCAATCTGGTCACTTCCTCCTTGAGTTCTCGGTTCTCTTTCTCTAAGTGATCAATCAGTCTTGAAGTGTTGGCTCTAGTGTAGTACCGGTGAGTCAGCTTGTCTTCAAAATAAATGAAGAACACAGAGTTAGACTATTGAACAAGAAGTCTGGAGCAAAACCTGCTTATGGACATGATGCATGCAATGCTTGTGCATATGATTTATTTTACTTATCAGAGGAACTTTAGAGTCCTATTTGCAAATATCGAAAATATTAATTATTTAGACATATTTGGAAATCTCATATCAATAATATCTAGAAAATATTTTTACACCAAAGAAGTACAATCTTGGTAACCAAATACAATACAAGAGAGAAGGAAAATGAACATCCTATGGAACCCTAGAAATAATCGTCTAAAGCTTTGGAGACTGGAAGATACGTTGTACGAAGCCTCTTCACCTCCCTCTCATAGGCTGCCTCCATATCCGCCTTCTCTTTGGCGAGTCGATCGTACTTCCTCTTCCAAAACTTGGAAGATTGAGGAAGAAGAGAAGTCACCACATCATCAGGCTCATCAATAACCTGATGCTCAAGAAACTCTATCAATGCATCCTTATCTCTAAGCTGCTGAAGTAACTCCTCTCGTTCACGGATCCAAGCACGTGAACGGTCTTCGTCTCTCAACTCCTCTACTCCTTGGTTAGGGAGGGTTGAAGGCCCATCCATAACCAAAGGCGTAGGTCTTGGATAATCATAAGGCATAAGGTACTCAGAAGCTCTCCTCCTAACCCACGAGGTATAGGGTTCCAAAGCAATGCAGTTCTTCGAGCCAAGCTCTTTCCTTCCCTTTCTATGGATCTTGCGCCAAGCGCGAACCATCTTGCCTTTCAAGCCTTGGGGATCTTTACTCTCCTAAAAGAACACACCCTCTAACAAAATGTTATTAGGTTTATCCTTTAAGGGGAACCCAAGCTGCCGACGTGCCAAAACTGGGTTGTAGTTAATCCCACCACATGTACCAAGAAGAGGTACATTGGAGAATTCACCACAAGAGTGGATAATCTGCACACCATCGTATACACGGTTGTACCAAAAGATATCATCATTAGTGAGAGACATTAGCCTCGTGGACCACCATAGACATCCTTTGTTCTCCTTGAAGGCGACCGTCTGCAGCAAGTGCGAAATAAACCACTTGTACAATAGAGGCAAACAGCACACAATGGTACCACCACCCTTTGCATTCCTCATATGCAAAGAGAAATAAGTGTCACCCAACAGAGTCAGAACTAGATTAAGAGTAGAGAAAATCCTAATAGCGTTCATATCCACAAATTTGTCGATGTTGGGGAATAACACTATCCCATAGATGAGAAGTACAAATATGGCTTCAAAGGCGTCCTCACTCATGGCTTTCCCATACAACGTAGCTTGAGCAATAAGGAACTCAGAAGGGAGACCTTGAATTCCACCTTTGGTAGTCATATGAGCACCAACCAGAAATTCATCTGTATGCAACATATCAGCAATCTCTTGAGAAGTAGGAACCCTCTCTAAGCCACTGAATGGCGACTGATCTAGAATAGGTATACTCACAAGGTAGGCATACTCTTCAAGTGTAGGCAAAAGCTGGAAATCCGGAAATGTGAAGCAACTGTACAAGGTATCATAGAACTGCACCAATACACTCATCAAACTTTCGTCCACTTGAGTATCCAGAATAGATAGAAGCTTCCCATGACGAGCCTTGAACTCCAAGGGATCTAATACATAGGATGTCAAATTCCTTAACTCTTTCAAGTCGGGTTGTCTGAAACTGTACTTCTTTGTATTCCTTCTTTGTTTGTCCATGTCTCAAAATTTGCAAATAGACCTCTTAAGTTCCTTCAAAAAATTCTCATTGTTTGATGATATCGATGCAAATGGGTGCATGAATGCATGGATGCAACAATCACACTCAAGGATCAAGCAAAGCACACCACACAAAGGTCATGGGATGGATCAAGTCATCCTTAATATCAATCATCCATTTTGGTGGATTATGGTTTACACCTTATCAACACCAAAGTTCCATTGATATTAAGGATACACAAGAACGGATCAACCATGAATCAAGGGTTTGTTGCAAGTCACGAGCATGGAGTCTTGGTTAAGAACCACCCAAAGGGAGTGTACTAGGGTTTAAACCTGCCAATCATGTTCTACAAAGAGGTTCCCATAGTCATCATCCCATCTTTCGGATATTATCGGATAAACGACTACTCGTATTCCAAAAATATTCTCAAGAGAGACTCTTATGAGTGTAGTATCGCGTAACAATCGTATCAAATCTTACACTTGAACGACCTTCACAATACGTCCTAAAAATAGGCCAAGATGATCTTGGTAAACTAAGGTCCTTGGCTTCTAAGGTTTATATTGGAAAGAGTAATGCCTAACCATGACTACTCGTCTGACATTATTGATCCCAACATAACCTCCATCAAGTGAATGGGCTTGCAAGTCAACTTGCTAAGGAATAACTCCACACAAGTCAACAAGACTATGCCATTCTCCTATCTTAAGTGCACTCGAGTTCGGGTATAGAACTCATCTAACAAAGATCACCAAGCATACAAGGAATTAATATATCAAGCAATTCAATCATTACATACAATACAGTAATCCCAAATTACACAAAAATATGTCACAAAATAAATATACAATACAATACAACAAACATGAAAAGTAGGCAAAACCCACTAGGCAAATGGTTAGGCATACAAGTCGCCACTTTTCTGTAGCGGGGTATTCGATACCTTTAGATTTATTGACTAAATCAAAAGTAAACCATACAAGTCGAGTCGCCACCGCACTTCTATTTATCCAAAGGAAAGGTTAGAAAGCGAACAAAAACCGAGAAGTTTTATCGAATCAAAAACTAATAAAAATGTCAGAGATCGGGGTAAGGGGGTTGGTTATGCAATGGGAAGGTTTTAAGCACCCAAAACATCCTAGGTACTCCTAGGGAGCCCTTTTCACAATTTGTTGTAAGGTAGATTGGTATTTTGTGAAAATTATTTATGCAAACATGATTGGGGAGATGAGAGAAGAATATACAAGTTATTTACAATTTTTGTGTTTGAATGGATAAACCCCTTGCCTACGTACCATCTTAAAAAAGATTAGGATCAAAACCTCGTAGTTCGGGGTAAAAATCTCAAAAGAAGTTGGTGAATTGATTGGTCCAAAAGCCTTAAGGTCTTTTGTTATCCAAGGGAGAAAACTCAACCTAAAACCACAAATCCACCATGTGAGGATAGCTTCAACATGCTAGTGAGGGGTTAACCCTATAATAAGCATGGAAGACTCATTGTCCATCACTAAGGATACATGAGAGTATTATATCTTCCTCAAGGATAACTCAAACCTAATAGCTAATGGTTATGAAAAGTTTTAATAAGAAAGTGGCCATTGAAACCACAAAACATTTGAATAAGTTATATTTACCAATGAAAAGTATTTACAAAATATGGTCAAAGTTGACTTAAAGTTTCAATTCGAAATAAGTGTTATGAAAAGGAAGTTTGAAAATCAAAAGCATAATGCTTAGGTTTCTAATGTTTGAAAACAAGTGTTAATGTGTGCACAAAAGTTTTGGCTTGGGTTAGAGTGGAGGGAAGAAGAAGAATGACTAAGTCCTAAACATACAAGAGATGAGGGAAAAGAAATAAGACCACAAATGGAGTTCCCCTCTTAAGATCATATTGATGATCCAAGTAGCTCCTATCCTTTGGAATGAGCAAGCAAATAAGTGTATACTCAAGCAACCAATCAGTCAAGCCAGCTCTTAGGAATCCTCCAATGGCTCTTATGTCTCTCTCTCTTTAGAAGCTCATGACAATGGTTCTCCACTTAGGCTCAAGTTAGAATCCCTAGTACAAGAACACACACATCAAAAAGTTCTATAATGCAAACAAAGAATGGACAAGAAGGAGTTTAAAGAATAGGTCCTTTCAATTCCTCTTCAACATTAAGCATTCTAAAGGCAGGAGGGATAATTGCTCTTTGACTTTTATAGCACTCTAAAGGCATAAGGCCTAGTTGCTCTTTGACTCCACTTTTGCATAGGGAATGTCCTAATGTCTAAGTCCTTTTGTCCATTTTGCAATTGGTTCACAACAATCAAAATAAAACACAAGCACAACAGTATATACACAATTATGTGCTAAAGTGAGCAAAAGGAAAATTGCATTAACATAAACATGTGCTCAAATGAGCAAAGGGCAAAAGCAAATGAATAATATGTACAAGAATAGTAAATTGCATAAATGTAAAGTGCAAGAATTAAATGTTAATGGTTAATGGTTAGTATTAGTGTGCCATAAGGCAATTTAGCACTATGTTAAGCAATCGTAAGTGGACTAATGTAGTAGTCACACCTATCTGAGGCCGGTCAACAAAATATAGGCAACAAACACAATTTAGAGATCTTGATTAGTGAATCAAGCTCCTACAACTTGTCATGCCAAAAGAAGATGAGAAATGATCTTGTATTGATTTAGGTTCTTTGCTTGATTAGGAAGCAACCTATCCTTAATGCAAAGCCATTCACTTGATCTATGATCAAGATGAATTAGATTTGAATCAAGAAAGGTTAAACCTCCCATACATCAAGGCTAACTACCAATCTTTAACTCATTGATCAAAAAAAGAAAATGAAGAAGAAGAAGAAGAAGATGAATAAGAATGTGCATTAATGGAAATCAAATGAGGTAATCAACATATATTGACCAAAGATAGATGGAATCAAGGTCAAACATTAGTAAACAGAAGCAAGATGAAGTTTAGAAGTCAAGAAACAAATAAAATGTTTTTGGTATTTTTCAAAATTAAAATAATACTTGAATTAAAACAAATAATTAAAGGTCAAACTTCAAATCCACTTCAAATCAACTTTGAAAAGTCCAAATGGATCATCCTAAGTTCAACAAGGTCAAACAAAGTTTGGCAAAAAATTTTCAGCATTTTTAGAAACCAGAAACTATTTTTAATCAATTAAAAATGCATAAAAAATAACCTAATTGAATTAAAATCTCAAATAAATCTCAAATCAATTAATAAATTGATGAGAATATTTTTCATAGATCCATCATCATTCAAAGAGGTTGAGAAAATATTTTTGTATTTTTTTTGGATATTGAAAACTATTTAAAATGAATTAAAAATAACCAGAAAAGAGGAAATTCATAAAAAAATATCAAATGATGAAATAAAAAATATTAAAAATCATTTTTAGAAACTAGAAATTAAAAGAGAAATAATGCAATTGGTCTCACATTTTTTGGACCAATAATGAGTGAGATATGATTTTTTGAAATGAAATGGAATAAAAGAAATAAAATTAAAATTAAAATCAGAAAATAAAAAAAAATAAAAAAACGTGAGGCGTTGGATCAGGAGCTCATTAATTGAGCTGGCACACCACATGGATCATATGCGCGCGTCCAACATACGCTCAAGTCAATGCGAAACACGATGCTATTAAATAAGTCATAACAATGAAGGATCCAAATTAGATCTAGAAATGAGATCGCACGGCCAAGATTTGATCCGGAGTTGGGACGGTGGTGTACACCACCGTCTTCTCCGGCGAGACCTCCAACGCCGGTGAGAGTTGCAGACATGGCAACCTCCATAAAATGCCACGATCTATATGGCAATGGAAAGCTGGGGTGTTGTACATCACCCCTGTGCCAACTATTTCCACTCTAGACTTCCATGGAGAGAGAAATCAGAGGTTGAAATTTGTGGTGTTCAACTGAAAAAATGCAAGAAACAAGTTATAAACAAGGAGTTTCGAAGAGAATAAGTTTGAGCATCCACCTCTGAAATGTGGATCTTGAGAGCACGATTCTCCTTTGCTAATGCTTGCAGTATGATCTCAGGATGAAGATGAAGCAAGGTTAAGGAACTATGAGTCTGAAAATCAATCAATGAAATTGAAATTCAGATCTGAAAATTTGAAGAGAAAGAGAGAGTTCCTTTAAGTGAGGCTATGGAGGGATTCTTGCAGCATAACAGGATCCTTCAGGTTGTGAAATTATGAAGCTATGGACTCTTATTTATAGCAAATGGAGAAGGTATGCATGAGCAATGCATGTGCATGAATGGAAAAGGCCTCCATGCATGGGCCTGTATAGGCGCATGGAGGGCCCAATTCCTCTTGGTTTGGCAAGCTGAGATCATAACATGATGGAATGGTCGTGCAAAATGGATGCAATTAGCTTGTGCAATGAGTTTTCAATTAGTTTCCAAAAATGCACTAAAATATTATCCTCTTCGAAAATGCCACTTCCAAAAATAAAACATAGCCTTATGGGTAATGGTTAGAAATCTCTTGACATGAGGATCAATTGTTATGTTGGGAAAAACTCCATTTGGAATTGGGAAATTGGGGAAAATTGATCATGAAGTGCAAGGTGCAAAACATGTGTATGTGAAAATTTCCAAATATGGTCAACTTCAAGCCCCCCCGTTTCAATGATGCAAGCTCCAAATGACAAAACCTTCAACATAAACGTTGTATATATTTTCAAGACAATCAATTTGGACTTACATTTTGCATCATTTGTGTAGGTGCTTAATTGGCTGCATTATATGGTAAAACACTAGCTAGTTACTAATGTCTTGACCAATGTCATGACATGTATGTGTGACTAGATTGTAGTTGCTGCAGGACTAGCTAACACAGGATTTATTGAATGTCAAACTGGATGCTGTGACATTCATACCTGTCAACAGATACTAAGAAATAGAACAGCTGGTGTTCTGTTAGAACTTAGTATTTATTTCCAGTCTGGTTATCAAGGAAAGACCAGACCTGGCATAAGGCCTACTGACTGAATGTCAAACTGGATGTTATGACATTCATTGACAACAGCTACTGAACATTAGACAGAGTGGTGTTCTGCTATACTTCAGCATGTAACTTAGTTTGTTATTCAAGAGAATAACAGAACTAACTGAAGGCCAAATGTGTAAATGTTAAGTTGGACACTTTGACATTTATTAATGTAAGCTGTTACTGTAGTATGGTCTTTTTGATCATGTACAGGTCAGCAAAATTGTACAGTCTGTTTTCTGGAAAAACAGACTCAGCATATGGACCTTGATGTCAAGCTGAATGTCGTGACATTCATGCCTGACAGCATATGCTATATTGTAGGTTGTTCAGTTTTCTGTTTCAGCTTTTTCTCAGGCTATTCTTCAGGGATTCAACAACTGAGAGAAAATCCAGGAAATCAACAACCAAGCTACATTCAATGAACCTAACAAATAGCCTATTTGTTAGTAACCTAAATGTTGAATTTATGGGAACTCGCGTGACCTAAAATTCAGGAGAATACAGGTGCAAAAGCCCAGGGTACTGCAATATAAAAGGAAGGTGTTCCTTCATTCAGTTTCAGGGATTTTGAGGCGTGAAGATTTTGTGTGTCCACCATACTTCACTGCTGTATTTTTGTGAGTCTTGTATTAGACGTATCTTGTAAGCCAAGCCATTATCAAGTAGATGATAGCTGTGGCATAGAGTGTTCATTGAGTTGTAAGTGTTGTGTCGTTCAAAGCTTTTAAGCGTGAGTGCTGTGTATCTTGATTAAAGCTGTGAAGCACAATCAAGAGTTGTTTGAAGTGTGACTTCAACTTGTCTTTAATATTGTTTAAAGATAGTAATCACTGAAGTGATTGAGGGGGAGTGAGTAGGAACTCTGATCTTAGGTTAAGATTGAAATTGCATTGGGTAGGGATTAAGTGATAAGTTGTAAACGGGTGAGTTTAGCTTTGAATTGATACTACTAATAGTGGATTTCCTCCCTGGCTTGGTAGCCCCCAGATGTAGGTCATGTTGGACTGAACTGGGTAAACAATTACTTGTGTTATTTACTGCACTTACTGTTAAGTTCTGCATAATTCCTGTCTGTACAGAATTGGATGTCATAACAATCCGTGTGACATCCAAAGTCTGATAACTAGAATTTCAATTGGCATCAGAGCAGGCACCCTGCCTGTGAATTTCTGGGTGAGATCTAGGGAAGTTACTTTCTAGTACCATGGACAAGGATTTAGGACACTCAAACAGACCACCCATGTTGGATGGCTCTAATTATGATGACTGGAAGCCTCGTATGATAGCCTTCTTAAGGTCTCTAGACAGCAAAGTCTGGAGAGCTGTCAACAAAGGATGGGAACATCCAATGAGGACAGGTGAAGATGGAATCAGTGTGCAGATTCCTGAAGAAGAGTGGGACAAGGAGCAAGAGGCATTAGCTCTTGGAAATTCCAAGGCCTTGAATGCATTATTCAATGGAATCAGTAAGAACATCTTCAGGCTGGTACACCACTGTGAACTAGCTAAGGAAGTTTGGGATACCCTCAAGGTAACTCATGAAGGTACTTCCAAGGTGAAGATGTCCAAACTTCAGATGCTGACCACCAAGTTTGAAAATCTGAGGATGAAAGAGGATGAGACTATTCATGACTTTCACATGAATATTCTTGAAATTGCAAACACCTCTGGTGGACTAGGTGAGAAAATGGCTGAAGAGAAACTTGTAAGAAAGATTCTCAGGTCCTTGCCTAAGAGATTTGCTATGAAGGTCACAACCATAGAGGAGGCGCAGGACATCTGCAACATGAAGGTGGATGAGCTCATTGGTTCCCTCCAAACCTTTGAAATGGGCTTGGGTGAGTATGCTGAGAAGAAGAAGAAAAGTATAGCTTTTGTATCTAATGAAGAAGAGGAGTCAGAAGCAGGATATACTGGAGGTGATGAAAGTATATCAGAAGCCTTAGCCATGCTTGGGAGACAGTTCAACAAGTTCGTGAAGAAGATTGATCAAAGAGGTAGACCCAATGTCAAGAACATCCCGTCTGACATTAAGAAAAGATCAACTTCTGATGAGAAGTTCAATCACGGCAAGGGAATCCAGTGTCATGGTTGTGAAGGGTATGGACACGTCAGAGCTGAATGCCCTACTTACCTCAAATTGCAAAATAAGGGGCTAGCTATCACATGGTCTGAAGGAGACTCTGAAAGTGAATCTGAAGGAGAATCTGCCAAACATGTCACTGCACTAACCAGTGTTTGTGCCTCAGATGATGACTCTAGTGCAAATGAACTGACCTTTGATGAACTTGCTACAGCCTATAAGAAGCTGTGTTCCACCAGTGCAGAAGTGCGTGCACAAGGAGAAAAGCAAAAGAAACTCATCAAGGAACTGGAAGATGAGAGACAGAAGCAACTGTCTGTCATAGAGGGTCTAAATGGTGAGATAATCCTGCTGGCCTCCAAGCTGAATCAGATGACTAAATCTATCAGAATGATGAATAAGGGAACTGACACCTTGGAAGAGATTCTAAAGGTGGGACAGCAGTCTGGAACCAAATCTGGCCTTGGATTTGGGAAAAGATCCTCAACTGAACACAAACGCCCAAAGGCTAAAGTTCAGAAGTTCAAGCGGAAGTCAAAGCCAATGTCTCAACATCGAGGAACTAGGATGAATGATCATCAGAAGAGGAAATACCATGAGTGGAGGTGTCACCACTGTGGTAGGCTTGGTCATATAAAAGCCTTCTGCTACTGGATTCATGGTTTCCCTAACCAAGCCTCGCATGTCAGGCCTAAGCATAAAACACATAAGCGCTATGTTCCCATTAAGAAGCAACAATGGTATGCTAGGATAGCACACACTGCTCTAAGGGCTTCTACCAGAGAAGACTGGTACTTTGACAGTGGATGCTCAAGACATATGACTGGTATAGAAAATCTACTGGTAGATATTCAACCTCACACTACCAGCTATGTGACCTTTGGTGATGGTGCCAAAGGAAAAATAAAAGGTGTGGGCAAACTGGACTGTTCTGGAGTGCCAAAACTGAATAATGTGCTATTAGTAAGAGGACTAACTGCAAACCTCATCAGCATAAGTCAGTTGTGTGATCAAGGGTTTCATGTTCAGTTTACTAAGGAGCTATGCATTGTGACAAATGGTGACAATCAGGAAGTTATGAGAGGAACCAGGTCCAAAGATAACTGCTACCTGTGGGAACCTGAAGTCTCTAACTTATCCACAACATGCTCCTCATCCAAGGAAGAACAGGATGTGAAGCTGTGGCATAGACGTCTTGGACATCTCCACTTACGGGGAATGAAGAAGATTATATCCAAGGAAGCAGTCAGAGGAATTCCAAAGCTTCTGATTGATGAAGGAAGAGTCTGTGGAGAATGCCAGGTGGGCAAGCAAACCAAGATGTCACATCCGAAGCTGGGACATCCCACAACCTCCAGAGTTCTGGAACTGTTGCACATGGACCTAATGGGACCTATGCAGGTTGAAAGTCTTGGTGGGAAGAAATATGCATACGTGGTGGTGGATGACCATTCCAGATACACGTGGATAAGCTTCATCAGAGAGAAGTCAGATACATTTGATGTCTTCAAAGACCTGTGCATAAGACTTCAAAGGGAAAAGGACAGTTGTGTGGTCCGGATTAGAAGTGATCATGGTACGGAGTTCAAGAATTCCAAGTTTGATGAGTTTTGCTCGTCTGAAGGAATAAGTCATGAGTTCTCCTCCCCTATAACTCCTCAGCAGAATGGAATAGTTGAAAGGAAAAATAGAACTATTCAAGAATCTGCCAGAGCAATGATTCATGCAAAGAAGCTCCCCATGCACTTCTGGGCTGAAGCAATGAATACCGCATGCTATGTTCACAACAGAGTCACCTTGAGAAAAGGAACCTCCTCCATTCTCTATGAAATATGGAAAGGCAGAAAACCCACAGTGAAGTACTTTCATATCTTTGGAAGTAAATGCTACATTCTCACAGATCGTGAACAGAGAAGGAAGCTAGATCCCAAAAGTGATGAAGGTATATTTCTGGGATACTCCACTAACAGCAGAGCCTACAGAGTGTTCAACTACAGGACCAATGTCCTGATGGAATCCATAAATGTCATTGTGGACGATAAAGAGGAAGGAACCGATGTCCAGGAGGATGTTGAAACATTCCTTGACAGTTCAACTGACAGTCCAGTCAAGTCTGAAGAAGCACAGGAACCTCCTCCTGAATGTGAAGTAGATGCAACCACCAAAGTTCCATCTATCAGAATTCAGAAAGACCACCCTAAGGATCTTATCATAGGGGATCCCACCAGTGGTGTAACTACCAGGTCACGGGGAATAAACTCAAATTCCTGCTTTGTATCCAAGGTTGAACCAAAGAATGTGAAAGAAGCCCTGACTGATGAATACTGGATCACTGCCATGCAAGAGGAACTTGAGCAGTTCAAAAGGAATGAAGTCTGGGAGCTAGTTCCAAGACCTGAAGGGACCAACATCATTGGTACCAAGTGGATCTACAAAAACAAATCTGATGAGAAAGGAGTAATTACTAGGAATAAAGCAAGACTAGTAGCTCAAGGATACACTCAAGTTGAAGGGGTAGATTTTGATGAGACATTTGCTCCTGTGGCTAGGCTTGAGTCCATCAGATTGCTGTTGGGGGTAGCATGCATCCTGAAGTTTAAGCTATTCCAAATGGATGTGAAGAGTGCATTCTTGAATGGCTACCTGAATGAGGAAGTCTATGTGGAACAACCTAAAGGGTTCTGTGATCCTAACCAACCTGAGCATGTATACAAGTTGAGGAAAGCCTTGTATGGGTTGAAACAAGCACCTAGAGCATGGTATGAAAGGTTAACCGAATTTCTGACCTCAAATGGATACAGAAAGGGTGGCATAGATAAAACCTTGTTTGTAAAGGATGAAGAAGGCAAAATCATGATAGCTCAAATCTATGTTGATGATATAGTATTTGGTGGAATGTCAGAACAAATGGTTCAAAAATTTATTCACCAGATGCAGTCTGAGTTTGAAATGAGTCTAGTGGGAGAACTGACCTATTTCCTTGGAATGCAAGTAAACCAAATGGAGGACTCTATGTTTCTCTCCCAAAGCAAGTATGCCAAGAACATAGTTAAGAAGTTTGGTATGGATAATGCTAGGCACAAGAGGACTCCTGCTCCCACTCATCTGAAGTTGACCAAAGATGATGGAAGGCCTAGTGTTGATCAATGCCTGTATAGAAGCATGATAGGTAGTCTGCTGTACCTAACTGCAAGTAGACCTGACATTTCTTATGCAGTTGGAGTGTGTGCCAGATATCAAGCAAAGCCTAAGGTGAGCCACTTGAATCAAGTCAAACGGATTCTCAAGTACATCAATGGGACCTGTGACTATGGGATGCTGTATTCACATGGGTCTGAGCCTGTCCTATTTGGGTACTGTGATGCTGACTGGGCTGGGAGTGCTGATGACAGAAAAAGCACATCAGGTGGATGCTTCTTCTTAGGAGATAACCTCATTTCTTGGTTCAGCAAGAAGCAGAACTGTGTTTCTCTGTCCACTGCAGAGGCTGAATACATAGCTGCTGGAAGCAGTTGTTCCCAACTGGTTTGGATGAAACAGATGCTCACTGAGTACAATGTCACTCAGAATGTCATGACATTGTTCTGTGATAATCTCAGTGCCATCAACATCTCCAAGAATCCCATCCAACACAGCAGGACCAAACATATTGACATTAGGCACCACTTCATCAGAGATCTGGTGGAAGACAAGGTGATCACTTTGGAACATGCAGCCACGGATCTTCAACTGGCTGACATATTTACAAAGGCTCTGGATGCTACTCAGTTTGAAAACTTAAGGAGCAAACTGGGAATATGTCTCTCTGAGACCTTATAGCAACCACTGATGGTTGGGATAAATTGTTTAATATCTCTGCCTATTAAATAATTTGTACTAGGCTATGATTGGTCAATAGATCATAGCTATGCTACTTGAAACAAGGGTGGATACAAGAGGGTAAGGAGACACCCTACTGTGAGAAGGCCAATGTACCTGCAGGAGTTCAAGGATGCTGTTCATGCAGGAGTGGTCCTGGATGTCAGAAACAAAATCATGGCATCTGATATGGTGGTACCTACTGTAAAGCAAAAGTGGGTGATTACTTGATCAAAGTTGTGAAGCAAGATCAAGTGGATGGTAACTTGGTTGAAACTGTGAAGTAAAACCAAGTCGGTAACTCTGTCGTTATTCTCTGGTTATGTTGTTGGCTTTGGCAACATTTTTGACAAAAAGGGGGAGTAACCCCTGACAAACAGAGTGGGTCTCTACAACAGACTCTCATGACGACAGATTCCTCCCCTGCAGCGATTGTGTGTTGAAGTTTTTATTTAACTTCCATATGTGTGAGTGTGCTGCCACTCTGAGTGTATTAGCTAGTATTAATTCCTACTAGGTGTGTGATTCCGCTGCCATGAACTCTGTTATGGGGATCAAAGTGTTTTAGCCAAAAATTTGCCAAAGGGGGAGTTTGTAGGTGCTTAATTGGCTGCATTATATGGTAAAACACTAGCTGGTTACTAATGTCTTGACCAATGTCATGACATGTATGTGTGACTAGATTGTAGTTGCTGCAGGACTAGCTAACACAGGATTTATTGAATGTCAAACTGGATGCTGTGACATTCATACCTGTCAACAGATACTAAGAAATAGAACAGCTGGTGTTCTGTTAGAACTTAG
Source organism: Lathyrus oleraceus (assembly GCF_024323335.1). Classification (NCBI taxonomy): domain Eukaryota; kingdom Viridiplantae; phylum Streptophyta; class Magnoliopsida; order Fabales; family Fabaceae; genus Lathyrus; species Lathyrus oleraceus. The sequence goes on along the minus strand of NC_066579.1, from coordinate 89,318,612 downwards.
TATTTATTTCCAGTCTGGTTATCAAGGAAAGACCAGACCTGGCATAAGGCCTACTGACTGAATGTCAAACTGGATGTTATGACATTCATTGACAGCAGCTACTGAACATTAGACAGAGTGGTGTTCTGCTATACTTCAGCATGTAACTTAGTTTGTTATTCAAGAGAATAACAGAACTAACTGAAGGCCAAATGTGTAAATGTTAAGTTGGACACTTTGATATTTATTAATGTAAGCTGTTACTGTAGTATGGTCTTTTTGATCATGTACAGGTCAGCAAAATTGTACAGTCTGTTTTTTGGAAAAACAGACTCAGCATATGGACCTTGATGTCAAGCTGAATGTTGTGACATTCATGCCTGACAGCATATGCTATATTGTAGGTTGTTCAGTTTTCTGTTTCAGCTTTTTCTCAGGCTATTCTTCAGGGATTCAACAACTGAGAGAAAATCCAGGAAATCAACAACCAAGCTACATTCAATGAACCTAACAAATAGCCTATTTGTTAGTAACCTAAATGTTGAATTTATGGGAACTCGCGTGACCTAAAATTCAGGAGAATACAGGTGCAAAAGCCCAGGGTACTGCAATATAAAAGGAAGGCGTTCCTTCATTCAGTTTCAGGGATTTTGAGGCGTGAAGATTTTGTGTGTCCACCATACTTCACTGCTGTATTTTTGTGAGTCTTGTATTAGACGTATCTTGTAAGCCAAGCCATTATCAAGTAGATGATAGCTGTGGCATAGGGTGTTCATTGAGTTGTAAGTGTTGTGTCGCTCAAAGCTTTTAAGCGTGAGTGCTGTGTATCTTGATTAAAGCTGTGAAGCACAATCAAGAGTTGTTTGAAGTGTGACTTCAACTTGTCTTTAATATTGTTTAAAGATAGTAATCACTGAAGTGATTGAGGGGGAGAGAGTAGGAACTCTGATCTTAGGTTAAGATTGAAATTGCATTGGGTAGGGATTAAGTGATAAGTTGTAAACGGGTGAGTTTAGCTTTGAATTGATACTACTAATAATGGATTTCCTCCCTAGCTTGGTATCCCCCAGATGTAGGTCATGTTGGACTGAACTGGGTAAACAATTACTTGTGTTATTTACTGCACTTACTGTTAAGTTCTGCATAATTCCTGTCTGTGCAGAATTGGATGTCATAACAATCCGTGTGACATCCAAAGTCTGATAACTAGAATTTCAATTTGGATTTTTGATGTGAAAGTTATGGGCACTTGAAGTTGGACTTTTTCACATTTCAATGCCTTTGGTCCAAAGTGACCTATAATGTTTTGTATTATCACATGTATTTCTTTTGGGATTGTGAAAATTTGATAAACATAACAAATTAAGTAGACATATTAAACTTTCCAATGAATTTGATCCCACCTCAAAATCATGAAAAATGAATGAGTTATGTTCTTGGGAAGTTGACCTAAAATTAGGGTTTCAGTCAAAATGACCTATAATGTTTTGAAATGGATGATGACATTACAAGCTTCAAATCAATTCGTGATGATCATGAAAGTTGTTAATATGATCCTTAAGAACATTTTTCATCTTGGGGACATCTCCATTTGACAAACACATCAAAAGTTAGGTCTCAATGTATTTCAAAATAGCTAGATGAATTGACTGATCAACTTCTCAAGTCTATGCCTCAAATTTTGATGAATTGATGATTGAGACCACTAAAATAAGCTCAAATATGCATGAAATGATGAATTGAAGAACTTCCCTTGATTTTTTTTACCATGGGTTGAGGTTGCTTCATGAGCAAGGCACAGTTGATGAACAAATGAATTAGGGTTTCCTTGGAAAACAATCCTCAAGCCCTTTGGTTTGCTTTGATCAAAATGATGATTTGAGATACTTGGGAGGCATATTTGATGGATGAGAGCTTTTTGAACCATTGTCATGCTCGCTTTCACCTTCACCTAGCCATATCAATGAGCATAGGGTCTCCTAGAAGCTTTGGATCTTGTGATTGCTCAAGCTACAAAACAAAAGATGTTAGTGACATATTTTTGTGCTTTTGGTTAGTAAACAAAAATGAAAAGCAATAATATACAATTCAAGCATGCTTGGTAATCTCAAACCAACTCACAAGTGTTCCCACCCAAAGGTTAGGAGCCAAGATGCTATGATCCTTGAGGCAAGATGCAAATGCAATGTTATGATGCCACGAGGGATCTTAGGGTCAAAATTGGGGTCTTACAGGAACAAGCTAGAAAGACACAATCAAACAACACTCAACCCAATGAGGATATAACTCAGGGGAGTAATTCCATCCAGATGCATAACTGGGGAGGAAACTGAAACAAAAATCATCCACGAGGACATAACTCAATGGGGAATGATGAAGGAAAGATAGACACTTTATGCCTATAGGGCTGACACTACATGGAGAGATCAGACACCAATATCTGCTTGGGGGAAGAACATTTCACCAATAGCAGGAGATAACAAGCAAAGATATATGGCAAATAATGCAACATGAATATCTGAATGCTGTAATTATGCATGTATATGCGTGGTTTATGTACGATTAGTGCTGATAAACAGACACATCTAACACAAACAGGTCCAAGAAACAATGGACAGACATTCGGTATAACATCTTAAAAGAGAAAGGCCAGGCCCACAGGAGGAATCAATTCTGGTGGGGAGCATCAAATACCAAGAAACACCAATCCACCAGAGACAAAGACTCCTGCTGAGGATTAGAGACTACTGTTGGGGATCAGCAAAAGGTCACAACTACCAACTTCCGGGGATCTTCCGACAATTCTTGGGAGTACGCAGAGATACCAATAAGATCTACCATAGAAAAACCCTCCTGGGGATCTTATCAGGGAAAGATATGGGCCTCCGTGGGGAACAACCACCAAACAGATACACATCAAGCAAGCATTCCCTTCTAATGGGAGAAGAAAAAAATTGCTCCGCTGGGGATCTTCTGTTGAATAGACATAAAATCCAACGTAGAGGAAACTCTACTGGGGAGCTCAACATGGATAAGATTCATCGTAGAAGAAACTCTACTAGGGAACTTATCAGGGAAAGATATGAAACTCTGTGGGGAACAACCACCAAATAGACTCATCTATCAAACATTCCTTCCTATCGGCTAGAGAGACATCTATGCTAAGGGGAGAGAAAGCCAATTGCTTCACTGGGGAATGATGCAACATCTTCACCGCCAGTTCAACTTATAGGAAACTTTTAAATAAGGAGGGGAAAACCGAATAACAGGCCCTGATCAGGCAACTTCACTGGGGATAGACTGTAGGCGATCCAATTGGGGATAGTCTGCTGCGAGCAACCTTACTGGGGTAAGTTGTAGCCAAACCAGCTAGGGAGAAACTGAAAGCCAATTTGCTGAGGATTTCCATTCATGATGGGAATTTCTGCCCACTCTGCGGGAGATTTCCATTTATGCTGAGGGAAAGACCAACTTCCTCGAAAATAGATAGCATATCAATTTTTACCAATCTATAAGGGATTTTATGTCAGTCCACACAAAGGATGACAACCATATAATTGATAAAACACAGATTCTAGACTCAGACTCTCTAGGGATCTGAGGATGGAGGTATATACATCTCCTAAAAGATCAAGGCCAAAACTCCAGGCTTTCTGGGGATTTGGTGGCGTATCACCTTTCTCTGTGCTCGCTGAGGAGACAACATGAAAGATGATGAAGAGGATACAAACATGCCAGAACATGAACAAATGTCTTACCCTTTTGGAAATCGTACTATCCTTGGGAGAGCACTGGAGACATTCCATTTATTCCTTTAAGTCATTGTGAATGTTCACTTTGTTTAAAAACAGTTTTGTAAAAAATTTATTTGTTTAAAACAATGATATTTATCAATTAAAACATGCAAACACTTGTTAAACAGAAACAAATAAGAGTGCAAAGAATTGGATAAAGGCTCAAATTTATTTGATAGAATGGTAGTCCGCAAATGGCGAGACTCCATGGATCTTTACAAATTTGAAATTGGTGATATATATTGGAAAATGGGCTATATTGAACATAATGACCATTTCTCCACCAACTCTGAATCAAATGTATTTGAAGCTTCAGTTGACGATGACTGAGCGAGAATTTTGACAGATGACAGCTTGTAGAGCGAAGTCTTGTCAGGATGCAGTTACTTGCCAAATCCCTAATTTTTTGCCTAGATTGCCCCAGGGTGAGGTACTCAATCTAGCGGGATATATTCATTCATTTTTTCCATGTCTCTAACTTTTGCCTGGGCCGCCCTTTAGGGTTTTCAATCCACCGAGACACTCATTTTTGCCTAAGTCGCCCTTTCGGGTTTTTAAATTAGTGAGCTATTATGTTTTTATTTTAGACGAAGTATTTCTTGACTGCATCTGAATTCACAGGACGAGTGAAATCCTCCCCATCCATAGTTGTAAGTATCAAAGCACCACCTGAAAAGGCTCTCTTAACAACATATGGACCTTTATAGTTTGGAGTCCATTTTCCCCTGGAATCGGGTGCGAAAGACAAAACTTTCTTGAGCACGAGGTCACCCTCTCGGAATACACGAGGCTTGACCTTCTTATCAAAGGCTTTCTTCATCCTTTGCTGATATAACTGAACATGGCACATGGCAGTCAATCTCTTCTCTTCAATTAAATTCAGTTGGTCATAATGAATCTGAACCCATTCAGCCTCAGTCAACTTGGCTTCCATCAAGACTCTCATTGATGGGATCTCAACCTCCACAGGGAGCACAACCTCCATGCCATATACAAGGGAGAAAGGGGTTGCCCCTGTTGAAGTGCGGACAGATGTACGATAGCCATGCAAAGCAAATGGCAGCATCTCATGCCAATCTTTGTACGTAACAACCATCTTCTGGATAATCTTCCTGATATTCTTGTTAGCAGCTTCAACAACCCCATTCATATTGGGTCTATAGGGAGAAGAATTATGATACACAATCTTGAACTTGCTACACAACTCTTTCATCATCTTGTTGTTCAAGTTAAATCCATTATCAGTAATGATCTTATCTGGCACACCATAGCGGCATATGAGTTGATTCTTGATAAACTTCACAACCACCTACCTGGTCACATTCACATATGATGCCGCTTCAACCCACTTGGTGAAGTAATCAATAGCTACGAGAATAAAACGGTGACCGTTCGACCCCTTTGGCTTTATCATGCCAATCATGTCAATTCCCCACATGGAGAAAGGCCATGGTGATGAAATAACATTCAGAAGTGTCGGGGGAATATGAATCTTATCCGTATAAATCTGACACTTGTGGCATTTCTTCACATATTTACAGCAGTCAGACTCCATTGTCAGCCAATAGTAGCCTGCTCTCAACATCTTCTTTACCATGGCATGTCCCTTGGAATGAGTACCAAATGAACCCTCATGGACTTCAGTCATTAACAGGTCTGTTTCGTGTCTATCCACGCATCTGAGCAGAACCATGTCAAAGTTCCTCTTATAAAGCACATCACCATTAAGGTAGAAACTGCCAGATAATCTCCTCAAAGTCTTTCTGTCTTTAACAGATGCCCCAGGCAGGTAAGTCTGACTTTGGAGAAAGCATTTGATATCAAAATACCATGGCTTATCATTTTTTACTTCTTCAACTGCAAATACGTGAGCTGGTCTATCCAAGCGCATCACAGTAATATTGGGGACTTCATTCCAATATTTCACCACAATCATCGAAGCAAGCGTAGCAAGAGCATCTGCCATCCGATTCTCATCTCGAGGAATATGATGGAAGTCAACCTCAGTAAAGAAAGTTGAAATCCTCCTCGCATAATCTCTATATGGGATGAGGCCAGGCTGATTCGTGTCCCATTCACCCTTAATCTGATTAATAACAAGGGTTGAATCACCATAAACATTAAGATGTTTGATCCTAAGATCAATACATTCTCCCAAACCCATAATACATGCCTCATACTCCGCCATATTATTCCTGCATTTGAAAGTTAGCCTTGCTGTAAAAGGAAAATGTGTGCCCTGAGGAGTAATAATCACTGCCCCAATACCATTTCCATACTGATTAATAGCGCCATCGAACACCATACCCCATCGGTAACCAGGCTCTGGCCCTTCATCGAGTTTAGGCTCATTGCAATCTTTCATTTTCAAATACAGAATCTCATCATCTGGGAAGTCATACTGAATAGACTGATAATCCTCAATTGGTTGATGGGCCAAGTGGTCAGCCAAGATACTACCTTTAAAATAGCTTTCTGAGCTCGATACTCAATATCATACTCAGACAACAACATCTGCCAACGAGCAATCCTCCCAGTTAAAGCAGGCTTCTCAAAGATATACTTGATTGGATCCATTTTGGATATCAACCAAGTTATATGATTAAACATATACTGGCATAAACGCTTAGCAGCCCAAGCCAAAGCATAACATGTCTTCTCAAGCATTGAGTATCGAGACTCACAGTCAGCGAACTTCTTACTCAAGTAGTATATAGCATATTCTTTCTTCCCTGATTTATCTTGCTGACCCAATACACAACCCATGGAGTCATCAAGCATGGTTAAATACATAATCAATGGTCTCCCTTCAATAGGCGGAGACAGAATCGGAGGCTCAAACATATACTCTTTGATACTGTCAAAGGCCTTCTGGCAATCCTCGGTCCAATCATGACGCTGATCTTTCTGGAGGAGCTTGAATATAGGTGCACATGTGGCAGTCATGTGGGATATAAATCTGGAAATATAATTCAAGCGACCAAGAAAACCTCGGACTTACTTCTCAGTTTTGGGCGTAGGCATCTCTTGTATTGCTTTGACCTTGGTAGGATCAACTTCAATACCTCTTTCGTTGACAATAAAGCCCAATAACTTACCGGAACGGACTCCAAATGTACACTTGTTCGGATTCAGGCGGATTTTATACTTCCTCAAACGCTGGAAAAGCTTCAACAAGTGTTCTACATGTTCGACTTCCATTTTCGACATTGCAATCCTATCATCAACATAAACCTCGATCTTCTTGTGCATCATATCATGAAACAAGGTAGTTATAGCACGTTAATATGTGGCTCCGACGTTCTTCAAACCGAAGGGCATCACTCGATAACAGAATGTTCCCCAAGGTCTGATGAATGTTGTCTTCTCCATATTCTCCGGTGCCATTTTAATCTAGTTATAACCGGAAAATTTGTCCATAAATGAGAAGACATTGAATTAAGCTATATTATCTACCAACATATCAATGTGTGGTACAGGAAAATCATCTTTCGGACTAGCTTTATTCAAGTCTCGATAGTCCACACACATTCGGACTTTTCCATCTTTCTTAGGCACGGGCACAATATTGGTCACCCATTGAGGATATGTAGAAGTCACCAGAAACCCTGCATTAATTTGCTTCTGAACTTCTTCTTTAATCTTCACTGCCATATCGGGATGAGTTCTTCTGAGCTTCTGCTTCAAAGGTACACACTCAGGCTTCAATGGCAAGAAATGTTGCATGATATCAGTATCTAGACCAGGTATGTCTTCATATGACCAGGCAAAGACATCGACATATTCTCGTAGCAATTCAATCAACCCCTTCTTCACAGACTCTTCAAGGAGTGCCCCAATCTTCACTTCACGAACACAATCTTCAGACCCCAAGTTGACTGTTTCCAGATTCTCAAGATGCGGCTGAATGATCTTCTCTTCATGCTCAAAGAGACGGGTAATCTCATCAGGAATCTCTTCAACATCATCTTCTTCGGCCTCAAATACAGGGAACTCAAAGTTGGGAGATGATGTTGGATCATTATGTTCAATTGGTTTGATCAACCTGCATAATGATTTTGAGTATAAAAAGAGATTTAAGAATTCAAGCAAAGCAAATCATTATGCAGATGAAAAGATTGATTTTATTCTTTTTTTAGGGTTTTATAGTGATCACCAATTTCATGCAAAAAAGCAAAAAGGAAAAATAATTTGGAAATACAAACATTTAACATGTGATTTTTGAATGAATATCATTGTTATTAATGTGCCAACAATGTCATCAATTCTCCTTTTGGCATGATAGAAGGGTTTTTAAACAAAAGTGAACACATTACGTGGACTTGTGGATAACTGTTGGAACATCAACAACGACCCAATTATTGCAGATTCCTCCAGGGATGACAAAGTTGCCAGAATCTTCCTCTGCATCATCTTCCACTATGGCCGCAGCCTCTTGATCTTCAACAGTGTGGATGAAACCTCCACTCTGGAACAACCCACGCTCGTTGGAGATGCCTGAAGAATACCCCATGCCGGCCCGAGATTTATTATCTTCTAGCTTAATCATTTGTCCTAAACCAGTAGTTGCACCATCCTCGATGGCCAACTTCTCATCATTGTAGGAAGCAAATGAAGAAGGTCCTTCCTTTGAAGGCTCAGCAATAGACAAGGCTTGGAACAGAGTCCCAACCTCATCCTCAACGTCTATGTAGGAAAAGGAAGATAAATGGCTAACCAAGAGAGCCTTCTCTCCCCCTATCACCACCAACTTCTTATTCTTGACGAATTTTAACTTCTGGTGTAGGGTGGATATCACGGCACCTGCCTCGTGAATCCATGGTCTGCCAAGCAAACAACTATATGATGGGTGTATATCCATGACTTGGAAAGTGATCTGGAAATCACTAGGTCCAATCTTGATTGGGAGTTCGACTTCGCCAATCACAGTTTTCCTCGATCCATCAAAAGCTTTGACTACCACTCCACTCTGCCTCATGGGAGGCCCCTGGTAAGATAGTTTCTCCAGAGTGGATTTTGGCAACACATTGAGCGATGACCTTGTGTCTACCAACACATTAGACAAGGCATCATCCTTGCAGTTCATAGAAATGTGTAGAGCCAAATTGTGGTCTTTTCCCTCCTCGGGAAGATCAGCATCACAAAAGCTCAAATTGTTACAAGCAGTTATGTTTGCAACAATGCTATCAAACTGTTCAATTGTGACATCGTGATCCACGTATGCCACGTCCAACACCCTCTGCAAAGCTTCACGGTGTGGCTCAGAATTCATCAGTAAATATAGGACATATATCTTTGACGGAGTTTGAAGCAACTGATCAACAACATTATATTCGCTCCTTTTGATGAGCCTCAGCATCTCATCACAATCCTCTTTCAGAATGCCATGCTGGTCAACAGGGACAGGAACTTTAGAAGATTTATCAACAACAACAGGGTCAACTCCCTTTACAACAAGTACCGGATTCGAAGAAAAAGAAGTCCCCACAAGACCGGCAGAATTATCAACAGTAGTTCTCTTCAATACGTCTTCATGGGGTTTCGGCGGTGCCGAGAAAACACGACCACTGCGGGTCACACCACTAACGTCTAAGATACTCACAACAGAGGTGGAGGGCAACGACACCTCCTTCCCATCTTCGAGCATTACAGCATTGTACCTATATGGAACAGCTTTATCTGATGAGTACGGGACAGGACCCGCTGGCTTGATTACTAGAGATGGAGAAACCTTCTTCTTGCTGCCATCATATTTGACGACAACAGGCTTGGGTATTCTGAATACAGGAGAAATTACATCAACTTCATCCTCATTACGATTCTGAAGTACCTCAATCATTCCCTACTCCAGCATCTCTTGGATGTCTTTCTTGACTTGGCGGTATCCTCTCTCATTGACAGTGCACACCTGGCACCTGTCATGGTCATGCTCATAATGAATGTATCCACATAATAATATGTGCATCTCGACCAACGATTTCCTGATATGACTGACATATAGGACTTTATACTTTCCAGGACAACCCTGGACCATATTCACAGCAGCTTTCCCATGCTCGAGCAATGGGTTCTTCTTGACATTCGGACCTACGTCCTCGAAAAACAAAATCCCACTTCTAACAAGGTCTTACACCTTGGTTTTCAGGGGATAAGAGTTCTCCATATCATGTCCGGGAGCACCAGAATGATATACACAGTGTAGCTCAGGCTTGTACCACCACTGAGGGTTGGTCGATACAGCAGGTGGGTCATGTGGAGTAATTAACTTTCTATCTACCAGAGACGGATAAAGTTCAGCATAGGTCGTTGGAATTGGATCAAAAGTGACCCTCTTCCTATCGTAGCTGGTGCTGGTATTGGTGTTGTTTCGAGGCTGGTAGGCCTGCTGTTGTGGACGATATTGTTGTTGATATTGTTGATGTTGTTGTTTTTTTATGTTGATAATGTTGAGCTTCCCTGAAGGCAGGTGCTATATGAGCCACCTGGTGCTGGTTACTGGCAGGGCGAACAGTCTTCCTCTTCACAGATGGTCTTCTCTTGACATGGGAAGACACAACATGTGCCTTTCCCTCCTTCTTCTTTGTAAAGCCCCCATATCGCTTTATAGAAGAGCCTTCATCTCTAGATAGACGTCCTTCCCGGACTCCTTCCTCTAGCCTCATCCCCATGTTCACCATTTCGGTGAAGTCCAAGGGAGCACTAGCTATCATCCTCTCATAATAAAATGAGCTCAAGGTCTTCAAAAAGATCTTGGTCATTTCCTTCTCCTCGAGGGGTGACACGGTCTGAGCGGCCAACTCACGCCACCTCTGGGCGTACTCCTTAAAAGTTTCCTTCTCTTTCTGGGACATTGCCCTCAGCTGGTCCCTATCGGAAGCCATATCAACATTGTATTTATATTGCTTGGCGAAAGCTTCGCCAATATCATTGAAGGAGCGGATGTTTGCACTATTCAGACCCATGTACCATCTGAGTGCGGCACCGGACAGGCTGTCTTGGAAGTAGTGGATAAGGAGTTGATCATTCTCTATTTGCGTTGACATCTTGCGAGCGTACATCACAAGATGGATGAGAGGGCAAGTGTTTCCCTTGTATTTTTGAAAGTTAAGCACTTTGAACTTGATAGGGATCTTGACGTTGGGCACAAGGCACAACTCAGCAGCAGATTTACCAAAGAGGTCTTTGCATCTCAGAGTCTTCAGTTCCTTGCGCAGCTCAAGGAATTGGTCATTCATAGCGTCCATCTTCTCATAAACATTTGGGCCCTCAGATGGCTCAGAATGGTAGATGGTGTCTTCGACTATAGGTAAAGTGTGCACAACAGGAGGTGGCACAGCAAGGACCGGGATAGATGCCGGCAGAGAAGTGAAGGTTGGAGCAATACCCTCTGGCACGAAGTTGGCGGGCATTCCCCAGGGGAACCCGGCTGGCATAGTTGGCGCAAAGTGGGTTGTTGCTGTAGCGGGGTATTCGTTACCTTTAGATTTATTGACTAAATCAAAAGTAAATCATACAATTCGAGTCGCCACCGCACTTCTATTTATCCAAAGGAAAGGTTAGAAAGCGAACAAAAACCAAGAAGTTTTATCAAGTCAAAAACTAATAAAAATGTCAGAGATCTGGGTAAGGGGGTTGGTTATGCAATGGGAAGGTTTTAAGCACCCAAAACATCCTTAGTAATCTAAGGGAGCCCTTTTTGCAAAGTTGTATGGTGGGTTGGTATTTGTGAAAATATTTGTGCAAACATGTGTGTTGAATTCTTAGCATATGGAGCTCTATTTATAGCTGGATCATGTGATATTTGCACCTTCCAAATGATTTTCCAAAATTGGCAATGAGTGATGCGTGTGTGCATGGGAGTGTACATGCCCATGAGATCATTCCATTTGATACATAATTGAGTGTGAACAAGTCTGAATTCAAATTGGAGTGCTAGGCAATTGTACATGAAAACTTGAAGTTTGATCTTTGCCAATTGTTAATGCAATGTTCCAGCCACACGCAACCCTAGCAAACCTTGTCGAAAATAGGTGAAATTGAACTTTTTAGAAAGTTCAGATCAAGAGGAACAACTTTCATGTTCAACACTTTTTCATTTGGAGCTTGGAACATGAAGAAGTTTGAGGTAGAAGTTTGGAAATTTTAACATATCAAAAAAATTTCTAAGTGTCAAGCCATATATCTCAATATTCCATCTTGCTTAACTTTTTATGTCAGCTTCAAATGAGAAGAGTGTCTTCATCAAATTTGTATCTCCTTCAAAGAAATTAGAAATGGTCACCAATTTCATGTCATTTGGATTTGAAATGATAGAGTTATGAATTTTTGAAGTTTGGAAAAATCACTTGTGCAATGGTATAGGTCAAAAATGACCTATAATGTAACCTCATATCACATGCTCATAAAAGTTGAATTAGCTGTCACTCCAAACATAAAAAGTTAAATTAGACACCTTGAATTTTATTATGCAACTTGTAAATCTTTCATCTCATAAAAATTGAGAAAGTTATGGCCTTGGGAAGTTGACTTTCAAACTAGGGTTTAGACAAAATGACCTATAATATTTCAACATAGGAAATGATTTTCCAAGCAAAACTAGATCTAGGTCTCAACATTAACGTTGTTTGGAATGTGATTTAGAGTAACTTTTAATTTTGAATTATTTTCATATAGTGAAAATTATAGGAGATAGGGTCTAGGGAGACCCAGTTTTGATCAGATGAATTCATCTGGCCAACTACCATCAACCAACTTGCTAACCTTCAATTTCATATCATTTGGATTTGAAATGATAGAGTTATGAATTTTTGAAGTTTGGAAAAATCACTTGTGCAATGGTATATGTAAAAAATGACCTATAATGTAACCTTATATCACTTGCTCATAAAAGTTGAATTAGCTCTCACTCCAAACATAAAATTTAAATTAGACACCTTGAATTTGATTATGAAACTTGTAAATCTTTCATATCATAAAAATTGAGAAAATTATGGCCTTGGGAAGTTGACTTTCAAACTAGGGTTTAGACAAATGACCTATAATATTTCAACATAGGAAATGATTTTCCAAGCAAAACTAGATCTAGGTCTCAACATGAAAGTTGTTTGGAATGTCATTTAGAGTAACGTTTCTTTTGGAATTATTTTCATATGGTGAAAATTATAGGAGATAGGGTCTAGGGAGACCCAGTTTTGATCAGATGAATTCATCTGGCCAACCACCATCAACCAACTTGCTAACCTTCAATTCTTTTGACTTTATTGGTTCATGGTAGATCATATATGCATAAGATTATGAAATTTGATGTGTCCCTTGAGAAATTTGATCAAATGGCAAGATAGCTTGTTGGAGAAGTTACTCAAGGTACCCAGTCAAACTAGGGTTTCCAAGGCAAATCACCCTCAAACTTTTGAAGAAAACTTGATAAATATATCATGGAGGAATCAATGGAACTCATATATGATGCTCATAACCATTCTTGGATCAATTCATGGTTGTTCTCTTTGTCATGAGGGTCCTAAACCATAGATATGAACTTGATAGATTAATGGAGATCATGCCCTACCTACAAAAGAGTTAGGCAAATACAAAGACATATTTTTGGTATTTTGGTTAGTAAAAATGATAATATACAAGTATGATACAATCACAAAGTGCTTGGTGATCTCTCCCAAAACATACCCAATGAAGGAGGGGTAAGGAGAATGCCAAGGTATGATCCCAATGTTAATGCTTATGATGAAATTACATGAGGGATCTTAGAGTCAAAATTAAGGTCTTACAACTGCCCCTATTGCATGAGGGATCTTCATGTCGACTTAGTAGAATGAGCTTAAATAACAATATATAGACACAAATACTGGTCCCTAAGACACCTCATGATGCATATGATATGAATGCAAAAGTTAATACCCTGTGGGGAAATATTGCCACAAAGGAAAAGGAATCAGAGAGACCGAAAAATCCGCAGGAGCACAATATATTCCATAAGGAAAATGCGCTGGGGAGACAGAGACTCTGGGGGAAAGACGAGTTATGCGTAGGCCAGGCTACGACTTAAAACTGCTGGGGGAATCGAGGAATTCCATACGCAAATGGAAAAGACTCAACCGGGGAAACAACAACATCTATAGGGAATTCATGATAACACTGAAGTACTTGAATCGTGCAGGAAAAGTGATTTCACTAAGGAAACAAGCACTCAACTCGACTGGGGAAGATCTAAACTTCAACACAGAAGAAGCAGAAATCTATTATCTACTACTTGTTATTGGGTAAGGAGATAATAAAGATCTGACATAGAGGACATCCTTCATCGGCTAGGATGAACATATCAAGGATAACTCGCTGAGAAAATGCCAGTAGGGAATTTTCATTACCGGTTACTGCGTAAGAATAACCTTGCTGGGGAAAAACGCAGAAAAATAGGATTTACAACTACCAGTTACTGGGCAGAAGACTAAGGGTGAGAGTATCCGTCATCGGTTAGGATGAACATATCAAGGATAAACTCATCAGGGAAGAAAATCCGTCATCGGTTAAGATGAACGTATCAAGGATAGACTTGCCTGGGAAATGTCAAGGAGGATAACCTTCATCGGTTAAGATGAACACATCAAGGATAAATCCACTAAACTAAAAGTAGGAATTACATCTATCGAATACTGGATGGAAAACCAACAAAGATAAAATCCGTCATCGGTTAGGATGAACATATCAAGGATAGACTCTACGAGGAGAGAAATAGGGATTACATCTATCAGTTACTGGATATACTACCATCAAAGAGAATATCCGTCACCGGTTAAAGTGAACATATCAAGGATATACTCCACAAAGTGGAAAAAGCAGGATTTATAACTACCGGCTAATGGGAAGAAGACCATAAAGAGAAGGAAACCCGTCATCCGTTAGGATGAACATATCAAGGATTAACTCTCTGGGGAACAAAATAGCGATTACAACTACCTTTTTACTGGGTAGAATACCAAAAGTGAGAATATCCATCATTGGTTAGGATGAACATATCAAGGATAAAACTCAAGCAGGGGAGAGAAAGATATGCATCACCAGTTAGGGTGAACATATCAAGGATATACTTCCTGGGGAATAGATCCACTAGGGACTCTACTGAGATGAAAGACAGGGATACTTTTGTCGGGTATTGGGCAAGAAGTAACAACTGCAAACTAAGAAGAATATTACCAGTTACTGGGCAATAGGCTCTTAGGAGACTCAAAGCATCTATCTAGGTAAGAGCTAGAAAGAAACAGTCAATTAAGACTCAACCCCATGAGGATATAGCTCAAGGGGAGTGATTCTATCCAGATAAACAACTGGAAAGGAAACTGAAGTAATAATCATCCACGAGGAACAACTCAGTGGGGAAGAGGAGAAAGGTTAAAGTCTTTCTTCCTAAGGGGCCGACACTCTACCATTGAGGGAGGACAGACACCAAAATTTGTATGGGGATAAAGTACCGCCATTCAGAGAATGAGAATCTCAAATCTATAGATCAAACAAATATGATGGTGCCAATATGCAATTATGAAATTATATGAATGTATATGTATATGATGATTATGCTGACAAAACGATCACAAAGGATACAAAGGTGTCACAAAGAATTTGAATCATCGGTACAATCCCCGGTCAATCCACAAAAAGAGGGAGGCCACTGCTGGAAAATAGAGAAATCATAAATCAAAGGCTCAAATCTAGCCGAGGGAGGAGATCTGCTGAGGAGAGGCGAAGTTATCGAGCTTGCAAGGAATTTTAGGTCAACACCATATCAAATGGGAGACAACCATGCAGAAGATAAACACAAATAGCTGCTCTGAAACTAGGAGGAAACTCTAACTGGGAGCGAGTTGGATGGCAACTAGTGGGGAAACCAATGCGATCTACTGGGGAGAGGATCTTACTCTGCTGAAGATCCACCTTGTTGGGGAATACAGAAACACTGTCGGGGAAATAACACACTGCAAGGTACTGAATCAACCAACTTAGCTGGGAAAAAGGATCGGTACTCCTCTAGGGAACTAACACTCTGCAAGGGATACCCGATGGGTTAACTGCTTGGGGAACCTTTGATGCTTCACACTTAAGAACTTGCCGCTCTTGAAGTGCTGTTGATACTTCCTTTTTAATTGCTTTGAAAAATTCTTGCTTTTATATGTTTTTGAGAAAAAAGAGATTTTGATTAAAAAATTTAAATTTTCAAAATGATCATAATAAAATTTAAACTATTGGCTGAAGTAAACAAGAGTAGAAACAATCGGATAAAAGCTCAACTTTATTTAATGGGATGGTAGTCTGTAAATGACAAGACTCCATGGATTTTTACAAAGTTGAAAATGGTAATTTACATGGAAAAGAGCTACATTGAATACAAATGACCACTAATCCTTCTACCAATTCTTGATATTCACTGTGCTCTTGACCGCTGCTGGGATGATGAATTGACGTCAACCCTTGTGCTCAAAGTTTGAAGATTAGCAGAATGCAGTTACTTGCCATAATCCTTAATTTTTGCATAAGTTTCCCCAAGGTGGGGTACTCAACTTATCGGGAAATTTTCTGTTTTTATGTCTCTAATTTTTGCCTGGACAGCCCTTTCGGCTTTTCAATCCACCGAGACACTCATTTTTGCCTAAGCCGCCCTTTCGGGTTTTCAACCTAGCGAGTTGTTCTTTTCTTTTTTAGGCGAAGTATTTCTTGACTGCATCTGCGTTCACAGGACTAGTGAACTCTTCACCGTCCATAGTTATAAGAATCAAAGCACCGCTTGAAAAGGCTCTCCTAAAAACATATGAGCCTTCATAATTGGGAGTCCATATTCCCCTAGAATCTGGTTTGAACGAAAAAATCTTCTTGAGCACAAGGTCACCTTCTCTTAACACACGAGGTTTGACCTTCTTATCAAAATCTTTCTTCATCCTCTGCTGATATAACTGACCATGACATAAGGCAGTGAATCTCTTCTCTTCAATCAAATTCAGTTGATCAAACCTGGTCTGACACCATTCAACCTCAATTAACTTGGCTTCCATGAGCACACACAATGAAGGAATCTCAACCACTACAGGGAGTACTTCTTCCATACCATACATAAGAGAGAAAGGGGTTTCCCTGTTGAAGTGCGGACGGATGTACGATACCCATGCAAAGCAAACGGGAGTATCTCATGCCAATCCTTGTATGTGACAACCATCTTCTGAATAATCTTCTTAATGTTCTTGTTCGCAACTTCAATAACCCCATTCATCTTAGGTCTGTAGGGAGAAGAATTATGGTGTGCAATCTTGAAGTCTTTGCAAAGAGGTTCCACCATATTATTATTCAAGTCCGGTCCATTATCAGTAATGATCTTACATGGCACACCATAACGTCATATGATTTGATTCTTGATAAACCTCACAACAACCTGCTTGGTTACATTTGCATACGATGTCGCTTCAACCCATTTGGTGAATTAGTCAATTGCCACCAAAATGAAACGATGTCCATTTGAAGCTTTGGGTTCAATCATCCCAATCATATCAATTCCCCACATGGAGAAGGGCCATGGGGAAGAAATAACATTCAATAGTGTCGGAGGAATATGAATCTTATCAACATAAATTTGACACTTGTGGCACTTCTTCACAAATTTGCAACAGTCTGATTCCATTGTCAGCAAATAGTAACCTGATCGCAACATCTTCTTTGCCATTGCATGTCCATTGGAATGAGTACCAAAGGAACTTTCATGCACTTCAATCATCAACAAGTCTGCTTCATGTCTATCCAAGCATCTGAGCAAAACCATGTCGAAGTTTCTCTTGTACAGTATATCACCATTCAAGTAGAGATTACTGGATAATCTTCTCAATGTCTTATTATCTTTCAAAGATGCCCCAGGCGGGTAAATCTGACTTTGGAGGAAACATTTGATGTCGTAATACCACGACTTCTCGTCTTTGATCTCTTTAACATTAAACACACGAGCTGGCCTATCAAGACGCATCACAGACAAATTGGGAACTTCATTCCAATACTTTACCACAATCATTGATGCCAACGTTTCGAGGGATATGATGAAACTCAACCTTTGTGAAGAACATTGAAATCCTCCTCACATAATATCTATATGGTATTAAACCGGGTTGATTTTTCTCCCATTCACCTTTGATCTGATTCACAACCAAAGCGGAATCTCTGAAGACATCTAAATACTTGATTCTGAGATTCATGGCCTCTTCAAGCCCCATAATGCAAGCTTCATATTCTGCCATGTTGTTTGTACACTTGAAAGTCAATCTAGCTGTAAAAGGTAGATGCATGCCTTGAGTAGTAATGATCATTGCCCCAATGCCATTTCCATATTGATTAACAGTTCCATCAAATACCATACCCCAACGGGAACCAGGTTCTGGCCCTTCTTCAAGCAATGGTTCATCACAATCTTTCATTTTCAAGTACAAAATCTCTTCATCAGGAAAGTCATACTGCACTGACTGATAATCTTCAATTGGTTGGTGAGCCAAATGGTCAGCCAAGATACTACCTTTGATTGCTTTTTGAGATCGGTATTCGATATCATACTCTAACAACAACATCTGCCAACGGGCAATCCTCCTAGTTAAAGCAGGCTTCTCAAATATATACTGGATTAGATCCATTTTGGATATCAACCAAGTGGTATTATTCAACATATATTGACGCAAATGCTTAGCAGCCCAAGCCAATGTGCAACAAGTCTTCTCAAGCATAGAACACCGAGTCTCACAATCAGTGAACTTCTTACTGAGGTAGTAAATTGCAAATTCTTTCTTTCTAGTCCAAGAACGCAACCCATACTCTCATTAAGCATAATCAAATACATGATCAACGGTCTTCCTTCAACAGGCGGAGACAAAATCAGAGGTTCAAGCAAATATTCTTTGATACTGTCAAAAGCTTTCTGGCAGCCTTCGGTCCAATCACAAGACTGATCTTTCTGAAGAAGCTTGAATATAGGCGCACATGTGGCAGTCATGTGGGAAATGAATCTGGAAATGGAATTCAAGCGGCCGAGAAAACCTATGACTTGCTTCTCAGTTTTTGGTGCAGGCATCTCTTGTATTGCTTTGACCTAGGCAGGATCAACTTCAATACCCTTCTCGCTGACAATAAAGCCCAACAACTTACCAGAACGACCACCAAAAGTACACTTATTGGGATTCAAGCAAAGTTTATATTTCCTCAAACGTTGGAATAGCTTCAACAAATGCTCAACATGTTCCTCTTCATTAATTGATTTATCAATCATATCATCGACATATACTTCAATCTCTTTATGCATCATATCATGAAAAAGAGTAGTAATTGCTCTTTGGTAAGTTGCACCAGCATTCTTTAGACCGAAAGGCATCACTCTATAACAGAATGTTCCCCAAGGTGTAATGAATATGGTCTTCTCCATATCTTTGGGTGCCATCTTGATCTGATTATATCTGGAAAATCCATCCATAGAAAAAAAGACTTTGAATTTAGCAGTATTGTCTACCAACATATCAATGTGTGGCAGAGGGAAATCATCTTTCAGACTGGCTTTATTCAAATCTCTATAGTCGACACACATGCAGACTTTTCCATCTTTCTTTGGCACATGCACAATATTGGCCACCCATTACGGATATTCAACGGTTACAAGGAAACTGACATTAATCTGCTTCTGCACTTCCTCTTTGATCTTCACAACCATATCAGGATGCATTCTTCTCAACTTCTGCTTGACTGGCGGGCATTCTGGCTTCAACGACAATCTATGCTCCACAATCTCAGAATCTAAACCAGGCATGTCCTGATAGGACCAAGCAAACAAATCTGAATACTCTCGAAGAAGATCAATCAACCCCTTCTTGACATCTGGACACAGTCCAGACCCAATCTTGACTTCCTTCACATCATCCTCAGAACCCAAATTGACTAGCTCAACCTGCTCTTCGAACGGCTGAATGGTCTTTTCATTTTGTTCAAGAAGACGAGACAATCCATCACTCACTTCTACATCACTTTCCTCCTTGGCCTCAAACACAGGGAATTCAAATTTGGAGAAATAGAAGGATCATTGTATTCAATGGGGTTAGGAACTAACCTATATAATGATTTGATATTTTGATTTTAGAGAAGTGAATTTGTGACCAAATATTATGCAGATGGACAATTATATTGTTTATTTATGTTTTTTATGATTACCATTTTTAGAATAAAGCAAAAAGTAAACGCAAGACATAATAGATGTGGATGAATAGAATTAATTTTATTAATGATCAATTTGAAAATGCCCAAACAATGTTCACTTCTCCCTTAGGCATAGGAGAAGGATTTTTAAAACATATATTCTTCACCGTAAGAGAAAGATGACAACTGGCTAACCAACAACGCTTTCTCTCCACCGACAATCACAAGCTTCCCATTCTTCACAAATTTGAGTTTCTGGTGCAAAGTGGAGGTAACAGCTCCTGCCTCATGGATCCATGGTCTTCCCAACAAGCAACTGTAGGCCATGTGGATATCCATTACTTGAAAAGTAATTTGAAAATCACTCAGACCTATCTTAACTGCAAGGTTCACTTCACCAATAATTGTCTTGCGCGAACCATCAAAAGCTTTGACAATTACACCGGTATACCTCATAGGCACTCCTTGGTAAGATAGCTTTGACGGAGTTGACTTCGGAAGCACATTTAGTGACGACCCAGTGTCAACAAGCACATTTGACAAAGCATCCTCTTTGCAATTCATAGAAATGTGCAAAGCCAAATTATGATTTCTTCCCTCCTCAGGGAGTTCTTCATCACAAAAGTTGAGATTGTTGCAAGAAGTGATGTTAGCTACAATATGATCAAACTGATCAACCATAACATCCTGTTCCACAAATGCTTGCTCCAGAACTCTCTGCAGTGCTTCTCTGTGCGCTTCAGAATTCATGAGTAGAGACAACATTGAGATCTTTTAGGGGGTTTTGAGCAACTGCTCCACCATATTGAACTCACTCCTTTTAATTAACCGGAGTACGTCATCATAATCATTGGCCTTCGCATCGTTGTATTCACCAAACTTACCCTTTGAAGTGCCAACTGGATCTACAACAGGCAATTCCATCTTCTTACTCACAACAAATTCCTTCTTATCCTTTGGGAACACCGGCCCAAACACACGACCACTTCGGGTCACCTTGGTAACATCAACAATGCTCACCACTGAACTAGTCGTAGGTAACGGAACCTCTTGACCACCTTCTACCATTGTAGCATTATACTGATACGGTACAACTTTATCAGATGAATACGGGGTTGGGCCCGCTAACCGTATTACCAACAATGGTACTGATCTATTGCTGACACTGTTACGGTTGCTGCTGTCGTACTGAATTACCAACCTCTCTGGCTGCTTGAAAACGGGCACTATGACATTTACATCGTCATCGACATGACGAGATTGAATAATCTGAATCATGCCTTCATCAATCAGTCGCTGGATGTCCCTTTTCACAACTTCACAACCCCTCGGGTTAACACTACAAATAGCACAACCATCATGGTCATGCTCACAATCACTTACCAAATAAACATCCTTATGCATTTGCACCAAGGATCTTGGGATAAACCGCACATCAAAAACTTTAAATTTGCTAGGACAACCATCCACCATATTCACAAAAGAGTTCCCATGAGCGGGCAAAGGATTTGCTTTCACATTCGGCGCACGATCCTCAAAGGACACCATTCCACTCTTTATCAGCTTCTGAACCTCATACTTGAGCGGATAACAGTTCTCAATGTCATGTCCGGGTGCCCCTTGATGAAAAGCACAACAGAGCTCAGGTTTGTACCACCAAGGAAGTGGTTCTGGAATCTGTGGCAGGTTCCTCGGTTGGATTAAGTTCTTGAGAACTAAGGATGGATACAATTATGCGTAAGCCATAGGAATCGGGTCGAAAGAGACCTTTTTCCTCTCGAAGTTGTGTTGATGATGATTGTTGTTGGTATTGTTGTTGTTGTAGGTGTTCATTCGTTGTGTGGTTGTTGAACTGGTATTGATTGTTGATTAGAAAATACCGGGATAATGGAAGATACTTGATGATGATGTTGATGGGATGATTGATTCCTTCTGACCTGAGGCCTCATTTGCCTCTCACTGCTTATTGCATTTGTTTCACTATCCTTTTTCTTGCTGAAACTGCTGCCATATCTCTTGCTCGTCGATCCATCATCCTTCGACAAACGTCCCTCTCGGACTCCTTCCTCAAGCCTCATCCCCATGTTTACCATTTCGGTAAAGTCACAGGGGGAACTAGAAATCATTCGTTCATAATAAAATGAACGCATGGTCTTCAAAAAGATCTTTGTCATCTCTTTTTCCTCCAAAGGAGGAGTGATCTGGGCAGCCAAATCCCTCAATCTCTGCGCATATTCTTTAAATGTCTCTTTATCCTTCTAAGATATAGACCTCAGCTGGTCTCTATCAGGCGCCATGTCCACATTGTACTTATATTGTTTGATGAAGGTCTCTCCCAGGTCATTGAAAGTATGAATGCTGGCACTATCCAACCCCATATACCAATAGAGTGCACCACCGGTCAGACTATCCTGGAAATAATAAATCAATAGAATATCATTATCGGTCTAAGTAGACATCTTACGAGCATATAGCACTAGATGACTGAGTGGAAAAGTGTTCTCTTTATACTTTTCAAAGTCAGGTACTTTGAACTTCACTGGGATCTTGACGTTGGGCACTAAACACAACTCAGCAACACTCTTTCCAAAAAAATCCTTACCTCTCAGCGTCTTCAATTCCTTGCACAACTCAAGAAACTGAGCCTTCATTTCATCCATTTTCTCGTAGACATCCGAAACCTCAGATGGCTCGGAGAGATAAATGGTGTCCTCTACATGAGGTAAGGTGTGCACAACGGGAGGTGGCACAGACATGACCGGGCTAGATGCCGACATGGAAGCAAATGTAGGCGCAAAGCCTTAAGGCACATAGTTGGACGGCATTCCCCATGGGAATCCGGCAGGCATAGTAGCCGGAAAGTGGGCGGCAGCAGCAGGCATGATAGAGGTAGCCACCTCTGAAATAACCGTCCTCGTAGGAGGAGTTTTAGGTGTTGGAGAAGTTTGACTCTGATCAGCAAGAACTGACTCCATCATGGCAGTCAGGCGGGAAATCTCGTCCTTCAGCTCTCTGTTCTCTTGCTCTAGATGCTCCATAATTCTGAGATGATTAGCGCGGGTGTTGTACCGATGAGCCAGCTTGGCTAAAGCACGGAAGAAACACCAATGAGACATCTGGCGAAAAGGAAACCTGCTTATGCAAATGATGCATGAAATGCAATGCTTGTTTATTTATTTTTATTTTCAAGGAACTTACTATATCATTTGCAAACACACACACACACACACACACACACACACATATATATATATATATATATATATATATATATATATATATATATATATATATATATATATATATATATATATCAATAATTGCAACAACTTTTATATGACCAAAAATCTCTTTTCATTTATATAATTGGAAGGATCACAGTGAGTATAATTTCAGAAACCAAATGAAAAATACAAGAGAAAAGGAGACTAGTCATCCTAAGGATCCCTAACAACATCAAAAGATCTGGTTGAAGGCGCGTACTTCCTTCGAATACGTCGGATCTCGGTCTCAAAAGAAGCCTTCATCTGAGTCTTCTCGAGGACAAGCTGATCATTAATATTCTTCCAAGCAATGGAAGGCTGAGGCATGCTAGAAGATGAAACCTCTTATTTTGTTTACTAACCAAAAGCACAAAAATATGTCACTAACTTGTTTTGTTTTGTAGCTTGAGCAATCATAAGACCTGAGGCTCCTAGGAGACCCTGTGCTCATTGATATGGCCAGATGAAGTGGAAAGCAAGCATGACAATGGTTCACAAAGCTCTCATTCATCATATATGCCTCCCAAGTATAACATTATGTCAATTTGATCAAAGCAAACCAAAGGGCTTGAGGATTGTTTCCCAAGGAAACCCTAATTCATATGTGCATCAACTATGCCTTGCTCATGAAGCAACCTTAACCCATGATCAAATACAATCAAGGGAAGTTCTTTAACTCATCATTGCATGCATATGTGAGCTTATTTGAGTGTCCTCAATCATCAATTCATCAAGATTTGAGGTATGGACTTGAGAAGTTGATCAGTTAATTCATCTGACTATTTTGAAATCCACTGAGACCTAACTTTTTATGTGTTTGTCAAATGAGGATGACCCCAAGAGAAACCATGTTCTTAAGAACCATATGAACAACTTTAATGTTCATCAAAAATTTATTTGACGCTAAAACCCTAATTTTAGGTCAACTTCCCAAGAGCCTAACTCACTCATTTTTCATGATTTTGAGGTGGGATCAAATGTATTGGAAAGTTTACGATGTATACTTCATTTGTTATGTTGAACAAATTTTCATAATCCTAAAATAAGTACATATGATAAAGCAAAACATTATAGGTCACTTTGGACCAAAGGCATTGTAATGTGAAAAAGTCCAACTTCAAGTGCCCATAACGTTCTCATAAAAACTCCAAATGATGCAAAATTTGAGTCCAAATTGATTTCCTTGAAAATATCTACAACTTTTATATTGAAGGGTTTTCCATTTGAAGCTTTCATCATTGAAACAGAAGAGCTTGAAGTTGGTCATTTTTGGAAATTTTCACATGCACATGTTTTGCACCTTGAACTTTATGACCAATTTTCACCAATTTCCCAATTCCAAATGAAGTTTTGTTCAACATAGAAATTGATCCTCATGTCAAGACCTTTCCAACCATTACCCACGAGGCCATGTTTTATTTTTGGAAGTGGCGTTTTCGAAGAGGGGAATATTTTGTGCAATTTTGGAAACCACCTGAAAGCTCATTGCACACTCCAATTACCTCTCATATGAACGTCCATTTCAGATCAAATTGAATTCAGCTTTCCATTCCAATAAGATTTGGGCCCTCCATGCGCCTGTACAGGCCCATGCATGGAGGCCCTCTTCATTCATGCACACGAAAATTATCATGCTTGCAGCTTCCATTTGCTATAAATAAGAGTGCTTGGCTTCATTATTCCACAACCTGAAGGCGTCTGTTATGCTGCAAGATTCACTCCCTAACCATACCTAAAGGAATTCACTCTTTCAATTCAAAATTTCAGATCTGATTTTCAAGTTCATTGGTTGATTATTAGACTCAAAATTCCTTGGCCTTGCTTCATCTTCATCTCTAGATCACACGGTAATCAATAGCTAAAAGGAATTGTGCTCCATAGATCCACATTTCAGAGGTGGATGTTCAAACTTTTCTTCTTCGAAACTCACTAATTGTAGCTTGTTTCTTGCATTTATTGGTTTGGTTGAAGTCATCTCATCAGAGGCAATTGAACTGTGCTTTTAATTTTGAAAATCCATCGAGTTCCAGTTGAACACCATTATTTTCGACCTCTAATTTCTCTTCCCATGGAGGTCTAGAGTGAAAATAAATGGTACAGGGGTGATGTACATCACCCCAGCTTTCCATTGATGTATAGATCGCCTTGTTTGGTTAAGATTTTTTGTCTGCAACTCTCGCCAGAATCCCTGGTCTCGCCGGAGAAGATGGTGGTGTACACCACCGTCCGTTTGCCAGAATGAACCTAGGCCCTTTGATCTAATTTCCAGATCTAATCTCGTCCTTCCTTTGTTATGAATTTTTTAATGGCCTTGTGTATCACAGTTGACCAAGGTGTTCGATGCGCGCGCATGTCACATCCCTTGGATGTGCCAGCTCAATTAATGAGACTGGATCCAACTTGTCAGATTATTTGCTATTTTCTGAATTTCTTTTAATTTTTGTTTATTCTATTTTATTTCAAAAAATCATATCTCTCTCATTTTTATTCCAAAAAATATGGGACCAATTGCATTATTTCTCTTTTAATTTCTTGTTTCTAAAATTGATTTTTAATATTTTTTAACTTTTCATTTGATATTTTTTTTGAATTTTCTCTTTTATGGTTATTTTTAATTCATTTTAAATAGTTTTCAATATTCAAAAAATACAAAAATATTTTCTTAACCTCTTTGAATGATGATGGATCTATGAAAAATATTCTTATCAATTTATTAATTGATTTGAGATTTTAATTTAATTAGGTTATTTTTTATGCATTTTAATTGATTAAAAATAGTTCCTGGTTTCTAAAAATGCTGACATTTTTTGTCAAACCTTGTTTGACCTTGTTGAACTTAGGATTATCCATTTGGACTTTTCAAAGTTGATTTGAAATGGATTTGAAGTTTGACCTTTAATTGTTTATTTTAATTCAAGTATTATTTTAATTTTGAAAAATACCAAAAATATTTTATTTGTTTCTTGACTTCTAAGTTTCATTTTGTTTCTGTTTACTATTGTTTGACCTTGGTTTCATCCATCTTTGGTCAATGTGCTTTGATCACTTCATTCGAATTTCCATTAATGTACATTCTTATCCATCTTCTTCTTCATCTTTTTCTTTTTGATCAATGAATTAAAGATTGGTGGTTAGCCTTGATGTATATGAGGTTTAATCTTCCTTGATTCAAATCTAATTTATCTTGATCCAAAGATCAAGTGAATGACTTTACATTAAGGATAGGTTGCTTCTTAATCAAGCAAAAAACCTAAATCAATACAAGATCATTCTCATTTTCTTTTGGAATGGCAAGTTGTAAGAGCTTGATTCATTAATCAAGATCTCTAACTTGTGTTTGTTGCCTATATTTTATTGTCCGGCCTCAGATAGGTGCGACTACTACATTAGTCCACTTACGATTGCTTAACATAGCGCTAAATTGCCTTATGGCACACTAACATTAACTATTGACCATTAACTTTTAATTCTTGCACTTTACATTAATGCAATTTAATATTCTTATGCATATTATTCAATTGATTTTTCTCTTTTCTCACTTGAGCACATGTTTATGTTAATGCAATTTTCCTTTTACTCACTTGAGCCCATAATTGTGTATATACTATTGTGCTTGTGTTTTGTTTTGATTGTTGTGAACCAAATGCAAATGGACAAAAGGACTTAGACTTTAGGACATTCCCTATGCAAAAATGGAGTCAAAGAGCAACTAGGCCTCATGCCTTTAGAGTGCTATAAAAGTCAAAGAGCAACTAGGCCTCATGCCTTTAGAATGCTTAATGTTGAAGACTTTGAAAAGACCTAATCTCTAAACTCAATCTTGTCCATTTCTTGTTTGCATTATAGAACTTTTTGATGTGTGTGTTCTTGTGCTAGGGAATCCAAATTGAGCCTAATTGGAGAACCATTGTCATGAGCATCCAAAGTGAGAGATACAAAAGCCATCAGAAGATTCCTAGGAGCTTTGTTTGATTGTGTGCTTGATTGCTTGAGTATTTGCTTATTTGCTTGCTTATTCCAAAGGATGTGAGCTACTTGGATCATCACTATGATCTCAAGAAGGGAACTCCGTTTATGGTTTTACTTCTCTTCCTTCACCTCTTGTATGATTAGGACTTAGCCATTCTTCTTCTTCCCTCCACTCTAACCCAAGCCAAAACTTTTGTGCAAACATTAACATTTGTTTTCAACATTAGAAACCTAAGCATTATGCTTATGATTTTCAAACTTTCTTTTCATAACACTTATTTTGAATTGAATTCTTAAGTCAACTTTGACCATATTTTGTAAATACTTTTCATTGGTAAATACAACTCACTCAATTGTTTTTGTGGTTTCAATGGCCACTCCTTACCATAGTTTTCTTTCATAAACCATATCTATTAGGTTTGAGTTATCCTTGAGTTTGATATAATGCTCACCTATATCCTTAGTGATGGACTATGAGTCTTCCATGCTTATTATATGGTTAACCCCTCACTAGCATGTTGAAGTTATCCTCACATGGTGGATTTGTGGTTTTAGGTTGAGTTTTCTCCCTTGGATAACAAAAGACCTTAAGACTTTTAGACAAATCAATCCATCAATTTGTTTTGAGATTTTTACCCCGAACTACGAGGTTTTGATCCTAATCTTTTTTAAGATGGTACGTAGGTAGTGGATTTATCCATTCAAACACAAAATTGTAAATAATTTGTATATTCTTCCCTCATCTCCCCAATCATGTTTGCACAAACAAATTTTCACAAATACGAACCTCCCTTACAAAAATTGTGAAAAGGGCTCTCTAGGAGTACCTAGGGTGTTTTGGGTGCTTAAAACCTTCCCATTGCATAACCAACCCCCTTACCCCGATCTCTGACATTTTTATTAGTTTTTGATTTGATAAAACTTCTCGGTTTTTATTCGCTTTCTAATCTTTCCTTTGGATAAATAGAAGTGCGGTGGCGACTCGAATTGTACGATTTACTTTTGATTTAGTCAATAAATCTAAAGGTAACGAATACCCCACTACAGAAAAGTGGCGACTCTGCTGGGGAAACAAACCTTTTCCTAGTGGGTTTTGCCTACTTTTCATATTTGTTGTATTGTATGTTTATATTATTTTGTGACATATTTTTGTGCAAATTTGGGATTACTGTATTGCTTGTAATGTATGAATTGATTGATATATTAATTGCTTGTGTGCTTGGTGGTCTCTTGTGAGATGAGTTCTATACCCGAACTCGAGTGCACTTAGGATAGGAGAATGGCATAGTCTTGTTGACTTGTGTGGAGTTATTCCTTAGCAAGTTGACTTGCAAGCCCATTCACTTGGTGGAGGTTATGTTGGGATCAATAATGTCACACGAGTAGTCATGATTAGGCATTACTCTTTCCAATATAGACCTTAGAAGCCAAGGACCTTAGTTTACCAAGCCCATCTTGGCCTATTTTTTTAGGACGTAGTGCGAAGGTCGTTCAAGTGTAAGATTTGATACGATTGTTACGCGATACTACACTCATAAGAGTCTCTCTTGAGAATATTTTTGGAATACGAGTAGTCGTTTATCCGATAATATCCGAAAGATAGGATGATGACTATGGGAACCTCTTGTAGAACATGATTGGCAAGTTTAACCCTAGTACACTCCCTTTGGGTGGTTCTTAACCGAGACTCCATGCTCGTGACTTGCAACAAACCCATGATTCATGGTTGATCCATTATTGTACATCCTTAATATTAATGGAACTTGGGTGTTGATAAGGTGCAAACCATAATCCACCAAAATGGATAATTGATATTAAGGATGACTTGATCCATCCCATGACCTTTGTGTGGTGTGTTTTTCTTGATCCTTGAGTGTGATTGTTGCATTCATGCATTCATTTGCATCCATATCATCAATAATGAGAAAATTTTCAAGGAACTTAAGAGGTCTATTTGCAAATTTTTAGACATGGATAGACAAAGAAGGAATACGAAGAAGTACAGTTTCAGACAACCCGACTTGAAAGAGTTAAGAAATCTGACATCCTATGTATTAGACCCCTTGGAGTTCAAGGCTCGTCATGGGAAGCTTCTATCTATTCTTGCTACTCAAGTGAATGAAGGTCTGATGAGTGTATTGGTGCAGTTTTACGATCCCTTGTACCGTTGCTTCACATTTCCGGATTTCAAGCTTTTGCCTACACTTGAGGAGTATGCCTATCTTGTGAGTATACCTATTCTAGATCAGTTTCCGTTCAGCGGCTTAGAGAGGGTTCCTGCTTCTCAAGAGATTGCTGACATGTTGCATATAGATGAGTCTCTGGTTGGTGCTCATATGACTACCAAAGGTGGAATTCAAGGTCTCCCTTCTGAGTTCCTCATTGCTCTAGCTACTTTGTATGGGAAGGCCATGAGTGAGGACGCCTTTGAGGCCATATTTGTACTTCTCATCTATGGGCTAGTGTTATTCCCCAACATCGACAAGTTTGTGGATGTGAATGCTATTAGGATTTTCTCTACTCTTAATCCCGTTCCGACTCTGTTGGGTGACACTTATTTCTCTATGCATATGAGGAATGCAAAGGGTGGTGGTGCCATTGTGTGCTGTTTGCCTCTGTTGTACAAGTGGTTTATTTCGCTTTTGCCATAGACGGTCGCCTTCAAGGAGAACAAAGGATGTCTACGGTGGTCTACGAGGCTTATATCCCTCACTAATGATGATATCTTTTGGTACAACCGTTTGCAAGATGGTGTGCAGATTATAGACTCTTGTCGTGAATTCTCCAATGTGCCTCTTCTTGGTACATGTGGTGGGGTTAACTACAACCCTGTTTTAGCACGTCGTCAGCTTGGGTTCCCCTTAAAGGATAAACCTAATAACA
This sequence comes from Lathyrus oleraceus, assembly GCF_024323335.1. Taxonomy (NCBI): domain Eukaryota; kingdom Viridiplantae; phylum Streptophyta; class Magnoliopsida; order Fabales; family Fabaceae; genus Lathyrus; species Lathyrus oleraceus. Next base: position 89,288,518 of record NC_066579.1, on the reverse strand, counting down.
TTCTATTAGAAGGTGTATTCTTTCAAGAGGGTAAAGATCCCAAGGCTTGAAGGGCATGATGGTCCATGCTTGGCGCAAGATTCATAGGAAGGGAAGGAAAGAGCTTGGTCCGTAGAACTGTATTGCTTTGGAACCCTATACCTCGTGGGTTAGGAGGAAAGCTTCTGAGTACCTTATGTCTTATGAGTATCCGAGACCTACACCTTTGGTTGTGGCTGGCCCTTCAACCCTCCCTGACCAAGGAGTAGAGGAGTTGAGAGACGAGGACCGTTCACGTGCTTGGATCCGTGAACGAGAGGAGCTACTTCAGCAACTTAGAGATAAGGATGCATTGATAGAGTTTCTTGAGCATCAGGTTATCGATGAGCCTGATGATGTGGTGACTTCTCTTCTTCCTCAGTCTTCCATATTTTGGAAGAGGAAGTACGACCGACTCGCCAAAGAGAAGGCAGATATGGAGGCAGCTTATGCGAGGGAGGTGAAGAGGCTTCGTGCAACTTATCTTTCTGTCTCCAGAGCTTTAAACGATTGTTTCTAGGGTTCCATAGGATGTTCATTTTCCTTCTCTCTTGTATTGTATTTGGTTACCAAGACTGTACTTCTTTGGTGTAAAAATAGTTTCCAGATATTATCGATATGATATTTCCATATGTGTCTAAATGATTAATATTTCCAATATTTGCAAATAGAACTCTAAAAGTTCCTATGATTAAAAAATAAATCATATGCACAAGCATTGCATGCATCATATGAATAAGGACAAAGAGCTGAAGGAGGAAGTGGCCAGATTGACTGCCTTGATGGAGTCTTTCATGGCCGCCCAAAGCCAGTCGTCTCCAACGCCTTCAACTCCTTCCCAGAGGATAGTCATTTCTGAGATTGCCTCTTCAACAGTGCCTGCTGCCAGTGCCCATTTCGCGCCTACTGCTATGCCAGTCGGGTTTCCCTGGGGAATGCCCGCGAATTTTGTTCCTGAGGGTCTCGCCCCCATGTTTGTTTCTCTGCCGGCATCTAGCCCGGTCCTTGCTGTGCCACCTCCGGTTGTGCATACTATGCCAAGGGTAGACGACACCATCTATCACTCTGAGCCATCTGAGGGCCCTGACGTGTATGAAAAGATGGATGCTATGAATGATCAGTTCCTTGAGCTTCGTAAGGAACTCAAAACTCTCAGAAGGAAGGACCTCTTTGGCAAATCAGCTGCTGAGCTTTGCCTGGTATCCAATGTTAAGATCCCTGTAAAATTCAAAGTGCCTGACTTTGAAAAGTACAAGGGAAATAATTTCCCTCTCAGCCACTTGGTTATGTATGCGAGGAAAATGTCGACTCAAACCGATAATGATCAACTCCTCATTCATTATTTCCAGGACAACCTTTCCGGTGCCGCCCTAAGATGGTACATGGGTTTGGACAGCGCGGACATCCGATCCTTTAACGACCTTGGAGAAGCTTTCGTCAAGTAGTACAAATATAATGTGGATATGGCTCCCTATAGGGATCAATTGAGGGCCATGTCCCAGAAGGCCAAGGAAACATTCAAAGAGTACGCCCAGAGGTGGCGAAAACTAGCTGCACAGATTGTGCCTCCGCTGAAAGAAAAAGAAATGACCAAGATCTTTTTGAAGACCTTGAGCTCATTCTATTATGAGTGGATGATCGCCAACGCTCCTTCTGACTTCACCGAGATGGTGAATATGGGGATGCGTTTAGAGGAAGGAGTCAGGGAAGGGCGCCTGACCAGAGAAGAAGGCTCTTTTGCCAAACGATATGGGGCGTTTGGAAAGAAGAAAGATGGTGAGACACATGCCGTGACCTCCCATATCAAGTCAAGAAGACCCTCTATGAAGAGGAAGACTGTGCGTCCCGCCGGTAATCAGCATCAGGTGTCTCATATAGCACATGTTTTCAGAGAAAACCAGCGCTACCAGCATAATAATCAGAATCAGCAACAACAACATCAACAATATCAACAACAACAACACCGTCCTCAACAGCAGGCCTACCCGCCTCGAAAAAATAATCAGACCAGTACAAGCTATGATAGGAGGAGGGTCAATTTTGATCCTATTCCGATGACCTATGCAGAGCTCTATCCTTCTTTGATAGAGAGGAAACTGATTACTCCATGCAATCCACCTGCTATACCTACCAACCCTCAGTGGTGGTATAAGCCAGAGGTACATTGTGTTTATCATTCCGGGACTCCCGGACATGATGTGGAGAACTGCTACCCGCTGAAGACCAAGGTTCAAGACCTTGTTAGGAGCGGTATATTGTTTTTCCAGGACGTAGGTCCTAATGTCAAAAAGAACCCATTGCCCGAGCATGGGAAATCTGCTGTCAACATGGTTCAGGGTTGCCCTGACAAGTATAAGGTCCGATATGTCAGCCATATCCAACAATCTCTGGTCGAGATGCACAGACTATTGTGTGGATACAGTCATTATGAGCATGACCATGACAGATGTCGCGTTTGCAATGTCAATGAGAGAGGATGCCGTCAAGTTAGAAAAGACATCCAAGAAATGCTGGACGAAGGTGTAATTGAAATACTTCAGAATCGCGATAAGGATAATGAAGTCAATGTGATATCGCCAGTATTCAGGATTCCCGAGCCTGTTGTCATCCGGTATGATGGCAACCAGCAGAAGGCTTCTCCTGCTCTCATAATAAAGCCAGTTGGCCCTGTGCCATATTATTCTGATAAGGCTGTTCCATATCGTTACAATGTTGTTGCATTGGAAGATGGGAAGGAGGTGCCCCTACCCTCCACCTCTGTTGTTAATATTGCTGATGTCAGTGGCCTGACCCGTAGTGGTCGCGTTTTCTCGGCTTCGCCAAAACCCCGGGCTGACACCAGAAGGGCTGATGTTGCTGATTGCGCTGTTCGTCCGGTTGGGAATTTTGTTGTTTCTCCGGATCCGACACTTGCTGTGAATAAACTTGCCCCCGCTGTAAAAACTCATGTCCCTGCTGGCTAGAATTGCATGATAAAAGAGGACTGCGATGAGATGCTAAGGCTCATCAAGAGGAGTGAATACAACGTTGTAGATCAGCTTCTACAAACGCCATCAAAGATCTTTGTGCTATCTTTGTTATTGTAGATGTTTGATTGGCTGCATTTTATGTTAAAACACTAACTGTACTCTGATGTCTTGACTGATGTCATGACATACCTTGTAGATGTTTGATTGGCATTCTGTGTACTCTGATGTCCTGACTGATGTCATGACATACTTGAGTAGTATGCTGCAGGTTTAGCTAATACAGGATTTACTGAATGTCAACCTGGATGGTATGATATTCATCCCTGACAACAGATACTGAGGTATGGATTAGTTGGTTGGCTGTTATAACTCAGTATGTATTTCAGTCTGTTTATCAAGGGAATGATAGACCTGGCATAAGGCCTATTGTCTGAATGTCAAACTGGATGTTATGACATTCATCATTGACAGCATATACTGAATAATAGGCAGGTTGGTTTTTCTGCTACAGTTCAGTATGTAGTTCAGTCTGTTTATCAAGGGAATAACAAACCTGGCATATGGCTCATTGTCTAAATGTCAAACTGGATGTTATGACATTTATCTCTGACAACTGATACTGAAGTATAGACTGGTTGGTCTTTTACAGTTCATCATTTAGTACAGTCTGTTTTCAAGAAAATAACAGACCTAGCATATGGCCTATGTTCTGGACGTCAAACTGAATGTTGTGACATTCATTCCTGACAGCATATGCTAAATTGTAGGATGGTTAGTTTTTCTATTTGAGTATTTTTCTCAGGCTATTTTTCAGGAATCCAACAGCTGAGCTAAAATCTAGGAAACTAACAACTGAGCTACATTTAATGAACCTAACAAATAGCCTATTTGTTAGCACCATAATATGTGGAAATTAGGTTAACTTGCTTAACCTTAATTTTAGGAAATACAAGTACAAGGCCCAAGTGCTGCATTATAAAAGGATGGCAATCCTACTTTCAGGAACTCAGGGGTTTTAGGCGTGAAGAATTTATTGTTCCATCATACTTCACTGTTGTATTTTATGTGTGTCTTGTATTAGGTGTATCTTGTGAGCCAAGTAATTATCACCTAGATGATTGCATTGGACTAGGGTGTTCATTGAGTTATAAATGTTGTTTCACTATAAGCTTTTAAGCGTGAGTGTTGTGTATCTTGATTAAAGCTGTTAAGCATAATCAAGAGTTGTTTGAAGTATAACTTTGTCATTAACTTTAATCCAATTAAAGTTTATAATCACTGCGGTGATTGAGGGGGAGTGAGTAGGAACTCTGGTCTTAGTTTAAGATTGAAATTGCATTGGATAGGTATTAAGTGATAGGATTAAACAATTGGTTTAAGGTCTGAATTAATACTACTAATAATGGATTTCCTCCCTGGCTTGGTAGCCCCCAGACGTAGGTGTGTGTGACACCGAACTGGGTAAATAATTCCTTGTGTTATTTACTGCACCTTACTTTTAAGTTCTGTATAATTCTTGTCTGTGCAGAATTGGATGTCATAACATCTCGTGTGACATCGAAAGTCTGTTAACTAGAATTTCAATTGGCATCAGAGCAGGAACCCTGCCTGTTAATTTCTGGGTGAGATCTAGGGACGTTACGTTCTAGTACCATGGACAAGGGTGTAGGATACTCAAATAGACCACCCATGTTGGATGGTGCTAACTATGATGATTGGAAACCTCGTATGATAGCCTTCTTAAGGTCTCTATATAGCAAGGTCTGGAGAGTTGTCAACAAAGGATGGGAACATCCAACAAAGACAGGTAAAGATGGAAGCATTATGCAAATTCCTGAAGAAGAGTGGGACAAGGAGCAAGAGGCACTAGCCCTGGGAAACTCTAAGGCCTTGAATGCACTGTTCAATGGAATAAATAAGAACATTTTCAGACTGGTACATCACTGTGAACGAGCTAAAGAAGTTTGGGATACCCTCAAAACAACTCATGAATGTACCTCCAAGGTGAGGATGTCTAAACTTCAGATGCTGACCACCAAGTTTGAAAATCTGAAGATGAAAGAGGAGGAGACTATTCATGACTTCCACATGAATATTCTTGAAATTGCCAACACTTATGGTGGCTTAGGAGAGAAAATGGCTGAAGAAAAACTTGTGAGAAAGATTCTTAGATCATTACCAAAGAGATTTTCCATGAAGGTCACTGCCATAGAAGAGGCTCAAGACATCTGCACTATAAAGGTTGATGAGCTTATTGGTTCCCTCCAAACTTTTGAAATGGGCTTGTGTGAGAATGTTGAAAAGAAGAACAAAAGTATAGCTTTTGTATCGAATACTGAAGAGGATTCAGAAGAAGGAAGTACTGGAGGTGATGAAAGCATATCAGAAGCCATAGCCATGCTTGGGAGACAGTTCAACAAGTTCATAAAGAAGATTGATAAAAAAGGTAGACCAAATGTCAAGAACATTTCGCCTGACATCAGAAAAAGATCAACATCTGAAGAAAAGTTCAACCAAGGCAAGGGAATCCAGTGTCATGGATGTGAAGGTTTTGGACACGTTAGAGCTGAATGCCCTACTTACCTCAAGATGCAAAGGAAGGGACTAGCTGTCACCTGGTCTGAAGGAGATTCTGAGAGTGAATCAGAAGGAGAATCTGCTAAACATGTCACTGCACTAACAAGTGTCTGTGCCTCTGATGATGACTCAAGTGGAGATGAACTGAGTTTTGATGAACTTGCTGCCTCATATAAAGAGCTATGTGTCAAAAGTGCAGAAGTGTGTATACAAGGAGAAAAGCAGAAGAAACTCATCAAGGAGCTGGAGGATGAGAAAAAGAAGCATTTGACAGTCATAGATGGTCTAAATGGTGAGATAACCTTGCTGACCTCCAAGCTAGATCAAATGACAAAATCCACCAGGATGCTGAATAAAGGAACTGACACGTTGGAAGAGATTCTAAAGGTTGGACAGAAGTCAGGAACCATGGTTGGTTTAGGCTTTGTTAAGAAATCCTCAGCTGAACTCAAACGCTCAAAGGCTGAAGTTCAGAAACTCAAGCAGAAGTCACTACCGATGTCTCAACATCAGGGAACCAGGATGAGTAACCATCAGAAGAAGAAATTTCAGAGATGGAGATGTCACTACTGTGGTAGATTTGGTCATATAAAAGCCTTCTGCTACAGGTTGCATGGTTATCCTAACCAAACCCCTCATGTCAGACCTAAGCATAAGGCATCTAAGCATAATGCCCCCATCAAGAAACGACAATGGGTTGCTAGGTTAGCTCACACAGCTCTAAGGGCGTCTACCAGAGAAGACTGGTACTTTGATAGTGGCTGCTCAAGACATATGACTGGTATGGAGAATTTATTGGTGGATATACAACCTCACACTACCAGTTATGTGACCTTTGGTGATGGTGCTAAAGGAAAAATCAAAGGTGTTGGTAAGCTGGACAGCTCTGGAGTGCCGGAACTGAATAATGTGCTGTTAGTAAAAGGACTAACTGCTAATCTCATTAGCATAAGCCAGTTGTGTGATCAAGGTCTCTATGTTCAGTTCACTAAGGAGTTATGTGTTGTGACTAATGGAGATAATCAGGAAGTTATGAGAGGATCCAGGTCCAAAGATAACTGCTATCTATGGGAACCTAAAGTCTCAAACTACTCCTCAATTTGCTCCTCAGCCAAGGAAGAACAGGAGGTGAAGCTGTGGCATAGACGTCTTGGTCATCTTCATTTAAGGGGAATGAAAAAGATCATATCCAAGGAAGCAGTTAGAGGAATTCCAAAGCTGCTTATTGATGAAGGAAGAGTCTGTGGAGAATGCCAGGTTGCCAAGCAAACCAAGATGTCACATCCTAAGCTGGGACATCCTACAACATCCAAAACTCTGGAACTTTTGCACATGGACTTAATGGGACCTATGCAGGTTGAAAGTCTGGGTGGAAAGAGATATGCCTATGTGGTTGTTGATGACGATTCCAGATACACATGGATAAGCTTCATCAGAGAAAAATCAGATGCATTTGATGTCTTCAAAGATCTGTGCATCAGACTTTAAAGGGAAAAGGATAGTTGTGTTGTTCGAATTAGGAGTGACCATGGGACGGAGTTTAAAAATTCCAAGTTTGATGAGTTCTGCTCATCTGAAGGAATAAGTCATGAGTTTTCCTCACCTATTACTCCTCAGCAAAATGGGATGGTTGAAAGGAAAAACAGAACTATTCAAGAATCTGCCAGAGCTATGATTCATGCAAAGAAGCTTCCTATGCATTTTTGGGCTGAAGCTATGAATACAGCTTGTTACGTTCACAATAGAGTTACCTTGAGAAAAGGAACCTCTTCCACTCTGTATGAAATATGGAAAGGCAGAAAACCCACTGTTTAGTACTTTCATATCTTTGGAAGCAAATGTTACATTCTTACAGATCGTGAACAGAGAAGAAAACTGGACCCAAAAAGTGATGAGGGTATATTCCTAGGATACTCAACTAACAGCAGAGCCTACAGAGTGTTCAACTCCAGAACCAATGTCCTGATGGAATCCATAAATGTGATTATGGATGATAAAGAGGAAAGAGCCAATGCCATAGAGGATGTTGGAACATTCCTTGAGACTTCAACAGACATACCAGTCAAGACTGAAGAGGTACAGGAAACTCCTCCGGAATGTGAGGTAGATGCATCCAACAAGGTGCCTTCTATCAGAATTCAGAAAGACCACCCTAAGGATCTTATCATAGGGGATCCCAATAGTGGTGTGACTACCAGATCAAGGGAGAATAGCTCAAATTCCTGTTTTGTATCCAAGGTTGAACAAAAAAATGTGAAAGAAGCCCTGACTGATGAATATTGGATCAATGCCATGCAAGATGAACTAGAGCAGTTTAAAAGGAATGAAGTGTGGGAGTTAGTTCCACGACCTAAAGGGACTAACATCATTGGTACCAAGTGGATCTACAAGAACAAGTCTGATGAGAAAGGAGTAATCACTAGAAATAAAGCAAGACTAGTGGCACAAGGATATACTCAAGTTGAAGGGGTTGATTTTGATGAGACTTTTGCACTAGTTGCAAGGCTTGAATCAATAAGATTGTTGTTAGGTGTTGCCTGCATTCTGAAGTTCAAATTGTTCCAAATGGATGTGAAGAGTGATTTTTTAAATGGCTACTTGAATGAAGAAGTCTATGTGGAACAACCTAAAGGGTTCTGTGATCCTAACCTGCCAAAACATGTGTACAAGTTGAGGAAAGCTTTGTATGGGTTGAAGCAAGCTCCTAGAGCTTGGTATGAAAGGTTGACTAAATTTCTGACCTCTAATGGGTACAGAAAAGAAGGGATTGATAAGACCTTGTTTGTGAAGGATGAAGATGGCAAAATCATGATTGCCCAAATCTATGTGGATGATATTGTCTTTGGTGGAATGTCATAGCAAATGGTGAAACACTTTGTTCACCAGATGCAATCTGAGTTTGAAATGAGTCTGGTTGGGGAATTGACTTATTTTCTTGGACTGCAAGTTAACCAAATGGAGGATTCTATGTTTCTCTCCCAAAGCAAATATGCCAAGAACATAGTTAAGAAGTTTGGTATGGATAATGCTAGGCACAAAAGAACTCCTGCACCTACTCATTTAAAATTAACCAAAGATGAAGGAGGTCCCAGTGTTAATCAAAGCTTGTATAGAAGCATGATAGGTAGTCTACTATATCTAACTGCCAGTAGACCTGATATTGCCTATGTAGTTGGTGTGTGTGCTAGATACCAAGAAGAACCCAAACTGAGTCACTTAAATCAAGTCAAGAGAATTCTCAAGTATGTCAATGGGACTCGTGACTATGGTACGCTATACTCTCATGGCTCTGAGCCTGTCTTATCTGGGTATTGTGATGCTGATTGGGCTGGGAGTGCTGATGATAGAAAAAGCACATCAGGAGGATGTTTCTTTTTGGGAAACAATGGAAACAATCTCATATTATGGTTTAGCAAGAAACAGAACTGTGTATCACTGTCCACTGCAGAGGCTGAGTACATAGCCGCTGGAAGCAGTTGTTCCCAACTAGTATGGATGAAACAGATGCTGACTGAGTACAATGTCTCTCAGAATGTCATGACATTGTTCTGTGACAATCTTAGTGCCATCAATATTTCAAAGAATCCCATCCAACACAGCAGGACTTAACATATTGACATTAGACATTGCTTCATCAGAGATCTGGTGGAAGACAAAGTGATTACCTTGGAACATGTAGCTACTGAACTACAACTTGCTGACATATTCACAAAGGCTTTAGATGCTACTCAGTTTGAAAATTTAAGGGGCAAATTGGGAATATGCCTTTCTGAGGATTTATAGCAACCAAGGATGTTTGGAATGTATTGTTTAATATTTCTAACTATTAAACAATTGAAAGTGTGCTCTGATTGGTCAACAGATCATAGCTATTTCACTTGCTGCAAGTGTGTTAACAAGATGTTAAGGGGATATCCTAACCTGAGACAGCCTAGGTACCTGTTGAAGGTCAAGAACATGTTCATGCAGGAGTGGTTCAAGATGTCATGGCATCTGATATGGGTGTACCTGTGGTGAAGCAAGAGTGTGTGTCTACTTAATCAAAGCTGTGAAGCAGGATCAAGTGGGTGGTGTCTTGTTCAAAGCTGTAAAAGCAAGATCAAGAGGGGGTATTCTTGATTGAAACTGTGAAGTAAAATCAAGATTGTGTTTCTGACAAGTATGTGTAATTTTATTTTGTTGTGGTCTGTAATTTTAAGTGTTGCTTTGGCAACATTTTTGACAAAAAGAGGAAGTAACACATGTGCCCCAGTGTGCCCCAGGACAACAGATTTGCTATGTGCTTAAACATATATTGAAGATCCTCTAATCCAGAGGTTGTGCTGCAGCTTGATGTTCACCATCTATGTGTGTTGCATGTGTGCTGCTGTTTGAGGTTTTTATTTAACTTCTATGTGTGCTAAGTGTGCTGCTGTTCTGAGTGTATTAGCTATGGTATTACTCTGCTAGGATGTGTATTTTCCGCTGCTGTGAACTCTGTTGTGATGCCAAGTTTTTTTAGCCAAAAATTTGCCAAAGGGGGAGTTTGTAGATGTTTGATTGGTTGCATTTTGTGTTAAAACACTAACTGTACTCTGATGTCTTGACTGATGTCATGACATACCTTGTAGATGTTTGATTGGCATTGTGTGTACTCTGATGTCATGACATACTTGAGTAGTATGCTGCAGGTTTAGCTAATACAGGATTTACTGAATGTCAACCTAGATGGTATGACATTCATCCCTGACAGCAGATACTGAGGTATAGAATAGTTGGTTGGCTGTTATAACTCAGTATGTATTTCAGTCTGTTTATCAAGGGAATGATAGACCTGGCATAAGGCCTATTGTCTGAATGTCAAACTGGATGTTATGACATTCATCATTGACAGCATATACTGAATAATAGGCAGGTTGGTTTTTCTGCTACAGTTCAGTATGTAGTTCAGTCTGTTTATCAAGGGAATAACAGACCTGGCATATGGCTCATTGTCTAAATGTCAAACTGGATGTTATGACATTTATCTCTGACAGCTGATACTGAAGTATAGACTGGTTGGTCTTTTACAGTTCAACATTTAGTACAGTCTGTTTTCAGGAAAAAAACAGACCTAGCATATGGCATATGTTCTGGACGTCAAACTGAATGTTGTGACATTCATTCCTGACAGCATATGCTAAATTGTAGGATGGTTAGTTTTTCTGTTTCAGTATTTTTCTCAGGCTATTTTTCAGGAATCCAACAGCTGAGCTAAAATCCAGGAAACTAACAACTGAGCTACATTTAATGAACCTAACAAATAGCCTATTTGTTAGCACCCTAATATGTGGAAATTAGGTTAACTTGCTTAACCTTAATTTTAGGAAATACAAGTACAAGGCTCAAGTGCTGCATTATAAACGGATGGCAATCCTACTTTCAGCAACTCAGGGGTTTTAGGCGTGAAGAATTTATTGTTCCATCATACTTCACTGCTGTATTTTATGTGTGTCTTGTATTAGGTGTATCTTGTGAGCCAAGCAATTATCACCTAGATGATTGCATTGGACTAGGGTGTTCATTGAGTTGTAAGTGTTGTGTCACTCTAAGCTTTTAAGCGTGAGTGCTGTGTATCTTGATTAAAGCTATTAAGCACAATCAAGAGTTGTTTGAAGTATAACTTCGTCATTAACTTTAATCCAATTAAAGGTTGTAATCACTGCGGTGATTGAGGGGGAGTGAGTAGGAACTCTGGTCTTAGTTTAAGATTGAAATTGCATTGGGTAGGTATTAAGTGATAGGATTAAACAGTTGGTTTAAGGTCTGAATTAATACTACTAATAGTGGATTTCCTCCCTGGCTTGGTAGCCCCCAGACATAGGTGTGTGTGACACCGAACTGGGTAAATAATTCCTTGTGTTATTTACTGCACTTTACTTTTAAGTTCTGCATAATTCTTGTCTGCGCAGAATTGGATGTCATAACATCCCGTGTGACATCGAAAGTCTGTTAACTAGAATTTCAATTATTAAACTCAGAACCACACCGTGAAGCTCTGCAGAAGGTGTTGGACGTGGCGTGTGTAGACCATGACGTCACAAAAGAACAATTCGATAGTATTGTTGCAAACATTACCGCTTGTAACAATTTGAGTTTCTGTGATGCTGATCTCCCCGAGGAGGGAAGAGGCCACAATTTGGCACTTCACATTTCAATGAACTGTGAAGATGATGCCATTTCTAATGTGCTGGTAGACACTGGATCATCACTGAATGTGTTGCCGAAATCCACTCTCACCAAACTGTCGTACCAAGGGCCTCCCATGAGGCAGAGTGGAGTGGTCGTAATACCTTTTGATGGATCCCGCAAAACTGTGATTGGAGAGGTTGAGCTCCCAGTCAAGATTGGACCTAGTGATTTCCAGATCACTTTTCAGGTCATGGATATCCACCCATCATATAGTCGTCTGTTGGGAAGACCATGGATTCACGAGGCAGGCGCCGTGGCATCCACCCTACACCAAAAGTTGAAGTTCGTTAAGAACAAAAAGTTGGTGGTGGTAGGGGGAGAGAAGGCTCGCTTGGTAAGCCACCTGTCTTCCTTTTCTTACATTGATGCTGAGGATGAAGTTGGGATGCCGTTCCAAGCTTTGTTTATTGGTGAACCTTTTAAGAAAGGAACTTCTTCATTTGCGTCCTACAATGATGCGAAGTTGGCCATTGAGCATGGCGCAACTACTGGTTTAGGATAAATAATCAAGCTGGAAGACAATAAATCCTGGGTTGGCATAGGGTATTCTTCAGGCACTTTCAATAAGCATGAACTGTTTCAGTGTGGTGGTTTTATCCACACCGTAGAAGACGAGGAAGCTGCTGCTGTAGTGGAAGATGATGCAGAGGAAGATTCTGGCAACTTTGTCATCCCTGGAGGAGTCTGCAATAATTGGGTCGCTGTTAATGTTCCAACAGTTGTCTATAAGTCCACGTAATGTTCATTTTTGTTTAAAAAAACCCTACTCTCATGCCAAAAGGAGAACTGATGACATTGTTGGCCCATATATACAATGATGTTTCATTCAATAAATTCATGTTAAATATTTGTTTTTCCAATTATTTTCACTTTTTGCTTTTTGCATGAAATTGGTGATCACATAAAACCTTAAAAAATAGAATAAAATCAATCTTTTCATCTGCATAATGATTTGCCTTGTTTGAATTCTAAAATCTCTTTTATATCCAAAATCATTATGCAGGTTGATCAAACCCATTGAACATAATGATCCAACACCATCTCCAAACTTTGAGTTCCTTGTATTTGAGGCAGAAGAAGATGATGTTGAAGAGATTCCCGATGAAATTACCCGTCTGCTTGAGCACGAAGAGAAGATCATTCAGCCACACCTTGAGAATTTGGAAACAGTCAACTTGGGGTTTGAGGATTGTGTGCGAGAAGTGAAGAGTGGGGCACTCCTGGAAGAATCTGTTAAGAAGGGGTTGATTGAGTTGCTACGAAAATACGTCGACGTCTTTGCCTGGTCATATGAAGACATGCCTGGTCTGGATACTAATATCGTGCACCATTTCCTGCCTTTGAAGCCTGAGTGTGTGCCTGTGAAGCAAAAGCTCATAAGAACTCATCCTGATACGGCAGTGAAGATTAAAGAAGAAGTTCAGAAGCAAATTGATGTGGGTTTCTGGTGACTTCTACATATCCTCAATGAGTGGCCAATATTGTACCCGTGCCTAAGAAAGATGGAAAAGTCTGAATGTGTGTGGACTATAGAGACTTGAATAAGGCTAGTCCGAAAGATGATTTTCCTCTACCACACATTGATATGTTGGTAGATAATACAGCTAAATTCAATGTCTTCTCATTTATGGATGGATTTTCCGTATATAATCAGATCAAAATGGCACCCGAGGATATGGAGAAGACAACATTCATCACACCTTAGGGAACATTCTGTTATCGAGTGATGCCCTTCGGTTTGAAGAACGCCGGAGCCACGTATCAACGTGCTATGACTACCTTGTTTCATGATATGATGCACAAGGAGATCGAGGTATATCTTGATGATATGATTGCAAAGTCAAGAACGGAAATTGAACATGTTGAGCACTTGTTGAAGCTTTTTCAGCATTTGAGGAAGTACAAGCTTCGTCTGAATCCTAACAAGTGTACATTTGGAGTACGTTCTGGCAAGTTATTGGGCTTTATTATCAGCGAAAGAGGTATTGAAGTTGATCCTACCAAGGTCAAACCAATACAAGAGATGCCTGCGCCCAAAACTTAGAAGCAAGTCCGAGGTTTTCTTGGCCGCTTGAATTATATTTCCAGATTTATATCCCACATGACTGCCACATGTGCGCCTATATTCAAGCTCCTCTGGAAAGATCAGTGACATGATTGGACCGAGGATTGCCAGAAGGCTTTTGACAATATTAAAGAGTATCTGTCCGAACCTCCGATTCTGTCTCCGCCTGTGGAAGGGAGACCCTTGATTATGTATCTGAAAGTTCTTGAAGACTCAATGGGTTGTGTCCTTGGTCAACAAGATGAACCGGGGAACAAAGAATATGCTATCTACTATCTGAGTAAGAAGTTCACCGATTGTGATTCTCGATACTCAATGCTTGAGAAAACATGATGTGCTTTGGCTTGGGCTGCTAAGAGCTTACGCCAATATATGTAAATCATATGACTTGGTTGATATCCAAAATGGATCCAATCAAGTATATCTTTGAGAAGCCTGCTTTAACAGCGAGGATTTCCCGTTGACAGATGCTGTTGTCTGAGTATGATATTGAGTATCGAGCTCAGAAAGCTATTAAGGATAGTATCTTGGCTGACCACTTGGCACATCAACCAATTGAGGATTATCAGTCAGTTCAGTACGACTTCCCCGATGAGGAGATTCTGTATTTGAAAATGAAAGATTGCGATGAGCCTACGCTCGATGAAGGGCCAGCGCCTGGTTCCCGATGGAGCATGGTATTTGATGGCGCTGTAAATCAATATGGAATTGGTATTGGGGCAGTGATTATTACTCCTCAGGGCACACATTTTCCTTTTACAACAAGGCTAACTTTCAAATGTACGAATAATATGGCGGAATATGAGGCCTGTATTATGGGTTTAGAAAAGTGTATTGATCTTAGGATCAAGCATCTTGACGTTTATGGTGATTCGACCATTGTTGTTAATCAGATTAAGGGTGAATGGGAGACGAATCAGCCTTGCCTCATCCCATATAGAGATTATGTGAGGAGGATTTCAACTTTCTTTACTGAAGTTGACTTCCATCATATTCCTCGAGATGAGAATCGGATGGCAGATGCTCTTGCTACGCTTGCTTCTATGATTGTGGTGAGACTCTGGAATGAGGTTCCCAATATCACTGTGATGCGCTTGGATAGACCAGCTCGTGTATTTGCAGTAGAAGAAGTGAAAGATGATAAGCCATGGTATTATGATATCAAATGTTTTCTTCAAAGTCAAATTTACCCGCTTGGGGCATCTGTGAAAGATAGAAACACTTTGGTAGTTTTTACCTCAACGGCGATGTGCTTTATAAGAGGAATTTTGACATGGTTCTACTCAGATGCGTGGATAGACACGAAGGAGACCTGTTGGTGACTGAAGTCCATGAGGGTTCATTTGGTACTCATTCCAATGGACATGCCATGGCTAAGAAGATGTTGAGAGCAGACTACTATTGGCTGACAATGGAGTCTGATTGCTCCAAATATGTGAAGAAATGTCATAAGTGTCAGATTTATGCGGATAAGATTCATATTCCCCTGACACTTCTGAACATTATTTCCTCACCATGGCCTTTCTCCATGTGGGGAATTGACATGATTGGCATGATAGAGCCAAAGGCGTCGAACGGTCACATATTTATTCTCGTGGCAATTGATTACTTCACCAAATGGGTTGAAGCGGCGTCGTATGCAAACGTGACCAGGCAGGTGGTTGTGAAGTTTATCAAGAATCAACTCATATGCCGTTATGGTGTGCCCGAGAAGATCATTACTGATAATGGATCTAACTTGAACAACAAGATAATAAGAGAGTTGTGTAGTGAGTTCAAGATTGCACATCATAATTCTTCTCCTTATAGACCCAAGATGAATGGGGTTGTTGAAGCTGCTAACAAGAACATCAAGAAGATTATTCAGAAGATGGTTGTTACGTATAAAGATTGGCCTGAGATGCTGCCATTTGCTTTGCATGGATATCGCACATCTGTCTGCACTTCAACAGGGGCAACCCCTTTCTCTCTTGTTTACGGCATGGAGGTTGTGCTCCCAGTAGAGGTGGAGATCCCATCAATGAGAGTCTTGATGGAAGCCAAGTTGACTGAGGCTGAATGGGTCCAGAGTCGTTTTGACCAGTTGAACTTAATCGAAGAGAAGAGATTGATTGCCATATTTCATGGTCAATTATATCAGCAAAGCCTTTGATAAGAAGGTCAAGCCTCGCGTGTTCCGAGAAGGTGACCTTATGCTCAAGAAAGTCTTGTCTTTTGCGCCCGATTGCAAGGGCAAGTGGACTCTAAACTATGAAGGTCCATATGTTGTTAAGAGAGCCTTTTCAGGCGGTGCTTTGATACTTACAACTATGGATGGGGAGGATTTCACTCGTCCTGTGAATTCAGATGCAGTCAAGAAATACTTCTCCTAAAATAAAAATAGAATAACTCGCTAAGTTGAACACCCGAAAGGGCGGCTTAGGCAAAAATGAGCGTCTCGGTGGATTGAAAACCCGAAAGGGCGATCCAGGCAAAAGTTAGAGACAAAATAAAGGAATATATATATATATATATATATATATATATATATATATATATATATATATATATATATATATATATATATATCCCGCTAGATTGAGTACCTCACCTTGGGGTAATCTAGGCAAAAATTAGGGATTTGGCAAGTAACTGCATCCTGATAAGACTTTGTTCCTCAAGTTGTCTTCTGTCAGAGAATTTCGCTTAATCATCATCAACTGAAGCTTCAAATACGTTGGATTCAGAGTTGGTGGAGAAATGGTCATTATATTCAATGTATCCCTTTTCCAATATATATCACCAATTTCAAATTTGTATAGATCCATGGAGTCTTGCCATTTGCAGACTCCCATTCCATCAAATAAATTTGAGCCTTTATCCAATTCTTTGCACTCTTATTTGTTTCTGTTCAACATATATTTTACATGTTTTAGTTGATAAATATCATTATTTTAAATAAATGAAATTTTCATAAAAATTGTTTTAAACAAAGTGAACATTCACAATGACTAAAAAGAATAATTGGGACATCTTCAGTGCTCTCCCTAGGATGGTATGATCTCCAAAAGGGTAAGACATTTATTCATATTCCTGGCATACTTGTATTCTCTCTATTTTCTTCCAGGTTGCCTCCTTCGCAAGCGCAGATGAAGTTTGAGCATCACCAAGTTCCCTAGAGAGTTTGGAGCTTCGATCCTTTTTGTTCGGAGGAGTATGTTTCTAACATCCCACCAAATCCCCAGAGAGTTTGGAGTTTGGTCTTAGTTTTCTAGCTCCTCAGTGAGGCTGGATTTAGCATTTGTGTTATCAATTATATGGTTGTCATCTCTTGTGTGGATTGACCTGAAATCCCTTATAAGTTGATAAATGGACATGCTATCTTTTCAAGGAAGTTGATATTCCCTCATTCAGATTGGAATTCTCCCACAGAGTGAGCAGGAAATCCCTGGCACGAGTGGGATTCTCCTTAATTTGGTTTGTAGCTCTCCCCCTATGGATTCACCTACATTAATCTCCAGCAGGTTTGGCGTTGTTCATCCTCAGCATGGTTGATCCCATTTAACTCCTCAATACGGTCATCAGCAGCGTTTCCCCGGTGGAGTTGTCTGGCCAAAGCCTGTTTGTTATTTTCCTCCTGAGCAGAGTGGATGACGAAAATGTTTATTTTCTATCCCCAATGGAGTTGTGTTTCTCTCCTCCTCAGCAAAGATTGTTTCCCCAATAGTGCGATGAAATATGTTGTTTTTGGAACTTTTGACTTGGTGGTTGGTCCCCACAGAGTTTCATTTTTCTCCTTGATAATTCCCCCTAGTAGAGTTGTCTCTACGACAGATCTTATCCGTGTCTAACCTCCTCAGCCGAGACTTTGTTTGATTGCAGTTCGGCGTTGGAACTTCTGAGGAAGACGTGTTGATTCCTTCCCCAGCGGAGCGACTGGTTCTCCTCCTTAGCATAGATATTTCCTTCAGTGATTAGAAGTGAATATTGTTGGATGTGATTTTGTTTGGTGGTTGTTCCCCACAGAATTCTACATCACCTCCTGATAAGATCCCCAGTAGTCGCTTCTCTGACTGATCTTATCCTTATTCTCTGCGTACTGTTGGAAGATCCGTAGCTGTGGTGATTGTGATCTCTTATATGTTCCCAACAGCATTTTCTGATCCCCGGTGATCCCCTAACATTAGTCTTTGCTCCCCTGCAGAGATTGGTGTTTCCTGGTATCGGTTGCCCCCCATCAGATTGGGAGTCTCCCCAGCGGGTCTGGCTGTCTCTTTTGAGATGTACTACCGGATGTTTGTCCATTGATTCTTGGACCTAGTTGTGTTAGATATGTCTGTTTGTCAATATCAATCATACATAAACCACGCATATACATGCATAATTATAACATTCAAATATTCATGTTGCATTCTTTGCCATATATCTTTGTTTGTTATCTCCTGCTATTTGGTGATATATCTCTCCAAGCAGATGTTGGTGTTTGATCTCTCCATATAGAGTCAACCCCATAGGCAGAAAATGTCTACCCTTTCTTCCATGTTCCCCACTGAGTTATGCCTTCGTGGATGATTATTATTTCTGTTTCCTCCCAAAACATGTATTGGGATGGAATTATTCCCCTGAGTTATATCCTCAGTGGGTTGAATCTTGTTTCGTTGTGTCTCTCTAGTTCATTCCTAGATTGACTCCTCTTGTTATTTACCTTTGCACTTCCCCGTAGTTCAGATGAACGATTTCTCAGTAACCAGTAATTGTCCATCTTTTCCCCGGTGGAATCTGTGGCCTTCTACCCAGTGACCGATAGTTGTAAGTCCTATCTTTGTGGTTTTCTACCCTCATACCGGTAGTTGTAAACCCCATTTTATCCCCTTGCAAAGTTAACCCTCGTTGTTCATCCTAACCGATGGCGGTTACTCTTTTCTGTGGTTTTCTACCCAGTATCCGGTAGATGTAATCCCCTCTTTGTTGGTTATCTTTATCCAATATTCAGTATCGATATTCCTTCACCTTTTGAGTATATCTCCCAGTAACCGGTGATATATCTCTTGGATAATTGCTCTGATAGAGCATTGTATCCCCAGCGAGTCATCTTTCATTTACCCTTTTTGTTTGGTGATGATCGTTTCCCCTTTGATTGGTCATCATCCTATACCCAGTATTCGGTATCCCGATGTCCTTTTCTTTTCGGTCGATTTACCCTTTATTAACCCAGTAACCGGTTGTGGATAATCTTCCATGCGAGTATGTTTTCTACGTTCTGACGGTAATAGATAATATATCTCATGCGCTCTTCAGTCGAAGTTTTTTTCTTCCCCAATCGAGTAAGATTCGTATTTCCTTATGGAATCGAATGTCCATTCTGTAATCGAGTTTGCTTTTTCAGCCCTCCTTTTGGATGATGAGTGTCTTGGAAGTATTCCCCAATTCACGCCTTGGTTGGTCACCTATTATATGCCCAGTAACTGGTATCCATGGTGTCCCTTCCTTTCTGCTCCCTATTATGACTTTTTTTCCCCTGTGGAGTCAGATATTCCTGAGTTGAAATATGCCTTTTCAGGTATTCCTCAGATGTTTCGGATGATTGATATCTCTCACCCTTATACCGGTCTTAGATATTCATTCTCCCCGAGCGTGTTGTTCTCTCGGCCTTATACCGGTGTTGATCACATGTCTCTTTGAGCTTGTTACCCAGTAGCCGGTAATACCTCATTTTTGTTGTTGCCTCAGTTGAGTCCTTTGTGGACATTCCCAGCCTGAGTCCCTTTGGTGGATTTCCCCATCGGTATCCGGATTTTTATCCAAAGTATCCTTTGTGGATAGTTTTTCTGTATTGGCATATTACCCAATACATGCATCTTTGCGTCAGCTCGAGTCTCTCAACAAGTTTCAAGTCGTGACCTGCTCACGCATTTTATCTCTTTACTCCCCAATGAGTTCCCAAAGTCTCTGTCCCATTTATGAGCATATTACTCATATGGATTTCCAGTTTCTTCTGATTTCTTTTCCTTTGGGGACACATATCCCCACAGAGTATTAACTTTTGCATACATACATTTACATCATGAGGTCTCTTAGGGACCAAAATTCGTCTCTTTGTTATTATTTAAGCCCATTCTACCTCATCGAGACGAAGATTTTAACCTTCATATCTCCGGCTAGAATGACCTTAAATAGGGGCATCTGTAAGACCCTAATTTTGACCCTAAGATCCCTCATGGCATCATTGAAGGAGAATGGCGATCCAAAACGCAGTGGAATTTAAAATTTCTCCTTTAATGATCCTTATGAATGGGCATGATCAGTGATAGAATCATTACCTCTTGTGGCGATCACGAACGTTGAACGATGATAACGCCTCTACTCAGTCCACACGAACGGATTCCTTCAATCTCAGTGCTAGCTGCTATGAATGAATGCTTGCTTATTCCAAAGGATGGGAGCTACTTGGATCATCACTATGATCTCAAGAAGGGAACTCCATTTATGGTTTTACTTCTCTTCCTTCACCTCTTGTATGATTAGGACTTAGCCATTCTTCTTCTTCCCTCCACTCTAACCCAAGCCAAAACTTTTGTGCAAACATTAACATTTGTTTTCAACATTAGAAACCTAAGCATTATGCTTATGATTTTCAAACTTTCTTTTCATAACACTTATTTTGAATTGAATTCTTAAGTCAACTTTGACCATATTTTGTAAATAATTTTCATTGGTAAATACAACTCACTCAATTGTTTTTGTGGTTTCAGTGGCCACTCCATACCAAAGTTTTCTTTCATAAACCATAGCTATTGGGTTTGAGTTATCCTTGAGTTTGATATAATGCTCACCTATATCCTTAGTGATGGACAATGAGTCTTCCTTGCTTATTATAGGGTTAACCCCTCACATGGTGGATTTGTGGTTTTAGGTTGAGTTTCCTGAAGGAGAATTGCGATCCAAAACGCAGTGGAAATTAAAATTTTCTCCTTTAGAGATCCTTACGAATGGTCATGATCAATGATAGAATATTTACCTCTTGTGACGATTGAAACCTTTGGTGCAGATCTCTTGTGACGATCAAAACCTTTGATGCAGATTGTAACACCCCGATAAAATATGATAATTATTTAATTTAAGTTTAATAGTATATTATGATGATAATATGAATGAGAGGGTATTATTTTTCAAAATAAAAGATAAACCATTCATATATATTATTATTAGTATATTTATTAATTTAATTAAATAATTGGAATATTATTGGATTATTATTATTGGAATAATAAAGTTGGAATTGGAACGATTTTTGGAATCAGTGAAGAGTCCCATTTAGTAAAAAGGTTTTTACAGGTGAAAACAGAGAAGCGACTAAAAAGTGGAAAAAGGGCAAAAAGGAAGAGCAAGAGAAAAAGGGTTGAAGAAGGGAAAAGCTTGAAGTTAAAGGATTTGCCGGATTAACTCAGGTAAGGGGGGGAAATCCTTGTTATTATGGGTTAGTATGATTGGGTCAATGGGTAGGAACATGTTTTAGGTTGAAATCCTTAATTGGCTTGAATCGGAATTATTAGGTTTTGATAAATACCCTTGAATTGTGATGAATAAATTATGTTAAAACTGTGAATGAATCTATATTTGGGTGAGTCGTAATTTTCTGAACGTGTAGCTTTTTACGGAATCGAAATCGGGGGTCCGGAAGTCCTCCAACGATGAAAAATGCGGGGATATCTGCATTCTGTTTTCGTGTTAGCGCAGGAACAACTTTCTGTTTTGCGTTAACCGGTTAACCCAGGGCGTTAACCGGTTAACACTGTTATAATATTGAGAAAATTACATTCTGTCTTGCGTTAACCGGTTAACCCAGGGTGTTAACCGGTTAACACTGTTAAAAATTTCCAAGAAGCGCATTCTGTTTTGCGTTAACCGATTAACCCAGGGCGTTAACCGGTTAACACTGTTGAAATGTGAAAATTTGATATTTAAATATTGTGTACGTTTTGGAATGGAATTATGTGTACATATTGTATGGGCTTGGCTAGGAAATGTGCCATACGCGTATGGGCATGAGGCATACGTGTATGGGCAGAAGTTTGATTTTTCTGAGCTGTTGTTGTGCAGTTTTGGTCGTTTCAGCTGAGTGATGTAATTTAGCTGATGTATGATATAGTAGGGATCATTTCCCGTTGTTTTGAGCAGTATAGGTATTAGTAGAGTGTGCTAATACTGTGATTTATTAATTGGCATGACATGATATGATTCTGTGATAAATATGCTGATGATGTATGATGGTATGCATAATGCTGTGAATATAACTATTATGTATGCAATTGTGGATGGACTGTTTATGGCTTAGAGTGTGAGCATATGTCCATTGTGGATTGTTGTTGATGTTTGCATGCTAGGTTATTTAGCGTGCATAGCATAGCCTTTATGGTGGTAGCTAATTCCCATGGTGAGGAATTAGTGAGGGAGTCACTAGGTCTCAAATGAGTGGGACTAGTGAGCTTGGTAGCCGTATCTGGGTTTGATCGGTGAGGTTGAACTATGTGTTCACGAATAGTCGGTACCGCATGCATGGAGTCTCATTTCATAATGTATGTATGGCGTATAATATGAATGGATGTATTCCAATATTATACGTGTGTTTTGTGTTTGTGTTGAGTATGATTATGAGTTGATGTTGCCGTTGCTGAATGTGTGATATGATTAGGGTGTTGAATGTGTTAATTTACTTAGCATTACATGATATTTTACGATGCTTATTATATCGATTGAGGAACTCACCCTTACAACTATGTTTCAGGTAACGAGCAATGATTGAGTAGAAGCTAGTGCTTGGAGTCTAGTGTAGTTCCTTAGTGGGTCATGCTCTGGTATATGTAACATCGGGACGGGATGTTTTACTTTGGTTCCATTTTTGGTTGTTGAACAAATTTTACATGAAAAGTGTTACATGGTTTGCATGTTGTTAGATTTCCATCCGCTGCGAATTGTGCAATGTTTTATTTTGATTAATAAATGAGCATGACAAGTTATTTTGGTGAATGGTGTGAAGTTTCAAGTGTGACACCCTGAAATTGCATATCTACTCTGATTCATATTTTGTTGTTTTAATTAATTATTGGGGTATTTCAGAAGGGTGTTACATTAGTGGTATCAGAGCATAGTCGGTCGAGTCGAGTCGTAATTATTCTGTTTCCCTGTATGTGATAGGTGTTGTGTAACCCTATCAGTACTTATTGTTTTAGCTTGTTGGGTTTTCAGAATAGAGATGGCTGGAAGAGGTAGAGACGATGCTGTGATTGCTGAGGCTCTGGGTATGCTAGCTGGAGTACTTGGAGGGAATCCGAATGTTGTGGGATTGGGAGCTGCTCGTCAATTGAGTGAGTTCCAGAAGAACAATCCTCCAATGTTCAAGGGAGCATACAATCCAGATGGTGCTCAGAAGTGGTTGAAGGAGATTGAGAGGATCTTCCGAGTGACTGAGTGTGCCGATAACCAGAAGGTCAGGTTCGGTACAAATATGCTGTTAGAGGAAGCAGATGATTGGTGGGTTGCTGCCCGCACTGAGTTGGAAGCTGCTGGGAGTGCTGAGATCACTTGGGCGGTGTTCAGAGAGAGATTCCTGAGGAAGTACTTTCCAGAGGATGTCAGAGGAAAGAAAGAGATAGAGTTCTTAGAATTGAAGCAGGGCAACCGGTCTGTTACTGAGTATGCTGCTAAGTTCACAGAGCTGTCGAAGTATTACACTCCCTATGATGAGGCTACTGGGGAATTTTCAAAATGTGTGAAGTTTGAGAACGGGTTACGTCCCGAGATCAAGCGGGCTATTGGGTATCAGCGGATTAGAGTGTTTTCTGACTTGGTTGACTGTTGCAGGATTTTTGAACAGGATACCAAGGCCAGAGCGGAGAGCTATCAGCAGAGGGTTGATAGGAAAGGCAAGAATCAGAATGATCGTGGGAAGCCGTATGCAGCTGGCAAAGGTTTCCAGAGACAGAGTGGGATGAAGAGACCTAGTGGGGGAGACTCTAGTGCCCCTGCTAAGTGTTACAGATGTGGTCAGGCTGGACATCATATCCATGAGTGTACCAGTACTAAGAAGAAGTGTTTCAAGTGTGGCAAAGGTGGTCACTTGGCTGCAGAGTGCCGGGTGAAGACTATGACTTGTTTCAACTGTGGAGAGATGGGTCATATCAGTCCACAGTGTCCTAAGCCGAAGAAAGAGAACCAGTCGGGAGGCAAGGTCTTTGCTTTATCGGGTTCTGAGACTTCTGCAGATGATCGTTTGATCCGAGGTACGTGTTATATTAATGGCTTTCCTCTTGTAGCTATTATTGACACAGGTGCGACTCATTCCTTTATATCTTTGGATTGTGCTGTGAAACTTAAATTAGAGATATCTGAGATGCATGGGAGTATGGTGATTGATACTCCTGCGAAGGGTTCAGTGATTACTACTTCAGTTTGTTTAAATTGCCCTTTGAGTATTTTTGGTAGAGACTTTGGGATGGACCTCGTGTGTCTTCCACTAGTGCAGATTGATGTTATCCTGGGTATGAACTGGTTGGTGTTTAACCGAGTTTATATCAACTATTTTGATAAGACTGTGATCTTTCCTGAGATTGAGGAAGGAAAGAGTTTGTTTCTATCAGCAAGGCAGGTGAATGAAGCAGTAGCAGATGGGGCAGAGTTGTTTATGCTGTTAGCGACTTTGGAGGCTAAAGATAAATTGGTGATTTGCGATCTAGCAGTGGTGTGTGATTTTCCTGATGTGTTTCCTGAAGAAGTGAATGAATTACCGCCAGAGCGTGAAGTTGAGTTCTCGATTGATTTGGTACCTGGTACTAGGCCGATATCGATGGCTCCGTACCGTATGTCTGCTGTTGAGTTAACTGAATTGAAGAGTCAGCTGGAAGATCTGTTGGATAAGAAATTTATTCGTCCGAGTGTGTCACCGTGGGGCGCACCAGTGTTATTGGTTAAAAAGAAAGAAGGTACTATGAGGTTGTGTATGGACTACAGGCAACTGAATAAAGTGACGATCAAGAATCGGTATCCTTTGCCGAGGATTGATGATTTGATGGATCAGTTGGTTGGTGCGAGTGTGTTCAGCAAAATAGATTTGAGATCGGGGTATCATCAGATACGTGTGAAAACTGAGGATATTCAGAAGACTGCTTTCAGAACAAGGTATGGACATTATGAGTATTCTGTAATGCCTTTTGGTGTGACTAATGCGCCTGGGGTATTTATGGAGTATATGAATAGGATTTTCCATCCGTACCTAGACAAGTTTGTTGTGGTGTTTCTTGACGATATTTTGGTGTATTCGAAATCTGAAGAAGAGCATGCTGAACATTTGAGAGTGGTTTTAGGAGTTCTACGAGAAAAGAAGTTATTTGCTAAACTGTCCAAGTGTGAATTTTGGTTAGAAGAGGTTAGTTTTCTTGGTCATGTGGTTTCAAAAGGTGGTGTTGTTGTTGATCCTTCTAAGATAGAAGCGGTATCTAAGTGGGAAGCTCCGAAGTCAGTTTCTGAGATAAGGAGTTTTCTTGGACTTGCAGGTTATTATAGGAAATTCATTGAGGGATTTTCTAAGTTGGCGTTACCGTTGACGATGTTGACTAGAAAGGGGCAAGCGTTTGTTTGGGACTCAAAATGTGAAGAAGGTTTCCAAGAGCTAAAGAGAAGGTTAACTACTGCTCCTATTCTGATATTACCAAGTCCGTCGGAACCATTTGAGGTTTACTGTGATGCTTCATTGTTGGGTTTGGGTGGTGTTTTGATGCAGAATAAGCAGGTTGTAGCTTATGCTTCGAGACAACTGAAGGTTCATGAGAGGAACTATCCGACACACGATTTAGAGTTGGCAGCTGTGGTATTTGTTCTGAAGTTATGGAGGCATTACTTGTACGGGTCAAGATTTGAGGTTTTCAGTGACCATAAAAGTTTAAAGTATTTGTTTGATCAGAAAGAGCTGAATATGAGACAGAGGAGATGGTTAGAGTTTCTGAAGGATTATGACTTTGGTTTGAATTACCATCCGGGTAAAGCAAACGTAGTGGCTGATGCATTGAGTCGGAAATCATTGCATATGTCTATGTTAATGGTTAAGGAATTGGATTTAATTGAGCAGTTTAGAGACTTGAGTTTGGTGTGTGAGAGTACTCACAATAGTGTTAAATTGGGAATGTTGAAGTTAACGAGTGGTATTCTGGATGAGATTAGAGAGGGTCAGAAATCCGATGTGCTTTTGGTTGATAAGTTGACTCTAGTGAATCAAGGTCAAGGTGGTGAATTCAGAGTTGATGAGAATGGTGTTTTGAAATTTGGTAATCGGGTGTGTATTCCGGATGTTACCGAACTTAAGAAGAGTATTCTTGAGGAAGGACATCGTAGTGGCCTGAGTATTCATCCTGGGGCTACGAAGATGTATCATGATTTGAAAAAGTTATTTTGGTGGCCGGGAATGAAAAGAGAAATTGCGAGTTTTGTTTATTCTTGTTTGACTTGTCAGAAGTCAAAGATTGAGCATCAGAAGCCGTCTGGGCTAATGCAACCGTTGGCTATTCCAGAGTGGAAGTGGGATAGTATCAGTATGGATTTTGTTTCTGGTTTACCGAGGACAATTAAGAATTTTGAAGCTATTTGGGTGATTGTTGACAGATTGACAAAATAGGCTCATTTCATTCCAATCAGAATGGATTATCCGTTAGAGAGATTAGCTGAGTTGTATATTGAGAAAATTGTAAGTTTGCATGGTATTCCGTCGAGTATTGTTTCGGACAGAGATCCTAGATTTACATCGAAGTTCTGGGAAGGTTTGCAGAGGGCTTTGGGAACTAAGCTGAGATTGAGTTCTGCATATCATCCGCAGACTGATGGTCAGACTCAGAGGACGATTCAGTCACTGGAGGATCTTTTGAGAGCTTGTGTTTTGGAAAAGGGAGGTGCTTGGGATTGTTATTTACCTTTGATTGAGTTTACCTACAACAATAGTTTTCATTCGAGCATTGGTATGGCACTGTTTGAAGCTTTGTATGGTAGGAGATGTCGGACACCTTTATGTTGGTATGAGTCCGGTGAGAGTCCTGTGGTTGGACCGGAGATTGTTCAACAAACTACGGAAAAGATTAAGATGATTCAGGAGAAGATGAGGATTGCTCAGAGTCGTCAGAAGAGTTATCACGACAAGAGGAGGAAGTCACTTGAGTTTCAAGAGGGAGATCATGTGTTTCTTCGTGTTACTCCGATAACTGGGGTTGGTCGAGCTTTGAAGTCGAAGAAGTTGACACCTCGATTTATTGGTCCTTATCAGATTTTGGAGAGGATAGGGGAGGTAGCATATCGTATCGCTTTACCGCCGTCACTTGCGAATTTGCATGAGGTTTTTCATGTGTCTCAGTTGAGGAGGTACATTCCTGATCCGTCGCATGTGGTCCAAGTAGATGATGTACAGGTGAGAGATAACCTGACTGTTGAAACATCACCTATGAGGATCGAGGATCGAGAGTTGAAGCAGTTGCGGGGTAAAGAGATTGCTTTGGTAAAGGTAGCTTGGGGAGGACCAGCAGGTGGCAATGTGACTTGGGAACTTGAGAGTCAGATGAAGGAGTCTTATCCAGAGTTATTCGCTTGAGGTATGTTTTCGAGGACGAAAACTCTTTTAGTGGGGGAGAGTTGTAACACCCCGATAAAATATGATAATTATTTAATTTAAGTTTAATAGTATATTATGATGATAATATGAATGAGAGGGTATTATTTTTCAAAATAAAAGATAAACCATTCATATATATTATTATTAGTATATTTATTAATTTAATTAAATAATTGGAATATTATTGGATTATTATTATTGGAATAATAAAGTTGGAATTGGAACGATTTTTGGAATCAGTGAAGAGTCCCATTTAGTAAAAAGGTTTTTACAGGTGAAAACAGAGAAGCGACTAAAAAGTGGAAAAATGGCAAAAAGGAAGAGTAAGAGAAAAATGGTTGAAGAAGGGAAAAGCTTGAAGTTAAAGGATTTGCCGGATTAACTCAGGTAAGGGGGGGAAATCCTTGTTATTATGGGTTAGTATGATTGGGTCAATGGGTAGGAACATGTTTTAGGTTGAAATCCTTAATTGGCTTGAATCGGAATTATTAGGTTTTGATAAATACCCTTGAATTGTGATGAATAAATTATGTTAAAACTGTGAATGAATCTATATTTGGGTGAGTCGTAATTTTCTGAACGTGTAGCTTTTTATGGAATCGAAATCGGGGGTCCGAAAGTCCTCCAACGATGAAAAATGCGGGGATATCTGCATTCTGTTTTCGTGTTAGCGCAGGAACAGCTTTCTGTTTTGCGTTAACCGGTTAACCCAGGGCGTTAACCGGTTAACACTGTTATAATATTGAGAAAATTACATTCTGTCTTGCGTTAACCGGTTAACCCAGGGTGTTAACCGGTTAACACTGTTAAAAATTTCCAAGAAGCGCATTCTGTTTTGCGTTAATCGATTAACCCAGGGCGTTAACCGGTTAACACTGTTGAAATGTGAAAATTTGATATTTAAATATTGTGTACGTTTTGGAATGGAATTATGTGTACATATTGTATGGGCTTGGCTAGGAAATGTGCCATACGCGTATGGGCATGAGGCATACGTGTATGGGCAGAAGTTTGATTTTTCTGAGCTGTTGTTGTGCAGTTTTGGTCGTTTCAGCTGAGTGATGTAATTTAGCTGATGTATGATATAGTAGGGATCATTTCCCGTTGTTTTGAGCAGTATAGGTATTAGTAGAGTGTGCTAATACTGTGATTTATTAATTGGCATGACATGATATGATTCTGTGATAAATATGCTGATGATGTATGATGGTATGCATAATGCTGTGAATATAACTATTATGTATGCAATTGTGGATGGACTGTTTATGGCTTAGAGTGTGAGCATATGTCCATTGTGGATTGTTGTTGATGTTTGCATGCTAGGTGATTTAGCGTGCATAGCATAGCCTTTATGGTGGTAGCTAATTCCCATGGTGAGGAATTAGTGAGGGAGTCAGTAGGTCTCAAATGAGTGGGACTAGTGAGCTTGGTAGCCGTATCTGGGTTTGATCGGTGAGGTTGAACTATGTGTTCACGAATAGTCGGTACCGCATGCATGGAGTCTCATTTCATAATGTATGTATGGCGTATAATATGAATGGATGTATTCCAATATTATACGTGTGTTTTGTGTTTGTGTTGAGTATGATTATGAGTTGATGTTGCCGTTGCTGAATGTGTGATATGATTAGGGTGTTGAATGTGTTAATTTACTTAGCATTACATGATATTTTACGATGCTTATTATATCGATTGAGGAACTCACCCTTACAACTATGTTTCAGGTAACGAGCAATGATTGAGTAGAAGCTAGTGCTTGGAGTCTAGTGTAGTTCCTTAGTGGGTCATGCTCTGGTATATGTAACATCGGGACGGGATGTTTTACTTTGGTTCCATTTTTGGTTGTTGAACAAATTTTACATGAAAAGTGTTACATGGTTTGCATGTTGTTAGATTTCCATCCGCTGCGAATTGTGCAATGTTTTATTTTGAATAATTAATGAGCATGACAAGTTATTTTGGTGAATGGTGTGAAGTTTCAAGTGTGACACCCTGAAATTGCATATCTACTCTGATTCATATTTTGTTGTTTTAATTAATTATTGGGGTATTTCAGAAGGGTGTTACATTAGTGGTATCAGAGCATAGTCGGTCGAGTCGAGTCGTAATTATTTTGTTTCCCTGTATGTGATAGGTGTTGTGTAACCCTATCAGTACTTATTGTTTTAGCTTGTTGGGTTTTCAGAATAAAGATGGCTGGAAGAGGTAGAGACGATGCTGCGATTGCTGAGGCTCTGGGTATGCTAGCTGGAGTACTTGGAGGGAATCCGAATGTTGTGGGATTGGGAGCTGCTCGTCAATTGAGTGAGTTCCAGAAGAACAATCCTCCAATGTTCAAGGGAGCATACAATCCTAATGGTGCTCAGAAGTGGTTGAAGGAGATCGAGAGGATCTTCCGAGTGACTGAGTGTGCCGATAACTAGAAGGTCAGGTTCGGTATGCATATGCTGTCAGAGGAAGCAGATGATTGGTGGGTTGCTGCCCGCACTGAGTTGGAAGCTGCTGGGAGTGCTGAGATCACTTGGGCGGTGTTCAGAGAGAGATTCATGAGGAAGTACTTTCCAGAGGATGTCAGAGGAAAGAAAGAGATAGAGTTCTTAGAATTGAAGCAGGGCAACCGGTCTGTTACTGAGTATGCTGCTAAGTTCACAGAGCTATCGAAGTATTACACTCCTTATGATGAGGCTACTGGTGTTGAATGTGTTAATTTACTTAGCATTACATGATATTTTACGATGCTTATTATATCGATTGAGGAACTCACCCTTACAACTATGTTTCAGGTAACGAGCAGTGATTGAGTAGAAGCTAGTGCTTGGAGTCTAGTGTAGTTCCTTAGTGGGTCATGCTCTGGTATATGTAACATCGGGACGGGATGTTTTACTTTGGTTCCATTTTTGGTTGTTGAACAAATTTTACATGAAAAGTGTTACATGGTTTGCATGTTGTTAGATTTCCATCCGCTGCGAATTGTGCAATGTTTTATTTTGATTAATAAATGAGCATGACAAGTTATTTTGGTGAATGGTG
This sequence comes from Lathyrus oleraceus, assembly GCF_024323335.1. Classification (NCBI taxonomy): domain Eukaryota; kingdom Viridiplantae; phylum Streptophyta; class Magnoliopsida; order Fabales; family Fabaceae; genus Lathyrus; species Lathyrus oleraceus. The sequence continues at coordinate 89,258,025 of NC_066579.1, read as the reverse complement.
TGAAGTTTCAAGTGTGACACCCTGAAATTGCATATCTACTCTGATTCATATTTTGTTGTTTTAATTAATTATTGGGGTATTTCAGAAGGGTGTTACACAGATCCATAGAACGATCACGAACGTTGAACGATGACAACGTCTCTACTCAGTCCACACGAACGGATTCCTTCAATCTCAGTGCTAGCTGGTACGAATGAAGGCTTTGAGTGAGAGAGAGAGAGAGAGAAAGAGAAAACGAAAATAATGCAATCGCTATTAATGCTTCTGCACAAGGGTTCTATTTATAGAACCACTTGTGTGGGCTTCAAGCTAAAAATCCCATTTAAGTGTATGTGACCCATATCTTATAATACGCCCAAAATCACTTAAGTGCATAGTACCTTACCATATTTCGTATTCTACTTAAGTACACCGTACCTTACCATGTTCTACAATTCACTTTAGTGCACCGTACCTTACGGTATTCCTTAGTTACTCCATCTCTCATCAAATCCATCCTTTGTGTGTGACCCTGTAGGTTTTCGCGGCATTGGCAATTATATTAAATCACGTATTTAACATAATAAATAGTGAGCGGTATCTAGCAACACATCACTGCTACCCAAGACACGAAAATGTCATGTGACCTGACAAATCCTTCTGTGATAATACTTATTTGTAGAATTACCCTTTTGTCCTTATGTCTATATTGAACACAAGGCATATACCGTGTCGTCCTTGTCCAGTTCAATATTAGGCCCATAGACATTTATCCTGTTATGCAGGATGGGAAAATTCCATCTAGGTCACTCATGTCCCTCAGCATGCTTCGTGGAGTACCCATCAAATGTCTTTATGGTTATCCAGTTACGGACAATGTTTGATCAGCAATAAAGCACTCGACTCTACATCTAGGGTCCATAGTGGTTTCAGGTCGAAGAGTGGTATACACCATTATCACCATGAGAATAACTTATGACACTTTGCATAACTTTCTATATAGTATTCTCATAGCGGGTCAATCCAGTATAAATATTACTCTTAATATTCATACCTATGTTTAAGACTTGATAACTCCTTATCCATGATCCATGAGATGTGATCATCAGTCTATATACATAATAGTCTTAATGCTTTAATGTTATCCCACTTCACAATAAAGCTCGACTACAGATACTTTAAGAATAGTGTTCTTAGGTTTAATGTGATCTCATGATCAAGTCACACTTGATACATTAAACGGACTAGCTATTCTAGGGACTTTATTAAACAAACGTAATAAAGAAAAAGCCTTTTATTATTAATAAATAATTCTATACAAGTACCAAAAGTATTGGCCTCTAAGGATTACACCAACAATCTCCCACTAGCACTAGAGCCAATTAGGCATACCCTTAATACCCATAGATCTAGTATGGCCATCATGCTTCTGCTGCGCAAGAGGTTTTGTCAGTGGGTCAGCAATATTGTCAAGTGTAGGTACTCTGCATATTTTTACATCTCCTCTATCTATTATCTCTCGAATGAGGTGATAACGCCTAAGTATGTGTTTGGATCATTGGTGAGATCTAGGTTCCCTAGCTTGTGCGATAGCACCATTGTTATCACAATAGAGACCAATGGGATCCACAATGCTAGGAACCATACCAAGTTCACTAATGAACTTTTTAATCCAAACAACTTCCTTTGCTACACTTGAGGCAACAATATACTCGGCCTCGGTTGTAGAATCAACAACTGTATCTTGCTTTGAACTTTTCCAGCTCACAGTGCCATCGTTTAAGCAAAAACACATAACCAGTTGAATCATGCATATTAAAGCGTCTTAGCACTTTGTCTATGTATGTACTCTGACTTAGGCCAAACATTTTTTTGATCTATCTCTATAGATTCTGATTCCTAATATAGAGGCTGCTTCACCTAGGTCCTTCATAGAAAAGCATTTCCCTAACCAAGACTTTACTTGTTGCAGGGTAGGGACATCGTTTCCAATGATTAATATGTCATCTACATATAATACCAGGAAAACGATCATGCTCCCACTAACCTTCTTGTAGACACAAGACTCATCTTCGTTCTTGATCCATGAGTAATACATCACCTTGATCAGTTATGAGATATCCATATCTCTCAGGTAGGTGATGTATCCTTCCTGACCTACGCTGGTCTTGTTCTACTTGAGCAGGCTGCTCTTCCACAACTACTTGTGTTTCCTGCTCTAATTCCTCCATAGGTGTATCAATGCTTTGTGATTCTTGAATTTCTTCAAGCTCTACTTTCCTCCCACTGATTCCTTTGTAAATAAAATCCTTTTCTAAGAAAACTTCAGTTCGAGCGACAAACACTTTGCCCTCAGAAGGATTGTAGAAGTAATACCCTCTTGTTTCTTTAGGATACCCCACAAATAAGCATTTGTCAGATTAGGGCTCAACCTTAGTTGAAATTTGTCGTTTCACATAAACTTCGCAAACCCAAATCTTCATGTAAGACATATGTGGTTTCTTACCACTCCAAATCTCATATGGTGTCTACTCAACCTTTTTGGATGGGACACGGTTAAGTGTGTAAGCTGCTGTCAATAGTGCATGTCCCCAAAAGGAGTTTGGAAGATCGGCGTGACTCATCATGGATCAGACCATGTCTAACAGGGTTCGATTTCTTCTCTCAGATACACCATTCCATTGGGGTGTTCCAGGAGAAGTAAGCCGGGATAGGATCCCACACTCTTTCAGATGATCATCAAACTCTAGGCTTAAATACTCACCACCTCGATCTGATCGAAGAGTTTTAATATTCTTACCTAGTTGGTTTTAACTCGTTAGGTTTCACCCTTTTAGTATTATGTAAGACCCCAATTTTGTCCCTAAGATCCCTCATGGCATCATAACATTGCACTTGCATTGCCTCAAGGATCATAAGCATCTTGGTTCCCTTTGCCTTTGGGTGGGACTTCTTGTGAGTGATTTGAGATCACCAAGCATGCTTGATTTTTATATCATTGCTTTTCTTATTTTTTTTAATAACCAAAAGCACAAAAATATGTCACTAACATCTTTTGTTTGTAGCTTGAGCAATCATCAGGTCAAGAGCTTCAAGAAGATCCTTTGTGCAATGATAAGGTCAAGAGGAGATGATAGCAAGCATGATAATGGTTCCCAAAGCTCTCATCCATCAAATATGCCTCCCTAGCATCTCAATTCATCATTTTGATCAAATCAAGTCAAAGGGTTTGAGGTTTGTGCCCCAAGGAAACCCTAATCCATCTGTGCACCACAATGCCTTGCCCTTGAAGCAACCTCAGCCCATGATCAAATGCAATCAAGGGAAGTTCTTTAATTCATCTTTTCATGCATATTTGAACTTATTTGAGTGTCCTCAATCATCAATTCATCAAGATATGAGTCATGGCCTTGAGAAGTTGATCAGTCAATTCATCTGACTATTTTGAAATGCACTGAGACCTAATGTTTTATGTGTTGGTAAAATGGAGATGGTTCCAAAAGCACAAATGTTCTTAAGGACAATATGAACAAATTTCATGTTCATTAAAAATTTATTTGAAGCTTGGAAGGCCATCTCCCATTCCAATACATTATAGGTCATTTTGACTGAAACCCTAATTTTGGGTCAACTTCCCAAGGACATAACTCATTCATTTTTTATGATTTTGAGGTAGGATCAAATGCATTGGAAAGATTAAGATGTCTACTTCAAATGTTATGTTGAACAAAAGTTCAAAATCGCAAAGGAAATACATGTGATAATGCAAGACATTATAGGTCCTTTTGGGCCAAATGCATTAAAAGGCAAAAAAGTCCAACTTCAAGTGCCCATAACGTCTTCATCAAAAATCCAAATGATGCAACATGTAAGTCCATTTTGATTGTCTTGAAAATATCTACAACTTTGATGTTGGAGGTTTTGTCATTTGAGGCTTGCATCATTGAAATAGAGGGGCTTGAACATTGGCCAAATTTGGAAACCTTGCCTTGACATGTTTTGCACATCACACTTTAAACTCAAAATTCACCAATTTCCACACTTCAAATGGATTTTTGCCCAACATAACAATTGTTCCTTACATCAAGACCTTTCCAACCATTACCCACATGCTTATGTTTGGATTTTCTAATTGGCATTTTCGAAGAGGTGAAAGTTTAGGTTCAAACATGGAATTCACATGAAATCTTCATGCACAAGCCAATGCAGCTCAAATTACACGTCCAAACCATTGGCATTTGAGTTCAGCTTGCATTTCCATCCATTTTTGGGCTTTGCACGCGCCTGTACAGGCCCATGCATGAAGAGTCCAAGTTCCATGCACATGAGTTTTCTCCTTGCTTGCATCAGCCTTGGCTATAAATAGCATGCTCCTCTTCATTCAATTCTCAACCTAATGGCGCCTAAGATGCTGCACAACTGAATCCATAACCATTACCAAAGAAGCGATCTCACTTTCTTTCAAATTTTTCAGATCCAAAATTCAACTACATCTGGTTGAATTCTTGGATCTAAAGCTTCTAAACCTTCATCATTCAGCTCATTGATCTTCTGTTTTGGCAAAGAAAGTAAAGAATCAAGCTCAAATCTCCAGAATTCAAGTGTGTTCTTCAACTGGTATTCTCTTCGAAACTCATCATATATTGATCTATTTGCCTGGCCAAAGTGTTTTCTGAAGTCCTCACTTGAGAGGCAAGCTAGGGGTAGCTTCAATTTTGTTTTTCTTTGATCTGCATTTTTCATACCTGAATCTTCCACCTCAGATTTCTCAACCTATAGGAATCTTGAGTGTGATTCAAGGTTACAGGGGTGATGTACATCACCCCAGCTTCATTTTGGTATAAGGATCGTGCAAAATGGTAAAGGTTTGAAAACCTGCAAATCTGGCCGGAATCTGTAAGCTCACCGGAGAAGAAGGTGGCTCCGGTGGCCGTCCATTGCCAGTTTGAATCTGGATCGTTGGATCTTATCTCCAGATTCAATCTCAGCCTTTGAATGTTACGTCTCGTTTTAATTCTTTGTGTGACGCGTTTGACGAAGGTTCACCATGAGCGCACGCTTCAGGACCATCAGATTGGCCACGTCAATTATGAACGTGATCCAACGCTTCCTGATTTTCCATATTTTTAATTTCTGATTTTATTTTCTTTAATTCCCTTTTATTTCAAAAATTCATAACTCTCTCATTTTTAATCCAAAAATTATGGGACCAATTGCACTAGTCTCCAAATAAATTCTAGTTTCTATTTCTGATTTTTAATATTTTTTATTTTGTCATTTGATATTTTTCATGAATTTTCTCTTTCTGGTTGTTTTTAATTCATTTTAAATAGTTTTTGACATTCAAAAAATACAAAAATATTTTTCTAACCTATTTGAATGATGATGAATCCATGAAAAATATTCTCATCAATTGTTTAATTGATTTGAGATTTATTTGAGATTTTAGTTAAATTAGGTTATTTTTATTCATTTTTAATTGATTAAAAATAGTTTCTGACTTTTAAAAATGCTGAATTTTTTTGTCAAACTTTGTTTAACCTTGTTGAACTTGGGATAAATTACTTCGACCTTTCAAGGTTGATTTGAAGTAATTTTGAAGTTTGACCTTTCTTGTATTTTTAATTCAAGTTTATTTTAATATTAAAAATGGCAAAAATATTATGCTCATTGTTTGATCTCCAATCTCCATCTCTTTTCTGATTTCTTTTTGTTTGACTTTGACTTTCAATGTCAATTGGTCAATACATATGGATTGGTACATCTTATTTCATCTTATGCATTTTGATCTTTCCATTTCCTTATCCATTCTTCATCTCCTTCTTCCTTCTTCTTCTTCTTTCTTTTTGATTAATGAGTTGAAGGTTGATAAGTTAGCATTGATTAGGGAGACTTAATCTTCCTTGATTCAAATCTAATTCATCTTGATCAATTGGTCAAGTGAATGACTTTGCATTAAGGATATGTTGTTTTCTAAATCATGCAAAAGACTTAAACCAATACAAGATCAATTCTCTTTTCCTTTTTTTGGCATGGCAAGTTGTTGGAACTTGGTTCACTAATCAAGACTTCTAACTTGTGTTGTTGCCTACATTATTATTGACCGGCCTCAGATAGTTGTGACTTCTACATAAGTCCAATTACGATTGCTTAACATAGCGCTAAATTTGCCTTATGGCACACTAACTACTAACACTAACCATTAACAACTAACATTTACTTTTATGCACTTTACTTTTATGCAATTTACTATTCTTGCACATATTATCCATTTGCTTTTCTCTTTGCTCACTTGAGCACATGTTTATGTCAATGCCATTTGCCTTTTGCTCACTTGAGCACATAATTGTGTATATACTATTGTGCTTGTGTTTTTGTTTTGATTGTTGAGAACCAAATGCAAAGAAGTGGACTTAGATTCTAGGACATTCCCTATGCAAAAATGGAGAAATGGACTTAGATCTTAGGAAATTCCCTATGCAAAATTGGAGTAAATGGACGTTAATGATGAAGATGGTTTAAAGGGGCCAAACCTCTAAACTCACTCTTGTCCATTCTTGATTTGTTTCATAAAACTCTTTGATGTGTGTGTTCTTGTGCTAGGGATTCCACCTTGATTCAAAGTTGAGGAACCATTGCCATGTTCATCCAAAGTGGAAGAGACGAGATACATTGGGGATCTCTTAAGAGACTTGTTTGATTGCTTGAGCTATCTATTATTGTGATTGCTTATTACAAAGGATGGGAGCTACTTGGATCATCTATATGATCTCAAGAGAGGAACTCCATTGTGGTTTTGTTTCTTTATCCCTACTCTTTTTGATTTGCTTAGGACTTTAGCCCTTCTTCTTCTTCCCTCCACTCTAACCCAAGCCAAAACGTTTTTGTGCAAACATTTAACCATTGTTTTCAAACATTAGAAATCTAAGCCTTAGGCTTTTGATTTTCAAACCTTCTTTTCATAACACTTATTTTAAATTGAATCTTTAAGTCAACTTTGACCATTTTTGTATATACTTCTAATTAGTAAATATAACCCATTCAAATGTCTTTTTTGTGGTTCCAATGGCCACTTCCTTAATCAAATTTTCCATAACCTTTAGCTATTAGGTTTGAGTTATCTTTGTGGTAGATGTAATACTCACCTATATCCTTAGTGATGGACAATGAGTCTTCCATGCTTATTATAGGGTTAACCCCTCACTAGCATGTTGAAGCTATCCTCACATGGTGGATTTGTGGTTTGGTTGAGTTTTCTCCCTTTGATAACAAAAGACCTTAAGGCTTTTGGACCAATCAATTCACCAACTTGTTTTGAGATTTTTACCCCGAACTACGAGGTTTTGATCCTAATCTTTTTTAAGATGGTACGTAGGCAATGGGTTAATCCATCCAAACACAAAAATGTAAATAACTTGTATATTCTCTTCTCATCTCTTCAATCATGTTTGCACAAATAAACTTTCACAAAACAACAACCCTGCAACAAGTATGAAAAGTGCTCCCTAGGAGTACCTAGGATGTTTTGGGTGCCTAACACCTTCCTATTACATAACCAACCCCCTTACCCAGATCTCTGTTTCTCTTTTACTAGTTTTTGTTAAAACTTTTAGGTTTTTGTTCGCTTTCTAACCATTCCCTTGGATAAATAGAAGTGCGGTGGCGACTCGACTTGTATGGTTTACCTTGGACTTAGTCAATATCTCTAATGGTAACGAATACCCCGCTACAGAAAAGTGGCGACTCTGCTGGGGAGGATTTGCCTATTGGGTTTTGCCTACTTTTCATATTTGTTGTATTGTATTGTTTTGTGACATATTTTTGTGCAATTTGGGATTACTGTATTGTATGTAATGATTGATTTGCTTGATATTAATTCCTTGTATGCTTGGTGATCTTTGTGAGATGAGTTCTATACCCGGACTCGAGTGCACTTAGGATAGGAGAATGGCGTAGTCTTGTTGACTTGTGTGGAGTTATTCCTTAGTAAGTTGACTTGCAAGTCCATTCACTTGGTGGAGGTCATGTTGGGATCAATAATGTCACACAAGTAAGTTGTGGTTAGACATTACTCTTTCCAATATAGACCTTAGAAGCCAAGGACCTTAGTTTACCAAGCCCATCTTGGCCTATTCTTAGGATGTAGTGCGAAAATCGTTCAGATTTAAGATTTGATACGATTGTTACGCGATACTACACTCATAATAGTCTCTCTTGAGAATATTTTTGGAATACGAGTAGTCGTTTCTCCGATAATATCAAAAAGATGGGATGATGACTATGGGAACCTCTTGTAGAACATGTTTGGCAGGTTTAAACCCTAGTACACTCCCTTTGGTTGGTTCTTAACCGAGACCCCATGCCCGCGACTTGCAACAAACCCTTGATTCATGGTCGATCCGTTCATGTATCCTTAATATCAATGGAACTTGGGTGTTGATAAGGTGCAAACCATAATCAACCAAAATGGATGATTGATATTACGGATGACATGATCCATCCCATGACCTTTGTTTGGTGTGCTTTGCTTGATCCTTGAGTGTGATTGTTGCATTCATGCATTCATGCACCCATTTGCATCCATATCATCAATAGTAAAGAAATTTTTCAAGGAACTTAAGGGGCTTATTTGCAAAATTTTCAGACATGGAAAGACAAAGAAGGAATACAAAGAAGTACAGTTTCAGACAACCAGAGTTGAAAGAGTTAAGGAATCTGACATCCTGTGTATTAGATCCTTTGGGCTTCAAGGCTCGTTTTGGGAAGCTTCTTCCTCTTCTGACTACTCAGGTGGATGAAGGGTTGATGAGTGTATTGGTGTAGTTTTATGACCCTCTGTACCGTTGCTTCACGTTTCCGGATTTTCAACTTTTGCCTACACTTGAGGAGTATGCCTACCTTTTGGGTATACCTATTCAAGACCAGTTTCCGTTCAGTGGCTTAGAGAGTATTCCTACTTCTCAAGAGATAGCAGACATGTTGCACATAGATGAATCTCTGGTTGGTGCTCATATGACTACCAAAGGTGGAATTCAAGGTCTCCCTTCTGAGTTCCTCATCGCTCAAGCTACTGTATATGGGAAGGTCATGAGTGCGGATGCTTTTGAAGCCATATTTGTACTTCTCATCTATGGGTTAGTGTTACTCCCCAATATCGACAAGTTTGTGGATGTGAATGCTATTAGGATTTTCTCCACTCTTAATCTCGTTCTGACTCTGTTGGGTGATACCTATTTCTCTTTGCATATGAGGAATGCAAAGGGTGGTGGTGCCATTGTGTGCTGTTTGCCTCTATTGTATAAGTGGTTTATTTCTCACTTACCGCAGACGGTCGCCTTCAAGGAGAACAAAAGATGTCTACGGTGGTCCACGAGACTTATGTCTCTCACTAATGATGATATCTCTTGGTACAACCGTGTGTATGATGGTGTGCAGATCATTGACTCTTGTGGTGAATTCTCCAATGTACCTCTTCTTGGTACATGTGGTGGGATTAACTACAACCCTGTTTTAGCACGTCGTTAGCTTGGGTTCGCCCTAAAGGATAAACCTAATAACATTCTGTTAGAAGGTGTGTTCTTTCAGGAGGGTAAAGATCCCCAAGGCATGAAGGGCAGAATGGTTCGCGCTTGGCGCAAGATTCATAGGAAAGGAAGGAAGGAGTTGGGTCCTAAGAATTGTGTTGCTATGGAACTGTACACTGCTTGGGTGAGGAAGAGAGCGTCTGAGTATCTCATGCCTTACGAGTATCCAAGACCTACACCTTTGGTTATGGCTGGGCCTTCAACTCTCCCTGACCAAGGAGTAGAGGAGTTGAGAGACGAAGACCGATCACATGCTTGGATCCGTGAAAGAGAGGAGTTGCTTCAGCAGATCAAGGAGAAGGATGCTTTGATAGAGTTCCTCGAACATCAGGTTATCTATGATCCTAATGATGCATGGACCTCTCTACTTCCTCAGTCTTCCAAGTTTTGGAAGAGGGAGTACAACCGACTCGCCAAGGAGAAAGCAGATATGGAGGCAGCCTACAAGAGGGAGGTGAAGAGGCTTCGTGCATCCTATCTTCCTGTGTCCCGAGCTTTGGATGATTGTTTCTAGGGATCCATAGGATGACTATTTTCCTTTTCTCTTGTATATGATTGACAATGCTGTACTTCTTTTTCCCGATATTATTTGATGAGATATTTCCATGTGTGATAAATGTTTAATATTTCCAAAAAAATTGCAAATAGAACCCTAAAGTTCCTTTGAAAATAAAAGAAAAATCATATGCACAAGCATTGCATGCATCATGTGCATAAGCAGGTTTTGTTCCCGGCTTCTTGTCATGTGGTCTAACTTTGTGTTCTTCATTTATTTTGAAGACAAGCTGACTTACCGGTACTACACCAGAGCCAACATTTCAAGATTGATGGATCATCTGGAACAAGAGAACCGCGAGCTGAAAGAGGAAGTGCCCAGATTAAGTGCCTTGATGGAATCATTCTTGGCTGCCCAGAGCCAGTCTTCTCCGACACCTTCAACTCCTCCCCAGAGGGCAGTCATCTCTGAGATTGTCTCCTCGACTGTGCCTGCAGCCAGTGCACACTTTGCTCCGACGGCCATGCCAACCGGATTCCCGTGGGGGATGCCTCCCAATTTCATGCCCGAGGGTCCTGCTCCCACCATTGCTTCTATGCCGGCATCTAGCCTGGTCCTTGCTGTCCCCCTCCTGTCGTGCATACTATGCCCAGGGTAGACAACACTATCTATCATTCTGAGCCGTCTGAGGGTCCAGATGTTTATGAGAAGATGGATGCTATGAATGGTCAATTTCTTGAGCTTCACAAGGAATTGAAAACTCTCAGAGGAAAGGATCTTTTCGGTAAATCTACTGTCGAACTCTGCTTGGTTCCCAATGTGAAGATCCCTGTGAAATTCAAGGTCCCTGACTTTGAAAAATACAAGGGAAATACCTGCCCTCTCAGCCACCTGGTCATGTATGCCAGGAAGATGTCGACACAGACCGACAACGACCAATTGCTCATCCACTACTTTCAGGACAATCTATCCGGTGCCGCTCTGCGTTGGTACATGGGTTTAGACAGTACGAACATCCGATCCTTCAACGATCTTGGTGAGGCCTTCGTCAAGCAATACAAGTACATTGTGGATATGGCTCCCGATAGGGATCAATTGAGGGCCATGTCCCAGAAGGACAAGGAAACGTTCAAAGAGTACGCCCAAAGGTGGCGAGAGTTAGCAGCACAGATCGTGCCTCCGCTAGAAGAGAAAGAGATGACTAAGATCTTTTTGAAGACCTTAAGTTGTTTTTATTATGAGCGGATGATTGCTAGCGCTCCTTCTGACTTCACCGAGATGGTGAATATGGGGATGCGTCTAGAAGAAGGGGTTAGAGAAGGATGTCTGACCAGAGAAGAAGGCTCTTCTGCCAAACGTTATGGGGCGTTTGCGAAGAAGAAAGATGGAGAGGCACATGCTGTGACCTCCCATGTGAAACCAAGAAGACCCTATATGAGGAGGAAGACCGTGCGTCCCGCCGGTAACCAGCACCAGGTGGCTCATATAGCACCTGTTTTCAGAGATAATCAACAGTACCAGCAACATCACAACAATCAGCAACCACATCCGCAATATCAACAACAACAGCACCGTCCGCAGCAGCAGGTTTACCAGCCTCGAAACAGTAATCAAAACGGCACGAGTTACGAGAGGAAAAGGGTCACCTTCGATCCTATTCCGATGACGTATGCAGAATTATATCCCTCTTTGATAGAGAGGAAGTTGATTACTCCGCGAGACCCACCGGCTATACCTGCTAACCCCCAGTGGTGGTATAAGCCTGAATTACACTGTGTTTACCATTCCGGTGCTCCCGGCCATGACGTGGAGAACTGTTACCCTTTGAAGACCAAGGTTCAAGACCTTGTGAGGTGTGGCATTCTGTGTTTCGAGGACGTGAGTCCTAATGTGAAGAAGAACCCATTGCCCGAGCATGGGAAATCTGTCAACATGGTCCAGGGCTGCCCTAGCAAATACAAAGTCAAATATGTCAGTCATATTCGACAATCGCTGGTCGAAATGTATCATTTGCTGTGTGATTATAGTCATTATAAGCATGACCACGATAGATGCCGAGTTTGTTCTGTCAATCAAAGAGGTTGTCACAAGGTGCGCAAAGATGTTCAGGAAATGCTGGATGAAGGAGTTATTGAGATCCTTCAAAACAGAAATGTTGACAAAGATGCTGAAGAGGTCAACGTAATTTCTCCAGTATTCCGGATCCCCGAGCCTGTTATCATCAAGTATGATGGTAGCAAGCAAAAGGTTTCTCCTACATTAACCATCAAGCTAGCCGGACCAATACCATACTCTTCTGAAAAGGCGATTCCCTATCGCTACCATGCTGTTGCGTTAGAAAATCGGAAAGAAGTGTCCTTGCCATCTTCCTCTGTTGTTAACATTGCGGATGTTAGTGGTTTGACCCGCAGTGGTCGTGTATTTTCAGCACCCTCAAAGTTCCAAGCTAATGCTGATTCTGTTGAACGCCCGATTGAGAATGCTGTGAGCACTCCAAATCCGACACTTGTTGTTAAGCCCTCCTCTACATTGGGAACTCCTGCTTCTGTTGGCCCAAGCAGCAATATGAAAGAAGAATGTGATGAGATGCTAAAGCTCATCAAAAGAAGCGAGTACAATGTTGTAGACCAGCTTCTACAAACGCCATCCAAAATATCGGTGTTATCATTGCTTTTGAATTCATAACCACATCGAGAGGCTCTGCAGAAGGTTTTGGATGTGGCATATGTGGATCACGATGTCACAATAGAACAATTCGATTGCATTGTTGCAAACATTACTGCTTGTAACAACTTGAGTTTTTGTGACTCTGATCTCCCCGAGGAGGGAAGAGACCACAACTTGGCATTACATATATCTATGGGCTGCAAAGACGACGCCATGTCCAATGTGCTGGTGGACATTGGGTCATCATTAAACTTATTGCCAAAATCCACTTTCTCGAAACTGTCATATCAAGGGCCTCCCATGAGGCAGAGTGGAGTAGTTGTGAAGGATTTTGATGGGTCTCGCAAAACCGTGATTGGGGAAGTTGATCTCCCAGTCAAGATCGGACCGAGTGATTTCCAAATTACCTTCCAGGTTATGGATATTCGCCCATCGTATAGCTGTCTCTTAGGCAGACCATGGATTCACGAGGCAGACGCCGTGACATCCACCCTACACCAAAAAATGAAATTTGTAAAGAACAAGAAACTGGTGGTGGTAGGGGGAGAAGAGGCTCTCCCGGTTAGCCACTTGTCTTCCTTCTCATACATAGATGCTGAGGATGAAGTTGGAACTCCTTTCCAAGCTTTATCTATTGCTGAACCTATTGAGAAGAGAACTCCTTCATTTGCTTCCTATAAAGATGCAAAGTTGGCCACTGAGTGTGGTGCAACTGCTGGTTTAGGAAAAATGATTGAGCTAGAAGACAACAAGTCTCGGGCTGGCATCGGTTATTCGTCTGGGGTTTTCAACACACAAGGGTTGTTCAAGAGTGGAGGTTTCATCCACACTGGTCAAGGCGAGGAAGTTGCTGCCATTCTGGAAGAGGACGAAGAGGATTCTGGAAACTTCGTCATCCCTGGGGGAATCTGCAATAATTGGGTCGCTGTGGATATTCCAACAGTTATCCATAAGTCAAAGTAATGTTCATTGTGTTTAAAAACCCTTCTCCCATGCCAAAGGGAGGAGTGACGACATTGTTGGCGCATTAATACAATGATATTTTCATTCAATAGATTCATGTTAAATGTTTGTTTTTCCAACTATTTTCCCTTTCGCTTTTTGCATGAAATTGGTGATCACATAAAACCTAAAACAAATAGAATAAAATCGACCTTTTCATCTGCATAATGATTGCCTTGTTTGAATTCTAAAGCTTTTTATACCCAAAATCATTATGCAGGTTGATCAAACCCATTGAACATTATGACCCAACACCATCTCCCAACTTTGAATTCCCTGTATTTGAGGCGGAAGAAGATGATATTAAAGAGATTCCTGACGAGATTACCTGTCTACTTGAGCATGAAGAGAAAATCATTCAGCCACATCTTGAGAACCTGGAAACAGTCAACTTGGGGTCTGAGGGTCGTGTGCGAGAAGTGAAGATCGGGGCACTTCTGGAAGAATCTGTTAAGAAGGGATTGATTGAATTGCTACGAGAATATGTTGATGTCTTTGCCTGGTCATATGAAGACATGCCCGGTATAGATACTGATATTGTGCAACATTTCCTGCCTTTGAAGCCTGAGTGCGTGCCTGTGAAGCAGAAGCTCAGAAGAACTCATCCTGTTATGGCAGTGAAGATCAAAGAGGAAGTACAGTAGCAAATTGATGTAGGGTTTCTGGTGACTTCTACATATCCTCAATGGGTGGCCAATATTGTGCTCGTGCCTAAGAAAGACGGAAAAGTCCGAATGTGTGTGGACTATAGAGACTTGAATAAAGCTAGTCCAAAAGATGATTTTCCTCTACCACATATTGATATGTTGGTAGATAATATAGCTAAATTCAATGTCTTCTCATTTATGGACGGATTTTCCGGATATAATCAGATCAAAATGGCACCCGAGGATATGGAGAAGACAACATTCATCACACCTTGGGGAACATTCTGTTATCGAGTGATGCCCTTCGGTTTGAAGAACGTCGGAGCCACGTATCAACGAGCTATGACCACCTTGTTTCACGATATGATGCACAAGGAGATCGAGGTATATGTTGATGATATGATCGCCAGGTCAAAAACGGAAGTTGAACATGTAGAGCACTTGTTAAAGCTTTTTCAGCGTTTGAGAAAGTACAAGCTCCGTCTGAATCCCAACAAGTGTACATTTGGAGTCCGTTCTGGAAAGTTATTGGGCTTTATTGTCAGTGAAAGAGGTATTGAGGTGGATCCTGCAAAGGTCAAAGCAATACAAGAGATGCCTGCGCCCAAAACTGAGAAGCAAGTCCGAGGTTTTCTTGGCCGCTTGAATTATATTTCCAGATTCATATCCCACATGACTGCCACATGTGCGCCGATATTCAAGCTCCTCCGGAAAGATCAGTCCCATGATTGGACCGAGGATTGCCAGAAAGCTTTCGATAGTATTAAAGAGTATATGTCTGAACCTCCGATCCTGTCTCCGCCCGTGGAAGGGAGGCCTTTGATCATGTATCTGACTGTTCTTGAAGACTCAATGGGTTGTGTCCTTGGTCAGCAAGACGAATCAGGAAAGAAAGAATATGTTATTTACTACCTGAGCAAGAAGTTCACTGATTGTGAGTCTCGATACTCAATGCTTGAGAAGACATGCTATGCTTTGGCTTGGGCTGCTAAGCGCTTACGCCAGTACATGATAAATCATACGACTTGGTTGATATCCAGAATGGATCCAATCAAGTACATCTTCGAGAAGCCTGTTTTAACAGGGAGGATTGCTCGTTGGCAGATATTATTATCTGAGTTTGATATTGAGTATCGAGCTCAGAAGGCTATTAAAGGTAGTATTCTGGCTGACCACTTGGCACATCAGCCGATAGAGGATTATCAGTCAGTTCAGTATGATTTTCCAGATGAGGAGATTCTGTATTTGAAAATGAAAGATTGCGATGAGCCTACACTCGATGAAGGGCCAGAGCCTGGTTCCAGATGGAGTATGGTGTTTGATGGCGCTGTAAATCAGTATGGAAATGGTATTGGGGCAGTGATTAATACTCCTCAGGGCACACATATTCCTTTTACAGCAAGGCTAACTTTCAAATGCACGAATAATATGGCTGAGTATGAAGCTTGTATTATGGGATTAAAGGAATGCATTGATCTAAGGATCAAGCATCTTGATGTATATGGTGATTCGGCCCTCGTTGTTAATCAGATTAAGGGTGAATGGGAAACGAATCAGCCTGGTCTCATTCCATATAGGGATTATGCGAGGAGGATTTCAACCTTCTTTACTGAGGTTGACTTCCATCATATTCCTCGAGACGAGAATCGGATGGCATACGCTCTTGCTACACTTGCTTCGATGATTGTGGTAAGACTTTGGAATGAAGTTCCCAATATCACCGTGACGCGCTTGGACAGACCAGCTCGTGTATTTGCGGTAGAAGAGGTGAAAGATGATAAGTCATGGTATTACGACATCAAGTGTTTTCTTCAGAACCAGATTTACCCGCCTGGAGCATCCGCGAAAGATAGGAAGACTTTGAGGAGATTATCAGGAAGTTTCTACCTCAATGGCAATGTGGTTTATAAGAGAAATTTTGACATGGTGCTGCTCAGATGCGTGGATAGACACGAAGCAGACCTGTTGATGACTGAGGTCCACGAGAGTTCATTTGGTACTCATTCCAATGGACATGCCATGGCTAGAAAGGTATTAAGAGCAGGCTACTATTGGCTGACAATGGAGTCTGACTGCTGCAAATATGTGAAGAAATGCCATAAGTGTCAGATTTATGCGGATAAGATTCATATTCCCCCGACACTTTTGAATGTGATTTCATCACCTTGGCCTTTCTCCGTGTGGGGAATTGACATGATTGGCATGATAGAACCGAAAGCGTCTAATGGACACATTTATTCTCGTAGCAATTGATTACTTCACCAAGTGGGTTGAAGCGGCATCGTATGCAAATGTGACCAGACAGGTGATCGTGAAGTTTATCAAAAATCAACTCATATGCCGATATGGTGTGCCATATAAGGTCATTACTGATAATGGGTCTAATTTGAACAACAAAATGATGAAAGAGCTGTGTAGTGAGTTCAAGATCACGCATCATAATTCTTCTTCTTATAGACCCAAGATGAATGGGGCTGTTGAAGCTGCTAATAAGAATATCAAGAAAACTATCCAGAAAATGGTTGTCGCGTATAATGATTCGCATGAGATGCTGCCATTTGCTTTACACGGATATCGTACTTCTGTCCGCACTTCAACAGGGGCAACCCATTTCTCTCTTGTTTATGGCATGGAGGTTGTACTCCCAGTAGAGGTGGAGATCCCATCAATGAGAGTCTTGATGGAAGCCAAGTTGACTGATGCTGAATGGGTTCAGAGTCGTTATGACCAGCTGAACTTGATAGAAGAGAAGAGATTGACTGCCATGTGCCATGGTCAGTTATATCAACAAAGAATGAAGAAAGCCTTTGATAAGAAGGTCAAGCCTCGTGTGTTCCGAGAAGGTGACCTTGTGCTCAAGAAAGTCTTGTCTTTCGCGCCCGATTCCAGGGGCAAGTGGACTCCAAACTATGAATGTCCATATGTTATTAAGAGAGCCTTTTCAGGCGGTGCTTTGATACTTACAACTATGGATGGGGAGGATTTCACTCGTCCTGTGAATTCAAATGCAGTCAAGAAATACTTCGCCTAGAAATAAAAACAGAATAGCTCGCTAAGTTGAAAACACGAAAGGGCGGCTTAGGCAAAAATGAGCGTCTCGGTGGATTGAAAACCCGAAAGGCCGGTCCAGGAAAAAGTTAGAGACATGAAAAATGAATATAGGTATCCCGCTAGATTGAGTACCTCATCCTTGGCCAATCTAGGCAAAAATTAGAGATTTGGCAAGTAACTGCATCCTGACAAGACTTTGTTCTACAGCTGTCATCCGTCAGAGATTCTCGCCCATCCGTCATCAACCGAAGCTTTGAATACATCGAATTCAGAATTGGTGGAGAAATGGTCATTATGTTCAATGTAGCCCTTGTCCAATATATATCACCAATTTCAAAATTGTAAAAGATCTATGGAGTTTTGCCATTTGCAGACTACCATTCCATCAAATAAATTTGAGCCTCTTATCCAATTATTTGCATTATTATTCGTTTCTATTCGACAAGTGTTTTGCATGTTTTAATTGAGAAAATATCATTGTTTTGAATAAACGAATTTTTCATAACTTGTTTTTTAAACAAAGTGAATATTCACAACGACCAAAAGATACTTAGGAGATCCTCAGTGCTCTTCCAAGGATGGCATGATCTCCAACAGGGTAAGACATTTGTTCATTTTCCTGGCATGACTGTATCTTCTTCCTCCGGAGCCTTTTGGGGTTTATCCTACTGAGTGGAATGCTTGTTGAGATATTCACCACTCTCCCCTTCAGCGGAGTAGAAACCTTTCCTCCTCAGCAGATGTGATCTCCTTGATGGGTACGGTACTTGATGGTTGATCCCCAGAATCCCTTTATCCCTTAGATAGATTCCCCATTGGAGTTGCTTATGCAACAGATTTTATCTGTGCAATAAACTCCTGTCTCCAGCTGGAATGATTGATGATTCATCCCCTGCAGAGATATTGTTGCTTCTTGGTTTCTCTTGCCCTCATCATATTGGATACTCTCCGTGGAATCTAGCTTTCTCTCTTGAGATGTAGTACCAGATGTTTGTGTGCTTATTTCTTTGAAGCTGTTTGTGTTAAGAAATGTCTGTTTATCAGCATTCATCATACATAAACCACGCATGTGTGCATATAATTTTCAAACATTCTGATATTCATATTGCATTCTTTTCCATATATCTTTGTTTGTTATTCTCTGCTAGTTGGTAGTACATTCCCCAAGCAGATGTCGGCGTCTGATCCCTCAATATAAAGTCAGCCCATTAAGCAGAAAGTATTTATCTTTCCTTCCGCATTCCCCACTGAGTTATATCCTCGTGGACGACGGTTGTTTTTGCCTCCTCCCAACACATATATTGGGATGGGTTTCCCTATTGAGTTATATCCTCACTAGGACGAGTCTTGATTCAGTTTGCCTCTTTGGTTTGATCCTAAATTGGCCTTCTTGTGACTATTTCCTGTGTTTCCCCGTGGTATAAATGGATAGTTGCTCAGTAATCGGTAATTATTCATCTTATCCTCGGCGGAGTCTGTGGTTTTCTACCCTTATACCGGTAGTTGTAAACCCTATTTT
Source organism: Lathyrus oleraceus (assembly GCF_024323335.1). NCBI lineage: Eukaryota > Viridiplantae > Streptophyta > Magnoliopsida > Fabales > Fabaceae > Lathyrus > Lathyrus oleraceus. The sequence continues at coordinate 89,239,080 of NC_066579.1, read as the reverse complement.
CTCCCCTTTGCAGAGTTAACCTTTTTGTTCATCCTAATCGATGACGGTTACTCTTCCGTGGTTTTCTACCCAGTATCCGGTAGATGTAATCCCCTCCTTGACTGTTATCATTACCCAATATTCGGTGTTGATATTCCCTTCTTTTTGGATAATTGCTCTGATTAAGCAGTTTATCCCCAGCAAGCCATCTTTCATATGCTGATTGTCGGTAATGGTTGTTGCTCCCCTTGATTGGTCATCATTATATACCTAGTTTCGGTATCCCGATGCCCTTCTCTCTCTCGGTCGATCTATCCTTTACCGAGTTGTGGATAATCTTCCATGCGAGTATATTATCTACGTTCTGACGGTAATAGATAATATATCTCATGCACTCTTTGATTGAAGCCTTTCGTTCTTCCCCAATTGAGTAAGATTCGTATCCCTGTTTTGGAATCGAATGTCCATCCCATAATCGAGTTTGCTTTTTCCCTCTTTTCGGATGATGAGTGTTTTGGGAATATTCCCTAATTCACGCTTTGGTTGGTCACCTATTATATGCCCAGTAACCGGCATCCCTGGTATTCCTTCCTTTTGCTCCCTATTATGACCTTTTATCCCCGGAGGAGTCAGATTTTCCTGAGTTGAAATATACCTTTTTAGGTTTTCCTCAGATGATTTGGTTGATTGATATCTCTCACCCTTATACCGGTCTAGATATTCATTCTTCCCGAGCATGTTGTTCTCTCACCCTTGTACCGGTGTTCAGATCACACGTCTTTTTGAGCTTATTACCCAGTAACCGGTAATACCTCATCTCGTTGCTTCCCCAGGAGATTTCTGTTGGAATCTTCCTCAGTTGAGTCCTTAGTGGACATCCCCATCTGAGTCCGGATATTTTCATCCGAAGTATCCGTTACGGATAATTTTTGGATGTATTGGCATATTCCCCAATACATGCGTCTTCGAGTCATCTCGAGTCCTTCCATTGATTTATTTCATGGATTCTCTCTGTGTCTCTCAGCACGTCTCAAGTCGTGACCTGCTCACGCATTGTCACCCTTCACCCCCCTAGAGTCTCCATCTCCCTAGTGAGTGTATTAATCCTTGGGATTTTTTAGTTTCTCTGGATTTCTTTTTCTTTTGTAGACGCCTATCCCCACAGAGTTTTACCATTTGCATGCATACATCTGCATCATGAGGTCTCTTAGGGACCAAAATTATTCTCTTTGTTATTATTTAAGCCCATTCTACCCCGTCGAGACGAAGATTTTAACCTTCACTTCTCCGACTAGAATGACCTTAAATAGGGGCATCTGTAAGACCCCAATTTTGTCCTTAAGATCCCTCATGGCATCATAACATTGCACTTGCATTGCCTCAAGGATCATAAGCATCTTGGTTCCCTTTTCCTTTGGGTGGGATTTCTTGTGAGTGATTTGAGATCACCAAGCATGCTTGATTTGTATATCATTGCTTTTCTTATTTTGTTTACTAACCAAAAGCACAAAAATATGTCACTAACATCTTTTGTTTGTAGCTTGAGCAATCATCAGGTCAAGAGCTTCAAGGAGATCCTTTGTGCAATGATAAGGTCAAGAGGAGATGATAGCAAGCATGATAATGGTTCCCAAAGCTCTCATCCATCAAATATGCCTCCGTAGCATCTCAATTCATCATTTTGATCAAATCAAGTCAAAGGGTTTGAGGTTTGTGCCCCAAGGAAACCCTAATCCATCTGTGCACCATAATGCCTTGCCCTTGAAGCAACCTCAGCCCATGATCAAATGAAATCAAGGGAAGTTCTTTAATTCATCTTTTCATGCATATTTGAACTTATTTCAGTGTCCTTAATCATCAATTCATCAAGATATGAGTCATGGCCTTGAGAAGTTGATCAGTCAATTTATCTGACTATTTTGAAGTGCACTGAGACCTAACTTTTCATGTGTTGGTCAAATAGAGATGGTTCCAAAATAAAAACTGTTATTAAGGATAATATGAACAACTTTCATGTTCATTAAAAATTGATTTGAAGCTTGGAAGGCCATCTCCCATTCCAATACATTATAGGTCATTTTGATTGAAACCCTAATTTTGGGTCAACTTCCCAAGCACATAACTCACTCATTTTTTATGATTTTGAGGTGGGATCAAATGCATTGGAAAGATTAAGATGTCTACTTCAAATGTTATGTTGAACAAAAGTTCAAAATCGCAAAGGAAATACATGTGATAATGCAAGACATTATAGGTCCTTTTGGGCCAAATGCATTAAAAGGCAAAAAAGTCCAACTTCAAGTGCCCATAACTTCTTCATCAAAAATCCAAATGATGTAAAATTTAAGTCCATTTTTATTTTCTTGAAAATATCTACAACGTTGATGTTGGAGGTTTTGTCATTTGAGGCTTGCATCATTGAAACTGAGGGGCTTGAACATTGGCCAAATTTGGAAACCTTGCCTTGACATGTTTTGCACATCACACTTTAAACTCAAAATTCACCAATTTCCACACTTCAAATGGATTTTTGCCCAACATAACAATTGTTCCTTACATCAAGACCTTTCCAACCATAACCCACATGCTTATGTTTGGATTTTCTAATTGGCATTTTCGAAGAGGTGAAGGTTTAGGTTCAAACATGGAATTCACATGAAATCTTCATGCACAAGCCAATGCAGCTCAAATTACACGTCCAAACCATTGGCATTTGAGTTCAACTTGCATTTCCATCCATTTTTGGGCTTTGCACGCGCCTGTACAGGCCCATGCATGAAGAATCCAAGTTCCATGCACATGAGTTTTCTCCTTGCTTGCATCAGCCTTGGCTATAAATAGCATACTCCTCTTCATTCAATTCTCAACCTAATGGAGCCTAAGATGCTGCACAACTGAATCCATAACCATTACCAAAGAAGCGATCTCACTTTCTTTCAAATTTTTCAGATCCAAAATTCAACTACATCTGGTTGAATTCTTGGATCTAAATCTTCTAAACCTTCATCATTCAGCTCATTGATTTTCTGTTTTGGCAAAGAAAGTAAAGAATCAAGCTCAAATCTCCAGAATTCAAGTGTGTTCTTCAACTGGTATTCTCTTCGAAACTCATCATATATTGATCTATTTGCCTGGCCAAAGTGTTTTCTGAAGTCCTCACTTGAGAGGCAAGCTAGTGGTAGCTTCAATTTTATTTTTCTTTGATCTGCATTTTTCATACCTGAATCTTCCACCTCAGATTTCTCAACCTATAGGAATCTTGAGTGTGATTCAAGGTTACAGGGGTGATGTACATCACCCCAGCTTCATTTTGGTATAAGGATCGTGCAAAATGGTAAAGGTTTGAAAACCTGCAAATCTGGCCGGAATCTGGAAGCTCACCGGAGAAGAAGGTGGCTCCGGTGGCCGTCCATTGCCAGTTTGAATCTGGATCGTTGGATCTTATCTCCAGATTCAATCTCAGCCTTTGAATGTTACGACTTTTTTTAATTCTTTGTGTGACGCGTTTGACGAAGGTTCACCATGAGCGCACGCTTCAGGACCATCAGATTGGCCACGTCAGTTAATGAACGTGATCCAACGCTTCCTGATTTTCCATATTTTTAATTTCTGATTTTATTTTCTTTAATTCCCTTTTATTTCAAAAATTCATAACTCTCTCATTTTTAATCCAAAAATTATGGGACCAATTGCACTAGTCTCCAAATAAATTCTAGTTTCTATTTCTGATTTTTAATATTTTTTATTTTGTCATTTGATATTTTTCATGAATTTTCTCTTTCTGGTTGTTTTTAATTCATTTTAAATAGTTTTTGACATTCAAAAAATACAAAAATATTTTTCTAACCTATTTGAATGATGATGAATCCATGAAAAGTACTCTCATCAATTGTTTAATTGATTTGAGATTTATTTGAGATTTTATTTCAATTAGGTTATTTTTATTCATTTTTAATTGATTAAAAATAGTTTCTGACTTTTAAAAATGCTGAATTTTTTTGTGAAACTTTGTTTGACCTTGTTGAACTTGGGATAAATTACTTGGACCTTTCAAGGTTGATTTGAAGTAATTTTGAAGTTTGACCTTTCTTGTATTTTTAATTCAAGTTTATTTTAATATTAAAAATGCCAAAAATATTATGCTCATTGTTTGATCTCCAATCTCCATCTCTTTTTTGATTTCTTTTTGTTTGACTTTGACTTTCAATGTCAATTGGTCAATACACATGGATTGGTACATCTTATTTCATCTAATGCATTTTGATCTTTCCATTTCCTTATTCATTCTTCATCTCCTTCTTCCTTATTCTTCTTCTTTCTTTTTGATCAATGAGTTGAAGGTTGATAAGTTAGCATTGATTAGGGAGACTTAATCTTCCTTGATTCAAATCTAATTCATCTTGATCAATTGATCAATTGAATGGCTTTGCATTAAGGATAGGTTGTTTTCTAAATCATGCAAAAGGCTTAAACCAATACAAGATCAATTCTCTTTTCCTTTTTTTGGCATGGCAAGTTGTTGGAACTTGGTTCACTAATCAAGACTTCTATCTTGTGTTGTTGCCTACATTATTATTGACCGGCCTCAGATAGTTGTGACTTCTACATAAGTCCAATTACGATTGCTTAACATAGCACTAAATTTGCCTTATGGCACACTAACTACTAACACTAACCATTAACAACTAACATTTACTTTTATGCAATTTACTATTCTTGCACATATTATCCATTTGCTTTTCTCTTTGCTCACTTGAGCACATGTTTATGTTAATGCCATTTGCCTTTTGCTCACTTGAGCACATAATTGTGTATATACTATTGTGCTTGTGTTTTTGTTTTGATTGTTGAGAACCAAATGCAAAGAAGTGGACTTAGATTCTAGGACATTCCCTATGCAAAAATGGAGAAATGGACTTAGATCTTAGGACATTCCCTAGGCAAAATTGGAGTAAATGGACCTTAATGATGAAGATGGATTAAAAGGACCAAACCTCTAAACTCACTCTTGTCCATTCTTGATTTGTTTCATAAAACTCTTTGATGTGTGTGTCCTTGTGTTAGGGATTCCACCTTGATTCAAAGTTGAGGAACCATTGCCATGTTCATCCAAAGTGGAAGAGACAATATACATTGGGGATCTCTTAAGAGACTTGTTTGATTGCTTGAGTTATCTATTATTGTGATTGCTTATTCCAAAGGATGGGAGCTACTTGGATCAGCTATATGATCTCAAGAGAGGAACTCCATTGTGGTTTTTTTTCTTTATCCCTCCTCTTTTTGCTTTACTTAGGACTTTAGCCTTTCTTCTTCTTCCCTCCACTCTAACCCAAGCCAAAACTTTTTTGTGCAAACATTTAACCATTGTTTTCAAACATTAGAAATCTAAGCCTTAGGCTTTTGATTTTCAAACCTTCTTTTCATAACACTTATTTTGAATTGAATCTTTAAGCCAACTTTGACCATTTTTGTATATACTTCTAATTAGTAAATATAACCCATTCAAATGTCTTTTTTGTGGTTCCAATGGCCACTTCCTTAATCAAATTTTCCATAACCTTTAGCTATTAGGTTTGAGTTATCTTTGTGGTAGCGACTCGACTTGTATGGTTTACCTTGGACTTAGTCAATATCTCTAATGGTAACGAATACCCCGCTACATATTAGTGTTATAAATAGGCATTTCGAGACCAAGGACATATAGTCCATTGCTCATTTGTGCAGTAGCATAGAATATATCATTCAAATAAATTGAGCAACAATTGTTCTTTATTATAATGAAAAAACCAAACTTGTCCAAACAAGAAATGGAATAAATATTCCTGCTAATTGCAGGTATATATTAACAGTTCTCTAACTGAATTATTAAACCACTAGGTAAAGTCAATACATAAGATCCTATGGCTAAAGTAGCAACCTTTGCTCCATTGCCAATTCGTAGGTCAACTTCACCTTTTGCCAAATCTCGACTCCTTTTCAGCCCCTGCACATTTGTACAAATGTGAGAACCGCATCCAATATCTAATACCCATGATGCTGAAGTAGATAAATTTATTTCAATAACAAAAATACCTGAAGTTGAAGTCTCTACTCCATTCTTCGTACCTTCCAGGTACTTTGGGCAGTTTCTCTTCCAGTGTCCGGTCTTACCGCAATGGAAGCAGGTGCCTGCCTTTGCTATGCCTCCACTAGGCTTCAAAGCAGCAACAGTGGGTCTGGGTTTGGCAACTTCCTTGCCTTTCCCTTTATCACCCTGCTTGGTGGGCCTTTTGTTCTGTCTCTTTCCATTCCCGATCATGAGAATGGACTTCCCTTTTGTCTTCAGATTTTGCTCAGCAGTTCTTAACATGGCTAGCAGTTCAGGAAGAGATTTATCCATATCATTCATATTGAAATTTAGGATAAATTGACTGAATCCATCTGGCAACGATTGCAAGATCACATCAGTTGCAAGTTCTTTTCTGAGGGGAAAACCCAACCTTTCAAGGTTTTCCATATACCCAATCCTCTTGAGCACATGGGGACTCACAGGGGCTCCCTCAGCTAACTTGCCTTGAAAAAGGCCTTTTCAAATTTCAAACCTTTCATGCCTTGCTTGCTCTTGATAGAGCATCTTCAGGTGTTCGATTATATCGAACGCAGACATGTTCTCATGTTGCTTTTGCAATTCTGAGTTCATGGTAGCCAGCATGAGACAAGCAATTTCATTGGCATCATCAACATGCTTCTTATAAGTATCTCTTTCTGCCTTAGGTGCAGAACTAGGAGGTTCCTCTTCAGGAACAGGTTTCTCCAAGACATACAACTTTTTATTATGTTTGAGGATAATCCTCAGGTTTCGGTGCCAATCCAGAAAATTTGTCCCAGACAATTTTTCTTTATCAAGGATTGATCGCAAGATGTTGTTAGAGGTGTTTGTTGTCATGGTAATCTACATGAGAATTAATGAAAATATAAGTATCATTAACATATTTAATTAGGCCTTTAATTAAATATGCTCCCACTATTTTACTCAAAACAAATGACCCTCATCATTTGATTCAGAAAATCCCGTTGAAAGATTTTCTAGTGGGTCGAGATCCATATTTCACTTTGTTCTAAGTCCGCGTAGGCGGATTACACAAAACTAGGTTATTTAGGTAGGAACTCCTTCCAATTGTATCTCATACAACTCTCGAAAATTTCAGTTGGGTGAATAACTCCTTATTCCAATCCATCATATGGATCATTCCCAACTCTTGCTTCTAAACATATATAATATTATTATAATTTGTTTAGTTAAGTTTGACCCATCGTTTTAGCAGTTGGATATTACAATTATCCCATCGCACCTTACTAATACAGAACATGCACCTCGCGTAGGCGAAACCTACATTATCCGATACTAGTCTTGATGAGTGCTAAAACTTGGAAAGCAGACATATATAATATTATTATAATTTGTTTAGTTAAGTTTGACTCATTGTCTTAGCAGTTGGATATTACAATTATCCCATCGCACCTTACTAATATAGAACATGCACCTCGCGTAGGCGAAACCTACATTATCCGATACTAGTCTTGATGAGTGCTAAAACTTGGAAAGCATAAACTTAATATTTAATTTGAGGGAATTGCAATTGTTCTGATCTCACCGGCGTATTTATCATACAAATCGTCTCTCACATGCACCAACATATATTCACATGCATCAACATACATACACATGCATCAACATACATAATGAAACAGTTATGGCCCCTAGCGCAATTGTTCTCCCAAGCCAATGAGAGAACCTAAGCTAACCTATTAACGATCTAAGCTTCTCCAAGCAAGATCTTCAAGGTTGTCCTCCTTTGATCTTCAAGGTTGTCCTCCTTTGATATTGAATTCTTCTCTTTCTTTATAACATTGTCTTCTTCTCTTTCTTCATAACATTACATTATATAAGAAACTCGTTTTACATACGAGGGAGTGAGATGAGAAAAGAAGTTACATTAAGAGATTAAAGGAGAGGCACGACACGCAGGTCGTATTTTAAAACCCAAAACAAAATAAAGGATAACTAAGGCCATAACTGATCACCACAAGGCAATAATAATAAACACATTATTATCATTATTAATTTTAACTCCTTTAATTAATTAAAACCAAATTAAATTTCGGCGACCGGTCACACTACGCAGAGTTAGCCGGGGTCTGAAATTTTAATGAACAATTCATTTGAAATCGATGTCGTTTTGTATCAAAACAACTCTTGTGCAGTCACAAAACAGAAACCCCGAGAATTCTGACTCTGTGAATGTGGCGACCGTCACAAGCATGTTACGACCGTCACAAACCCATGACGAACGTCACGCGGCCAAAAACAGAAACGCCTAGAATTTTGGATCTGTGAATGTGACGACCGTCACAAAGCATGTGACGACCGTCACGTCCAGCTTGTTACGATCGTCACAGGTCCATGACGATCGTCACGCGGCCAAAAACCAGCGCTTTGAAACAGTCAGCACACGTGTTCCAACAAGCCCTAAATTCACAACTCCTTGACGGCACAACCCTTGTGCCGTCACTAACCCTAATGCACCAATTTCAGACCGTCAAACACACCTCGATTGTTGATTCAGTATGATTGATCAACAGGTCATTGCTTCACCATACTAATGTCGGATTCCGAAGCAAATGACCATTGATCGCCCAAAGGAAAACAACCATTTAGTGTTTGAATGAACGAAACAGAAACAGTATATCATATATACCTTACTTTGCATTAGGATTACTTATATCATATATAAGTTGATCGGTCTCAATTGCGTAACCTATGGACGATCGACGTATCGCTGCTTCACCATACTAATGTCGGTTCTGAAGCATAGTCAACATCAATCATCCAACTCGTACACTCATGATGCCAAATTTAATTACTCATTTAATTAATTGATTCATTCTGTCTTTTAATCATATTAATACAAAAAATAAGCAGCTATCCGAGTCATGGTTTCGTAAGTGGCTCTGATACCACTGAAGGAGAATTGCGATCCAAAACGCAACGGAAATTAAAATTTTCTCCTTTAGAGATCCTTACGAATGGTTATGATCAGTGATAGAATATTTGCCTCTTGTGACGATTGAAACCTTTGGTGCAGATCTCTTGTGACGATCAAAACCTTTGATGCAGATCCACGAAGCGTTCACGAACGTTGAACGATGACAACGTCTCTACTCAGTCCACACGAACGGATTCCTTCAATCTCAGTGCTAGCTGGTATGAATGAAGGCTTTGAGTGAGAGAGAGAGAGAGAGAGAGAAAGAGAAAATGAAAATAATGCAACCGCTATTAATGCTTCTGCACAAGGGTTCTATTTATAGAACCACTTGTGTGGGCTTCAAGCTAAAAAGCCCATTTAAGTGTATGTGACCCATATCTTATAATATGCCCAAAATCACTTAAGTGCATGGTACCTTATCATATTTCGTATTCTACTTAAGTACACCGTACCTTACGATGTTCTACAATTCACTTTAGTGCACCGTACCTTACGGTGTTCCTTAGTTACTCTATCTCTCATCAAATTCGTCCTTTGTGTGTGACCCTGTACGTTTTTGTGGCATTGGCAATTATATTAAATCACGTATTTAACATAATAAATAGTGAGCGGTATCTAGCAACACATCACTGCTACCCAAGACACGAAAATGTCATGTGATCTGACAAATCCTTCTGTGATAATACTTATGTGTAGAATTACTCTTTTGCCCTTACGTCTATATTGAACACAAGGCATAAACCATGTCATCCTTGTCTAGTTCAATATTGGGCCCATAGACATTTATCTTGTTATGCAGGATGGGCAAATTCCATCTAGGTCACTCATGTCCCTCAGCATGCTTCGTGGAGTACCCATCAACTGTCTTTGTGGTTATCCAGTTACGTACGGACAATGTTTGATCAACAATAAAACACTCGACTCTACATCTAGGGTCCATAGTCGTTTCAGGTCGAAGAGTGGTATACACCATTATCACCATGAGAATAACTTATGACACTTTGCATAACTTTCTATATAGTATTCTCATAGCGGGTCAATCCAGTATAAATATTACTCTTAATATTCATACCTATGTTTAAGACTTGATAACTCCTTATCCATGATCCATGAGATGTGATCATCAGTCTATATACATAATAGTCTTAATGCTTTAATGTTATCCCACTTCACAAGAAAGCTCGACTACGGATACTTTAAGAATAGTGTTCTTATGTTTAATGTGATCTCATTATCAAGTCACACTTGATACATTAAACAGACTAGCTATTCTAGGGACTTTATTAAACAAACGTAATAAAGAAAAAGCCTTTTATTATTAATAAATAATTCGATACAAGTACCAAAAGCATTGGCCTCTAGGGCTTACACCAACATTTTCTCCCTTGGATAACAAAAGACCTTAAGGATTTTGGACCAATCAATCCATCAATTTGTTTTGATATTTTTACCCCTAACTACGAGGTTTTGATCCTAATCTTTTTTAAGATGGTACGTAGGCAGTGGGTTTATCCATTCAAACACAAAATTGTAAATAATTTGTACATTTTTCCCTCATCTCCCCAATCATGTTTGCACAAACAAATTTTCACAAATACCAACCTACCTTACAAAAATTATGAAAAGGGCTCCCTGGGAGTACCTAGGATGTTTTGGGTGCTTAAAACCTTTCCATTTCATAACCAACCCCTTACCCCGATCTCTGACATTTTTATTAGTTTTTGATTTGATAAAACTTCTCGGTTTTTGTTCGCTTTCTAACCTTTCCTTTGGATAAATAGAAGTGCGGTGGCGACTCGAATTGTATGATTTACTTTTGATTTAGTCAATAAATCTAAAGGTAACGAATACCCCGCTACAATGCTTCTTTCTCAAAGTACAGAAACGCTCTTCCCACATGTCCTTCTCTTGCTTTATCTTGGCGAGCGCGTCTTCCAACACCTCTACATCTTAGTTAGGGAGAGTTAATGACTCAACCACAACCATAGACATAGGTCTTTCACAAGGATAAGGCATCTTCAACTCCAAAGCTCTCTTCTTCACCCAAAGAGTGTAAGCTTCCAAAGCTACACAATTGCACGGACCAAGCTCGGATCTTCCTTTCCTATGCACATTATACCAAGCATGCACAATCTTCTGCTTCAAATGTTGGAGATCTTTACCCTCTTGATAGAAAAGACCTTCTAACAAAGTGTTATTAGGTTTGTCTCTCAAGGGGAACCCAAGTTGACGACAAGCCAAAACAGGGTGTTAGTTAATTCATCCTTGTGTACCAATGAGAGGCACATTAGAGAATTCACCACAACTATCAATAATCTCCAAACTGCTCAAAGACGGTTCATACCAAACTATATCATCATTAGTGAGAGACATAAGTCTCTGAGACCACCTTAGACATTGTTTGTTCTCCATAAAAGCAGGTGTCTGAGGCAAGTGCGAAATAAACCATTTGTATAGAAGAGGTATGCAATAGACAATCGTTCCACCACCCTTAGAATTCCTTAGATGCAAAGAGAAATACATATCACCCAACAAAGTAGGAACAGGATTCCCAATTAAGAAAAGTCTAATGGCGTTAACATCAACAAAACCGTCAATGTTAGGGAACAAAGCTAATCCACACTACCGGCTTGAGTAAAAGCAGTGGCTTCCTTGATGAGGAAATCAGATGGTAACCCAAATAACCCTCCTTTTTTCACCCAATAATCCTTTATCTCAGACTTCTTCAAGTGAAAAGCTTCAGCAATAATACTAGATCAGGGAATCTCCTATAATCCACTAAAAGGCACTCTACTAGAAATAGGTATCCCCAAAAGATGAGAATACTCCTCCAAGGTAGGCACAAGCTGAAAATCTGGGAAAGTAAAACAACAGTAGAGAGGATCATAGAACTGCACCAATACACTCAAGAGTCCTTCAACCACATCAGCAGATAAGATACACAAAAGCTTCCCATGACGTTGTTTGAAATCCAAGGGATCTAATACAAAATATGTTAGCTTCCTTAGCTCTTTCAAGTCGGGACATCTGAAACTGTACTTCTTAGTGTTCCTTCGCCCACAATCCATGGTCAGAAAATATTTGCAAATAATACCTCAGTTCCTTGAAATTTTCGTGTGATGAATGTTATGATGCGCATGAATGCGTGAGTGCAACAATCACAAATAAGGGATCACACACAATGCAAACAAAGGTCAAGGGATGAATCAAGTCATTGTCAAGATCAATCATCCATTTTGGTGGATTATGGTTTACACCTTATCAACACCCAAGTTCCATTGATATTGACAAGACTTGATTGGATCAACCAAGAATCAAGGGTTTGTTGCAAGTCACGAGCATAGAGTCTGGGTAAGAACCATCCCAAAGGAGTGAACTAAGGATAAAAACCTGTAGATCATGTTCTAAAAAGTTACCAGAGTCTTAATTCCATCTATCAGATATTATAGGTTAAGATGACTGACTCATCGACCCATAATATTCTCAAGAGAAACTCGTCTGAGTGTAGTATCGCGTAACAACTGTTATCAAGTCTACACTTGAACAGTTTCCGCACTACGTCCTTAAGAGGCCAAGAGGGGGTAAATGTTCTACGGTCCTCAACTTCTCATACCCAAATTAGAGATAGTAATGCCTAGCCACAAATACTTGTGTGACATTTCCAAATCCAAAATAGTCTCCACTGAGCAGATGGATCTCAAGCAAACTTGTTAAGGACTACTCCACACTAGTCGAACATGACTATACCATCCTCCTATCTTAATTGCACTCAAGTTCGGGTTAGAACTTATCTCACCACTTAGATATCACAAAGCACAACAAGTAGATTATATCACACATACATATATACAAACATTACATATATACAAATATATACACACAAGAAGTAGGCTAAACCCACTAGAGACTACTCCCCAGCAGAGTCGACACTTAATTTCTATAGTTGTAAATTCATGATCATCAAGCTATGAATAAGTTAGAGATCAAATAACAAGAGTCGCCACCCCGCCTTTATTGTTTCCAAGGGAAAAGGGAAAAAGTACGAACAAAACCCAATAGTAAGAAATTTTCAAATCAAAACTAATAAAATGTCAGAGATTACAGGTAACGGGGTTGGTTACACAGAGGGAAGGTGTTAGCACCCAAAGTGTCCTAGGTACTCATAGGGAACCCTTTTTGTGTGCATATGTATTTGGTACAAAATGTTGTTTACAAACAAATAGAATGGGGGGAAGAGAAAAGAATTTATTAATTATATTTTTGTGTTTGGCAAGATCTTCGGTCTTGTGCCTACGTACCAACATAAAAATGAGGGATCAAAACCTCGTAGTTCGTGATACAAATTTCAAAGTGGATGCATTGATTTTAACAAAAATTAAGTTTGAAAGGCACAAAGGCCTAAAAATGGTTTGAATGAGTTAGTTCTTTTTGGATTTTTGAAAGTTTAAGTCAAGTATAGTTAAGTTTATTTACAAATTTGATTTAAGAAAAGAAGTTTGAAAATGCAATGACATAAGGCCAAAGTTTCTGTCTTTTTGCAAAGTGGTCAAAGTTTGAAACAAAATAAGTTCAATCAAAGAAGATTTTGAAAAGGGAGGGATATATTTTGAAATTAAAGAAATGGGAAGAAGATGAAGGGACTAATTCTATGCACAAAATTAAAATTTAAGAGTTGAAAAGATCTGACCAAATGGGTAGCAATCCAATAGACAAGAATGTCAATAGAAACCCTGAATTCCCTTTGGACATTTAGAAATAAGCAACACACAAATGCACAATTCTATTATCTTGAAGAGCAAAGGCATCAAATAAAGATAGCCACATCCAAGCTTTAGCCATTCCATGATCTTCCTCAAAATTAGCCCATGTAGCAGATGAATTTCACAAGTCACAGGTTCAAAATAACAGCTTATCAATGATCATGTTGCAGATGAACTCAGAGGGATCTGGAATGCTGTATCAGATGAAGTTTCAAATTGCAAGCACTTGGTTTCTTAATAAGTTGGCATTGGCCAAGTCCTTTAGCATATGAATGTTGCCTAAGTTCTAAGTCCATTTGTCCAAGATCAAGCCAACAGTCCACACAAGAGTTTTTTAGGGTTTTTTGTTGTTTTTATTATGTACATTAATTGTCAAAGACCACACAGACAAGCAAAGTATATACAAACAAGATATATCACAAAATATGGTCCAAATGGACAAAGTGAAAATTGCATTAACATAAACAATTAGAATGATATGAACAATGGCAAATGAATAAAGGCAAGAATTAAATGACATTAAAATAAATGGCTTGAAACTAGAAGTTAGTGGTTAATGAGTTAGAAGTTAGTATTGTTTTACTTTTGCTTTTCATTTTAAGACATTCTTTGGAGAACACTCAACCCACTTATCACAAGCATGGATCCTTGAGCCAAGACATCTTCCAAAGGAAGGAAAAAAGGCCAAGTTTCCACACAATACCATGAAAGAGGGGAAACTTACAATCTCACTAACTAGAATGTTATGCCTTTTTGTGTCACAAATTTAGCACTATGTTAAGCAATCGTAATTGGACTTATGTAGAGGTCACAACTATTTGAGGTCGGGCAATAGACTTTTCGTGTTAATGCATGTGAGAGACATAGTATAATGGACTATGCTCATGAAACATACCACACACAAAAAGAAGTATGCAAAAGAGGTGGCCTAATCTCATCCATACTCATGTTAATCTTTCAATCAACTAGCTTTAGGACTTTGAGATATCATAGGTCAAATGAGATGGATGCATAAAGAAGGGGAATGGGATGAAGAGGGAGGGGAATAAACCAAAATTAATATCATTCATTCATTTTGGGAGATGGAATGTACATTCCATCAATCCCCTAAATCCAATGATATTAACTTGACAAAGTCAAATCAACCTTGACCAAGGCCCAAAACCAAGAGTCAAACACAAACAAGTCATCACAATTGGTCAACAAAATTATTTGGCATTTATTCAAATTAAAAATATTAAAATAAGGCATTTAAATTAAATATGGTTTATCAAATTCCTAAAACCTCATCAAAACACCAAAGAAATGGCCATGAGATTTATCATAGGTCAAACAAGGTCAAAGGACCTTGGAGAAAAAAATTCAGAATTTTTAAAGACTTAAAAGTATTTTTTAACAATTAAAAACAAATGTAAAATCAATTAAATCATTAAAAATATTAATAATGATCCAAAAAATAATTTTAATTCAGAATATGAAAGAGGAAATTATTTAAAAATTTTTGGTGAAACTCTCATATTTTTTGGATCAATATTAAAATTAATATGAATTAATGAAAATAAAAAAATAAAAAAACGTGAACCACTTGATCTACCTCATTAATTGAGATGACAGATCAAGTGGTTAAGCGCTTGCGTTCCATGATGCGCCTGAGTCAAACATCCAAACGCTTGGTAATCAATATATACACTTATGATTAAAACATTTTGAATTCATCTAATGGCTTTGGACCGTGCCACCTCATTGCCGGAGCAAAGCGTCGGTCGTCTTCTCAGGCGACCTTGGCCGGACTGGTCCATTCATCACCATATTGTAAATGAAAAGGGAGGACATGATCTGAAAGAAAAAATGGCGTAGAGCACGAATCTGACCTTAATTTTAACTAACTCCACATACATAGAAAGATGTGAGGAGTTGAATTTTGAGGTGTGTCAACTGAGTTGCTTCGATTTGACCTCTAAGCAACTCAATCTTCTTGCCTACATTGGTAGGGCTTCAGACAACCAAGGATCCAAGAGAATTGAGTGGAATTAAGAGAGAATTGAAGAGATGAAATTTTCTGGAAAATACCTTCAATGTAGGTTTGGATTCAACTGTTCTTGCTTTGGCCCGTGCTTGATCTTTCTCAGTATTATCCTCTCAAATGGAAGGGTTAGGTGTTTAGGATCAAAGCTGGCGCGATTGTATGTTGAATTCTGAGCATTTGGAGCTCTATTTATAGCTGGATCATGTGATATTTGCACCTTCCAAATGAGTTTCCAAAATTGGCAATGCGTGATGCATGTGTGCATGGGCGTGTACAGGCCCATGAGATCATTCCATTTGATCCATAATTGAGTGTGAACAAGTCTGAATTCAAATTGGAGTGCTAGTCAATTGTACATGAAAACTTGAAGTTTGACCTTTGCCAATTGTTGATGCAATGTTCCAGCCATGCGCAGCCCTAGCAAACCTTGTCCGAAATAGGTGAAATTGGACTTTTTGAAAAGTTCAAATCAAGAGGAACAACTTTCATGTTCAACACTTTTTTATTTGGAGCTTGGAACATGAAGAATTTTGAGGTGGAAGTTTGGAAATTTTAACATATCAAAAAAAATTCTAAGTGTCAAGCCATATATCTCAATATTCCACCTTGCTTAACTTTTTATGTGAGCTTCAAATGAGAAGAGTGTCTTCATCAAAGTTGTAGCTCCTTCAAATAAATTAGAAATGGTCACCAATTTCATGTCATTTGGATTTGAAATGATAGAGTTATGAATTTTTGAAGTTTGGAAAAATCACTTGTGCAATGGTATAGGTAAAAAATGACCTATAATGTAACCTCATATCACATGCTCATAAAAGTTGAATTAGCTCTCACTCCAAACATAAAAAGTTAAATTAGACACCTTGAATTTTATTATGCAACTTGTAAATCTTTCATCTCATAAAAATTGAGAAAGTTATGGCCTTGGGAAGTTGACTTTCAAACTAGGGTTTAGACAAAATGACCTATAATCTTTCAACATAGGAAATGATTTTCCAAGCAAAACTAGATCTAGGTCTCAACATTAACGTTTTTTGGAATGTGATTTAGAGTAACTTTTAATTTTGAATTATTTTCATATGGTGAAAATTATAGGAGATAGGGTCTAGGGAGACCCAATTTTGATCAGATGAATTCATCTAGCCAACTACCATCAACCAACTTGCTAACCTTCAATTATTTTGACTTTATTGGCTCATGGTAGATCATATATTCATAATATGATTAATTTTGAAGTGTCCCTTGATAAATTTGATCAAATGGCAAGATAGCTTATTGGAGAAGTTACTCAAGATACCCAGTCAAACTAGGGTGTCCAAGGAAAATCAACCTCAAACTCTTGAAGAAAACTTGATCAATATATCATGGAGGAATCAATGGAACTCATATATGATGCTCATAACCATTCTTGGATAAATATTTGGTTGTGATCTTTGTCATGAGGATCCTAAACCCTAGATATGAACTTGATAGATTAATGGAGATCATGCCCTACCTACAAAAGAGTTAGGCAAATGCAAAGACATATTTTTGGTATTTTGGTTAGTAAAATGATAATATACAAGTATGATACAATCACCAAGTGCTTGGTGATCTCTCCTAAAACAAACCCAATGAAGGAGGGGTAAGGAGAATGCCAAGGTATGATCCCAATGGTAATGCTTATGATGAAATTGCATGAGGGATCTTAGGGTCAAAATTAGGGTCTTACACTTACATAGAGATTTATCCGTCATTAATTTTTTCTATATATATTGCTTTTTGTCGCTAACACGTACATATTCTTCTTTCTTTGTCTGTTGGTTCGAATCCTTGATTCCATGACGAAGAATTTGGAAGAAATAATGATTACAAAGAAAACCTTGTGTGAAAGACTCTCCACCCGAGTCTTAGAGTTTTCTTGAGATAGGAGAGGTTGAGTAATATTGGTATGCGACGTGCCTTCCTCATTAGGATTGTATGAGAACCTCACTTAGTGGTAGATTCTCTTAAGGGGATTGATGATCGTCGTGCTTTAAGCATAAGCATCCTTTCCTTTACTAGAGTCAGTGACCCAAAGAACTTTTTTGTAGAACCTTTAATCATGGTAAGCCTAGACCGATGGTCGTGTAGTATAGGCCACTGAGGTGTCTTCCTCGTAAGGGTCAATACGAAGATCTAACTTAGAGTAGATGAGTTTGATGGAGCAGTCACCTGGCAAGTAAATTGACATAAGCGGATGTCAGTCAAGGAAGTCCATTACTCTAAGGGCAGTGACTTACACCCAATTTTCCAAAAGCCCTAGATCATACAAAGCAAGAACCCTAGTTTTCCAAGCAGTCATTATTAAACTCCATGCTTCGTCACAATGGTCCAGAACCCATTCCTAAGACATATGGAAATAAAATAAAAATCAAGCATTCGTTTAGACATACATTCATCATCAAAATAATAAGCAAAACTCTTAAAGGTTTTCATTTGTTCAAATGCAGAATTACAAGACCATTTACCGACATAATCATGGATTCTTCAACAAAAAAAACACCTTTACCTTCTGATCCAAGAGTCCTGACATCAGCTCATTGTACAGGGTCGGCCCTGTGCAAGTGCAGCAAGTGCTGCAACACAGGGGCCCAAATATAGAAGGCCCCAAATTTTGAAATTTTCAATTTTTTTCATAAATATTAATAAAAATAAATAAAATATTATAAAAAAAACTCAATATTTGAAAGAAATTTTATGATAAAAACTCAATACCTACAAAAATCGAGATTGATCAAAACTCAAAATAATTATAATTAAAATTATTTTTAATTAACACATAATTGTATTTTTGATATATTTTTTTTAATTATTATAATTGTATTTTTTAAAAAATTGGGCCCATTTTTGAAATTAAAACGGGGCCGCTGAGATGATCGGGTCGGCCCTGTCATTGAAGGTCCTCGACTCAAAGGTGACAACCCTCAAGGACAATAAGTCCAAAGCCAATTTCGGGACATTATAGACCTTCTGACTGAGAAGGGTGATTATGGTGCTATCACTACAATGGTGCAATGTTATGATGTCCCCTTAAGGTGCTTCACATTCCCCGACTTCCAAATCTCTCCAACTTTAGAAGACTTCGAGAGGCTTCTCAACCGATCAATCAAATAATACAACCCCTTTCCCAAGCTGGAAGAAGGTTTCTGTTTGACCGAGCTCTCACTCGCCTTGGGTATCAACGCCAACAAGCTAGTAGCCGACTAGGGAGTTACGGGTTCAGTCAAAGGATTGACCCAAAAGTTCCTCGAAGCCCATTCTTGGGAAATGTTAAAGGAAGAAAGATTTGACTTCTGCAGTGCAACCTTGGCACTTCTGATTCACGGAATTTCTCTCTTCCAAAATATGGACAAGTTTGTGGACCACTTGTCAGTTGAAGTCTTTCTGACAAAGAATCTGGTGCCTTTCCTACTTGCTGACTCCTACCATGCCTTTCATACAAGGCATGAGAAGAAGGGAGGTACTTTCCTCCTCTGTGTTCCTCTATTACATCTAAGGATGAGGGACCGCATGCCTCAACATGGGCATTTTACTTAAAGAAATATGACATGGCCTCAGAAGTTCACATCTCTCTCCGCCAGCTCAATTTTATGGTACAAGAGAGAATGGGATATGAAAGACATCATTGCAAGATGTGGAGGGTTCCCAAACGTACCATTAATAGGAATGCAAGTTTGCAACAAGTACAACACTACTATACTCAAAAGATAACTGGGGTATGCCATGTTGAGTCCTCCTGAGGGAAGAGACTTCATTCCTTTCATCGTCAATACCATGGACCCGCTCAATTCAAATGTGAAGAGAGTGCTAAAAGCTTGGACAAACATAGTCTGTATTGACCAAGAATGGGGTAAGAAAAACATCCTAGCCAAGGAACCCTACTTTGTATGGGCAAAAGAGAGGGCTAGGATTGTTAAGATGTTATTTCTGTTTGATCCTTCTTCATTCCCGTTGATGCCCGGGCTCATGCATATCCTACAAGAGGATATGGACAAGCATACTAATCAAATGAAAGAGTCTGAGTTAGAGAACACTCAATTACATGTCCAACTCAATAGTGCCAAGAAACATAATCACGTCTTGGAGGATAAGGGTAAGAAAGTTTGTGAAAAATTCGAGGATAGCAAGAAGAGGCTCTGAGTAGCCGAAGGACAGAGAGTTTGGGTTGGTGGAGATCTACAAGGAGATAATTCAGAGCTAGACTTCCACAATGATAAGTTGGATCAAGCGTATTGAGTCATCAAGGACCTTGAGAAGACTATCGAGAGGTCGAATGCAATGAAGAAAGAAGCAAGGGAAAACTATGAAGCCCAGATCCTAGAGTTGTGGACCACTCTCAAGGAGTGTAAGGACCTCCTAGATAAGGAACAACTGGAGAGAGAGCATATTCACCAAACCTTCTTGCGCGAGTAGTTCAACCTTGGAAGGGCTTGCAAGCAAATCAAGAACCTGAAGAGGGGGATCTATGAACAATCCTATGTGGAGTTGCAAAACAACTATAGCCATTGAAAGTAGTGTTGTCATGGAGCCGAGGCTTCCATTTCTCAAAGGGATGGAATCATCCATAATCTCCAAACCCTTTACAACGAGCGGAGGTAAAAAAAATACGCCAACATGGTGGTATTGAATAACTATGCCCTTTAAGCCTTTCCCGACAAGCTGAAGGAAGCCGATCTCATCATATGCCTAGATAATACCCCTAAGTAGGTCTATCACTTCGTCAAATTCTGCAAGAAGACAATGGCCAAACTCATTACTGACATTGAGGCTCTCCGCAAGTCTCAAGGGGTCACTTTCAGGGTTGACATCTAGTTAGATTATTTATTTTCGCTACTTGTACTTTGCAGCTTCCATGTATTGTAACTTGTCTTTCCCTTCAAAGGATGAATAAAAGCTTTGTGATTCTCTCTATTATGTTTTACTTTATCTTTAATTATGAATGTAAATCGTTAAGTAGTTCTTGCAATGGATAAACATGATTAACTAAAAGAGCTCTGCGTTAACATAAAAAACAAAAACAAAATCCATGCATCATTTGCATTTTTCAAAACATAAAAACATAAAAACTCATCCATCCGTCCTTTTTCCAATCAGAACCCTACTCCAAAGCTGACTTTTCGCTACGCGAAGACACCGGCAAGCAGCCATGGAACAACTTCAACAAAACCAAGATGCACTTCAAGAAAAGCTATCCCAGGTACGGTCCCAGATGGGGAAAATGATGGAGACTATACAGGCGGTCGCAAGGGGCCAAGAGATCATGACAAAGATGCAGGAAGACATGTACCAACATGCTAATGTTGCGAACCCTCTCATTCCTCTAGTGGTTGAGACTCCGATCCCTCCTCCTCCTCCTCAAGTTGACCCTCCAATCCATATTAGCGCACCTGGTAATGTACCACATGTCAACCTTCATCCTCTTGTCGTTGAAATAGATGATCAACATAATGCATTCTTCATCCTGAGAGCTACCTCTCAATACGAAGCTTTCAGTCTAGCGACGAATGAGGTGGAGAACAAGGTGAAGGCTATTGAGGAAAAGCTCAAAGCAATGAAAAGTAAAACGCGTTGGGTCTTGACGCAGCAAAAATGTGCCTAGTGCCTGGTGTTGTTATTCCAGCCAAGTTCAAAGTCCCAGACTTTGAAAAGTATAAGGGAAACATCGACCCTATGACTCATATTAGGGTGTACTGTCGGAAGATGGATGCTTATTCTGGTGATGATCGACTTTTAATGAATTCTTTCCAAGATTCTCTCAATGGGGTGTCCTTGGATTGGTATATGCAGCTTGAGGGCACTCATATTCGCACCTGGAGGAAGATGGCTGAGGCATTTTTCAAGCACTATCAGTACAATACTGATATGGTACCTAACCGAACACAACTTCAAAATCTAACGCAAAGGTCTGAGGAAACCTTTAAGGAGTATACCCAACGGTAGGTGGAATTAGCGGCTAGGGTACAACCCCCATTGCTGGAAAGAGAGCTAATAGACATGTTTATAGGCAACCTACAAGGCTCATACCTTGACAGAATGGTGGGGAGCACTTCCTCGGGTGCCTATAACATAGTCTTAGTCGACGAAAGGATCGAAAATATGATCAAGATGGGCAAGATCCAAAACTCTACAAGTGCATCTATTACAGCAAAAAAGCCCTTTGTTCCTTACGGAAAAAAGAGAGAAGGCAAGACCAGTGCCACAACTATTGTCCGAACAAGAAATCCAACATATCATAAAGTAGCCACCATGGCTCCCGTTCAACAACAACAACAAACTATTGCTATACCAAATTAACAACCACAACAGAAACAATAGTATCAACCACGTCAACAACCATAACAAAAGCAACAATGTTATCAGCCGTAACAACAACGTCAACAACAACAATATCAACCACAACAAAGATTAGGGAGATCTGAGAGGAGGTTTGACCTAGTTCCAATGACATATATTCATATTTTTCCTTACCTTCTAAGAGGATGGCTTGTACAATTGAGAGAGTTAGGACCCTCACCAGCAGTCTTTCCTCTCGGATACGATGTAAATGCCCGTTGTGAGTTCCACTCTAGTGCTCCTGGGCACTCTATTGAAAATTGTAAAGCGTTAAAATACAAAGTCTAGGATTTGATCAACTCTCAAGCAATTACGTTCGCGCCCAACGGCCCAAATGTAAACAACAATCCTATGTCTCCCCATGATAAGACAAATGTAAACATGGTGGAATTGGACCGAGAAATGAAGGTGATAACCTCTGTCAATGATTTGAAGACCCCACTTTTGGAAATCAAGAATGTTCTATTCAGAAGCGATGCATTCTCCGTGTGTGCTCAGACTTGTGAATTTTGTTTAAAGGACTCACAACAATGGGAAGTTTTGAAGGCTTCTATTCAAACTCTAATGAACCAAGGAATGTTGATAATTGATCGACCTTCCACTATTAAAGATGTCTCAACCCTCGAAATTTCGAACAACGAAGTTCTTCACCTGAAAAATCCATATAATATTTCTTAATTAACTCTTTCAATGAAGCCTTTTACTCCAATGATAATAACAGTCCCACCACAATTCCTATTGAACGGCGCTAGAGCAGTCCCTTAGATGTATGACACATCAGTCTACATCCATGGGCAAAGAGTACAAGTAGAACCAATCAAGTTCGATGACCCATTAATAAGCATTGCCAGAACTAGCGGCGTAACCAGAAGCGACTGAATCTTTGCACCAGCACCACCTCCGATCGATAATGGAGGTCCATCAGCCCATGACATGGGAAAGCAAGTTGATAATGCCCAACCAAGGCAAGACCCTCTAGTTACCAGTGAAGTATACGAGTTTCTGCGTATCATCAAAAGAAGTGACTATCGGGTGGTTGAATAACTCAACCAAACACCCTGAAAGATTTCAATTTTGTGTCTAATGATGTGCTCAAAGGCTCACAAAGATTCTCTGGTAAAGTTTCTAAAGGCTGCCCACGTACCCCAAGAAATCTCGGTCTTCCAGTTTGAAGGTGTAGTCAACAATATAGCCACCAACTTGAGTTTGGGATTTAATGACACAAAGCTACCCATTGAGGGAAGAACCCACAACAAGGCCCTCCATATATCTATTGAGTGTGTGGACACGGTTCTTTCCAGATTTTTGGTGGACATTGGTTCCTCCTTTAATGTGATGCCCAAAGGCTTTTTGGCTAAGTTGACTATTGAAGAAATCGTCATGAAACCAACCAAACTAATGGTGAGAGTGTTTGATGGGTCGAGGAGGACCGTGATTGGTGAGATAGACCTTCCCATGAAGATCGGTCCACATACCACCCAGCTTACAGTTGCCTGCTCGGAAGACCGTGGATTCATTCTACTGAAGCCGTTACTTCGACGCTTCACTAGAGGCTGAAATTTGTAGTGAACAACAAGCTGGTAGTGGTAGAAGGTGAAGAAGATCTTCTAGTAAGTCATTTGGAGTTGTTTCGCTATATTGAAGGAGATGGAAAGATAAAGGAAATCCCATTTCAATCGTTCGAGGTAGTCAATGTTGAAACAGTTTGCTCAATAAGGGATGAATCCAAGAAAGTCAAATTTCCAATGGCCTCTCTCCAGGATGCTATAACAATCATATGGAATGGACACCCTTTGGGATGGGGAAGGATGCTTGAGCTGTCTTCCAACAAGGACCGTACTGGTTTGGGATACAACTCCCAGAATTTGAAGAAGCATGTGCCGATAGTTGTAAAGGGATCAGTGCTCCCGCTATCTGAACACTTCTCAAGTGTTGACTACCTTGATGACAACCATGTTTTTGCCGTGGAAGAAGAGGTTGAAGATGCATGACTGATCTTCACAAAGACTTTGATTAAAATATAATTTCCTATGTTTGTTTTCCCTTATTTCTATCAAAATAAAAAAGAACCCATGTCAAGCCCAAGGCATGGGGGAACCATTTGTAGGGCCTCACTGAATTTCCTTATTAATGATTAATGAAAAAGATCCATATTCTGCAGTCAATTTTTTGATCCTTGTCTTTCATTTATTATTTCACCTTTTCAAAATGGAAATTTTGTTTTTGTTTTAAAATTTCTTTTCAAATCATTTTTTTCTTTCATATAAACGAAAGCATGATTCCTAAATCGTGCAGATCACCCTTGACAACCACCAGTGACAATTCTGCTACAGTCTTGTATGACTTTGATAACCTGATTAATCAAGCCTGATGAAGATTGTGAGGAAGATGTCGAGCTCCTCGAGGAATTGGTAAGACTGCTCAAGCACGAGGAAAAGGTTATCCAGCCGCATGAAGAATTACTGGAAGTGGTTAACCTTGGGACAAACGAGGAAGCAAAAGAAGTCTGAGTCGGCTCAGCTCCGCAAGACAAAGTGAAGAGAAAATTTATCAAGCTCTTGAAGGAGTACATGGTTGTATTTGCATGGTCATATCAATACATGTCTGGCCTCGATACCGACATCATGGTCTACCATCTATCTCTTAAAGAAGAATGCCCTCCAGTAAAGCAAAAGCTACGAAGGACCCGTCCTGATATGGAAATGAAAATCAAGGAGGAGGTACAAAAACAACAAAACGCCAGTTTCTTAGTGGTCTCCAATTATCCCCAATGGATTACCAACATTGTGCCTGTCCCCAAAAAGGACAGTAAAGTAAGAATGTCTGTAGATTATAAAGATCTGAATATAGCAAGCCTCAAAGATGACTTTCCATTATCTCACATTGACGTGTTAGTGGACAACACTGCTCAGTTCTCTATTTTCTCCTTTATGGATGGTTTCTCCGGTTACAACTAGATTCGAATGGCTCAAGAAGACATGGAGAAAAGCACTTTCATAACCCCATGGGGCACTTTCTGCTACAAGGTCATTCCTTTTGGATTAAAGAATGAAGGTTCTATATACAAACGAGCCATGGTCACTCTCTTTCACGACATGATTCATAGAGAGCTCGAGGTCTATGTTGACGATATTATAGCCAAATATCAAACCGAGGAGGAACACCTTGTCAATCTAGAAAAAATGTTTTAGAGGCTAAGGAAGTTCAGACTAAGGCTTAATCCCAACGAATGCACGTTTGGGGTAAGATCTGACAAATTGCTAGGTTTTATAGTTAGCCAATGTGGCATTGAAGTAGATCTTAAGAAAGTGAAGTCCATACAAGATATGCCTTCACCCAAAACTGAAAAGGAAGTCTAAGGATTCCTAGGAATATTGGACTACATTTCTAGGTGTAAGACCCTAATTTTGACCCTAAGATCCCTCATGGCATCGTGTTATTGCACAAGTGCATTGCCTCGAGGATCATAGCATGTTTGGCTCCTTAACCCTAGGGTTGAGACTTGTTTGAGTGTTTTGAGACCACCAAGCATGCTTGTATTATATATTATTGCTTTTCTTATTTGATTACTAATCAAAAGCACAAAAATATGTCACTAACTCTTTTTGTTTTGAAGCTCAAGTGATCATGTGCTCCACAATGCTCCTAGGAGGCTCCTAAGCCCAATGCAATGGCTAGATGAAGATGAGAAAAAGCCTGGAAATGGTCCACAAAGTTCCTAATCATCATATATTTTTCCCAAGTATCTAAATTTTCCAATTTTATCAAGATAACCCAAGGGGCTTGAAGATTGTTTCCCAAGGAAACCCTAATTCAACTATGTTTTGACTGTGCCTTGCCCATGAAGCAATCTCAACCTCTGATCAAATTTAATCAAGGTAAGTTCTTTCATTTATCATTTTATGCATATGTGAGCCTATTTGAGGTCCCTCAATTATTTATTCATCAAGATTGGAAGTTTGGCCTTGAAAAAGTTGACCAGTCAAGTCATCTGACTAAGCTAAGAATCAATGAGATATAACATTTAATGTGTTTGTAAAATGAAGATAACTCCAAGATAAAAAATGTTCCTAAGAACCATATGAACAACTTTAATGTTCATCAAAAATCCACTTGAATCTTGGAAGGTCATCATTCATTTCAAAACATTATAGGTCATTTTGATTGAAACCCTAATTTTATGTCAACTTACCAAGGGCATAACTTCCTTAGTTTTTATAATTTTGAGGTGAGACCAAATGCATTGGAAATCTTAAGATGTCTAACTCAAATTTTATGTTGGACAAAATTTCATAACCCTAAAATGAATACATGTGATAATGCAAAACATTATAGGTCATCTTGGACCTAATTCATTGAATTTGAAAAAGTACCCAACTTCAAATGCCCATAACTTTGTAATAGAAAATCCAAACTATCAAAAATTTGATTCTATATTGATGATCTTGAAAAGATACACAACTTTTATGTTGGAGGTTTTTTCATTTTAAGCTTGTATCATGAGGACAGAGGGGTTTGATCAAGCTTACTTTTGGTGAATTTTTTCAAAATGATTTGAACATGTTTTGTACTTGAATTTTCCCAACCGGTTTTCATTAATTTGGACATGCCAAATGATTTTTGCCCAACATGACTTTTGTTCCTTATTTCAAAGGCTTTCCAACCATTACTCACAATAGTCCATGGGGTTTACCATTGGTGAGTTTTGAATTCATTTCCATTTGTGTGCATTTTGGTATTTTATGATGAAGCTTGAATATGCAAGCTTGTTCAGTCCAATGCACACGACCAATTGCCCTTCACTTGATCTCAGCAAGCTTCTGCATTCATCATTGGGTCTTCCACACGCTTACACAGGCCCATGCAATTCAAATTCCATTTGCCATGCACATGAACAAAGCATGATCAGCTGATGCATTCAGCTATAAATAGAGGCTTCCTCTCATTCATTTGTTAACCCTTTGGAGATCCCAAGTGCTACAGAAGTGAAACCATAACCATTACTAAAGGATTAATCACTTTTCTTCCATTTTTCGAGCTTGAAATTCAACATCATTAGCTGAGTTTTAAAGCGAAATTCCTTAGCCTATCACTTCCATTACATTCATAGATCAAGAAGGAGCAAGGATCTTGGAGAATTCATGTCCAGAAGTACATCCATTCAAAGGTTTATTCTCAAAAAAATTGGATCTGAATCTCTTAATTTAATGTAGTTTGCTTGTGTTTCTGTGGTTTTCTAAAGTCCTCATACTTGAGGCAAGCCATTGGTGCTTTCAATTCTCCATTTTGTGAGGAATCAATATGAACACCATGATTTTCTCCTTCATATTTCTCTAAATATAGGAAGAGTGAGGGAGATCCATTGGTACAATGATGATCTCCAACACACGAGCTTCATTTCCATGACCTTGTTTTTAATTTTCATTAAGTTTTATTTCTCTGTAACTGGTGGCCTGATTCTGTTGCTTCACCGGAGAAGATGGTGGTTTCCACCACCACCACCACCACGTGTGTCACTCCCTGGCCCTTGGATCTAGTTGCCACGATTTAATCTTGTTCATTCATTATAATTACTTCATTTAATGCTGGATGTGGTGCGTTTGACTTGGATATATCGTGCGCCATCAGATCTGAACCGTGTCAGGTGCCACGTCAATTAATGAGTGTGCATCTGATGGCTGGGGCTTTTTCGCTTATTTTCATTTTCCATTTATTTTCTATTAATTCCTTTTATTTTCAAAAATTCATGAAAAATTCATTTGAAATCAGAAAAATATGAGACCAATTCCAAAAAAATTCTTGAAAAATCTAGTTTCATATTGTGATTTTTAATCATTTTTGTGACTTCATTTGATATTTTTTATGAATTACTTGTTTTTTAATGGTTTTAATTCATTTTTAAATACTTTCTGACTTTTAAAAAATCCAAAGATCTTTTCATAGCATTTATGGATCATGATAAGTCAATGAAAAATAGTCTCAACAATTTCTTGTTTGTTTTGAGATTTTTTGAGATTTTAATTCATATGATGCTATTTTTTGTTGTTCTTAATTGTTTTTAATTACTTTCTGATTTCAAAAATTTGTGAGAAAATTAGTCAAAGCTTGTTTGACTATGTTGAACCTATGACAATTTAATTGGACTTTTTGAAGTTGATTTGAATTGAATTTGAGGTTCAATCTTATTTGTTTATTTTTTATTTACATTTTATTTTAATTCAAAAAATGCCAAAAAAATATCATTGACTTCTTGACTTGTTATCTTCATTTCTCTTATGTTTGGTGTTGATTGAGGTTGAATTGATTCAACTTTGATCAAATTCATTGAATCTTGTAGTTTGAAAATCCTTATGAATCATCACTTAGAAAGATGAATGAATTTGATCAAGGATGAGTTATCCCTTGATAAATTGGGATTGTTTGTTGACTTCTTACCCCCTCCCTTTCATCTTTATCCCTTTCTTTCCGTCATTGGCCCGTGAGTTAAAGTCTTGAGCTTGGTCTTGACAAATGAGAAGTTCAACCTTCTTTGATCCAAACCAAACTCAACTTGATCCATGATCGAGTGAGTTATTTTGTGTCAAAGATAGGTTACTTCTTGGTCAAGAAAATAACCAAAAGTCAATACAAGGCCCTTCCCCTTTTGTTTGGCATGGAAAGTTTATGGAGCTTGGCTTACTAGTCATGATCTCTAACTTGTGTTCTTTGCCTATATTCTTATTGACTGGCCTTAGATAGGTGTGACTACTACATTAGTCCACTTACGATTGCTTAACATGGAGCTACATTGTCTTATGACAAGCTAACATAACCTTACTAATTACTAACTTTAATTTGAGCTTTTAATTTCTTGCCATTTACTTTTAATGTCATTTATTTCTTGCTCATTATTCATATTGATTTTCATCTTTTCTCTCTTGAGCACATATTTTATGTTTATGTCATTTTTCCTTTGCTCATTTGAGCCCATTATTGTATATAAATATATTGTTCTTTGTGTTGTTTGTGTTTGTTGTGATGTGAACCAAAATGCAAAAGGAGAAAGGACTTAGAATTACGGTTTACCTATGCTTAAAGGAGTTCAAGAGCAACTACGCCTCATGCCTTTAGAATGCAAAATTTGTTGAAGAATAACTAGGACTCATGCCTTTAGAATGCTAAAATTCAAAGTTGATCTCAAAGGACTTCTCCTCCAACTTATTCTTTGTCCATTCCTTTTATTGTGTTGTGAACTTTTTGATGTTTACTTTTGTGTGATAGGGATTCCATCCTAAGATTGTGAAAAAAGGACCATTGTCATGACTAGCCAAGTTAAGAGCCAAGCCAAATGGAGATCCTAGGAGCTTCAATTCAATTATTGATTGCTTGTTTGTGTGCTAAGTCCAAAGGAAAGGATCATCTTGAGTCATCTCTATGACTCCAATAAAAGGAACTCCAAGGGTTTATCTGTCCCCTCTTATCTTTGTATGCTTTAGGAATAGCCTTTCTTCTCTTCTCCCCACTCTAACCAAGCCAAAAATCATTTTTCAAAACTTTGACTTTGTTTCAAATTAGAAACCTACGCCTTAGGACTTTGACTTTTCAAAACCATTTTCATAAATACTCATTGTGAATAAACATTAATCCCACTTTGACTTCACTTTGTAAATAAATCTAACTTGTAAATATAACCCATTTCAAGTTGTTTTGTGGTTCCAATGGCCACTTGTTAAAACCTTTTCATAAACATTAGTCATAGGTTTGAGTTATCATAGTGGTTGATGTAAATCTCACCTCATCCTTAGTGATTGGATTATAAGTCTTCCATGCTTATTATAGGGTTAACCCCTCACTAGCATGTTGAAGCCTTCCTCACATGGTGGATTGTTGGTTTAGGTTGAGTTTTCTCCCTTTTATAACAAAAGACCTTAAGGCTTTTGATCAATCAATTCACCAATCTTTGAGATTTTTACCCCGAAATACGAGGTTTTGATCCTCCTTTGTGATGGTACGTAGGCAATGGGTTCATCCATTCAAACAACAAAATTTGTAAATATAACCTATTTTCTTATCATCCCCCCAATATTTTGTACAATATCTTTTCACAAATACCAACCTGTAAGACCCCAATTTTTTCCCTAAGATCCCTCATGGCATCATAACATTGCATTTGCATTGCCTCAAGGATCATTAGCATCTGAGTTCCCTTTGGCTTTGGGTGGGACCTCTTGTGAGTGGTTTGAGATCACCAAGCATGCTTGAATTATATATTATTGCTTTTCTCATTTTTGTTTATTAACCAAAAGCACAAAAATATGTCACTAACATCTTTTGTTTGTAGCTTGAGCAATCACAAGGTCCAAAGCATCTACGAGATCTTTTGTGCAATGATAAGGTCAAGAGGAGATGAAAGCAAGCATGGTAATGGTTACCAAAGCTCTCCTCCATCAAATATTCCTCTCTAGTATCTCAATTCATCATTTTGATCAAAGCAAGTCAAAGGGTTTGAGGTTTGTCCCCCAAAGGAACCCTAATTCATATGTGCACCACAATGCCTTGCTCATGAAGCAACCTCAGCCCATGGTCAAATACAATCAAGGGAAGTTCTTTAATTCATCATTTCATGCATATTTTAACTTGTTTGAGTGTCCTCAATCATCAATTCATCAAGATATGAGTTGTGGATTTGAGAAGTTGATCAGTCAATTCATCTGACTATTTTGAAGTGCACTAGACCTAACTTTTTATGTGTTGGTCAAATGGAGATGATTCCAAAATAACAAATGTTCTTAAGGACAATATGAAAAACTTTCATGTTCATCAAAAATTTATTTGAAGCTTGGAAGGTCATCTCCCATTCCAATACATTATAGGTCATTTTGACTAAAACCCTAATTTTAGGTCAACTTCCCAAGGACATAACTCATTCATCTTTTATGATTCTGAGATGGGATCAAATGCATTGGAAATCTTAAGATGTCTACTTCAAATGTTATGTTGGACAAAATTTCAAAATCTCAAAGGATATACATGTGATAATGCAAGACATTATAGGTCCTTTTGGGCCAAATGCATTAAAAGGCAAAAAAGTCCAACTTAAAGTGTCCATAACTCTTTCACCAAAAATCCAAATTATGCAAAATTTAAGTCCATTTTTATTTTATTGAAAAGATCTACAACTTTGATGTTGGAGGTTGTTTCATTTGAGGCTTGCATCATCAAAACAGAAGGGCTTGAACATTGGCTAAATTTAGAAACTTTGCCTTTACATGTTTTTGTACCTTACACTTTAAACTCAAATTTCACCAATTTCCACACTTCAAATGGATTTTTGCCCAACATAACAATTGTTCCTTACATCAAAACCTTTCCAACCATTACTCACATGATAATGTTTGGATTTGGCAAATGGTATTTTCGAAGAGGAGAAGCTTTTGGTTCAATTATGCATAACACCTCAAAATTCCATGCACAAGCAATTACCATTCATATTACACGTCCATTTCACTTTGGTGTGATTTCAGATTGCATTTGGCTTTGGTTTTGGGCCTTGTGCATGATCATGCAAGCCCATGCAATGAATGTCCAAATTCATGCACACGGATCGAATCACCCTCTCCTCGCCATTTCCTCTATAAATAGAAGCTCTATTCCATTCAAAATTCATCCTGGAATCAACCCGAATTGCTGCAGAAATCAAAACCCAACCTCTCACCAAAGAAGCTATTTCACTTTTCTTCAAATTTTTCAGATCTAAAATTCAACTACATCTGGTTGAATCTTTGGATCTAAAGCTTCTAAACCTTCATCCTTCAGTTCATTGATCTTCTGTTTTGATAAAGGAAGCAAGGAATCAAGCTCAAATCTCCAGAATCCAAGGTTGTTCTTCAACTGGTTTTTTCTTCGAAACTCATCATCTATTGACCTATTTCCTTGGATTTTGTGTTGGCTGAAGTCCTCTCAATGGAGGCATCATTACTGTGCATTAAAATTTTGAAATCCATCAAGTTCTCATGAACATCACAGAATTTCCATCTCTGATTTCTCTCAATATAGAGATCTAGAGTGGAATTGAGTGATACAGGGATGATGTACATCATCCCAGCTTTCCAACGGTGTATAGATCGTGTATTTTGGTTAACTTTTGGTTGCCTGCAATTTTGGCCAGAAAACACAAGCTCACCGGAGAAGAAGGTGGCTCCGGTGGTCGTCCCATTGCCAGTTTGAATCTGGATCGTTGGATTCATTTTCCAAATCTGATCGTGGCCTTCCATTGTTATGACTTATTTTAATGTTGGATGTTTCTCATTGACTTGGACTTACCATGAGCGCGCGCTTCTGAACCTCAGGATTGGCCACGTCAATTAATGAGATCCAATCCAACACTCCTTGTTTTTTCTTATTTTCTATTTTCTGATTTTTATTTCTTTTATTTCCATTATTTTCAAAAATTCATATCTTCTTCATTTTAAATCCAAATAATATGGGACCAATTGCATTCTTCTCCAAATAATTTCTAGTTTCTAATTCTGATTTTTAATATTTTTTATTTTATCATTTGATATTTTTTGTGAATTTTCTCTTTTCTGGTTATTTTTAATTCATTTTAAATAGTTTTTTATATTCAAAAAATACAAAAATATTTTCCTGACTTTTAATTGATTTGAGAAATAGTTTCTGACTTGAGATTTATTTGAGATTTTAATGATGATGGATCTATGAAAAATATTCTCATCAATTTTTTAATTGATTTGAGATTTATTTGAGATTTTAGTTCAATTAGGTTATTTTATTCATTTTTAATTGATTAAAAATAGTTTCTGACTTTTAAATATGCTGAAATTTTTTGTCAAACTTAGTTTGACCTTGTTGAATTTGGGATAAATCACTTGGATCTCTCAAGTTTATTTTAATATTAAAAAATGCCAAAAATATCTTGCTTGTTGTTTGATCTCCAATCTTCATCCCATTTCTGATTTCTTATTTGTTTGACTTTGACTTTCAATGTCATTTGGTCAATACATATGGATTGGTACATCTTATTTCATCTTATGCATTTTTTATCTTTCCATTTTCCTTATCCATTCTTCATCTCCTTCTTCTTCTTCTTCTTCTTCTTTCTCTTTGATCAATGAGTTGAAGGTTGATAAGTTAGCATTGATTAGGGAGACTTAATCTTCCTTGATTCAAATCTAATTCATCTTGATCAATTAATCAAGTGAATGACTTTGCATTAAGGATAGGTTGTTTTCTAAACCATGCAAAAGGCTTAAACCAATACAAGATCAATTCTCTTTTTTTTTTCTTTTTTCTTTTTGGCATGGCAAGTTGTTGGAACTTGGTTCACTAATCAAGACTTCTAACTTGTGTTGTTGCCTACATTATTATTGACCGGCCTCAGATAGTTGTGACTTCTACATAAGTCCAATTACGATTGCTTAACATAGCGCTAAATTTGCCTTATGGCACACTAACCATTAACAATTAACACTTACTTATTGCACTTTACTTTTATGCAATTTACTATTCTTGCGCATATTATCCATTTGCTTTTTCCTTTGCTCACTTGAGCACATGTTTATGTTAATGTCATTTGCCTTTTGCTCACTTGAGCACATAATTGTGTATATACTATTGTGCTTGTGTTTTGTTTTGATTGTTATAGACCAAATGCAATAATGGACAAAATGGACTTAGACTTTAGGACTTTCCCTATGCAAACTTGGAGTCAAAGAGCAACTAGGCATTGGGCCTTTAGAGTGCTATAAAAAGTCAAAGAGCAACTAGGCATTGAGCCTTTAGAATGCTTAAGCTTGAAGATGAACATTGAAAGGACCATATTCTAAACTCACTCTTGTCCATTCTTTGATTGTATTATAGAACCTTTTGATGTGTGTTTTCTTGTGCTAGGAGTTCTAACTTGAACTTATTTGGAGAACCATTACCATGAGCTTCTAAGAGAGAGAGATCCAAGATGCATTGAGGAGTCTTTCCAAGAATCCACTTTGATTGATGATTGCTTGAATTTATGCTTTATGTGATTGCTTATTTCAAAGGATGGGAGCTACTTGGATCATCAATATGATCTCAAGAGAGGAACTTCATTGTGGTTTTGTTTCTTTATCCCTCACCTCTTGCATGCTTAGGACTTTAGCCCTTCTTCTTCTTCTCTCCACTCTAACCCAAGCCAAAACTTTTGTGCAAACACTTAACACTTGTTTTCAAACATTAGAAACCTAAGCCTTATGCTTTTGATTTTCAAAATTGTTTTTCATAATACTTATTTTGAATTGATTCTTTAAGTCAACTTTGACCATTTTGTATATACTTCTAATTGGTAAATATAACCCATACAAATGTCTTTTTGTGGTTTCAATGGCCACTTTCTAATCAAAACTTTTTCATAACCTTTAGCTATTAGGTTTGAGTTATCTTTGTGGTAGATGTAATACTCACATATATCCTTAGTGATGGACAATGAGTCTTCCATGCTTATTATAGGGTTAACCCCTCACTAGCATGTTGAAGTTATTCTCACATGGTGGATTTGTGGTTTTAGGTTGAGTTTTCTCCCTTTGATAACAAAAGACCTTAAGGCTTTTGGATCAATCAATTCACCAACTTATTTTGAGATTTTTTACCCCGAACTACGAGGTTTTGATCCTAATCTTTTTTAAGATGGTACGTAGGCAATGGGTTTATCCATCCAAACACAATGTAAATAAACTTGTATATTCTTTTCTCATATCTTCAATCATGTTTGCACAAACAAATTTTCACAAAACCACAACCTTACAACAAATGTGAAAAGGGCTCCCTAGGAGTACCTAGGATGTTTTGGGTGCCTAACACCTTCCCAGTACATAACCAACCCCCTTACCCAGATTTTTGTTTCTCTTTTACTAGTTTTTGTTAAAACTTTTAGGTTTTTGTTCGCTTTCTAACCATTCCTTTGGATAAATAGAAGTGCGGTGGCGACTCGACTTGTATGATTTACCTTGGATTTAGTCAATATCTCTAATGGTAACGAATACCCCGCTACAGAAAAGTGGCGACTCTGCTGGGGACATTTGCCTAGTGGGTTTTGCCTACTTTTCATACTTGTTGTATTGTATTGTATTGTATTGTATTGTGACATATTTTTGTGCAATTTGGGATTATTGTGTTGTATGTAATGATTGAATTGCTTGATATTAATTCCTTGTGTGCTTGGTGATATTTGTGAGATGAGTTCTATACCCGGACTCGAGTGCACTTAGGATAGGAGAATGGTGTAGTCTTGTTGACTTGTGTAGAGTTATTCCTTAGCATGTTGACTTGCGAGTCCATTCACTTGGTGGAGGTCATGTTGGGATCAATAATGTCACACAAGTAAGTTGTGGTTAGACATTACTCTTTCCAATATAGACCTTAGAAGCCAAGGACCTTAGTTTACCAAGCCCATCTTGGCCTATTCTTAGGATGTAGTGCGAAAGTCGTTCAAATGTAAGATTTGATACGATTATTACGCGATACTACACTCATAAGAGTCTCTCTTGAGAATATTTTTGGAATACGAGTAGTCGTTTCTTCGATAATATCCGAAAGATGGGATGATGACTATGGGAGCCTCTTGTAGAACATGTTTGGCAGGTTTAAACCCTAGTACACTCCCTTTGGGTGGTTCTTAACCAAGACTCCATGCTCGTGACTCGCAACAAACCCTTGATTCGTGGTTGATCCGTTCATGTATCCTTAATATCAATGGAACTTGGGTGTTGATAAGGTGTAAACCATAATCCACCAAAATGGATGATTGATATTAAGGATGATATGATCCATCCCATGACCTTTGTTTGGTGTGCTTTGCTTGATCCTTGAGTGTGATTGTTGCATTCATGCATTCATGCACCCATTTGCATCCATATCATCAATAATAAAGAAAATTTTCAAGGAACTTAAGGGGTTTATTTGCAAAAAAATTCAGACATGGAAAGACAAAGAAGGAATACAAAGAAGTACAATTTCAGGCAACCAAATTTGAAAGAGTTAAGGAATCTGACATCCTATGTACTAGATCCCTTGGGTTTCAAGACTCGTTTTGGGAAGCTTCTTCCTCTTCTGACTACTCAGGTGGACGAAGGATTTATGAGTGTATTGGTGGAGTTTTATGATCCCTTGTACCGTTGCTTCACATTTCCGGATTTCCAGCTTTTGCCCACACTAGAGGAGTATGCCTACCTTGTGGGTATACCTATTCTAGACCAGTTTCCGTTCAATGGCTTGGAGAGTATTCCTACTTCTCAAGAGATAGCTGACATGTTGCACATAGACGAATCTCTGGTTGGTGCTCATATGACTACCAAAGGTGGAATTCAAGGTCTCCCTTCTGAGTTCCTCATTACTCAAGCTATTGTGTATGGGAAGGCCATGAGTGAGGATGCCTTTGAAGCCATATTTGTACTTCTCATTTATGGGTTAGTGTTGTTCCCCAACATCGACAAGTTTGTGGATGTGAACGCTATTAGGATTTTCTCTACTCTTAATCCCGTTCCGACTCTGTTGGGTGATACCTATTTCTCTTTGCATATGAGGAATGCAAAGGGTGGTGGTTCCATTGTGTGCTGTTTGCCTCTGTTGTATAAGTGGTTTATTTCTCACTTACTGCAGACGGTCGCCTTCAAGGAGAACAAGGGATGTCTACGGTGGTCCACGAGACTCATGTCTCTCACTAATGATGATATCTCTTGGTACAACCGCGTGTATGATGGTGTGCAGATTATCGACTCTTGTGGTGAATTCTCCAATGTACCTCTTCTTGGTACATGTGGTGGAATTAACTACAACCCTGTTTTGGCACGTCGTCAGCTTGGGTTCCCCCTAAAGGATAAACCTAATAACATTCTGTTAGAGGGAGTGTTCTTAAAGGAGGGTAAAGATCCCCAAAACTTGAAGGGCAGAATGGCACGCGCCTGGCGCAAGATCCATAGAAAAGGAAGGAAAGAGTTGGGTCCAAAGAATTGTGTTGCTATGGAGCCTTACACTGCTTGGGTTAGGAAGAGAGCATCTGATTATCTCATGCCTTACGAGTATCCAACACCTACACCTTTGGTTATGGCTGGGCCTTCAACCCTCCCTGACCAATGAGTAGAGGAGTCGAGAGACGAAGACCGATCACGTGCTTGGATCCGTGAAAGAGAGGAGTTGCTTCAGCAGATCAAGGAGAAGGATGCTTGGATAAAGTTCCTCGAACATCAGGTTATTAATGATCTTGATGATGCATGGACTTCTCTACTGCCTCAGTCTTCCAGGTTTTGGAAGAGGAAGTAGGACTGACTCGCCAAGGAGATGGCAGATATGGAAGCAGCCTACGAGAGGGAGGTGAAGAGACTTTGTGCATCCTATCTTCCTGTATCTCGAGCTTTAGATGATTGTTTCTAGGGATCCATAGGATGATTATTTTTATTTTCTCTTGTATATGGTTACCAAAGCTGTACTTCTTTGGTATAAAATATTTCCCAGATATTATGTTTCCATATAAAAGTGTTTAATATTTCCAAAATTTGCAAATAGAACCCTAAAGTTCCTTTGAAATAAAAACAAATCATGTGCACAAGCATTGCATGCATCATGTGCATAAGCAGGTTTTGTTCCCGGCTTCTTGTCCTGTGGTCTAACTCTGTGCTCTTC
Source organism: Lathyrus oleraceus (assembly GCF_024323335.1). Lineage (NCBI taxonomy): Eukaryota > Viridiplantae > Streptophyta > Magnoliopsida > Fabales > Fabaceae > Lathyrus > Lathyrus oleraceus. Next base: position 89,201,287 of record NC_066579.1, on the reverse strand, counting down.
ATTTATTTTGAAGACAAGCTGACTCACCGGTACTATACCAGAGCCAACATTTCAAGACTGATGGATCATCTGGAACAAGAGAACCGCGAGCTGAAAGAGGAAGTGGTCAGATTAAGTGCCTTGATGGAGTCATTCATGGCTGCCCAAAGCCAGTCTTCTCCAACACCTTCAACTCCTCCCCAGAGGACAGTCATCTCTGAGATTGTCTCCTCAACTGTGCCTGCAGCCAGTGCAGACTTTGCTCCAACGGCCATACCAACCAGATTACCGTGGGGGATGCCTCCCAATTTCATGCCTGAGGGTCCTGCTCCCACCTTTGCTTCTATACTGGCATCTAGCCCGGTCCTTGCTGTTCCTCCTCCTGTCGTGCATACTACGCCCAGAGTAGATGACACCATCTATCATTCTGAGCCATCTGAAGGCCCAGATGTCTATGAGAAGATGGATGCTATGAACGATTAATTTCTTGAGCTTCTCAAGGAATTGAAAACTCTCAGAGAAAAGGATCTTTTCGGCAAGTCTGCTGCCGAACTCTGCTTGGTTCCTAATGTGAAAATCCCCGTGAAATTCAAGGTCCCTAACTTTGAAAAGTACAAAGAGAATACTTGCCCTCTCAGCCACCTGGTCATATATGCCAGGAAAATGTCAACTCAGACCGACAATGACCAATTGCTCATCCGCTACTTTCAGGACAGTCTGTCTGGTGCTGCTCTGCGTTGGTACATGGGTTTAGACAGTGCGAACATCCGATCCTTCAACGATCTTGGCGAGGCCTTCGTCAAGCAGTACAAGTACAATGTGGATGTGGCTCCCGATAGGGATCAATTGAGGGCCATGTCCCAGAAGGACAAGGAAACATTCAAAGAGTACGCCCAAAGGTGGTGAGAGTTAGCAGCAAAGATCGTGCCTCCGCTAGAAGAGAAAGAGATGACTAAGATCTTTTTGAAGAACTTAAGTTCTTTTTATTATGAGCGGATGATCGCTAGCGCTCCTTCTGACTTCACTGAGATGGTGAATATGGGGATGCGTCTAGAAGAAGGGGTTAGAGAAGGACGTCTGACCAGAGAAGAAGGCTCTTCTGCCAAATGTTATGGGTCGTTTGCGAAGAAAAAAGATGGAGAGGCACATGTTGTGACCTCCCATGTGAAACCAAGTGTAGCACCTCAAATTTGCACCTATCATTGTACATACCATCTCATATTAAGTCATAGCATATCATGATACATTGCATAGCATTTGCATTGTCCCCAGTTGCCTCAAGAGCAAGCAAGCAAGTAATTAGGTCAAAATCAGTCAACAGTCAGTCAAAGCAGCGGATGATGGCCATTCCTGTGGAATTTAGGCACCATGATCAATAATCAAGAGTTCATATGTCTTGGGACATCATTTGAAGTCAAGGTCTCAAGGAATTAGGGTTTGGAATTCATCAGAAGTACACAGTCAAGTCCAAAACCCTAGAAAAGTCAAAGTTGGTCAACCGTGTTTGATTCTATGGTTTTGATGGAGGGAAATGGTTTGAAATAAATGAGCAACAATTAGCAATTCTTTCAGCACACACAAAACAGCAAATGCCAAGGTCATCAGCAGCTGGTTCCAAGCCCATTTCGACCAAGCTTTGCACCTCCATTTCCACTTATGCACCAACTTGGCATTTTTGCAAATTAGTTTCAAAGAGTAAATCAAGTACAGCATTTGATGTACAACCAAAAACAGCAAATTGTTTGGCCCTTGGCAGTCTGATTCAAGGCCCAACCGTGCATAATTCACACTCCCATATTCACTTGTACAAAGTTAGCAAAATGTGCAATTGGATTAGAATGAGCAAAACAAACTTACCATTCCATTAACTAATGATAAACAGGTGATATATAAATGTTTTTCTGGCCAAACAAACCCTAGTTTTGCAGCCACCAACCAGAACACTCTCCTCTCTCTCAACTGCATTTTGGCTCGAGCAACATTTTTACCAAAAACCCTCAAAGCACACAAGAAACCCTTGCTTCCTCCATCATCTAAACATCATTTGGGAGTGTTTTTGAGCATCATTTATCAACTGGAGCCTTCCCTTTTGCTCTGCATCTTCAAGCATACAACAATGGCAGCTTGTGGTTTGGACACCTTCATGCTTTGCTGAGCTAGAAAAGCTTCATCATCCATCACTACAGAGCTTAAAGGCCAACTGTTTGAGCTTGAATCAACCAATACAACCCTGTTTCACATTGTCTTCAAAAACAAGTACCCTTTAGTTGCTTTAGTTGCTTGCTTTGCTTTTTAGCAATTGCTTTGAGGTATAAACCTTTCTTCTTCATGTAGTCTGGAGACCCGGTCTGTTATTTGACCGGGCAAACTGTCTGAAGTCCTCCTTAAGAGGCAATGCCTGTGTTTGTTTAAAATTGTCCCAAGCAGGAAAAGTCCTTCAAGTAAGGCAATTGGTGGAAGGTAGGGATATGCAATCTATCCCCCACTACTCTTGTTGTGTCATCCCTCTGCTCACACTGCTGTGTGTTGATGCATTGGGATACAAACCCAAGATCTTGTACAAAGTGTACAGTGTCAGAGTCTTCGAGTATAGAAGGGTTCCCACTTTCTGGACCCATGCTCATTTGTCTATTAGCTCTCCCTGGCCAGGGATAAGAGCTGTGAGGTCTCATCCTCACTTCATCCTTTCATCTGCTTCACCTTAGCCTCTCAATGGCAAGGTTAAGAGCACACTTACCCTAATCCAGTTGGCCCTAGTGCCTAACCCTTTTGCTTGAGCCTCTTGTATGCATATAGAGTGTGCTTCTTGTGATTGTGATTGCCTGTTTGCTTTGCCTCTTTAGGTTTAGTTTAGACTTGCCCTTGTGCAAGGTAGGTTGTGCTTGACTTGCTTCCTGTGCAAGTCAAGTCTGTGTGGCTTGCCTCCTGTGTGAGCCATACTTAGAGTTGTTTGGCCGAACTACGGCAACTCTGATTCTCACGTTCAGGTGAGATACGTAGGCACGAGACGCGATGTCTTGCCGAGTTTGACTAACAACTAACACTAATCCTTGTTTGCTTTCGCCCTCGTTGCGATCCTTTCTCTCGCCCTCGTTGCGATCGAGCCTTATCCTTTCTCTCGCCCTCGTTGCGATCGAGCCTTTTCCTTTCTCTCGCCCTCGTTGCGATAGAGCCTTTTCCTTTCTCTCGCCCTCGTTGCGATAGAGTCCTTTTTCCCTGCCGGCCGAACTACGGCAACTCTGATTCTCACGTTCAGGTGAGATACGTAGGCACGAGACGCGATGTCTTGCCGAGTTTGACTAATGACTAACAGCTAATCCTTGCTTGTTTTCGCCCTCGTTGCGATTCTTTTCTCTCACCCTCGTTGTGATTGAGACCTCCCCTTTCTCTTGCCCTCGTTGCAATCGAGATCCTTGCTTCCTGTGCAAGCCTTGTCTAGGATAGGTTGGCCCTTGTGCCATTTAGCTAGAAACCTTAACTTAGGGTTGACTTTGCATGACAACATCTAGGCTCGAGTCGCAGTCTCCCTAGAGTTGTGTCTCCCTCTGTTATCTGGTTAGGCTAGATCCTTGTCCCTGCGTAGGGGAACTACATCGCCCTGATCTTCATACCAGATGAAGTATGTAGGCAGGAGATTGAGCTGATCTCTCCGGGCGCCTTTTCTTTTCTTTTGTTGTGTTGCTTGACAGTTGCTAGGCTCGAGTGCCTGACTCCTTAGCAATTTGTTGTCTGTTTGTTTGAGTGTGTGTTTGACAGTTGTAGGCTGAGTCCCCGACTCCCTACTTATCTGTTGTGTTGTTCTGGTTGGAGTCCGACATAAGTCCAGCGATTGGCAGTTGGTTTCCTGTGTGCGTTTCGGTTCGGATGCTGATGTAAGTCCAGCGATTGGCATTCAGGCTCCACGTTTGCCTTTGCTTTTGTTTGTTTGTGTGCGTGTCAGCCGAGCTACGAATGCTCTGATTCTTCTCTCGTCCGAGAAGATACGTATGCATAGGATGCGATATCCTAGCGAGCATGTGTCGTTTCCCCAGTCCGAACTACTTCGACTCTGATGTCTATGCCTGATAGACTAAGTAGGCCCAGGATGCGACATCCTGCCGAGTCAGTTTCAGTCAGTTTCTTTTGTCTCTTTCAGCCAGTGTGTGTGTGTGTTTGAGCAGTGTTTAGCAACCATTTTTTCCTTCCTTTTGTGCGTGGATCCCGTAGAGTACTACGGATGCGTAGGGTGCCTAACAGCTTCCCTTCGCATAACCGACTCCCGAACCCATTCTCTTTGGTCGCGAGACCATGTTCTTTCCTAGGTTTACTTCGAGCGTTTCCTTTCCCTCTTTTGGGATAAATAACGCACGGTGGCGGCTCTGTTGTTTCTTTCTTTTCCCGCCGGTTTTTCGCGCGATGCGACACCAAGAAGACCCTTTGTGAGGAGAAAGACCGTGCGTCCCGCCGGTAACCAGCACCAGGTGGCTCACATAGCACCTGTCTTCAGAGATAATCAGCAGTACAAGCAACATAACAACAATCAGCAACCACATCCGCAATATCAACATCAACAACACCGTCTGCAACAACAGGTATACCAGCCTCGAAACAGTAATCAAACCTGCACGAGTTACGAGAGGAAAATGATCACCTTCGATCCTATTCCGATGACGTATGCAGAGTTATATCCCTCTTTGGTAGAGAGAAAGTTGATTACTCCGCGAGACCCACCGGCTATACCTATTAACCCCTAGTGGTGGTATAAGCCTGAATTACACTGTGTTTACCATTCAGGTGCTCCCGGCCACAACGTGGAGAATTGTTACCCTTTGAAGACCAAGGTTCAAGACCTTGTAAGGTGTGGCATTCTGTGTTTCGAGGACGTAGGCCCTAACGTGAAGAAGAACCCGTTGCCCGAGCATGGGAAGTCTGTCAACATGGTCCAGGGCTGCCCTGGCAAGTACAAAATCAAATATGTCAGTCATATTCGACAATCTCTGGTCGAGATGCATCGTTTGCTATGTGAGTATAGTCATTATGAGCATGACCATGATAGATGCCGAGTCTGTTCTGTCAATCAAAGAGGTTGTCGCCAGGTGCGCAAGGATGTTCAGGAAATGATGGATGAATGAGTTATTGAGATCCTTCAAAATAGAAATGTTGACGAAGATGCTGATGAGGTCAACATAATTTCTCCAGTATTTCGGATCCCCGAGCCTGTTATCATCAAGTATGATGGTAGCAAGCAAAAGGTTTCTCCCGCATTAACCATCAAGCCAGTCGGACCAGTACCATACTCTTCCAAAAAAGCGGTCCCTTATCGCTACAATGCTGTCGTAGTATAAAATGGGAAAGAGGTGTCCTTGCCATCTTCATCTGTTATTAACATTGTTGATGTTAGCGGTCTGACACGTAGCGGTCGTGTATTTTCAGCACCCTCAAAGCCTCAAACTAATGCTGATTCTGTTGAACGCCCGATTGGGAATGCTGTGAGCACTCCGAACCCGGCACTTGTTGTTAAGCCCTCCTCTACATTGATAACTCCTGCTTTTGTTGGCCCAAGCGGCAATATGAAAGAAGACTGCGATGAGATGCTGAGGCTCATCAAGAGAAGCGAGTACAATGTTGTAGACCAGCTTCTACAAACGCCATCCAAGATATTTGTGTTATCCTTGCTTTTGAATTCAGAACCACACCGAGAGGCTCTGCAGAAGGTTTTGGATGTGGCATATGTGGATCACGATGTCACGATAGAACAATTTGATAGCATTGTTGCAAACATTACTGCTTGTAACAACTTGAGTTTTTGTGACTCTTATCTCCCCGAGGAGGGAAGAGACCACAACTTGGCATTACATATATCTATGGGTTGCAAAGACAACGCCATGTCCAATGTGCTGGTGGACACTGGGTCCTCATTAAACGTATTGCCAAAATCCACTCTCTCGAAACTGTCATATCAAGGGCCTCCCATGAGGCAGAGTGGAGTAGTTGTGAAGGCTTTCGATGGGTCTCGCAAAATTGTGATTGGGGAAGTTGATCTTCCAATCAAAATCGGACCAAGTGATTTCCAGATTACCTTCCAGGTTATGGACATTCACCCATCGTATAGCTGTCTCTTAGGCAGACCATGGATTCATGAGGCAGGCCCCGTGACATCCACCCTACACCAGAAACTGAAATTTGTGAAGAATAAGAAACTGGTGGTGGTAGGGGGAGAAAAGGCTCTCCTGGTTAGCCATTTGTCTTCTTTCTCATATATAGATGCTGAGGATGAAGTTGGAACTCCTTTTCAAGCTTTGTCTATTGTTGAACCTATTGAGAAGAGAACTCTTTCATTTGCTTCCTACAAAGATGCAAAGTTGGCCATTGAGCGTGGTGCAACCGCTGGTTTAGGGAAGATGATTGAGCTAGAAGACAACAAGTCTCGGGCTGGCATAGGTTATTCTTCTGGGGTTTCTAACACGCAAGGGTTGTTCAAGAGTGGAGGGTTCATCCACACCAGTCAAGGCGAAGAGGCTGCTGCCATCTTGGAAGAGGACAAAGAGGATTCTGGCAACTTCGTCATCCCTAGGGGAATCTGCAATAATTGGGTCGCTGTGGATATTCCAACAGATATCCATAAGTCAAAGTAATGTTCATTGTATTTAAAAACCCTCCTCCCATGCCAAAAGGAGGAGTGATGACATTATTGGCGCATAAATACAATGATATTTTCATTCAATAGATTCATGTTAAATGTTTGTTTTCCAATTATTTTCCCTTTTCACTTTTTGCATGAAATTGGTGATCACATAAAACCTAAAAAATAGAATAAAATCAATCTTTTCATCTACATAATGGTTTTCCTTGTTTGAATTCTAAAGCTTTCCATATCCAAAATCATTATGCAGGTTAATCAAACCCATTGAACATAATGACCCAACACCATCTCCCAACTTTGAATTCCCTATATTTGAGGCGGAAGAAGATGATGTTGAAGAGATTCCTGACGAGATTACCCGTCTACTTTAGCATGAAGAGAAGATCATTCAGCCGCATCTTGAGAACCTGGAAACAGTCAACTTGGGGTCTGAAGATTGTGTGCGAGAAGTGAAGATTGGGGCACTCCTGGAAGAATCTGTTAAGAAAGGGTTGATTGAATTGCTACGAGAATATGTTGACGTCTTTGCCTGGTCATATGAAGACATGCCGGGTCTAGATACATATATTGTGCAACATTTCCTACCTTTGAAACCTGAGTGCGTGCCTGTGAAGCAGAAGCTCAGAAGAACTCATCCTGATATGGCAGTGAAGATCAAAGAGGAGGTTCAGAAGCAAATTGATGCAAGGTTTCTGGTGACTTCTACATATCCTCAATGGGTGGCCAATATTGTGCCCATGCCTAAGAAAGATGGAAAAGTCCGGATGTGTGTGGACTATAGGGACTTGAATAAGGCTAGTCCAAAAGATGATTTTCCTCTACCACATATTGATATGTTGGTAGATAATACAGCTAAATTCAATGTCTTTTCATTTATGGACGAATTTTCCGGATATAACCAGATTAAGATGGCACCCGAGGATATGGAGAAAACAACATTCATCACACCTTGAGGAACATTCTGTTATCGAGTGATGCCCTTCGGTTTGAAGAACGTCGGAGCCACGTATCAACGAGCTATGGCCACCTTGTTTCATGATATGATGCACAAGGAAATTGAGGTATATGTTGATGATATGATTGCCAAGTCAAGAACGGAAGTTGAACAGGTAGAGCACTTGTTAAAGCTTTTTCAGTGGTTGAGGAAGTATAAGCTCCGTCTGAATCCCAACAAGTGTACATTTGGAGTCCGTCCCGGCAAGTTATTGGGCTTTATTGTTAGCGAGAACGGTATTGAGGTTGATCCTGCAAAGGTCAAAGCAATACAAGAAATGCCTGCGCCCAAAACTGAGAAGCAAGTCCGAGGTTTTCTTGGTCGCTTGAATTATATTTCTAGATTCATATCCCACATGACTGCCACATGTGCGCCAATATTCAAGCTCCTCCGGAAAGACCAGTCCCATGATTGGACCGAGGATTGCCAGAAAGCTTTCGATAGTATTAAAGAGTATCTGTCTGAGCCTCCGATCCTGTCTCCGCCCGTGGAAGGAAGACCTTTGATTATGTATATGACTGTTCTTGAAGGCTCAATGGGTTGTGTCCTTGGTCAGCAAGACGAATCAGGAAAGAAAGAATATGCTATTTACTACTTAAGCAAGAAGTTCACCGATTGTGAGTCTCGATATTCAATGCTTGAGAAGACATGTTGTGCTTTGGCTTGGGCTGCTAAGAGCTTACGCCAGTACATTTTAAATCATACGACTTGGTTGATATCCAGAATGGATCCAATCAAGTATATCTTTGAGAAGCCTGCTTTAACAGGGAGAATTGCCCGTTGGAAAATGTTGTTATCTGAGTTGAGTATCGAGCTCAGAAGGTTATTAAAGGTAGTATATGGGCTGACCACTTGGCACATCATCCGATTGAAGATTATCAGTCAGTTCGGTATGACTTCCCAGATGAGGAGATTCTGTATTTGAAAATGAAAGATTGTGATGAGCCTACACTCGATGAAGGGCCAGAGCCTGGTTCCAGATGGAGTATGGTGTTTGATGGTGCTGTGAATCAATATGGAAATGGTATTGGGGTAGTGATTATTACTCCTCAAGGCACACATTTTCCTTTTACAGCAAGGCTAACTTTCAAATGCACGAATAATATGGCTGAGTATGAGGCCTGTATTATGGGATTGGAGGAATGTATTGATCTAAGGATCAAGCATCTTGATGTATATGGTGATTTGGCCCTCGTTGTTAATCAGATTAAGGGTGAATGGGAAACGAATCAGCCTGGTCTCATTCCATATAGGGATTATGTGAGGAGGATTTCGACGTTCTTTACTGAGGTTGACTTCCATCATATTCCTCGAGATGAGAATCGGATGGCAGACGCTCTTGCTACACTTGCTTCGATGATTGTGGTTAAACTTTGGAATGAAGTCCCCAATATCACTATGATGCGCTTGGACATACCAGCTCATGTATTTGCAGTAGAAGAAACGAAATATGATAAGCCATGGTATTATGACATCAAGTGTTTCCTTCAGAACCAGGTTTACCCGCCTGGGGCATCTGTGAAAGACAGGAAGACTCTGAGGAGATTATCAGGCAGTTTCTACCTCAATGGTGATGTGCTTTACAAGAGAAATTTTGACATGGTGTTGCTCATATGCGTGGATAGACACGAAGCAGACCTGTAGATGACTGAGGTCCACGAGGGTTCATTTGGTACTCATTCCAATGGACATGCCATGGCTAGAAAGATGTTGAGAGAAGGCTACTATTGGCTGACAATGGAGTCCGACTGCTGCAAATATGTGAAGAAATGCCATAAGTGTCAGATTTATGCAGATAAGATTCATATTCCCCCGACACTTTTGAATGTGATTTCATCACCATGGCCTTTCTCCATTTGGGGAATTGACATGATTGGCATGATAGAGCCGAAAGCGTCCAACGGTCACAGATTTATTCTCGTAGCAATTGATTACTTTACCAAGTGGGTTGAAGCGGCATCGTATGCAAATGTGACCAGGAAGGTGGTCGTGAAGTTCATCAAGAATCAACTCATATGCCGTTATGGTGTGCCAGATAAGATCATTACTGATAATGGATCTAACTTGAACAACAAAATGATGAAAGAATTGTGTAGTGAGTTCAAGATTGCACACCATAATTTTTCTCCTTACAGACCCAAGATGAATGGAGCTGTTGAAGCTACTAATAAGAATATCAAGAAGATTATCCAAAAGATGGTTGTCACGTACAAAGATTGGCATGAGATGCTGCCATTGGCCTTACACGGATATCGTACATCTGTCCGCACTCAACAAGGGAAACCCCTTTCTCTCTTGTTTATGGCATGGAGGTTGTACTCCCAGTAGACGTGGAGATCCCATCAATGAGAGTCTTGATGGAAGCCAAGTTGGCTGACGCTGAATGGGTTCAGAGTCGTTATGACCAATTGAACTTGATAGAAGAGAAAAGATGGACTGCCATGTGCCATGGTCAATTGTATCAGCAAAGAATGAAGAAAGCTTTTGATAAGAAGGTAACCTCGTGCTCAAGAAAGTCTTGTCTTTCGTGCCCGATTCCAGGGGCAAGTGGACTCCAAACTATGAAGGGCCATATGTTGTTAAGAGAGCCTTTTCAGGCGGTGCTTTGATACTGACAACTATGGATGGGGAGGATTTCACTCGTCCTGTGAATTCAGATGCAGTCAAGAAATACTTCGCCTAAAAATAAAAACAGAATAGCTCGCTAAGTTGAAAACCCGAAAGGGAGGCTTAGGTAAAAATGAGTGTCTCGGTGGATTGAAAACCCGAAAGGGCGGTCCAGGAAAAAGTTAGACACATGAAAATAAATATATGTATCTCGCTAGATTGAGTACCTCATCCTGGGGCAATCTAGGCAAAAATTAGGGATTTGGCAAGTAACTGCATCCTGACAAGTCTTTGTTCTACAACTGTCATCTGTTAGAGATTCCCGATCATTCGTCATCAACCGGAGCTTCAAATACATCGGATTCAGAATTGGTGGAGAAATGGTCATTATGTTCAATGTAGCCCTTTTCCAATATATATCACCAATTTCAAACTTGTAAAGATCTAGGGAGTCTTGCCATTTGTAGACTACCATTCCATCAAATAAATTTGAGCCTTTTATCCAATTATTTGCACTCTTATTTGTTTCTATTCAACAAACGTTTTGCATGCTTTAATTGAGAAAATATCATTGTTTTGAATAATTGAATTTTTCATAACTTGTTTTTTAACAAAGTGAACATTCACAATGACGAAAGGATACTTAGGAGATCCTCAGTGCTCTCCCAAGGATGGTATAATCCCTAACAGGGTAAGACATTTGTTCATATTCCTGGCTTGCTGTATCTTCTTCCTCCGGAGCCTTTTGTGGTTTTCCTACTGGGTGGAGTGCTTGGTGATATATCCACCACTCTTCCCTTCAGCAGAGTAGCGACCTTTCCTCCTCAGCAAATGTGATCTCCTTGGTGAGTACGGTACTTGGTGTTTGATCCCCAGAATCCCTTTATCCCTTGGATAGATTCCCCAGTAGAGTTGCTTATGCGGCAGATTTTTATATATGCAATAACTCTTGTCCCCAGCTGGAATGACTGATGTTCATCCCCCGCAGGGATCTTTGCTTCCTGGTTTCTCTTGCCCTCATCATATTGGATACTCTCCGGTGAACCTGGCTTTCTCTCATGAGATGTAGTACCGGATGTTCGTGTACTTTTTCTATGGAGCTGTTTGTGTTAGAAATGTCTGTTTGTCAGCATTCATCATACATAAACCATGCATGTGTGCATATAATTTTCAAACATTCAGATATTCATGATTACATTCTTTGCCATATATCTTTATTTGTTATCCCCTACTAGTTGGTAATACATTTCCCAAGCAGATGTCAGTGTCTGATCTCCCCATGTAAAGTAAGCCCCTTAAGCAGAAAGTGTTTATCTTTCTTTCCATATTCCCCACCGAGTTATATCCTCGTGGACGACGGTTGTTTTTGCTTCCTCCCAACACATATTCTGGGATGGGATCCCTTATTGAGTTATATCCTCACTAGGACGAGTCTTGATTCAGTTGGCCTCTTTAGTTTGATCCTAAATTGGCTTCTTGTGATTTGTTTCCTATGCTTCCCTGTGGTATAAATGAATAATTGCTCAGTAATTAGTAATCATTCATCTTATTCTCGGCGGAGTCTATGGTTTTCTACCCTTATACCGATAGTTGTAAACCCTATTTTCTCCCCTTTGCAGAGTTAACCTTTTGTTCATCCTAATTGATGACGGTTACTCTTCCGTGGTTTTCTACCCAGTATTCGGTAGATGTAATCCCCTCCTTGACAGTTATCATTATCCAATATTCGGTGTTGATATTCCCTCATTCTCTTGGATAATTGCTCTGATTAGGCAGTTTATCCCCAGCAAGTCATCTTTCATATACCGATTGCCGGTAATGTTTGTTGCTCCCCTTGAATGGTCATCATTATATACCTAGTTTCGGTATCCCGATGCCTTTCTTTGTCGGTCGATTTATCCTTTATTAACCCAGTAACCGGTTGTGGATAATCTTCCATGCGAGTATATTATCTATGTTCTGACGGTAATAGATGATATATCTCATGCATTCTTTGGTCGAAGCCTTTTGTTCTTCCCCAGTCGAGTAAGATTCGTATCCCTGTTTTGGAATCGAATGTCCATCCCATAATCGAGTTTTCCTTTTGCCCTCTTTTGGATGATGAGTGTTTTGGGAATATTCCCCAATTCACGTTTTGGTTGGTCACCTATTATATGCCCAGTAACCGGCATCCCTGGTGTTCCCTCTTTATGCTCCCTATTATGACTTTTGTCCCCTGTGGAGTCAGATTTCCCTGAGTTGAAATATACCTTTTAGGTCTTCCTCGGATGATTTGGTTGATTGATATCTCTCACCCTTATACCGGTCTTAGATATTCATTCTCCCGGAGCATGTTTTCCCCTCACCCTTATACCGGTGGGATCATATGATCTCTTGTTGAGCTTATTACCCAATAACCGATAATACCTCATTTGTTTTCCTCAGCTGGGTCCTTAGTGGACACCTCCACCTGAGTCCGGATCTTTATCCGAAGTATCCGTCGTGGATAATTTTGGCTGTATTGGCATATTCCTCAATACATGCATCTTCGAGCCAGCTCGAGTCCTTCCATTGATTTATTTCATGGATTCTCTCTGTGTCTCTCAGCAAGTTTCAAGGCGTGACTTGCTCACGCGTTTTCATCCCTTTACTCCCCGATAGAGTCTTTGTCCCATAGAATGGTTTATTCATAGGGATTGTCAGTTTCCTCCTGATCATTACCTTTGTGGACACATATCCCCACAGAGTTTTACCATTTGCATGCATACATCTGCATCATGAGGTCTCTTAGGGACCAAAATTCGTCTCTTTATTATTATTTAAGCCCATTCTACCTCGTCGAAACGAAGATTTTAACCTTCAATTCTCCAGCTAGAATGACCTTAAATAGGGGCATCTGTAAGACCCCAATTTTGTCCCTAAGATCCCTCATGGCATCATAGCATTGCATTTGCATTGCCTCAAGGATCATTAGCATCTGAGTTCCCTTTGCCTTTGGGTGGGATCTCTTGTGAGTGGTTTGAGATCACCAAGCATGCTTGAATTATATATTATTGCTTTTCTCATTTTTTTTATTAACCAAAAGCACAAAAATATGTCACTAACATCTTTTGTTTGTAGCTTGAGCAATCACAAGGTCCAAAGCATCTAGGAGATCTTTTGTGCAATGATAAGGTCAAGAGGAGATGAAAGCAAGCATGGTAATGGTTCCCAAAGATCTCCTCCATCAAATATGCCTCTCTAGTATCTCAATTCATCATTTTGATCAAAGCAAGTCAAAGGGTTTGAGGTTTGTCCCCCAAAGGAACCCTAATTCATCTATGCACCACAATGCCTTGCTCATGAAGCAACCTCAGCCCATGGTCAAATACAATCAAGGGAAGTTATTTAATTCATCATTTCATGCATATTTGAACTTATTTGAGTGTCCTCAATCATCAATTCATCAATATATGAGTTGTGGATTTGAGAAGTTGATCAGTTAATTCATCTAACTATTTTAAAATGCACTGAGACCTAACTTTTTATGTGTTGGTCAAATGGAGATTATTCCAAAAGCAAAAACGTTCTTAAGGACAATATGAACAACTTTCATGTTCATAAAAAAATTATTTGAAGCTTGGAAGGTCATCTCCCATTCCAATACATTATAGGTCATTTTGACTAAAACCCTAATTTTAGGTCAACTTCCCAAGGACATAACTCATTCATTTTTTATGATTATGAGATTGGATCAAATGCATTGGAAATATTAAGATGTCTACTTCAAATGTTATTTTGGACAAAATTTCAAAATCTCAAAGGAAATACATGTGATAATGCAAGACATTATAGGTCCTTTTGGGCCAAATGCATTAAAAGGCAAAAAACTCCAACTTCAAGTGCCCATAACTCTTTCACCAAAAATCCAAATGATACAACATTTATGTCCATTTTGATTGTCTTGAAAAGATCTACAACTTTGATGTTGTAGGCCTTTTCATTTGAGGCTTGTATCATCAAAACAGAAGGGCTTGAACATTGGCCAAATTTAGAAACTTTGCCTTTACATGTTTTGCACCTTACACTTTAAACTCAAATTTCACCAATTTCCACACTTCAAATGGATTTTTGCCCAACATAACAATTGTTCCTTACATCAAAACCTTTCCAACCATTACTCACATGATCATGTTTGGATTTGGAAAATGGTATTTTTGAAGAGGAGAAGCTTTTGGTTCAATTATGCATAACACCTCAAAATTCCATGCACAAGCAATTGCAATTCAGATTACACGTCCATTTCACTTTGGTATGATTTCAGATTGCATTTGGCTTTGGTTTTGGGCCTTGTGCATGATCATGCAAGCCCATGCAATGAATGTCCAAATTCATGCACACAGATCGAATCACCCTCTCCTTGCCATTTCCTCTATAAATAGAAGCTCTATTCCATTCAAACTTCATCCTGGAATCAACCTGAATTGCTGCAGAAATCAAAACCCAACCTCTCACCAAAGAAGCTATTTCACTTTTCTTCAAATTTTTCAGATCTAAAATTCAACTACATCTGGTTGAATCTTTGGATCTAAAGCTTTTAAACCTTCATCCTTCAGTTCATTGATCTTCTGTTTTGATAAAGGAAGCAAGGAATCAAGCTCAAATCTCCAGAATCCAAGGTTGTTCTTCAACTGGTTTTTTCTTCGAAACTCATCATCTATTGACCTATTTGCTTGGATTTTGTGTTGGCTGAAGTCCTCTCAATGGAGGCATCATTACTGTGCATTTAATTTTTGAAATCCATCAAGTTCTCATGAACATCACAGAATTTCCATCTCTGATTTCTCTCAATATAGAGATCTAGAGTGGAATTGAGTGTTACAGGGATGATGTACATCATCCCAGCTTTCCAACGGTGTATAGATCGTGTATTTTGGTTAATTTTTTGTTGCCTGCAATTTTGGCCGGAAAACACAAGCTCACCGGAGAAGAAGGTGGCTCCGGTGGCCGTCCCATTGCCAGTTTGAATTTGGATCGTTGGATTCATTTTCCAGATCTAATCGTGGCCTTCCATTGTTATGACTTATTTTAATGTTGGATGTTTCTCATTGACTTGGACTTACCATGAGCGCGCACTTCTGAACCTCAGGATTGGCCACGTCAGTTAATGAGATCCAATCCAACGCTCCTTGTTTTTCTTATTTTCTATTTTCTGATTTTTATTTCTTTTATTTCCATTATTTTCAAAAATTCATATCTTCTTTATTTTAAATCCAAAAAATATGGGACCAATTGCATTCTTCTCCAAATATTTTTTAATATTTTTTATTTTATCATTTGATATTTTTTGTGAATTTTCTCTTTTCTGGTTATTTTTAATTCATTTTAAATAGTTTTTGATATTCAAAAAATACAAAAATATTTTTCTAACCTATTTGAATGATGATGGATCTATGAAAAATATTCCCATCAATTTTTTAATTGATTTGAGATTTATTTGAGATTTTAGTTCAATTAGGTTATTTTTATTCATTTTTAATTGATTAAAAATAGTTTCTGACTTTTAAAAATGCTGAAATTTTTTGTCAAACTTAGTTTGACCTTGTTGAACTTGGGATGAATCACTTGGACCTCTCAAGGTTGATTTGAAGTGATTTTGAAGTTTGACCTTTCTTTTATTTATAATTCAAGTTTATTTTAATATTAAAAAATGCCAAAAATATCTTGCTTGTTGTTTGATCTCCAATCTTCATCCCATTTCTGATTTCTTATTTGTTTGACTTTGACTTTCAATGTCATTTGGTCAATACATATGGATTGGTACATCTTATTTCATCTTATGCATTTTTTATCTTTCCATTTTCCTTATTCATTCTTCATCTCCTTCTTCTTTTTCTTTTTTCTCTTTGATCAATGAGTTGAAGGTTGATAAGTTAACATTGATTAGGGAGACTTAATCTTCCTTGATTCAAATCTAATTCATCTTGATCAATTAATCAAGTGAATGGCTTTGCATTAAGGATAGGTTGTTTTCTAAACCATGCAAAAGGCTTAAACCAATACAAGATCAATTCTCTCTTTTTTTTTTTGGCATGGAAAGTTGTTGGAACTTGGTTCACTAATCAAGACTTCTAACTTGTGTTGTTGCCTACATTATTATTGACCGGCCTCAAATAGTTGTGACTTCTACATAAGTCCAATTACGATTGCTTAACATAGCGCTAAATTTGCCTTATGGCACACTAACTACTAACACTAACCATTAACAATTAACACTTACTTATTGCACTTTACTTTTATGCAATTTACTATTCTTGCACATATTATCCATTTGCTTTTTCCTTTGCTCACTTGAGCACATGTTTACGTTAATGCCATTTGCCTTTTGCTCACTTGAGCACATAATTGTGTATATACTATTGTGCTTGTGTTTTGTTTTGATTGTTATGGACCAAATGCAAAAATGGACAAAATGGACTTAGACTTTAGGACTTTCCCTATGCAAACTTGGAGTCAAAGAGCAACTAGGCATTGGGCCTTTAGAGTGCTATAAAAAGTCAAAGAGCAACTAGGCATTGAGCCTTTAGAATGCTTAAGCTTGAAGATGAACATTGAAAGGACCATATTCTAAACTCACTCTTGTCCATTCTTTGATTGTATTATAGAACCTTTTGATGTGTGTTTTCTTATGCTAGGAGTTCTAACTTGAACTTATTTGGAGAACCATTACCATGAGCTTCTAAGAGAGAGAGAGATCCAAGATGCATTAAGGAGTCTTTCCAAGAATCCACTTTGATTGATGATTGCTTGAATTTATGCTTTGTATGATTGCTTATTCCAAAGGATGGGAGCTACTTGGATCATCAATATGATCTCAAGAGAGGAACTCCATTATGGTTTTGTTTCTTTATCCCTCGCCTCTTTCATGCTTAGGACTTTAGCCCTTATTCTTCTTCTCTCCACTCTAACCCAAGCCAAAACTTTTGTGCAAACACTTAACACTTGTTTTCAAACATTAGAAACCTAAGCCTTATGATTTTGATTTTCAAAATTGTTTTTCATAATACTTATTTTGAATTGAATCTTTAAGTCAACTTTGACCATTTTGTATATACTTCTAATTGGTAAATATAACCCATACAAATGTCTTTTTGTGGTTTCAATGGCCACTTTCTAATCAAAACTTTTTCATAACCTTTAGCTATTAGGTTTGAGTTATCTTTGTGGTAGATGTAATACTCACATATATCCTTAGTGATGGACAATGAGTCTTCCATGCTTATTATAGGGTTAACCCCTCACTAGCATGTTGAAGCTATCCTCACATGGTGGATTTGTGGTTTTAGGTTGAGTTTTCTCCCTTTGATAACAAAAGACCTTAAGGCTTTTGGATCAATCAATTCACCAACTCATTTTGAGATTTTTTACCCCGAACTACGAGGTTTTGATCCTAATCTTTTTTAAGATGGTACGTAGGCAATGGGTTTATCCATCCAAACACAAAATGTAAATAAACTTGTATATTCTTTTCTCATCTCTTCAATCATGTTTGCACAAACAAATTTTCACGAAACCACAACCTTACAACAAATGTGAAAAGGGCTCCCTAGGAGTACCTAGGATGTTTTGGGTGCCTAACACCTTCCTAGTACATAACCAACCCCCTTACCCAGATCTCTGTTTCTCTTTTACTAGTTTTTGTTAAAACTTCTAGGTTTTTGTTCGCTTTCTAACCATTCCTTTGGATAAATAGAAGTGCGGTGGTGACTCAACTTGTATGATTTACCATGGATTTAGTCAATATCTCTAATGGTAACGAATACCCCGCTACATACCAACCTACAACACATATTTGCAAAAAGGGTTCCCTTAGAGTACTAAGGATGTTTTGGGTGCGTAAAACCTTCCCATTTCATAACCAACCCCCTTACCTAGATCTCTGACATTTTATTAGTTTTTGATTTGAAAAACTTCTTACTTGGCTTTTGTTCTCTTTTTAGCCTTTCCTTTGGACAAATAAAAGTGCGGTGGCGACTCGAATTGTATGTTGACTTTTGGTTTAGTCAATAAACCTAAAGGTAACGAAAACCCTGCTACACTAGGTTCATATCTCACTTGACGGCCACCTATGAGCCGAACTTCAAACTTCTCCGAAAGGATCAAGTCGTCATTTGGAACAACGATTTCCAAGGAGACTTTGAGAAGATCAAAGAGTACTTGCAAGAACCTCTTGTTTTAATACCTCTTATACCCGACAAACCATTGATCATGTACCTCACCGTCCTTAAAGGATCCAGAGGATGCATCCTTAGCCAACACGACGAAACTGGTAGAAAGGAGCACACTATATACTACTTAAGAAAGAAGTTCACAATTATGAAAGTATGTATTCGATGCTTGAAAAGATTTGTTATGCACTAGCTTGGGCTGCTAAACGCTTAAGGCAATACATGCTCACTCATACAACATTATTGATGTCTAATATGGACCCCGTCAAATACATCTTTGAGAAGCTTGCTCTAACCGGTAGAGTAGCCCGATAGCAAATGGCTTTAACAGAGTACAACATCCAACATGTCACTCAAGAGTCCATTAAAGGGAGTGTATTTCCCGACTATCTCGCACAACATCCCTTGTAAGACTACCAGTCTATGCATTTCGAATTTCCCGATGAAGACATCATGTTGATTAGGGATTGCAATATCCTCGGCCCTGAGGAAGGACCTGAGCCTGGGTCCCATTGGACTTTGGTTTTTGATGAGCTTCTAATGCTCAGGACAATGGCATTGGATCAGTAATCACCTCTTCAACTGGTTTTCACCTCCCCTTCATTGCAAGGTTTTGTTTTGAATATACAAACAATATGGCGGAATACGAGGCTTGTATCTTCGGCATCGAAGCTGCCATTGATCTTAGGATTAAAACCCTTGAAGTCTCTGGAGATTAAGCCTTGGTAATCAGCCAAGTCAAGGGAGATTGGGATACTAGAGATCATAAGCTCATCCCTTACAAGGAACATGTTTTGACACTGGTCCCCTACTTTGATGAGATCACATTCCATCACATCCATCGAGAGGAGAATCAGCTAGTTGACGCCCTAACAAGTTTGGCATCCATGTTTAACGTCAAGTGGAAGAATGAAGCACCATCCTTTAACCTCAACTACTTGGACGAGCCTGCTTACTGTTTGGTGGCCGAAGACCAAGCTGGCGGTTATTCTTGGTTTTATGACATCATGATATTCCTAGAGTGCCAAGAATACCTTAAGGACACATTCATTGCCAACAAGAAGTACCTTTAGAAATTGTCTTCCAAGTTCTTCTTAAGCAGAAGGTTACTATACAAAAGAAATCATGATTCGGTTTTGCTCAGATGTGTGAATAAGCAAGAAGCAAACCAAATCATAATGGAAATCCATGAAGGCTCCTTTGGGACACATGCCAACGGACACACTATGGTGAAGAAAATCTTGAGGTCCGACTATTATTGGATGAATATGGAGGTTGACTGTCACCGCCACATCCAAACATGCAACAAGCGCCAGATATATGCCGAAAAGATCCATGTACTGCCAATGTCGCTCAATGTCTTAACATCACCTTGGCCTTTTGCCATGTGGGGCATTGATGTGATTGAACGCATAAAGCCAACTACCTCGAATGGGCACCGCTTCATCCTTGTAGTCATTGACTATTTCATAAAATGGGTAGAAGTCGTCTCATATGCCAACGTTACCAGACAATTGGTGGCTCAGTTTATAAGGAAAGAAACCATATGTCGTTATGGAGTTCCCAACAAGATCATTATCGACAATGGATCTAACCTCAATAATAAGAGTATGAAAGAGCTATGTCCAAGCTTCAAAATCGACCACCACAACTCCTTGCCTTATAGGTCTAAGATGAATGGCATTGTTGAGGCACAAAAGTATTAATAAGATCGTGCAAAAGATGGTGGAAACCTACAAATATTGGCACGAAATGCTCCCGTTCGCATTACATGGATATCGTACCTCCGTACGTACTTCCACTGTGAAAACACATTTCTATCTCGTGTATGGCATGGATACAGTCTTGCCTATTGAAGTAGAGATTCCTTCCTTGAGGATTTTGACTGATGTCAATCTTGATGAAGCCAGGTGGGTACAAGCCCGATTTGACCAGCTGAACCTCATTGATGAGAAGCGCTTGACAGCCATCTTTCATGACCAGCTTTATCAAAATCGCATCAATAGGGAACATGACAAGAAGGTCTTCCCCCGTAGCCTCGAGGTATAAAACTTTGTATTGAAGAAGATTCTACCCATACACACCGATCCAAGGGGCAAATGGACGCCGAATTACGAAGGCTCATACGTTGTGAAAAAGGTCTTCTCTAGAGGAGCTTTAATCCTTGCAACTATGAATGGTGAAGATCTTCCATACCTAGTGAATATGGAAGCAGTCGAAAACTGCTAGACTTGAAGAAAAAAAGAGAGAAGCCCGACAAGTTGAAAACCCAAAAGGGCGACTTATGCAAAATAGGGTATCCCGGTAGACTAAAAACCCGAAAGGGCGGTCTAGGCAAAAATTATAGATTAAATAAAAGCAAGAGGTTGCATCCCGCCATGAATCTTTCTTCAATCCCCAGCAAGTCAATCCAATGGCTTCCCCAGAAAATCAATCATGTCACTCTCCTTCTGAAAGCAAGGTCAAAGGACGACCAAAGGAATAAAGACTATAGCAGAGTTGGAATTTGGTGGAAATTCGAGATATTTCACTGCCATTATAGCTTTTCAAATTCTTTTCACAATCACCTCTTTTAGGAATTACTTCTTTGTACAAAACCACCCATTTTGGGACCATTTATCAATAAAAATCAGTTCCCTCATACGTGCTCAATATTTTTACTTTTCTTGCTTTGTCTTCGAAATACGATTTGTTTCTCAAAATAATATTACATTTGAAATTTCTTGTTAAAAACACCCTTTTTCAAATAAAAACTTTAAGGGAAACAACATCGAATTACATTTCTTTCAGAAATTGCTAAAGGTAACCAAAAATGCATTTGGCATCCCCAACTTGAAAGCACCATGCAGTCACGTGGACTTGTCCAGTCCTTTCTTTCCCAGTAGGAATCCTTAGCTATTGCGCCCAATGCTTGCTTGGACACCAAGCCCCAATTTCCCAAGTACCAAAAAGTCAGCACACTTTCCCTAACCACCCTTTTAAGCCCAATCACCATTGGCACCCCTCATATATATTTCCTACAAAGTCCAATCATACTTGGTATAACTTGCAAGCCTAGCATATGCATATTTCCCCTACAACAATCTGAACATGCATTAATATTTTGCATACATAACATGGCCTCATAAGTATCTTCCAAAAGACTTATACTCAATTGATTCACCAAAATTCGGAGTTTCACAACCGTTGTTAGGAATTTTCCCTAGTAGAGTCAATTTTCAATGCCTCCCCGAACAGAATCAGGTATTTCTAGTCGTTGCTAGGAATTGTCACTAAACTATCATTTTATCTCTCAATTGGTTTCCCCAAAAGATTCAAGTATTCTTAGTCCTTGCTAAAAGAATCGTCCATGTACTCCTTCTATCCCTAGGGAGTCACCACAACATTTTTTATCCTCGTAGAGTCATATTTTCTTAACCGTTGTTAAGATTCACCATTAAACTCTCCCCTTTTTATTAAACACGAGGTACTTTGGGCTCATTCCCCAAGCTGAGTCAATTGTTCATAGCCGTGGCTAGGAATAACTTCTGAAATTCCTTCCCCAGCATGAGTCAGGTATTCTGATCTTCATAAGAAATCGTCACCAATATGCTTCTTCTCCCCAAATAGATGTTAGGTTTTCCAACCGTTGCTACGAATCATCACTAAGTTTCGGTACTTTGCTCAGCAGAGCCAGGTATTCTAGTCGCTGCTAAGAATCTTCGTTGTACCTATTGAGAAGTTTTCCCCCAGTCAAGTCATGTATTCTAGTCGCCGCTAGGAATCATCACTGAACGACTTCTATCCCCATAGAGTCAGGTATTCTAGCTGCCGCTAAGAATCGTCACTGTACCTTGTGTATCTCCAGCTAAGTTAGGTATTCCAGTCGTTGCTAGGAATTTTCGTTGAACCTAGTTATTTATTCCCCTCTGATTTGGATATTCTAGCCGTTTCTAAGAATCATCACTGAATTCACTTATGTTAGTCCCTAGTAGATGTTAGGTATAACAGTCGTTGCTAGGAATCGTCGTTGAATCTATATTTCCCCATCAGAGTTAGGTATTCCAACTGTTGCTAGGAATTACCTTCTTTTTCTCCCCAGTAGTTGCTAGGGGCAGTCGTCTTTTCTCCTTTTTCTGAGATTCGCATCCCCTAGCAGAGTTTCTCCCTCAATCTTCTTGGGATTTTTATGTCAAGGAAATACTTATGTTGCATACATAACAGTACATGCATAATCATTATAACCATGCATAATCAATTCATATCATCATTATCCCCAACAGAGAAAATTTCTGGTTACTCCTAATAGTATTTAATCCTCACCACCCATGAATACATTGGAAGTCGTTGTTATCCATACCTTCAGGTTCGAGAAGATTAAATAGGGGAAATGGCATACCCTCAAATTTGACCTACCCCATGTCATCTTATTGATCCCTAAACCTTAAGCATACATCTCATATGAATTTATGGTCAATGGTCACAATGATCCACAAGCCCAAGGCATGGGATTCATCTACAAAACCCCAAGATCCTCTGGTCATGTTAAGGTGTTCCCAAGCCACCTTAACCCTAATTTCATCCTCAAGCATCCCACAAAGCTTGTTGGATCACTCAAGACATCTCACTCACTCCCCAAGTCCAATTTGAGCGGTGAGTCCCCTTTGAAGAAGCTTTAAGATTCATCTAGTCACCCAAGGACCAAACCCTAGCCATTGACCCTCCTATTGGCTTGAAAAAGTCATGACTCACCATGGATTTTTACCATACCATTAAGAACCCCTCAAATCCAAAGTTTGTTCATGCCCTGTGACCTTTAAACATCTCAATTTGATCCCTACAACTCAAACCCTAATTCATCTGACCATGGTTCTTTATGAAACTTGTGGCTCAAGAAACCCTAATTTAAGGGTTTTTGGACCATTGATCTTGATCATTTTTTGCCATACAATCACCCTACCATTCATTCAACATCATTTCATGTCCATTAAAATCCAAATCAACCTTTTAAACATCCATTTAATCCATGTTGCAAGTGGTTGGTTCACACTTGATTTTTCAACTTTCCATGACTAGATCCACCCACCCATTTGACCTCAAATCATTCCATAAAGGCCCAAACTTCATTTAATAACATGATATGATCATTTTAGGTCAAAATATCCAACATTGTGGCTTGAGAAAGAAGAAAATACAAAAACCCTAAAACTGGGTCATGTTGGTTGGTCACAATTTGGCAAGAATGGCCTATGGGAAGTTCCAAAGACCATAACGTGTTCAATTTTTAATATTTTTAATACTCCACTTAGATACAAATGTACTAAATAACTTCCTATCCAACTTTTTTTCAATTTCTAAGACCTAATTCATTGCGGAAGGGGTTAAATTTTGCTATTGGTCGAGCTGGTCCAACATGCCTACCGTGCCCTAAAATCATCTCATGACCACTACTTTTACATGTGGTCATTTCCAAACCACAAAGCCTTTTGACCTGGGTATTTTGGTATCAATCAAGTTCATGTCAAAGAACAAATGTCCCAAAATTGAGACTAAATGTACAGGCCAATTATATTTGACATTGGTTCAAACATGGGGTTTCATTCTAATGAACAAACCAGATGCACATCAGCCATAATTTGCAAATTGGTTCACCAAGGTTTTAATCCACTTCAATCTGATTCCAATGGTCCCCAAACATGTTGTATAGTGTAGTTTGGTATAGTAGTAAGTCAACTTGGAAGCAAAAACTCCTCACATTGCAAAACTCGACCCATGTGCAAATTTCGACTTTTCCTAAAATGGCAAAAAGCAAATTGCATAGCTGGCCACTTCTTTGCTCGTGTAGGTTCCAAATCAATACAAGGGACCAAGAAAAAGTGTTATGAGGTGCAAGCAAGCTCAGACAACAACTACACATGTCCCCCATTGATCATCCAAAGCATGCTTCGAGCCACTCACCAATCTGAAGCAAACCTTCATATCTTTCCCTCCAAACTATCCACACACCTTCCCTATAAATAAGGGAAGGTGTCCCCTTCATTTTCCACGCTTGAAATCCCCCCAAACCTCCGTTGTACATTTGAACCAAAGCCTCCATAACAGAGATCGTATTTTTGAGTTTCAAAGTGTTTCAATCCCAAATAACCACCCAGAAACATTCACTCAAGATTTCCCAATCCCTAACACATCCTCGCCAAGCTTTATCTAAGTTGAGATCGATCGTCGGAATCCTTCCCTGAGCTGTTTCTGATCAGGTAGTTCCCTTCACCCCCATCTCTAAAATAAGTTACCACTCGACTCGAAATTTATCCCTGATCATTAACCCTAAACTTTTGGCTTTGATTAATCCTTTTCAAGTATTTAATTTTTAATTTAGGTTAACTTTGTCCATCTGGTTCGTGGTGAAATACTCCACACTCAGAGCCAATCATTGGCTCATGAGTGTGGAGGATGATTTCTTCTTGATCATACAAGCTATCCCCATGCTTGAATCTGATTGAAAACACAGATTTTTGAAGTTTGATTTTGAGTTGTCACGAGAAATAAGATAACTGTTGCACGCATTTTTGAATTCAAAAATAAACCATGTCATGTCCTGGTTGGTTGGCTGGTCTGCAATTCCCTTTTGTTTTGTTATTCTATTATTTATTCACTTAGAATGCATTGTTGACACAACTGGGCCATTGGCCCAGTGGGAGATGGGGTTGATCCCCCATGACCCCTAGGTTAGGGGTTCAACCCCCAGCGCGTGCATTTCCCTCTTTTTTTTTATTTATTTCATTAAGTTTTATCCTATTTTACCATTTTATTTCCGCTTTTAATTTTAATTTTTTACAATCATTATTTTTATTATTCTGAAAATATGTCCAACATAGACCCCCATTATTTTGGCCTCTAGTATTTTATTTTGTTTTATTTCAAGTCATTTGGATATTTTCTTAGGGACTTATGAGGTTTTGAACCTTAGGGCCAATGAAATCTACTTTATGTCATGATGTTCGTTTGGTTAGGGTTGATTGAACCTTCCTTGTTTCAAACCTACTAATGGATGATCAAATGTCTTCATCCATGGTACTTTTAATCATGGACAGGTTTCCCCTACACCAACCAACTTAGGTCATTGGACATGTAGATGAGGCCTTGCATTTATTAACTTATGGATTCATCTGATATATTATTTTTTTTTCCTCTTGGTTTATACTAACCGACTAACCCTTCTATACTTTGTTTATTTATCATTTTGACTTGTTTATACTAACCATCTAACTTGTTAACTTTGCCTTATTCATATAACTTGTTAATAACTCATTTGGTTCAATATCAACTTAATCATAACCCTAACTTTGACTTTTTTAACTTTGATTATCACTAACCTTTTGTTATTATTATTATTATTATTATTATTATTATTATTATTATTATTATTATTATTATTATTATTATTATTATCATTGTTATTATTATCATTGTTATTATTATCATTGTTATTATTGTTCTTTACATATTATGTCATTTACATTTAAGTATTCAATATCATTATCATTGTATAAATTCATCATACACACCTTATCATTTGTCTTTACTTTATTGTCATCATTCAAAAAATAACCAAAACATGATAAAATTAAAAGACCAAAAACAATCCAAATACTTAATCACTTTCATTTAGAGGATTCCATTTATGACCCTAGATTATAGGCCTTTCCTTTACTATTTTGTGATGCTTTGTAAACACTTGGGTTTCATTTGTAACTTATAAACCTGTTGTAAGAGTGGCATCACGACACCACCTTAGGAGGACATATTTGTAATACCATTATCCTTTATTTAGCATAGGCCACACTTTTGCACACACAAGGCTTTATCTTGGTCTACCTTACAATGAGACCCTTTTATTTCCTTTTTGATTACTTTGCATTCATGTTGCATAAGACACATTTCTCAATCAAATAAACAAACTCTTGATCCAACGTCAAGCGGCATTTTTTCTTAATCAAATTCAAAATACTTAATAACTACGATTAGTATTGTGCGCCATGAGCCTTAAGTGTTGGAGAATAAGTGAGAATGGAGCATTCCTACCCTCACTATGATTATTTTGGATGCAAGATGCTTGGCTTGTTATCTAGAATAATCACCTCCACCCATAGACTTTAGTGCAATCTAATCATAAACTCTTTTGACAAACCCTTGCTTAAGGTAAAATCAATACAACCCATCAAATCTTATTTTTGTGCCTTAGGGCACCACCCAGAAAACTATTTTCTCAAAGGTAAAACGAACCAACACACAAATATTTTCTACTCCAAATTACGGAGCTCTGATTCCTCATCCCTGAATGAGTGATACGTAGGCACAAGGGCCCCAATCCTTGGCGATCACTATAATAATAAACACCCCCTCTTTCAAACATTCTTTTAAAAAATAAAACAATAATAGATAAATCCCCACATATGTAAAACAACCCAAATTATTCTCATGGAATACCATGGACGTGAGGGGTGTTAATACCTTCCCCTCCCATAACCGAGTCTCGAACCTAATCTCGGTTGCGAGACCAATTTCTTATTCTTTTTCCTGGTGCTTCCCGTGTGCTAATCTTTCTGAGGGTTTTATCGGTTATTTCCCCTCGCCTTTCCGAAGGAGGCACATAAATAAAATTCGGCGGCGACTCTTTTGATCTGATTCAGTTCAAAAGTCCGTATGGTTTTTCGTTACCATGGCAGCGACACCCATCAAGTGCTTTTTTTACGTCACTAGCTTGACGACCCATGCTTAAAACATGCCAAGCATAAGGGATACCTTCATACTGGTGAAATCTCCTGTTTGCATTCTTTTGTGAATTTTGCTACATTTTTCTTTCAATTGGTAGCATGTCTCTAGATCCTCCAAATATGGTTTCCATTCATACGCATTAAACACCACATTTTCCTTGTTGAATTTCAAAACAAGTTCACCTATCTCCATATTTATTTTTGCCTTCCCTGTTTCCAAGAAAGGGTGCTCGAGAATAACTTACCCTCCTGACTCACCTTTCATGTCAATCACCACAAAATCTATAACGAAAGTTAAACCATCGACATGAACTAGTACATCTTTTATAATACCAAGCGAATGTGTCATAGATGAATCGGCTAAAGTGAGTGTCATGTTGCTCGCTATGATCTCTCATATCTTAAATTCCTTAACTTTACTCAGCGGCATAACATTGATGCTCGATCCTGAGTCACATAGAGCATGTGGTATTTTCAACCCACCAATGGTGAAAGTGATGGTGAACTCCCCTAGATCCCTCATCTTTTGTGGCACTTCCGGCGGTTTTGGCATCTCCTCTTTCTCTGTCATGTTGACTTGTTCTTGAGTCAACTTTTACTTTCCACCTTTCATCAATGTCTGCATAAACTTAATAAACTTGGGAGTTAGTTCTAAAATTTCATGGAATGAAATATTTACCTAAAGTTTTGTCAACATTTCTTTAAATTTTTCAAACATTCCATCCTCGTCCTCATGTACCAATTTCTTCTTAATGATGAGATATGGTGGTTTTATGTAATCCGGTTAAGGTGTGTTTGGTTCATTTAGGATTTGCTTCTTTGTTCTCTTCCAAGGAGAGTTTTTATCTATAAGTTGTCCAACGGTGACTCCTTCTTCCTCTTTGTCACCTTGATTTCCACTATCCTCTTTTTCTCAATCGCATCCTCTTTAACTATATTGGCTTCACCCTTTTTAGTAACTACCCTAAAATATGTTTCCACAATCTTGCATGTTTCATTCCTAGGATTGTCTACAGTGTTACTTGTGAATCCTCCACTTGAGGTTGGTTAAGAAGCTATTTGTCTAGATAACTGACCAATTTATGTCTCCAAATTCTTGATTGACGCATCATGGTTTCTACTCATAACTTCATGGTTCTTATTTACCTGATCAAAGCTACTTTAAGTGACTTTAATGAAATTTAGAAAGGTATCCTCCAACTGTGAGGGTTTCGTTTAAAATAGAGCTTGTTGGCTTTGTTGCATACCTTAATTAGCATATGAATTTTGATTATTACTCCAACAGAAATTTGGGTGATCTTTCCAACTCGGATTGTATATGTTGGAATACGTGTTTTTCTTCTGAATATTAGCAAATTGGACCATCTCACTTGTCCCTTCGAATGAGCACCTTTCTTTCGCATGTTCTCCTCCACAAAAATCACACCTAAGTGCTTGTACCTAGATCACGATAGTTTTACCTAAGTGGCTTTCAGCTATCTTTTAATTTAACAATTTAATATGAGATAAAAGAGAAGAATGGGTAATAATATCTAACATACCTTTAGGTGTTCCCACCGTTTCAATCTTAATGACCATTCGCTTTTTTCAACGGTACTCATTCATACACATCTTCTCAATAAGGTCTTTTACTTGTGATTCTGTCATTTGGCGGATAGTACCTCCAGAAACATCTAATAACATGTAAGTTTGACTCTTTAGACCTTTGATGATGTTTTGCATATGCTCCATATTATTCATGTTGTGATTCGGGCATATGCGTAACAAGTCATAAAGTGACTCAATTTCCTGCTGCTCAAAATTCACAATCCCTGACAACGGCACCAAAAACCTGATGAATTCTAGGCAAGTGTACTGATAATGTTGAATTAATAAAAAAGATCGAATCCACAAGGCTTGCCTTCAAGCAAGACAAAATGTGTGCAATGTATAAAAACTAGTAAAAAGTGAGGTTTTCGAGTTTTAGTGCGAAAAGTAAATAAACGAGTAAACAAAATCATGAAAGCGGTTAGGTTGTGTTTTAGAATCCCTTATTCCTCTATTGTTGATGTTTGATGCCTTGTATGAATGGTCTTATCACTATAACTCCACAAAGAATTAACAAAACCGTCATAGTCGATCCATCACGAAATAACTCACTAACCAATACTTGGAGCTTTCTATCCCTAGACCGTCAGCGTAAACAGGGTTAGGCGATGTATATAACGTTAATTACCTATGCCACTACTTGGGGTCTCCTATTCCTATTCAACCAGCGTAAGTACAACGATTGCTAGGTCCAACACATATACCAATAATCAGTATTTTCTATGTGCCCAAGGTCAGATTAAAATAGTATATCACATGAAAAGAATTAAGAACAATATGCAATTGAATGGCATTATAGATCAAAAGTTTCATGCAAAGTCAAATCAACATAGAATCCAACAATGTTGAAAGAGGTTCATCATAACACAACATAACATATAGGAGCTTAGTTACTCATAATGCAATCAACAATACCACAATTGATAGATGAAAATAACATATCAAATCCCTTGAAGTAATGACCTCTGATGGCTTCAAATGCTCTAAAAATCATCAATTTTAGTCTCAAAATCATGCTTTGCTCTCTCCAAATCGTAACCCTTGTGAAAGTGCAGAAAATCCCCTTTTATTGGCTTCAGAATAAACCAGAACGTGTCAAAAAAGCCCAGGAAAAGTGACCATCGTACGCGTGATAACTTGCATCGCACACGCGATGGTGCATATGATTATTTCCGAAGCTGCATCCTTTTTTGCTACTTTTTCACTAAAATTTTCACTAAGTCCACAATTTTCACACTTAGCTATTCTTTACTTATTCTTTGGTCTTTCTTCTTCATTTTGACTTATCCTTCAATTGTTTTGCTCTGATTCTTCAACTAAATTTATGCAATGACAGACTGTCATTAATACTCATCTTTCTAAGGATGATGCCTCTGGGGAGGTAACTCCCTTCTTGTTGATGCCCGACATTTCTCGTCCTAGCTTAACTATATTCTTGAATAGGAACTACGACTATGTCGACATCAAACTTGTCCTTTCTTCATAATATCTCTGAAAGGGAGAATATGTAGCTTGTTTCTAAGGTCACTCACATCATATATCGAGTTGCATCTTTGTTCTCCCTTATCGCTAATGGTCAAGGAGATGTCTAGGCTTCTAACAATCCTTCCCAGGAAAGGGACGCTAGGAAGGGGAAATGTGAATCTATAGAGCAAAAGTTTTATGATATTTAGAAGGATATGTATAAGTTGCTGATGAAGGTTGATATTTTTGACTCTCTACGAGAGGAGGTGAAAACCTATGACTTCCCTTCTACTTTTGTTGTTTGCATAACTGAGTTGGAGGATGCTCTTAAGGAAAAGGAGAAACGTCTTCAGGATGCCTTGAAAGTCGCTACAGAGAAGACCAATCAGGTGAAGAAGGATAAAAAAACTCTTCGTCAGCCGGTCGAGGCTCATTTCAAGGCTCTAAAGACTATTGAAGATGAGGTTACCTGTCTGAAGGAGATGCTCGACAATTCCCTTCAATGGACCATGCAAATCGTGTTCGTGGTTCATCATCGGGTTGTGGAGCAGGTAAAGAGATTTTACTCTGCTACCGAGATGTTTATTGAAGAGTTGAACCCCTTCCAGGCTGCTCCCGAGGGGTGCAAGATGGTGGTCCTAGTACCTTAACCACATATACTTCGACTTGAAAACTTTTTTTCTTCGTACAATCTTTATTTTTGTAATATT
The DNA here is from genome assembly GCF_024323335.1 of Lathyrus oleraceus. Classification (NCBI taxonomy): domain Eukaryota; kingdom Viridiplantae; phylum Streptophyta; class Magnoliopsida; order Fabales; family Fabaceae; genus Lathyrus; species Lathyrus oleraceus. The sequence continues at coordinate 89,170,385 of NC_066579.1, read as the reverse complement.
TTCCAACATAACGTACCTTAGATGTAACAATTTAATATTTATACAAGTATTTTTACCTCAATGATTTATGTATTGTTTAGCTTTGAGTAGTGTACTGGTCTTCATTTCCTTGTTGTTGCAAATTTTGTTGTTAATGAGTTATTCTAATGCCAGGGTTCTCTTGGCATCCTTACAATGAAAAGTTTATGGTCTGTCGGGCTTTGCAGCCATTCACCGGTGAGTTGCAAGGCTATTCTTTGGCATATGTGAAAGGTTGTCTGCTAGGGTGCGAGAACCTTGTTTGCTTACTTTTAAGAGGGAAAGAGGTGCCTCATTGTGATGATGTACTTGATGTCCTATTCACACTTTTCTAACAATGGTCTTTGTGATTCATGGTCTAGCACATTGAAGGTCGTTAGCTAACATCTTTGATTGTTGTATTTATTCTTTGTACTTACGTTGTGCTTGTGTTTCCCAAAATGGGGCTCATAGTCGGTGAGATTGATGAAATGTGTTTTTCACTTGGTACTATGCTCTACATCAAAGAGGATTGCTCTCTGGACAAAAGTATGACCCTTGTCCTTGTCCCCCCCCCCCTTAACCATGGCTTAGATCGAGGTGAACGTCTTAAGGCTCCACCACATACGCCCTTAGATGGCTAGATCTGAAGGGGATGCGTCATCTAAGCAAAATTTTGATTAAGATGTATCATATATGTATAAATGTGTATAATACGTATTGGAAACGTGTTTCAATCGTATCAGATACGCAAAAATGTGTGTAGAATGCATCAAAATGTGTATGTCATATAAGGTACGTAGAAATACGTATTGTCTGCAATAGAAACATGTTTAAGTCGTATTATATATGCATAAATGTGAGTATTATGTATCAAACACATAAAATTGTGTTTAATATTTAACTCCTCGCCTTTAGGGTCCTAAAAGAGAGGCAAGCGAAAAAGAGTGCAATAGGAGAAAAATAACAGATAAGTATTTTCAGTTATAATGACGTATTTTGTTACAGTGAAATAAAAAAATGATTTAATAAGTAAACCCTCAAGTATACCCCCTACTTTAGCTTGGCTCTAGGCTTACAAATGTATTCTTCGGAGGCCAAGGGTATGGTCGGACAAAGGTGAAGTTCCTTAGGATGCTCATCTCTCGACCTTTACGAAAGAAACTCGCCCTCCTTTCTTTTTATGGACCAGTGATGCTGGACGAGGGCCCAAAGATAATTTTCGGCCAGAGGTGCCTTTAAAGAAGCCTTGATTTCCTTGGTGTAATAGTTTCGGGGTAGGTTCCGGGCTATCTTGTGCTGACTCTGGTCTCAGCAAAACATGATGCACTCGCCGGTTGGCCCAAGGCTATAGTATATTCAGCATTCTTGTTCTTCAACCAACTTCATTTCTTGATACACCACCTCAGGATCATCTGGAAGAGGTAGTTTACTATAAGTTCGCCACCATAATCAATTGTTCCTCCGGTAATAATTCACCTAAGAGATAAGGAAAAGACATAGTGGGACCGGTCAGCTCAATCAAGACCTATTAGACCCGACCTGAGGCCGACTGAAGATCTTCTAGTAGATATAATAGGCGCTCTAGTATTGGATCCATGCTTGTTATTAAGTATTAACTCTTCGTATCTTTGATTAGGAAAATAGAAAGTGTACTATTTTGCCAATGTAGTAATAATAGGGACATTTCCCAAATATCAATCTCGAGTACTGCGCAATAATATGAGTTTAAATTGTGATTCAATTGAATAAAACAAATAGTTGAGGATTTGTAATAAGTCACTGTATAATGGAATGAAAAATGAAAAAGAATAAATCTTTTACACAATTTATAATATTATGCCAGGATGGTGTAGGAATATCTCCTGCAATGACCTTGAATGTATGTCTCCTCAAACAGTTCAGAAATGCAATTACCAGATCTTAAAATTGTTTCCTCCTAAAACCTTAGAGGGAAACCTTTGGTCATTCATTCTAATATCTAAGTCCTTAGGTGATTAAAATGAAACCAAGCCTTTTGAAATAACAAGATATAATCGGTAACCATATGATATCCCAGTCCTAGGTGATATCTACTACAGTTTCACTATGCAAAAACCTTAACAATTGCAATCCCGCAAATTGTTAACCATATAACAATCCTTATTTTTTGATAACGAAAGCATTAAAACATTGCACAATGAAATTGACAAACAAACATAATATTGAGCAAATTATCAATTCATAGTCATTACACGATCAAATCAAGGACACCCTCTGGCATTGGGGGGTTTAACCATTCATATTATTCAAATAAGATACAACATATAATTTATACATTACAAGAATAAGAAGATTTTGTTGATCTTCAATCGCATCCGCTCTTGAAGGACCTCCATTCTCCGCAACTCTTGATCGTTCCAATCTCAATCATACCAATTATTTATCATGTAAAACATTTTTGTTCCTTATCTCCAATAATCCCCTAAATAATTACAGATCAAATATTTGATGTAGTCAATGTCCAAAATCCCCTCCGGGATCAGCAATGCCAAAGAACTGGGAAAAATAGGAAATGAGGCGTCCAAGCCAACACTGGCCATGTCAGGCAACACGGTCGGCCATGTTGGCTTACTGTGCCACTCTCGCCAACACTCCTCTGCAAGGGCTGCTGACGCGGGTCGTGTCACCTGACACAGGCACCCGTGTCAGCTCCCTGTTTTTGGCTTTGGGCTCCTCCTTCTTCCTTCCCTTTACACGGGTCGTGTTAGGAAACACGGGTGGCCATGTCAGGGCTACTGTACCTTCAAAATTCTTCTTCTAATGAGCCCGGAATGCCCGATTCCCCTGGCGAGTCTTTGGGTATTCTTGCTTTCACCTAAAACCAATCAAACTACCAAAAGAAGGCATAAAATGGAGTACATTAATGAAACCCGCAGATAATAATCAAAACAGAAAGGAAATGCAAACATCTAACTTACTAACCAAAATAACTTAAACAGGTAAAATAATGTGTTACCGACTTTGTGAATTTTTGCCGAATGAATGTCAGAAAACAAGTAGAATTGGAGACCGATCACAACCCCAAACTTATCTCATTGCTTGTCCTTAAGTGATGGTCGGGACAGCAGGACGGTCACCCCCAAATTCTTCCAATTCACTTCACGCAATACCACTGTGATCTTTTGCGACTCCCTTTTCACTTTTGTTCACTATTCTACTCTTCCCTGACTTCCTACGTTCCGCTACACTTTCACATCGAAGCACCTTTTCACTTGTAGTTTTTCACACTCTCGCCAAATCTCTCAGGGTAAAAGTGTTTTCACTCAAAAGTAAGAGCATGTAGAGTCCACTCATAAGTTTGAATAACAGATATCTTCATTTCAAAAACATACCACACACACTATTAGAGGGATTTTTAGGTTGTAATGGGGCTTAGGTTCAAAGTGGGGAAAAACAAATACAAAAGGGGAAACTAGTGGTTTAGGCTCAGAGTTTGTGTTGCTATCCTCATCACTGTGTTCAATCGTTCAACTAAGAGGTTTTTACTTTTGGACACCGTTCTTATTAGGATTCATTGGCTCTTATTTCTCTTTTTTTTCATGCGCTCCTTTGAGCATGCTTTTTGCCAACCTCAATATGTCTAGATAAGTGCTTTATTTTACTTCTCAATTTTTTTTCATTCCTTTTTTTTAAGTTTCACACTTCTATATTTTTTTGTTTTTTTTCAACTGCACTTATCTAGTTCTCACCGGTGTCCCAACCCCAAACTTAGGATTTTCCGCAGATCAGCAATCAACAACACTTATCCGAGTAAGGTAAGGTAATGTTTGGGCTTACGGTTATTTACAGTGGTTTATAACAAATAAAAAGGGAATATGGCTCGAATTGGGTAAGCGAAGGGTAATAATGACGGGTTGGCTAGAAAGGCTCGGGGTTAAAACAAAACAAAAATGCCTCAATGTGTACATGTGTGTTATGAAATTCCAATATCTACTTACGCAAACTCAGAGTGACAGAGACATACCTGAAAATCTCTCATGATGATAAGTGTTTGGCTTTTTGTGATTCTCACCATATTTGGTATAGCATATAGGTTTCCAAGATACCTATCAGTGTGATGTAGATTCGTCTTCGCTTCGGGTACAGAGTATTCAGGTGTAGTCCAGTGACAGAAAATCGCGTCTGATTATTCAGTTCACCAGCATCAACTTTCGGTGGTTTTTAAAAGAGCAAGTAAAGGGGTGTGTCTTTCATCCAATTGTTCCAAGCCTCACCATTCATCCGACACGAATATCCTCTATATGTAACACACAAAATACCACACAACTAATTAATTAAACAAAAATAATGCAGAAAATACTAAGAACAAATAATAACCTAGTTGCTCAACCGTCAACTCGTGGTCAACGTTATATAACCTGAAATGCATAGTGTCACCATAGTACATTGTGGTACCTGTCCATCCTTTCTTCAGCTTGAACTCAATAGTGCTAAAAAATTCTAAAGTAATGCGCTCATATGTAGGCGCCTCACACTGCACAAATTCAAGCATGCCTAGCACATGAAACATCCTATCCAATTCCTCAGACAGACCCAATTGAGCTAAAATGTCATAGCATAAATGCCTCATTGGTGTTATCTTACACTTGACGTGAGATGAGTAACGCCTTTCGTGCTCTGGGTTGTCGAAAATGATATCGTGAGAATTTGGATGACGGATGGTCCTTTTCCGAGACCTTAATGGCTCAACCTCCATTTTCTTTCCCTTAGCAATTCGTTTAGGCGGCATAATTGGTCCCTGCAAAAATTTATGAACAAAAATAAAGTATGAAATAAGGAGAAAATATTACGGCATACTTGTAGAGGACGGAGAATGGAGTAACTTTCGTGAAGTGGGTCGGCGATTTGGACGTCATATGGTGGTAAAGGAATGAGCTTTGGTAGAGGAAGTTATGAAGAAAAATGGAAAGTGAATGGAGGGCGAAGGAGAGTTTAGTGAAAATGAGAGAGAGAAGTGATAAAAATCTGATTAATGGGATTGAATGTGAGTTAAAAGGGTTTTAATTGGTGAAAAATTTGAGTGGGGACCACAAAAATCAAAATTTGAAATTCAAAAAATTTCCACCACGCTGCCTGACAGGGTCGTGTCCCGTGACACGAGTGGCCATGTCAGGACTCTGTAAATCGCATTCCTGTACAGTAGACCTGACACGGGCGGTCGTGTTAGCCTACTGGAAAAACTCCTAGTCCTTGGGTGCCTTGCCTGACACGGGTCGTGTGTGGTGACACGGACACCCGTGTCAGGACCCTGTTTTCAGACAAAAATTTCAATTTTTCATATGTTTCTCCCTGCTCTTCTAGTAAATTGCCTTCTATAGGTTGGCTCATACCTCTCCTTCCATCCTGTGCGATTTATTTTACGAACCTACAAATAAAGAAGATGAACCACACCAAAACAACTGAAATTGTTAGAATTAAACAGCATGGGTTGCCTCCCACGAAACGCTGCGTTTAACATGGCATGGCTCGGCGGTCATCCCTCTTATCCTCTGAGACAAAAAAAATCAATCAAACCACGCTCCTGCCCACTGTAGTAATGTTTCAATCTTTGCCCGTTCACCTTGAATGTATCCCCGTTACTTGGATTTTTAAGTTCTATTTCTCCATGGAGAAATACTTTGTGAACCAAGAACGGATTTGACAACCTGGATTTCAACTTTCCCGGAAAGAATTTTAACTTGGAATTGAACAAGAGGACCAACTTCCCCTCCACAAACTCCTTTCTCTATATCTTCTGGTCATGCCATTTTTTTGTCTTCTCCTTATAGAGTTTGGCATTCTCATAGGCTTGATTCCTAAACTCTTCCAGCTCATGGAGTTGAATAATTTGGGATTCACCAGCTTTAGCAAGATCATAATTTAAGAATTTAGAAACCCAAAACGCTTTGTGCTCCAACTCGAGTTGTAAATGACAAGCTTTACCGTAAATTAACTGATAGGGGGACATACCTATAGGCATTTTGAATGTCGTTCTGTATGCCCATAGTGCATCTTCTAGCTTCATTCCCCAGTCTTTTCTAGTATTTGCTTTATTTGCGTGTTGTACACTTCGACCTGGCCACTCGTTTGAGGGTGATATGGAGTGGTGATCTTGTGTTTAACATTATATTTCTTCAGCAGATTTCCCATCAGTTTGTTTAAGAAATGAGTACCTTCATCACTGATAAGTGCTCTCGGCACTCCAAATCTCGAAAAAATATTATTCTTTAGAAAAGTCACTACCACTTTAGAATCATTGGTGGGCAATGCCACCGCTTCCACCCACTTTGACACGTAGTCCTCTGCTACCAAGATGTAATTCTTTCCAAATGAGGGTGGAAACGGTCCCATGAAGTCTATTCCCCACACATCAAATAATTCGACTTCCAACATAGCATTCTGTGGCATTTGATTTCTCTTAGAAATATTGCCTGTTCGTTGACATCTGTCGCACTCCTTGACTATGTCTTGGGTATCTTTAAACAGTGTGGGCCAATATAGACCCGACTGAAGGACTTTACTTGTTGTTCTGTCATCACTGAAGTGTCCTCTATAATCCGAGTCATGACAAGCTCTAAGCACATCCCTTTGTTCCTCCTCCGGGACGCATCTTATGACTAGTCCATCTACTCCTCTCTTGAATAGGAATGAGTCATCCCACAAGTAGAACCTGCAATCATGAACAAACTTTTTCTTCTTGTTAGAATCAAAATCATTAGGGATTACACCACCTACCAAATAATTCGCATAGTCTGCGAACCACGGGATACCGATGACAACTAGGATATGTTCATCAGCAAACTCATCCTTTATTGGTCTCTTGTTTTCCGTTTCTTCAATTGGCGACATTCGGGATAAATGATCGACTATGGTGTTTTCACATCCCCTTTTGTCCCTAATCTCCGAATCAAATTCTTGGAGGAGTAAGATCCATCTTAGAAGCCTTGGCTTAGAATCCTGTTTAGCAAATAAGTATTTCAAAGCAGCATGGTCAGTATAAACGATAATCTTCGATCCTAACAGGTATTGCCGGGATTTGTCAAATGCATAAACCACGACCAATAACTTCTTCTCAGTAGTTGCATAGTTCGTCTATGCAGGGTTTAGCACATGACTAGCAAGTAAATGACATGTAGCAACTTCTTTCTCCGTTGTCCTAGAACTGCCCCTACAGCAATATCACTAGCATCGCACATGATCTCAAACGGAAAAGACCAATCTGGGGCAATAACAATCGGTGCTGAAATTAATTTGCTTTTCAATGTCTCAAAATATATGGTGCATTCTTCATCAAACATAAAAGCCTTATCCTTGACCAATAAAGTGGTCAGCGGTTTTGCTATTTTAGAGAAATCTCTTATGAACCTGCGGTAAAAACCTGTGTGTCCCAAGAAACTCCTGATACCTTTCTCATTAACCGGAGGCGGGAGTTTAGATATCACTTCCACTTTTGCTTGGCCGACTTCAATTCCTTTGTAGGAAATTTTGTGACCCAAGACTATTCCTTCTCGCACCATGAAACGACATTTCTCCCAGTTCAAAACTAAATTTGTTTTCTGTCACCTGTCTAAAACAAGATAAAGGTTAGTTAAACAGTTATCAAATGAGGATCCAAAGACCTAAAAGTCATCCATGAACACTTCCATATGCTTTTCAAGCATGTCAGCAAAGATGGAAGTCATACAACGTTGGAAAGTGGCTGGAGCATTACACAACCCGAATGGCATTCTTCTGTATGTAAACACGCCATACGGGCATGGGAATGCTTTCTTCTCTTGGTCTTCTGGAGCAACAGCAATCTGATTATACCTGCAATATACATCTAGAAAACAGTAGTAATCATGATCGACTAGCCTTTCCAACATTTGATCAATGAATGGCAACGGGAAATGGTATTTTCTAGTCGCTATGTTTAACCTCCTATAGTTAATACACACGCGCCAACCTGTAACTGTCCTTGTAGGGATTAACTCATTCTTCTCATTTTTTATGACGGTGGTCCCTCCTTTTTTTGGTACCACATGCACCAGACTCACCCACGGGTTGTCAGAAATAGGATAGTTAAGATCTGCGTCTAACAATTTCACCACTTCATTCCAAACTACTTCTTTCATTGTTGGGTTGAGTCTTCTTTGAGGTTGGACCATCGGTTTGTGGTCGTCTTACATGAGACTTTTATGCATGCACACCGTAGGGCTAATACCTTTCAAGTCTTCAATTGCCCATCCAATAGCATTTTTGTATGTTTTCAGGACTTGGATGAGCTTCTCTTCTTGGATATTCTTGAGGCTTGAATTTATTATAGCTGGGCATTCACCTTCAGAATCGAGAAAGACATATTTGAGATTCTGAGGGAGTTGTTTCAACTTCGTTCCCTTCTTGGACTCTTTGTTCTTCTCACTAGTTTGAGGTAATCATAAATCTTCCCACCGGTGTGGTCGAGATCCTTTCCAAGGGGGTTGTGCATCCATCATGGCCAGCACTTCAGATTCCCCATTGTCCACTTCTTTATCACCGTCGAAAATGGAAAAACTCAACACTCTTTCCAAAGGTAACTGCGGTGCATTCAAAGGATTACCATACGTAATCACTTGATCAAGAACCTCTATAGTATGACTGGTGCAAATATCATCTTTGTATTTCATGGTGTTTCGAACATCAATTTTTAATTCCTCATCATAAATATTCAAAGTCATAGTCCCTTCTTCTATGTTGATCAAACATCTTCCCGTCTGTAAAAATGGTCTCCCAAGAATGAGAGGAATCTCTTCATCTTCAGGCATTTCTAGAATCATGAAATCCACCGGGAATACAAACTTGTCAATTTTCACTAGAACATCTTCAGCAATACCATAAGGTTTCTTAATCGAATGATCGGCGAATTGGAGTGTCATCCTGATATCTTGCACAACCCCTATACCCAGCTTTTTGTAAATCGATAACGGCATGAGACTCACACTGGCTCCTAGATCAATAAGAGCCTTTTTGAATGACCTATCTCCGATGGTGCAAGGAATAGTGACAACTCCTCGATCTTTCTTCTTCATTGGGATCTTCATACCCTACAAAATAGCACTACAAGTTTCAGTTAGAATAATCGGGTTGGTGTCGATGGTATGCCTCTTAGAAATGATGTCTTTCACGAACTTGGCATACGTAGGCATTTGTTCAAGTGCTTCCAAAAGCGGAATGTTAATTTCGAGCTTCTTGAACAACTGTAGGAACTTCTCAAAGTTTTTCTCATGTTGCCCCTTTTTCTTGTTTCTTGTGGGAAAAGGAAGCTTAATGAGCGGCTTAGGCTCAATGACTTTTTCTTTCACCACTTGTTTCGGTGCAACCAATTCTTCCCTTACAACTTCATTTTCTTTGATCTCAAGATCCACTTCAATCAATTGATCTTCCTCTTCAGCTGTCTCCTAAAGGACTTCATGAGATTTACCGCTTCTTGTTATCACAACACTCACATTATTATGCTCTCTAGGATTTTTCACAATTGTACTAGGTAGAGCACCTTGTGCTTGAGAAATCGAGGCTAATTGTTGTGCTTTTTGACCCATCTGGACTTCAAGATTTTTTATGGATGTGGTAGTGTTTTTCTGATTGTTTCGGGTTTCTTCTTGGAACTGACCATTATGATCTACCATTATTTCAATGGTAATCTCCCAATCAGCTTTCTTATGGGCTTGTTGTTGCTGTTGTTGTTGATATTGAGTTTGGTATTGACCTTGTTGAAGAGCGTTCTCTTTCTGATCTTTCCATGAGAAATTGGGATGATTCTTCCAACCTGGATTGTATGTGTTGGAATAGGGACTATTCTGCTTCAAAAATTTGATTTCCTTAACTTGTTGAGGAGTTGCAAAATAATACACTGTTTGGCGTGGTCCATTACAAATCTCACAACAGACAATAGGAGCAGATTGGACTTGTGCCACCTGTTGGGTACCTATATTCATCGCCTTCAGCTTCTTTTCAACTTCAGCAACTATAGTATCTTCTATACGAATTTTATTGGATTCCAGCTATAAATCGATAACCCCTTTCATTTTACTTACACATCTTTCGTACAGCTCCAAGTTCTCAGTAGCCGCAAGGGCTTCAATGATCTTTTTGATACCGGTGGCTGTTGAAAAATTAGTAGAGCCACCGGTTGCAGTATCAATCAACTGTTTGGTCATTATTTTGAGACCATTCACAAACATTTGCATCTGTTCTGTTGGGTCCATATTATGAGTTGGGCGGGCTACCATGAATCTTTTGAATCTCTTGTAGGCGTCTCCCAAGGATTCCCCGTCCTTCTGCTTAAAATTCAGAATTTCATACCTCTTCCTCAGAAAAACCAACGCTAGAAAATACTCATTCAGGAAGGCTTTTCCATCTCTTCCCAAGATGTAATGCTATCGGCTGGGAGAGAATATAACCATTCTTTGACTTCTTCCGCTAAGGTGAATGGGAACATTCTCAACTTCTTAGCTTCCTCGATGTAACCATTAATTTTTAGAGCGTTGCTCATGGTCAGAAACCTCTGCAAATGCTTGTTTGCATCTTCATTTACCTTTCCGGTGAAATTCTTTCTTTCAAGTTGATTAATAGTACTAGGATGTAACTGGAAATTATCCATATTCACTGGTTGATTGATAATTGTTAATTTGTCGGTTGGTGCATTTGCGCCTCCGTAGTCACCCAACAATCTTTCTGGTGGCGGTGGGTTCTCCCCCATTATTTAGATCTCTCTCTCTCTCTGAACCTGAATCTGAACCTAAATGAATGGAAGGTCATTCTTCTTCTGATTCTAGTCTTGTCAATCGAGCTTGTCTGATTCTTGCCCGCAAAGCTCTTTCAATTTCTGCTTCAAAAGGAAAATCAGCTGAGGCCTTACCTCGCATAGAAATATCAGACACAAATTAGTTGATAATGATCGAAATAAATAATTAAAATAACAAAGAATAAATTTTAGTTGCAGAGCAACAAAATTTCAATTGAAATAATTTAAACTTTATATTTGGCAGTCCCCGGCAGTGGCGCCAAAAACTTGATCAGGAAAATAGCAAGTGTAATATTTTTCCAATGTAGTAATATAGGGAAGTTTTCCAAATATCAATCTCGAGGACTGCGTAACAATATGAGTTTAAATTGTGATTCAATTGAACAAAACAAATAGTTAAGGGTTTGTAATAAGTCACTGTATAATAGAATGAGAAATGAAATAGAATAAATCTTTTACATAATTTATAATATTATGTCAAGGATGGTGTATAAATATCTCATGTAATGACCTTGAATGTATATCTCCTCAAACAGTTCAAAAATGCAATTACCAGATCTTAAAATTGTTTCTTACTAAAACCTTAGAGGGAAACCTTTGGTCATTCATTCTATTCTCTAAGTTCTTATGTGATTAAAATGAAACCAGGCCTTTTGAAATAACAAGATATAACCGGTAACCATAGGGTATCCCTAGTCCTAGGTGATATCTACTATAGTTTTACTGTGCAAAAACCTTAACAATTGCAATCCCACAAATTGTTAACCATATAACAATCCTTATTTTTATGATAACGAAAGCATTAAAAACATTGCACAATGAAATTGACAAACAAACATAATATTGAGCAAATTATCAATTTATAGTCATTACACAATCAAATCAGGGACACCCCCTGGCATTGGGTGGTTTAGCCCCTCATATTATTCAAATAAGATACAACATATAATTTAGACATTACAAGAATAAGAAGATTTTATTGATCTTCAATCGCATCTGCTCTTGAAGGACCTCCGTTCTCCGCAACTCTTGGTCGTTCCAATCTCAATCGTACCAATTCTTTATCGTGTAAAAAGTTTTTGTTCCTTGTCTCCAAAAAACCCCTAAATAGTTACTGATCAAATATTTGATGTAGCCAATGTCCAAAATGCCCTCCAGGATCAACAATGCCAAATAACTGGGAATTTTTTTTAAAATGAGGCATCCAAGCCAACACTGGCCGTGTCAGGCAACACGGCCGGCCGTGTTGGCTTACTGTGCCACTCTCTCCAACACGCCCCTGCCAGGGATGCTGACACAGGCACCCGTGTAGCTCCCTGTTTTTGGCTTTGGCCTCCTCCTTCTTCCTTCCCCTGACATGGGTCGTGTCAGGTGTAACACCCCGATTAAAATAAGAGAATTATTTAATTGAGTTAATAGTATTTTATTAATTTAATTAAATAAAGTTGAATTATTGGATTATTATTATTATTATAGATATTATTTATTTTAATAATAATTAAATAAATAATATAATTGGAATATGAAGAGTGGAAGGGTAAAAGTGGAATTGGGTAAAAGAGGCCAAAGGAGATAACTGAAGGTTTTCATTTTCACGTATTTTGCCTCAGAGTCAGAAAAGGGAGAAGCACTGAAGAGAAAGAGAAGGAAGAGGAAAAGGCCAAAGATTGCTCAGAGCTTCCTTCAATCCAAAGAGGTAAGGGGTCTGAACCTTATTAAACAATAATATGCTGAAAATGATGGAATATTGTATGAACGAAATTGGGATTTTAATCGAAGGAAATTCGTAGGAATTAGATGCAATAGTGTTAGAAATTGTGAGATAAAATAGGGTATGATTCGTGTTAGGTGATATGAGTGATTTTGTGTGAAATTGGGACTGTGAACGGTTGAATTGGATAGGTTCTTAGCAGAGAAAACCCATAGCAGATCTGGAAAACTGGATTCTGGTCATACGCGTATGGCACTAGGCAATACGCGTATGGGAGGGCTTAGGAAAGGGAGTTTTGGCGCTGGTACGCGCCATACGCGTGTGATACGCGTATCCCTGGATGTGGTACGCGTATGGGGTATGTCATACGCGTATGAGTGGAAGAGATGAGGTTTTGAACGTGAAATTGGTCTCTGTTGGTACGCGTATGGGTATGTGATACGCGTAACATACGCGTATGAGATGGGCATTACGCGTATGGATTTGGGCAATACGCGTATGGGTATAGGCCATACGCGTATGGGCAGACTTGTGGTTTTCCTGGGCTGTTGTTGTGCAGTTGTTAGTTGTTTCGGCTGAGCAAGGTGACTTAGCTGATGCATGACATACGAGGGATCGATTCCCGTTGTTTTGAGTAGTATAGATATTAGTAGGGTGTGCTAATACTGTGTTTGATTATGTGACATGATGTGATATGCTCCTGTGATAAAAATGTATTAATGATGATGATGACATGACTATATGATGCTGTTGTTGCTATGTTGATTATGATGCATGTTTGATGTGCATGCATTCATGAAAGGCCGATGCCTAGTGATGAACGGACTGAGTTCCAATGATGTTGTTGACTCCGGGCTTGTTGAGAGGCTTAGTTCCTTGCGGGGAACTCGGATTCTATGGTGATGAATCTGGGAGTGGTGATCCTGTGTTGGTCACAAAATGGGTATACCGAGTCGTGTTGAGTCATGCATGGGTGTGTGCATTGCATTGATGTGTTGTGTTGTTGATGTTCATGAGTTTATGGATTATGATGATTATGATAAATTGTGTTGGCGTATGTGAAATATATTTATGTTTATATTTCTGCCGTTATATTATTATTTAATAATGTAATTCTCACCCCTTCTGCATGTGTTTATGTTCATCTATGATGAGCAATGTGCAGATAAAGTGGAGTAGCTATTGTTGAGGTTCGAAGAATAAGTGTAGAGCTATTCTACAGAGTCGAGTCAAATGCTCTGGTCATGTGACACCGGGGATTATGGGATTCGATAGCTAAATTATTCTTATTATTTATGTTGTTTATGATGACTAATTTGTTGAGATAATGTTGAACCATTTTTATGAATGGTTATATGCTGAATTAGAATAATTGCGTTGTTGTCCGCTGCGAAGTTTAAATATTAAATAATATGTTTTATGTTGTAATGTAATGAGTGTTATGTTTCATGAAATGTAAACTCTTCTACAGTGTTGTACTCTGATAATATATATATATTATGTCGTTTGGGTAGAAGGGTGTTACATTAGTGGTATCAGAGCATGGTCAGTCCAGTCGAGTCATAATGGGAGGTTTTCCCTGTTGGTCGATTAGTGTAAATGACACTGTCGATATTTAACGGTTGTGGTTGTGTTGTGCAGAGTATGGCTGGAGAAAGCGACCGTGTGATTGCTGAGGCTTTGACTGCTATGGCACAGGCTATGCAGGCGCAGCAGAATCCGCCGGTCGACGAGTTTAAGAATTTGGGAAGGTTTCTGAAGAATAACCCTCCTACATTCAAAGGGCGCTATGATCCAGATGGCGCTCAGAATTGGCTGAGGGAAATTGAGAAGATTTTCCGGGTGATGACGTGTACTGAAGCACAGAAGGTGCAGTTTGGTACGCACATGTTATCTGAAGAGGCTGAACACTGGTGGGATAACACTCGCCAGAGAATTGCAGTACCAGGTGCTGAGATGACTTGGGAAAGGTTCAAGACGGCCTTTCTGGAGAAATATTTTCCTGCTGATGTGCGATGTAAGAAGGAGATGGAATTTCTAGAACTGAAGCAGGGTAACATGTCTGTTGCTGATTACGCTTCGAAGTTTGAGGAGCTGGTGCAGTATTGTCCTCATTATAATAATGCTGATGCTGAGGAATCCAAGTGTGTCAAGTTTGAGAACGGGTTGCGTCCCGAAATCAAACAAGGCATTGGTTACCAGGAGATTCGTAGGTTTCCTACACTGGTTAATAAGTGCAGGATATTTGATGAAGATAGCAAGGCTAGGACTGCTCATTACAAGAGTCTTAGCGAGAAGAAGAATAAGGATCGTGGTAGTCCTTATGCATCTCCAAATGGCAAAGGTAAGCAGAAAGTGGCAGATGAGAAGAAGCCAAGTGGGGGAGGATCTTCCATAACTGGTAAATGTTTCAAGTGTGGCGAGCCAGGCCACCGTGCTGATAGCTGTACCAAGAAGATGCTGAGATGTTTCCGATGCGGTCAGGCTGGTCATAGAGTTACTGAATGTAAGGATGCTGGTCCGACTTGTTTTAATTGTGGCGAGAAAGGCCATATCAGTTCGCAGTGCTCGAAACCGAAGAAGGCGGCTACTGCAGCTCATACTACTGGTAGGGTGTTTGCTCTGAGTGGGGCCGAAGCTCCTAAAGAAGATAATCTGATTAAAGGTACTTGCTTGATTAATAATGTTGAATTGCTTGCTATTGTTGACACTGGTGCTACTCATTCGTTCATTTCGTATGAGTGTGCGACCAGGATTGGTGTGAGTATGTCGTCCCTAGGCGGAAGTATGGTGATAGATACTCCTGCTAATGGTTCTGTGAAGACTTCTGTTGTCTGTCGAGATTGTCACTTGACGATCTTTGAGAGAGAGTTCGTGGTGGATTTGGTGTGCTTACCCTTGCACCAAATTGATATTATCCTGGGAATGAATTGGCTAGGACTCTATGGCGTGTTCATCGACTGCTATAGGAAGACGGTGCGGTTTTCTGAAGTTGGTGAGAATGATGAGGCAAGATTTCTATCTGCTAGGCAGATAGGGGATTTGGTGAAAGATGAAGCTCAGATATTCGCTTTATTTGCGTCTCTGCAAGCGGATAAGAAAGTGGTGAGTGTAGATTTGCCTGTTGTCTGTGAATTTCAGGATGTGTTCCCGGAGGATGTAAGTGATTTACCTCCAGAACGTGAAGTCGAATTTGCCATTGACTTAGTACCAGGTACGAGTCCAGTGTCGATGTCTCCTTATAGAATGTCGGCAACTGAATTAGTTGAATTGAAGAAGCAACTTGAGGAATTGCTTGAGAAGAAGTTTGTGCGTCCAAGTGTTTCTCCTTGGGGTGCACCAGTATTGTTAGTGAAGAAGAAAGAAGGTACGATGAGGTTGTGTGTCGATTATCGGCAGTTGAATAAGGTGACTATCAAGAATCGGTATCCATTGCCGAGGATTGATGATTTGATGGACCAGTTGGTTGGAGCTCATGTTTTCAGTAAGATTGATTTGCGGTCGGGTTATCATCAGATCAGAGTGAAGTCAGATGATATTGCGAAGACTGCTTTCCGTACGAGGTATGGTCATTAGGAATACACTGTGATGCCGTTCGGTGTATCTAATGCTCCGGGTGTGTTTATGGAATATATGAATCGCATATTTCATCCGTACCTTGATACTTTTGTTGTGGTGTTCATAGATGATATATTGATATATTCTAAGACTGAAGAAGAGCATGCAGGACATCTGAGACTTGTCTTGCAGGTGTTAAGAGAAAAGAAGTTATATGCAAAGTTATCTAAATGTGAGTTCTGGTTGAAGGAAGTGAGTTTCCTTGGCCATGTGATTTCGAGTGGTGGAATTTCCGTTGATCCTGCTAAAGTTGATGCCGTATTACAGTGGGAGACTCCGAAGTCTGCTACTGAGATACGCAGTTTTCTGGGGTTGGCTGGTTATTATCGCAGATTTATTGAGGGCTTCTCCAAGTTGGCATTGCCGTTGACGCAGTTGACTAAGAAGGGTCAAGTGTATGTGTGGGATGCAGCTTGTGAAGCGAGTTTTGTTGAGTTGAAGAAGCGGTTGACCAGTGCTCTAGTGTTGATCTTGCCTAATCCTGGTGAGTCCTTCGTTGTTTATTGTGATGCTTCTTTGATGGGTCTTGGTGGTGTTTTGATGCAGGATGGTAAAGTTGTAGCTTATGCTTCTAGACAGTTGAGGGTTCATGAGAGGAATTATCCTACGCATGATCTAGAACTTGCAGCTGTTGTATTTGTGTTGAAAATGTGGAGGCATTATCTGTATGGTTCCAGATTCGAAGTGTTCAGTGATCACAAGAGTCTGAAGTATCTGTTTGATCAGAAAGAGTTAAATATGAGGCAGAGAAGGTGGTTAGAATTACTGAAGGATTTTGACTTTGAATTGAGTTATCATCCCGGTAAGGCTAATGTAGTTGCAGATGCACTGAGTAGAAAGTCTCTACATATGTCTATGATGATGGTTCGGGAACTTGAGTTAATTGAACAGTTCCGTGATATGAGTTTGGGTTGTGAAGTTTCCGCTGATAGTGTAAAGTTGGGTATGCTGAAGTTGACTAGTGGAATTCTGGAAGATATTCGGAATGGTCAGCAAGTTGATGTCGCTCTAGTTGATCATATTACTATGGTTAACCAGGGTAATGGTGGTAATTTTGAGATTGATGAGAATGGCATCCTGCGATTTAAAGGTAGAGTTTGTGTTCCTGAGGTGTCTGAATTGAAAAAGAGTATTCTTGAAGAGGGCCATAGGAGTGGATTGAGTATCCATCCAGGTGCAACTAAAATGTATCAAGATTTGAAGAAGTTGTTTTGGTGGGCTGGTATGAAAAGAGATGTTGCTAAGTTTGTGTATGCCTGTTTGACCTGTCAGAAGTCAAAGATCGAACATCAGAAACCGGCAGGTATGATGCAACCTTTGAAGATTCCTGAATGGAAGTGGGATAGCATTTCCATGGATTTTGTGACGGGATTGCCGAGGACGGTGAAAGGTAATGATTCTATTTGGGTGATTGTGGATCGATTGACTAAGTCGGCGCATTTCTTGCCGATGAAGATTAATCACTCTTTAGAGAAGTTGGCAGAGTTGTATATTGAGGAGATAGTGAGGCTGCATGGTATTCCATCCAGTATTGTGTCTGATAGAGATCCCAGATTTACTTCTAGATTTTGGGAAAGTTTGCAGAAAGCGTTGGGGACTAAGTTGAGGTTGAGTTCAGCTTATCATCCTCAGACTGATGGTCAGACTGAAAGAACTATCCAATCCTTGGAGGATTTGTTGAGAGCTTGTGTGTTGGAGCAGAGTGGCTCTTGGGATAGTTATTTGCCGTTGGTGGAGTTTACTTATAATAATAGTTTTCATGCTAGTATCGGTATGGCTCCATATGAAGCATTGTATGGTAGGAGGTGTAGAACTCCATTGTGTTGGTATGAATCAGGTGAGAGTGTTGTACTCGGACCTGAGATTGTACAGCAGACGACTGAAAGGGTTAAGATGATTCAGGAGAAAATGAAGATTTCTCAGAGTCGTCAGAAGAGTTATCATGACAAGAGGAGAAAAGCACTTGAGTTCCAAGAGGGAGATCATGTGTTCTTGAGAGTTACTCCGACGACAGGTGTGGGTAGAGCTTTAAAGTCTAAGAAGCTTACTCCGAGGTTTGTGGGTCCGTATCAGATTTTGAAGAGGGTTGGGGAAGTGGCGTATCGGATAGCTTTACCGCCGTCGCTTTCTAATCTGCATGATGTGTTTCATGTATCTCAGTTAAGAAAGTATATTGCGGATCCTTCGCATGTTGTTCAGTTGGACGATATCCAGGTGAGGGATAATTTGACCGTGGAGGTGTTGCCAATTCGGATAGATGACCGAGAAGAGAAGACCCTGAGAGGTAAGAAGATTGCTCTAGTGCGAGTTGTTTGGGGAGGTCCAGCTGGTGAGAGCTTGACTTGGGAGCGCGAAGATCAGATGAAGGAGTCGTATCCGGCTCTATTTGCTTGAGGTATGTTTTCGAGGACGAAAACTTCTAAAGTGGGGGAGAGTTGTAACACCCCGATTAAAATAAGAGAATTATTTAATTGAGTTAATAGTATTTTATTAATTTAATTAAATAAAGTTGAATTATTGGATTATTATTATTATTATTATAGATATTATTTATTTTAATAATAATTAAATAAATAATATAATTGGAATATGAAGAGTGGAAGGGTAAAAGTGGAATTGGGTAAAAGAGGCCAAAGGAGATAACTGAAGGTTTTCATTTTCACGTATTTTGCCTCAGAGTCAGAAAAGGGAGAAGCACTGAAGAGAAAGAGAAGGAAGAGGAAAAGGCCAAAGATTGCTCAGAGCTTCCTTCAATCCAAAGAGGTAAGGGGTCTGAACCTTATTAAACAATAATATGCTGAAAATGATGGAATATTGTATGAACGAAATTGGGATTTTAATCGAAGGAAATTCGTAGGAATTAGATGCAATAGTGTTAGAAATTGTGAGATAAAATAGGGTATGATTCGTGTTAGGTGATATGAGTGATTTTGTGTGAAATTGGGACTGTGAACGGTTGAATTGGATAGGTTCGTAGCAGAGAAAACCCATAGCAGATCTGGAAAACTGGATTCTGGTCATACGCGTATGGCACTAGGCAATACGCGTATGGGAGGGCTTAGGAAAGGGAGTTTTGGCGCTGGTACGCGCCATACGCGTGTGATACGCGTATCCCTGGATGTGGTACGCGTATGGGGTA
The DNA here is from genome assembly GCF_024323335.1 of Lathyrus oleraceus. Taxonomy (NCBI): domain Eukaryota; kingdom Viridiplantae; phylum Streptophyta; class Magnoliopsida; order Fabales; family Fabaceae; genus Lathyrus; species Lathyrus oleraceus. The sequence goes on along the minus strand of NC_066579.1, from coordinate 89,151,137 downwards.
TGTCATACGCGTATGAGTGGAAGAGATGAGGTTTTGAACGTGAAATTGGTCTCTGTTGGTACGCGTATGGGTATGTGATACGCGTAACATACGCGTATGAGATGGGCATTACGCGTATGGATTTGGGCAATACGCGTATGGGTATAGGCCATACGCGTATGGGCAGACTTGTGGTTTTCCTGGGCTGTTGTTGTGCAGTTGTTAGTTGTTTCGGCTGAGCAAGGTGACTTAGCTGATGCATGACATACGAGGGATCGATTCCCGTTGTTTTGAGTAGTATAGATATTAGTAGGGTGTGCTAATACTGTGTTTGATTATGTGACATGATGTGATATGCTCCTGTGATAAAAATGTATTAATGATGATGATGACATGACTATATGATGCTGTTGTTGCTATGTTGATTATGATGCATGTTTGATGTGCATGCATTCATGAAAGGCCGATGCCTAGTGATGAACGGACTGAGTTCCAATGATGTTGTTGACTCCGGGCTTGTTGAGAGGCTTAGTTCCTTGCGGGGAACTCGGATTCTATGGTGATGAATCTGGGAGTGGTGATCCTGTGTTGGTCACAAAATGGGTATACCGAGTCGTGTTGAGTCATGCATGGGTGTGTGCATTGCATTGATGTGTTGTGTTGTTGATGTTCATGAGTTTATGGATTATGATGATTATGATAAATTGTGTTGGCGTATGTGAAATATATTTATGTTTATATTTCTGCCGTTATATTATTATTTAATAATGTAATTCTCACCCCTTCTGCATGTGTTTATGTTCATCTATGATGAGCAATGTGCAGATAAAGTGGAGTAGCTATTGTTGAGGTTCGAAGAATAAGTGTAGAGCTATTCTACAGAGTCGAGTCAAATGCTCTGGTCATGTGACACCGGGGATTATGGGATTCGATAGCTAAATTATTATTATTATTTACGTTGTTTATGATGACTAATTTGTTGAGATAATGTTGAACCATTTTTATGAATGGTTATATGCTGAATTAGAATAATTGCGTTGTTGTCCGCTGCGAAGTTTAAATATTAAATAATATGTTTTATGTTGTAATGTAATGAGTGTTATGTTTCATGAAATGTAAACTCTTCTACAGTGTTGTACTCTGATAATATATATATATTATGTCGTTTGGGTAGAAGGGTGTTACATCAGGCAACACGAGTGGTCGTGTAAGGGCTACTGTACCTTCAAAATTCTTCTTCCGATGAGCCCGTAATGCCCGATTCCCCTGGCGAGTCTTTGGGTATTCTTGCTTGCAGCTGAAACCAATCAAACTACCAAAAGGAGGCATAAAATGGAGTACATTGACGAAAACCGCAGATAATAATCAAAACATAATGGAAATGCAAACATCTAATTACTAACCAAAATAACATAAACAGGTAAAGTAATGTGTTACCGACTTCGTGAATTTATGCCGAATGAGTGTCAGAAAATCAGTAGAATTGGAGACCGATCAATCTTCGATGGCACCATGACAAGTATCACGTCGGCGATGAGAGATGGATGTGATGTTAGATTAGAATATGGACCATGAACCTTCAACATGATCTCTAAGGAAGTTATCTTCACTTTCCGGTGTTCCTTGTGTAGATATGAGTTTGGATATATGATCCTTTCTTCTTCTACTTTGCGATATCCTCAAGGAAAATCAAAGATCTGGAGAACTGGTGAGTCCTAGCTGACACGATAACATATTGGATTGAATGCGATAGATCTCTGCGCTCGATTTTGAATGTTCTTGATTATGTGACCTGAGGAGGTTACAAACATGAAAATATGAGATTTGATATGAAATCATGGAAATCGTAGGAATCATAAGTTCCCACAAACTACGTCATTGTTCCGTTCAGGAATCAGAAATGAATGCAGTTGGTGAACCGGATATCTTGAATGGTGGTATTGATCTCTGATATGATAGCGTGAGGTGGACTTGCATGGTTAGCACTCTAACGCGCAAGTCAGTTCAAAGTTCAAGATGAGTATAGTAAAATTGAAGATCATAAAATGTGTACCTTATCTCTTGTGTAACTTTATATTTTTGGTCGAATAAATTAGATTAAAGATAAATTAAACATTGACTATTTAGGTCTTTGACTGACGTAGAATAATTACCTACCTCAACATTTTTTAAAATCAATGTCTTTTAATCGATATCTTTAAAAATTTCAACTTTAAAAACAATTTAAAACACTCTTAAAGATAAAAAAAGCAATTATTAAAGACCTTAATTGGTATAGTGTATTTTAAGTAGTTTATAAGATTTTTTTCCTTCAAATTTATTTGTTATTTTAATTTTTAAAAACTAAAAATTACATAGTTTTCATAAAATTTGATATTTACAGTTAATTCAATCATTAGTTAATTGTGTCAAACATTACAAATTTTACCAACATAATTTATTTATTATTCGCCATTAAATAATTTATAAAGCTATTAATTATAAATTTATGGACTAAGTTAATTTGTCAATCATCTACTATTTTTAATGAAAAATGCTAATTAATACCTCAAAACACTCTTTAAATACTTAAAATAGTAGTATCTTTAAAAAAAATATATGTATATTGAATACATAAAAATTGAAATAATTAATTTTAAAAAAAATATATTTGGAATTCATAAGAGTGCCTAGAGATACTCATTACCACAAGGTCTAATCTGTCACGTTAATTTTATATGATTAATGAATTTTATTTAAAAACTAATTTTAAATTATAAGAATAAAAAGGTCAGATTCATATTTTTTTTGATGTTGATAAAGTCAGATTAGTCTTTGATAACAACTTATAGAAGAAACCTAATGAATTTCAAACATATATGGCCAAATTAAAGTGTAAAATACTTGGTTAAAAAGATATGTCGGTAAAGAATAAAATTCCACCATCTATTTATGATTCATTCTTTACGCTTTGATGGTTCTGCTAGTACTGCTTTGTTCATGTGCTATGCAACTCTTTTAGGTTGAACAATGATTATTTTGTCACGCCTAAGGAAGCAGAATGAATTGAGTTGGTGCAATTTTGCAAACGTGGAGGATAACCCTAGACTCACTCTTTAAGATTATGAATGCAAAATCTCCTTATGGTTGGGAATTCTGACTCAGGAAGTAGTGGCTTTAATTCAATTTGGTTCTGACATGTTTATGGTACTTAAGCTGGTTGTGCTACACTTGGCATTCTACTACTTACTCTTTGATTAATGGTCCCATGTCTTTTATTAGCTCCTCCATGTTTACGCCATCTGTGTGTTCATTTCTTTGTCGTTTGGTACCTCAATAGTAGTACTAGTTGTACACGTTGCAGATAATAATTCTATAAACTCTGTCCAAGTCTAACCACTTTTTCCTTTTTTTTCTTCTTTATCTTCTGAAAAATATTCATGTAGTTTCAAACGAATAGTTGCAAGAGGAAATGGCATAAACTTGCAAAATTAAAATTACAAAAAAATTGTAAGATGAAATGTGAGGCGTTTTCTTAACAATGAAATAAAAAAGTCTGTCTTATTTTTATTTTTAAGGTAAATTTTAAAAAGTATATGATTGAATTAGCTGATTTTTTTTAATTATATACTTATCTTGGATTTAGTGTTAAAGAGATATTGAATGCATGAGAATTTTGGAGTGTTGGTTAATAGTTGTTCAACCCAAAAGATTAGTAGTATTTAAAGAAGGTTGAAGAAAGGTAATCTCTTATCTCATTTTCTTTTTTCATGCTTGTGAGAGAAGGTTTATATGCAGTAAACTCGTCTCTCTCATATGAAAATCCCAAACTTATGCAACAAACTCGTCTTTTTCGAAGGTTTATATTTGTTGCATCAAATCTTAGCAAATGACTACCTTACAGGTTCGTCTTCACAATAATTTTATGTTTCAAAATTAAAATTAACACAAGTTTACAACTCTCACTCCAGTTTCATCCTCCTTTCACTTTGGATATCATTATGGGGTAAGTATGTTTCTGAAACATTCTATAAGTTGATATGTTACTGTTGTTGTTATTAATAAAAGTTGTACATTGTATGTAGTTTATGCTATGTGTTGATGATTTTATTATTTTTAATAAGAGTTGTTTGTTGTATCTTGTATGTTGTTTAAGTTTTGTTGTTGATGAATGTTATCGATGAATGTCGTTGTTAATGTTTGTTTAAAAGATGAGTTTATTATATCTTATGTGGTTTGATTTTTTTTCTAACCCCTTACCGAATATATTACTTTTCAGATTGCATTAGAAAAGTATATTCCCTATATCCCAAAATAATTGTCGCGTCTTATAAAATTATTTGTCCCAAAATAAGTGTCGCATTTTAGTTTCCAATGCAATTCTAATATTTATCTTCCAATTATACCCTCTAATTAATACTTTTAATTTATTATTCTCTCACTTTGCCTTTATGATGATTCGAATACACCAATAGTAAACAAGGATAATTTGGTAAAAAATACTATTATTTCTCTTTCATTTATTACATTTTCTTAATCTATGTGAAGTGACCAACTATGACAATTATTTTGGGACGAAGGGAGTAATATAATAGATAAATTTATATTTGAAAACAAATTACACGTTAAATTCTAGACAAGATTTCTTCAGCTCATTATCTGCATTTCATTCTTTAATAGTTAGAACTTTATTTAATGCTTGTAGTTCTTCAACCGCCCCTTTTTTCATCTCTAATTTTGCAAAGTAAATATTTTGCAAAATAAACTAGAGGTGAAGGAAACGAAGGTTGAATAACTTGGAGCATTAAACCAAGTTCTAACCGTTAAAGAGTAAAATGCGGACAAGGAGTTGAAGAACTCTTGTCTAGCATTGAACGTGCACTTGTTCTTCTAATATAACTTAATTTGTCATATTATAAATGTTATAGATCAGATGGAAAGGTTATATGCTTAGTGAGCATTGGTGAAATAAGCATTCCACATAATTTATAATCAACTCAATGTATATATCACAACAGTTGTTTATCACAACCATTGTTAAATGTTATGCATTAAGAATATCACAGTGATTGTTTAAAATAACTGTTATGATAAGTAGTGCACTACATAGCTTATAATCATGGTCACACGATCGTGGTGGAAAGCATCATACATACAACCACCCTTTACTTTACAATGGTTGGTCCGACGTGGTCATATCCCTTTTCAAATTGTTGCGAAATGGCTTTTGCGTAGTAGTGTATGCACTTGCTTCTTACTCTCAATCTGATATATCTGGTTGTCTTCGCCTATATAAGGATGAAGGATATTTGGGGGAATTTTTTCAACTTGTTTGATTGAGTTTCCCTTATTTCCTTTGAGTCTAAAGAGAATTAAGATGAAGGCGAATGAGAGATGGGATGAAAATTAACATATGGCATGATGCATGGTTAAGGTAGCATAAGAGCTCTTTTATTGCAAGTGACATTATTTCGAGTATAAAGTCTGTATGTGTGAATAATTCAATTGAGAAAAATGGAGAGGAGTAGAGAAAAAGCTTAATTGAGGAAACATTTAGTGAAATGGATATTTCTAGCACTCTAGTCATTCCATTGTATGAAGATGTCCAATAAGATGATCATAGTTGAAAATCCACAAAACAAGGTGAGTATAGTGTTAAATTAGTTTATTATTACACAATGGAGCATTTGGTGGGAAATAACAGAAACTAGTTGAGAATTTGGATTTGATAATTCCTCAAAGGGTGAAGGTATTTTATGGAGAATAACAAGAGGATGTTTATTGAAATTTTGTTTGTCGAATATCAAGATGTCAGCCAAAATGTCGTAAGAATGTGTATGACAAATATAGTACATAATATGTAAAATAATAAGAATAAGTAAATAGATAGATGAATTGGTAACCCAGTTTGATGCAAAACCATCTGTCTGTAGGGCATTAACCCAAGAAATAAAATTCACTTTTAATATTCAAACTTACAAATTGGCCTGATTTAAACTCTTCTAGTTTAACGTCATTTTTCTTAATACTACCCATGAATTTATAATCAAGACTCCCCGTGAATATGAGATCTCTCTCACTTTACTCAAACATTGTCCCAAGTTTTTGGACAGTTACAATAGATTCTGAATGATAGAGTAAACTACAACTTAAAATACTATATTCCTTAACATAGGAATTAGACTCAAGAATAGAGAATTACAAAATAACACAAACTGACTCAAACAAAATAAACATGCCTAGCTTGAGTGTGCAAGGTCTGAATCTTTATAATGGAGAGTTTATCCTTAAATATCAATAAGTTCTAAGTGCAGATCCCATTAGGGTTTTTGTTTTTGAACATGGTTGAACAATTCCACATGCGCAAGTAATCAATTCTTTATTAAGTTGGCTTGCAATAATTGATTGGTTAAATATTAATCATATAAAATTCGATTTATTTTAATCTTGTTGTAATGATCTTTTTGGGAAATTTCCTTATTTTAAATAGCGCATAAAATATTAACATGATTAAATAAATATAGAAATAAATCTTCAATCAACGCGTGATTTACTCAATGCACATCGTCTTCTAGACAAGACAGAATGTCTCACAATCTGGTAAACATTATGCTTAACATGTTGCTTCCTTGTTAAAATATAACGAGATAAAATATCTCACATAATTTCATGACATCTTGCCATACATGTTGCCTAAAAAATGACGCCATACAAATGTAACAACAATCTCTCCCTTTTCCAATTTTTAGGAAAATACAACATGTAAGATGTAATTCATAATGAAACTGGAACTCTTCATTGCATGATTATCAAAATTCCTCAAATATTGGTGAAACAAACAAACATGTTGGTTAAGAACACACATGCACTTGAAAATCAACAATTTTCCTTACATCATATATTACTAACAACAAATCATCTTCTTCAAAGAAATTATCAGAAGTCTTTTCCTAACATCATCTCAAAAATATTCTCCCCCTTATTGCTTCAAAATGGGTAAGGGGTACAAGCACCAGAATTATCTAGCCTATATATAGGCAAAAGCAATAGAGGAACATAAAATAGGAACCACCCAAAAGAGGGTAATAGGAATTGTTTTGGGTCGTCCATATCTTTGGAAATCAGGCCCATCTTTAGAAATTCGACCTCCATCAGTAAAGAACTCCCGAATATATCCTACCTGAGTATGTTCCTTTTCAAAATCGGTTACCTTCAGGCGTAACATCCTGAATCCAGTCCAAGTACATAATAAAACTTCTAGAACGCCCTCATGTTCACTGGACCTTCAGTAATCTAGAAGTAGAAGATCCATTCCTCCAACGCATCTAAGGATCTACCACATTCTACGTCGAATAGTTAGTAAGTTAGTTATTCAGCTCCCCTATATATGTGGAGGGTGTCATTAAATGTAACAAGGTTCAAACACAATTTTAATACTCTTTCATCACTCACATACTGATTTGAGTGTTAGAGTGCTAACCTTGCAGGCACGCACCCCGTTTCGTTACTTCGGAAGCTCATATCTACCGTAGCTTCCACAACTACACAGATTTCTAGTTTCGGCACAAAACATAAGCCAATAACCAGCTCGTATAAGGCAATCACCATAATAGAACAAGAAAAATCACACAAGGGAAGGGAACATAATCATTAATCAAAAACCAAAAAAACTTCAGTAAACACGATATCATTACTTGAAGTCACTAAAGGAGATTGATTCATACTCTTTTTCATCATCACTAACTTCCACATTTTTTCACTGACATCCTTTTCCACATTCTTTCTATCATCATTCTCTACATCTTATCCTTTAGTTTGGGAAGTGGAAACTTTAAAAAACTTCATATTCATTAATTTGATAAGATCATCAACTTTAATCTTCCTTGCAGTGAAGGAAACAAATAGGTCCTAGAGTGTCTTGGAGACCAGCATTAGTTCCTGCAACACATGACCTCGAGCAGCTCTAGACGTGGGGGTACCTTTGGCAGGTTGTCACTTGTCAAATATGTACAGCCAAAATCTGGAATGTTAGGAAGCATAATGTATGGGACATGGTTCCTATCAAACATCATGTAGCTAAAACTTAATGGACCAGGGAGCACGCCAACAACATCCCCAACAATCAATATATCAGGATTTTGTTTTATAAATACACCACAAATTAGAGAAGGAAAAACTATGGGGAATTAAATAGCATAGGATTCTACTTGTATTAGAATCTGATCAAACATATACTCACCAAAGTCAAATGTAGCTAAATGAAATGATACATTAACAAGGGGAATGGTATGAACATTATCAGGAATCGGCTTTCCTCCTAAGATTTTATTGCTTTTCTTGTTGTTGTGTGTGTGGGGGGGGTTGTTCACCATGACATCCATGTTGTTCTCAACATATTCTATAATAGAAAAAATTACCTTTTGGGTTGACTTTTTCTCTACTCTTGACTTTTCAACATATTTCTTTCTTTTATTTCCAGCCTCCTACTTCTTTAGTGTTATCATTTTCTTAGCAGGATTAGTGGATTTCTTGGAGGAAGTCTTCTTTGATTTCAACACGATTTTCTTCTCTTATGCCTTTTTCTTTGACTTCTTAGCTGACTTTTTATTATTAGTGGAAACAACTTCATTCAACACATCTTTTTAACAGGATCAAAATTATTTTGAACTTCCCCATTACCAAAAACAGAACCATTAATTATGTCATTATTATTTTCATATACATCCTCCACAACTTCATTAAATTCTTCGTACTTTTAGGGGAAACTTGCTCATCATTCTTCTGAGTTGAAGACTCAGTCTCTAACATGACAATTATGTTGTCTGGAATATCCTAGTTGATATTTGTAGGTTCTTGGTTTCCATCATCACCTTATTCTTGGACTTCCTCTTCTATGAGGTCTTCTTTATTTGTTTTAGGTTCTTCTTCCTGACAGTATTTCTCACCTTCTTCGTGAATTTCTTCCCTTACATCTGAACTAGTTTCTCCATTTGTTCCTCACCATTCAAGCTCTCAACATCAGCATCTAAAAAAAATTCTTCTTCATTTTGAGGAATGTTGTCACCAATGTTGGTGGCATCTTCCAAAATATTTTCTTGCCTTATTGTAAGGTCTTCATCACTTGAATCCTCATTTTCACATTCCTTGTCATTCAAAATATTCTCAATAAAGTTTTTCAACACAGGGACATTAACAAACTTAACCACAAGATTATCTTGAATGGGTTATTCTACTGAATTTTCTCCTAGAATTTTCTCAATACTATCTTCGCTAAGGGGTTTGTCACAAGCATACATTGATTATAGGGTTTAATTAAGGTTGTTAGAATCAACATCTTTAGACATTTACGCTAGGTTTAATAACTTCAATAGCAGTTTTAGACACATTCATAGGAACACTACCTTTAGATGGTTTAAATTTTTGCCAAGGATTACCTTTTTCAATCTCTGGGAAGACAACTTGGAGAAGAGTAATCTAGAGATATGATTTTGATGGTTGCATTGCAACATTCACTTGAGCGCTAGGGTCCTTGTTGTCTTTTGAAGCATCACTTACGTCTTCTTTCCATTTTCCAATCATATCAGACATTGTTAAGGGCACTCGCGTAGCATGATCACCTACACTTTTAAATTTTTCTTTTGAACTTCCTTCAGTGGTTCTATGGTGGGAGCACCTCTAGCCGAACCATCGTCTTTCTCCTAATGACCACTCTTTTCATCTTTACTCCATGCATGTTAGCTACTGGCTTGTCCTCCATGGAAGGTTTCTTGCTTTTCTAAACGGTTTTCCTTCTCCTTTCCTAATGTTTTAGTTCCTTGACTAGTTGAGAAGTGGTCTTTGCATCGTTCTTTCCAGTAGTTTTAATTTAGCATTTTACCACATTTCGTTTGATTCATTCCATTTGTCGTGTTTATGCTTTGGTTTATGTTTTATTGTGAATTCCAGGGTATAATAAGCATCCAAGCAAAGAGGGATCAAAACCAAGAGAAACAGAGCGAAAATGAAATTTTTGAGAAATATTCGGTTGGAGGAAGTCAAAAAATGGTCATAAAAAGAATGTGGTGAATTTTCAGAAGGATTCACAAAGAATATTTTTCAGCAGGTTACACATCATGATATACATGTGGTACTTTGATCATATCTAGAGTGTCGTAACTCGAAATGACTTGGGACCAGCGGAAAATGAAAGATAACGTCAAGAGATAGAAAGTATATTTTTGAAGCCAAGTGGAAGTGGCTTGCTACGGGAACCCATAGCACGTGCTACGGCCTGTAGCAGACAGGCTTGTTTGAGTCACTTATTTCCTTTTTTGATTTGATTTGTTGCTGATTTCGGACCTTTGCACCTTCCAATTGGGCATTATCTCATGTTTCAAGGGCATTAAAGATGAATGTTTTATTCCATAATTATAATAAGTTATAAAACTCATAGGTATCTATGAGTTTTAGGCATCCAAAATTATACATGTTTACATTGTACGCTTTATTTTACTGCTTTTTGTACAAGTCTCTATTTTCAAAGTACAAGATCAAATTTATATTGAAGCATTCTTTTTATTTTAATCAGGTTCTTTTCATTATTGTTTTTATTTTCTATTGTTGATTATTGATTATTTTGTCTATCATGTAAGTTTCTTTGAACAAGTTACCCCTCGCCATCAGTGAGTAGTCCTCTTAGGGCTAAAGATCATGGAACTTATTTATAGATTATTCGTTTAGTTTGTTATGAATCAATTACGAAAAAGTTATGTGAAATTATTTCAGAAGTTTAAATCTTTATTTCTATTTCTTATTATGAAAGTAAAAGAATATACAGACACCTAATACAATCTGAAAGGATGTGCTCCACCGTCCAAAAACTAGTTTTCAAACAATTAAGTTTGAAACGCGAAAGCACTCGAACGTAATTGAGGATTGTTCCATCTTTGTAGATGCACTATAAATGCTCATCCGACAAATAATCTGGATGTGCAAAAGTAGATGAATTATTTGTCGAAAGATACAAAAAAATTGCTAGTAAAAGTAGGTATTATTCAAAATAAGGTATTCTTCCTATAAACGCGTTGAGATTCTCGTAACGGATGTAATTCAAATCATATGGGAACGTAAAAAATAAGAACCATGATCCCAAGCTCCAATTTATCATTATTTTCAAGAAATTCTAATTTTAAGGTATTTTTCCAAAAGTGCTTTTTAAATAAGTTATTTTCCATTTAAGTGTTTTTTTAACTTAAACAATCTATTTTTCACATCTTCGGTTTCTCTAAATTTACACCGATAAGATAGAATTTGGTATTTAACCGTTGGTCTCTGAGGTTCGATACATTTTGTACTACTCTGACATTTGTTGTACACTTACGACATGTCAAGTTTTGGCGTCGTTGTCGGGGATCAATTACATTAATTTTTAAATTATGTTTCATCATAGAATAGATTAGAGCTTATTTTTTTGTTTATTTTATTGTGTTTGTTTGATATGGTTCTCTCCCTGCCCTTGTATGCGAAGAACTTTGTTTGATTATTCTAATCTGCTATGGTAGAGATTATAAATTTTTATTTCTTTTATGTTGTTTCTTTTGTGGGATGCATGGGGTCTATCCAAAATATGCTCAATTATATGGACAATAACCATGGAAACTCTTATCCCAATACCTATAACTCGTGGTAGATGGAACACCAAAATTTTACTATGATAACCACTCCCACTATTTCGAGTAACCACCAAACTCACAATAATCCAACCTTGAAATGTGAATGGAGAATTTAATTGAGACACATACTCACTATAACATGGAATATATTATGGAGAGTTTTGTGGCAACACAAATTCTCATGAATGAATAGTTTAGAAATAAAAACGTCCTCAATAAATGAGGCACTTAAGCATGTGACCACTAATATTGAAAATGTTATCACCCATACCAAAATGTTGGAGACTCAAATCTCCCAAGTAGCACAACAACAAGCTGCTTCTTCTGTCTTTCCCGAATTATTTTCGGGGCAACCCGAGCCAAACCCCAAGGGACATGTGAATGTTGTAACAACCAGAAGTGAAAAAAATTGAAACTCATAGGAAGAATGATAGAAAAGGTTGATGAGAGTTCTAGTGATAAAAAGGTAGAGAGTGAGGAAACTCCAGCGACACCACCCAAAAAGGAAATTATCGAAGAGTAGAGAAGGAATCACCTTATGTTTTTCCTCCTCCCTATAAGACACAAATTCATTTCTCCCAAAGATTGGTGGAAGTTAAGGAAGACACCCAATCCAATAGGTATGTGAAAATGGTGGAAAAGATGATTACCAATCTACCATTAACTAAGGTCCAATCTAAAAAGAGAATATTAGAGGACCATGAAACTGAGAAAATTATTGATGTTAAGAGGGAAGGTTGACCATTGAGGTGGGGGATTAAAGGATTAAATTCAAACCTAAAAAGTCTATACTTAGGATATAACCGAAACCACCCCCACATGTTCAAAAGTATAAATCACCCCATAGGAAAAAGTAAAAGAAGATTAATGAATACGAGACATGGCTTGATAAGTGGGCATGGACACCTAATACTACTGAGTTTGAGGTTGAGGAATTATTTTTGAAGGAGAAACCATGAGTGCTTACACTCATCACCGGTCGAGCTCAACGGCCTTAAACAAAGCACTTTGTGGGAGGCAACCCACACTTTTTGCACTAATTTGTTTTCTTGTTGTTTTATTTTTTATTCTAGTTAATAAGAAGCTCATAAGTGAGGAGAAAACAAGACAAGGAGTAGTCTTGGATGATGTCCAACAAATGATGCAACAACTCATGTTGATGTTCCCACCTCTCAAGTGAGGTTCTTGAGAGTTCTATTCCCTCTTGCTTGCATCAAAATATTGAGGACAATGCTTAGTTCAAGTTTAGGGGGTACTTATTTATTTTCTTGCACTTTTATTTCTTGAATTTTTACGTTCATGTTTTTTCCTTGTTTTTTAGTTTTCTAGTTTGATTGATGCATTAAGACCTACTTTTCATATTTTTCCAATACTAAGACCATGAATTTTTTTTTATGAAAAACTTAGATTATGGGGAAGGTAAAAAAGTATATAGAGTTTAAGGGAAGAAAGGATAGAACTAGAGGAAATAGGAAAGTTTTAAAATTTAGGTATTACCCAAAAACTTTAGGTCTCTCAAAGTAAGGACGCGTGCTCGTTGTATAGGTTTGTGCCATATTACTCGGCTTTGAGAAATATTTCTCGATTAGATTATATTGACAATCCAAAATAATTAGAAAGGCTTGCATGTATGCATGGTTGGTTGAGAAATAAATAATTTGGGAGCCAAAAATGATGAAAAAAGAAAATTAAGACAATTAAACCTTCTAAGTTGGGTAACCCTCACCCAGTTATTTAGCCTAAGGTGGTTGAGTCTCAATTTTCGTCTCAAAGTAGACTAATAAACGCCAATATACATAAAATCATCAGGAAAAAACAATAATAAAAAGGTGCCTAGAAAACAATTCTCGATCGATCTTGTGCATGTGAGGGAAACAATAATTGCAAATGCCTTAATATGATTGTCCGAAGGAAAGGGGACGAAAATTGAAAAAGAGACTTAAGCCCAAAGCATAGTTAGAGAGGTTTTCGAAAGGGAGACTTAGGTATGTGGTTTTACTGCGGTTAGTGTTCTTCTAATACCTTCGTTAACAAATGATTACCAAGAGAACTAGGCCTAGCCGATCAGAACAAAGAATCATGTATGACTTACCAATGGCCCTATTTCCGTATGCTTTATCATGATGTGACCGTTTGGTCCAAAAACTCATGAATGCAAGCTTTGTTGTGTGAGGACAATCAACGATCTATGTTTGAGAGAGTTTGATAAGTGGTCTTTTCATCGTTCTTTCTAGTAGTTTTCCTGTAGTATTTTACCGCATTTCATTCGATATTATTTTATTTGTCATGTTTTATGCTTTGGCTTGTGTTTTATTGTCATATTTTTCAGCATGTTGCACATCATGATAGAACTGTGGTATTTTGATCATATCTAGAGCGTCGTAACTCAGAATGACATGGGACCACCGACAAGTGAAAGCTAATGTCAAGGGCTACAAAGTATATTTTTGAAGCCAAGTGGAAGGTGATAACACTGAAATTTACCGTATTTTTGACTCCGATTTCACGTGCATTCCAGTTGTTTTTTCGTTATTTTGTTGTGTTATTGCTATGTTTTCCTTTGTTTTCAGGTTTTTACTTTAATCGGAGCCCCGATCGAGACAAAGAGTGAAAAAGAGCTAAAAACCCTAAAATTCAGCATTTTGTACTTGTGGCCTACCCCATGGCTGGCGCCATAGACCCTGCCATGACGTGTCCAAGCTCAACTTCCCTCAACTTCCACGTTCCCCACTACTTCCACTAAGGCGCCTCAGAGTGGCCTTGTGGCGGGCGCCATGGCCTTGTGGCGGGCGCCACAAGAGGAAACGTTTTCCCTCCCATTTTCAAGTTGAAGGGCATCCTTGTCATTTCCATCTTTTCACTTGCTTATAAATAGAAACTCGAAATCACTTTTACAATCATCCAAACTTATAGCAGAGGCAAACTCAGAGCAACTTTGTTTCACTTAGGCATATATTCAGTATTATAAAGTGGTAACCGCTTCGCATTAGAGTGTTACCACAATTGTGTAATCAAGTCTGTGATAGAGTCTGTAATCGAGTTTGGAGCACTTTGGAAGGAAGTTAATCCTGCCGCCATTTTCATTTCCGCTTTGCAATTTATTCAACCCTCCGATTGGAGCAGGTTTTTATTACTTGTCTTTATCTTATTTATTTTCTCGCACCCGCTTTAAATTATTTATTTCCTCACACTCACTTTAATTTATTTATTTCCTCGCACTCGCTTTACTTTTGTTTATTTCCTCGCACTCGCTTTAAATTATTTATTTCCTCGCACTCACACTACTTTTATTTACTTTCCGCACTCGCACTACTTTTATTTACTTTCCGCACCCGCACTACTTTTAGTTAAATTAATGCACTTTTACTTTACCATGTCTAACTAAATTTATAAGGTTAGAATGTAAGGATCGTAATTGAACCGATAATTCGTACAATTGTTCGTAGAAACACTTAAGGGCTATTTTAACTTTCAACTTAAGTTTTCCCGCACTTTAATTCCGTTGGGTAAGATCGAAAGTCGTCCAACGTCTATCTAAACTTAATTGTTTTTAACTATTTCAAAAACAGCGAAAGCGCTTTGTTTAGTTCATTAGGAGTTTTTAACTAAAGAAGAAAAGAGATTTTAAAACTATTTTCGGACGCGTTTATAAGTTTAGAGTCTGGTTCGTGAGAACCTCTTTTGGTTAAGAAATCCAGGTTATAATACTTTTCAACTAAGTCAAGATACTATATTTCTTAAAAATAGGTTTACTACTCTAACGCAATGCACGGCTTTTTATAAGTGACAATAAGAGGGTTTGATTAGGGAGTACAACTCATGTCTGAATACGCGAAAGCAACAGTTCCTGTTAAATTAGTTCTTTTCAAAGTAGGAAACACTGTCCATAAGTAGCTCTATTAGCAAGTACTTGGATTATTAATTAAAAACGTGAATTACATTCGACCTTGTCTTTATTAATTAATCTTTATTCAACACTTTACTTTTCATTGCACACTCCAAAAACACTTATTTTGATTGCCTTTGATAAACACCATAACGATAGATTGACACTTGGTCTCTGTGGATTCGACAATCTTTTATATTACTTTGACGCGTTCGTATACTTGCGAAACACCGCATCAAGTTTTTGGCGCCGTTGCCGGGGACCAATTTCGTCAAATTTCATTTTCCTGTTGTTATATCGTTTAGACTTAGGCCATTTCCCGCCGGTCAATGCGAAGAACTCGCAGCACCAGAAGTTTAAGCTTAGTATACCCTCTGGCGGAACCTGAACGTTACGCTCGCGCACGTTTATTCTTTCATAGAATTAAGAGAGCTATGGCCGAAGATCAAAACCAAAGACCTCTTAAGGATTTCGCTCAACCATCTAATGAAGAACCTAGTTCTAGTATAGTAAACCCAACCATCCCAGCTAATAATTTTGAACTTAAACCATCCATGTTGCAACTATTGCAACAGAGACAATTCACAGGTCTCGCTATTGAGAACCCAAACCAACATTTAAAAATATTTCTTCAATTAGCGGACACTTTTAAAACCAATGGAGCTTCTCCTGAGGCAATACGTTTAAGATTATTTCCTTTTTCCCTCAGAGATAAAGCCCTATCATGGTTAGATTCCCTTCCACCCAATTTCATTACGACTTGGGATAACCTCAAAAGAGTTTTTCTTGCTAGATATTTTCCCCCGAGTAAAACCGCCGTTCTTCGAAACCATATAACTAGATTTACCCAAAACCAAGGAGAATCGTTGTTCGAAGCTTGGGAGAGATATAAAGAGTTGTTACGAGCATGCCCACATCATGGTTTAGAAAATTGGTTAATCATTCAAACCTTATATAATGGACTTCACTACAACACAAAAATGACCATCGACACTGCCGCAGGCGATGCTCTGATGAACAAACCTTATCCTGAAGCTAGTGCCCTCATCGAAGATATGGCTCAAAACCATCAATCATGGGGAGTCGAACGAGCGACAGTTGAGAAGAAGGAAGCCCAAGGAGGAGTGCATGAACTAAGCTCTATAGACATGATGTAAGCTAAAATGGACGCATTAGCCCTCAAAGTCGAGCATATGTGCATAAACCCGAATACTGTAGCCGCAGTTTCGTCGGATTGTGAGATATGTGGGACCAAAGGACACCAATTTGCATACTGCAGTCTATTAAACGAAACCCACTCTGAGCAAGTGAACTACACCCAAGGGAACCCATACTCGAATACCTATAACCCTGGATGGAGGAATCACCCGAACTTCTCCTATAAAAACAATAACCCTATCCAAAATAATGCACCTCCAAGACCTAGTTATCAGGCCCCTATATCAAATCAACCTATGCAACCTGTGCCACCAAAGCCGAGCCTTGAGAAAATTATGGAAAATTTTATCACCGCTCAAACCCAACAAAACAAGGAGTTCATGAACCAAAACATTCATGTTAACGAATTGATTACTCAGTTAGGAACCAAGGCTGACCAAATAGTTACTCATACCAAGATGCTTGAAACCCAGATCTCTCAGGTAGCTTTAAACCAAGCCCCTCATACTACACCTAGAGGATAATTCCCTGGACAACCTCAACAAAATCCGAGAGGACAAGCCAATGCCATTACCCTACGAAGTGGGAACGCTTATGATGAGCCACCAAACCCTAGATTAAGTGAATCCGAAACTTCTAAGGAATGTACCAAGCCCCCGGACGAAGTAAAGGAACCAGAGGAATCTGAAAACCAGGAAGGTCGAGAAAAAGGAGAAGAACCTAAAGATAAAACTTATGTACCACCCCCGCCATATAAACCACCTATACCATATCCGCAAAGACTCAAACAAACCCAGATCAATAAACAGTATCAAAAATTTATTAAAGTTATAGAAAAACATCATGTAGAAATCCCTTTCACAGAAGCCATCACCCAAATACCTTCTTATGCAAAGTTTCTCAAAGACATCCTTACCAACAAACATAGACTTGACGATCCGAAGCCTTTAGAATGCAATGTTATTTCCGAGGACAAATTAGCGAAGAAAGATAAAGATCCTGGAAATTTCTCCATTCCTTGCCTTTTGGGTAATCATGCCATTGAAAAAGCTTTTCTAGACTTAGGAGCTAGCGTGAGCCTAATGCCTTTAGCAGTTTGTGAGAGGTTAAACTTAGGAGAATTAGAGCCCACTAAGATGTCACTTCAGTTAGCCGATAGATCTGTTAAATATCCGATAGGCATTTTAGAAGATGTCCCTGTTAGGATAGGTCAGTTATTTATCCCTACTGACTTTGTTGTCATGGACATCAAGGAGGACAGTGATATACCAATCCTTCTAGGTAGACCATTCTTATCGACTGCAAGAGCCATAATAGATGTCAAGAAAGGAAAGTTGACATTTGAGGTAGGTGACGAGAAAATAGAATTTATACTTTCGAAATTTCTTATGGCACCTGTGATGGGAGACTCGTGTTATGCCTTAGATATCATTGATGAATGTGTTAGAGAATTAGAACAAAAAGAAATTATAAAAACAATTAAGTTACCATCAACTCTCATAAGGGAAGATGATGACTTTAAGAAACCCTACATCGATGATAACCTTTACGAATGTTTATCCCTTACCCCAGATCCTATGGCATGCCCTAAGAAACCAACCTTAGAACTTAAGGAACTGCCTAAGAACCTGAGATATGAGTTCCTCGATGAAAAGATGAATCGTCCAGTTATAGTCAGGGCTACCTTGAGCCTAGAGGAAACGAACCAACTTTTAGACGTTTTACGAAGATATCCCTCAGCCTTAGGATATAATATCTCTGACCTGAAAGGTATAAGCCCATCCGTATGCATGCATCGGATTTCGCTCGAAGAAGATTCAAAACCCTCCAGGGAACATCAGAGAAGAATAAACCCTATAATGAGTGATATTGTTAAAAAGGAAGTTCTTAAGTTACTTGAGGCAGGTATCATCTACCAGATCTCTGATAGTAAGTGGGTGAGCCATGTGCATGTAGTACCTAAAAAGGGAGGCATCACAGTCGTGCAAAACGATAAAGACGAACATGTAGCAAAACGATTAGAAGGAGGATGGCGGATGTGTATAGATTATAGAAAATTAAATAAAGAAACTAGGAAGGATCATTTCCCTTTACCATTTATAGACCAAATGTTGGAGCATCTAGCCAGACACTCTTACTTCTGTTATCTAGATGGATACTCTGGATTCTTCCAAATACCTATCCACCCCGAAGATCAAGAAAAAACCACCTTTACATGCCCTTATGGAACTTTTGCCTACAGACGAATGCCATTCGGCCTCTGTAATGCCCCAACTACTTTCCAACGCTGCATGATGTCAATCTTTGCAGATTACCTAGATGGTATCATGGAAGTGTTCATGGATGATTTCTCGGTTTGCGGATTTGATTTCCGTAATTGTCTTGCTAACCTTGAGAAAATCCTGGAGAGATGCGTGGAGGTGAACCTCGTGCTAAACTGGGAAAAATGTCATTTCATGGTGACCGAAGGAATAGTTTTAGGACATATAGTTTCCGAAAAAGGTATAGAGGTAGATAAAGCTAAAATAGAAGTTATAGAAAACCTAAAACCACCAAAAACCATCAGAGAAGTCCGAAGCTTTCTTGGACACGCTGGATTCTACTGGCGTTTTATTAAGGACTTCTCCAAAATAACCAAACCTTTAACTGGACTTTTAATGAAAGATGCTGAATTCATTTTCGATGAAAAATGTAATGATGCATTTAATCTTTTAAAGCAAGCATTGATCTCGGCACCCATTATGAAACCGCCTGATTGGTCAGAACCTTTTGAGATAATGTGCGATGCTAGTGATTATGCAGTTGGAGCCATTCTAGGACAAAGGAAAGATAAAAAAATTACATGCCATTTATTATGCCAGTAGAACCCTAGATGCTGCCCAACTTAACTACGCAACAACTGAAAAAGAATTACTCGCTGTAGTTTTCGCTATAGACAAATTTAGATCTTATCTAGTAGGAGCAAAAATTATAGTTTACACTGATCATGTTGCCATTCGTTACCTAATAAGTAAAAAAGATGCCAAGCCCAGGTTACTCCGATGGATTCTATTACTACAAGAGTTTGATTTAGACATAAGAGATAAAAAAGGAACTGGAAACGTAGTAGCCGATCACCTTTCTAGGCTAGAACATCTAAAACCAGAACTAGTACCCATAAATGATGATTTCGCCTACGATAGACTGATAGCTAGAGTAGAAACCATTGAAGATAATAACCTAGATCCTTATGAGCACTCCCAAAATTCCTTAGCAATAAGTAACGTACCCTGGTATGCAGACTTCGTTAATTACCTAGTTGTTGATATAGTACCCCCTGATCTTGACTACCACCGCAAAAAGAAATTCTTCCACGATGTGAGAAACTTCTATTGGGGCGAACCGCTCCTTTTCAAAAGGGGTAAAGATGGCATTTTTCGCCGTTGCGTTCCAGAAGAAGAGGTAAATAGTATTATCGAGCATTGTCATTCTGCACCCTATGGTGGACATGCGAGCACCTCTAAGACATACGCCAAGATTCTTCAAGCTGGCCTATTCTGGCCTACCATGTGGCGTGATGTCTATGCTTGTATTGTCAAATGTGATAGATGCCAACGCACTGGAAACATTTCAAGACGTGATGAAATGCCTCTAAGAAACATTCAGGAATTAGAACTCTTTGACGTATGGGGTATAGATTTCATGGGACCTTTCCCACCATCCTTAGGAAACAGGTATATCTTAGTAGTTGTGGACTATGTGTCTAAGTGGATTGAAGCTATAGTTGCACCCACAAACGACACTAGGGTTGTAATCAAACTATTTAAAAACTATATATTCCCTAGATTTGGAACACCACGTTTAGTCATAAGCGATGGAGGATCACACTTCATATCGAGAATATTTGACAAACTTTTAAGAAAATATGGAGTTAGGCATAGAGTGGAAACACCATACCATCCACAAACTAGTGGTCAAGTAGAAGTATCCAATAGGGAGATAAAACAAATCTTAGAGAAAACTGTTTCTATTTCTAGGAGAGACTGGTCTCAGAAGCTTCAAGAAGCATTATGGGCCTATAAAACCGCTTTCAAAACCCCTATAGGAACTACTCCTTACCAACTAGTCTATGGAAAATCCTGTCACTTACCGTTCGAATTAGAGCATAAGGCCTATTGGGCCATTAAAACTTTGAATTTAGACTACCTAGCCGCTGGAGAAAAGCATACCCTAGACATTCATAAACTAGAAGAACTTAGGCAATCTGCCTACGAGAATGCAAAAATATATAAAGAGAGGACAAAAGCCTATCACGACAAAATAATAGTAAAGAAAAACTTCAATATAGGCGATCATGTTCTCCTTTTCAACTCTAGGTTACGACTCTTCCCTGGAAAGCTACGTTCAAGATGGACTGGTCCTTTCGAAGTATCCAAGATTCTGAGATCCGGAGCCGTGGAAATCAAGAACGAAACATGTAGTCCATTCATTGTAAATGGACAAAGACTGAAGCCCTACGAAGGAGGAGACATTCCAGCATACTACTCAAGCCACACCCTGATTGATCCACCAATTCCTACCACTACAGGTGTATAAATTCTAATCGTCAAGCTAATGACGTTAAACAAGCGCTGCGTGGGAGACAACCCATGGTTTTTCTTTCATTTCACTTTCTCACATTTATTTAATTTAATTTTTATTTTATTTTATCATATTTTGCATCGAGACTAAAAATTTGAATGGTTTGCATTTTCAGGATCACTTTCTTAACTTCTACAGGATGCAGGATTTCGATGACATGCACGTGGCCTATAGAGATAATGCTCAGAGAGAGCGCTACATCGCTCTGTATCAGCGCCCTATGGCACCCACACGTTATCCTGATCAGCACTGTATGGAGGCACTGGGTATCGAGTCGAGTATCCGATTCGTTAGCCACCAACTTCACTGGGACGAGTTTGCAGATGACTTGAGTAACACCTACAGGAATCTGACATTGGAGTTCCTGAGTTCATTCGACTATGACCCGTACTCTGGACCAGATGGGTATGCTGCTTTCTGGCTTTTTGGAGTTGAGTACTCCTTCAGCCAGAAAGAGTTCGGCAACTTACTGGGTTTCCAGACCACTCCTGATGCTATCCCGGAGACACCTATGGGATATTTCCTGGGTAAGGAGGTTGAGAAGTTTTGGAGTGATATATCAGGTGGCGGAAGTCAGGATCCATCTACGCAGCTATCTCATGTTATACATAACCCCGCCTTTAGATACTTTCAGATGATATTAGCACATTCCTTCTTGGGAAGACCGGATGCAGAGACACTACTGAGTGAAGAGGAGATCTTCCTATTATTTTGTGCATCCCAGTCTCGCCCGGTAGCATGTGGGAACTTTTTATTATACAGTCTCAGCGGTATCTCCAGATCTACCAAAGGAGTCATCCATGTGGGCGGAATCATCACGTAGATTGTTGTCGCTTTAGGTCTGTCTCGCAAGCTGTCACATCTCCGGATCTACTGTGGGTACACTACCATGGACATTGACTTCTGTTTGACCAGAGGGTTGATGAGGAGAGCCTCTTTCCACCCATGTCAGTTCCGATTGCTGGTCGGCAGCGAGGCTATCCATTATTTCACACTGCCAGATCCTATGATGACCAGTGTGCATGGTCCAGCGAATTGGAGTTATGCTCTGGAGGGCCAGGAAGAGACCGTCGAGGAGCCGAGATCACCACCCATTGTTGAATACACGCCTACACCACCATCTCCCAAAATCACTGTTTTCTCTAATAATCTTTCATTGCAGACCCCCGATATCCGCACCCAGATTGCTGAGTGTCGTAGAGAGATCGCAGAGCTTAGACAGGAGGTGGCTGACCTCACTTTACAGATGGGAGTGTCTGATCTCACCCATGCTACTGAAGCTGACTGCCTATATCAGGAGATCGCAGAGCTCAAGCAGGAGGTAGCCATGCTTCGTGGATCCTCTCAGGAAGACGACATCCTTTCTACATGATCATACCATTTCATCTTATTTTATCTCTTTTTTTATATTTCTCGTATTTACATAACCCATCTTATATTATCACATTTGGAATATTATATAAACTACATCTATACATCGATATTTCTATTTTTATCTATATATGTCTTATGTTTGTTTTATTTGCATTTTGATTTTTTAGTTATTTATTTATTTATTAGTCTAATATTTAATTTTTGTTTCATTTTTTTTTACTTTTATAAAATTATGCAAGCCAAGGATACTAGGAAATCACAAGACAAATGCTATATGGACCCCTCAAAGCCAAAAGACAAGAGAAGCCCAAGCCAAAGGACCAAAATCTGGCCCAGCCAAATTTTGCCTTGTGGCGCCCGCCATAGACCCTGTGGCGCCCGCCACAGCTTCTGTAAAAGGTCGGGGCAGAACCCCTTCCTTCACCATTTTCACACCTTACAACCTTCCAAACCCATTTTTTCACCTTGGAAAAACATCCTTGAACCAACAAAAAGCTCATACTTTTCTAACCACCACACCGTACAAATCATTTTTCCGATTTCCATTTTCATTTTCATCCGTCGGATTTCGTAAAAATCCAACCTTTTCACATTCCACTTCATCTTCTTCGTCACTTTTCAAGAGCTACACAAATGGAGTTCAATGGATTCATTCTTCGAGGAGGGAAACCGGGGGATAGACAAAGAAAAATTATCGAACGGTTGCAAAATCGGGAAATCCTCCCGACAAGGTATGTTGACGAAAACTGTCTCTACACTTTAGGTATCTATCATAGTATATTTCATTTATTAGATAACTTAGGTTTGCATAATTTCTTTTCCAACAAAGAACCCACCTATGAGCGGTTGACAATTGAATTTTTGAGTTCCTTAATTTATATTGTCAACCCTAACACTGCTATCACAGTTGGTACTGTCAGATTTAGAATGTTTGTTATTGAATATGAATTCAGTACCGACGAACTAGCCAGCTTGTTAGGAATCCCTCATGGGGACAGTGCTATTTGTGAGGCCCCTTTGGATTCAGAGTGGTCAGTTGAGGTATTTTCCTTCTAGGAGCGTTTATCAAACACTTCCATAAACTCTTTTGAAGGAGTTCCTGCCTCAACTATCCACAACCCGACCATCAGAGTTTTTAGATATCTGTTGGCATGCACTATTTTTGGCCGGGAGAATCCAAATAAGGTTAATTCTAGAGAGCTTCTATTTTTACAAGGAAGCCTCACAAATAGACGAATTAATTCGGTCCCGTTCATGCTTGCTCATATGACTTTAACTTTGAATAAAGCGAGACCGATTTCTTTTGGTGGATTGATTACATCTATTGCTCGGGCACTTAACCTGAACAATGAGATGGCTACCCTAGACCCCTTACCTCCTCGCACAATTAACCTAAAATTTCGGAGAGACATGAAATTGTGTCGTTTGAGGAGAGAAGGAGGCTATATGCTTATGGTTCATGGTGTAGCCATCCCATCTGTTGTTTTACCGTGCACTAGACGTACAGATGTATGAGATGAAAGGAATTGGACCTACGCTTTAGATGCTCCACCTGTTTTGGGTCCTCTTCCTCCTAACATTCTTGATGAGGCGGGACATGACACTGATGATGAATATGATCGGAGAAAGAGATCTCATGTACCCCATGTGTCCCCCCATCATCCTTCACCGCCACACACCGCACCATCTTCTTCTTCTGCAGGTACCACTCCTGGATTTTATATTACGGAGGAGATGTGGCGTGACCACATGGCTAGAGAGCAAAGGCGTGACGACCTACTCTATACCATCCAACAACAGCTGGCGAATAACATGAGCTTCATGCAAGAGTCGCAGCGGAGGACAGACAGGTCCTACGACACTGTTCTACAGTCCCTGCAAACGATCACAGATACACAAGCCTGTCAGCAACACTACCACCAGAGACACATGGCACTCATTGAAGCCACTCAAGGTTCCATTATGGGTAACCTTCGAAAAGTGAGGACCGCTCAGGATGCCCTGCAGGCGAGGATGGATCAGAGAGACCGTCGTCGTACCCGATCCCGTCGTCCACCTCAGGATGGCAAGGGCACCAGTGGTCAGCAATAGGTTGTCAGGTAACTCTTCCCTTATCTTATTTCGAAACATTGGGGACAATGTTCGATTTAAGTGTGGGAGGAGACTCTATCGTCTTTTCTTTATTGTTTTTCTCGTTTTTTTTTCTTTATCGCTTTTTCTTTGCTGTTTTTAGATAGTTTAATTATTTTTATTTCCTTTTAGTTGTTTATTTTGCTTTTTAGTATAATGCATGAGCCTGACGAGTCACCAAATATAATATATCTTTAGTACAATCCTACCTCCCCATACCTTTAGCCCCACCGGAAAAAAAATTGCAAAAGAAAATAGTGTTATTCCAAAAGTTTTCAGGTTTTAAGGACATGTTTTGAGTAAGGATGCGGTGACTTGGGAAAACTCTGCGAAACATCAGTATTATTTTAGCACCATAGATTTCGTAAATATAGGAACCACTCCCGAAACCCCATATACCATGGCCTTAATCATCATTTCCGTATAAGTTCTCAGTAGTTTATCTCAGCAGTCAGCTTCGGCCTACGCATCCTCTACGTAGGGGACCGATGCAAATAAGTGAATGATCCAGAAAAACAAAAAAATAAAAGAAAGCAAAAAGGCAACTCCGGTATAGGTGACCCTCACAAAGTCATTTAAACCAAAGAATTGTAAAAATTTGCTATAAAAACAAAAAGAAAAACTTATCCACTGTTAGTTGGTTCAGAGGTATCTGGCACTGAACTCGGTAGGGCGGATTACGATCTGATCCCCTACAACTACAGTTAGGTCCAATAAAAGGGTTTACACATATTTATGTGCCAGAAACCCCATGCTCAGATCATAATCACTAACAGGCCACTCTACTATGAAGCATGTACGGATAACGGGCTTAATGTGATTGCGCCTGAATGAAAAGGACACAAAAAGAGATGAAGAGGCAGGCCTAGGTATTGTGGGATAATATGGGTTGGTTAATATAGGAATGAAGTTTATGTCCGTATTTGCGGATTAGTGTCATCATGATACCCTTAGTTCACTCGGTTAGTACCTATCACTGCATCCCGACTTGAACCTAGAATTTTTACCTGAAGCACTCGTTTACACAAATTTTCTTTTATGAGCTTTTTAATTTTTTGCTTCAAGACAAACAAAGGTTTAAGTGTGGGAGAGTTTGATAACACTGAAATTTACCGTATTTTCGACTCCGATTTCACATGCATTCTAGTTGTTTTTCGTTATTTTGTTGTGTTATTGCTATGTTTTCCTTTGTTTTTAGGTTTTTACTTTAATCGGAGCCCCGATCGAAAAAGGAGTGAAAAAGAGCTAAAAACCCTAAAATTCAGCATTTTGATCTTGTGGTCTACCCCATGGCTGGCGCCATAGACCCTACCATGACATGTCCAAGCTCAACTTCCATGTTCCCCACTACTTCCACTAAGGCGCCTCAGATTGGCCTTGTGGCGGGCGCCATGGCCTTGTGGCGGGCGCCACAAGAGGAAAAGTTTTCTCTCCCATTTTCAAGTTGAAGGGCATCCTTGTCATTTCCATCTTTTTACTTGCTTATAAATAGAAACTCGAAATCACTTTTACAATCATCCAAACTTAGAGCAGAGGCAAACTCAGAGCAACTTTGTTTCACTTAGGCATATATTCAGTATTATAAAGTGGTAACCGCTTCGCATTGGAGTGTTACCACAATTGTGTAATCAAGTATGTGATAGAGTATGTAATCGAGTTTGGAGCACTTTGGAAGAAAGTTTATCCTGCCGCCATTTTCATTTCCGCTTTGCAATTTATTCAACCCTTCGATTGGAGCAAGTTTTTATTACTTGTCTTTATCTTATTTATTTTCTCGCACTCTCTTTAAATTATTTATTTCCTCGCACTCACTTTAATTTATTTATTTCCTCGCACTCGCTTTAAATTATTTATTTCCTCGCACTCGCACTACTTTTATTTACTTTCCGCACTCGCACTACTTTTATTTAGTTTCCGCACTCGCACTACTTTTATTTAAATTAATGCACTTTTATTTTACCATGTCTAACTAAATTTATAAGGTTAGAATGTAAGGATCGTAATTGAACCGATAATCCGTACAATTGTTCGTAGAAACACTTAAGGGCTATTTTAACTTTCAACTTAAGTTTTCCCGCACTTCAATTCCGTTGGGTAAGATCGAAAGCCGTCCAACGTCTATCTAAACTTAATTGTTTTTAACTATTTCAAAAACAGCGAAAGCACTTTGTTTAGTTCATTAGGAGTTTTTAACTTAAGAAGAAAAGAGATTTTAAAACTATTTTCGGACGCGTTTATAAGTTTAGAGTCTGGTTAGTGAGAACCTCTTTTGGTTAAGAAATCCAGGTTATAATACTTTTCAACTTAGTCAAGATACTATATTTCTTAAAAATAGGTTTACTACTCTAACGCAATGCGTATCTTTTTATAAGTGACAATAAGAGGGTTTGATTAGGGAGTACAACTCGGTTCTGAATACGCGAAAGCGACAACTCCTGTTAAATTAGTTCTTTTCAAAGTAGGAAACACTGCCCATAAGTAGCTCTATTAGCAAGTACTTGGATTATTAATTGATAACGTGAATTACATTCGACCATGTCTTTATTAATTAATCTTTATTCAACACTTTACTTTTTATTGCACACTCCAAAAACACTTATTTTGATTGCCTTTGATAAACACCATAACAATAGATAACGATAGATTGACACTTGGTCTTTGTGGATTCGAAAATCTTTTATATTACTCTGACGCGTTCGTATACTTGCGAAACACCGCATCAGAAGGTCCTTACTACAGGCGCTCATTGTCTGTGCTATGGCCCGTAGCAAGCAAGCATGTTTGTGTCACTTATTTCCTTTTCCAATTTGATTTGTTGTTGATTTGGGACCTCTACACTATCCAATTTGGAATTATCTCATGTTTAAGGGCACTGAATCTGAATGTTTTGTTCCATGTTTATAATAAGTTATAAAATTCATAGGTATCTATGAGTTTTAGGCATTCAGAATTATCTCAGTTTACATTGTACGCTTTATTTTACTATTTTTTGGACAAGTCTTAATTTTCAGAGTACAAGATCAGGTTTAGATTGAAGCATTCATTTTCTTTTAGTTAAGTTATTTTCATTATTGATTTTATTTTCAATTGTTGATTATTGATTATGTTGTCTATCATGAAAGTTGCTTTGAACAAGTTACCATTCACCATGAGTGAGTAGTCCTCTTAGGACTAAGGGTCATGGAACTTATTTATAGATTATTTGTTTAGTTCATTATGAATCAATTACGAAAAACTTATACGCAATTATTTCAGAAATTTGAATCTCTATTTCTATTTCTTATTATGAAAATAAAATAATATACAGACGCCTAATACAATCTGAAACGATGTGCTTGAACGTCCCAAAACTAGTTTTCTAACAATTAAATTCGAAACTGCAAAAGCACTCTAACGTAATTGAGGATTGTTCCATCTTCGTATCTGCACTATAAATTCTCTTCCGACAAATAGTTTGGATGTGCAAAAGCAGTCAAATTATTTGTCGAAAGATACAAAAAATATGTTGGCGAAAGCAGGTATTATTCAAAATAAGTTATTTTTCCTATAAACACGCTGAGATTCTCGTAATGGATCTAATTTGAATCATATGGAAACTTAAAAAATAAGAACCATGACCTCAAGCTCCATTTTTATCATTATTTTCAAGAAATTCACATTTAAGCTATTTTTTCAAAAGTGATTTTTAAATAAGTTGTTTTCCATTTAAGTGTTTTTTTTACTTAAGCAACTTTTTTTCTCATCTTCGGTTACTCTAGATTTACATTGATAAGATAAAATTCGGTACTTAACCGTTGGTCTCCAAGGTTTGATACTTCTTATACTACTCTAACATTTATTGTACACTTACGGCATGTCAAGTTTTGACGCCGTTGTCGGGGACCAATTGCTTTAATATTTAAATTATGTTTGATCATCATATACACTAGAGCTTATTTTTTTCTTAGTTTTATTGTGTTTGTTTGATGTGGTCCTCCTGCTGCCCTTGTATGCGATGAATGTTTTTATTATTCTAATCTGCTATCATAGAGATTAGAATAATTTTTTCTTTTATGTTTGTTGTTTCTTTTGTGTTATGCATGAGGTCTATCCAAAATATGTTAAATTATGTGAACAATAACCATGGAAACTCTTATCCCAATACATATAACCCTGGGTGGATAGAACACCAAAATTTTACTATGATAATCACTCCCATTATTTCGAGGAACCACCAAATTCCCAACAATCCAACCTTGAAATGTTAATGAGGAATTTTATTGAGGCACAGACTCACTCTAACCTGGAATATATTATGGAGAATTATGTGACAGCACAAACTCTCATAAATGAAGAGTTTTGAAATCAAAACCTCCTCACTAATGAGACACTTAGGCAGTTGAACACTAAGGTTGAAAATGTTATCACCCATACCAAAATGTTGGAGACTCAAATCTCCTAAGTAGCACAACAACAAGTTGTTTCTTCTGTCATTCCCAAATTATTTTCGGGGAAACTCGAGTAAAACCTCAAGGGACATGTGAATGTTGTAACAACCGGAAGTGAAAAAATAGTTGAAACTCATAGGGAGAATGATAAAAAGGTTGAGGAGAGTTCTAGTGAAAAAAAAGAGTGAGGAAACTCCACCGATACCATCCAAAAAGGAAGTTATCAAAGAGGTAGAGAAGGAAGCACCTTATCATTCTCCTCCTTCGCATAATCCACAAACTCCATTCTTGCAAAGATTGGTGGAAGCTAAGGAAGACACACAATCCAATAGGTATGTGGAGATGGTGGAAAAGATCCTTACCATTGTACCATTAACTAAGGTCCAATCTAAAAAGATAATATTAGAGGGCCATGAAACTCAGAAAATTATTGATGTTAAAAGGGATGGTTGACCTTTTAAGTGGGGGATGAAAGGATTATATTCAAACCTAAAAAGTCGATACTTAGGATAGAACCTGAACCACCCCCATATGTTCAAAATTATAAACCACCTCACATAGGAAAAAGAAAAAGAAGAGTAATGGATATGAGAGGTGGCTTGATAAGTGGGCATGGACACCTAATACTGCTAAGAATGAGGTTGAGGAATTATTTTTGAAGGAGAAACCATGAGTGCTTGCGCTCAACCCTGGTCGAGCTCAACAACCTTAAACAAAGCACTTTGTGGGAGGAAACCCATACTTTTTGCACTAATTTGTTTTCTTGTTGTTTTATTTTTTTAATTCTAGTTAATAAAAAGCTCATAAAGGAGGAGAAAACAAGACAAAGAGTAGTGTTGGATGATGTGTCTTCCTAAGTATCATCCGAAACAAATAATAATAAAATCATCTGAAACAAATAATAATAAAAATGTGCCTAGAAAAAAATTCTCGATCGATCTTATGCATGTGAGGAAAAAAATAATTGAAAAATGTCTTAATATGATTGTCCGGAGGAAAGGGGAATAAAATTGAAAAAGAGACTTAAGCCCAAAACATAGTTGGAGAGATGTTCTAAAGGGAGACTTAGGTTCGTGGTTTTACCGTGGTTAGTGTTCTTGCAATACCTTCACTAATGAATGATTACCAAAAGAACTAAGCCTAGTTAATCGGAACAAAAACTCACATATGAGTATCATTGGCCTCATTTTTGTATGCTTTCTCATGATGTGGCTGCTTGATTAGAAAACTGATTAATGAAAGCTTTGTTGCATGAGAACAAACAACGGTCTAAGTTTGGGAGAGTTTGATAAGTGGTATTTGCATCGTTCTTTCTAGTAATTTTCCTTTATCATTTTACTGCATTTCGTTCGATTTCATTTCATTTATCATTTTTTATGCTTTGGTTTGTGTTTTATTATCATATTTTTCAGCAAGTTGCACATCATGATAGACATGTGGTATTTTGATCATATCTAGAGCGTCATAACTCTGAATGACGTGGGACCAACGACAAATGAAAGCTATTGTCAAGGACTACAAAGTATATTTTTGAATCCAATTGGAAGTGGCATGCTACGGACGCCCATAGCACGTGCTACGGCCCGTAGAAGGCAAACGTGTTTATGTTACTTATTTCCTTTTCTGGTTTGATTTGTTGTTGATTTGGGACCACGCCACCTTCCAATTTGCCATTATATCATGTTTAAAGGGTATTGAAGCTGGATGTTTTGTTCCATGTCTAAAATAAGTTATAAAAATCATAGGTAGCTATGAGTTTTAGGCATCCAGAGTTATCTTAGTTTTTATTATAGGCTTTATTTTAGTGTTTTTTGTACAAGTCTCTATTTTCAGAGCATTGGATCAGATTTATATTGAAGCATTCTTTTTCTTTTAATCAGGTTATTTTCATTATTTCTTTTCTGTTCTATTATTGATTATTGATTATTTTGTCTATCATAAAAATTACTTTGAACAAGTTACCCCTCACCATGAGTGAATAGTCCTCTTAAGGCTAACGGTCATGAAACTTATTATAGATTATCCATTTAGTTCGTTATGAATCAATTAGGAGAAACTTATGTGCAATTGTTTTAGTAACTTGAATTTCTATTTCTATTTCTTATTATGAATATAAAATAATATCTAGACACCTAATACAATTTGAAAGGATGTGCTTCGGCGTTCAAAAACTAATTTTCTAACAATTAAGTTCGAAACCACGAAAGCGCTCGAACGTAATTGAGGATTGTTTCATCTTCGTAGTTGGACTATAAATGCTCTTCCGACAAATAATCCGAACGTTCAAAAGCAGGCAGATTATTTGTCGAAAAATACGCTGACGAAAGCATGTATTATTCAAAAATAAGTTATTTTCCCGATAAACGCATTGGGATTCTCGTAATTTATGGAATTAGAATCATATGGAAACATCAAAAATAAGAACCATGACTCCAAGCTCCATTTCATCATTATTTTCAAGAAATTATCATTTAAGTTTTTTTTTCAAAAGTGCTTTTTAAATAAGTTGTTTTCTATTTAAGTGATTTTTCACTTAAACAACATGTTTTTCTCATCTTCGATTGCTCTAGATTTACACCGATAAGATAGAATTAGGTACTTATCCGTTGGTCTCTGAGGTTTGATACTTTTTATACTGCTCTAACATTTGTTATACACTTGCAGCATGTCACTAGTGCCAACTAGTTTTGAAAAGCTTCTGAGAGAAAGATGAACAACTGATTTAGGGTTAGGGAGGTGAGATGAGATAAGTGTTCAGAATGAAAGAGCAATGAAATGTGGTTGAATAACTTGAGGGGTGTAACATAAAGAGAGTAATAAATTTGACTATGAATCGATTTAGCAATATTATTGGCCAAGACATTTTGTAGCACGCGTTTTTTTTTTGGAATTGATGGACTAGAGAGACAAAAATTTGGCTCAATAACTCTCTTGACATCTAATCATTAATTGCTACATATTTTCTATTATGCAAAGACCTACGTCACTTTTCATCTTTTCAAATTGTGTAGTATCTAAGAACTTTGTAAAAATATCAACTAGTTGGTTTTCCGTTGACACATGATCCAGAGTGATTAGTTTTTCTCCACGAATTCTCTAATGAAGTGGTGACATATATCAATATGTTTGATATGACTATGCTCAACTGATTTTTGGAAATGTTGATGGCCTAATGTACTCATAATTAATTATTTTTTTACTCTTTTGCATTTTTAGAAATATTATTAATCATTATCAATCGTTAATTGGTTTAATGATGATTGACGTTGGCTTTTGACTGCGAGAGGTTGTAACTAATTGATGTCAGAACTGACTCACAAACCGAATTTGTCGGTCCAACGAACCGGATTTGGATGGTGAAAAAGAGACTATTAGTCATTTTATATCTAAATTTTGGAGATTTTTTAATATATTCTATATATATTTTTTTAGGAATTATGCAAAAATCCGAAACTCTGTCATGAAGCAAGTGATTGTTATAACTCAAGAATAATTTATATCATCTCCATAGTGAATATTTTTTAACATTATTTTCAAATTTTCGCGAGGTATCTTAAAAAAACATATAAAGTCCATTAAATGACCCTAAATTTTATGCCATATGGCCTAAGTGGCTAAGTATGTAAGTTATTTTAAATCCAAATTTATAGGACATAATTTAAATGGAAAATTTGGTACAAGAAGCTTTCGCCTCATAAAGACATCCACCCAACTCAACTTTTGTCATTTTGATAGGTACCAAACTCATATTTTTAATTCATAATTATAATTTTAGTCTTTTATTTTTATTTGATTATAAAACTAGTTTCTATTTTAGAATTATTAAATTTTGATATTCTTTGTCAGATATTTATAGAGATATATGTGAAAAGATTTTAGATAAAAAATATTGTCTAATTAATTGAATTTCTCCACACAAAAAAACAACGATGTCGTTTTCTAAATAAACTTGTGATTTGACCCTCAGTATTTTCTTTTTTAAAATGCAAAATCGATTACATTTCAGTCACTAAAAAAAGGAACACGAATATATATATATATATATATATATATATATATATATATATATATATATATATATATATATATATA
The DNA here is from genome assembly GCF_024323335.1 of Lathyrus oleraceus. Classification (NCBI taxonomy): domain Eukaryota; kingdom Viridiplantae; phylum Streptophyta; class Magnoliopsida; order Fabales; family Fabaceae; genus Lathyrus; species Lathyrus oleraceus. The sequence continues at coordinate 89,117,841 of NC_066579.1, read as the reverse complement.
TATATATATATATATATATATATATATATATATATATATATATATATATATATATATATATATATATATATATATATATATATATATATATATATATATATATATATATATATATATATATATATATATATATATATATATATATATATATATATATATATATATATATCATGGATTTAGTATATATAGCAAAATTGTATAATGAGATATAATTGAATCCCTCTGTACATGTACAAAATTTAATACTAATAGTGTTCAAGGCAACTTCTACAAAAAAGTTCAATAATGTTGGGTGAATTTTTTATTAGGGAGTATTGAATATTGTGAGATTTTTTCTTTTAGAAAAATATTTTTGTGAGAAACACGTCACATATTCTCCAAAATATTAAGGTGATAGATGAGTGAGTTCTCTCACTTATAAATATTCAAGTCTCTATATTTTCAAAAAATATGCGACTATTACCCACACTACTCATACTTACTACATTATCAACACTCTCCCTCAAGTGTGAGTTCATAATATTCCCCCTCAAGTAGAAGCTCTTCTTACTTCCACAAATTCTTGTACTACACTAAACGTTTCTTACTCACCACCCTTGTGGCACCGTTGACACTCTTCAACATAACTTTTCTTATTCACCACCCTTGTGGCGTCGTTGACTTTCGATACAAGTAAGTCGGTCTCTTTCTCGAACCAAAGGCCCATCATACCAGATGTTGGAATTAAACCTAAAACTTTGAGTAATTTCGAGTCAATCTTCATGAACAAGATTCAATCAACCGATCAAATTCCCTCTTATTCTTCACTCTTCACTCAAGTGAATCAACCAACCTTGATTGCAAGATTGTATCGCTGGACAATGATGATAAAAACAAGAAAATAAAATTGAATTGGGGAAAGAAAATTGTTAGGGTTTATCGAGAGAGGGAAGAAGATGAATTGATCCAGCAGAGTTTCTCTCTGCTCACAAACTGTGATTCTTTATTCCTTTTGCAACTGAAAAATTCAAGCGTTTACAATAATAGGGGTTACTCCCTATTTATCTATACTGGGCTTGCTTGCTCCTCCAGCAAGACCAAAAACTAACATAACTAACTCAACTAAACAAACAAATAAAGTTAAGTCTAACATTACTGTCGAGATACTTTTCGACATTTCGACACCTAGGTGATTCAACACTTTCTTGCTTCTGTCGAGCAACTTGCTTCGACACAAGGAATTACAATTCAACACACCACCTAATTCATTATGTCTAAGCTATCTATATTCTTCATAGACCTTAACTTCTTGAACACTTCGACATGCACTCCTTTCGTCATGATATATGCAATCTGATTCTCAGTTTTGCAGTGTTTCAAGTTCAGCTTCACTTCTACCACTTCCTCTCGAAGATAAGGGACCTCATTTTGATGTGCTTGCTTCATCCATGTGCTATCAAATTCTTCTCCAGATTGATAGCAGACATGTTATCGATCTTCATGGTAATCACTCCAAGATTCTTCCTTGTAATCTCTTCGACCAGATTCACCATCCACGTTGCTTGACATGCACAAAGAGAAGCAGTTATGTACTTTACTTCACATGAAGATAGTATTACTACTGGCTCCTTTCTCGAACACCAAGAAACTGGTGCACCAACTAGCATAAACACATAGCCAGTTGTAGGTTTTCTATCCTTAGCATCATTACACCAACTTGAGTCGGTGTATTCCACTAGCTTGCATTCTTTTCCTGCATCAACTACAGGAAATAAAATTCCATAGTCGAGAGTTCCTTTTGATACCGTAGTATCCTCTTCGTCGCTGCTAGGTGTGATACATTTGGCTTCTACATGAATCTACTCACCATACCTACACTATATGCTAGATCGGGCCTTGTGTGACAAATGTATCAAAGTGATCCAATAAGTCTTTTGTACTGCGTTGAATCGACATCATCTTCATTTGTGTCTTTGGACAGTTACAATCCGGGCTCAACTGGAGTCGAGGTTGGGTTTCAATCTTGTATCTCAAGTCTTTTGAGTATTTCACTGACATGTCTTCTTTGGTGCATCATCAAGCCTCTACCACTCTTGTAGAATTCGATGCCAAAGAAATATGAGAGATTTCCCAAGTATGACATTTCAAACTCCTCACTTAGGTCATGTTTGAAATCTTCGATCTCCTTCTTGCAAATTCCTATTATTAACAGGTCATCGACATAGAGACATAGTATAAGCAATTCATTATTGCTTCTTCTTACATATACTCCATACTCAATCATGCACTTCACAAATTCCTTTTCCCTTAGGAAACTGTCTATCTTCTTATTCCAAGCTCTTTGAGCATTCTTAAGTCCATACAGAGCTTTATGCAGCTTGTAAACCTTTCTTTCTTTGCCTTGTTTCACAAACCCAACTACTTGTGTAAAATGCATTTCTTCATCTAAGGGGCCATTTAAGAATGCACATTTCACATCCGTCTGACATGTGTGTCAATTGTTCATGTTTGCTAGACCAACAACCAACCTGATTGTTTCGATCCTAGCAACAGGTGCAAAAAATTCATCGAAGTCGATTCCTTCCTTTTGAAGAAATTATTTCGCCATAAATTTTGCCTTGTATCGAGTTAATTCACCTTTAGGATTCAACTTCACCTTGTACACCTATTTCACGATGATTTCCTTCTTGCCTTGAGGAAATTTGATAAGTGACCAAGTGTTGTTGTCTTTGATGGACTTCAGTTCCTCATCCATTGCTTTCACCCACTTTGAATCAATGCCTCAGCTGCATTGACTGGTTCGATATCTTCATAGAAAGCATAGTGTACCAGCTCATCTTCATCATCGACCATATCATTTAATGTAATCACCCATTCTTGCAACCTCGCAGGAATGTGTCTTGTTATTTGAGGTCTGCTTGTTCTTACTTGATCTTTGACTTCTTCATGTCGAACTTCTCTTTTGACTTCAATTGTTGTTTCTTCACATAAGATTATCACTGAATCGTTCTTTACATTTTCAGTCCAATCATATTCCTTAAGCTTATCTATGATCACGTCCTTGCTGACCACTACTTGCTTGTTCACTAGGTCGAACAACTTGTAACCTCTAGTTGAATGATATCCTATTAGGATCATCTGACTCGACTCGTCATCAAGTTTTCTTCTCAACTGATATGGAACATGTCTATATGTTATAGATCCAAATACCTCCAGATGGCTTAAGTTAGGCTTGACACCAGACCAACATTCTTCTGGCATAATTCCTTCTAGCTTCTTCGTCAGACATCTTATCAAAATATATGTAGCTATCCACACTGCTTCTCCCAATAACTCTTTTGGTAGATGCTTGCCTTTCAATATACTTCTCACCATGTTCATGATGGTTCCATTCTTCCTTTCTGTCGTTCCATTCTGTTGTGGAGTGTATGGTGGAACCATCTCATGCACAATCCATTCTTTCTCGCATAACTTGTCAAAGTCTTTTGACACATACTCTCCACCACCATTAGTCCTCAAAATCTTGATATTTTGACTATGTTGTCTTTCGACCATAGATTTAAACTTGGCAAATACCTTGATCACTTCACTTTTGTTCTTGATCAGGTAAGTCCACAGTTTTTGACTGAAATCATCTATGAATGTGACAAAGTATTTGTTACCTACAATCGTATCCACCTTGACAGGACCACATACATCAGAGTGTATGAATTCAAGAATTTCCTTCAACTTGCGTCCTGCATCCTTGCTAAAGTTGTTCTTGTGCTGATTTTCCTACACACATTCTTCACACACTTCATTTGGAATGTCAATTTTTGGTAACCCTGAAACCATATTTCTTCTTTTCAGATCTCTGATGTCTTTGAAATTGAGATGACCAAGTCTATAGTGCTACATTCATTCATCCCTGCTAGTTGCAGTTGCAAGGCACTTATGCTCCATCATATTAAGTTTAATCCTGAAGGTTCTATTCTGAGACATAGGTTCCTTCAAGATTAACCTTCCACCTGAGTCGAGAACTCTCATCATTTTGTCTTCTTCGATACTTTATAGTTCTTTTCGACCAACTTCCTTATGCTGAGAAAATTACTTTTCATGACTGGTATGTATAGTACATTGGAAATTACTGACCTCTTTCCATCTTTCCTCATAATCAAAACATCACCAATACCTTCACCTGCTAAAGTATTGTCATTTGCAAATTTTACCATGTTCTTCATTAAAGGTTTCATGTTGACAAACCAATCTTTCCTACCAGTCATGTGTGATGAGCATCATGAGTCCCGGTACCATTGGTCCTGGAATCTTTCTCCATCTCTTGTGTGACCATCAACTACATCTTTTTGTCTTCATTCTTTGCAAACTTTGCATCATTTTCCTGATTCTTCTATTATTTAGGACAATCACTTGAGTAGTGACCATACTTCTGACAGTTGAAACATTAAATGTGACTTTTGTTAGGTTCTCCGCCACCACTGTTTCCTCTACCTGCAACACCACCTCTTTGGTTGCTTTGGTATAAGGGTTTTCTCTGATACGACCAACCTCCTTCTTGCTGATTTTGACCAGTTGAATAGTTGTAGCCTCTTTTACCTTTATTGTCGAGCCACTTCCCTTTGCCTTTCTTTTCTATTGTTGATTGCGCCTACAAAGCCACATCACTCTTCGACTTTCTTGCAACTCTTTCATCAATTCTTTATTCATGAGATTCAAGTGTCCCTTGAAGCTCTCTCTTTGTCAATGCTGACAAATCTTTCGACTCTTCTATGGCTACTACCACGTGGTCGAACTTTGGAGCCAATGACCTCAAGATCTTTGAAACAATTGATCTTGATGTCAACACTTCTTCACATACCTTGATTTGATTCACCAATTTTGTAATCCTAGTGAAAAAATCAATTATGCTTTCATTGTCTTCCATCTGAAGCAATTCATACGTTCTTCTATGAGTTTGTAACCTCGCATCTTTCACCTTTTATCTGCCTCCAACTGATTTTTCCAGAATTTACCATGCTTCTTTCGCCGATTCAACATCACTAACCTTTTCAAAATTATCGAAATCAACACATTGATGAATTATAAAGAGAGCTCTATAATCTTTCTTCTTCAATTCTTTGTGTGCAACATTTTCTTCGTCCATCGTGTTTGCTGCAAGCGGTGTTACTCCATCTTTCACAAGATCTCGAAGATCTTGATAGCAAAAGATAAACTTTATCTACTTGCACCAATTCTCGTAATTTGGATTCTTCAGAATTGGGAGACTCGCCGGAAAATGTAAGTTCAGATGATTCATCATGTTATTCTTCCAAGAATCGTTTAACCAATGCTCTAGATACCATTTGTTGGGGGAGTTTTTCCACTAAGGAGCATTGAACATTATGAGACTTCTTCTTTTAGAGAAACATCTTTGTGAGAGACACACCATATATTCACCTAAAATCTTAAGGTGATAGGTGAATGGGTTCTTTCACTTATAAATGCTCTATTCTTCACATTTCCAACAAATGTGAAACTATTATCCACACTACTCACACTCGCTACATTCTCAACAAATAACAAGTATGTTAAGGAGAGACATGCAAAATAGGTGGAATCTCATCTCAATCGAGAATAAGTGATTATGGTCTCTAGTATATTTTTAATCATTGGATATGATCGAACCACAATTTGCATGAAATATTGGATTTCACGGAGATGATTTTAACTGCTTACATTGTATAAAGTAAGATACACGCAATTTCAGTATCATCTCATTCTCACACTCAAACTACTTTTTCATTTATTCACTAATTTAGTCGTTGGAATGATATTCTTGTAATTCTAGTCCTGCGCTGCTGTTGGAAAGCTCACTTAACCCCATGAAAACCCTGTTTCATTTTATCTCCACCTATTTCTGGTTTCATTATGTAACAATGATGCTGTCTACGATAAATGACTTATGATTTTCGCAAATTTCCATTAAAAACCACCATCTTTTCACCACAAATGAAGGCAGTGAAGGCTTAAGTGTTCGTGGACTTCCTAGCAAAAATGACATTGGCCATCCTAGAGCCAAGTGCAACTTGGATTGTGTTCACAAATGGATCACCCAATAATAGGGGTGGCATTAGTCTTATCCTAGAGAGCGAATCTGATATGACGGCCAGGTATCCTTATGCTTTAGATTCACCACCACTAATAACCAAGCATAATATGAAGTCTTTATTGTCGGTCTTACAGTGCCATTCAAGATGGGAGCAAAAGAAGTCAAGTTACAAACAAACTCATAACTAGTAGTATCTCACGTCAAGGAAAAGAGAAAACCAAATATCCTATACTGCAACAATACGTCTCTCTTAAAAGGGGGAAGTTTTACAAGTTCAGGTCACACGAAGTCATGAATATCCCGCGTGAAAAGAACACCAGGGTGAACGTCTTGTCCAATCTTGCAAGCCAAATAACTCAGGGGATTAATAATTCCTTTATATAATAAACCTTGGGCGAATCTAACATTGAGACTACTAAAGAGACGATGTCACTCATGTATGCGGATGATAAGAAAAAATCAACCTCAACTTGGTTCCCAAGTCTTCTTGCAAACTCTCCCAAAACCTTGTCGTGAACCTCATATCTCTATTTGAAACAATGCTCGAAGGAATACCATGGAGCTTTACAATCTCACCGATGTAGATCCCTGCTAGCTTCTGTAATGGGTAACTGATTTTTATAGGGGGGAAAAGGAGATGACTTAGCCAATCTATCCACTACAATCCAAATCAAATCACTTTCTTTCGTGGTCTTTGGCAAACCCGCTACAAAGTCCATAGAGATACTATTCCACGTCCACTCAAGAATTCTCAAAGGTTGTATCAATCCAGGCGGCTTTTGATGCTCGATCTTCGAATTCTAACAAGTCAAACAAGAATACACAAATTCAACAACATCCTTCTTCATACCTGGCCACCAAAACATCTTCTTAAGATCTTAATACATCTTTGTGGCTCCAGGATGAATACTCAAACTACTCCTATGACTTTATTCTAGAATTCTCTTTTTAAGCTCAGGCAAATCCGCCACCCAAACTCTGTCTTGACACTTCATAATCCCATTTTTATCTACCTTGAAATCCATTTCTTTAACTTGATTGATTAATACCAATAGATCAATCAATCCCAAATCCAACTTCTAACCTTTTTTTATTTCCTCTAGAACAGTACTAGTCAACTTCAACATACCCAACTTCACACTTTGTGGCATCATCTCAGACACCAAGCTTATATCTCTGAACTTCTTAAACAAATCCATTTCTCTAACCATAAACGCAAACATATGCAAAGACTTCATACTCAATGCATATGCTACCACATTAGCTTTACCAGGATTGTAACTTAACTCAAAATCGTAGTCTTTCAAAAATTCTAGCCACCTACTCTACCTCATATTCAACTCCCAAGTGTTTTGCATGATCTTCGTCTGACTTGGAATACACAAAAATATCATCTATGAAGACCACGACAAACTGATCCAAGTAGGGGTGAAAATCCTATTCATGTACTCCATGAATACTCCTGGCATATTAGACAAATTGAACGACATCATCGAATACTCATAATGACTGTAACGAGTTCTAAATGTAGTCTTCGGAATATCTTCTGACTTTACTCGAATATGATGGTAAATTGATCTCAGATCAATCTTTCTAAACACACAAGCTCCAACCAACTAGTCCATAAGGTCGACAATCCTAAGAAGAAGATACTTATTCTTAATAGTAACCTTGTTCAACTATGGATAATCCATGCACAATCTTATGCTCCTATATTTTTTCCTTAACCAACAACACTAGCGCTGCCTGAGGCGGCATACTAGGTGTGACAAACTTCTTCTCCAATAGTTCTTCTAATTGTTTCTTCAACTTTCTCAACTCTGACACGGACATTCTATATGATGCCATTGACACAGGTATAGTACCAAGTACTAAATTTATGGCGAACTCCATTTTATGCTCCGACGATAAATCACTAATATCCTCAAGAAAAATATCAGAGAACTCACACACAGCAAGCATATAAACAACCACCGCTTCACTTTCCACTCTCAAGGAAGCGAACATCACGAGTACATGATCATCCCGCTTCAAGAACATCTCTACTTGATTAGCAGATATGAATCTCGATTTCATACTCTCTTCGAGCTATAGAAACAACACATCCTTGTAAGTGGCGGCCATTTCTTCGTGCACAACCATCCATAAAAACTAGTTGTAACCATAAAGCAAATATCGGTTAACAAAAACAAGCATCGATAGTATTCACACACATGTCACACACCAAGGTATAAACAAGTCCATAAAACCTAGGCCAAATGAATTGACCTGCTCTAATACCAACTATGTAACATCTTAGACCTCAAACACTTATTTTATAAAAACATGCGAATAATTTACTCAAAAATAGGGTGTCACATTTTCTCCGCATAAACATATTTCTCAATTATCATATTATAGCAGCGAAAATAAATAATAACTCAAATTTAATTCTCTCGTAATTAAAAATCAACTTCTTTTCAAATCATAAAAGGATTAGTTCAATAACCCCTAGAACACAAAACATAAAGGTAACTCGTCTTATTGTTACACTATGAGAGCGACACGCGGAAACTAAAATAAACTCAAAAGCGATAAATGAAAAAGAAGGTCATTACGCCATCCTCCAAAAATACAACAGCAATTAAGGCTCCTCTACCCGAGTATCTGCACTACTTGCGTAAAGAACAACACATACAAACAAACAGGGGTGAGAATACACTCATATATGTTAATGGTGCATAAAACTACAAGGATGACGCAAATAATATCAATCATCAATCACATAAATCATCCAAAACAATAATCAATCATAAATGTGATTATGTATGCAATGTATTCATCTCATCTACTCCAATGCATGTGGTACCAAGGTTTTGGATATCAAATATTAACCTCTTAATATCAAGCATGAATAGATTAACCTCTTCATCTTCCTCTGCATGCCCCCAAGGTCTTCATCATTTTGAGAACCCTGAGGTTCACCACCACCATCATCCAAACTTAAAATAAGATTTATCACTAGTCTTTGTAAAATTCAAAGGAGAATGTATCATCGCTAAAGGAACCACTTCCAATACCTCTGAGTCAACCACTACGATGCGAAATAAGCATCACTTATATCGTCACCATTAGATAAATCCATGAAATTCGAGTTTAGATATCCTAGGTTGGCAATGACTAGCGGAAAAAACAGGAACAACAATAATGGAATAAAGAGAGAATGTTACCTTAGAATGATGTGAAGATTAAGGTGAATGAAACACAGAGAAAATCACCCAAAAATTTAGAAGTAATGATGAAGTGCAAAATTAAGGAATAAGAAACAAGTAAAGTAACCAAAGTATCGTCAGAATTCAAGGAAGAATACTAGGGAATTAGTAAGAAAAAGAGTAATGTTTAAAAAAAGGGCGAAAATGATTCATGGGAAGGAACCAACTTTATATAAAAAGACGGAGAAGATGAATCTACAGTCCAAAGTTGAGGAATTTTCTTGAGGTAAAACCAATATTAGAGTTCGATCTTGAAATTGTAATGGTAATTAAGTGCACCTGAGTGCCTTAAACCGCAAGCCACTCCCTATCCTAGAGGCTCGAAGCCATATGTAAAAGTAGCAGAGCGAAACATTTCAATGACAATACTAAGATTTAATGTGCATATTCTCGACACCTACTCCTACTCATCAGACTTTCTCATTCCCACTTTTGTGAATTAAAGGCTAGCCCGAGAAAAACACGGTGACATAAAATGACGACCCAACAATGTCAATCCTCACTTCAAGAAATATCAACAAGAACTTGTTAGGGCAGTTGTTTTGGGCTGTCATATACCCAAAAAGAAAGCCTAATCTATAGTATCCATCCAAAGGACAAAGAAACATGTGAGGCCTCGTCAAAAGTCGAGTACTTGATCCTACCTACTAGTGCATCATATGTTGTTGGATCTGATCGGAATACCTGACGCATCTCAAGCCGGATTAGACGAAAACAGTTTTAACCATTTACCATATATAAGTCCAATCACACACCATTTCAAATATTATCTCATTCTCAATCTCAAACTACTTCCCTGTCTTAGACATTGGAATGTTGATTTTATAAGTTCTTTCCATTCGACCTTACTAGAAGCTCTCATCACTCTATTAAAAGAGTTCATAAATTCAACATTTCATATTTCTCATTCTACCTAACATAAGTTACAACTATAAATTTATATGTTAAAACTATTTATTTTTTTTGGTATCAACTAGTTTTTACATTAAACGATTACTATAATCTTAAATAATTAATAACTTTTATTTAAAAATAAATTTAAATACAAATTTTTACTAATCAAAATCTAATTACTCTTTGACCGAACTTTAAATCATCTTAAACCTTTCTCTAAAAGCTGGAAGATTAACCCGCACCAAACGGCCACATATCAATCTTTGATAATGAGCTATACAAACCTTAATATGACGTCAATTTTAACTGTAAAATATTAATATAAAAAGCTTTCACTGATTGTAGATAAGAATCAAATTCCATGTTTTTAGTATTATTCTTTCCTTACACTTGGATGGTTCTGCAAGTACTGCTTTGTTCATGTGCCTTATGCAATTCTTTTAGGTTGAATAATGATTGTGTTGTCACGCCTAAGGAAGTAGAGTGGATTGGGTTGATGCAATTTTGCAAACGTGGAGGATAACCCTAGACTCACCCTTTAGGAATTTGGTTACAATATAAGAATAAATTCATCCAACGATATAAAGTTTGTTATATTCATTTAATTATATAAGGTTTGTAACTCTATCTATATAACAAGGGCCATGTGAAAGTACCCGAGTCTAAAGACAGATTTTCTTCCTCTACACTCTACCTTTTTCATTTTTATATTTAAATATATTTTATCTAATATAAACGAAATTAACTCTCTTAGATTCTATTTCTTTGACCTTTAATAACGTAATAATGATGAAATATTTTTTATTGCAACCACATAATTATTTTTAATTTTTAAATTTTATTTTTTAAAATCTATGTAGATTATATTTTTATATTTTTATAATTTGTTTTATAATATATTTTTATTTTTTAAAAATATTTTTTAAAGTTATAATAATTGTACTCATTAAATTTTTTAAAAAAATTTAGAGGATGAGAAGCAACATTTGACCGGTATTACAAAGTACCATGCCTAAAGATTATTGACAAAAAATATGAATATAAAGTCATAATAAACTAGTAAAACTTTAATATCAGAACATATAATAAAACAAAAAAGTTCAACAATAATGTAGAAAATAAAAATTTAGTCATAATTTTTTCTACCTAAAAAACTCATATCGAATCAGATTTTTTATATGGCTTTATCACACTCTTATAATTGAAAGCGCTGCTTAGTCAGATATCAGTTGAATTCTTGTCTTCCAAAATAACAAATATCATGTCTAAAGACACATTTGAAATACATTTTATTAAATCAAAAAAGAAAAAAACCTGACTTCATTTTTTGTCTAGGTCGTTATTTATTTAGCTATATTTCATTATAAATTCAAATGAAGAAAAATATTTATATTATCCGAAGATATATTCTTCCTTTCATGTGCATGACCCACCATAATGCAATGAAAAACTGAGCAGGAAGGGTTGTAACAATAGTAAATGTATAAAGAATTTCACCTGCAGTTAATAATATTTATATTTAATATAACAATTCTATGAAGATAAATTAATATGATCTTTCATGAAAAAAAATATTAATTTTCAACATTCTATAACAAGACATCGGTTTTTTGGAAGCAAATTCACAAAATGAAACTTTTTCATCAATTAATTATTATCGAGCATTAAACTGCAAACCATAACACAAATCACATCAAAATAAGTATTTAATTAAAAAAGACTATATTTATAATAGTGGCATTATAGTGTACAAACTACAATAAAAAAATATAAAATCAATTAATGCATATAATGTAAGTCCTCGATAATTTTATTTCTGAATAATTTTACCTCTATTAATAATCCATTGACTTTTATTGTTGAGTATACATATGACATAAAAAATATATACAATTTGATAAACAAAAATAGTTTAAAGAACTTGTTTTAAAAAATGAGAAAATTAAAAAAAAAACTTATGAAATATTAAACCTTAGAAAAAAAAGTAAAAGTAAATTTAAAAATAAATATTTAAATTTTCTTATAAAAAATAAAATAAAATAAAAAATAAAAGTAAAATACTAAAAATATAAATCCACGTGGAAAAATTATTTAAAAAAAACTACGTGATCGATCAAGTCAGCAACTATAGAGAGACTTTTTGCCCACAGTACCCCATTTCTAAAATTTAATTCCCACAATATCCCATTCTGAAAAAAAAAATCTCAGAATGCCCCACTTTTGGCTTTGCTCTCGCCCATTCAATGGACAAGTGGCTGAAGCGTTTCGTAGTATGGGTAGACTCGGTCAATGGTTGGCCGAGCTTATGAAGTAGATTTTTTTTTAATTTATTTTAAATACAATTATATAATTAAATAACCTTATTAAAATTATCATTAAATAGTTTTTTAATTAATTCTATATTTAAATAATAAAAATAATTTTTTAAAATAATAATAATATTTTTGTAAAATACTAATAATAGTTTTCTAATATTTTTTTTAAAATATTAATAATAAAAATGATTTTTTTTAAATACTTATAATACAACTATAAATACTATAATGAGGCATATAATGAATTGTAATGATTAATTTTATTGATATAATGGAAGAAATACATTTTATTTATAGTGACAGCCTGTTCCACATCTTGTGCCAACTTTTTTTTGCGTTTTCCCTTGCCCAAGTCTTCTTGTCTTTGTCTTACGGGAGACGGAGATGAGTCGGATGATAGATCTTCATGTAGATCTTGTTGTTGATCTTGTTGTTGACTTTGATGTTGTTGTGATGTGTTTGGAGGCATATCCATATCGTCGAGTTCTTGAATGCCAAAAGAAGGTATATTCATTAGATGGTCATCGGTGAGGTCAAAGTCGGGTAGTGAATGTGTGGGTTGTGTGTAGGTGTTGGGTTGGGTGTGTTGGATAGGAGGATAGTAGACATCATCAGGGTTGTATGTAGGAGTGGGTTGTGCGAATGTGGTGTTAAATGTTTAGGGTTGAGAATGAGGGTTTGAGTATTCAAAGTTGGGTTGAGAAATTGGAGTGTATTGTATGGGTGGGCGTAGGTTGGTTTGTTGTTGATATTGTTGGTTGTAAAAGTAGTTTGTTTGAGGGACTGGAGTGTGAGGATTATGGTGTTGGGTTGAGGTGGAATAAATGGTGTGTTGTTGGGTGGTCTGGGTGTGTTGGTAAGTTTGTTGAGCTGATGATAATGGTTGGGCCCCAAATGGGGATGTGTATATGGGGGGAATGTCTTGATGTGAGGGTGATGTTGTTTGTTGGGTTGAAGAAGCTACATGTTGACGGGGATCAGCCAAAAATTATGTTGGAGCTACGTGCGTAAAAGGTATTGATAAAAACCAATTCATGTATTCTCTACCCGGCTTAGACTCACTAATTACCGAGTTACCTTGTAACACCAAATGCCTTCTCCTTTTCCATTCTTTTAGCTCTTCTTTGTTTAAATCTTGCCAATGTTTGTCCCAAGCTTGGACCATAGTTATATTATGGTGTTCATTTAGACATCTTGGCTGAGACGGGATTTGTTGTTCAAATCCAAATTGGAGTTTGACCCGATCCATCTGATGCATCTCAACGGTAAAGAAACATACTATATATGTCGTTGCACTCCAAACTCGGTTGTCACTATAATCAGGCACTGGATATTGTATGTACGGTCTCCATATAAACTGTTAAAAGAAATATAACTATTAGAATGTATAAAAGAATTTTAGATAAGTTGAATATTATAATTAACCATTCTTACATCGTTTTCTTCCATGTGTTCAATTGCAACACGGTACCCCCGTAGATGATGACGAGGATTATTTCCGTAATGCATACCTCGTTTGCACCATCTTGCATATTAAAAAAAAATACCTTAAAGCGACGTATAATTAATTTTGAGAAATATAAATTGCATTTCAATGAAAATCAGTACCTTAATGCATACAGATGTGATGGAACCTCGTTACTAACTGGGGCTAACAAGGGTATGCGTGTGAATGCCCATACACTTAGTAATACAACACAACCTCCTATGCTCTTGACTCCTTTATGGGCTGCCTTGCACATATGTCTATATAGTGTCTCCAGACAAGCAGAACCTCAACTGTATGTGTTACATTTTTCTAGGTCTCCTACTAAAGGTAACCAAGAAGAATGCAATAAATTGTGACTCTTATCTGGCATTAAAAAAGTAGCAATTAATAGTAAAATATAAACTTTTGAATGAAGAAAATTTTCCTCCTCCGTCAGGTTAGGGTTATTTTTCAACTGTGTTAATAGGGCTTCTAACCAAACAATTTTGACAGAAGCCCCATTTTTATCTGAAGCTGTTGGTTCAACACCCAAATTCTCCATGTAAACATCATTGGTTACATTTGTTGGACCATTAACAACTTTACCATTAATTCGGAGACCGAGTAACATACTCACATCCTCTAGTTGAATGTATGTATGAGAATGGACCTGGAACCTAGTGTCTTCCTGAAATTCAAATAAAAGTGGTAATAAATATTTGATGTGATATTTACATATTGGATTTGTGAAATAGATTTGAAATAGACTTACATATTCGGCAATGTTCGCTGCCGTCCCACGCTGTAATTCGCCCATCCACAATAAAGACATTTTGGAATAGAAGAGAGTGAATATTTGAAGAGAGTAAATATTTGAAGAGAGTAAATATTTGTGAAATAGAAACTGAAGGAAGATGATGAGAATGAATTGTAGAGGAAAGGTTAATTTATAAGGGTGAAAAAATATTAAATATATAGGTGAAAATTGTACAGGTTGATTGGACTTGTTAGGGAATGCATGCAAAAAAATTATGTGTGAATTTGCAAGGAATCCCTGTAAGAATGATTCCCTTGCTGATTGGAAATATCACTGCAAAATTGCATGCGTGCAGACTTGCCCCTTTGATGGCCGAGCTAAGCTTTATAGCATGTTGACTCGTCCAATGAAAGGACGAGCTTAGTCTTCTAGGGTTTTGACCCGTCCAATGAATGGGCGAGCTTAGTCTTCTAGGGTTTTCACATTTTCTCTCTCGTCCAATTGAAGGACAAGCTACATGTGACCTTTTTTTAGGGTTTGGTTTACTAGGAATTTGTTTTGTTGACTATAAATTGCATTCATATCTTTATTCATTGTCATCAAACCAAATCTCTTACATTCATATCTTGATTTATTGTCATCAAACCAAATCTCCTACATTCATGGCTCAAAGAAATTTAGTTGTGTCTATCCATTCCAACGGGTCCATTTTTGCAGATGTTAATGAGGGATTCTTATTTAGCAATACAAATTTGCATTTGTTCAAAATCCACATCAATTCTGACTTCCATCATCTAAAAGATCGTATTGAAAAAAGTTACAAAGTTGTGTTGAAGACATCATTTATCGCCATCCATTAATTAATGGAGACGATAATACCGTCTTTTACATAATGACACCCATTGAGAATGACAAAGATGTTAAGTCGATGTTTCAATGTCATATAACACTTTATCAGTTACCCACCATTGAGATATATGTTCGTCTAGTTGAAAGTCTTGAAGAAGAACCGACTCAAAATGAAAATCTCAGTTATCCAACGCAATCTATATAGTCACACCAGTACGGAATGAGTCAAGCCATTGAAAAAGAACCAACTCAAAATAATGAGTCTTTCATACCAAATGAAGAGGTAGGCGACAATAGTGAGGATGATCAAGAAGAAGTTCGATTTGAAGATCTATTTGGTGTTAGCGATGACGATGGCAATGAAGATATCTTTGACACACCAACCGTTGCACTAAGAGCTCAACCAATTAGTTTGTACAACCCACCTGTTCACATGCAAAATATAAGTTTAGATGATGCTGAACCAATCTTTGTTTTTGGAAGTTTCATACCAACTCACAATGCTGACGAAATAGAGGAGGGCATCGAGTTTGAAAATAAGGAAGAGTGTGTTCTTGTGTTGCAACAATGGAATATAAAACGTAGTCTAGATTTTTCTGTGACTAAATTTGACAATGTACGTTATGTCATCAAATGTAGAAGTTCTACATGTAATTTCAAATGCAGGGTTTCTTTGCGTAAGGGCAACTCAAGATGGATAGTTGGTAAGTCTGGTGGGCCTCATACATGCACAACCACTTATATGTCACAAGACCATACAAAACTCAGTTTAGAAATGATTAGTAAGAGCATAATGAAGCTTGTAAATCGGAATGCTTCTCTTAAGGTGAAGGTGATCATCGCTCATGTTGTTGAAAAATACAGGTATATCATATCATACAAAAAGGCATGGATTGCAAAGTGTAAGGCAATTGAGTCGCTGTATGGAAATTGGGAAACATCTTACAACGATTTGCCGCAGTGGATACTGGTAATGAAAACATATCTACCAGGTACCATTATAGAATTGCAATCCTTACCTGTGATTTCAAATGATGGTTCACACTTGGGTGACCAAAGGATATTTCATCGTCTTTTTGGGGCGTTTCGACCATGTATACGTGGTTTTGCGTATTGTAAACCTATTGTGCAGGTTGATGGAACATGGTTGTATGGCAAGTACAAAGGGACTCTGTTGATGGCTGTGGCACAGGATGTGAACGGGAACATTTTTCCGATAGCGTTCGCATTGGTTGAAAGTGAGACAAAGGATGCTTGAAGTTTCTTTCTTAAGAATTTAAGAATACACGTTACTAGTGAGACAAAGGATGCTTGCAGTATCCTCCGTCATCACACGTCTATTGCATTAGATACATTGCGCAAAACTTCATGCGTGAGATTAAATACAAGGAACTGCGCAAAATAGTTGTTAACATGGGTTATGCATTGACAGAGGCGAAATTTAACTACTATCGGGGGGAAATACGAAGAACAAACAATGACGCTTTATCATGGATAGACAACATCCCTCGGGAGAAGTGGGCAAGGGCATTTGATGAAGGGCAACGCTGGGGTCACATGACAACTAATCTGGCAGAAGCAATGAACTCGATACTAAAAGAAACCTGAAACCTTCCGATCACTGCATTGGTCAAATCTATGTACTATCGATTAAGATCACTATTTGGTAAAAGAGGCCATCAATGGACAAAAATGTTAGCTTCTGGGCAGGTTTTCACTGATAACTGCAACAAGGGGATGGCTGAGGAAGTCATGAAAGCTAACACGTATAACGCCATGCAGTTTGATCGCGGGAGATTCTATTTCATGGTCCAAGAGAAGATTAATCAGAATGATGGTCGACCAACCGGTACATTCAGCGTTGATCTGAGGAAACAACATTGCGATTGTGGGAAATTTTAGGCATTTCACTTACCTTTCTCCCATGTAATCGCAACATGTTCGAGTATACGCCAAGACTACTTCATTCACATTCCAGACGTCTTCAAAATTCTTAACGTCTTCAAGGTCTATAAGGAGAGTTTCCTAAGACTTTTGCATGAGGAGAATTGGTCATAATATGAAGGATTTACTCTTTTCCACGACGACTCTATGAGAAGGAGGAAGAAAGGGCGCCCAAACAGCACCAGGATTAGAACCGAGATGGACGATGTTGAGAAGGAAAAGAGAAGGTGTGGAATTTGCCGTGAAATAGAACACATGCGTAGGAAATGTCCAAATGTTGCAGGACCGTCCAGATGATTATGTTGTTTTTTTAATTATCCGTCCAGATGATTATGTTGTTTTTTTTATTATTAACTATTATGCACGTACTATATATAAACCATTGTGTATTAATAATGTCTTTTGGAAACAAACATTATGAAATACATTTGATAATCAAAGACTTCTGGTTACAAAGTACGATCACATCAACTAAAATTCTTAGAGGTTATTAAAAAACTAATCAACAACAACAACCAACACAAGTGGACCTTCAACTCCTCTATTAACTTCACCACTATGTGCCGAAAACATACACTGAACATCTTCATCATTTTCTATATGATCCAGGTAATACATGTACATACCACCGGGGCTTGCATCATTCAACGTTATGTATGGACAACGATACTCTACTTTCCTCACCTTCATAAGACGGTCGCCCAACTGTCGGAAGCCAGTGTAGATGGCTGAAATCAGTGTTCTGAAATTCCATTGCGGATCGAGGCAAACACTGATTTTTTCACCATGTCTACAAAATACAAGACCCCAAACATACATTTTTACCAAAATAAAGGATTTTGTGCTCTGAGTTAATTTTCTACAAGTCCTGTTATTTATAGAAAATTAATACTTGAATACTCGGCCAATCATCGGCCGAGACAGTACAAATACAAAGTAATTGCTCGGTCATTGAAAGTCTTTGATAGCAACATATTATTCAAAAAAATATTAATTCATTATCTTTTTTAAATTTATTAAAAAAAATACAACAGCATAGACTCGGCCATCCATTGGCCAAGTTCAAGCATGCGAATATTATGACGTGTCTACGCGTCCAATCAAAGGGCGAGTTCATGCAGTCAAACGCACAACTTCAGTCACTCGTCCATTGAATGGGCGAGATCAAAGGGAAAAGTGGGGCATTCTGGGAAAAAAAATTCAAAATGGGACATTGTGGAAAATAAATTTCAGAAATGGGGTACTGTAGGCAAAAAGTCCTATAAAGATTCCATAATTGTCACATCACCAAATGGTCAAAGAAACAAAACTTAAACATTATAAGAGGGAATAAAAAAAAAATTACAAAAGAAAATCAAAATTCGCTCTTTAACCCTTTAAAATATTAATAATTATTCAATTAAAATTAAATAATTAAATTAAAATTTAATAATTTATATTATAAGATAAATCTAAAAGATTAATTTTATTAATCATCTAATTTTATAAAATATATGAAATTTTTAAAATTTTATATTAATTAAAAATAAAGTCTCAAAAAAGTTTATATAAAGTGACATTATTTATCTTTCAAGTTGGTTTTATAACAATGTGGACTGAAAATAGAGACTTGAAATTATATAGTGTGACATTCCTTCTCTCTTTTATTACATATAGTGTGACTTGAAATTATGACAGTGAACTTGCAAAATAGGAGTAATAAATAAATTATAGTGTGAAATCTGAGGCGTTGGTTTTCTTTACCTAGTCATTCAGCTGGAAGATTTTAAGCTTATAACTTCTCAGTGCGTTTACTTTACAAATTTGTTGGTACTAAAGTTTTGACGGCCAAGTTAACAGAGGTGATAGACAAATTTGTTTTCTCTAATCTAATCAATATTTTTTAAGGGGAAATTGTTAGTTGATGAAGTGCTTGATGTAATTGAGTTTATTGATTTGACAGAGAGAAAAAAACAGCCTTATTATTTTTAAGGTAAATTTTGAGAAAAACGTTATTAATAGTGTTAAAGGATATCTTTTTATAAAGAAAAGCACAGTGGCTAGTTTCAATGTATTTAGATGAGAAAGGAAGGAGAAAGAGAAAGAAAAGTAATTATTTTGAAAAAGTATAGTACGAAGAATTATTTGTATATATTATATACAATAGATTATTTGTAACCAAGTATTTAACCTAACAAATTAACTAACTTGTCAATCAAGTAATTAATTTGGATTATATCACAACATATATATTTATAATCTAAGTTGTGAAATATAAATTAATCATAATCGATCTGAAATATTCATAATTTCTTTCTCAAAGTCAGGAATATGTCGATCTTCATTCCTTTGGTAGAAATGTCGGTCAATTGTGCTTCACTCGAGCAATGCCTTACTTCAAGGAAGTGAAATCTAGCTTTATGTGTTTACTCCTTTCATGCAGAACTGGATTCTTTGCAAGATTGATGGCTGACTTGTTATCGATCTGCAGCACCAGAGGTTTCTTTACTTCGACATCCATCTCATCCAGCACAGATCTGATCCATATTGCTTGACAAACAACATATGATCCTTTTATATACTCATCCTCACATGATGATGATGCCACTACATGTTGTTTTATCAAGCACCATGAGATTGAGGTACTAAATACTTGAAAGAAATAATCAGTTGTGCTTCTTCGATCTTACTTATCTCCACATCATTTAGCATTTGAATAGCAATTAATCATAGCTTCTTTGCTTTCAGAATTTTGGAGAAACAAAATTCCATAGTTTATTGATCCGTTTAGGTGTCTAAGGATTCTTCTTGCAGCCTTCGTATATGACACCTTTGGTTCATCCATGTATATGCTTACCAATCCGACTGAAAAACCTATAGCAAGTCTGCTATTGCACACATACCTCAAAGATCCTACAATTTGTTTGAACAAAGTGACATCTACCTTGTCTTCCTTTCCATGCTTCTCTAGTTTCATATTAGGTTTGACATGTGTGGATGCAAGATTCAAATCATCCATCATGAATCTCTTGATTATTTCTTTGACATACTTCCTTTGGTGCATCATCATACCTTGCTTGGTAATTTGAAATTTCATTCCTAGGAAATACAACAAGTTTCATAGATCTAACATTTTAAATTCCCTCTTCATCAAATCTTTGAAATTCGACAAGTTCCCCATGTCATTTTCAGTTACTAGCAGCCATCGACATATAAGAAAATGATGATCATATATAATGACATGTACATAGACACCATACTCAGACTTGCACTTAATGAATCCCAATTCGACTAAGTATGAGTCGATTTTCTTGTTCCATGCCCTAGGTTCCTATTTGAGACCATAAAGGGATTTGTGCAACTTCTACATTTTCTTTGCTTCCTCCTGTATCACAAACCCAGGAGGTTGTGTCACATACACAACTTCATCTACGGGACCATTCAAAAATGCTAATTTTGCATCTAAGTGAAATATCGATCAATCTTGCTTGTATGCTAAGGCTACCACCAATATGATAGTCTCTAATCTTGGTACTGGTGCATATACTTCAGAATAGTCGAGTCCTTCTCTCTAAAGAAATCCTCAAGCTATTAATCTTGCCTTATGTCTTGCAATCGACCCATCAGGATTGTGCTTCAGTTTGAACATCCACTTTACTTTGATAGCTTTTGTGTGTGTTGCCAATTCAACTAGCTCCCATGTATTGCTTCTTTCGATCGCTTATAACTCTTCAACCATAGCGGCCTTCCAATGTGTATTCTTTAAGGCCTCATTATAGTTAATTGGTTTAACACCTGTAAGTAAAGCGAAATAAACCAAATCTCCATCTGGTGTGACTTCATCATCATCAACCATTTCACAGTCTTGAAGCCTTGCTTGGAGAACTCTGGTTCTTTTAGGTCTTTGGCTTGTGCTAGCCACACCCTTTCTATTGTCTGCTTCAACTTCGTCTATGACTAGAATGTCATTAACTGGAATTTCTCCACGCTCACTACTTTCTTCATCAATGCCATAGCTCATCAATGGCTTGTTAGTTGCATCACCTAAATTCTAATCCCAAGAAGAGTTCTCATCAATCACAATTGTTAGACGATAGTACCGATCTAGAAGGGGGGGGGGGTTGAATAGATCAGTTTTGAAATTAAGTTCTTTTTAAAATGTTTTCAACGGTTGCGGAAGCACCCTAGATTGAAATCGTCTAAACGATCCCGTTAATGGAAAGATCGAATATACGTGAATAGAATGAAATTACTTAAGATAGAGAAAATCAACACCTATCTAAAACAATCATTTAACTACTATGATCCTTGATATCGTTACCTCTAATGATGCTCAACACAATAAGAGATCAAGGAAAATATTACTAAGTTTGTGCGAAATTAATTTTGTCGAACACTTGGTGTGCACTTCACACCAAGTATCAATTTCACTTAAGTTGAATGTGTAGAATTTTACTCAAATAATTTATCGAACAGTTGATATGCACACCAATTAAGAGGTATTGATTTTATGATCAATTTCACACACAAAGTAATTATGCAGAATTTAAAGAGTTAAGGGATAGAGAGAACAAGACCGAATTTGTTGAGGCAGTTCCCCTATCGTCCTCGCTTAGGGTATGTTTGCCCTCAATTCTAAATCTACGATTGAGATGTTTTTATTAACACGTTGCAAAGTCAATACAAGAGAACAAATGATCAGTGGAGATCAATTTCTCGAGTTGTTGCAGATCCTATTCTATTCTCTCCCCTTGATTCGAGTTGAACTAAGATCTTCAAGCACTTCAAACAAACCTCCTTTTACCGCTACCTTATTGGACGAACGCCTCTTTCTCTAAAACTTCAACTCGGCTGATTTCGAACGCAAGTTGCTTGAACCCTAAGCTTCCTTCACAATCCTCCGTTTACCGCTACTTGTTTGACCGAATCTTCCGTTCTTCAAACTTTTCACTCGGCTGAATCTGCGGAGCAAAGGTTAGTGCAAAAACCCCCAGTTCTTTGAGAACAAAACCTCAAGGGTTTTATTCAATAAAAACCCACACAAAGTCTCAACCCAAACTAAGACAATGCACAATGCTCAACAAAGATTATTATGTGTGATTATTGAGAAATGCAATAAAGAATGAAGATGATGAGCACTTTGGTGTATATCTTTCACTTTTCTTGTTATTTTAATGAAGAAGAGACATTTAAATATTTATATGATGTATGGACAAATAACTAATATAACAGAAAAATTTCACAAAGTTACACATCAGAAAATTAAGTGAAACAGGCGACGAGTCGACTCAAACAGGGGATGAGTCGACTCAAACAGAGTTTATTACATGGTTGAGTTGACCTATGAGTCGACTTGTTCCGACCTGTGGCAATATGTTTGGGAAATGAGTCGACCTAAAGAGTGCATGAGTCGACTCATTCAGGTTTTCCAGGAATGAGTCGACCTGTTCGGACCCAAAGGTTTTGCTTCGAGTCATGAGTCGACTCACGGAGGTTTAACTTCCGAAAATGAGTTTTCCAACATATTATGACCAATTTAGCCTATCTCTTATGAACCTAAGATGTTTACTATGATTAAGTGCATGATTCACATATAAGATATACTCTTATATGCTTGAACACACGGAACCTATATTTTGAACATGTTAAAGGATGAATGCTTTCTATGCTATGATGATATTATTCAAAGACACGATGTGGGCGGATAGAGAGGTTTGACATCATTAAAAATAAGGACTAGGCATATTTGCCCTTATAACAATGTCTCGACTCATCTCGATGTTATCATTGATTGGATTGAATAGCCTGTATGCTCCAGTATTGAGATATCCTACCATAATCGTAGGTTCACTCTTATCATCAGATTTCCTTCTCCTAGCATCAGGAAAATACTTATAGAAAATAGATCCAAACACCTTCATTCAACTCACTAATGGTTGTTTGTGACTCCATACTTCTTCAGGAACCTTATTCTTTAGTTTGTTAGTAGGGAACCTGTTCATAATATAAACAGAAGTGGTAAATGCTTCGCCCCATAAGGATTTTTGCTAGTTCTTTTGCTTTAACATGCATCTATCCATATCCAATATTGCTTTATGTCTTCTTTCTTCTATTCCATGATGTTGAGGCATGTAAGGAGAATTTACCTCATGATTAATACCATGTTTTACATAAAACTCTTCAAACATGACCAGCAATGCCCAATTTCTTACTAATATCAAAAAATATTTTGGAAATCTCAAGATACATACTGCTGATGGAAATCAATTTCCTATCACAACCACTGGTGATATTTCTTCATCTCTAACAAATGTTTTTGTCTCTCCTGGTCTTACTAGTAATCTCATTTCAATTGGTCAATTAGTGGAGAATGATTGTCAAGTACAATTCTCATAATCTGGTTGTCTTGTGCAGGATCAACAATCAGGGAAGATAATCGCGAAGGGGCCTAAAGTTTGACGTCTTTTCCCAATTCAGTTCTCACTACCTCCAAGTTTTTCTCTACCTTTAGTTTCGTGTAACTCTGCTATTGTTGATTACCAAGTGTGGCATAAGTGTCTTGGACATCCAAATGCAAATGTACTTCATGACTTGCTAAAATCTAGTTTTCTTGGAAATAAACACATTCCTTCTCTTAATTTTGTTCATTTTGTTTGTATTCCTTGTAAGCTTGGTAAAAGTAAAATTTTGCCTTTTCCAACATATCAGTCTAATGTAACCTCAACTACACATCAAAATGGAGTAGCGGAAAGAAAAAAACCACATTTACTCGATGTTGTCTGTACCCTTTTGTTGGAGTCTCACGTGCCTTCATGATTTTGGTGTGAAGCCCTTTCCACCGATGTCCGTCTTATAAACAGAATGCCATCTCCATCAATAGGTAACGAATCCCCTTTCATTCAGTTATATGGCCAACCACTAAATCACCCCACTCTTTGTATCTTCGGTTGTGTGTGTTATGTTCATCTTACTCCACAAGAATGCACCAAGCTCACTGCACAATCAGTTGAATATGCTGTTCTCATATATTCTCCTCATCAAAAGGGATTTCTATGTTATGATCCTAACCTTCGTAGGATTCGTGTATCTAGAAATGTCATTTTCCTAGAAAATATATATATTTACCCCGTCTCTTCTCCAGTTTCTGTTTTGCCATTGTTTTCTAACTCTCATCCAGATCAACAATCTTCTAAACCTCTCTTGACCTACAAAAGACGTACTGTCACTCAAAATCAACCAACGGATGAGCCCCCTCAAGATATTTCCTTGGTTGCTGGTCCAGTAGAAGAAGAATCAGAACCAACTCTTCTACAATGCAGCTCGTGCGATAAAAAGCCCCCATAAAGGTATATCAATTGCATGACAACATCATCATCTTCTATTATTATTCCTTCATCTTATAAACAGGCCATGGATTATGATTGTTGGCAGAAAGCTATTGAAACATAACTTCTTTCTCTGGAAGGAAATCAAACTTGGAATATAGTTCCATGTCCCTCATTGGTTAAACCTTTAGGCAGAAAGTTTGTGTTCTCCATAAAGATGCGTTCGGATGGATCCATAGACCGATACAAGGCTTATCTAGTTGTGCTTGGAAATAAGCAAGAATATGGACTTGACTATAAGGAGACGTTCGCTCCGGTTGCCAAGATGACAACCGTACAAACTATTCTTGCTATTGTTGCGTCACAAGCTTGGCCACTACATCAAATGGATGTTAAAAACGCATTTCTCCACGGTGATCTTCAGGAGGAAGTTTACATCAAACTTCCTAATGGTATGCATACACATTTACCTAATATTGTTTGCAATCTAAAACACTCTTTATATGGATTGAAACAGGCACCAAGAGTTTGGTTTGAAAAGTTTCGATCGACACTACTTGGTTTTGAATTCTATCAAAGTCAGTATGATCCATATCTTTTCCTACAAAGGACTCCTAGAGGCATAGTGGTGCTTCTTGTTTATGTGGATGACATTGTCGTGACAGGTTCTGATCAAGATGTTATTTCTAGAATCAAACACTTGCTGCATTCAACTTTTCAAATGAAAGAGTTAGGATATCTCACTTATTTCTTGGGTTTGGAGGTGCATTATCATCATGAGGGTGTTTTTCTAAATCAAAAAAAGTATATTCAAGACTTGGTCCAACTAGGTGGACTCACAAATGCAACCCCTGTAGACACTTCCATGGAAGTTAATGTTAAATATAAAAGAGATGAAAGTGACCTTCTTGATGATCCCACTCAATATCGCAAACTGGTAGGAAGTCTTATCTATGTAACCATTACTCGCCCAAATATTTCTTTCGGTGAACACACAGTTAGTAAGTTCATGCAAGCTCCACGATATTTCCATCTTTCAGCAGTACAACGAATCATTAGATACCTCCTTGGCACCCCAAAGCGTGGTTTATTTTTTCTTGTTGATTCATCAATCAAACTCCAAGCATATACTAATGTTGATTGGGCTGGATGTCCAGACACAAGAAAATCTACTACTGGTTGGTGTATGTTCCTAGGGAATGCTCCTATTTCATGGAAATGTAAGAAACAAGATTCGGTCTCAAAGTCGTCCACTGAAGCAGAATATCACGCAATATCTGCCGCTTGTTCTGAAATAATATGGTTGTGTGTTCTTCTTATTGAGCTTGGATTCTCTCAACAACAACCAACTCCACTACATGCTAACAATACTAGTGCCATTCGTATTGCAGCAAATCCAGTTTACCATGAACAGACGAAATACATTGAAGTTAATTGTCACTCTATTCAGGAAGCCTATCACGTGTCTCAACATCTATTCAAATAGCTGACATTTTCACTAAAACCTTGACACGTCGGCGACACAATTTTCTACTTGGCAAATTGATGCTGGTAGATTTACCAACATCAATTTGAGGGAGGATGTCAACAGAATTATTGGTAATAATTAGTTAATTATTAGAAATAATTCTGTTGAGATTGTAAATTTATTTGTAATAGTTATTCTCTTAATTAACATAATTAGCTTTAAATGTACATATGACAGTTTAGCTAATTTAGTGAGTTGAAATTCAACCTAACAACTTGTAACTACATTATTTATATCAGAGATTAGAATGGAAAAGATATACAGTTTTTTGAACAAATCTTTCTGAGTTAACAATTTAAATATTTATTTTGTGATAAATTTTTTATTGTTCTGTTGGTAGTTTCAAATTTGATGTTGAAGTTAATGTTTATATTTCTTTACTCATGTAATCTAAGTAATATAAATAATAAGTAATATCAAAAGTTTCACAACAAAATAATATAATGGTATAGTTTTTGCTTAAAAATTACACATTCAAATATAAAAAACAAATAATCTAAGAACTTCACAAAAAAATTAGACATAAGTAGTATTTTACTAGTATTAAATAAAACAAAGGCATAAAAGATTTCAAACAATTACTCCTTCCATCTTATAAAAAATATTTCATTTGTATTTGTTTGTTGTTTCAAAATGATTGTCCGTTTACAATATCAATATAATATTTATTATTATTTTTTTATTATTATATCCCTATTTATTAACTTTCATTTTATCAAATAACTCATTTAACTATAATTAATAAGAATATTCTAGTAAATGATATTAATTTTATAATTAAAATCAATATATCTAATTATTTTTTATCAAATATAATCCTTTTAATGAGATTAGGCATGGCAATATAACCCGTACCCGCGGGTACCAACCCGAACCCGCCCCGAAGTTGACGGGGAAAATCCGCTTTGACTGGGTTAGGGTTTGAGTTTTCTCCGATTTTAAAATATGGGGACGAGTCGAGTAATGGGGACACTAGTACCCACCCCGAATCCGTCTCCGAACCCGCCCCGTTTATTTTACTATTTACATTATTATTTATTTTTGATAATTTAAAATATTAAATATGTGGTCAATGTTTTGATATTTTAATTTGAATTTATTATTTAAAATATTTGAAATATAATTATGGAATTTTTTTAGATTATTTTATTTTATTATTTGTAATGTAATTTTATTTTGGAAAAATAAATATTTTTATTAAAAAATTGATTTTATTAAATGAATGGTGGCGGGACGGGGATACCCGAACCCAATCCGAACCTGTTTGGGACGGGTTTGGGTTTTGATTCCCCATCCTCGTTTAGGTTTGGGGCGGGAAACGAAGATTGTTTGGGATTCGGATTTGGGTTTGGAAGAGGTAAAAACCGTCCGCGACCCGCCCCGTTGCCCAGCCTAAATGAGATCCAGAGAATAAAATCTACCATCATACTTCTCCAAATATTCCTTTCCCTGGTCATTAATTTGTTGTTTCTCTCCATACTTGTCCAATTTCGCCCAAAATTTGATACACCTCACAATGTTTACTCAAAAATGAGGGACACACATGACCTTTGTTTAGGTATGGGTGGCCTTATTTCTCCTGACACATACCATAAAAATCTTGTGTGTAACAGTGATTGAGACTGTTGTACATACACTTGTCCTTCTCTTGTTTTGTTATCCATACACGTATACCTTGTCGTTTACCATAAGACACTTCCACGTAGAGTTTATTCTGCTTTGTCAGATCTCAAGATTCCCGTGATTCTTGTTCACGTGTTTCTCACGCTCATTTCAATTCCTTTCATCTTCTTTATTCACTTATACTATTTATTTCCAGTAGTCTTACAAAGGTAAAAATTACATATATTATACATCAAGTAAAAAAATGTGGAAAAAAACAACAGTTAAGTCAAATTAATTATTAGATAATTGTATAAAAAAGAGAACAGTATTCAATTTAATTGGTGTGTAAGAAGTAGGGAAACATTATTATAGTGCGCACTAACGTGAAAGTGAAAGTAAATTCTGACTTGTGGTGCTGTCAACATTAGTGGGATTTAGAATATCTAGTGACATGCCTTCATGAAAGTGACTCAAATAAAGAGGAAATACCTCAAAATAGTTCATACTAAACGTATGAATTTTGAGAGTGGCTGTGTATTATGTTGACTTGGTAGACAAATATATACATGATTTATGCAAAACATTTACATAATAAAAAAAATATATAAAGTAAGGTGCATTCAGTGTTTATGGTAAGTACGAGGATGTGTTAGCTAGTGGAGTGCAGTCCCAAATTGGGAAAGTCTCACAATGCATTATTTTTTCTTCTTCAATGCTCTAATAGTGAATAGTTTATTCCTAGCCAAGAAAAATTTACTAAAATATAAAACTCCATTAATTAAGCTTAATAACATATTGGAAAAGTTTCTGATATTTCTTTGCTACGTCGGCGGTAATGAATAAAACCATATAGTTTTGTGGTCTTAAACATCCTAAATAAAGGTATTGTAATAACGTCATTATCAAATGGTTATATAGTGTGCTTGTCTTAAGTTACAATAAGGGTCATTTGGACAAGTGATGTAACTGTAGTACTACTGGATTTGATTTAAATGTGTGGTGCGTTGATCTATGTGCTTTTGTTCATGCACATTTTGTCCAAAAGTGAAATGTGTAATCAATATTTTTTTTAAAGTAGAAATTTATTTGAGTTGGACTCTGAGAGCTCACTAGGATAATGACATACCTTAAAGTTTAAAGAGTGTTTATGGAGATATTTACATATCACTCATTAAAGATACCCTCATATCGACAATGCGAGTTGAACCCACGATTTCTCATTAAACAAATATATATTGCATGAATAAAATAACTTGTAAAAATAGTCGAGATGAACTCTAATTATAGTGAAACTCAATTTGAATATGAGAATATGCGATCATTAGGATCATTACAATATAAACATAACTTTGCAACTATAACTACATATGAGAATATGCAATGAAACCAATATAATTTTAATACGTTACATGACGTCTAGAACGGTAGACATGGCGCTTCTAAATCTCTTAAATGTAGATGTTACAAGTTTTTTGAGTTGACACCTAAGATATAGTTCTCACGTTGTTTCATCCCTCTAGGTTGATTTCAGTCATTCATTGTGCTTAGACTTCATAATTGGACCTGTATGTGTTTCTGGATGGACAATCCCTAATATATTGGACTTGAGTGTCTTAGGCCATACTTTTACACAAGTTTTCTAGACTTTTAACTATTTTAATGGGTATTATCGTAAAAAAAAACGTGTTGCAGTAATTGTAACAACAAAAACAACAATGAACGAGTATATTTTAATATGTATCCATATCCATAGAGATTGTATTAATTTTGTATAAAACTGAGGTGAAAGTATTTGTTGTTGCGAGCACAAGAATTTTTAATTGGAATGAGGGTTATGACGAGTGTGATTGGTTGAATGTTTATATCAAAAAAGTAAACTAACAAATTAACTACACTAACAATTTAAAAAAATTAAGATTGTCATGATGACAATCATAGACAAAACCTAGTTATAAGGTGATGTGACAATCTCACAAATTTTCTTTTAAGATGTGAAAAACCAATTGTAATTATTTAGATCGTAAAACAGTTTGAATTGTTTCAACATAAATAAAATTTCAAGTCGATCCTCCAGTTACGGGGGAGTTTTTCACTAGTGAACATTGAACATTACGAGACTTCTTCTTTTTATAGCAACGCATTTGTAAGAGACATACCACATATTCACCCAAAACCTTAAGGTGATAGGTGAGTGGATTCTCTCACATATAAACGCTCAAGTTTCCATATTTCTCACCAATGTGGGACTATTACCCACACTACTCACACTTGCTACATTCTCAACACTCCCCCTCAAGTGTGAGTCCATAATGCTTCCCCACAAGTGGAAACTCTTCTTACTTCCACAAACTTTTGTACCGCACGAGATGTTTCTTACTTACCACCTTTGTGGCGCCACTGAAACTCTTCAAGGGAATTTTTCTTACTAATCACCCTTGTGGTGCCGTTGACTTTTGATACAAGTAAGTCGGTCCCTTTCTCGAACCAAAGGTTCATGATACCATGTGTTGGGGG
The DNA here is from genome assembly GCF_024323335.1 of Lathyrus oleraceus. NCBI lineage: Eukaryota > Viridiplantae > Streptophyta > Magnoliopsida > Fabales > Fabaceae > Lathyrus > Lathyrus oleraceus. The sequence continues at coordinate 89,087,348 of NC_066579.1, read as the reverse complement.
ATTTTTCCACTAAGGAGCATTAAACATTATGGAACTTCTTTTTTGTAGCAACACCTAATTCATTGAGCAAGGAACTCAAATTTTGGATTGACCAAGTTGGTCAAGGTGCCTAGTCAGGCCTAGAAACATGTTCATGACCTCCATTTTACCTCAATACAATTTCCAATTACAACTCCTTTTGATCTGGTTCTTTTTGAAAATTGTTAAGGGCATGGCAAAGATTAATTGGCATAAGTTTCATGCAAAATGCACGAGCCAATTTTATTTGGCCCAAGATCAAAGTTGGTGATTTATCATGGTACACACACAAGTTCACATCGGCCAGATTTTGCAAAGTCTCAAATTGGCAAAGTCTCAAATTGGCAAAGTCTCACAATGCATTATTTTTTTCTTCAATGCTCTAATAGTGAAGAGTTTATTCTTAGCCAAGAAAAAATTCCTAAAATATAAAACTCCATTAATTAAGCTTAACAACATATTGGAAGAGTTTATGATATTTCTTTACTACATCGGCGGTAAAGAATAAAACCATATAGTTTTGTCGTCTTAAACATTCCAAATTAAGGAATTGTAATAACGTCATTATCAAATGGTTATAGAATTTGCTTGTCTTAGTAAGTTACAACAAGGGTCATTTGGACAAGTGATGTAACTGTAATACTAATGGATTTGATTTAAAAGTGTGGTGCCTTGATCTATGTGTTTTTGTTCACGCACATTTTGTCAAAACTTGGAAAGTGTAATCAACATTCTTTTTTATTGAGTAGAAGTTTAGGTGAGTTGGACTCCGAGAGTTCACCAGAATAATGGCAGATCTCAAAATTTATAGAGTGTTTATAGAGATATTTATATACCACACATTAAAGATACCCTCATATCAACAATGCAAGTTGAAATCGTCGATTTCTTAGTATAACATATATATATTGCATGAATAAAATAGTGTATACAAATAGTCTATATGAACTCTAATTATAGTGAAACTCGATTAGAATATGTTTCTGGTAAGTGTTAATTCCATTATAGCGATCATTAGGATCATTATAGGATAAACATAGCTTTGTAACTATAACTACATATAAGAATATGCCATGAAACCAAATAATTTTAATACGTTACATGACGTCTAGAACGGTAGACATGGCGCTTCTAAATCTCTTAAATATAGATGTTAAAAGTTTTTTTGAGTTGACACCTAAGATATAGTTCTCACGTTGTTTCATCCCTTTGGGTTGATTTCAGTTATTCATTGTGCTTAGACTTCATAATTGGACCTGTATGTGTTTTCACAATCCCTAATATATTGGGCTTGAGTCTCTTAGGGCATAGTTTTACATAAGTTTCCTAGACTTTTAACAATTTTAATAGGTATTATCGTAAAAAAACATATTACAGTAATTGTAACAACAAAAACAACAATGAACGGGTATATTTTAATATGTATCCATATCCATAGAGATTGTATTAATTTTATACAAAACTGAGGTGAATATATTTGTTGTTGCGAGCACAAGAATTTTTAATTAGAATGAAGGTTATGTCGAGTGTGACTGGTCGAATGTTTATATCAAAAAAGTAAACTAACAAATTAACTACACTAACAATTAAAAAAAATTAAGATTGTCATGATGAGAATCATAGACAAAACCTAATTATAAGGTGATTTGGCAATCTCACAAATTTTCTTTTATGTTGAAGATGTGAAAAACCAATTGCAATTATTTAGATTGTAAAACAGTTTGAATTACTTCAACACAAATAAAATTATCATTTTATCAAATTGCAGACTAAGTGTACTATCAATATATATATATATATATATATATATATATATATATATATATATATATATATATATATATATATATATATATATATATATATATATATATATATATATATATATATATATATATATAGAGAGAGAGAGAGAGAGAGAGAGAGAGAGAGAGAGAGAGAGTTCTCCAATTGTCCTCATTATGGGTACGTCTATCCCCAATTCTAAATAGAATTGAGATATGTAGTTAACTTTGCAAGAGTTGTTTACAAGAGAAAAAATAGCAATCCAAACTCCTAAACCATATGTTTGATATTGATCCTAACTTATTCTCTCCCCTTGAAAAAGATCAAGTGACCTAAGACTTTCAAGTCGATCCTCCGGTTACAGCTACTCCTTTGACAAAAAATTTGTTCTTCAAAACCTTCACTTGACTGAATCCTCGTTGTGATATCTTGTAGGAAACCCCCAAATCAACCTTGATCTTAGAGGAAAACCCATATATGGTTTTATCAATAAAATCCCCAAAGAATACTCAACCCAATTTGGAATTGGACCTTATCAATCTAATCTAAATGGCACCCACAAAAATTATTTTGTGTAACTGTTGTGTGTATGCATAGGAGAAGATTGAAGATGATGAGAAAATTCTTTGTATGTTCTTGGTTTTAATGTTGAGCAATGATGCACGAATATATATATATATATATATATATATATATATATATATATATATATTATGTGTGTTGGGGGAGTTTTTCACTAGTGAACATTGAACATTATGAGACTTCTTCTTTTTAGAGCAACACCTTTGTAAGAGACACACCACATATTCACCCAAAACCTTAAGGTGATATGTGAGTGGATTCTCTCACATATAAAGGCTCAAGTTTCCATATTTTTCATCAATGTGGGATTATTACCCATACTACTCACACTTGCTACATTCTCAACACTCCCCCTCAAGTGTGAGTCCATAATGCTCCCCCACAAGTGGAAACTCTTCTTACTTCCACAAACTCTTGTACCACACAATATGTTTCTTACTTACCACCTTTGTGGCGCCACTGAAACTCTTCAAGGAAATTTTTCTTACTAATCACCCTTGTGGTGCCGTTGACTTTCGATACAAGTAAGTCAGTCCCTTTCTCGAACCAAAGGTTCATGATACCATGTGTTGGGGGAGTTTTCCACTAAGGAGCATTAAATATTATGGAACTTCTTTTCTAGTTCAACACCTAATTCATTGAGCAAGGAACTCAAATTTTGGATTGGCCAAGTTGGTCAAGGTGCCTAGTCAGGCCTAGAAACATGTCCATAACCTCCATTTTACCTCAATACAATTTCCAATTACAACTCCTTTTGATCTGGTTCTTTTTGAAAATTGTTAAGGGTAATGGCAAAGATTAATTGGCATAAGTTTCATGCAAAATGAACGAGCCAATTTTATTTGGCCCAAGATCAAAATTGGTGATTTATCATGGTACACACACTAGTTCACATCTGCCAGATTTTGCAAATGTCATGCATTAAGTCCTCAAAACTTTTTGTTTTGATGCTTGTTGATCCCAAATGCATAGTGTAGCATTATGTGACAAAAATAAAAGTCAATGGAAGTGAAAAAAAGTCACATGGAGGCAAACTCTTATGTCCAGGCCTAGTGACCCTTGATTTTCATGGTTTTTCTCTGGCTTGGTCTTTGCGTGTTGAATCATAATTTTCCATTCCTTTTTACATGTTTTAAATTAATACATGTTAGGAAATTCTCAACATGTGTTATCTCACTTCTCATCGATAAATTGGAGGTTTAGGTAATAAAATACGTAGGCATTTCTCATGGTTGATGCAACCTCCATAGCAGTGGATTCTATTAGAAAGAAGAACATGGTAAAAAATGGAACTTAACACCATTTAAAAGTTGAATCCAACACTTCATGTCAAAGTACACCCATGTCAAAATTAGTTTAAGACAAAGCAATAATGCTTGAAACCATAGCGAAGGGAAGCGATAAAAAAGAAAAGATGAAACTCAAGTATTACCTTAAAAATGAGAAAAGGTGAAAATATGTATGCTAAAGAGGCGATGCAAATATACTTGAAGTGAATACTTGTGTAGAAAGTTTGACAGCAAGAAGGAAAACCACATGCAGAGAAAAAGAACAAAAATTTCATGAATCCCATAAGTGCCGAAAAGAGGAAAGTAGCAAGTTAGAAGGTTCTTATGTGTATTCCCACCGTGGGGAGCCACATAATATCCTACATTAGGAAACAAGTTATACGCCACCAAAAATCCAAATTCCCTCGAAATTTTTTCAAGAACACTTAAGTGTTATAGGACAAAAAGGAAATCATTCCTGACAAGTTAGGTACACGTGTTAAGACCTCTTTAAGAAACGCCATATATTGCAAGGAAAACATTTAATGCATATATGTTCACAACATTGATAGTGACGTCTCATTAAGACTTTTCACTTACTTTGGACAATGCTTGACCTATGAGTGTACACAACAAACCCCTTTTCTTGCAAAGTATATACAAGGGTTAGGGGAAGCTATTTTAGGCCGCCCACAAGGCCCAAGATGAAAAGCCTAAAGGAAATAATAAGGGAACCGAACGCGAGAAACATGCACTCCTTCGAATTCGTTTTCAGTTAAAGTAGATAACTCCACCGTCTAATGCATCACCCGCCGTCCATATAAGTTGGACGACTATTGCATAATCGTCGTTTCCCTCGCATGCGGTTTTAACCATTTCCCAGTATATAAATAGAAAAGCACGACATTCGCCCATATTCAAATCCATTCACATTTTCATATCACTTTGATTCCCTTACTAACTTTGGCATTAGAGTGTAGACATTGCAGGTCCACCCTTGCGTTGTCATACTGAAAGTTCAATGCACCTTTTCACAATCCATTTTTAGTTTCAAAAATAATTATTGTTCCATATCAGAATAATGTCTATTTTGATCATATAAATTTATATACTGTAATGAGTTTAATTTTTTTTCTTCTGTGCTTTTTGTGTTGTATCGAATATTTCAAATTAATGATGTGTAAAGGTCATAAATGATAATCCTAATAAGAAAAGGGATTTGGTTTCCCTGTACCATACATACAAATAGGGCTGGACCATAATCAAAGGCTCAACCTAACCCGGTTGAAATCAGAAGAAAAAAAAGGTATTTGGGGGGTTCAAACAGCCCAATGGGTTAACCGGGTTACTTAGGCGAGTTGAGGTGAGTTTAAAAAGGCAGGTCGATTACCAAAGTTTGGAATATGAGTACCTTGGCCTACCCGCGTATAGTAAAGGAAAACGCTATCATTTTATGTTTCTCGTAATACCTCTTACTCACTCATCAGTTTTCACACATCACTCATTCTCTTCTCCATATGCTCTCTCTCTCACACACACACAACAAAACCCTCGAAGAGCTCACATCACATAATTTATCTTTTCCCTCATCAATCACCATAGTTATTCACCCGCACTGCCACCACTAATTCACCACAACAAACCCCTAATCCACCATCATCACTCATTATTACTCACCCTCACAACCACCACTACTCCATGACGAAGAAACATCTCATTTTCTCACTAACCTTCATGAAGAACAACACCATTTGAACCTGTGATATTCATTCTAACATTGTTCTATTTTTGTTTGCAAGGTTGGTGGTTTTGATTCAGTTTTTGAGTTTTGTAATGTTAGGTTTTGCTATTTAGGATTTTGAATGTCCATTTTGTGTTGATATATTGTCTTATTTTCTCTTGTTGTTTCATTTCATGACAACAAAGTCTTCATTTACAACCAGACATTTAGACATTTCAAGAAATTTGGCGTATATTCAATATTTGTTTCATAGTCACACGATTCACAATTCGTATCAGTACGTGGTACGAATCCGCGTACGCAATTCGTATCAATATTTGTATTTTTCAATATTGTAAACTTGTAGTAATTTGATTAAGGTGATTTGGATTACTCCTTGATTGTATAGGTCATAGTAGTTAAAAATACTGTTGAAATAGGCGATTTAGACTTATCTATTGGACTCAAGTTGGATTAAGTTTATTTATTTAGTTTTAAAAAGCTCAATATATTTTATTGTCCTCAAAATAAAATCAAGTCAGTAAATATAAACAACTATAACACGTAGTTATACATAAAGTCAATCATAATTTTTTTATTAATTAAAAAATTAAATTTTCTCTCTTCTTCGTATCTCAACCATCTTCATGATTCTAATTTAAAAAAATTAAATTAATTAATTTTTTTATTAAATATTTTTAAATATATGAATTTGGCATGTTTGCACGAAAGTATTTAATGAAATTCAATAAAAAGTAATTGTTAGAGAAAGTGAAAAAAAATATTTCTAACCTATGTCTCATATTTGTACTACTGTATATCCTTTTTTTTATATCAATTTCTTTATAGGTAATAAGTGAGTTTTTTTAAAACATAAATATAAATTTTTATTCAATGTTAAAGTCAATATTTAAACTTTTAAAATATGAATTTAAAATAATTTATACTATTTTTTAAAGTAAATCATAATAATAATTTTTTTAAACACAAATAAAAATTACGTTTTTTAATTTACATTTTTATTGAATAATTATTATCCAATCGTGTATCCAAGACATAAGGCCTAATAATATAAAATGGAGAATTTAATGTTACCCTCAAAATTAAATATGACACCTTCATATATTTTAATAATTTTTAAATTATTTATGAACGAATTTGACTCAAAAAAGAAATTTCTAATAATATATTTAAAAAATTTCATAACATATCAGATTTTTGATAATTTATTTATAAATTTTTGATATTAATTTATACTGATTTTAAATAAAAATCCGGTATATTTAAACTAAATATCCGACATTCTCAAAATTGTCCATATCAAACTGGAAATTTCAAGAAATATTAAAATTTCCGATAGTTTACATTTTCAACGGAAAGAGGAGAGGGCTACTGTGCTATCGGAAAATTTCCCAAATGTATGAACTATTATAACTTCCTATGTAGTAATAGGCGATTTTTTTTTAAAATAACCATATTTTTCAAAAAAAATACGAAAATAACCAACTTTTCAATTTTATTTTCCAAAATAATCATGTTTGAGGGAGGATGCGCCGGGGGAGTTGGCTTTGGCGCATATGCATTGGGTCTCATGAAGAGGCGCCTGCATGGCCTCCAAGAGGAGGCACCAATACAGCTGGCGGCTGCATGGCGTGCGTGTTTCTTTTGAAAATAAAATTTATTTTTGCAACCAACAAACAAGAATCAAACACACAACCTCTAGATCAATAGTGAAAGACGTTACCATTGCACCACAGAACCTTCATGTTAATTTGTTTCATCATATATTTAATGAGCCATTGATCAATTGTATTTTTTAAATTGTATTAAAATAAAACACAAAATAATTTTATTAATAAAACACAAAATACATTATATATTAATAATGTATTTTGAATACATTATAAAATAGGAGTAACATATTTTGGCGTCTGCAGCCAACAATTACTTTGTATTAATATAAAAAATATATTGTTCTTTTTTCATTTTATTAAATTTTATCTCTATTCTTTAATTTTAAAAAATATTATATATTAATATATTATTTTATATTTAATGAGCCATTGTTCAATTGTTTAAAATATATTATTTAGGACGAAGAAAGTATCTCATTTAAGTTATGCACGATTTTTAAAAAATAATTGATAGTATTTATTTTATTATTAAAATAAATCTGATTTATTATAATGTTTTATTTTAAAAAAATATATTGTTATTTTTTCATTTTATTAAATTTTATCTCTATTCTTTAATTTTTAAAAATATTATATATTAATATATTCAAATTAATATTCAATTATTTTGTGTTTTAATTTATAATGTGTTTATATTTTATTAATTTTTTATATATTAAATATTTAAGTATTATTTTATATAACTTAGACATGTATTAATATATTATATTATTTATAAAAAGTAATATAATATTTAAAAATATATTATATTTAAAATAATATAATTTTTTAATTGTATTTTTCAATTATATTTAAAAATATTATGAAGTTTTTATATTAATTTTTACACAAAAATTCATTATAAACTTCATAATATTTATTATAAATACAATTGAAATATTAATACATGTTAATATATAATATAAAACACAAAATATATGATGAAACAATTGAACAATGACTCATTAAATATAAAATAATATATTAATATATAATATTTTTAAAAATTAAAGAATAGAGATAAAATTTAATAAAATGAAAAAAGAACAATATATTTTTTATATTAATACAAAATAATTGTTGGTTGCAGACGCCAAAATATGTTACTCCTATTTTATAATGTATTCAAAATACATTATTAATATATAATGTATTTTGTGTTTTATTAATAAAATTATTTTGTGTTTTATTTTAATACAATTTAAAAAATACAATTGATCAATGGCTCATTAAATATATGATGAAACAAATTAACATGAAAATGCAAAAGGGTTAATAAGGCCCAATCTAAGCTTAAGCCCATAAGAGGAAATCAAGGTGCAAAAGGGTAAATATCAATAGCTTTTATTAAAAAGAATTTACTTGGTATCCGTCATCATACTTGCATCTCACACCTCTCATATTATTTAAAATGATTATTTTATGAGTTTAATTGAAATACACTGACAGTGTAAAATGATTTTACACCGTCAGTTAATCATAGATGTCGGATATTATTAGAAATTTGACTTTTATTTTAAAAATCTATAAAATAATACAAACGGATAAATTGTGATGAATCGACGGTGTAAAACTTTTTACACCGACCGTATATAGTAATTAATCTCTTATTTTATTCTTTAAGTAAAAATATATAAGTAATTAATTTTCAAATTATTTGAAAATTTTATATTTATATCAATTTTTTCAAAACCTATGATTTTATATAGATATTTCAAAATTTTGGTATAAAATCATCAATTTAGAAAATAATTAAAATATTATATTGTTTTATTTTATTTAAATCCAAACACATGTATAAAACAAATTGAATTTATCAAAAGTGTGGTTGGGCTAACTTTGTATTTTTTTAATTAATTGAAAAAAAGAAAATTATCAAAAAATCTGACACATCCTTATATCATATATTAGATTTTAAAAAGAATCGATGACACCGTACAAGAGATTAATCAAATAAACTGATAGTATTAATTTTTTATTTTGTGAGCAATTGCTAAAAAATAATTAATCAATTTTTTCAAAAAATCTGATATATCTTTACAAATTCTCGCCGAATATTTGAAATATTAAGTATAAAATTATATATTTTTCTAAAAATTATGATTTTATATCAGATGTTTGAAATAATTGATATAAAATAATAGATTTTTTCAAAATTTATAATAATAAATGTGTATTATAAATTACAAATAAATTGTTTATTCAAAGAGAATCTATACCATAAATTTTCCTTAAAACATTATTTATTTGTTGTTTTTATGGATGAAGATCAGTCCGATTCAACTGAATGCGAGCCAACAATCTTGAGTGATTCAACTTTCAATTATGGTCGGTTTTAGAGAATTGAGTTGAACGGTTCAATAATTGACAGTAGTCAATTTATTTAAAATATAGACCATAAAATTATAACATTCATCGTTAGCATTTTAAAATAAACATAGTATTTTAAAATTACAAGTGTGACTTGAAGGTATATAAGATTTTTATTGGTCGATAGCATAAAATTTTCTTCATATATTCATCTTTTTCTATAAATTAAGAAAATGATATTAAACTTTTGATGTGAACCCATAATGATACAATTAAATCTGGGGGTGAAAGTTTTTAAAGAATTTTTTTAACCCAACCAACTATGTATTTTTCATGCATTCCGCAAAAATTCAACTTTGTTTTTAAGAGCTCATGTTGGAAAGCTCTCTTTCAAAATGTATGTTTATGATTGATAAACATCATTTCGGAACAAGAGAAATTACAAGCAAATATGCGTTAAATGAAAAAATCATAGATAAATTCACAAAAAAATAGCTTTAAAATATTAAAGTGTTTCATTCAAGAATAAAAAATGAATGTAGTCGGTGAAATCAACCTCTCAAATAGATGGTGTTGATTTCCGTTACAGTTATGCATGATAGATCTGTATCGTTAGGATTCTAACATCCAAGTCAATTCAGATTCAAGATGAATATATTTAAAGTGGAGATCAGAAAATGTACCTTATTCCACGAGTAGATTGACTTTATACATTGGGTTGGATGAAGTGGATTTGAGACGAATTGGGTCTCAATATTTTGCTCCTTTGATCGGATTAGAACAATTGCCTCAAAGGATTTGTCGGGCACTGAATGAGTCGAGGAAGCCTTTAGTAATTTTGGTCAACCTTTAGGATGTTGTCCGATGTGAGCTAGCATTGGAACACTTGGTGTCAGTTGAAAAAGTAGTGGGGCACCGACGCATTAAATGCATTTCCATCATTGAAATATGTCATCACCTTTTTCTGACACATGTGCTAGTGCTACAGGTTATGGAAATTCTAGTTCACTTTAATGCACTTGAGTTTGCATGTATCTCCGAGGAGAAATTTAGTCGTTGATTTTGTAATTCCTTCCTTTAGCTAATCTGGTTCGTCCAACCATTCTCATAAGATGAGTTAAGTGTTTTGGAAACTATTTGCAATTCTTGTCATTCGAGTTTGTTCGTATTCACTATTTTAGTAAACGCATTCACTTCTTCTATACCGAGAGTATTAATCGAGACAGTTGCAGCTACTTAATCAAAACCTCTACTTCCTTCATCCGTTCTTCTTCATCAATTTCACACCCCCTGTACCACTCCAAACTCAAGTTTTTTCTTCAACATTTCTTGTTTTCTATTCAGGATGAATGGTGGCGCAGTTTACTTAGTGAACGATTCTGATGGAAAAACTTCTTCTACCTCGAGAATGGGGACATACCCGATTATCACCTTCATCCTCTTAATCATGATCACATGGAAACAAAATCCATACCTTTATCTGACACTTCTGACTGAGAAAGGGTGTGTGGGGAATTCTCTTGAGGAAGAAGCTTCTTAATCCAACGTGTTAGAAGCCTTTTTATCAAATGTATGCAGGGAGACGGATCATACATGTCCATATTCCCCATCCTATCTTAATTGAGGAGGAAATACAAGTCAACAGGCATATGAGAGCACGCACTAAAAGTTTCATCTAACTTCACTTGAGAACCAATAACTGTTAACCTAGCGATGTTTAAGTGATATCCTACTTGGATCTACGAGATTACCCAAAGTTAAAGGTGTGAAAAACACAAGAAATAGGGGTTTGAATTGGGTTTTACAAGCAAACGTTTTTTCCAAAACAAGAACACCACTAACAAGTTAATAAAAAGAGATAAAAACACAAGTATTTTTATCCTGATTCGCTTGAAACTCAAAGTTAATCCAGTCCACCCGCCAAGGTGATTTTGCCTTATACACAATGACTTAATCCACTATAATCAACATATTACAATAATCACAAAGAATAACCTTCTTTGTCTTCTCAAGGATGATGTAAAGTTCTCATACTTGTGGGTGAATAGTTGAGTGTTCTCCTTAAAATGAAAAAATGTATTTTCATTAAAAATGAATCAATAAAAACATCTTTGTTATTCTTATTGAAGGTGAGAAAAACAAGAAAGGGGGGGTTTGAATTGTTTGGAAAATAAGCGCTTTTTCAAAATGAAAATCACACAAGGATTTTTATACTGGTTCGCTTATAACACAAAGCTACTCCAGTCCACCCGGCCAAGGTGATTTCGCCTTCAACAAGGACTTAATCCACTAATCTTGAAAGATTGATTACAAACAACGTCTAAGAGAAAAATCTCTTAGTCCTCTCAAGTATACAGACTACACAGAGTCACTTGAGGAAATACAACAAAGATAAAAGCTTATGTAATCTAGAGTGCTTCTAAGATAAGCAAATATTATAACAGTAAGAACAAAAAGTGTTTCACGTTTCAAGCAAAAGCTTCGTGAAGATTTAGAGAGCAAGAGTGTTTTCTTGAGCGTTGATGTTTCAGTATAATTTTTGCTTGTATATGTTGTGCACTGAATGTTGATTTTCAGTCCTTTATATAGAAGAGAAGGATCCGTTGAAAAATCATGGCAGATAATAACTCTTGAATAATAATTAGTGCCATATCTTATGTTGCTTGTTGTAAAAGCAACTTTCACTTCTTGAATGACTACTTACCACAAATAGTTCCTTATCATTTGTATTTTTGGAGTTAACGTCTCTTCCTGTATTAGGAAATCCATTTCCATAACTTTATTTGAAGTTAACGTTACTCTTCCTTATTTAGCAATTCCATAATCAGAGTCTTCATGTTTCTGGAGATCTTGGAATCTGCTATCTAGCTTCTGATGTTGATCTTTTGAGTTCTGATGATTTCTTCAGATAGCGCCAAGAGCTTCTGAAGTTTGACATACTGTTGTTCAGAATCAGAACTTCTAGAGCGTACTTCTTGTTCAGATGCTTCTGATATTTTGCTGTTTTGCTCAGAGTTAGACTTTCTTGAACGTGTTTCTACTTCAGATGCTTCTGGTCTTCTGATAATTTGTATCTGATCTGGTTCTGTATCTGATGACATCATCAGATCTCTTCCTTCTTTCTTTAGAACCCTGCACACTTAGAAACTTTTCGTTAGGGTGCCATTTTTGGTTTCATCCTTTGTTATCATCAAAATCATGGAATCTGTTGTAGAACAATTTTTGTTCTTACACTTACCACAAACTACGAGGTTTTGATCCTCCATTTCACCTTGTTGGCACGTAGGCATGAGGCTCAGGAAGTCTTGGCAAACACAAAAATTATGAAAAACATTTATCTTCTCATATCCCCAATCTTTTGCAAACAACACAATTTTTAAGCCAAAACGTACCAGATTTTCAAAGAGGTTCCTATAGACTACTATAGATGTTTAAGGTACTAGTACCTTCCCTTTGTATAACAAATCCCCGGATCCTTATCTCTTCTTTTTTATTAGTTTTATTTTAAAACTTCTTTGAGTTTTGTTCGTTATTTTTCCCTTTCATTTGGAAATAATAAAAGTGTGGTGGCGACTCTTTCTTTGTGAGTTGAGTTAATCAATAACTTAATCTCAAATTTTTTACCACTATAGTCCCCTTAGCATCCATACAATGAAATATTTGTGGATCACCGGTCTTTGTCGGCGTTCGTCGGCGAGTCACAAATATGCGCCTTGGCATTTGCAAAGGGTTATGTACTTAGGGTGCGAGAACCTTGCTTGCTTGCGTTTAGGAGGGAAAGAGATGCATCGTTGCGATGAGGTACTTTACGTGCTCTTCGTCCCTTCCTAGTAATGGTCTTCATGGTTTGCGGTTTAACATCGTTAAGGTAGTTAGCTATCATTTTTTGTTGCCCTTGGGCTTACACCGATCTCTTGGGGTCAAGAGTATGGTCGGACAAAGGTGAAGCTCCTTAAGAGGCTCTTTCCTCGAACTTTACGAAAGGAGCTAGATCTTCTCTTTTCATCTGGTAATCGTTTTGAGGACCAGTGATGTCGGGTAAGGGACCAAAGACGATTGCTGACCTAAAATGAATTTGGAGAAGACTTGGTTTCTTTGCTACCATAATCCAGGGTCATTTCTGAGCTACCTCATACAGACTCCAGCCTTGGTGGTGTCTATTGGACTTATTGGGCAACCCAGAGTTATAGTTTGTTCAACGCTCTAGTTCTTCGACCAACTCTATTTCTTGATGCGACCTCTCAGGGTCATAGGCAAGAGGTAGTTTACCAGAAGGAAGACATTGGAACTAGCTGCTCTCCCAAAAATAATGGCCCTAAGCGATACATAAAGGATGTAATAGGGTCGGCCTGCTCCACTCATACCTGCTGAATCTGGCCTGAGGGGGGGTTCCGTTGAGTGGTCGGAGATCCTTTGGTACCTTTAGGAGGCGCTCTAATACCAGATCTACGCCGTTCATTAGTTATGAACTCGTCGTATCTTTTAACATCGCCACAACAAGGATCGTGTTGGTGGCGGGAGATAGAGGCGGTGTTAGATCAGAAGATGGACCATGAATCTTCTGCATGATCTCCAAGGAAATTATCTTCACTTTTTTGCTATTTCCAGTGTAGATCTGGATTTAGATCTCAAATCTTCTCTTCCTTTTCTTCTCGGAGTTCCGAAGGGGAAAGAGAGATCTTGTGATTCAATGAATCACAATTGAAATGATACCTGATTGGATTGGATGCGACGAATCTTCGCATTTGATTATGAATGTTCTTGATTCGGTGATCTGAGGAAGTTAAGAACATGTAAATCGGAGATTGACTTTGAAATTCTACAATCGTGGGAATCAGAAGTCGATTCCCACAAACGGTGTCACTGATTCATTCAGGAATCGAAAATGGATGTAGTAGGTGAACTGACCCTCTCGAATAGGTGGTGACAATCTCTGCTATGGCGGCGTGGGAGTGACGTGCATGGTTATCACTTTAACGCCCAAGTGAATTCAAGGTTCAAGATGAGTATAGTGCAAGTGGATATCAGAAAATATACCTTGTTCCATGAGTGGACAAACTTTATAACTTGAGTTAGATGGAATGGATTTAAGACGAATTAGGTCTCAACCTTTTAGGCCTTTCGCTGACAAAAAAAAAGAGAAGAAATTATATAATTGTTTAATCTATTTGTTAAATTGATAAAAACATTTATTTAAAAACATTATTAATTACTTACAAATTATGATCTATATTACTTTAATTTTGAGATTTTACCCCGCTCTAATAGGTAATGCAAGTGTTGATCATTTTATTGTCAATTTTCTCCTAATTGATTACTATGTTTTGTTTTCTTGAAAATGATCTGTTAGATCATTTTATTGTCAATTTTCTCCTAATTGATTACTATGTTTTGTTTTCTTGAAAATGATTTCTCGTGGTAGTTGAAATCTCCTTAGTTTATTTAAAATTTAATTGTACTTTTTGACCTTTTTTATTTTATCAAACTCTTACAAAATAGTCTCCATTTTTTAATCCCTCGATTATCATATTTGCTAAAATTTTGATCGACCTAAATTTTTAATCAATAAATTATGATTTTTGACTCAAATACAAATTATGGCCAAAAAGTAACATTTTATCTTGAGATTCAAAACCTCTTTTAAAAAATTCTATATAATTTTCATTTTCTACCCTCTTAAAAACTCTTGGTCAAAATACAAAAAAATATTGCAAAAACAAAATTTAACCAATCATATATAAATTAAAATAACTTTCTATTTTATAGTTAAATATTATATATATATATATATATATATATATATATATATATATATATATATATATATATATATATATATATATATATATATATTTCAAGATTAAATGACATCAAAATGTCAAATTTAATAATATGACACATTTGATAATTCTTCATCACACATCCTTTATATAACAAATTTACCGTTGAATTGAAAGTTATTATCATATAGATCATCTATATAAAATTTAACATCAAAAAAAAATTATTTGATATATCAACGAGATACATAAAAATTAATGTCTTACAAAACTTTAACAAAATCATTAATTTTAACATATCAAAATAATTTCTGATTAATATTAAATTGTATAAAGATGATCTATATAATAATATATCTCAATTTAACAGTGGATTTTATTATATTATGCGGATATATAATAAAGAGTTATTAAAAGTGCCCTATAGTATAATGAACACATTAGTGTTGCTCACGGAGGTAATTTAATAATAATGGTCCTATGGATCAACTTTAACCAAAAGCATATTAGTTGCTATGAGGTTTGCCTTGTATATTAAGATTGCAATTATAATTCTAAAAAAAAGTTAACTAATCCAAGATTTTATCATTTTTAGAATGTCTATATCATTTTTTAAAAAAAGACTTTATTAAAAAAATATGAATGAAAAATCTGATAAAAAAATTTGTAGTGTGTTTAAAAAATATGGTGTACCAAATTTGGAGTGTGTTTTAAAAAGTTCTTATTTTTATTGGATTTTTTTTACTAAAATTGAAAAATCTAGTAGTTCAAAAAGTATCAGCTTTTTAAAAACAATCGTTATTTATTGAATTTTTTATGGATTAGTGAAAAATCTAATGTTGTTAATTGAGTTTTGAATGAATGGTTGATATTTTGCCGACAGTTTTGTACAACTGTGATTGTACCAATCAGTTTGTGTGGTCAGAATGAATCCAAAATTGTTTAAATAGGCGTCATGTGTTGTCAAGAAAACAATCGTATAATGCCTTAGTGTTTGTTCAAGGCAGAAGTGTACTTTAATAGGGTAAAACCTTCAATAGAGTTTCGGCTCTCGAAAGGCACCACTTATCCCTTATGAGATCCAAGTTGAATAATACGTTCTCCGACACTGAGAACATAAAGGTGAGTAAGATTGAGTTTCGTGCATACTAGATTGATACTGATGGAAATGTGAAATACGACCTTATTGAGTTGAAAACCGATGAAGATTTGAAAGTTATGTGGAAAACATATCGCTGTAGGCTAACTAAAGGACTGATCGAGTTTGATGCGACAATTTCTAAGATCTGTCGACGATATAATCAAGATGTTGAAACGTCTGTTGGAACAAAATTGGTTTGTCCCATATCCTTTAGGTATTTATGATAAAAAAGTATTTAAAGAACAGTTGGGTATACTAATATTTGTTCAAGTGTGCAGGATCATAGACTAAAATTTTAGGAATAATCTAAGTATTAGTTCTTATAATGAACATCTAAAGAGAAGCTTAAAGACAAGAATTTGATGGATCTGAAGCTAAATACCAAAACCTCAAGAAGTCTACTTTTGAAGAAGTCAACGTCTGAAGGTCAGAGTCTGAAGAAGCCAACCTCTAAAGACTTGACTTTGAAGAAGTATGCCTCTGCTGATCAAAACTTGAAGCTAGTAAAAACTCAAGGACCAAAGTGACTTTGATAGGTTACTGTTAGACTCTAAGCCTACTTTGTCTTCTTCTGATCACGTGAAGACCTAAGAATTTTCTTCATATAGTCAACTGGGATGTAACTGATAATTCCTCTTGTAGCAAAGGAATTTCAAACAAGCTTTCAATGCATTAACCATTTGAAGAAACATCTTAGTGTCTCTATTGAAGCTTTTCGAAGACTCTCTTGTATTAGATCTTCAATGATTACTTTCCTTCTCTATTTAAAGAGTTGAAGACTTAAAGAACAACAACAAACTATTAACATTCAAAGAGCAGTTACTTTGTCAAAACATAAGCACAAGTTTAATTTATGTTTCTTACCTTTGTATATTCTAGAAATCCCTAATTCTTAAAGAGTTCTTCTTAAGTTGTGTTCTGAAGAAATCACCATGGTCTGAATTTGAACTTCACTAATTCTCAATTACAAGCCAAATTAGCATACATTTTGGACCTAAACATGTTTAACCAAGTCTCCAGAAGTTAATTGACCCTTGAAACACATCATTTTCCTTAGTTTTGATGAGTTGCAAATCACACTTTTCTCACTTTATGATCAAATTCATTTTGCACAAATAAGCTTGACTCCACACGTATTTGGATTAAAACACATTCCATATAAATAGAGGAAGCTACTGCATTCATTTCCAAGCTTTTGAGAGGCAAGAAATCCCTGCTTCAATCTGAATTTTTTCTAGAAAATTTAGCTACCGTGTTCTGAATTTTAGCTTGTTTTAATCCAATTTCTTGATTCCATTAGCATATTCGTCCTCCTCTGAAGATTTTGCAACAATTCCCAAGCTTTGATAGCTTTTGAAGTGACCAAACCAAATCGAGCTTCATCAACTTCTGATCACCATTTGGACAAGGTAGTTCTAAGCACCATTTGAATTCAAACAAGTTACCACAATGTAGTCATTTATTCTCAGATGCTTTCCCCTAACTTATCTGGCGTTGATTGACCGTGTTCATCATTCAATTTTATTTTTCGTGGCTTGCTTGCTTCTTAAGCTTCTCTAAAATTCCTCATACTCAATTTACATAAATGAAATTGGAGCATGAGAAGGCGATCACATTGGTGGTGGTCTCGTATTCTGAATTTACCAAACGATGAAGCTCCGGTGAAGGATCATCGGGGAAGATGACCGGAGTGTTTCAAGTCATCTGAGTTTGGCCATACACGTTGGACAAATGAAATATTCTGATTGGTCAAGCCTGAGAATTGTTGGATCTACCACGTCAATTAATGAGGTCAGATCCAACGTTCCTTGTTTTTATTTTATTTTATTTATTTTTCTATTTTCATTTTTAATTGCACTTTCTTTTAAAATTCATAGAAAAATTATTTTATATCCAAAAAATCCCGAAATAACTTCTAAAATTATCTTTTATTTTTATTCATCTGATTTTTATTTTTCCATATCTTATTTTATTGATTTTCTATTTTTCATGGAACTTCTCTATTCTCCTTTGTTTTAATTAGTTTAAAAATACTTTTCTGCATTTTTAAATTCTGAAAAATTATTATATGCTTCTTATTTTATTTTCAACCTTCCATAATTTTCTTGGCCATTTATTTGGTGTTTTGAAGAACTTTATGGATTTCCACTTTATTTCTATTTTAAAATTCATTTTTAAAATCATTTTTGTTGCATTTTATTGCATTATATATTTTTTTGACCTTTGTTGACTTCTGTTGGCCTTGGATCATGAGAACCAGGGTATGTAGGAGCTTGGTTTCCTGCAAGAACCCAATATCACACTCACTGGTGTGTACTAGTCTCCAAAGGTAATCCCTAAAAGGCTTCCCAGAGTCATGGATACAAGTGAAAATACTTTGTTGTAGTGAATTCTCACAGGACAAAAGTACTCCCAAGTGAATCTAGTCTAGGTGTGGGTCTCATGCCAACCCAACGCACGAAATGCATGTCAACACGACTATCCACGAGTCTATCCTGTGTGTATACTCAAGCTTGGATATAGAGCTTCTCTCAAGTAACATCAGCCTAACCCAATAACAGCAAAATACATATATATCTAGAATGGGTTAGCAAATGAATATCTAAAGCAATACAATAAATGTAATAAACAAACATGATGATATAAGCAGATAAAACATGAAAATAAACACGCTAGCAAACAAGAAAGCAATCAAAACTAGGCTCAACTCTAACTCAAGCTAGAAGCTATGTTCCCCAACAAAGTCGCCATCAAAATTTATTTATCTCAAAAGAGGGAAGGGAAAATGTCGATAAAACCTAAGGGAAAAGAAAAACAGGTGAGGAAGTCGGTTATACAATGGGAGGGTATTAGCACCCCTCACATCCATGGGAACCATTTTGATTTCTCTTTGCTTGGATGGGTGTTACTATTTTTGTGTACTTGCAAAATAGAAAATGGGTTAGAAGAACAGTGCTCGAGGAGGATTGGGGCCCTCATGCCTACATATTCTCATAGTACAGAGAGAAAGTCAGATCCTCGTAATTCGTAGAACCAGAGAAATAAAGGGGGGGGGGGGAGCAAGAAAAATGCTCGCCAAGGATTCGCATTCTCGTTCCTACGTATCCTCATAGTGCAATAAGGAAGTTATAACTCTATAGTTCGGCGAAATACGACTAAAAAAAAAGATATGATCGGGGGTGCTGTTTAAATCGGAAAAGGCTAGAAACTGACTAAAGCGGTGTTTACACCAAAGGGAAATGATTGTGGTGTTTAAATCAGAGGTTAAGAAAAGAGTGGTGTTTAAACCAAAGGAGTGGTTTCAAACCAAAGATCGGTGTTTAAACCGGAAAAAAAGGAGGAGTGGTTTTTAAACCAAAAGAGTGGTGTTTAAACCAAAGGTCGATTTTTAAACCAAAAAAGAAGCAAAAAGAGGGGTTTAAACCAAAAGAGTGGTGTTTAAACTAGAGGTAGGTGTTTAAACCAGAAAAGAAGCAAGAGTGGTGTTTAAACCAAAATAATGGTGTTTAAACAAAAGGAACTTGAGATGGTGTTTAAACCAAAAGGAAGTAAGAGTGGTGTTTAAACCAAAAGAGTGGTGTTTAAACCAAAGGAGCTTGAAAGGAGAGCCACAAGGCTAGTTGCAGACTTAACAGTGAATTGACTTGAATTGCACTAAAATTTATGACTAAAGGATACTCTGAGAAATTGGATCATTCATCCCGTACCCAAAATATTAATAATGAGGACAAGAATACTCCCTCTCACCCCTTCTTTATTGCTTAAGGCTCATGCCATGTAATCCTTGTCAATGTATGACAAGTTGTTGAATATGTTCTAAGGGATGCTCTGTGGGGATGAGGCAGATGGCTGATGCCTTGACTTGAGCTTGAGATCTTGTATTTATTGGGAAGCTTGAGCTCCAAAGTAACAGAGACAAGTCCTATCACATGACCAAAAGACTTATGGTCACTTGACAAAGAAAAAAGGAATGTGTGCAAAGTAAAAGGATATAGTTGATCAAATGGAATTTGATCAAGCTAAATCAAAGGGAATGAGATGGATAAAATACATGCATGATCATATAAAGACTAGCCAAGGGTCTCACTGTTAGATAGCCCAAGAGTAAGCCATGTGGGTGCAAAAGTGTACTAAGCCTAGGTCTCATTGTTAGGTATCCCAAGAGTAAGCCATGTGTTATAACCTAAATAAATGAATGTGATAAGCATATGTATAAGGCAATGAACAATAAACAAGATGACAAGATCACAAGTTCAAAAGTTCATCAGGTAAATAAGGTGTAAGTGATCAAGAGGTCAATGAGTCAAAGGTCACTCTAGATTAAGCATAGGTCTATGTCCAAAGTCCAAAGTCCAAAGTCCAAAGTCTTCAACATCACTCCAAGTCAAGCATTGGTCTCAAAGAAGATGATCAGGTTTTTTTAAGTCTTTTAATTTTATCATGTTTTGATTCATTGTTTTTTATTAGACAACAAATAGAAACACAAGATAATAAAATCAATATGACATAAATGATAATGATGATGAATGAAAGATAAATTGCAAGAATATAAAGTGAAAGAATGTAAATTTCAAGAATTAAATGACAATAAATTAAAGTCAACAAGACCAAAGGTTAGTAGTTAGAGTTGTTAGTCAATTAACTGAATAAGGACAATTTAGCGCTATGTTAAGCAATCATAGCATAATCTATATGAAGATCATACTATGGGAGGTCGATAAATGACAATTTATGTGTCAAACATGTTAGAGTAATAACACAAGTTATACTCCTAAAACATGTAACACGATGATTAAAACAAAGAAGAGAGATAGATGAAGAATGAGAGATTATCAAGTAGAATCAAACAATCACATAGGATCATCTATCAACAAGTTAAATGATCCAAACATTTGATATACTAAGGGATAATCTATCACTAATCCAAAGTGTCAAAGATGATCAAATGATCATCCATTAACATGTTTGAAATATTGAAGATTCAATCAACCAAAGTATCATCTATCAATAATTTGAAGTGTTAAAAATAGGATAAACCAAGCAATCACTCAAGAAAAACCAAATGGAAGACAAAAATTGAATTAAAATAAAATGAAAAAGAAATAAAAAGGATTAAAAATTGATTAAAAAGGGAAATTAAAGAGAAGATTCCAAAGCATAAGCAAAACAATGAATAAATGGTAAAGAAAAATACATAATGTCCCATGTTACTCATGAATGGATTTCAAAAGTTGGATGAAAAAATGTTTGAAAATGATTAAAAAATAAATTGCAAAAGGAAATAAAAAAGAAAATGAAATAAAAAAAACCAAAAAACAAAAAATGATTTAAAAAAATGGGAGAAAAAAGTATGTGATGCAAAATATTTTTAGAGACTTTGTGCAAAAAATTTGGATCAAATTGAATTAAAAATGAGTAATAAATTAATTGGAAAAGAAATGAAATAAAACAAATTAAGGCGCCAACTGTCAGGAGATTCCAAAAAATGCGCTGGTGCAGTGTGATTAGTTGAGATTTGAATTTGGCACCATAGCACGCACATCTTCGACTTCATCTTCAACCTTCAGCTCGATTTTGCAGATCCATGAACTCGTGTTTTTAGCAACACCCAAATATGGAGTTATCTTCGTAACACATCATCGTTCATGTCTCCCTGCATCAGAGCCAATGAATGACTTTGAGCAGGGAAAATTTTGCTCAAGAACACGAAGAACCGTAAATGTTAAAAGTAAAACTAAATGACTAAAACAAAATATAAATGAAAGGTAATAGAAGGCTTTTGATCAGTGGAACAATACAAAGAGACTGGTAACTTGTTTGCTCAAGGACTTAACTCGTAGCTACCTTTCTAGTTGAAGCTTCGAAGGTCAACAATGATAAAAATGGGAATCACGATGCAAGAGGTTCCAAGGCAAGGTGACGATGCAGTTAGCTTCAGATAATGCCGATGAAGCTTTATGGGCAAAGGTTTGAGGTTGAAAGTGCTTGAATCGAAGAAACTAGAAACTGGGTTTGGAGTGATATCAGGTTCAAGGGATGCAGTGTTTTTCTGGATTTTCAAGCTTACAAATGAAGGCAAAATGATTATCTATTTATAGGTAATGGAATGAGGTTATGGTACGTGTGAATTGGATCTGAAATCGTGTGAGCTGGGTTTCAATTTCATGATTTCCCATCCGTGTGAAGAGAAGGGTGAAAAATGTGATTTAATGAGTTCACAATGCTGTTTTGCACTTGGTAACACGCGTTTTAGGGACACAAGAAGTTTGCATATGTGCATGTGGTCCCAGATTGGAGCTTGGCATGATTTTGGTGACCTGTAATCTGCATAAAAATAGAGTTCAAGGTCTCATGTTTGAAGTTAGGCCAAATGAAATCCACTCATGCATTTTTTATTTTACTTCATGCATTTTGTTCACTTTATTGCAAGGAATTCAGTGCAAAAAGAATCACATTAAAAGGAGCTTTGATTTTAAAATGGCATGGTGTCGCATCACGCGAAAAAACGGCGGGAAAGAAAGAACAACAGAGCCGCCACCGTGCGTTATTTATCCCAAAAGAGGGAAAGGAAACGCTCAGAGTAAACCTAGGAAAGAACATGGTCTCGCGACCAAAGAGAATGGGTTCGGGAGTCGGTTATGCGAAGGGAAGGTATTAGCACCCCTACGCATCCGTAGTACTCTACGGGATCCACGCACAAAAGGAAGGATAAATTGGTTGCTAAACACTGCTCACACTCACACACACTGGCTGAAAAGAGACAAAAGAAACTGACTGAGACTGACTCGGCAGGATGTCACATCCTGGGCCTACTTAGTCTATCAGGCATAGACATCAGAGTCGAAGTAGTTCGGACTGGGGAAACAACACATGCTCGCTAGGATGTCGCATCCTATGCATACGTATCTTCTCGGACGAGAGAAGAATCAGAGCATTCGTAGCTCGGCTGACACGCACACAAACAAACAAGACACACACAGGCAAACGTGGAGCCCGACTGCCAATCACTGGACTTACATCAGCATCCGAACCAAACACACGCACACTGGAACCCAAATGCCACTCGATGGACTTACATCGGCTTCCAAGCACACAACAACACAACAGGTTGATAGGGAGTCGGGGACTCAGCCTACAACTGTTAAGCACACACACACAAACAGACAGACAGCACATGCTAAGGAGTCAGGGACTCGAGCCTAACATAGGTCAGACAACACACACAAAAGAAAAGAAAGGGCGCCCGGAGAGATCAGCTCAATCTCCTGCCTACATACTTCATCTGGTATGAAGATCAGGGCGATGTAGTTCCCCTACGCAGGGATAAGGATCTAGCCTAACCAGATAACAGAGGGAGACACAACTAGGGAGACTACGACTCGAGCCTAGATGTTATCATGCAAGATCATCCCTAAGTTAAGGTTTCTAGCTAAATGGCACAAGGGCCAACCTATCCTGAACAGACACAGGAAAGAGCAAGGTCTCGATTGCAACTAGGGCAAGAGAAAGGGGATATCTCAATCACAACAGGGGTGAGAGAAAATTGTTAGTGTTAGTGGTTAGTCAAACTCGACAAGACATCGCGTCTAGTGCCTACGTATCTCACCTGAACATGAGAATCAGAGTTGCCGTAGTTCGGCCAAACAACTCTAAACATGGCTCACACAGGGAGCAAGCCACACAGACTTGACTTTGCACAAGGGCAAGTCAAGCACAACCTATCTTGCACAAGGGCAAGTCTAAGCTAAACCTAAAGAGGCAAAGCAAGCAGGCAATCACATGAAGCACCTACAGCATGAAATAAACACACCAACAAGGGGGCTCAAACATCAAGGGTTAGGCACTAGGGCCAACTGGAATGGGGTAAGGGTGCTCTTAACCTTGCCATTGAGGGGCTAAGGTGAAGCAGATGAAAGGATGAAGTGAGGATGAGACCTTACAGCTCTTATCCCTGGCCAGGGAGAGCTCAAGACAGGAATGTGTGGGTTCAGAAAGTGGGAACCCTTCTACACATTTGAAACTGACTCAACTGTGCAATTGTACAAGATCTTGGGTTTGTATCTGCAATGCATCAACACAGTGGTGTGAGCAAAGCGGATGACACACTGAATAGTGGGGGATAGATTGCATATCCCTACCTTCCACCAATTGCCTCTTCACTTAGGAGGACTTTGACTCTATGCAAGGACAAAATTAAACATCCACAAACATTGCCTCTTAAGGAGGACTTCAGACAGTTGCCTGGCCAAGTAACAGGCCAGGTCTTCCAGACTACATGAAGTAGAAGAGACATACCTCAATGCAAATTGCTTATACAAGCAAAGCAAAGCAAAAAGTTCACAAGGAACTAAGCAACTAAAGCACCTGAAACAGTCAAGCAGATGTTAGTATGCAACTTCAAACAAAACAAACAGAAACAGACACCAACAGTCAATTAGGGGGCACAAGGATGTGCAAGGCACAAGGCTTATGGCATGTGAGCCAAGCCACCTACAAAACAAAGAGGTTAGGCAATGATACTTGAGTAAGCTCAATCAAAAGAATTGGTCTTAATGGCCATTTGATGGTCAACCTGAAAACACAAGCTCAAAGGTGAGTAACAGGACCACTAGGACAAGCCTAGGGTCAAAAGTAAATGAGAAAGTTAAAACAGAAAGGGGCAAGTATCCAAAATCATGTTCAAACAATTAGGAAACAAAACCAATTGGGTTCACATTCATATCAATCATCATCATCATTTCATGAACCATTTAGGTCAAAACATGGCAAACAGAAGCTCATAGAAGTCAACAGCAAGACTTAACTCAAAAGCAATCTAAACATTTTCCAAAAATCACCAAATAAATCATGATCAAAACTAACACATAGCATGATAAGCATGTCAAATTTCATCCCATTTGGACAAGTGGAAGGCAGTCAATGAAAATCAGAAAGTCAAAGCAATTTTGAACATGCTCAAAGAAGTCAACCAAACATGCATCAACTTAGAAAAATCATAAGTCAAGAATGGTGTATGATAAATGAATGGGACTAAAACCATGGCAAAGATGAGGATGTCTAATTATCTCATGTAAAATTTCATGACCATCTAATAAAGTATGAGAATTTCACAAATGAAATGGGAACATGTGTCACACAAAGTCAACAATTGACTAGGCAGGGGAGAAAATCTCAAACAATTAGGAAATGCCACAAATAATTCCAAGAAAATTCACATGTAAACTAGACATACAAAAGTAGGTTCATGCAAAAAATCAGATCAATTGGAGGTCAAGAAGCATGGTAATGAAAATCATGAAGTTGGACATCAATGGTGTGACACAAATTGTCACACCCTAATTCAAAAAATCATATCTCACAAACCAGCAATGATAAATTCACAAACTCTACACCAAAATCACCGTGAGTGTGTCTAGTTTAAGCACAAAAAATTTGGGAGCCATTGGATACATTCTCATCATTTCACAAATGTTTTGGCAAAGTGTACAAGAATTGGTCACATGTCACAAACCCTAGCCCCATTTAAAAACCATCCATCAAAAAAATTCTGGAAAAATAATGATAAAAAAGTAGAGATCATGATGAACACAACACAAAAAATCCCATTAAATTTGGATTAAAAATGAACAAGTTATGATTTTTGTAAGTTAGGCATGGCAAATGAAACAAACATTACAAAACAAAATGATTAATGGAATAAATAAAGAAACAATGGGGGGTCAACGCCCCGGTCAACGCGCCAACATGGCCAATAGCAGGACGGCATGGCAGCGCTCTTTTTTAATATATATTTTAGAAGGCGTTAAATAAATGAATTGGCATTGCGCCCCAGTGGTAAAACACTTGGTATTTGAAGCAAAGGTCTGGGGTTCGTATCCCCCTCGCCCCAGGCCTTTTGGCATTTATTTGGCTTATTGTGTAATGGCTTAGCTACAGTAACGAAAGTAATTCCCAGCATCAAATGGCAGCAGCAAAAAAATACTTACAGTAGAATGCAAAATTCCCAGGTCAAAAATTTTTTTTTTTTTTTTTTTTTTTTTAAATTCAAGAATAAACATATCAATGTGTACATCTCATCATGTACATTAATAATCCAACCTTCATGTTCACTAAATCAAGCTAACAACCAAGAACCAAACAAAAACATATTTGAGTGTGAAACTTTAAATCCATGTATTTCTCTCAATATGCAACCATTTTCCACAAAATTTATATCAATAGAATCAGGGTGAAAGGAACTTCATGATTGTGTGCTTAAAAACCAAAACTGAGCCACGCGAATTCTAACCTTTTTTGAAGCTTTGGCTATGGCAGTGATGAGTTTGTGGTCTTTTGGCCTTGAAAGGTAAAAACAGAATTTCCTTAGTACTCCAGGAGACGCATGGACGAAGAAATGGAGTTCAATGATGCTTGGTTCTTCTCAAAATCCCAACTGTCATGGAAAGGCTCAATGCGAAAGTTTAAAGAACACAGCTCGAAAATGGTGGTTTGTTAGCTTCAATTCAACTCCAGAAAGTTTATGTATATTGGAACAAAAGAAATCAAGGCAAGTCTTCTCTCTTTTTGAAGTTTTGGACAGATTTTTGAAAATGCATAAAATGAAGGTTTTTAGGGTGAGTGATCAATGGTTTTTCTGCCTAGGCCAAAGGATTTGTGACTGCAATTGGTGCTTCTCATGACAGAAAAATGATGGAGAATATGGTGTTGAGCAAAGCCTTCTCTTTGGAGTTTTTTTTTGGAAAATGGCCAAAGTGATTTTTTATGAATGAAGTTTTTTCTGGTTTTTTTGTGCTATCCAATGTGGTTCATGTCTGCTATTGGGATTGGTTTTTTGACAGAAAAAATGGTGCACAAAACTGCTATGTGTGAGTACAAAGCATGGCCATGGAAGTATGGATGAAAGTGTCCTTTTTGCCCAATTTCAAGCAAGCAAGCATGGCCTTTGTTTTGCTGGTTTTTTGGCTGCAAATTGAGGCTTCAAACTGACAGAAAAATGATCAAGAATGCTGCTAGAAGTACCAAGCATGGCAAGGTTCATGGGAGTATGGAGTAGCATAGTGAAACTTGTACTTTTGCCAAATTTCAAGCAACTAAGTAATGGCCTCATGTACTGCATAATTTGACTTGGCAAACATGTTTTAAATGATATTTTTGAGCTGTTCCAATTGGCCAAATGTTAGAAAAATGTTTATATCAAAAAGTCAAACATTGGTCAAACTTGCATTTAAATGAGATAAGTCAAAAAATGCCATTTTGATTGGTGAAGTTTTGGCACATGAAATTTATATTTTTGGAAAGAGGGGATCAAATGTGACTTGTAGGAAAAAACCCCACCAAAATTGGCCAAATGGTTTGAGAGATATGGCCCTTTGAAGTTCAAGATTTTCTGAAATCGATTCGATCATAACTGCCAACCACACATGGGAGTTGAGAGTTCTTGGACTTTTTGGAAATGGGAGAACAAGATCTTCAACTTTCATGTTGGGCAAAAATTCATTTGAAGCTTGTATCATGATGTAAGTTGGAGGATCAAGACTTTCCATTTTTGGTAAGTTTCAGTTACAGGTCCAGTTTCCATTTTTGGAAATTTCTGATTTGGCTTCAAATTCTTCCATGATGGTGTTTGACATGTTATATGAGGACTATTTGGCCATGAATGAACTCTCACAAACCAATTCCAATCATCAAATCACTGATTAAATGGACAGTTGACCAACAGTTGACTTTTAGGGTTTCTGACTGATTGTGCATTGAATGATGACTTCCAAACCCTAATTCCTTGATAATTTGACTTCAAATGATATCCCAAGTTGTATGAACTCTTGATTATTGATCATGGTGCCCAAATTCCACAAGAATGGCCACCATCCACTGCTTTGACCGACTGTTGACTTTTTAGGGTTTTTGACTGTCTGTGTATGAACTGATGATCTCCAAGCCTTCAACCCTTGACATGAACACTTCAAATAGACCTCCAAGTCATGTGAATTTGTTAGACAAACCCTAAGGCCTTGGTTCAATGAGAAATTCCTTTGCTTGCTTGGTTGACTGATCTCCTGATCAGTTTGACCTAATTCCTTGATTGGCTTGCACTTGAGGCAAATGGGACAATGCAAATGCTATGCAATGGACCATGATATGCTATGACCTAATGTGAAAATGTATGCATAATGATAGGTGCAAATTTGAGGTGCTACAGCTGCCCCTATTCAATCAGCTGGGAACCCGAACGGATGATAGCAACGGCTGTCAGACTTTCAGGGTAATCAGGGATTGAATACCAAAGAACTGTAGAATTTGCACAATACAGGGATCCACCAATGGAAACGTCCACTGGGATTTGATATTTATTACTGGGTATATTTTTTTTGTTTTCAAAGGGTACGGCCACATCCAGACATCACAACGATGGGGAATGGGAACAAAAATCACAACTAGATGCCAACGGACAACTAGGAAAAACTCGACGTTTATCGAAACCAACGGAGAGGTAACCAGACATTAATGAATGACTGGGAGGGATACAACCATACGTCAACGGACGAAATGGGAAAAACTCATCGTTTACCAAGACCAACAGAGAGGTAAATCCACATGGGGACAGGTACAACTAGACGTCATAGGACGAATAGGAAAAACTCGACGTTTACCAAGACCAACGGAGAGGTAAATCCACATGGGGACAGGTACAACTAGACGTCATAGGACGAATAGGAAAAACTCGACGTTTACCAAGACCAACGGAGAGGTAAATCCACATGGGGACAGGTACAACTAGACATCATCGGATGACTAGGAAAAACTCGACGTTTATCGACACCAACGGAGAGGAGAAATACTTCACTAGGGAAGAAGGACACAAACAAATCATCAACGGATGATCGGGAAAAACTCGACGTTTATCGAAACCAACGGAGAGGTAACTCTGCATGGAGAGGGGTACAACTAGGCATCATCGGATGACTAGGAAAAACTCGACGTTTATCGACACCAACGGAGAGGAGGAAACTCTACTGGGGAGAGTGAACACAACCAAATCATCAACGGATGATCGGGAAAAACTCGACGTTTATCGACACCAACGGAGAGGAGAACTCTGCATGGAGAGGGGTACAACTAGGCATCATCGGATGACTAGGAAAAACTCGACGTTTATCGACACCAACGGAGAGGAGGAAACTCTACTGGGGAGAGTGAACACAACCAAATCATCAACGGATGATCGGGAAAAACTCGACGTTTATCGACACCAACGGAGAGGAGAATACTTCTTCGGTCTGAATACCGGAAAATTGGCCTCGTGCCATGAGTACATCGACCTGATCGTCGGAAACTCCTTCGGTCTGAATACCGGAAAATTGGCCTTGTGCCATGAGTACATCGACCTGATCGTCGGAAACTCCTTCGGTCTGGATACCGGAAAATTGGCCTTGTGCCATGAGTACATCGACCTGATCGTCGGAAACTCCTTCGGTCTGAATACCGGAAAATTGGCCTTGTGCCATGAGTACATCGACCTGATCGTCGGAAACTCCTTCGGTCTGAATACCGGAAAATTGGCCTTGTGCCATGAGTACATCGACCTGATCGTCGGAAACTCCTTCGGTCTGAATACCGGGAAATCATAAGTACATATTATCTATAGCCGTCAAAACATAGATAATACACTCGCATGGAAGATTATCCATAACCGGGTTGTAGGTTGTTAAATGAATAATCGACCAAAAAGAAAGGCATCTGGGTACCAGACTAGGTATGCAAAAGATGACCAATCAACAGGGGATAAAGCTGCTAACTCGGAGCAAGTATCCAAAAGGAAGAGGAAGACCCAATGGGGACAATACTGCTTGATCAAAGCAAGTATCCAAAGGGGACAAGACCATTAATACCACAAAGAGGGGATTACATCTACCGGTTTGTAGGCAGAAAACCACGGAAAAGTAACTAGTCATCAATAGGATGAGCACAAACGGTCAACTCCAACAAGGGGATGAAAGTGGGATTTTACAACTACCAGCTAGTAGGTAGAAAACCACAAAGATAGGACTTACAACTACCGGTTTGGTGGTAGAAGCCAAACAAATTCCGCCGAGGATAAGATGAATGAGTGTCGGTTAGTGAGCGACTATTCATTTATGCCCCAGGGAAGTACAGGAGACAGCCAACAGGAAGCCAATTTAGGATCGATCCAAAAAGGCAGACTGAAACAAGACTCATCCTAATGAGGAAAGAACTCAATAGGGAAAACCCATCCCAATGTGTGTTGGGAGGGAACGGAAGCAACCGTCATCCACGAGGACGTATCTCAGTGGGGAAATGGCAGGAAAAGATTGACACTTTCTGCTTAAGGGGTAGACTCTACACGGAGAGATCGGACACACCCATATCTGCTTAAGGAAAGAAGACCCAAGCTGGCAAGATGCCAACAATTGGGGAGTAACATTGCCGGGGATACCCACTCGACTGAGGAGTCACTCGTTGGGAAAACACCAACCTCTCAACCATGCTGATGAACCCAATCCTGAAGCCGATCCAATGGCGCGATGCTAAACTCTTTCCAACAAACCAACCTTGGCTGGTCGCCACGGCCTAGGGTTAATGGATATGCTTGCAATGTTGATGCATGAGTTTTTTCTTGCTTTACACAATGCCCCATGATTATGGAAATGCTATGCACTAATGATGCGATATGCTATGCTTATCTAAATGATAAATGCAGAAACACACGCCTCCTTTAGAGACAACACCGGGGAACTCCAGGAACTGTGCTGGGGATCCTATAACCATGTCAACTCCCATCCCGCTGGGGGAAGACAAACCTTTGCTGGGGAAAAAACCATCAACACAACCTCTGCTGGGAAGACAGCTTCAGACTTGGAAAACAATCACAAATCCGCTGGGGATACAGATATCAGTCTACTATAGAAACCCGTCCAATCCACTGGTAGGATGAACTCTGCTGGAGAAATAAGTGCTAACCCACTAGGGACGACCCAACCAATCCATATGTAGGAGAATCACTGCTGGAGAAGTATTTCATGAGACCCGCTCCACTCGGGGAACTTGCTGAGGAAAAACCAACACCATTCTGCTGAGGAGAACGATCCTGGTGGAGAGAACAACCATAGTGGTGAGAGTAACAACTCTGTTGAGGATGATAACACGTTATATCATACTGGAGATGAATTCCCACAAACCTGTTTAGGATAAGCACTCACGACCATACTGGAGATAATAGCATCACAAAACCAATTGTTGGGGAACACACCAACAGTCTACTGATAAACTCCACTAGGGGACTCCCGGGGAAAATAACTACCTGGCGCTCAGCGGGGATTCTCAACTGGGGAACTCTGCAAGCACAGGCCTGCTGGGGAGAAGCAATCCTTAGATCTGTTGGGGAAAGAAGGTACTGTCCACAGGTATCTCTGCAGGGGAAATAGCTCTGATAGCTTCAATACTGGCTTGGGCTGGGGATGTGATGACCTTCAGGCTTGCTGAGGAGACAACGATCTCGAATCTACCAGGGAGATCACACTCTCAATCCTCTGGGGAGATACAGTTTGTTTGACAGGGATGTCGGTCGACTCGTCGAACACTGGTATCCATCATCCACCCATAGTGTTGACTTTCCACTTTTAAGAACTCCCAGACTCTTCTGGACTTTTCTGCTCCATCATCTTGTATTCCCAACTCGTCCGTACTTCACGGAGGTTGAACTCTTGGGATTCATACATACTTTCCAATCATCAGACTTTGAAGAGTCTTCTTGATTAACTTTCCAGGATCGTCGTCGTAATCCTTCACTGTCTTTTCACCGTTCAACTATCCCTTGCCCCTGATTTGGCTCTGCCGGGATTGTTAGATAAAAGAACGTGCCCCAGGTATGCCCCATGATAAGGCTCAAACATCACTATACTGGGGATGCCCCACGATAGGGCTAATAGGGACTTGGAGGGAGAATCTGTACTGCCGGGAACGTGAAGATGAACAACTTCAAACAACACTGCATCGGGCAACTTCACTGAGGAGAGACCATACGAGGTTCTGCAGGACAAAGATACAGTCATGCTCGAGATACGAACAATTGTTTTACCTGTTGGTAATCATACCACCCCCGGGAGAGCACTGTGGGTCTCCTAAGTATTCTTTCCATCATTGTGAATGTTCACTTTGTTTAAGAACAATTTTGAAAAATTTGTTTATTTTGAAAACAATGATACTTTATCAATTAAAACATGCAAAACGTTTGTTGAGTTGAAACAAATAAGAATGCAAATAATTGGATAAAAGCTCAAATTGATGTGATGGAATGGTAGTCTGCAAAGGGCGAGACTCCATGGATCTGTACAAGTTTGAAATTGGCGATATATATTGGAGAGGGCTACATTGAACATAATGACCTTTCCTCTACCATTCTGAATTTTCGATGTATTCAGAGCTTCAGTCGACGACGAATCGAGAATCCCTGACGGATGACAGATGTACAACACAGTCTTGTCAAGATGCAGTTACTTGCCAAATCCCTAATTTTGCCTAGATTGCCCCAGTGTGAGGTGTTCAATCTAGCGGGATGCAAATTCTCTTCTTTTTTTTTTTTTAATGTCTCTAACTTTTGCCTGGATCGCCCTTTCGGGTTTTCAATCCACCGAGACGCTCCTTTTTGCCTAAGTCGCCCTTTGGGTGTTCGACTTAGCGAGCTTTTGCTTTTTGTTTTTGTTTTAGGCGAAGTATTTCTTGACTGCATCTGGATCCACAGGACGAGTGAACTTCTTCATTGTTGTAAGTGTCAAAACATTGCCTGAAAAGGCTCTCGTGACAACATGTGGACATTCATAGCTTGGGGGTTCACTTGCCCCTGGAATCGGGCACGAAAGACAAGACTTTTTTGAGCATGAGTCACCTTCTCGGAACACACGAGGCTTGACCTTCTTATCGAATGCTTTTTCACTCTCTGCTGATATGACTGTCCATGACACATGGCAGTTGATCTCTTCCTTTCGATCGAATTCAGCATCAGCCAACTTGGGACTTTGAGGGTGCTATTTTTTTGTTTCTTTCTTTCTTTTTCTTTCTTTTGATTTGGATTTCTTTTGATTTTGCACCCTCTCTTTCTTTTTCTCTTCTTTTTCTTTTTCTTTTTTTTTTTGATGCCCCAGTTGGCTGTTCTGCTGATTCTCGAGATGCAGCTGAGTGATCTTCTTTTCTTGCTCAAGAAGTCGGGCAATCTCGTCAGGAATCCCTTCAACATCATCTTCGTCCGCTTCGAATACAGGGAATTCAAAATTGGGAGATGACGTCCGATCATTATGTTCAATGGGTTTGAGAAACAACCTGCATAAAGATTTTGATATGAAAAGCTCTTTGAAAATCAAACAAGACAATCGTTATGCAGATGAAAAGATTGCTTTTATTCTTGTTTTTTAGGGTTTTTTGTGATCACCAATTTCATGCAAAAAGCGAAAAGGGAAAACAAATGGAAAAACAAATGTTTAACATGAATTTATTTGAATGAAAATATCATTGCACAAAATGTTGCCAACAATGTCATCACTTCTCCTTTTGGCATGGGAGAAGGGTTTTTAAACAAAGTGATTATTACTCTGACTTATGAACAACTGTAGGAAAGCCCACAGTGACCCAATTGTGATAGATCCCTCCAGGGATGACAACTGTCAGTATCCTTTGCATCAGTGTCATGAACCGGGCCATGTTTGCCCTCATTTCGGCCAATTCTGCTTGAACCTGATCCACACTCCTCTGATGATTGAGTTTGGTTGAGTAGCGGTGCGGACGATGATCAACAATCCTCTCTCAGTCAAAACCCAAAGTGAGAAGTCTCTCCCAAGCATGTCTGCAATGCAAGGATGATATGTGCATGATATGCATATGATGCGAATGCTATTTTATCATGAATGATCCTGAAAAGGATATGAGTATGCGAATTAACTTTCTCTTTTTTATGCATTACTATTTTTTTTGAAAATAAACATGCTATGATGCAAATGATGCAACATGACTGGTCAGGCTGTGCGTCTCAAGGCACAGGGTCGAAGCTTCAGCTTGAACTCGGAGTCACAATCCGTCTGAAACCCAAAGTCATCTGAGGAACTGTCATCTGAACCCATTCTTAGAAACCAAATCATCATCTGAACGAGTACCCTCAAATTCAGCCCAGGGATCCGAAATAAACGGAACCCTCTGATCAATACCAGGGTCAAACCTCCGGCGTCCAGAAACATATGTCCAGAATTCATAGTCACCATCAGTACCGGGAGTCACCAACTGTACCTGTTAAAATGAACAAACCCTTCCCCACTCACGGGTGTCATCTAGGCCAGGGTAAGGTCGAGAGAAACGCAACATAAATAACCTTTCGTGGAATATCATCCTGTGCACACCCGATGTATGCACCGATAATATCCCACCAGGGTCTGAACTGCTCGTGATATCAATGTTCCGCTAAGTGGCGCCATACCACCCGCTTCCCATGAATCACTCTATTCCTAGGTTTCCTAGATTTCACTCATAGCCTGGGTATTGGGCCTTTTACCTCGAGTAACTCCCACCCCAAACAGAGAAACACAGCACAACCAGCAGATGAATATGAATAAATGCAAACATTAATGCAAACAATAAATGCAAACAGTAAATGCAAATATATACAAATGAATGCAATAAATAAACACAGCACAAAGCAACCAAACCCTAACCTAGAGAGCGCTAGGAGAGACTCGCTCAGGGAAGATGGACCAGCACAGGTCAACTTCTCGGATATCCCCAGCAGAGTCGCCAGCTGTCCCATCACGCGAAAAACCGGCGGGAAAGAAAGAACAACAGAGCCGCCACCGTGCGTTATTTATCCCAAAAGAGGGAAAGGAAACGCTCAGAGTAAACCTAGGAAAGAACATGGTCTCGCGACCAAAGAGAATGGGTTCGGGAGTCGGTTATGCGAAGGGAAGGTATTAGCACCCCTACGCATCCGTAGTACTCTACGGGATCCACGCACAAAAGGAAGGATAAATTGGTTGCTAAACACTGCTCACACTCACACACACTGGCTGAAAAGAGACAAAAGAAACTGACTGAGACTGACTCGGCAGGATGTCACATCCTGGGCCTACTTAGTCTATCAGGCATAGACATCAGAGTCGAAGTAGTTCGGACTGGGGAAACAACACATGCTCGCTAGGATGTCGCATCCTATGCATACGTATCTTCTCGGACGAGAGAAGAATCAGAGCATTCGTAGCTCGGCTGACACGCACACAAACAAACAAGACACACACAGGCAAACGTGGAGCCCGACTGCCAATCACTGGACTTACATCAGCATCCGAACCAAACACACGCACACTGGAACCCAAATGCCACTCGATGGACTTACATCGGCTTCCAAGCACACAACAACACAACAGGTTGATAGGGAGTCGGGGACTCAGCCTACAACTGTTAAGCACACACACACAAACAGACAGACAACACATGCTAAGGAGTCAGGGACTCGAGCCTAACATAGGTCAGACAACACACACAAAAGAAAAGAAAGGGCGCCCGGAGAGATCAGCTCAATCTCCTGCCTACATACTTCATCTGGTATGAAGATCAGGGCGATGTAGTTCCCCTACGCAGGGATAAGGATCTAGCCTAACCAGATAACAGAGGGAGACACAACTAGGGAGACTACGACTCGAGCCTAGATGTTATCATGCAAGATCATCCCTAAGTTAAGGTTTCTAGCTAAATGGCACAAGGGCCAACCTATCCTGAACAGACACAGGAAAGAGCAAGGTCTCGATTGCAACTAGGGCAAGAGAAAGGGGATATCTCAATCACAACAGGGGTGAGAGAAAATTGTTAGTGTTAGTGGTTAGTCAAACTCGACAAGACATCGCGTCTAGTGCCTACGTATCTCACCTGAACATGAGAATCAGAGTTGCCGTAGTTCGGCCAAACAACTCTAAACATGGCTCACACAGGGAGCAAGCCACACAGACTTGACTTTGCACAAGGGCAAGTCAAGCACAACCTATCTTGCACAAGGGCAAGTCTAAGCTAAACCTAAAGAGGCAAAGCAAGCAGGCAATCACATGAAGCACCTACAGCATGAAATAAACACACCAACAAGGGGGCTCAAACATCAAGGGTTAGGCACTAGGGCCAACTGGAATGGGGTAAGGGTGCTCTTAACCTTGCCATTGAGGGGCTAAGGTGAAGCAGATGAAAGGATGAAGTGAGGATGAGACCTTACAGCTCTTATCCCTGGCCAGGGAGAGCTCAAGACAGGAATGTGTGGGTTCAGAAAGTGGGAACCCTTCTACACATTTGAAACTGACTCAACTGTGCAATTGTACAAGATCTTGGGTTTGTATCTGCAATGCATCAACACAGTGGTGTGAGCAAAGCGGATGACACACTGAATAGTGGGGGATAGATTGCATATCCCTACCTTCCACCAATTGCCTCTTCACTTAGGAGGACTTTGACTCTATGCAAGGACAAAATTAAACATCCACAAACATTGCCTCTTAAGGAGGACTTCAGACAGTTGCCTGGCCAAGTAACAGGCCAGGTCTTCCAGACTACATGAAGTAGAAGAGACATACCTCAATGCAAATTGCTTATACAAGCAAAGCAAAGCAAAAAGTTCACAAGGAACTAAGCAACTAAAGCACCTGAAACAGTCAAGCAGATGTTAGTATGCAACTTCAAACAAAACAAACAGAAACAGACACCAACAGTCAATTAGGGGGCACAAGGATGTGCAAGGCACAAGGCTTATGGCATGTGAGCCAAGCCACCTACAAAACAAAGAGGTTAGGCAATGATACTTGAGTAAGCTCAATCAAAAGAATTGGTCTTAATGGCCATTTGATGGTCAACCTGAAAACACAAGCTCAAAGGTGAGTAACAGGACCACTAGGACAAGCCTAGGGTCAAAAGTAAATGAGAAAGTTAAAACAGAAAGGGGCAAGTATCCAAAATCATGTTCAAACAATTAGGAAACAAAACCAATTGGGTTCACATTCATATCAATCATCATCATCATTTCATGAACCATTTAGGTCAAAACATGGCAAACAGAAGCTCATAGAAGTCAACAGCAAGACTTAACTCAAAAGCAATCTAAACATTTTCCAAAAATCACCAAATAAATCATGATCAAAACTAACACATAGCATGATAAGCATGTCAAATTTCATCCCATTTGGACAAGTGGAAGGCAGTCAATGAAAATCAGAAAGTCAAAGCAATTTTGAACATGCTCAAAGAAGTCAACCAAACATGCATCAACTTAGAAAAATCATAAGTCAAGAATGGTGTATGATAAATGAATGGGACTAAAACCATGGCAAAGATGAGGATGTCTAATTATCTCATGTAAAATTTCATGACCATCTAATAAAGTATGAGAATTTCACAAATGAAATGGGAACATGTGTCACACAAAGTCAACAATTGACTAGGCAGGGGAGAAAATCTCAAACAATTAGGAAATGCCACAAATAATTCCAAGAAAATTCACATGTAAACTAGACATACAAAAGTAGGTTCATGCAAAAAATCAGATCAATTGGAGGTCAAGAAGCATGGTAATGAAAATCATGAAGTTGGACATCAATGGTGTGACACAAATTGTCACACCCTAATTCAAAAAATCATATCTCACAAACCAGCAATGATAAATTCACAAACTCTACACCAAAATCACCGTGAGTGTGTCTAGTTTAAGCACAAAAATTTGGGAGCCATTGGATACATTCTCATCATTTCACAAATGTTTTGGCAAAGTGTACAAGAATTGGTCACATGTCACAAACCCTAGCCCCATTTAAAAACCATCCATCAAAAAAATTCTGGAAAAATAATGATAAAAAAGTAGAGATCATGATGAACACAACACAAAAAATCCCATTAAATTTGGATTAAAAATGAACAAGTTATGATTTTTGTAAGTTAGGCATGGCAAATGAAACAAACATTACAAAACAAAATGATTAATGGAATAAATAAAGAAACAATGGGGGGGTCAACGCCCCGGTCAACGCGCCAACATGGCCAATAGCAGGACGGCATGGCAGCGCTCTTTTTTTAATATATATTTTAGAAGGCGTTAAATAAATGAATTGGCATTGCGCCCCAGTGGTAAAACACTTGGTATTTGAAGCAAAGGTCTGGGGTTCGTATCCCCCTCGCCCCAGGCCTTTTGGCATTTATTTGGCTTATTGTGTAATGGCTTAGCTACAGTAACGAAAGTAATTCCCAGCATCAAATGGCAGCAGCAAAAAAATACTTACAGTAGAATGCAAAATTCCCAGGTCAAAAAATTTTTTTTTTTTTTTTTTTTTTTAAATTTAAGAATAAACATATCAATGTGTACATCTCATCATGTACATTAATAATCCAACCTTCATGTTCACTAAATCAAGCTAACAACCAAGAACCAAACAAAAACATATTTGAGTGTGAAACTTTAAATCCATGTATTTCTCTCAATATGCAACCATTTTCCACAAAATTTATATCAATAGAATCAGGGTGAAAGGAACTTCATGATTGTGTGCTTAAAAACCAAAACTGAGCCACGCGAATTCTAACCTTTTTTGAAGCTTTGGCTATGGCAGTGATGAGTTTGTGGTCTTTTGGCCTTGAAAGGTAAAAACAGAATTTCCTTAGTACTCCAGGAGACGCATGGACGAAGAAATGGAGTTCAATGATGCTTGGTTCTTCTCAAAATCCCAACTGTCATGGAAAGGCTCAATGCGAAAGTTTAAAGAACACAGCTCGAAAATGGTGGTTTGTTAGCTTCAATTCAACTCCAGAAAGTTTATGTATATTGGAACAAAAGAAATCAAGGCAAGTCTTCTCTCTTTTTGAAGTTTTGGACAGATTTTTGAAAATGCATAAAATGAAGGTTTTTAGGGTGAGTGATCAATGGTTTTTCTGCCTAGGCCAAAGGATTTGTGACTGCAATTGGTGCTTCTCATGACAGAAAAATGATGGAGAATATGGTGTTGAGCAAAGCCTTCTCTTTGGAGTTTTTTTTTGGAAAATGGCCAAAGTGATTTTTTATGAATGAAGTTTTTTCTGGTTTTTTTGTGCTGTCCAATGTGGTTCATGTCTGCTATTGGGATTGGTTTTTTGACAGAAAAAATGGTGCACAAAACTGCTATGTGTGAGTACAAAGCATGGCCATGGAAGTATGGATGAAAGTGTCCTTTTTGCCCAATTTCAAGCAAGCAAGCATGGCCTTTGTTTTGCTGGTTTTTTGGCTGCAAATTGAGGCTTCAAACTGACAGAAAAATGATCAAGAATGCTGCTAGAAGTACCAAGCATGGCAAGGTTCATGGGAGTATGGAGTAGCATAGTGAAACTTGTACTTTTTCCAAATTTCAAGCAACTAAGTAATGGCCTCATGTACTGCATAATTTGACTTGGCAAACATGTTTTAAATGATATTTTTGAGCTGTTCCAATTGGCCAAATGTTAGAAAAATGTTTATATCAAAAAGTCAAACATTGGTCAAACTTGCATTTAAATGAGATAAGTCAAAAAATGCCATTTTGATTGGTGAAGTTTTGGCACATGAAATTTATATTTTTGGAAAGAGGGGATCAAATGTGACTTGTAGGAAAAAACCCCACCAAAATTGGCCAAATGGTTTGAGAGATATGGCCCTTTGAAGTTCAAGATTTTCTGAAATCGATTCGATCATAACTGCCAACCACACATGGGAGTTGAGAGTTCTTGGACTTTTTGGAAATGGGAGAACAAGATCTTCAACTTTCATGTTGGGCAAAAATTCATTTGAAGCTTGTATCATGATGTAAGTTGGAGGATCAAGACTTTCCATTTTTGGTAAGTTTCAGTTACAGGTCCAGTTTCCATTTTTGGAAATTTCTGATTTGGCTTCAAATTCTTCCATGATGGTGTTTGACATGTTATATGAGGACTATTTGGCCATGAATGAACTCTCACAAACCAATTCCAATCATCAAATCACTGATTAAATGGACAGTTGACCAACAGTTGACTTTTAGGGTTTCTGACTGATTGTGCATTGACTGATGACTTCCAAACCCTAATTCCTTGATAATTTGACTTCAAATGATATCCCAAGTTGTATGAACTCTTGATTATTGATCATGGTGCCCAAATTCCACAAGAATGGCCACCATCCACTGCTTTGACCGACTGTTGACTTT
This sequence comes from Lathyrus oleraceus, assembly GCF_024323335.1. NCBI lineage: Eukaryota > Viridiplantae > Streptophyta > Magnoliopsida > Fabales > Fabaceae > Lathyrus > Lathyrus oleraceus. The sequence continues at coordinate 89,046,865 of NC_066579.1, read as the reverse complement.
TTAGGGTTTTTGACTGTCTGTGTATGAACTGATGATCTCCAAGCCTTCAACCCTTGACATGAACACTTCAAATAGACCTCCAAGTCATGTGAATTTGTTAGACAAACCCTAAGGCCTTGGTTCAATGAGAAATTCCTTTGCTTGCTTGGTTGACTGATCTCCTGATCAGTTTGACCTAATTCCTTGATTGGCTTGCACTTGAGGCAAATGGGACAATGCAAATGCTATGCAATGGACCATGATATGCTATGACCTAATGTGAAAATGTATGCATAATGATAGGTGCAAATTTGAGGTGCTACACATGGCGGTAAAGTTGATGTCGTGGTAAGGTTCTTTGGTCAAGCTGCCAAGTGGGGGTCATGACAAGGTTTTTGCCCAATTTGGCAACTTAGCCCTTTCCAAAATTGAGGTCCTTAGGGGTCGAATTGATGCTTAAGTCTTGAAGTAAAGTTATAGAGGAACTCATTATGAACATTTGGCTTAGAGAAACTTATCAATTGGTTGAAAATTGAAGAAGTTATGGGGTTTGGACCAAAAGCAATCCATACTTGCAAATTAGGTCAACCAAACTTGTGCAAACTTGAAGTTCTCTTGCATACCAAGCTAAAACGATGATGGAATGAGCTTTCCTTGAAGAGAACTTAATTAAGGCTTGAATAATCTTGAGGATGGCTTGAAGATTGAGTGATGTGGCATACTCACATGAACCACACTTGCGTCTTTCTTAACCAAAATGATCTTTGTTTTGTCTTGAATTGAGGCATGATCACCTATATGAACAAGGGAACCCATACTGCACTTTTAACTCAAATTGAGTTGTTATATAAAAAGCTAGTTGAAAGAAACTTAGGTAAAGCTAACGTGAGCCAAGTACAAGAACTTAGGTGTGATTTTTGTGGAGGAGAACAAGCAAACAAAAGGTTCTCTTTGGAAGGGTCAAGTGAAGAATTCCAATTTTCTAATTTTTAGAAGAACAACCCTTATTCTAACACCTACAATCTAGGTTGGAAAGATCACCCGAATTTCTGTCGGAGAAATAACCAAAATTCAAATGTTAATCAAGGTATACAACAAGGCCAACAAGCTCCAAGGAAAAGGAAACCTTCACAGTTGGAAGAGACCTTGTAAAATTTCATTAAAGTCACTTAAAGTAGTTTTAATCAGGTGAGTAAGAACCATGAGTGTAACACCCTTTTTTCTACCCCAAAATACTTAACATATAATCAGAGTAAATAAGCACGCATATAAACAAAAGGGCGTCACATTGACGTTTTTAAAAACTAAAAGCTTTCAAAAACCAACATCATTCATCATCAATATACAATACACCTGGTAATTTAAAATAACACACTTCAATTATCATGAATATTCAAGAATATGCGTTCGCAGCGGAAAATAATGAATACTCATGTATTTCATAAAATGATCCATGTCTCATACCATGATCATCCCTCAATAATCACCTCAATATAAAATAAAACCATATCCAAATAAAATATGAGTTCAATACTACTAAATCTACCCAGTGTTACATGACTAGAGCATTGACTCACTACCTAATCTCCAAACTAAAATACGGAAACTCTTCGGCTAATCTCGAGTGAGCTACCTTCCACTTACTTCCGCAGTACTACTCTTGAGTATCTGTACGATGCCATGTAAAGCAACATTCAAACAGAAGGGTGAGAATTCAAATCATTATGAAGAAGTATAATAAAGCACAATGATTAAATCAACAATTAAAGGAATTCATCACACTTCGTATAACCATGTAAATAATACTAACCAATATTTATTCCACATGTTTCAAGCATCCATCAAAACTCAAGGAGTATAATATTAAAATCCAATACTATATTCCCAAATATACACATAACTACAATTATCACATAATCACATATTTTTCCAAGTTATGTACCCAAACATCACCAAATTCAATTACCATATCTCATACACACATCACAATCACAATAATGCATACATTCAATTATCACATAACTCTAATGTGACTCAATGCAAGACATGTGACTCTATGCATGTGGTACCGCAATGTGAACCCAACGTTTCACCGCTTTCCGATTCAATATCTAGAATCCAAGCCACGCTTCCGATCCAGACAAGATCAAAGCCACTACGTCTATTTCCAATTAAGGATCAACGTCTGCTACGCCTATTTCCAATTAAGGATCAACGTCTATGTGAACCCACAGTTTCACCGCTTTCCGATTCAATATTTAGAATCCAAGCCACTACGTCTATTTCCAATTAAGGATCAACGTCTGCTACGCCTATTTCCATTCAAGGATCAATGTCTATTACCATGTGAACCCACAGTTTCACCGCTTCCACCATGAAGCCGACCATGCCATGAATGAATGTACAAATACCAACACATATGCAATTAAGATCATCTCTACCATCTTAACATTCCACATATCACCATAATTCAACTCTATGAATTATCCACCAATAGTACATATACACATTCATCACAATCCACTATTCACATATATAAACTAATTATCAAATACGCACAATTAGATTTCATTTCAAAATGATTACAACATTTAAAATCCTCAATGTGTCATTTTTCAACAGTGTTAACCAGTTAACGCATTTCGGTAACCGGTTAACACGAAGCAGAATGCACTTCCTGGCAGGTTTTCAACAGTGTTAACCGGTTAACGCTTTTGGTTAATCGGTTAACGCAAAACAGAACACAATTTCTAACAGGTTTTCAACAGTGTTAACCAGTTAACGCTTTTGGTTAATCGGTTAACACAAAACAGAATTAACTTATGGGCGGATTTTTAACAAGTAACCGGTTAACGCTCGGAGGGTAACCGGTTAACACAAAACAGAATGCAGAATTTTCTGCGTTTTTCATCGTTGGAGGACTTTCGGACCTCCGATTTCGATTCAGTAAAAAGCCAAACGCTCAGAAAATTATAACTCATGCAATACTCGAAGTGTATAAAGTTAATTTACAGTTTTAACACAATTAAATCACCACAAATCAAGAATAGTCAACAAAACCTAACAATTCCAAAAACCATGAAATTCAGGGATTTCAACGTAAACATATTTCTACCCATTGACCCAATCATACTAACCCATAATAATAAGGATGCTCCCCCTTACCTCTTCAATTTTCTGGAACCTTAGCTTCTCTCTTGTTTTTCTCCTCTTCTCCTTACTTTTCCTCTTTTCTTTCTCTGTTGCCGTCAAATGATCAAATGAATCCTACTTCTCACTCTCCTACCCCTTATATTCTAGTATTATATTTGGGCTTAGAGAATGATACCTCTAAGAGAGGAATTAACTACTTGAGCATGCCCCTTCCATGACTATTTATGTTGATTTTAATGAACAAGTTTGTAGGTGTTAGTTTTTTCAGACTTACAAGTTTAACACTTTAGCATTGAACAAATGATCAAAAAAGGAACTTGATCGTCAGAATATCAACTTACAACTTGAAGTCAAAGGATGAGAAAATAATCAAAGACTTGTACTCAACCTAAAAATACCTCAACTAGTAAGTTTTGAGCCAAATATTCCATTGTTCACTTTTCTTTCTTTTTTAGTGTATTCATGCATTAGTATTTTATCTAGTTTGATCTATTTCTGATTAACTTCATATGGTTTGACTGACACACACTGAAGTAAGTCTTTGTTTATAACTTTGAGACTTTTTAAATTACCATGTAGTAATAGGTATATCCATTGCTAACCACTTTGAGCTTGGCCTTTCTTTCGGGGACGTAGCCTAAAATTCTTAGTCATATGACTTGAAAGATCTTTTCTTTCCACCATCTCTTTGGTGTTAGGTAGAAATATAGTTCCTAAAGTGTATGAAAAAGATTAAGTTTGAGGTTGCTCTTGGAAGTGAGCAAAGTTTAATTTTTGGTTAGGGTACTAGAGAAAAGTGGTCAAAATTTCAAATATTATAAGAAAATAAGAAGTGGAAAAAGACACTTCTTCAAAGAAAAAGAGAGAAAAGAAAAATAATGTAAGCATAATTAGGACCAAATCTCTAGTACCATTAAACATGAACAAAGGGGTATGATGATAGAAGGAGAACTAGGCACCTGACTCCAAAGGTTCAAACCTACTTTCCTAAACATATCCTACCCAAACATAAGCCAAGTTACAATCTAAAAAGACATCAAATATATTTGTTGTGATTTTTGTGATGAATATATTAGAACATGATCAAGCTAAGCATAATGTATTTCACATGTTGATTGAGAGATAACTCTATCCATTGAGTGAATCAAAGTGAGTTGAGACAGGTTGAGTACTTGTCAATGTTTGAGGATGTTTTTCAGAATTTTATGGAGGAAAGTTAGATGCTAGAATGATGGTCAGGTAAAGAAAAAAATTATTTGGTAATGTTTGATTGTTATTGTGCCACTGGTTTTCTGTTGAAATGTTCAGTTGCAGGCGAGTTACTTGAGGACAAGCAACGATTCAAGTTTGGGGTGATGATGACAGTCCGTTATTGTATGAATTTAGTTGAAGAATCAGATCAAAAAAAGTGAAAGATGAGATAGAATTAAGAAGAAAGACTAAAGAATGAGGAAAAAAGAGCTAAGTGTGAAGAAATTGGACTTAGTGAAAATTCAGGTGAAAAAGGGAGCAAATGCATGCAGCCACTAGAATAATCATGTGCAGCATCATGCACGCGATAGGGACATAATGGCTGCATCGCGCATGTGATGAAATTCATCATGCGTACAATGGCTTCTTTTTATGGGCTTTTTCTGGTGCATCTGATCCATTCTGAGCTCTTTTTAGGGGGAAATTCTTCACTTTTGCAAGGGTTATAAAAATTGGCACTACAAGTACAATTTTTACAGCATCAAGGGTGATTTTGAGGGCATTGGAAGCCATTGGAGGACATTGCTTCAAGGGAATTAACATGTTATTCTCATCTATTGTTTTTGGTATTGTAATCTGAATTATGAGTAACTAAACTCCTCTAGGTTAGGTTGTGTTATGATGAACTTATTTTAGTATTGTTGGGTAATATATTGATTTGACTTTGTATGAATCTTTTAATATATAATCATATTCAATTGCTTATTGTTCTTACTGATTTTTATGTGAGATACTCTTTTAAATTTATTTTAGGCGCATAGGGAATACTGACCATTAGTATATATGTGTTGGACCTATGGCAATTACTGTACTTACGCTGGTTGAATAGGAATAAGAGACCTCGAGTAGTGGCATATAGAATTAATGTTCTGTACATCGCCTAATGATGCTTACGCTGGTGGACTAGGGATAGGAAGCTCCGAGTAGTGATTAATGAGTTATTTTGTGAGGGATCAGTTATAAAGGTTTTGTTAATTCGCCGTGGGATTATAATGATTAGATTATTTATATAAGGCATCAAACATCAACAATAGAGAAATAGAGGATTCAATACACAGCCTGGCCGCTTTGTAATTTTGTTTAAACACTTATTTACTTTTAGCATTACAAACTCAAAAACCCACTAGTTACTATTTTCTATACATTGCACATATTTTGTTTTGTTAAAAAGCAGTCTACGTGGATTCGATATTTTATTACTACAACACTATTGGCACACTTGTCGAGAAGTCATCAATAATACATCCTACAAGATGTAGCTAGTATACCCTAGTGGGTGCCTCATACATACCCTGACACACTATATCACCATACCTCTTCCAGAGCCAAGATAGGAGAAAGTGAGCATCCCTCATAGTCCTAAATTCGTGTATGACCCGCTCCTCGTTAAACCCCAAGTATTTTTCAACAGTCATATGTGCGTCTTCTAACTAATGATAGAAACAGTGAAGAAACTACTTATCAGTGGAAAATGGAATAAAGAGGAGACATCATCCAATGTAATTGTCATCTCACCAAATGTAAGATGAAAGGAAGATGTCTCCTTGTGCCATCGCTGAACAAAGGATGTTAATAGTTGTCCATAAAGCATGACCATAAAACAGTCCACCAGTGGAAGGAGACCGCAAACCTCAACGATCACCTTTACCTCCCGTGGCATCACGGCATCTAAGAACTTCTTCAGATTCAACCCATGGATTGGCACCTTCAGTAGAATTTGTTCCTGTACAAACAAAGTTAAAAAGAATTAGTTAATTTCAGCGTATAAATAATAAATAAAGTCACATCATCGACATATCATATACATACCTCTCCCTGCCATAATCTAAGTGTCTAATGATCCGCATATCTAATAAGCATAAAAGAGTCACTAGGCTAACTAGGAAACCATCCATCCATGTGTACAGACAACTTTGTCAAAGCTAAAGTAGTAACCTCTCTCTCAACACGAGGAGTAACCTCTATATCATCCATAGCAAGCACCTCAATAGCCATATGCAGATTAGGCGACTCAATAGTTGTATGCGGAGTAACCTCTATAGTAGCTGAAGCCTTTTACTAAGAAGGATGGGACACATCTGTTGTCTCTAAAGGACGAGGCACCTCTGTCTCTACCACCATCTGCACGTCTTCCTGAACCATTGCAGAACATCAACTAGGTCATTATCATCATCTCTCGTCAATCTAAAAGCAGATCTAGATGATTTACATTGGGTAGTGTGGGGGTGCACGAAACTGAGCCTGGGCGGTCAACCACCTCCTATGAGAACCGATCGGGGCTACTCTCCTTATCTGGAGACATGATTCCTCTATGTCACTTCGCCTCTCTCAAGCTCCATCATGCTGCCGAGAAGCAATTATGCCATCTGATCCTCTGGTCTTCCTCGACAAATAAAACAAAATTATTTAACCTATCAGAGTTTTCACAAAATCTGATACCATTATGAATTTTTCAAAAAAAAAATGATAATGATGCTTACCATTTTTCAAAATTTCATTTTCTCTATGATATGGTCCAAGATTTCATTTTCTTTTTCAGTTTTAGAAGGGGGAATTAACTAACTTTGTTTTTGTTTTGGCTTTTTGGTTCATTTTGAAATTGAGGAATTCACTTGCATAACTTGCTTTAGTAACTCTTGCTAGATGCTCCACCTTTTCACTTGACAATATCTTACTTGTGATGAGTCCAACATGTTACTAATGGTGAAGACATCTACTGCTCCTTCAATTTTGGGCATATGAACTTTATTCACAATGCTTTTGGATTTTCCATTCTTTTTGCACAATTTTGTGTATGCCTTAGTAAATGCAGTATATCCATTAGCTAGCCATATTTACTAGTGTTTTCCTCCCCTAAATTAAATCCTATAATGGGTCTTTTTTCATAGTTTAGAATAATTTTCTTAAGAGCCTAACTACTTTTATGACTTTCTTTTAGCGTGACATGGGTCCTCACTAAATCAAAATTTTGTGCACTGATACTTATTAAGACCTTGTTTCCAATATTTTCAGCAGTCCAATTAGAATTTCCTAAGTTTTATAGAAATTATGCTATTTTTTAGATGAAGTTGGGTATTTTACTTTTTTTTGTTCTTTTCATTTTGTTAACATTATAAACAACAAACACAAACATTTCATTGATTAATAACTGAAATTGGGACATGCAAACATAATTGAAAATTAAGCTAACAGGTTCCTTCACCTCCAAACTTAAAGTAAGGACAATGTCCTCACCGTCAATCTGATGGGTTCTGGCCCATCAGAAGATAAAAAATAAATTGCAGAAAACTAAACATGATGGATTAGAAATACCATCTAGGCCTGAAGCCTGCTGTTTCTCTAGGTTGGTCGTGGTTTTTTATCTCCCTTACTCTTCTTTTTCTTGCACTTGGTTAAGGTGCCTTATAATCAAACCTCCTCTTCAGAAATAACAACAGGTTTATCTTTGACTTTCAATTTTAGAGAGGACTTAATTGTCCTCTGTTGCTCTTCTGCTGGGGACTTAGTAGCATGTTTTGTAACATCAGATGATTCAACTTTCCTTTTTACTTTTTCAGGAGTATTTTGCCTTAGGTTTCACAACACCCTCTGGGATTATAGTTCCTTCTCGAACGCCAGTAGTCTTCAGAGACTCCCACACACCATATTAATTTCCTATCATCTCAATGGCCATGAAATATGGGTTTGCATATTTGAAATACTCTCCCATCTGGTGTTAGTATCGTGTTTCCTTTGATTTAAATGGTGTTGGAAACTCGGTGTTGTCTTCATCCTCATTTTGTTTAAGGTATTGTTCAAGTTGAGCTTGGTCTACTTAATTTTGATCTTCTTCAATTGGAACCTGCACGGGAACAAAAGACATATTGTCCACAACAGGTTCAACTTCTTGCCCCATATCCACTTGCTCTTTGTTGACATATTCCTCCTCCTTCTCTTTAGCATTATTTTCTTTGTTGTTGTCCTTCTCCTTTTCATTATCTTCAACATTGTCCTTGGCTTGATCATTGTTAATTTCCTCCTCCTCACTTTGATTTCCTTCCTCATTAAGCCCTTCTTCATTAATAGTTCATGGTTCTTTCTCCTTTGGTTCCTCTTCAATCACAATCTCTTCATCCATTTCCTCCTCCTTTTCACTTTCAGCCGACTAATTCTTGTCAAAATATTTTGTTACCTTTGCTTCTGCTTCTATTGTTTTCTTTGATGAACTCTTGTCTTTCCTTGATGCTTTCTTAGGTTTCTTCTTTTTCTTTGATGTTTCACCCTCTGGCACATCAAAAGTCACCTCTAGGACATGTTCAATCATAAAAAAAGATACCTTCTTTTTCTTAGCCTTTTCCTTCTTCTGTTTCTTTACCAAGTTACCTTCAGATTGATCTTTCTTTTCAGGTAGCTTCTCTTGGGTGTTGGTTTCTTCAACAAGTTGCTCTCCCAAAATTTGCTTTGGGAATATTTGGGGTCAGTTCACCACTCCACCCTTGTGGAGACTGTACACCCTTTTGTGCCAAGTGTGTTGGTCTTTAACAATCCTATAGAACTCTCGTTGGCCCATTTGCATTTGTTGTAGAGTTTTCCACAGGAGTTCTTCATTGTTACGTGAAGAATTGGCTTCTAATTTCTTTTGGCGCCGACTCTTCTTACCTTTTGCCTTCAACAGATTCAAGAGAGCAACGTCAAACCTAGCTTGAGGGTTATAAATCTCATCATTTGGTTTGTCTGAGACTCCATGTCTCTTGCAGAGAGCGGAAATCAAACATGGAAAGTATATTATTCCATCTTTTTTTCTTTGCACATGCATGCATTTTTTGAATATTTATGGGAGATCAAGTGGTGACACGGTGAAGCAAAATCTTCCTTCATTTGTTGATAATTTTATTATAGGTTGTAGGCATTAAAGAGTGATTTAAGAATTTATATCAAACCTTTGGAATTGGTTGCAAGTTCATGCGTAGAACAATTTTCTCAACAGATTTTTGCTATTAAGTCAAGCAATTTCTGACAGATTTTTTCATATCATCCCTCTTCTCAAAAAGTGATTGATAGGAGTCTTCAACACTCTTCACTCCAAACACCATGTTGATTGTCTTCTCTGAGTATTGGACATATCATTCATAATGTCCTAACACTAATTTACAAGTTTCCCACTATTTTGAATTCCTATCTAAGCATTTGAAGAGTGGTGTTGATGCATCCTCACCTTTGGGCTGTCAAATTTGTGTCTATCCTACATAGTTGATGTCTCTTCAATCTCCTTGAGTGTTTCTTTGTATAAAACTTCAAATCATCCGATTAAAAAATCAAACACCTGTGTGGATTGCTAAAGAAAAAATAAAATAGAAGTGAAAGTTTATGAAGCAATTACAATAGAAGAAGAAGTTGTAATTATCTTCAAATTTAAACAAAGTGTTCTTCAGTAATTTACAAAAGAAACGCAATGCCAACAATACCTTCAAGCAAAGCACTGTACATGAATATACATTGTAACAATGGCTGGACAAATGTTCTGGTAAAAACAATGACTTAAAAATTGACATTTTGAATTTTACAAATTTCGATATGATTTGATCGGTTTAATTTAAACAGCAGCCGGACAACCACCCTTTCTTGGATCACTTACTGCTGTTAGAGTGCCATGCTTTACATGTGAATTGGTGTTCTCACCAAGTTTCCTATGAATGTTAATAGATGTTTTGGGAGTATGAACAATAAGCTGAGTAACAGCTTCGACTCCGACTTCACATGCACGCAATTGGTGACCTCTCTCTTTTAGGAAAAGTCTACTTTCTTCGGAAAGTTCAATGTGCTCACCATCATACGCAGTCAAGTTCTCATACAAAACTGTATCCGGTAATAGCTACATGAGATAAAACTGACAATTAGATAGTCGCTAGGAGCATCATACATAAAGAAACTATTTGAATACAGAGAAGTTAGAACCTTGGTATAGATCCTTGGTCTCAGAACTGCATCTAAAGGTTTCATTCCTAAGATGAAATGATTGAGAAAGACTTGAGTCACTTCTGGAATAATTCGCATTCCGCCGCTTCCTCCAATTACCCCGACCAATTGGTCATCCTACCAAAGCATAGCAATAGAAAGTTTCATGAGTAATTGATTATCATATTAATGTACTGACCATTCTTGTGCTGTAAGCAATACCTTTGTGATAATAATAGGAGTCATGGAAGACAACGGCCTTTTGTTTGGTTCAATAAAATTTGTTGGCGCTGGAGGTAGTTCACCGGGGGATATATCAGTCGGTATAGAGAAATCATCCATTTCATCGTTGATCACAATACCAGTTGACGTTGAACGAATCCCAGCTCCAAAGTGTCTGTTTACAGATGTTGTCAATGATACCGCGTTTCTATCAGCATCTACAACGCACAAATGGCTTGTTCCGTGATCTCTAAGTTGGCTCCACCTGCATACAATTCATATACACTTTTATTAACAACTCGGTTAGTTTGCAACAGATCTTGCTAAAGGTAAAGTTTTCAAGTTTTCATTCAAATTCAAACCACACCTTTCCATATAGTACTCTGGAGGGAAAGTAGTGTTATCAAGTATCCGGCGCTGAATAGTTTGTGCAAAAGATGGCGAAAGCATCTCGGATACAGTTTCAGTAACGTTTTCAAAGTTCGGATCACCCAAATTCATTCGGATAGCAAACGTATGTTTCAAAGCTTCTATTACTCTATGTATCCCCAAATTTCCCTTTGCAGCATCAAAACTTCCATAACTATCCAAGATGTTTAGGACCTGTTTATCCTAACTATTAGAACATACAAGCATACAAATTTGTATCATATTATCGTATCGATATTAAATTAAACTCATGAAAGAGATATGAATATACAAACCAGAGAAAGAGCAAGTGTTCCACTTGAAGGAGGTGGCATTCCATATATGGTGTATCCCATCACATTCACAACCATTGCATCTGTAATTTCCACCTTGTAATTTCGTAAATCCTCCATTGTTAAAATGCCACCAACTTCTCTAACATCCTTAACTAACTTCTCACCAATGGTTCCATTGTAGAAAGCTTGTATCCCTTCCTCTGCCACTATCTCTAAAGTTTGTCCAAGTTCCACATTACTACATATCTCACCTTCTTTTATCAAAATTCCATTAGGTGCGTATATATTTCTTAACCCGGGATCACTCATTATGTTAATTTTAGATGAAGCAATGTAATTGCTGAGAGTAGGAGACACTACGAAACCATTTTTCGCAAGTTCTATAGCTGGTTGGAATAACGTCTTCCATGGCAATCTTCCATGCTTCAACCACGCTGCATGAAGGCCAGCTAACTCACCAGGAACTCCCATTGACAAGGCACCTAAGACCTTAGCTTCAGGATTTCCCTGATACATATTCTGCTTTGACAATCAAACATTTCAACAAACGTAAGCTTCATTTTTGTATATTTCAATCACTGAGTTTCATTCACTTCAATGATTTAGTAGAAACAGTTAATCTCAATTCTCAAACCTGTGAAGCAGCGATAGGAGCAGTTTCTCTCATGTCAAAAGCTTGAGCATTAGAGCTAGAAGATGATTTCACAACCATGAAAGAGCCACCTCCTATGCCGCTCGAAGCCTGCAAAACAACACCAATGCATAACGCAGTAGCCACAGCAGCATCAACAGCATGCCCCCCAAGCCTAAGCATTGAAACACCAACAGTCGAACAGCGAACATCGTCAGCTGCAACAACTCCAATTTCCGATTCAATAACTTGTCCCTTATTGTCTGTTTTTCCCTCATTATATCTTTCGACTCCTTCCAATATCCCGAAATTTATGCCGCCTTTTACCGTTAGTCCAATAACTAGAAAAGAAAAATTATTCCACTTACCATCAGAATGAATTATATAGAATCAATTCACTCATAATCAATTTTTTCACCGCAGAATCAAAAACTCTCCTTAAGTTTTACGAATTTACCGGCAATCCATGCAACCTTGTTTTTTTACCCCTAGCTCCATCTACCGACCCCTCTATAAAATTTGTACCATTTAACCCAATTAATCATCCCAGCCCTTTTTATTAGTATTAAGTTTTTGTTATTTCTACTTGAGTCGCTTGAAATATCAGAAAAACTAAAACAAAAAGGTTATAAAATTCATATTATTTCGTATCCTACAATCAATCATCTAAATCAATTATCAACCTAAAATAGGTTCCCTTTCTCATAAAAAAAACATATTTACCTAATAATAGTAGTTGTGATAAAAAGGGAATTGAATAAGAAAAGAGAACTAACGGTTGGCAGCAAGAAAGAGAAGAAGGAAACATAGAAAAATGTTCCGATTGAGAGAGACATGATGATGGGGTCTTAACAAAGGAGAATCCATTATTTGATAATTGATGAAGAGATAATGAATATCATAGAATAAAGAGTTGTTGTAGCTAACGTGAGTGCATCTCTATTGCATGACCACTGTTATATGTTTATTAGACCCTCTCTCCCAACAATTAGTGTCATAAAAGAGTGAGTGAAATGAACGATTTATTTCGATTTTTAATATATATTTTAATTATTACGACTTTCATTTTTTATAGAGTATTTTAATAAAAATATTATTATTATTATTATTTTTAATTTAAAATGCTATTCATTGTGATAGGGAAGGAAATATTTTATTTAGAATTTGAGTGTAGGGTTGAATTAGTATATTCTCTTTTAACAACCGAATGGATATATTTATTTAATGTTAAGATATGGGTTTCGGATATATTTATTTATGTTATGACCTAGGCAGGTTGTGCTATATGTGTAGCGTGAGTTTATTATGGTAAGATGAAGGTATGATAGGTGAATGTCACACTCAAAGAAGAAGAGGATTTGTCTATGTTTTTTTTTCTTTTCTTCCTATCACATTTTTTTCTTTTTTTACATTGATATCAGAGATGAGGGGGATGGATCGTCTCTAGTGACATTTTCACTGGATGGAGTGCAGTGGAAATCCCCACCTTCCAATTATCTTTTCAATTAATTAATTGAATAATAAGGAAGGGCTGAGATTTCACGCGAGAGATGAGACATATGGGTATGACGTGCTTTTATACGTAACAGGGAATAATAGAGCCACTTTTTTTAGTTTTTAGTTTTGAAATTTTTGAGAGATGAGAGAGCTGTTTGGGGCGCCTCTATATTGGTTGCTATCCGTCTTCTCTTGGCCAAATAACTAAGCTTATTTACCACACATTTCAGGGTTTCACTTTTTATTATTTCCAATGCCCTTTAAATATTTTTTGAGAGCAAAATGAGTTTAAATAATTCAATAAAATTAAACTCTAATTTTTTATAAAGATAAATAAAAAATAAATGATTATATACTTGTCTCTATTTATTTTTTCTTGACATTTTGACTAAAAAACAAAAACAAAAGGAATTAAAATGAACAAAAATCGGATGCGAAAATATCTGAAAAAATAAAATAAATGCATTAAAATGATCTATATGAAATAAAGTTCCTTAAAACAGACCGACGCAGATCAAATCTCGCAGTAAAAAGTACTCAGTTGAGAAGGCTCATACAGATCAAAATGTGTATGTGTGAAGATGAAGAAAAAAACCGAACACACCAGATTAAACTACGCATACTATAGATCAATAAAATAGACAATTGCAAGTCAAAACCTGAAAAAATTGTTCATTGATTTTACGCACAGTTAAGAAATCGATTCAACCGGTCTGTCTGTAAAATCAAAATTCTATTATAAGCAAAACAAAATAAGGTTGGTTGAATGAAAGTTTAAAATGCCCAAAAAGAGTTGGGGTATGACAGCTTCCCATATTGAATTACCTTGAACACGTAGGTATGAATGGAAACGGTCTTCGTACATTTGTAATGGAAGATAATTAAATAAGAAAAGACCCAAAGTTTTGTCCTAAAAGACAAAGATGAAATGCAATGAAGTTAGGAAAAGAGTTTATGGGGATAGGATACTAGATCGATATCAACTCTCAATTTGATACTAATCAAACTGCAATGATCACTGTCACCAAAAGGATTATGGTAAGATCAAATTTCAAAGATCGCTGTAGCGGTAAATTTTTTGAGATTAAGCTATCGATTAACTTATCTCGCATATCAAGAGTCGTCACCGCGCTTTTATTGTTTCCAAAGGAAAAGGGAAAAAGTACGAACAAAATCCAAAGAAGTTTTAAAACAAAACTAATAAAAGGAGAACAAGGGTCCGGGGGTTAGTTAATCAAATGGAAGATATTAGCACCCTAAACATTCATGGTACTCCATAGGAACTTCTTTGAAAATGTACTTTTTGGTTTGAAAAATAGGCGTTGTTTGCAAAAGATTGGAGAGATGGGAAAAGAAGTGTATTTTTATGATTTTTTGTGTTTGCCAAGACTTTTGAAGTCTCATGCCTACGTACCAACAAAGTGAAATGGAGGATCAAAACCTCGTAGTTTGTGGTAAAAATAACAAAGAGAGTTTGTTTTGATTCAATTTTATTGGAAAAAATATTTTGTCATTTTAAGAAGAGTACTCAACTAGTCACCCACAAGTACGAGAACTTTGCATCATCATGAGAAGGGCTCCAACTTGGATAAGGATCAACAAGTATGTCACTAGCTCTCTTAGATGGAAAAGAATTATTATCAATACTATGGAGATAATAGAATTATATCTCAAATATGAAAATGACTTATGTCTAATGCCTTGGAAAAAGTTTAAAAGGAAAAGTGCACAAAGGGCCCAAAAATGATTTAGACGAGTTATGCATTTTTTTGTCTTTTTGAAATCGGTCTGAGTATGCTTAAGATGGATTAACATTTATTAAGAAAAAGGTTTTGAAAATCACTTGACAAAGTCAAGGTTTATTGAGAAAGTGGTTCAAGTTTGAAATCAAGAATATTTTTGAAAAGAGGGAGAAGATTTGAAAATTAAAGAAGGGGGAGGAGAAGAAAAGATTATCCTAAAGCATAAAGTAAAAGCTAGGGAAGAAAGATCTAACCAAGAGATAGCAAGCTTTATGACATAAGTCAAGCAAGAATTCCCTCATTTGGATTAAGCCCCAAGCAAGAAAAATAAGCAAACAATAATCCATATATCAGATGAAACCAAAGTAGCTCAACCAAGTCTTCAAAAGAAAGTCCAAAGTCAAAGGTTCCAGATGAACTCTAGGGTCTCAGAATCACAAGTCCCAAAGCAAGGGTCAAGATCCTAATTCTAAGTCCAAACCTCCACAATGATGCCAAGGATAGTAACTACAAGTCCATAAATCAGGAGAAACAAGTTCTTTTTAGGTTTTTTCCTTATTAGAGTTTTCTTTATAATGATATATAAGAAAGGTTCAAATGTACAAAAAACAAAATGACATAATCACAAACAATATGATATGAAATACTAAACATAAATTATAAAGTAAATGACATAAAAAAATAAAGGCATAAAGTAAATGACATAAAAAATAAAGGCATAAAATAAATAACATTGAAATAGAAGTTAATACAAGTGAAGAGTTAGCAAAGAATGTTAGTAAAGATGAAAAGATGTTTTGATCACTTTTTGGAGAACACTAAACTATTCACTCACAAGCATGAAAATATGGACCTATACATCATTTGTGAGAAGGACTCCAACTTGGATAAAATCAACAAGTATGCCACTAGCTCTCACAAAAGTTGTACTTAGAGGAAATGCAAGCTTGAAATTTTGATAAAGGCATTGTCTGAAGAAGAAGAAATTTTGAAAGGTGATCGAACAGGTGAAGAAGATGCAAATGAAGAAGGTTCTGATGCAAGTGATGATGAAGACACTATCAGTAGTGATGAGGTCTAAAGCACTCTGGTTCTTTTGTGTGTTGTTTGTTCTTCTGTTTTTTTGTGGGCTATGCCCTGAATATTTTTTCACTTTAAAGTTCTCCGGGTTGTGTTTGGTTTGTAATCTATCTTTTGACTGATCTGTTAACTCTGATGTTTGGTTAGAATTGTCAACTTTTTAGATAAAAAGGGGGAGTAGGTAGTTGTGTAATTCTTATTGATTAGTTCTTAGTATTTGTTAGCCCTCCTTGTACCTTGCCCACTGAAGGGGCAGTAGCTCTTTCCCTTGGATCTGCTACTCAGGGGGAGCATTTTTTGTGTGCATATGATGATAGTCTTGTTACGATTGGGACATTGGTGTTAATAATGTCAGGAAAAACGTCTTGACATCCTGACAAAAGAGAATTTGTTTTTCTCTTGAGCAGGTTCTTCGTGTGAGAGTTTATCTGTCTACTGTGAGGCAATGTTTTTTTCTACTGCACCTGTCTCTGGTGTTTTTTGGTGGGGAAAGGATTTTGGTTATTTATATGGTGGTTTGTTGTTTTAATCCTTACCTTCATTCATGTTGGTCTATGCAAAGGTTGTTTTAGCCAAAATTTACCAAAGGGGGGATTGTTAGGTCTGATATGTATTGATTGGCTACATTTTGGGAAAACAAGTATTCTTGTCATATGTTGAACAAGATGTCCTGACATGTTGGTTCTACATTAGAGTGTGACCTATTTTAGTATCTTGTGAGATTTGTTTCCTTTTATGAGATATCTGGAGATACGCTGAAGATTTAGTTCACGGAATATGTAGAGAATTTTCTGAAAAAGCAACAGATTATTTTGCCTTGACTTGTTTACGAAGTAAATATGTCAAAAAAATTAGGAACATCTGATCTGATTGAAATCAAATTTGCAGAAGAGTGTGTAGAGTCCTTGGATCTGATGTGAATCAAGCACGAAGCCCATGTCGTTAAAATATTATATATATATATATATATATATATATATATATATATATATATATATATATATATATATATATATATATATATATATATATATATATATATTATATATATATATATATATATATATATATATATATATATATATATATATATATATATATATATATATATATATATATATATATATATATCATTTCTAAACCTAAGTAGGTATTGAAGCAGCGATGAATATTGTCTAAGTTAGGGTTTAATGTCTTTGTATTGTGTGAGCCATCTGAGTATCTCCTCAATACTTGACTTGGATCTGGTTTATTGAGTTGTAACTGTCAATCCCTCAGAAGCTTTTAAGCAAGAGTGAATTTTTTTTTCTGTTATAAGTTGTTGTATGGTTGAAGGGAAGTGAGAGGGTTCTCATATCTAGGAGAGTCTTAGATAGAAACATCCACGGGTAGAGATTAGGTGAGAATTTTGTAAAACCCAAGGTTGTTCAGAACTTCAAACTAATTCTATGATAGTGGATTTCCTTCCTGGCTTGGTATCCCCCAAATGTAGGTGACGTTGCACCGAACTAGGTTAACAACTGTTTGAGTTATTTCCTATTGTGATGTTACTTAAATCCTAATATTGTTTGTGGTGTGATAATATGTTAACCCTAGTGTCGTGACATCGTGTACGACATCCAGGATATGCATACCAGAATTTCAATTGGTATTAGAGCAGGAATCTTACTTTGTTTCTGGGTTTTCTGACACCATGGACAAGGAAGGAGGACTTATTAACAGACCCCCCATCTTATATGGATCAAACTATGACTATTGGAAGGCAAGGATGGTGGCATTCCTAAAATCTATGGATAACACGACATGGAAAGCTATCATCAAGGGCTGGGAACATCCTGTCGTGAATGACAAAGATGGGAAGGCTACTACTGATCTGAAGCCTGAAGAGGACTGGTCTAAGGAAGAAGATGAATTAGCTCTTGGAAACTCCAAATCTTTGAATGATCCATTCAATGGTGTTGACAAAAAAATATTCAGGTTGATAAACATTTGCGCTATAGCTAAAGATGCATGGGAGATCCTCAGAACTACTCATGAAGGCACATATAAAGTGAAGATGTCTTGGCTTCAGCTCCTCACTACGAGATTTGAGAATCTAAAGATGAAAGATGATGAGAATATTCATGAGTTTCACATGAGTATTCTTGAAATAGCTAATTCATCTAGTGCCTTGGGAGAAAAGATGTCAGAAGAAAAACTAGTTAGAAAAATTCTCAGGTCCCTACCTAAGAAATTTGACATGAAGGTCACAACCATTGAAGAAGCTCAAGACATCAACACCATGAGGGTAGATGAACTTATTGGGTCTCTCCAACCTTTGAATTGGGTATTAGTGACAAATCTAAAAAGAAAAACAAGAGCATAGCTTTTGTATCCAACACTGAAGATGAAGAAGACCAACGTGACTTGGATACTGATGAAAGAATGACTAATGATATTGTACTACTTGGAAGACAATTCAATAAGGTTCTAAAGAAAATTGACAGGAAGTCAAGATCAAATGTCAAGAACATTCCATCTGACATCAGGAATAATAATGACTTTCAGAAAACAACGAGAACTGAAGAGAGATCCAATCAAGGTAAAGGAATTCAATGTCATAGGTGTGAAGGATTTGGACACGTTAGAGCATAATGTCCTACCTATCTCAAGAAACAAAAAAAGGGTTGTCTGTCTCTTAGTCTAATGATGATAACTCTTAAAGTGAACCTGAGGATGAAACTACTAAACATGTAACTGCTTTAACTGGAAGATATGAATCTGATGAAGATTCATGTGATGAAAAATTATCCTATGAGAAACTGGATGCCTCCTACAGAGAATTGTGCATCAGAAGTGAAGAAGTGTGTCAGCTGGGAGAAAAATAGAAGAAAATTATATCTCAACTGCAGACTAAAAAAAATATATCAATCTACCATCTCTTATCTTCAAGATGAGGTGATACTTTTGACTTTTAAACTTGATAACATGATAAAGGTTGTAATAATTCTAAATAAGGGATCTAATGTGTTAGATGAAGTTTTGTAAATTGGAAAAGTGGTTGGATATATGAGGGGCATTGTCTTTAAATATCAATCTCTGGACAAACAAGGAGAAAGCTTTTATGACCAACTTTGTTCTTCCTAAAAGGGAGCCTAAGCTTGTAATATCTAAACATATGACTCAACATCATGCCAGACTGTATGGCTATCCCAGGTATCCAACACAGCCCAGGGCTAATCAAATGGTAACTAACACTAGGAAGGAGTGCATATCCAAGTCTTTCAACACTAGTCTCATAGATCACACCTCTCTTAGAGCTTTAACTCGAGAAGACTGGTATTTTGATAGTGTATGTTCTAGACATATGACAGTTGTCAAGAAGTTATTGGAAAACACGAAGTCCTACTCAACCGATTATGTCACATTTGGAGATGGGGATAAAGGTGAAATTAAAGGAGTTAGAAGACTAACATGTACAACACTCTCGACTCTTGATAATGTCTTATTGGTAAAAGGCCTGATTGCTAATTTGATTAGTATAAGTCAGCTATGTGATGAGGGTCTTAAAGTTAATTTCACAAAATCAGAGTGTTTGGTCACTAATGAGAAAAAGGAAGTTATGATGAGGGGAGTCAGGTCTAAGGAAAAATGCTACTTGTGTACATCTAAAGAAATTAACTGCTCTTCCACATGCCTGATATCCAAAGAAGACGAAGCCAACCTGTGGCACTAAAACTTGGACATCTACATCTGAAAGGCATGAAAAAGATTGTATCAAAAGAAGCCATCAGAGGTATTAGAAGCTCTTAGATCCAAGGAAGAGTAAATGGGGTGGAAAGAGGCCTCAGTTCATTTTCGACAAGAGGGGCATTCTTCACAAGGAAAAATAAGAATTCCCTTAGAAATGTAGAAACCAACGAAAGACATATGTTCCTTCTTCAAATGTCTCTCAAGGAGAATGGATTCGATAGTTGGATAAGTGCAACACTAAGCAACAGGAATAAATAAGAAATAACAAAATCATAAGATAATATCTAAGAATAATACAATAGTAGTTGACGTGTGTTGGTCTAGTCCGTCAATTCAAATACCAAGGAGAAAATCCAGAGCATATGTGATTTGCGAATAACAAAAAAATACTTCCTATCTTGTGGTCATATCAAACTTTATCTTTATGTTCTGAACATTTTAATTAAAACGAACATTCGACAAAACATATTATGTTTTAGACATGATGATGTTCTTCCTAGTAAAACTACTAAAGTCAAAACATGTTGTGATTAAATCTGCAGCCACTATGAAGACAAATTTTCTAGTAATGTGTAATGAGACACAATGTGATAATTTGATTATTTTTCTTCTAGGTTATTGATTTCATTAACTTTGAAACAGAAAATTCATTGTAAATTTATATCTTTATCTCATCTATAAAGAATTCTCTTTCAAAATTATGGAATCTCAAAGTCACTTATTTTCCTTCTCTCCCTTTAGTAATAAGATTTGTGAATATTAAGTGTGTAATATAAATACAACAACCGAGGATTGCGTCAAGGTGGTCCTCCTTTTCCGTTCCTTTACCTAATTGCTATGGAGGGCCTTGCAGGGTTAATGAAAAGCGCTTGTGCTTTGGATTATTTACGTTCGTTCAAATTATCAGACGACTTTCACTTTAACTTGCTATAATTCGTTGTTAATACTATTTTACTTGGTAATGCCTCTTGGGACAACTTATGAGCAATTAAATCCATGTTGAGGGGTTTCAAAATTGCACCAGGTCTTCGTATCAACTTCCACAAAAGCAAAGTTTTGGGGTTCAACCTAGATCATGAGTTCCTTCAACAAGCATATGCCTTCCTTTCTTGTGGAATGATTTCCCCTTTTCTTTCTTGGGCATTCAAATTGGCGTTAATTAGAGAAGGCATTCCTTGTGGGAGCATGTCTTGGCAAAAATGCGCCAAAGATTATCAACATGTAAAGGAAATAATTTATCTCTTGGTGGCCGAGTTATTCTTCTAAACTCGGTGCTTAATTCAATCCCTTTATTCATCTTTTCCTTCTATAAAGCTCTAAAATTGGTGATCCAAGACATGATCAAGATTAAACGGACTTTCCTATGGTGTGGCGAAGAAAACAATAAGAGAATTAACTAGATCACTTGGAATACCATTTGTAAACTGAACTCTGAAGGCGGTTTAGGTGTGAAAATTTGCGAACTATTCAACATTTCCTTGATATCCAAGTAGGCTTGGTGTATTCTTTCTAACTCTAAAGTTGATTGGAGTAAGCTTATCTCTTTTAGATACAGTGAAATGAAATCCCTCTTGCTTGATGCAACTTGGGTAGTTAATAGCAAGAAATCATCTTTCTGATGGAGAGACCTTAGGCTATCAATAGGAGCTCGAGAGGGAAAACAGAGTTGGTCCAGGCACAACATTTCTTATAAATTGGGCAATGGTTTGTCAATTGACTTTTAGAGACACAAATGGTTAGGAGAAGAACCTTTTTGCTTTTTATTTCCATATATTTTTCTTCTTATTCAGGACTCAAGACTTAAGGGGAAGATATGGACAGTTGGTCAAATGGCGTGTAGTGACATCCACATTCCTTTCCCGCCACTGCATCGAGTTTTAAGCGTAATACATGTTGGATATAATTAGAAAACTTGCTTTCTTGCACAAGCCCCTATCCAGAATTCGAAGATTATTTTGTTTGGTGGTGGGACAACTTCAAATTCTCAATGAAATTTGCTTATTCTTTTCTTATATTTGAATGTGTTCCACCCCTCCTTATGATGCTAGCATAATTAAAACTTTTAATATTCTTTGGTCTCAAAATGTTCATACCTGAAGGTAGAGAAAAACAAGAAAGGGAGGTTTGAATTGTTTTCACAGACAATAAAAACTTTTGGAAATGCTACACGCACAAAGATAATAACAAACAACGCAGAAGTTTATCTTGGTTCGCTTGAAAATCAAAGTTACTCCAGTCCACCCGGCCAAGGTGATTTCGCCTTCAATAAGAACTTAATCCAATAATCTATAAAGATTACAACAGATGTCTAAGAGTACACTAATCTCTTATCCCTCTCAAGTCTACAGACCTCACAAGTCACTTGAGGAAATTTACAACAACTATTTTAGAATTACAAGAATGTGTTTAGTGCTTCTAGCTAAGCAATATGAACACAGTAAAAACAATGATCAATGATCACACTTAGAGCAACAACTCGTGTGATAAAGTAACACAAAAATTTAGTGTATGACTTGATTTTTATGTGAAGAATTCTTGTGTAAATGCTTCGTGTCTTGGTATCATGAGAGTTGGGCATTTTTATAGTGCTTGGAGATGATATCGTTGAATGGAGCATTGAAGTCGATATCTTGCCAATTATGGGACTTAATCACATTAATTTTATTGTCCTTTCCATAGCAGTTTTGGAAGTATTCAATATTATCCATAAAGAAATTCATATCATATTTGGAATACTTCTTTGTTAAGTTCTTGATTCTGATATGTTGGGCGTGATTCAGAGTGCATGGAATTCAAATTCTTTTCTCAGATCTTGTATTCTTCAGATAGTTGTCTATTGTGTCTTCTTCAGAAGTTCTTGACTGATCTTCAATTAGACAGTATTCTGATGTAAGGATCTTCAAAGCTTTCATATGTGGGATTTTTCAGATGTCTTCAGATGCAGAGTTTCCATAGTCTTCAGATGATAGATTATGTGGGTGATTCTTTTAAACATCTTTGTCTTCAGCGTCAGGAAGGATACCTTTAACTCTGAGTCAGTTGTTCTGGGTTTTGTGTGACGTCAAATGTTGTTTCATCAGATTCATTTTTCGTTAGAGTCCTGCACACTTAGAGAAATTTTTTAGGGTACCAAAATGTTTCACTCTTTGTTATCATTAAAACTTAGAGATGAATTGCAGAACCAAAATCTTGTTCTAACAATATCCCCCTTTTTTATGATGACAAAACTTCAGACTGATGGTGAAACAATGATACTTCATAATATTTAGAGGAAAATAAATTTAGAGTCAGATATAATATGACTCCCCTTGAGATTAAAAAGCTCCCCCTAAATATGACACTTAGAGAGTTTAGAGTTTCTTACCAGAGTCTCTTATGTTGCTTAGCTTGTTTCTCAGATGTTTAATTTGATACTTCCTGCAAGAAACCTTGGACTGCGTAATATATTTAGAGTTTTAGGATGTAAGTAGTGCATTATAAGAATCAGATATTAATTTCATCAAAAGGATGTTTATTTATCTCTCCCCCTTTTCGTTAGACTCAAAAAGACAATAGAGAAAAACATATAGTGCAAAACAAAATTTCATTTAGATAATATGGGAGTAGTACGGAGAAGAAAAACCATAGAGGCCAAAACACTTAAAAGAAAACATTAAGCCTAAGGTGCCTAAGGGTTTGGAGGAGGAGGTATCCTCTGAAGCAGCTGGGCGAGAAGATTCTGGATGCTGGAGTTAATTGAATCTTGCTTGTCGAGTCTGACTCTCACAAGTTGTTGTTCCTTCTGAAGTTCTTCCAGAGTCTAGAGCACCAACAGAGCGATGTTAGATGTCGATGACTCACCTCGAGTCAGAGCAACTTCAATTCACTTAGCAACTTCCTCTGCAGCAATGCGTGTTGCTTCTTCAGTGTCAGCCTTAGCTTTAGCTTCAGCTTCAGCAGCAACAGCCTCATCAGCAACTTTTTCTTCGACTTCCTTTCTCGCTTGCTTTTCAGCTTCCAGTCTTTCCTTCTCTTCAGCTTCTTGGCGTGCTTTCTCTTCAGCTTCTTTTTCCAGACGTACCTCTTGTATCTCCTCAGCACTTCTGATATAGTCATTTATAACTTGTTCAGAGAGTCCCTTTAACTTGAAGACCTCAAGTGTCATCCATCTGAGAAATCCATTCTAGTGAGTCCTTACTTCAGAAGTATTGCCACTTAGGTTGGATCGTTCAGACAGTGTTCTGAGCTTCATAGCTGAACATTATGAAAATAAATAAAACGACTCTTCTAAGATTGGGAAAGTTGGTTCTGGTTCAGATGTTGGATTAATAGGGTCAGCTAGAATTGGAGTGTTTTTAGAGGGTTCAGTGGGTGGTTCAGAAGTTGGTACGGTTAATGAAGGTGCTAAAGGAGGTGAGGATAGAGATGGTGTAGGTTCAAAGGTGTATGGGACAGACAAGGTCTATTTAGAGGTTGATGTGTATAGGAGTTGAGTCAGGGTTGGATTTGATGGGTCAGGAATATCTGTTTGATCATCGTCAAAGGAAAGGTCATAGTATGGTGGAGCTGAGGGAGTTGAAGAGGGACGTGAAATGGGTTGATTTAGAAGTAAAGCTTCAGATATAGAAAGTGTTCTAGTAGTGAGGTCGAATTGTTGTAGAGGGGGTGAGGAAGGGTTTGTTTTAGAGTTTTGAGGTTCAGAGGGAGTTGGGATAGAGAGAGTGGGTTCAGAAGGGGTATATGTAGAAAATGGTTGAGGTAGATAGGAAGATATTTGATTTAAACCAGAAGATTCAAGGAGATGGGACTTACTATAGGAAAAAGAGTCTAGAGGCACAAGCGTTCTGGTTGAAGGTTCTCCAAGCTTCAGAGTCTTCTTCTTCTACTTCCTCTCAGAGGGCTCTCTCATCCTCTTCATGAAGTTAGGTGGATGTTCCGGTAGCCAATCCGCAGAGAAATCTAATATGTCGACACCTTGAGACGCTAGGTCTTGAAGGTAATGAGCAATCACCCTAGGGGATCTATCTTGGAGAAAAGATACATTGCATGAGGTATCTTCCTCTAATCCTTCAGAGCATCCCATGAGGTGTCCAGAGTGGGTTTGACTAGAACTTTGTTAATAACCCCCATGCTATTCAGATTTCTGGAATTCAGAGGCTTACCAACATCCACAGTTACGTCTTCCATCATGTTGATGGATATCAGATGGTCCACTATACCACTTTATATCTGGATGTCAGAGACGAGCCTTCCCAGAGGTATGTAGTTTCTGGGCTTCATGTGATTTCTTGTATCCCTGACTGAGTCCCTCAGATACTTGAATAGTAGGGAGGGTAGATTCAACTTCAATCCCTTATGGATGCAATACAAGATACATTTCTGATCCGTATTGATGTAGTCAGATGAGTTTGAAGCTGGACGGTGGTGAATGGTGCCCAAAATGATCTTCAACTAGACCCTCAAATTCTGGTGAAGTTCCTTGTTCTTAGAGTTTTCCCTTCTGGATTCTATTTGAAGATTGTGGGACTATCTCCTAAGAAATGTATTTTGCCCTAGTGTTGATATTATAGATCCTTCTGCCCCCAATTCTCTCCATGTCCAGAAGCTTGGCTATGGACTTTTCAATGATGACCATTTTGACTCTCATGACATAAGAAACAATACAATGGTCGTCGCAATCTGCAAATCTCCAAAATTCCTTAACGAGGAAGGTGTAGACAGGACCGTAGAGCCTCTGGAAATAATTTCCCCAACCTTGTTTCTCAAGTTCTATAGTGAGATCAATGCCATTGCGCTTTAAGTTGTCAAAGTCCACTAGATATTCACAGAGAACTTCCAGTTTCTCAAATGGCGTTGCAAGGTTGATGTGAGGAGGACGACCAAGAACATGAGGTTCCTTGTAAGTTGTTATTGAGGTTGTAGCAGTTTGAGTAGTTGTTTGTTGAAGGGCTTCAGTATGTTGTTCAGTTGCTTCCATTTGTTGAGAATAGTTGTAGACCCGTTGTTGTTGCGAATCCAATTGGAGAAGATGAAGATTGTTGTTTATTGATGAAGGTTTAGGAATGTTGAAGAACTTGCAGAGAGTTTGAGCACAAGAGGGTTTGTGTAGGTTTTTCAGTGAAAAGTGCGAACGTGAGAAATGTGAAAAATATATATACACAACATTTAGCATGCAAAACGATAGCGTTAAAGGAGAATAGGAAACACCAAAATTAATTAGTTCATAATTCTGAGTTGACACACTTGGGGAGAATTAATTGCAACTAATGATGGTTGTCTAATCTCAAAAGTATGCACACTGCTCGATGAGATCTCAACAGTTTGGCTCTTGAGTTCTGAGCTAGATAGTTTTCTAGAAGATCCAAGGTCACACGTTTGAGAAACCACGTGTTGATGTTTCTGACATCAAGAATACCAAGGGGTTTCTGATTTAGAGGGATTCTAATCCAGATAACATCTAGCTGGTAGAAGTATCAAAATCAGAACCAGATGACCAATAATGATTAAGTCAGAGCCTATTTTAACATATCAGAAGAGAAACACGAGTTCCGAATCATTTTGGGCAATCTGCCATGTTTAAATGTTTCAGAATGAAGGAAAATCTATCTTCAGCTAAGGGTTTTGTGATGATATCAGTCCATTGATGGTCTGTATCTATGAATTTTAAACTTATTACCCCTTTATGAACATAGTCTCTGATAAAATGGTGTTTAATTTCTATGTGTTTCGCTCTGGAATGTAAAATAGGGTTCTTACTTAAACATATGACAGCGGTATTATCGCAAAAGATAGGAATGTTACTCACATATATCTGAAAGTCCTCAAGCTGGTTTTTCATCCAGAGCATCTGAGTGCTGGATAATGAAGCTGAGATGTATCTTGCTTCTGTAGTTGAGAGTGCAATGGTTGATTGTCTTTTGCTAGCCCAAGAGATGAGGTTTCCTCCTAGAAACTGATAGTTCCCAGATGTGCTTTTACGTTCCAATCTGCCTTCAGTGTAATCTGCATCACAATACCCAGAAAGCCTATACTCTAATGTTTTCTTATACATCAGGCCCAGATTAGGTGTTCCTTTCAGATACCTTAGGATTCTATTAACAACAGTTAAGTGAGATTCCCTTGGAAATGACTAGAATCTGGCACAGAGACAAACGCTAAATAATATATCTGGACGTGTAGCAGTCAGATAGAGAAGATAACCTATCATACCACGATAGAGTTTCTAACAAACCTTTTGACTTACCTCTTCTTTCTCCAGAATGCAAGTGGGGTGCATATGAGTCTTTTCTGGTTTACTTTCTTACATTTCTAACTTCTTCAGAATGTCTTTTATGTATTTTCTTTGATATACATAAGTAGCATCTGATGTTTGATTGATTTGAATTCCTAGAAAGAACTTTAGTGCTTGTATCAGACTTATTTTGAATTCAGCTTGCATTAGCTCATAAAATTCTTGACAGACAGAAGGGTTAGCAGAACCAAAAATTATGTCATCAACATATATCTGATAGATCATAAGGTCATTTCCGATGTTTTTACAGAAGAGAGTAGAATCAATTTTTCCTCTAATAAAATCATTTTCCAGAAGAAAAGAACTCAGTTTTTCATACTAAGCTCTGGGAGCTTGTTTCAGACCATAAAGAGATTTTTTTAGTGTAAAAACATGTTCTGGACATTTTGAGTTTTCAAAACCAGTAGGATGATGAACATACACCTCTTCAAAAATATATCCATTCAGAAACACACTTTTGACATCCATCTGATATAGTTTGATGGAGTAGTTTACAGCAAAAGATACAAGTAGACTGATAGATTCTAACTTGGCGACTGGAGCAAAGGTTTCATTGTAGTAAATACCTTCTTGTTGACTGTAACCTTGTGCCACCAGTCGTGCTCTGTTTCTGACCACTTCACCCTTTTTATTGAGTTTGTTTCTGTACACCCATTTGGTTCTAATCACGTGGGTTCCCTTGGGTTTTGATACAAGATCCCAGACATTGTTTTTGCAAATTGATCAAGTTCTTCTTCCATTGCCAGAATCCATTCTTTGTCTTGAAGTGCTTCTTCACAGGATGTTGGCTCTATCAGAGATACTAGTCCTAGAAGTGTTTCTTCATAACCTTTGAATATTGATCTTGTTTTGACAGGTTCGTTTTTGTTTCGCAAAATCAATTCTTCAGAAACATTTTGTCTATTTCTTGATCTTTTCTGATTTATTGTGACTTCAGGTGCTTCTGATGTTCCCTTTTCTTCTTCTTCAGATTCTTTAGCCTTTTCCTCAAAACCTTCAAGTGTTATCTCCAATTCTGCAAAGTTCTCAACTAGCTTTGAGTTTTCAGAGTCAAGCTTATCATCAAATCTGACATGTATTGATTCTTACACAATTAGTGTTTTTGTATTATACACTCTATAGACTTTAGAGCATTATTTGTATCCCAACATAATACATTTTTGAGCTTTATAGTCAAACTTGTTCAGATTATGTTTAGTATTTAGGATAAAACAAGAACATCCAAAGGGATGAAAGTAGGAAATGTTGGGTTTTCTTCCCTTACACGGTTCATAAGGAGTCTTCTCCAGAATAGGTCTAATAAAGATTATATTCTGAATATAACATGTTGTATTTATTGCTTCAGCCCAAAAGTGTTTAGCTATATTTGTTTCATTGATCATGGTTCTGACCATTTCTTGAAGAGTCCTATTCTTCCTTTCTACAACTCCGTTTTGTTATGGATTTCTAGGACAGGAGAAATCATGGGATATTCCATTAGAATCAAAAAGCTCTTCAAAAAGTTTTTTTTCAAATTCGCCACCATGATCACTTCTGACTCTGATGATTTTAGAGTCAAATTCTTTTTGCACTTTTGAGCAGAAAATAGTAAACACAGAGTGTGATTCATTCTTGTGTCTTAGGAATTTTACTCATGTCCAACGACTATAATCATCAACAACGACAAGTCCAAACTTCTTACCATTGACTGACGCTGTCTTAACAGGTCCAAACAAGTCAATGTGAAGAAGTTCCAGAGGCTTAGAGGTAGAAACAACATTTTTATTTTTGAAAGTTGTTTTAGAAAATTTTCCCTTCTGACATGCCTCACAAAGAGCATCTGAAGAAAACTTCAGCTTAGGTAGGCCTCTGACTAACTCAAGTTTATTTAGCTGAGGAATCCTCCTCATGCTAATGTGATCCAAGCGTCTATGCCACACCCATTGCTCTTCATTTACAGACATTAAACATTTTACATTTTGATCTTTTAGATCTGAAAGCTTAATTTTGTAAATGTTGTTCTTCCTCTTACTAGTGAAAAGGACTGTGCCATTTTTCTGATTAATAGCTTTGCACGTTTTTTGATTGAAGATTATATCATAATCGTGATCACTTAATTGACTTATGGATAACAAGTTATGCAGTAATACTTCTCTGTAAAGAACATCATAAATAGAGGGAAGAGATCCATTACCAACCGTTCCAGATCCTCTGATTCTTCCTTTCTGATTTCCTCCAAAGCCTACAAAGCCAACGTCTTTAAGTTCCAGGCTTTGTAACATAGGATTTCCTCTCGTCATGTGTCGCGAGCTTCCAGAGTCCATGTACCACGATTGGTGTTTTAACTCTGTTGCACAAGATATCCGCAACATATACTATTTTATCTTTTAGGTCCTTTATAATTAGTTTTCCCGGATTTTTTGGAAACTTCGGATTTTCTGGCACTATTAAATATTTGTGTTTGTGCAT
Organism: Lathyrus oleraceus; assembly: GCF_024323335.1. NCBI lineage: Eukaryota > Viridiplantae > Streptophyta > Magnoliopsida > Fabales > Fabaceae > Lathyrus > Lathyrus oleraceus. Next base: position 89,017,222 of record NC_066579.1, on the reverse strand, counting down.
GTGTGTAATGATAAGAAAAAGGAGATTTAGGTTTGTCTTCTGCATAAGGTATTTGCTCATCTTAATCAGAGTCATATCCAATTCCTCTTTTCTTATTGTGACTAACACCGTAAATCATAGAAGCCATTTTGCTTATTTCAAGCCCATTTTTCAGAAATTTCTGAAAAGCTTTTTCATATTTATATATGATGGTGTCAGAAGTTGGTGGAGCTTTGGAAAGAGTTTCTTCAAGTTTTAAACATTTTTTGGTTGAAAATTCATTTTCTTTTCCAAAGACAAAAATGTTTCCTTTAAGTTCAAAAACTTCTTTCTCAAGCTTATCACACTCTTCAATAGTTTCTTCATGGACCCTTTTTAGGATCTTGAATTTCTGTCTAAGCTTCTGATAAGAGCTTATAGATTCCGATAAACAGGCTTCTAGATTAGAGCGAGAGAAATCAGAAAATAATTCTTCAGAGTCAGATTCTTTTTTGGATGAACTTCCGGAGGTGGTATCCATGAATGCAACATTTGCATGTTCCTTTTTAGAGTCTAATTCTGAAGCGTCAGATTCAGAGTCATCCCAGGTTGCCATGAGCCCCTTCTTAGTTTTGAAGGAGTTTTTCTTGAATCCTTCTTTTCTGGAACTATCTTTCTTGAGCTTTGGACATTCATTTCTGTAGTGTCCTGGTTCTTTATATTCATAGCAGGTTACCTCTTTGTTTGGTCTGCTTCTGGAAGTTGACTCAGAACGATTTCCCTTCTGTCTGGATCTTCTGAAGTTGTTATTCCTTTTTCTCTACATTTGTTTGACTCTTCTAGATAAAAGAGATAACTCTTCTTCATCATCAAAATCTTCCTTTTCAGAGTCATCGTCGTCTTTTTCTTCAGCTTGAAAGGCTTTGTTGCTTTCTGGCTTTCGTCTTTCTGGTCTGGACTTCAGAGCCACTGATTTTCTTTTCTTTTGAGGTTCGTCTTCCTCTAGCTCTATCTCATGACTCCTGAGGGAGCTGATGAGTTCTTCCAGGCTTATGTTGTTTAGATCCTTGGATAACTTTAAGGCAGTAACCATAGGTCTCCATTTCTTTAGCAGACTTCTGATTATCTTTTTGACATGATTTGCAGTTATATATCCTTTGTCCAGAACCTTGAGTCCTGCAACTAAAGTTTGGAATCTACAAAACATTACCTCTACAGCTTCATCATCCTCCACTCTGAAGGCTTCATATTTTTGGATTTAGGCCAGATCCTTAGTCTCTTTAACTTGATTATTGCCTTCGTGAGTCATCTTTAAGGAATCAAATATTTCTTTAGTTGTTTCCCTGTTGGTGATCTTTTCATATTCATTGTAGGATATTGCATTCACCAAAATAGTTCTGGCTTTGTGGTGATTCTTGAAGTCACGCTTCTGATCATCACTCATTTTGTTTCTTGCAATGATAATACCAGGAGCAGATACCGGTGGTTCATAACCATTTGTAATAATGTCCCATAAGTCAGCGTCAGAGCCTAGAAAGAAGCTTTCAACTATGTCCTTCCAATAATCAAATTTGTCTCCATCGAATATTGGAGGTTTAGCATTGTAGCTATCTCTTTCATTGGTGTTGGCCGTGATGTTTTTCTCACATTGGATCTCTATACAATGTTAAGTGTTTGATTCAAAAATCAATAATAGAGCCAAAGCTCTGATACCAATTGAAGGTAAAGAAAAACAATAAGGGGGGGGGGGGTGAATTGTTTTCACGGACAATAAAAACTTTTGGAAACGCTACACACACAAAGATAATAACAAACAACACAAAAGTTTATCTTGGTTCGCTTGAAAATCAAAGTTACTCCAGTCCACCCGGCCAAGGTGATTCCGTTTCAATAAAGACTTAATCCAATAATCTAGAAAGATTACAACAAACGTCTAAGAGTACATTGATCTCTTAGTCCTCTCAAGTCTACAGACTTCACAAGTCACTAGAGGAAATTTACAACAACTATTTTAGAATTACAAGAATGTATTTAGTGCTTCTAGCTAAGCAATATGAACACGGTAAGAACAATGATCAATGATCACACTTAGAGCAACAACTCGTGTGATAACGTAAAACAAAAATTTAGTGTATGACTTAATTTTGATGTGTAGAATTCTTGTGTAAATGCTTCATGTCTTGGTATGATGATAGTTGGGCCTTTTTATAGTGCTTGGAGATGATACCGTTAAATGGAGCATTGAAGTTGATATCTTGCCAATTGTGGGACTTAATGACATTAGTTTTATTGTCCTTTCCATAACAGTTTTGGAGAGTATTCAATATTATCCATATAGAGATTCATACCATATTTGGAATATTTCTTTGTTAAGTTATTGATTCTGATCTGTTGGGCGTGATTCAGAGTGCGCGGAATTCAGATTCTTTTCTCATATTTTGTATTCTTCAGATAGTTGTCTATTGTGTCTTCTTCAGAAGTTCTTGACTGATCTTTAATTAGACAGTCTTCTGATGTAAAGATCTTCAGAGCTTTCATATGTGGGATCTTTCAGATGTCTTCAGATGCAGAATTTCCAAAGTCTTCAGATGACAGATTCTGTGGGTGATTCTTTTAGACATCTTTGTCTTCAGCGTCAGGAAGGATACCTTTAACTCTGAGTCAGCTGTTCTGGACTTTGTGTGACGTCAGATTTTGTTTCATCAGATTCATTTTTCGTTAGAGTCTCACACACTTAGAAAAATTTATTAGGGTACCAAAATGTTTCACTATTTGTTATCATCAAAACTTATAGATGAATTGCATAACCAAAATCTTGTTCTAACACTACCAACATACAAGTTTTCGCTTAGAGACTCCTTTGGAATCAACTTTAAATAAGGGATGAACTAGCGAAGCGTGAAGTGCTACCTGAATCTCAAAACCTAGTTTTATAGCCATAACAGTCTGACATCATTTGAAGGATTGGTTAGACTTGCGTTGATACTTATCTGACAGTTCTACATCGCACATGGTGGTGTTAATAAGCGTTAGCGCATCCTATTATCGAGAAAAAAATTGAGTTTATAAATTTAAAGACATTGATGTGCGTGTGAATGAGTTTTACTGAATAGTTTTTAAGCTTAATTGTTTTACACTGTCAATACATCACAATCATCCGTTTGTGTTATTTTATATGTGATTATAATACAAATCAAAATTTTCTATTAAATCAATGATTGTAATTAATTGACAATGTAAAATATCTTTATCCTGTCAATACATCACAATCATCTATTTGTGTTACTTTATATGTGATTATAATAAAAGTCAAATTTTTCTATTAAATTAATTATTGTAATTAATTGACAGTGTAAAATATCTTTATACGGTCAATATATTTCAATTAAATTCATAGTTTTTATCTATGTATGAGTTTAATTACTCATCTATTTATCTAAAGTGAAAGAAAGAATAAAATTAGACTCATTTATTGAAAATGCAAGGTTGTGGAAAAATTTGGTCTTACCATACAAACTGTTAAATGTTGAACTGGTTAAACGAAACAGTCATTAAATAATGCTTCTTTACAAATATATACACTTTTAAAAAAATTATTTAATCTAATTTTCAATAATATTTAAAAGATATGTATACTTCATTTATAGCTTATTTACTATATATTTGCGATCACTTTAATAAATAAGAGTAACAATCGAAAAAGATAATAACTATTTTATAATATTATAAAATGACAATAGTTTGTGACCTTTTACTAAAAATCAATCATGTTTAAATTATATAATATGAATATTCTTATTATATCTTGAATTTTATTTAAAAATGTTTAACGTAAATGATTGATCTATTAAACATTAACAAATATATTTTAATAAACATAATTAGTATTTCTCATAAAATATAAAAATTAATTAAACTAAGTCCATTTAATTAATTAATAAAAATTATTATTTACAATAATAATCAAATAAAATAAAGTATTTTTATTATTTATTATTTATAAACAAAGTGATAATAAATAAACTAACATATTTTACGTATTATTGTAAAGTATGGATTCAAAACCTAATAGCAATACAGTGTTTTATTCGTTAAACTAAAATTTGTTGAATTAGTGGTTATATATATATATATATATATATATATATATATATATATATATTGCAATAAAAAAGGAGAATGTAGATATATAATGTAGATATATACCTATCTGTCATGGCTTTATGAAACAATGTTGGTTAAATGTGGGCCCTAACCTTACCCTCTCAAAATATTAAAAAAAAATATGCTAATTAGGGACGTGACTCATTTACATGGATACACATCTCTTCAAATTTAGATCTTATCTTTATCCTTGTTGTCTCATACAAACCTATGCATTTTCCACCATATATTAATATAACATTTATCTCATAGCAACAAAAATTTAATATAATAATGATATTTTAAGTAAACTATACTAAAAGGGATAAAATTAGTCAATGTTATCCAATTATTCTTATATATATATAAGATCCAATATTTTTATAAATATAACATAACGGATCTAAGCTTTTTCATTGAAGGATTGCTTCATTTCTTCTTCTTGATACAAATATTTGTTGAAATGAATGTTAAAGGAATAATGATGAAGGAAAATAAAAGTGATTCAACAACATCATCATCCATTGGAACATTTTCAGAAGATTCAATGAATTCTTTGTGTTCTTGTTCATCTGAGTTGATAGAGGATGCTGATTCATCTTCAACTTCATCATCACATTCAAATGGATCTTTATGTGACTTATCAGAGCTCATGAACAATCTTCCAATAAAGTATGTATACAATTTCTTCCAAACATGTTAAACCGATGTTATTATTTGGAGAGTTTTATTAAGTATTGTTTATGATCTGTGTAGGAGAGGGTTGTCAATGTTCTATGAAGGGAAGACACAATCATTCAGTTGCTTAGGTGAGGTAGAAAAGATGGAAGATGTTCGAAAGAAAAGCAATAAGAGAATGAAGTCATGTAGAAGTTATGGTGATAGAATATGGTATAATAGTCCAAAGGCAACAATATCAAAAAAGACTTCAAGACTGACTTTTTCATCTGTATTAACTAAAAGAGGGAGTTTCTTACAAAGGTCTAGCTAGGCCTTCCATTCTTGTACATAACAACTTCTGAAATCCAATTAATTACAGACAGCTTGCTTCATTTATAAAATTCAGAGGGTTTGTTTTTAATCTCACACCTTAAACTTATTGAGTCAAAGCCATATTAGTAACTGGTTTGTTACGAAGGTTCTATTTGGATAAATGTTTATGATATAATCATTTAAGTATTTATAAATAAATATTTTATATAATACAATATAAAATAAAATCAAACTACTCTCATTTAAAATATAAGTTGTTTTCCTAAGTTACGGAGAATGTATTAAAATAAATCAAAACAGTTTAGTTACAGATTAGTCAAAAGTTGTATTTACTGATTTTTTCAATAAATCTCTTAAGTACTTTGTGAAAATAAAGTCAAAAACAACTTTTAAACTCAAATAAATCCTAAAGAATTTGTGAAAATATCATACTTTGATATTATTTAAGTGTTATGGATCCTTCGCAACGTAAAAGATATATAAAATAGATAGGTATTCATTTTGAGAAGATGCAGACAGCTTTGCAATCCAACACATCAATCACCATCCAATTCAATGAGACGGTTGTCTACATAGCACGTCGCATAACGCACGAACAATTTCAACTATTCTTTATATATAAGGGTAAACTCCGTCATTTCAAGTATAACAAATATATTCCCATTCTCACATTACTTCTTATTTTCTCACTGATTTGGAAGTTGAATTGTTAATCTTGTAGGCTCACCCATGTGCTTCCGCAAGGGAAGTATCGTTGTGACACACTACACCACCAACTTATCCTTTATTTCTAATTCGCAATCGAACAGTGACACCATCTATGAGAATCGACTTATGATTCTTTGCTAATACCCCCAAATCTTCAGAAGATCCCACCTCCGTGAAGGCACGTTCTAAACTGCCCTCACTTGAAAAGGCGGAGGTGGTACCAATGTCTCTTGATCCATCCATACAGAAGATTTGTTCAAATTTTCCTTATAAATTTCGGGTTGGAGGACCTCCATTATAAATAATTTTGTCAACACATGAAATAAATGAATATGAATAGAAACGCAAGGCAAAATAATTTTCTAAAATACATGAGACCACATATAATCTCATCATTCAGGCTACATGTAATTTCACTAGAGGCACTTAGACTCCCTAAGGTAATTGAACTCTCGTTTGAGGGACTTAGTGTTTCCCCGTACGACATGAGACTCGGGAATCATACCTAAGGGACTTATAGTCTCATTAGTCGGGCTACATGAAATTTCTTTCGAGGCACTTATAGTCTCATCAGCCGAGCTACCTGTAATTTCTCCTAAGAGACTTAGACTCCCCAAGCTAACTAAACTCTCGCTTGAGGGACTTGGTGTTTCCACGGGCGGGATCTGACTCATGAATCACGCCTAAAAGACACGACCGATATGAAGCCTAGGATACTTGATCATAAGTTTTGCCTAAAGGCTCGATGGAAGTCCCGCCCAAGAGGTCAAACTCCACACCAGAGGGACTTATAAACTCATTAGTCAGGCTACACATAATTTCTCTTTAGGGACTTAGGCTCCCCATACTAATGAACTCTCGCTTAGGGGACTTAGTATTTCCTCGGGCGGGATCAGAGTCAAGAATCACGCCTAAGAGACGCGACTAATATCCAGTCTAAGAGACTTGATCAATAGTCTTGCTTGAGGACTGAATGGAAATCCATTTTGAGTGATCAAATGTCTCGACGGAGGGACTTATAGTCTCATCATTTAGGCTACATGTAATTTTACTTTAGGAACTTATACTCCCCAGATTAACTGAAATCTCACTTGGGGGGATTAGTGTATCCTCGGGTGGGATCAGATTTAGGAATCTTGCCTAAGAGGCATGACTGATATCCAGCCTAAGATACTTGATCACAAGTTTTTCCTGAGTTCTCGAAGGAAATCCCACCTGAGAGGTCAAATGCCTCGCTGAGGGACTTATTCATTTGGTCTACATGTAATTTCGCATAAGGGATTTAGACTCCCCAGGCTAACTGAACTCTAGCCTCAAGGACTTAGTGTTTCCTAGGGTGGGATCTGAATCAAGAATCACACCAAAGAGGCGGGACCCATATCCAAGCCTAAGAAACTTGATTAGAAGTCTTGGCTGAGGGCTAGATGGAAGTCCCTCCCGAGAGATCAAACGCCTTACTTGAGGGACTTATAGTCTCATGAACTGGGCTACATGTAATTTTTCTAGAGGGACTTATAGTCTCATCAGTCTGGCTACATATGATTTCTCATGAGGGACTTAGACTCCCCGAGCTAACGATCACTTGAGGGACCTAATGTTTCCTCGGGCAAGATCAGACCTATGAATCACATCTAAGAGGTGCGACCAATATGCATCCTAATACGTTTAATCATAAGTCTTGCCTAAGGGATCGGTAAAAGACCTGCCAGAGAAGTCAAAAGCCTCACCTAAGGGAATTATAGTCTCATCAATTGAGTTACATATAGTTTTTTCAGAGGAATTAAGACTCCCGAGGCTAACTGAACTCTCACTTAAGGGACTTATCGTTTCATTGTGTGGGATTAGACTCCAGAATCATGCCTAAAAAGCACGACTGATATCTAGCCTAAGAGACTTGATCATAAGTTTTTCTTGTGAGCTCGATGGAAGTCATGCTCGAGTGATTAAATGCCTCGCCTAAGGGACTTATCTTCTCATCATTTGTGCTACATGTAACTTCAGATGAGGGACTTATAGTCTCATCAACCGAGCTACATGTAGTTTCACCTGAGAGACTTTGACTCCCCAGGCTAATTGAACTCTAGTTTGGAGGACTTAGTGTTTCCTCGGACAGGATCAGACTCAGAAATCACGCCTAGGATGCATGAGTGATATCCATCATATGAGACTTGATTTCAAGTATTGCCTAAGTTTTCAATGGACCTGTCTGAGAGGTTAAATCCTTCGCCTAGGGAACTTATAGTCTCATCATTCTGGCTACATGTAGTTCCATCTAAGGTATTTATACTCCCTAGGATAATTGAACTCCCATCGGAGGGACTTAGTGTTTCCTCGTATGGGATCAGAATTAAGAATCATGCCTAAGAGGCACGATCGATATCTAACCTAATAGATTTAATCACAAGTCTTGCATGAGAGCGATATGAAAGTCCCACCCGAGAGGTCAAACATTTTTTCTGAGGGACTTATAGTATCATCAGTCGGGCTACATGTAATTTCAATTGAGGAACTTATAGTCGTATCAGTCAGGGTACATATAATTTCTCTTTGAGGGACTTAGACTCCCCATGCTAACCGAGCTCTCGCTTGAGTGACTTATGGATTCCTTGGGAGAGATCAGAATAAGGAATCACACCTCAAAGGTGCAAGCATTTTCCAGACTAAGATATTCAATCACAAGATTTTCCTATAGGCTCGAATGAAGTTCCGCCCAAGAGGCCAAAAGCCTCGCTTGATGGACTAATATTTGCATCAGTCGGACTACATGTAATTTTTCCTTAGGGATTTGGACTCCCCAAGCTAATTGAACTATTTCTTGAGGGACCTAGTGTTTTCTCGGGCGGGATCGGACCTAGTAATCATGCCTTAGAGGCGCAATTTACCAAAGGAATTGAACCTAGGAATCACGCCTTAGAGGCGCAATCGGACCCAGGAATCCAACCTAAGAGACTTGATCATATGTCTTGACCGAAGGATCGACGGAAGTACCTACTGAGGGGTCAATCGCCTCAATTAAGAGACTTGTAGTCTCATCAGGCGGGCTACATATAATTTCTCCTAAAGGACTTAGACTCCCAAGGATAACTAAACTCTCACTTAAGGTACTTAGTGTTTCCTCGGGCAAGATGAGACACATAAATCACGTCTAAGAGGCACGACATATATCCATCATAATATACTTGATCACAACTCTTACCTAAGGGCTTGATGGAAGTCCCACCCGAGTGGTTAAATACCTCAACTGAGGGACTTATAGTCTAATCATCCTGGCTACATGTAATTTCACCTAAGGGGCTTAGACTCCCTAGGATAATTGAACTATCGCTTGGAGGACTTAGTGTTTCCTAGGGCGGGATCAGACTCGAGAATCACCCCTAAAAGGCGCGACTAATATCCAGCCTAAGAGACTTGATCACAAGTATTTCCTGAGTGCTCGTTATATGTCACATCTAAGAGGTTGAACGCCTTTCCTGAGAGACTAATAGTCTCATCACTTAGGATACATGTATTTTCTTCTAAGGGATTTAGACTCCTCGGGCCAACTGAACTCTCGCCTAAGGGACTTAGTGTTTCCTCGGGCGGGATCAGAATCAAGAATTACGTCTAAGAGGCGTGACTGATATCCATCCTAGGAGACTTTATCACAAGTCTTGCATGATGGCTAAATGGAAGTCTCATCCTATAAGTTAAATGCCTCACCTAAGGGACTTATAATCTCATCATCCAGGATATATGTAATTTCTCCTGAGGGACTTATAGTCTCATAAGTTGGGCTATATATAATTTCTTTGAAAGGACTTAGACTCTATGGGACAACTGAACTCTAGCTTAAGGGGCTTAGTTTTTCCTCTTGCAGGATCAAGATCGAAAATCAAGACTAAGAGGCGCAACTAATATCCTTCATAAGAGATTTGATCATAAGTCTTTCTTAAGGGCTCAGTGAAAGTTTTGCCCAAGAGATCAAAAGTCTCTCCTTGTAGACTAATAGTCTCATTATCTAGGCTACATATAATTCTAGCATGATCCCTCTCAGGGCAGCTTCAATTATAGGTCGTTGCTTCCTGGCTGTGAATTATGTAGAAAATATTTTACAGAACTCCATCCAAGAATCAATACATTCGTTAAGCATGACATTTAACCATAACCAAACTAGCCCGACCAGAGTTAGTGGAAATAACTTGCATTTGGACACACCGTCAGCACTGAAGCAACTCAGTCGGTCATCCACAAGCTGCATATGCTCGTTTGGATCCTCTTTTCCGTTATAATCGCTCCATTTGGGTGGTTTCTCCATATGCTTTGGGATCTTAATCTCCAGTATTCTTACGGATAACGGGTGTTTTGTTTGCACCTCTCCAGAAGGAGTTTCTGTATGAGCTGGGGAAGGAGCATGACTACCCTGGTCTCCATTGAGGCTAAGAGGAGGAGTATGATGCTTCCTGATTTTACATGGGTCCTTTGTCTAAGAAACCTCATCTCTTTTTGTACATGTTGGCTCTGGGATGGTAACACGAGTCTTCCTTGAAGCAAATTCTTGAATTGTATTTTCGCGGGAAGGATTTTTTTGAATTCATTCTTTTAGGAATTGAAGCCTACTTCAAAGGCGTGTGAATTTTGTTGTCGAACGGTGTTAAACATGTTATTCGGTAATTTGTTAGAACCTTGCATACTGAGGATCTCCTGGAGAGTTTGGAGGCCAGGTAAGTCTTTAATTTGTATAATCAGAAGTGAAACAAGAGTCTATGTCAAATTCTCTTAAATATATTTGGATAATTGCAAAGTTAGAACTAGATCTAGATGTAGCAGAATGACCATTTAGTATCTACGATGTTTTAATATGGATGAAGAGGTGGTTGATTTATTGCTGCTAGAGCACCAGTGGCCGCTTCTCTCATAACGACAGATCTGGTAGACTTATATCCAACCATTTCCAAGTAAGAATTGAAAATTTGGATATTTTAAGAAAGAAGATTGAGATAATGCTAAAACAGATCAAAACACGATAGATTCTCGCGTTTGAGTGAAAATACTTGCTCTAATGATCGGAAGAAGTTACAAACTGCTAAAGTTTGAGAAGGAATTTGAATTTTTAGAAATCAAGAATCAGTTCCCATAGACAACACCATAGTTATGTTCTGGAACCAGAGATGAGAAGTTAAACAATGGGGGTGGCGGACAATGGCTTCTGATGCGGTAGACCTGGAGGGGGGAGGGGGGGCTGCAAGGTTAGTAGTCTAACACCCAAGTTAATATATGAGGAAGAAGAGTAAAATAAAATTGTATTTGAAACTTGTTACCTGATTTTGACATCTTTTCTATATGTTATAGAGAAGGAATAAGTAAATTGTTATTAATTAGAAGTGAACTATGGAGATTCATTGGATGCTTTACAGTTGAGATCTTTGATGATCACTAGATTGATAATCTTTGCATATTAGGAAGATTCTGGAAGGTGTGAGACCTTTATCTAATTGCTGGACGGGATGAATATGGTTGGCTTACATCCGTCCAGGGTTGATCTGGTCGATTCAGAACAGATCTAAAAATAATGGAAAATCCTCTAAGGAGTAGAGGGACTAGATGTACATTTGGTTGATAAGTGAAACTTATATAATTTTCTTGTGTTCTTTATCTTTATGCCTTTAATTTTCTGTTGTTTTGGGGGAATTATAGTGCAAATGTTTCTAGAATCACAAGGAGAATAAATAAGTCAAAAATGGTCCATATATTCCAATATTATATGTTAATGGTGTAAGTTAACCAAAACCTCAAGATACATGGAATGGTGATGATAACAAACAAATTCTTTATCATAAGAAAGTCAAAAACATATTAGCATCTTCCCTAGGAAAAGGTGAATTCTTTAGAGTGTGTAACTATCAAACTGCTAAAGAAATATGAGGAACCTTGGAAGTCACACATGAAGGTACGACGGAAGTAAAATGATCTAAATTAAACACTTTCTATCAAGAGTATGAGAAGTTGAGAATGAAAATGGGAGAAAAGATACTTGAATTGCAAAAGAGGTTCACTCATTTGACAAATAATTTGATTGTTAACACCCAAGTTAATATATGAGGAAGAAGAGTAAAATAAAATTGTATTTAAAACTTGTTACCGGATTTTGACATCTTTTCTATATGTTATAGAGAAGGAATAAGTAAATTGTTATTAATTAGAAGTGAACTATGGAGAGTCATTGGATGCTTTACAGTTGAGATCTTTGATGATCACTAGATTGATAATCATTGCATATTAGGAAGATTTTGGAAGGTGTGAGACCTTTATATAATTTCTGGACGGGATCAATATGGTTGGCTTATATCCATCCGGGGTTGATCTGGTCGATTCAGAACAGATCTAAACATAGTGGAAAATCCTCGAAGGAGTAGAGGGACTAGAAGTACCTTTGGTTGATAAGTGAAACTTATATAATTTTCTTGTGCTCTTTATCTTTATGCCTTTAATTTTCTGCTATTTTTCAGAAATTATAGTGCAAATGTTTCTAGAATCACAAGGAGAATAAGTAAGTCAAAAATGGTCCACATATTCCAATATTATATGTTAATGTTGTAAGTTAACCAAAACCTCAAGATACATGGAATGGTGATGATAACAAACAAATTCTTTATCATAAGAAAGTCAAAAACATATTAGCATCATCCTTAGGAAAAGATGAATTCTTTAGAGTGTGTAACTATCAAACTGCTAAAGAAATATGAGAAACCTTGGAAGCCACACATGACGGTACGACGGAAGTAAAATGATCTAAATTAAACACTTTCTATCAAGAGTATGAGAAGTTTAGAATGAAAATGGGAGAAAAGATACTTGAATTGCAAAAGAGGTTCACTCATTTGACAAATAATTTGATCGTTAACACCCAAGTTAATATATGAGGAAAAAGAGTAAAATAAAATTGTATTTAAAACTTGTTACCTGATTTTGACATCTTTTCTATATGTTATAGAGAAGGAATAAGTAAATTGTTATTAATTAGAAGTGAAGTATGGAGAGTCATTGGATGCTTTACAGTTGATATCTTTGATGATCACTAGATTGACAATCTTTGCATATTAGGAAGATTTTGGAAGGTGTAAGACCTTTATCTAATTGCTGGACGAGATCAATATGGTTGGCTTATATCCGTCCAGGGTTGATCTGGTCGATTCAGAACAGATCTAAACATAGTGGAAAATCCTCTAAGGAGTAGAGAGACTAGATGTACCTTTGGTTGATAAGTGAAACTTATATAATTTTCTTGTGTTGTTTATCTTTATGCCTTTAATTTTCTGTTGTTTTTGGGAAATTATAGTGCAAATGTTTCTAGAATCACAAGGAGAATAGATAAGTCAAAAATGGTCCATATATTCCAATATTATATGTTAATGGTGTAAGTTAACCAAAACCTCAAGATACATGGAATGGTGATAATAACAAACAAATTCTTTATCATAAGAAAGTCAAAAAAATATTAGCATCTTCCTTAGGAAAAGATGAATTCTTTAGAGTGTGTAACTATCAAACTGCTAAAGAAATATGAGAAACCTTGGAAGTCACACATGAAGGTACGACAAAAGTAAAATGATCTAAATTAAACACTTTCTATCAAGAGTATGAGAAGTTTAAAATGAAAATGGGAGAAAAGATACTTGAATTGCAAAAGAGGTTCACTCATTTGACAAATAATTTGATCGTTCTTGAAAAAACTTTCACCAATGAAGAATTGAATCTAAAGGTTCATAGATCTTTTACAAGGGCATGGCAACCAAAATTGACGACTATTTTAGTAAAGAAAAGTCTATCCAAGATGACATAAGAAAATTTCTAGAACATGAATTACAACTTGAAGGGTTGGAGAAGCATAAAGAACGTGAACATAAAGCCAGATCCTTCGCATTAAAAACTAAATCCAAAGATTATCATTATTAAGATTATGATGAAGATCAATCTCAATCCGATAGTGAAGAAAGTGATGAAGATATATAAGTATTTGTCAAGAAGTTTAAAAAATTCTTAAAAAGAGAGAAAACAATAAAAATTGGTTACAGAAAGATCTTTAATGAAGAATAAACTTCAAGACAAAAGGTCGCTTGCTTGAATGTAGAAAAAAAAATATTAAGAGTGATTGCCCCTTTTCTACAAAAGAAGAATAAATTCAACAATAAGAAGCATTGAAAGCCAAGAAGTGCATGCATCGCTTGGAAAGACAATGATGTGAGTATAAATTATAAATATGAAGAACAAACACATATATCTTTCAAGGTTTCACATAACGCCGATGATGATAAGGTTAGTAATGATAAACCTTCGTATGATGAATTATAAGATGGTTTTCATAAAATGTATGATCAATATCTAAAGCTTTATAGATTATGTGCTAAGTAAAAGAAAATGATTTGATCACTAGAAAGTAAATATAATAACATGCAAATAGAATTAGACAAAGTTAAAATGATTTTATTTTTTAATGAATGTATATCCCTTTAAATAAAGATAATTGAATTAAATCAAGTGATATGCAATTAAGAAAAATGTGAAAATAGATTGGATAATATTCTAGGTAAGCAAGGGTATACAAATGATAGAAATGGACTAGGGTTTTCTAAATTCGATAAACCAAGTCCAAGGAAAAATGCCATCTTTATTAATTCTATCAATTCTTACAACAACATTCAACTAAAACGGTTTTCAACCAAGAATGACTTATGTAAGAAATACTTTTTATACCTATAAAATAAATGAGTCATTGAATAGATATTCATATTTTTATTGTAGTTGTAAGGGGCATACCCCCTAGTACAAGCTATATGAGAAGATTTAATATACCATGTTGCAAGAATGTTTGGGTTAATAAAGGAACTAACCAAAAAGTATTTAAAGAATTTTGATTGAAAGAACGTTAATTTAGCTTTTCCAATTTACATGAAAACTATATGCTAATATTGTATCAAACTATCTTGCAATACTTCAAGTTCTTTAGTGCCACATCATTTATTTTTCTACTTTTCATCTCTCAAAATCCATCTTCAATTTTCAAAAGGTCAAAACATATTGTTACTCTCTATAAAAAGTCTTAGGTTCGAATCCTGACAAATGGAAAAAATATAATAATCTAATATTTGATTATTAAATTTGTTTATTTCAAAATATATCTTATTGATTTACTCACAATAAATTTATTATTATTTTTTTAATAAAATATATTATAAGAAAAATTTAATTAAAATTTAATTAAATCTCAACTAATAGTTTTTCAATATACAACTAATTTGCTCATATATATTATTTTCACAAAGTTTAGAGAATACTATTCATATTTGTCTTAAAAAAATTATTTATTATATAAATAAATATTATGATTTTTTTATTTAGTGTCTAAAATAATTTTAGAATCTTTCAATTTAAAATAAATAAATAAATGACATAGTATTTCTTCATCATATATTTTACGATAAAAAATACTAATATTTAAATATTTTATTTTATTTAACATTTAATTTTAAAATAAAAAACCAAATAAACTAAAAAATAAAAAAAATAGATAAAATATATTATATTATAAGATAAAAATAAGATAAGTGCATCATAGAGAGATAAAATTAAAATTAATAAAAAAAGAGATAAAGTTAAATTAATTTTTTTTAATAAATGATATATTTAAGATAAAAAGTATATAAATAAATTTAAATAAGATTATATATTCAATGAGATTTAATAAAATTTTAATTATATTTGTCTTATAATTTATTTTATTAAAAATAAAAATAAATTTATTGTGAGTAAATTAGTATGATATTTTTTAAAATAAATAAATTTTATAATCAAATATTATATTATTATATTTTTGTATTTGTCAGGATTCGAACCCAATACCTTTTATAGTGAGTAACAATATATTTTGACCTTTTGAAAATTTAAGATGAATTTTGAGAGATGTCACATGGAAGAATAAATGATGTGGCACAAAAGAAGTTGAAGTGTTGCAAGATAGTCTGATGCATTGGATTTAATAGATATAAAGAGTATATAAATAAATTTAAATAAAATTATATAAATTTAAAAAATATAACTTTAATTAAACATATGAATTAAATTATTAAAAAAATTTAAAAACATATGTATTTTTTTTAAATTGCAAAATTTTTAATATGATATAATACATATATTTATTTATTGCATATTGATAAATAGTTTGGGGTTCAACCCTTTACAATTACTCCAATTAAATGTATTATTCGAAATTTCAAAAGTAAAAGGGATGCTCAGATCCACACACTTTAAAATATTTTTTTATTTTCTTAAAATCATGGCAATAAAAAAAGAGATTAATTACTATACACTGTCAGTGTAAAAAAATTTACACTATCTATTCATCACCATCGTTTGCATTACTTTATAGGTTTTTAAAATAAAAGTCAAACTTATTTTAATATCCAACGTCTATGATTAACTAATGGTGTAAAATTCTTTTACACTGTCAGTGTATTTCAATTAAATCCTAAAAAAATCCTTGAAAAATAATTTTAATGTTAAAGTATATATTCCGCAATTCCTCAGAGTTAAATTACTTCAATTGATCTAAAAATATAATAGAGAATGCAACAATATTGATTGAATCCATATACATTTTTCTTATAAAATCACACAAATAAATTAAAAACAAATAATAAAATTCTCAATTTCTCATGTATAACTAAAATTTGACGTTATACATATAAATTTGTAAAGCTATTAAATACTTTATTCGATAATAATTAAAAATAAAAATTAAATATCTAAAAGAGAGAAAATTAATTTTTTTTAAAAACAAATACATTAGAATTAAAATAAAAGATAAACCGTTAGAGATATCTCTTAAAATCATTTAAAATTATAAAATAAAATCATATATGTTACTCTCAACTTATAAACATACTTTTTTTGATGAATTTATATCATTGTCTCAACTATAATTCATAATAAATTATTATAATATAAATTTGTTGTCCATAGTTACTAAATAAAAATTATTAACATAATTAAAACTTGATCTAAAATAAATAAAAATTAATAAAAAGTCGTTCATCATGCGGATCTATATCTAGTATAAAATAGATTGTTCAAGACACAAGGATATCATATGATACGGTAAGGTAACAGTTCATTTTTAAATATGAATTAAAAAGTTTGATATTTTCAATTGACATTGTAAGAATAGTAAGTGTGTGCCATTATATCTTTGTATCTAACACTTTAATTTTCATTATGTGATTTTTACCCCATGCATTAGTTATTGTATAATTTCCCTCTCCATTATATTTTTTTGGATTATTATAATTTTTCATCTTTTTGATGATGTCAGAAGAGGAAGAAATGGTAGGGTATGTTTGTTTTTGCTCATATTATTTTCAAGAGGAGAAAGTCTTAAATTACAAAAGAAAGGGGGATGTATACAATGTAGGGGAGATTTCTAGTTGTTGTGCATATTACAAGAATAAGAAATATTATAGCAACTTGTTGATGAACAAGAAAATTTCAAAGGATGTTTGTCATCATCAAAAAGGGGGAGATTATGAAGAAGAGTCTCTCCTTGAACTAGGCTAGGGCTTTGATGAATACAAATACAACAACAAAAGAAGAAAAACATAAAGTCAACATTGATCGACAAAGACATTGTAACCGTCCGTGATCGGGCTCTGGTCGTTACGGTGATGAGACATCAGACATTAGACTTTTACAATGATGAGACATCCGACATGGCCCAGTCATGGTGGCATTTCTGCCGAGACATCTCTAGGATGTGATTTCTTTTATCTTTGTCTGGATCCATGATGAATTTGGGCTAAGATTTGAGGAGATCGATCTAAGGACTTCTTCGGCAGTTACGTACCACGAATATTGGTCGGGCGAAGGCAAAATGGAACTCGATCGATCCTAGCTCTGCAAATTTGAATCTGGATCCAATGGGATCTTTTAACCAGCCTCGGCAAGAGTTAGATATCAAGATTGATGGTCGGCCTAAGCTCAAACTGAGCATGATTGGTCAGACCGTCGTAAATCTGATTGTATATCTAGATCTGATTATTGGTGTCTTCTCACGGTGGTTTGAGATCGAGATGAACGATCGATCAGAGATGGACTGAAGCTCGATGGATCCAAACGACGCATATATGATATATTGACTATGTGAAAAATCGATTTCTTCACCATAAAGGATTTCAGTCCAATTCTAGGAATCACACTTAACCTCGTGGAAATTGTAGGAATCGGATTTTAGATCAAGCGCCTACCACTATGCTAAAAACAATTTCTGTTAGTAAGGTCGCACATATATTTTCTTATAGTATACACCCCTTAGGGGATGCACCTACCCCACCTAGCTCTTCCTTGGCTCCATGGGTTAAGATGTTAAGCTCAATGAATTGCATCGGTGTCACTGGATAAATAAATCCAACATCGGAAGCCATTTCTCACAGACGACATCCATGTTCCGTTCCGGACCAAAAATAGGGGAAATGCAGAAGCTACGATGGAATGAAACTTCATAAGGGATTCAATGACGCGATTTCTTAGAACGAAGGTTGCGATCATGATGCATCTCGAATCAAAGACATTGATCTTGAACTAGTGTGGTTAATCTCTAGTACGGTGGATCTAGGGGGTGTCTGCAAGGTTAGCACTACGATGTCGTGGTCAATCTAGTATTCAAGATAATTGTATTAAAAATGGAGATTAGAGATTATGTACCTGAAACACTCTCTAACTGTATTTATACATTGGGCTCAACCGAGCAAACAAGATGAATATGCCTTATCTTATTAGGTCTATGACCATCCCATAACAATTCAAAAAGCTAAAAATGAAAACATAAAGGGACTGAAAAATCATTTTTTATTAGCTCTCTCTCTCTCTATCTATATATATATATATATATATATATATATATATATATATATATATATATATATATATATATATATATATATATTAAACATAGGTCCCATTTTTTTAACAAAACATCATCTCACTTTTTCTTATTGATGAAACATCATTTCACATTTTTCATTTTCTCCATAAGATTTGAGATTTCAAAAGGTTTAATTGTCTATGAGGTTTTTTTTCTTCTCTGATTTACGTGATTATATTCTAAATAGTAATATATAATAAAATTTATATAGAAGTAGAAAACAAATGGACTATAAAAATTATATATATATATATATATATATATATATATATATATATATATATATATATATATATATATATATATATATATATATATATTTTAATATGATTTTTATTTAATAAATTATTGATAGAATAAATTTTAAGAAATATAATTTTAAATTAATAACATTTACAATTGAAGAAGAGTTTTATTTAGGAAAAATATTCTTTTTTGGTAATTTAACTTTACCTCAGGTTCAATTTGATTTTTTAAGTTTTATAAAGTCTAAATTGATTCTTTAACTTTTAAAACAGTGTGACGTTTGTCTCCTTTTCTTTGAGTTACGTTAGTCAAATTCAAAAAAATGGTTCATATGAGATATGCTTCGTGTTGATGTGGAAATAAAATTATAATGAAAAAGAAATTCATAGGAAATAAGCGAGAAAGGGATATTGAACACTGATTTTGCAAAAGGAGCACTGATTTTGAAAAACAAAGCACCTAGATTGCATTAAAAACTTCAATGTTGGTGGCTGAATTTCAAGGGTCAGGTTACATATTGAGATAGAATGTAGTGGAAGCACATAGCATATAATGGATTCATCATAAATGTATTTTATATATTTCTCATTGTAAAATGGAAGAAGAAGAATATATACACTTCTATTTTCTAACTAAAGGAAAAGAAAATTATAGTTACAATTAAATAGTAAAAACTAACAACTAACTACCAAATAAGTCTTGCAACAATGAAAGCCCGATAATAAAAAAGGCCTAAGATATTTAACACCTCCCCTCAAGGTGGACAATGTATGTTACAAAGTCCAAGTTGGAAAGATTAGCAAGCAAAACAGGAGCATGCAATGACTTGGTGAACACGTCTGCAAGCTGATTGACACTTGAAACAGGAAGAAGGTGAAGCAGCTTTGAGTGGATCTTTTCACAAATTACATGGAAATCAATTTTAATGTGTTTAGTGCGCTCATGGAAATTTGGATTTTGAGCCAAGTAGATATCTGATTCACTATCACAATAAACAAAAGCAGGAGAAGAAAAGCCAATGTGGGAATCGTGAAACAAGTTGTACAACCATTGTAATTCACATGTAAGAGTGATTAGGGATTTGTATTCTGCTTCTATAGAGGATCTAGATACAGTGTGCTGCTTTTTTTATTATCATGAGATCAAGGAGGAACCAAGAAGAACACAAATTCCTATAACAAATTTTCTAGTATCAAAACATCTAGCCCAATCTGAGTCAGAAAAAGCAAGCAGTTTAAGGCCACTAGAGAATGAGAATAAAATGCCTTGAGATGGGAATACTTTAGGTATCAAATGAGTTGTATGGATGCATTATAATATGGTTCAGGAGGTTTAGAAATAAATAGGCTAAGATATTGTATAGCAAAACAAGTGCCAGACCTACTATTGGTCAGGTAAATCAGTTGACCAAGGAGTCTCCTAAAATGGTAGGATCAACAAGAGCGGTTCCATCAGAAACATAAAGTTTGAGAGATGGATCAAAAGGAGTGGCAGAAGGTTTAGAATAAAGGTTCCATGTGTCTTATAAAAACTTAAGAGTATATTGTCTTTGGTTAAAAAATATGCCTGGGTTAGTTCTGTCAATTTCAAAACCTAAGAAATATCTCAAGGAGCCTAAGTCTTTTATTTTGAATTTTGAATCTAAAGAATGTTTGACTAAATTGATCTCATGTATAGATTTTCTAGCTAAGATTAAATCATCTACGTAAATAATCAGGGCGGTAAAGGTTTGATCTGAGGGCTTAGTATATAGGGAATGGTCAGACTCAGAATATTTGAAACCAAGAGAAATGAGAAAAGAGGAAAGTTTAGAGTACCATTGCCTACTAGCCTATTTCAGACCATAGATGAACTTGTGTAGTTTGCAAACTTAAGAAGATGGGGATGCTGAATAGCCAGGTGGAATGGACATGTAAACCTCTTCTTTGAATTCTCCATGCAAAAAAAAGCATTGTTGACATCTAGCTAAGCTAAATGCCAACCTTTAATAGCAGCAAGTGAATGAAGCACACGAATGGTGGTTATCTTGGAAACGGGAGAGTATCTATCAAAAAAATCAAGGCCACCAAGTTGAGTATACCCCTTGGAAAATAGTCATGCTTTATACTTATCAATGCAACCAACAAAATTGTATTTGATTTTATAAACCCACCTGCAACTAATAGGGACTTTTCCTGGAGGCAAGTTAACAAGGGACGAAGTCTGATTATCAGCAAGAGCTTGTAGTTTAGCACTCATAGCTTGTTTCCAACAGTCAAATTTGTTGACCTGGGAAAAGGTTTTTGGTTCTTGATGTGAGGATAAGGAGAAACATAAGTTTTTACAAGAATAGGAACATTTGTCATATGACAAGATAAAGGATAAAGGATAAGAGATGTTAGGTGTTTGATTTGTAACGGTTTGCAGGAAGTGATAATTTTCTCGGTAAGTAGGAGGATTAGAGATTCTGGTTGAGTGTCTAGTGGCATAACACAAGCAACCAAAGTAAGAAGGAGGATTCTTGAAAAAAAGTTCATTTGAACTATGAGATTTTAAGAGGGATGAAGGTAATTTGTTTATGATGTGAATGACATGTTACACACAATAGTTCCACATAGACAAAGGGACATGAGAATGAAAATGGAGAGACCTAGCCACATTTAGAATGTATTGGTTTTTTCTCTCCATCACACCATTCTGTTGTGGTGTTTCATGGCAAGATTTATGGTGTAGGATACCCTTGGATAAAAGGAAATGAGCTAGAGTTAAAAAGTTTATGCCATTGTCAAATCTTAAGCACTTAAGGTTAGTATTAAACTAATTTTCAATATAAGCAACAAAGTTAATAAGGTTGTTTTTCGTTTGATATTTTGTTTTGAGAAAAATTACCAAAGTGTATCTACTAAATCATCCATTAATGTTAAGAAATATCTTTGGACGAAAAGATAAATGGTAGAGTAAGGACCCCATACATATGCATATAACAAACCAAAAGGTGCATTAGTATGAATATGACTAGAGGGGGAAAAAGCCTCTTTTGTTTTGCATTATGGCATGAGTCACAAGGTGCCAAATTAGGCATACAAGTAATAAAAGGAAAAATTCTAGAAACAACTTTTAATCCTATATAAGATAGGTGTTCTAACCTGTAATTCCAAAGGTCATATGAATTACTATCAACATAATTACAAATAGAGGTATTCCTAGAGGATTCAAGGATGTAGAGACCTTTGTGCAGATTAGCTATACCAATCAGTCTCTCGGAGGTGATTTGCAGAATATGGCATGTATTAGCAAACAATGATAAATGACAATTAAGATCATTAATAAGTTTTTCTACAGAGATGAGATTGAAATTAAAGGTTGTAATATAAAGAACATTATGGATGATAAGGGAGGGAGTGAGGGAAATGCTACCAGATATGGAAGCAATAATGTGAGTACCATTAGGTAAAGTGACAAGAATATGTTTAATGGTTTTGTGTGTGATAAAGGAATCAAGGTGAAATGTGATATGGTCTCTAGTACATGTGTCAAGAATCTAAGAGGTTAAGTGCTTACAAGATTCAAGAGTAGAGTTTGTGTTCATAGCTAAAGGTGTTCTAGTGACATAATTAGTGGTAAGGTTATGTCTTGACTATTGAAGAAGCTCTAAGATGCCTTTGTATTGTTCCTGCGTGAAACCAAAATCAGTATTGTTGAACCAACTAAACGATTATCTGATATATGGTTTGCAGAGGAAGTAGCTCGTGGCTTGTTCTTAAAACCCGATGGATAACCATGTTTAACAAAGCATCTTTCAACCGTGTGATTAGTGCATACATAATGTGTGCAGACCCTGTTAGGGCGTGAGGAAGAAGTTCTTCCTCTGGAATTAGGGTTCCAATGCATGTTTCCACCATTGTATTGAGTGGAGTTAATCTGACATGTAGAAGTAGGAGCAATTGTGTCATCAGAATGCAAATTAAGAGAAGAGAGAGGATTGAGTTCACGTTCCTGTTGAATCATAATAGAGAAAGCGTGATCGATATCTGGAAGAGGTGTTATCATCATGATCTGAGACTTTGATAAAGAAAACTTTTCATCCGGACCTTTCAAGAAACTGATTACATAATCTTCATCACGATGTTTCTGGATAGAAGTAACAGCTTCGCACGTACAGGGAATGACGCAAGAACAAGGCAAGATCGGCCGATAAGATTCCAATTCATCCCATAAAACCTTCAGTTGGGGTGAAGTAATCAGAAGTAGAGAGAGTACCTTGCCTGGATCTATATACATCTTCTTGAATTTCAGAAATACAAAAAATATCGCTCTGAGAGAATCGCGTGTGAAGATTCGTCCAAATTCCAGAAGCAGTTTGAATCCAAAGAAATGATTTTACAATGGATTCAGAGATAGAACGAAAAATCCATGCAAGGACCATGGTGTTGCATCTTGTCCATGGTGCATGGAGTGGATTGGTAGGCAAGGGTTTGAGTAAGGATCCATCAACAAGTTGATGTTTGTTCTTGGATATAAGAGCAATTTCCATAGATCGGGACCGTGTGTGATAATACTTGGCATCAAGAAGAGGGGAAACCATAATGAAAGTTGGATTCTTATTTGGATGAAGGTAATATGGGTTTGCAGAGTTTGTTGTAAAATCAGAGTTATGCGCAACAACCATTGTTGAATGAGAAAAGAAAGAAGAAAAGAGGAAGCAGAGGGACAATGGCTACCATGGCATATAGCTCGTGATACCATATTGAGGTAGAATATAGTGGAAGCACATAGAAGATAATAGATTCATCATGAATGTATTTTCTATATTTCGCATTATTGTAAAATGGAAGAAGAAGAAGACTATATACACTTCTATCTTCTAACTAAAGGAAAAAAAAATCACAGTTATAGTTAAACAGTAAAAACTAACAACCAACTACCAAATAAGCCAAATGGGTCTTGCAACAATGAAAGCCTGATAACAGAAAAGGCCCGAGATATTTAACATTATAATGGCTTTAGTTAAGAATTTTCAGCTTGTAAAGTTGTAGAACCTTGCCACAATGTTTAAGCTGCAGAGCAAGAGAAAGTTATACTTCAATTTGGAAAATTTGGCAAGGACATATTCACCATGGATTTTCTATATCCTCTCTCCGATTTTCAAGCTTTTGCGATCTGTTTGAGTACCTTTGACACAAAAGCAGCTTGTGAATGATAATGCCTTTGCAATCTTATTTGCATGAAATGTACACAAAACAAGCTTGAGAAAATATGTTGCTGAAAATATCTTTCATTTTTCATTATGCAGGTCCAAGTTTTTGTAATGCTAGTTGTTAATATTTTTATACTACAAAAGTTATGTTGTTTGGTTTTCTTTCACATAATCTCAACATCTTCATTATTATTGGAAAAAATGAACTTGCAACCAAAACGGCAAACCGTTGGCTAAAACGTCAACTTCTGAGACCGACTCATGTTAAACTCGGTCCTCTGATTTGGAGTGTTTTTATCGACATTATTGACAGGTTCTAAGGGCTTTTGGGAAAGTGTGACTTAAACTCCAAGATATCTTTCATCGATTGAACCATGAAACATGAGTGAATTGTTGATACTTTGTATGTTGCTGTTAACATATGCCTTCCCAACCTCACCATGCTCCGTTGAATGTTCTTCATTGTTAGTGTTTCCTTCTCATCCTATGAAGGGATTGTTCCATTTTAGGAGTCAATTTGAGATGAGTTTGGAAAGAATCCTAAACCCTAATTCGATTTGAGGGGAAATTTCATAATGGAAACGAAGAAGAAATTCAAAGGCAACGAAAACAAAGGTATTTTGCCTTCTCAGTTCTCATGAATATAAACATTAAAGTCGTTTGAAGAAAATAGATGGACATGACTCATATGTCTTTGTTTTAAGAGTTAAATGATTAATTCATATTTTTTAAAATTTAAGGAACTAAACTGAACCCTAAAATAAAATTAAGGGACTAAAAATGATATTTTGTATTTTATTTAATACTAGCGTTCAAACGGGCACTCCGTTTGTCCGCTTTTTCTAATTGCGCTAACACGTGAAAATATTAACAACGTCTTTTTTTTAGAAATTTGATTTTAATATAAACTATTTATATGATGAAATATAGATATTTATTCATATAAGTATTAAATTTTGTTTGCAATATGTAATATTCGCGCATTAAATTTTGTTTGAATTGAGAAAACCGCTTTGTGACGTGACTATATTCTATCGGTTTTTTTCAAGAAAATTGTCATACCCCAAAATTTGCCCATTAATCTTTCAACACATTTTTCAAGACATTGATCTGAAAGGAACAAAGGCCCAGCACACAGGTGGCCCAATCCAGAAAAGGACTTAAACTGGCATGCTCGCTAGGCGAGCAAATCCTTCGCCTAGCGAACCCTTCGCTACACCACTCGCCTAGCGAAGCTTGCGAATACCAGAATTTTTGGGCTTCATTCTGAGCCCATTAGGTCACAAAAATCACTATAAATACCAAGACCTTAGTCAGAAGAGAGAGGGAGGAAAAAGGAGAACGAAAACAGAGAGATAGAAAGAAGGCACAGCAAACCCTGGAGGCTAACCCAGAGAATTCAGAGCAACCCTAAAGGAAGCCCTGAAGGAAACTCATCTGCACAAAGGTTACCTCTGCCCAATTCACTCCAGCGCCAACCCTAAAAGTGACTTGCCAATTCAAGGTTGCAACTCAATTGCAAACAGGTTTGCATTACTATTACCGCTTTATGTTCTTAATTTACATGTGATATCATAATTGAATTCATAAATATATTTGAGGTTTTGCCTGTGGGTTTAAATATGTCTGAATATCTTGAATGTTTAACCATGTAATTGCTATAATGGATGCCATAGGGTTTGAAGCTTGCTGAAATCGTACTGTTTTAAAATTCAAAACCCGCAGCCGTTCGCTCGCACATCGCTAAGCGAACATGTAGCGAGTGTTCGCCAGGCCCTCGCTAGGCGAGGCAGCAGCGAACATGACAGTCGCTGACTTTTCTGTTATGATCTTTGCTCATCTGACATGTTTTATTATCACCATGCATTGTTTACCTGACATCAGTACTGTTGTGATTCCTTTTGTTTGGTGCAATTCTCGATTGCACCCTGATTTGGTATTCTGACCTGTTTGCTGAATTTTGTAAGGGTTCACATACTCCCGGAAAAGGTAGCTTGCTAAGTATTCCACTTTATTTGTGGGATACCCTTGTGGAGATACATCCTAATTACCTAATTAATTTTAATGTGGAGATTCATCCTAATTACCTAATTGATTATAAAATATTGCCTTTGAATATGTGATCTTGGACCTCTCTGTGTTGCCTTACGGTATTACGGTATTACGGTCATGTCCCGCGAATGTGGGGATACACTTAGCAAAGACCCTTAGGTTAAATCATCATGTCCCTATAAGATAAATCATAGTCCCTCGGATGTTGCCTGCGAATATATGATTTTTGTCCCTCGATGACCCGTCGTTGTAGCCTACGGTTAAATGATGATCGTCCCTTCGAATGCTAAGGTATCCTTACAAATGTTGCCTTCAATGACCAATCGATGACCCTACGATGTCCCTTTTACATCCAAAGGATAAAACTACTTACTTCTCAATAGTAAGGACAGTTTTACCCTCATAAGGATAGGAAATGCCCATAAAGACCTTGGGTAGGTATAACTCTTAAATGCTGACTCACAACTTAAAATACTTTTCACACCTCGCACTTTGCAAAACATCTATTAGAAAATCACCACTTGGTATACATTCGTACTAGAATCATTGCCAAGTTATATTTTTCTAAACAACTTTCAAAATTAAACGAGATAAATACTTTGTATACATTCGTACGAGAATCATTACAAAGTTAAACTCTCTTTTCAAGACATTTTCTAAACAGTTCTCAAACACTTTTTCAGACAAGAAAAACATAAGTGATCCAGCAATTAAGAGCCCATGGATAACCATGGATACAAAGGGTGCTAACACCTTCCCTTTGTATAATGTACCTCCCGAACCCAAAATCTAATTAAGGCTTTCCTGTTCTTTTCCACCTTTCCTTATTGGATAAAAGAAAAGTCGGTGGCGACTCTTGCTATCCGCGACATTGCGTTTCAAAGCAAAAAAAGAAAACACGCGAAGTCAGTTCACCGTATGACAGAACTGGCGACTCTGCTGGGGACATGCCTTAAAAAGAGAGGTTAACTTAAAAAAGATCACTTATTTGAATTGTCTGCTTTACTTTTAAGGGATTGCTTGGGTATTTTATGCTTGAGTGAAAGATCCTACACCCGGATCTAGTGTACCTTAGGTAAGTAGCAAGAGATCACCGCGACTATCCGGCGTATACTGGAATGGTTAAAATGATGGCTACGGTTAATGTGACACTTTAGATGTCCTGATGTTCCTCATGTTTAATTGAGGAGAAATTTGGCGTCTGCGTGGTATCATCAAAGCATTAACCAGACCTTTAGAACCCTAATTGACTCATCCTAGCCATTAGAAAGTAGTGAGATAACTGACTTCGGTTCCGACTGGGGTTGGTTGAGACTCGATACTACACTCTTTGAGATTGGACTTTAGGGAAGCTTTGGTCAACCACTTGGTGTTGCACTGAAGTGGACTTAAGGGAAGGTCAATGATTGGAGATCCTTTTAGAACCCGATTGCTATTCTAGGACAGGTTGAACCAACCAAACTTCAGTGGGGAGGGTACTTACCTATGGAACTCATGCAAGACTTAAAACCTAGGAATGATTGTTGTGTGACTTGTTTGTGCCTGTTGTTTACTTAACAACATAACATCATAACATCATAACATCATAACATCATAACATCATGGCATTGTACTAACCATTTCAAGGACCTAGGGATTTAACTTGGCTCTGTAACAGGGCTATGGCTTCCAGGAAGACCATCCGGATCAATTTTGTAGCAATCTCTCCTCAACTCAAGAGTTTAGTGTCAGAACTTCCTGATCAGGCTCAGTTCATCAAGAAACATGGTTCTCTCCTCAATTCAGTTACCACCGGTTTCAAAGAAGATATGATGAGAGTTCTATTCCAGTTCTTCGATCCTAAACATCATTGCTTCATATTCCCAGATTATCAGTTGGTACCCACATTGGAAGAATTCTCCAGGCTGCTTGGGATACCTATCCTTGATCAAACGCCTTTCAGTGGTTTAGAAAAGATTCCGAAGTCTGAAGAAGTTGCCGCAGCTTTACACATGACAAAGTCCGACATTGAAACTAATTGGGTAACAAGAAGTGGAATTAAGGGTTTACTTGCCAAATTTCTGATAAATAAGGCCCGAGAATTCTTAAAAGTTATGGATGTCCATGCTTTCGAAGATGTCCTAGCATTACTAATCTATGGTTTGGTGTTATTCCCTAATCCAGACCAATTCATAGACATGAATGCTATTAAGATATTTCTCACTCATAACCCTGTGCCTACCTTGCTTGGAGACATTTTGCATTCCCTTCACACTCGTACTATGAAAAGGCAAGGGACTCTCATGTGCTGCGTACCTTTATTATCCAGGTGGTTTATTTCGCACCTTCCTCCATCAGTCTTGAAGAATGAGCAAAATTTGAAATGGTCTCAAAGGATAATGTCGCTCTCCCATTCAGACATCCGTTGGTGTCCTCACCTCGAAGAAAACGTTATCATCATTGACCGTTGCGGAGAATTCTCTAACATACCACTCCTGGGGATAAGAGGAGGTATTACTTATAACCCAGCTTTAGCCTTACGTCAGTTTGGTTATGCTCGAAGAGATGGTCCACATGAGATATTTATCCATGGCACTGTGTTTGACTATGACAACAATTCCCAAGGTCTCCGTCAAAGATTTGTACGAGCTTGGAGCATGGTGAAAAGAAGCACTTTAGGATAGAAAAACTCTATTCCTATGGAACCTTATCTCAGATGGGTACGCGCCAGAGCTCGTGAACTTGTCATGCCATATCTTGCAGTCGGACCGCTGATTGTTGAACCAGGAGTTGAAGGAGGTACTCCTCAGATCATTCCTTATCCAGATATGCCTACCAATGTTGAAGAATTGAAGAGATCTTGGATCCAGTTGAGAGAGGAAACGGATACTTTTGAAGCCCAGTTCTGTGCTGAAAGGAAGAAAGTGTTAGAGCTCACCAGCCAACTTAATGAGGAACGAAGACTCAATGCATATCTTCGCCCAAAAAGAAGCCGTCCCTGGGAGACTTGAGCTTTCATTCTATTTTTATTATTCTTTTTGTAATGAACATTGATTAAAGAAATTATTAATAAAAGTTCCCCTTTTTGGTGGTTTACGCAAAGTTAAATTCCAAAAGTCCTTGAAAACATTTCATACATTGCATAGCATAACATAGCATTGCATAACAGGTACTCTAAAAGATCAATGTTCTCACGGTCTTCCCTCTAAACAGAAAAATGGACCTCGAACAAACTGTCAAAGATCTCCAGGCTCAAAATGCTCAATTCCAGGAGATGATCATGAACTTATCCAAGGGGCAGGATGAACTGAAGGCTCTCTTGCTCGAAAAGAAGAAAGACAAGAAAGCTGTGAGTTACATCAACCCGGGAAGAAGACTTAAAGGACAGGCCGCAGGAGTCAAGATTAGAATTCCGAAAGATCAAGAAGAGGGGACAAAAGATGATTCGGAAGATGAGAATGCTGATCCTTTCAATCCTGAGGACGACGATGAAGATTATGAAAATGAACAGCACTCTCCAAAAGATGATAAGTATAAGTTGCTAGAAGAACGTATGCTAGCTATGGAGGGTCAGAAGGCACCCGGTCTGGATTTCGAAAGCTTGGGTCTGGTCTCTGATGTGGTCATTCCTCGCAAATTCAAGGCCCCCGCTTTCACTAAGTACGATGGTGCATCTTGTCCTCAGATGCATTTGAGAGCTTATGTGAGAAAGATTCAGCCGTATACCACTGATAGGAAGCTATGGATCCATTTCTTCCAAGAGAGTCTGTCTGGCACACAGTTAGGGTGGTATTATCAGCTCGAGAGCTCTAACATCCACACCTGGACTGATTTAGCGACAGCTTTCTACAAGCATTACCAATATAATTCTGAATTAGCGCCTACTCGGCTACAGTTGCAGAGTATGACTATGGGCTCTAAAGAAAGTTTCAAAGAATATGCTCAAAAATGGAGAGATTTGGCTGGTAGAGTCAAACCCCCTATGACGGATCGAGAATTAGTGGACATGTTCATGGGTACACTGACTGGCCCATTCTACAGCCATCTATTGGGAAGTTCCTCATCGGGTTTCACTGAACTTATACTAACAGGCGAACGTGTTGAAAGTGGCGTTCGAAGTGGAAAAATACAGGTGGCTACCTGTTGATTGTAATCTTAAGTGTCGGGTTTTTGTTATCGTATCCACAGGGATTGTAAGATATCACCGCCGTTCGATGGTTGTATTAATTATAGCTTTAGGTAACAATAGGGTTTTGGTTGTTGTCACGTTATCTTGCATAAAAATGTAATAAAATGCGGTAAAAGTTATGGTTTGAATATTTGAGAAATATTGCCAAAGTTAGGGTTCAACGATCACTTTGCATGTATTTGTTCGGTCAACAATCTTATAAACTCCTTTAGATGATAAATTATTTCACAAAGTCCTCCCAATGTGTTTCTCTCGAACACACATTGTGAGTTTTCCCATTTTGATCCATTGTTTATCTCTAACACAATCTATCAAAATGATAACTTTTTGGTTCAACCTTATGGTGAACAAAATCATTCATTACTATCTCTAGCTAACAAACAAGATTGGATGAAAACCTAGGTTA
Source organism: Lathyrus oleraceus (assembly GCF_024323335.1). Classification (NCBI taxonomy): domain Eukaryota; kingdom Viridiplantae; phylum Streptophyta; class Magnoliopsida; order Fabales; family Fabaceae; genus Lathyrus; species Lathyrus oleraceus. The sequence goes on along the minus strand of NC_066579.1, from coordinate 88,986,423 downwards.
AGAGTTGGTAAACATCTCTCGATCATAAACCAACACAAAGAGTTTTGAATAAGAACAAAGTTTTCATCATATATTCACCATTAAAGAGTTTACAAATGAAGATCCTTACATTTACACACAAAGCTAATGATCATCTACATCTAACCTTGACAAATGGAGGACTTAGCTACTCATTTTCATGGTAGCTTGGTCGGCAAGTTTCGGAAGAAGGTTGATCAACATCCAAGTCGAATAATCAAGATTGGATGGGAATCCACCTTCTTTTTGTAAAAGATGGTTAAGAGATGAAGAGAAATGAAATCTAGGTCAAAAAGATCTCTAGAGCAAAAGTTGGAAAATATCTAGAAAAAGTACAAAAGTATGGAAAGATGAAGTATGGCTCTCAAAAGTGGCACTTGCTACTTATAGAGCAGCTACTGGGCTGTCATGCTCGCTAGGCGAGCAGAATGGCTCGCCTAGCGAGCCCCTAAATAAGGCACCTGAGGCATCTGCGCCCAGAGAAACAGCCTTTCCCAGACTGTCATGTTCGCCTAGCGAACAAAACCTTCGCCTAGCGAAGGACACGCTTCAACCTTCGCCCCAACGAGGTTGAGAGGTTTTGCTACTGGAATGCTCGCTGGGAACTCGCTAGAGCCTCGCCTAGCGAGTGAGTGCTGGCTACGCTTTTCACCAAGTCTGGAAGTGTTCGCTACCCACCTCGCTAGCAGCTCGCCTAGCGAGTTTGGTCATGTTTGCCACTGTAATTTACTGGAGCATTTCGCTGGACTCTCGCTGGACGCTCGCCTAGCGAGTGCTTCGCCACAGCCCTCGCCTAGCGAGCAAGCTGATGAATGCTTGTTTGATTTGATCCCTTTGCCAAATTTCTTGTGTCTTCACTTTCTATTATTTCATGCCTACTTCCTGCATAATAACACACAAATCAAAGGTACCAAGATCGTTTATCATTGAATTGCATTTCATCTAAAACAAGGGTGGTTTTGAACATTTTAGCAAGGAAATGGAGTGAAAGATACCCATATTTGATAGCTCAAATTAGCACTTTTGGGTATCTAACAACTCTCCCCAACTAGATTCTTGCTTGTCCTCAAGCAAAGTATGCCTCTTGAAGGACAAGAGGATTTGCTTTAAGAAAATGGTTTCTCCGAAGTCGGATAAAACGGCTCAAACACAAGCGAATCAGCAGGTACAAATTTCCAACGGTTCGAATAAAATAATACACAAGAACTAAAACTTAATAGTAATGCGAAATATGTATCTATCTACAATAATATTATTTTGAATGAATCACCCTATCTCTCTTCTTCGAATAAGGAATGAAGAATTTACGCGTTTGCAACCGCGAGAATAATCTCACTCTCTAACAAATAATGAAGAAATCAATTCGATTCATACAATGTCTAACAATTATAATTGGTAATGTGGAAGCACGAAGATCACTAAGGGCTTTTCGGTTGAAGCTTGGTCAGGTTAACAAACAAGGGTCATTTCTAAGGCCATTGAAAACGAAATTGCCGATGCAAAAGAGACATTCACTGTACATTATTCACACATCTCGACTTCGTTCCATTTGTTTCTTATTTGAAACCTTCACAACTCTTATTTCACAACTCAATTTTTCCTTTTCACTATTTTTCTTCCAAGCAAGCATTCATTTTCATTCTTTCTATTTTTGTTCTTTTCTTTCACATCATATTTACAAAACAGATGTTTCTTTTCTATATTTTTATTTTCAATGCTTGCTCGGTTTTTTTTTCAAGAGTTGTGGTACTTACCGATTCTCCCCAACTTATTTCTTACTCACCCTAAGTGAATGCTCTTAACATTTTACGGAAAAAGAACAATAATCAAGATTTTCCGGGTTGTAAAAAAAGATTTTTGAAATCTCGCTTTATTTCAAGCTGAGATTCAACTGTTTAAGCTCAAAGGGGTTAACGAATACTCTCTCTGCTCACAGGTAAGTTGTTTTTGGATGTAGTTGTGCTCGATAGAAAACAAGTGCCTCGATCATTTCTAATTGCTTCCACATATTCACAATAATAAAAGACAAAGCATGAATCAAATGAATCAACAAAACTTATTAGAATCCAGCATTTAAGTGTACAATGGAGGTTTCCTCACAATTTGTGGTTTTAAGTTCTAGATGAAACATTCATTCAATTATGTTGCAAAAAGACAATATTCAATTTACCAAAAAGAGTAAAGTTCTTAATGCATTCTAAAATTCTAGCCGGAGGTAACCATGTACCTTAGCCTCATTCACTTGTTTATTCTTATCATTGCCATCCAAGCTCGGATGCACCTTCATTGGGTACTTCTTTGAGGAGCAACCAATCTAGAAGGTTTGCCACTCAACCAACCAAAAATTTATTAAAACAACAAAATTTAAAACAGAAATAATAATATAAACTTCAAAATTTAAATTTGTTCGTGGGGGACAAAACACCCCAAAAATACAAAACCAAAGTCAAAATACAGAATCCGAAAATACAATCAAAATAAAACATAACCGGTAGCCTCATCATCATCATCATCATCAGCAACACCACCAGAAGACGCACCAGCGCCCGCCCCCTCACCATACACAGGCCTGTCCACAGGCCAGTTGGCGTTAAGCAGAAACTGCTCACGCGTCATCAATGCATGAGCACCACTTCCCTACAGCTGTAACCGCTGCATAGAATCGTGCATATCTATCATGGCACGCTGGGTTGCCGCCATCCATTCCCAATTGCAAAACCTTAGTTACACGGATTGATTGAAATGTGAAGTGGAGTAAGGTTTGCAATCTTTCAATTAGGGTTTGAGTGAGTTGTTTGTGAGAGAGATGAAAATGAGAGAGTGTGGAGAGTGCTCGGTTAAAATGCCTCAGCAGAGTTGCAAAAACAGAAAAGTTGTGTTTGGGCCAAAATGAGTGGCCTGCTGAGATTTTAAATAAGTGCTGTCAAGCAGCGCTCGCTGCTGCTTCGCCTAGCGAGCAGCTAGCGAATCAGCTCGCTACTGCCTCGCCTGGCGAGCATCAAGCGAGCATGACAGCAATTTCCTTTTCCAAAGGCAGCAATCCAGGTACATTCATCATGGTTTTAACAAGTGGAAACCCAATACAACAGAACAGGAAAACAGTAAATACTTACAATGTTGGGGTGCCTCCCAACAAGCGCTTGTTTAACGTCGGCTAAGCTCGACGGTGCGATGCTCACAGAGGAGCATCCAAAGGATTTGTGTAGCTTCCGCTATCCACTTTGTTGTTTGAGTTTCCGGGATCCATTTTGTTGAGCAACTTCCTCAAGGGCTTTGTTGTCTTCAAGAGGTTCTTGATGAACCTTCGATAAAATCTGATACCACCCTTTTTCGGAACTATTTGTACAACGCTCACCCATTCACCATCTGCGATAGAACAATTCATCCCGGCCTCTACTAATTTGACAACATCCTTCTTTCTCAGCACCTGCATCAATTGATTCTCCTCCTTTGTTGACAAAGTGCTGCTAATGATTACTGGTTTGGTACAGTTATCACCTAGGAACACATACTTCAAATTTGGCTCTAGTTTTGGCTCCTCCACTTTCTTTGTCATATCCAAGCCTTCCCTTGTTTCTTCATGATAGACAAGTTCTCCACAAGCCTCTAATTCATGCAACAATGCTTCCATCTCTTTTCCTTTATTTTTGGTCGAACTTTTGTAGACTCCGATAAGAGATCTTTCGGAAGGATTAGAAACATGAACCTGGTTTGCGACCTCCACTAGCTTCTCCTTGGTGGCATCGATTCGGAAAGAATCATGCTTCTCATTAGAATGCTTTTTGGCTTTAAAAAGATGGAAGGCTACCTCTTCATCTTGGACCCTTACTTTCATCAAACCGTTGTCAACATCAATCATCATGCGCGCGGTTTTCATGAATGGTCGGCCAAGAATAAGTGGAGCATCATCGTCCTCTTCCATATCAATAATAATAAAATCAACCGGCAAGAAGAATTTATCAACTTTGACTAACATGTCTTGAGCCACTCCATATGGTGCAGTGGTAGACTTATCAGCAAGTTGTAAAGTCATCTTAGCAGGTTTGATATCAACATTTCCCAATCTTTTGACAATGGACAGGGGAATTAAATTGATGCTAGATCCCAAGTCAATCAAGCCATTACCCGTGTAGGTGTCTCCGATGGTTATCGGTAAAACAACTCGTCCCGGATCAGATTCCTTCCTTGGTAGAGTTTTCTGAATGATGACACTACATCGTGCATCAAGCAAGATTGTCTCAGGTTCCGTGTGCCTCCGTTTTTTTGTAAGAATGTCCTTAATCAATTTGGCATACTTGGGCATTTGCTCCAAGGCTTCGGTAAACGGAATGTTGATTTGTAGTTGTTTAAAAATATCCATGAACCGGGCGTAATGCCGTTCATTCTCCCTTTTGGACGGAGCATGAGGATAAGGAAGGTTTTGGATTGGAGTAGCGCTCACTACCTCCTTTCCTTTAGCAATTCTAGAACTCCTCCATCTAGGCTTTTTTACTGGCTCCCCTCTTTCTTCATCACTCTTATTTTTCTCAATCTCCACACTTTTTTTCTTTTCAACTTCACCATTCTTTTCGTTATTTTCAACTTCTTCCTCCTCATTCCACTCCCCCACTTCACCATCAACATTTTCCTCCACTATTCCTCCTCATTTTCTTTCTTTTTCTCTCTTTGTTCACTCTCAACTCTTTTTTTATTCTCACTCATCAACTCCTTCCCACTTCTCGTTGTGATCACCTTACAATGCTCCTTAGGATTTGTTTGCGTGTTTTCCGAAAAGGAAGGACCGGTTTGTTGTTCCGCGAGTTGCTTAGCAAGTTGCCCAACTTGAGTCTCGAGATTTTTTATGGCCGCGTCGTTGCTTTTTTGATTTGCCATTGACATTTGCATGAATTGCGTCAATGTCTCTTCCAACTTAGAAGTTACGACCGGCGGTTGTTGTTGTTGTCTCGGTTGGTAGTCCCTTTGGTTTGCCATGTAGTTTACATCTTCGAATCCCGGAGGTGGACAGAATCCGGTGTCATGCTCACCTTTGCAAAGCTCACAACAAGCTATTTGTTTAGCTTTAGACGGTTCTCTCAACTCTTTAATTTGTTGCGTTAAGAGTTCCACTTGTTGTGAGATGAGCTTGTTTTGGGCAAGGATGGCATCGTTCGTCCCTAGCTCAAGCACTCCCGGCTTCTTCAAAGAGTTGCCTCGACTTTGACTCTGAAGATCATTTAGAGCCATTCGATTTATAATGTTTGTAGCTTCTTCGGCACTTTTTGACAATAAAGAGCCACCCGAGGTAGCATCCAACAACGTCTTGCAATTTGGTTGAAGTCCATTTTTGAAGATATGGATTTGAGTCAGTTCATCAAATCCATGCCCTTTACATTTCCGAAGCATGGACTTGAATCTTTCCCACGCTTCATTTAAGGATTCATTGATTCCTTGTGCAAACACCGAGATGGGCGTCTTTGATTCCATGAACCGGTTATGGGAGAAGAATCTTTCGATAAACTTTTCTTCTAACACGTTCCAGTCTGTCATGACGGCTGGTGTTTGGTCTAAGTACCAATCTTTTGCTTTGCCGAGCAAAGCGTGGGGAAATAATCTTCTGAATAACGGGAGCTCCTGAGCCTGATCCACTCCGGCCGCCAATGCTATCTCATAAAATTTTGTGAGAAAAGCAAAGGGATCTTCATGGTCCATTCCGGTGAATGGACTTCCATATAATAAATTGAGAGTTCCCGTTTTCATCTCAGCTTGCCTTCCCGTGTGGTTGGCAAACTGAGCGGTGTTTCTTGGACTGTTTATGCATGGAGTAGAAATAGGTGGTGGTGGTGGCTCCATGTTAGGTATGAATGGTGGTGGATTTGTGGTAGAAGAACTTTCTCCTTGCTCTTGACGTTGTCTAGCCTGTTGCCTCCTACGTCTCGTTTTGCTATTGTTCCTCCTTGCGGTTCTTTTGATCTCGGGATCAAAAAGAAGTTCGTCCACAGGGATTTGCCCTCGCATAAAACGTAAGCTGCACACTAAACCAAACAAATTACAAGCACAAGTCAAAAATTCAAAAGCTAAAAATTAAGCAACCATTGCGATGCTCGCAATATCAATTTACAATCCGCGGCAACAGCGCCATTTTGTTGATTGTAATCTTAAGTGTCGGGTTTTTGTTATCGTATCCACAGGGATTGTAAGATATCACCGCCGTTCGATGGTTGTATTAATTCTAGCTTTAGGTAACAATAGGGTTTTGGTTGTTGTCACGTTATCTTGCATAAAAATGTAATAAAATCCGGTAAAAGTTATGATTTGAATATTTGAGAAATATTGCCAAAGTTAGGGTTCAACGATCACTTTGCATGTATTTGTTCGGTCAACAATCTTATAAACTCCTTTAGATGATAAATTATTTCACAAAGTCCTCCCAATGTGTTTCTCTCGAACACACATTGTGAGTTTTCCCATTTTGATCCATTGTTTATCTCTAACACAATCTATCAAAATGACAACTTTTTGGTTCAACCTTATGGTGAACAAAATCATTCATTACTATCTCTAGCTAACAAACAAGATTGGATGAAAACCTAGGTTAAGAGTTGGTAAACATCTCTCGATCATAAACCAACACAAAGAGTTTTGAATAAGAACAAAGTTTTCATCATATATTCACCATTAAAGAGTTTACAAATGAAGATCCTTACATTTACACACAAAGCTAATGATCATCTACATCTAACCTTGACAAATGGAGGACTTAGCTACTCATTTTCATGGTAGCTTGGTCGGCAAGTTTCGGAAGAAGGTTGATCAACATCCAAGTCGAATAATCAAGATTGGATGGGAATCCACCTTCTTTTTATAAAAGATGGTTAAGAGATGAAGAGAAATGAAATCTAGGTCAAAAAGATCTCTAGAGCAAAAGCTGGAAAATATCTAGAAAAAGTACAAAAGTATGGAAAGATGAAGTATGGCTCTCAAAAGTGGCACTTGCTACTTATAGTGCTGTTTCTGGGCTGTCATGCTCGCTAGGCGAGCAGAATGGCTCGCCTAGCGAGCCCCTGAATAAGGCACCTGAGGCATTTGCGCCCAGAGAAACAGCCTTTCCCAGACTGTCATGTTCGCCTAGCGAAGGACACGCTTCAACCTTCGCCCCAGCGAGGTTGAGAGGTTTTGCTACTGGAATGCTCGCTGGGAACTCGCTAGAGCCTCGCCTAGTGAGTGAGTGTTGGCTGCGCTTTTCACCAAGTCTGGAAGTGTTCACTACCCACCTCGCTAGCAGCTCGCCTAGCGAGTTTGGTCATGTTTGCCACTGTAATTTACTGGAGCATTTCTCTGGACTCTCACTGGACGCTCGCCTAGCGAGTGCTTCGCCACAACCCTCGCCTAGCGAGCAAGCTGATGAATGCTTGTTTGATTTGATCCCTTTGCCAAATTTCTTGTGTCTTCACTTTTTATTATTTCATGCCTACTTCCTGCACAATAACACACAAATCAAAGGTAGCAAGATCGTTTATCATTGAATTGCATTTCATCTAAAACAAGGGTGGTTTTGAACATTTTAGCAAGGAAATGGAGTGAAAGATACCCATATTTGATAACTCAAATTAGCACTTTTGGGTATCTAACACTACCTCTGCAAGCACCAAAAAGTCCTACCAGGGGAGGAACGAATCAAATGCGGTGTACAGTCAAAGGGGTCACAACAAGAAAAATCGTGACCATGCTGTTGGAACAGTTACGATTACAACACCGCCATCTCAAAACTTCCAACACAGACAAGACAGGCCCAGAAGACAGTTTACGAAGATCAATATGACTTTAGCACAAGCACTGCAGGGTATGCTAAAAGTAAATTTGATTACCCTCAGAGATCCTCCTGCAAATCCCAACACTACTTCTCCTCGTTATAATCCCAATGCCAGGTGTGCATATCATTCCGATAGCCCCGGGCATGATACAAACGATTGTTGGTTGTTGAAGAATAAGATTCAGGATATGATCGACGCTGGAGAAATTGAATTTGATCCTCCAGAGACTCCTAATGTCATCACTGCACCTATGCCTAATCATGACAAGACTGTTAATGTTGTGGATGACAATTCTCACATTACTAATGTAGCGGGCTTAACATCTCCTCTCCTGATCATCAAGAAGAATTTATTGCAAGCTGGTTTATTTCCAGGTTGTGCTGAAAACTGCGATCTCTGTGTACTCCGACCCAATGATTGCCTGAAATTGAGGAATGGTATTCAATGGCTGATGGACGATCATACGATTCTCTTTGAAAAGATTCCTAAGGGGGAAAACCCTGTTGAATAAGTATCTGTGATTGCTAGGTCCAAAATTCCAGTGAAGATTTCCGCTACTAGAGTACCTGTGAGGATTACTGCTGAGCCCAAGGTAGCTCCCCTAATCATTACTGCACCTGGCCCAGTACCGTATTCCTCAAGCAAAGCCATTCCGTGGAATTATGGAGGTGATGTTTACATCCATGGCGTAAAGCAAGTTGATAATTCTGCTAATCCCAATGGCATTGTTGGGACTAGTAAAATTACTCGAAGTGGAAGGCTCTTCTCTCCAGAAATCTCACCTCCTGCCCTTGAAACTCAAGGAAAGGAACCAGTCAACCCTTCTCAGTCAGAGACACCGGTCGAAGTTACTACCGAAGATGTTGCCAAACAAGAAATGGAAGAAGTGCTGAAAATCATCCGCAAGAGTGATTTTGACGTGGTAGAACAGTTGGGGCATACTCCGTCTAAAATTTCGATGTTATCCTTGTTGTTATCTTCTGAGTCTCATGCCAATGCATTGATAAAATTCCTGAAGACCGCTCATGTACCTCAGGAGACATCTGTCGATCAGTTCGAAAACTATGTTGCTAACCTGACTGTCGACAATGGCCTAGGTTTTTCCGATGCCGACCTGACACTGGCAAGAAAGAATCATAACAAAGCTCTGCACATCTCCATTGAGTGTAAGGGGATCACCTTGGCTCACGTGTTGATCGATAATGGCTCTTCTTTGAATGTGCTACCGAAAGCTGTACTCGGTAAGCTTGACTGTAAAAGCATTGAACTGAAGCCTAGTGACATTGTAGTGCGTGCTTACGATGGTGCGAAGAGTGTTATCCATGGTGAAGTGGTTCTCCCTATCAAGATAGGACCTCATGTCTTCAACACTACCTTTCACGTAATGAACATTCGTCCTGCCTATTCCTGCTTGCTGGGACGCCCTTGGATTCATGGGGCAAGTGCTGTAGCTTCGTCTCTCCATCAAAAGCTGAGGTATCCAATAGAGGGTAAGATTGTCACTGTGTGTGGAGAAGAAGAGTATATGGTCAGTAGTGTGCATACCTTCAGATACGTCGAGATGGATGGTGAATTCGTTGAGACTCCTTCTCAGTCATTTGAAGTAGTTCCTCCGACTAGTCCTGTCCTTAAGCCAACTTCCCGTGTGCCCAAGGTTATTCGTGCTCCTCCTGCTATGATTTCTATGAAAGATGCTCAAGCCGTGGTTGAAGATGGTGGTCGTACTGGCTGGGGTCACCTGATCGATGTACCGTACAAGTCTGATAGATTTGGCCTGGGATTTAGCTCTGAAAAGGTAGTCAAAAATCAGATTAATGCTGTATAAGATGCTGATAGTAATTGCGACTTGGATAGCTGGATTTTCCCAACAATTGGTGACAGACTCAATAATTGGAAGGCTGAAGACACTATCCCGATTTCCTGTAGTCAGGAGTAATTGTTATTGTCTATTTTAGTGTTGCAAATTTTTAATTTTAACAATTGAACTTCTTAAAGCATTGTGTCTATGCCCGGGGCACAAATAGCTAATTTGTTAAGGGTTTTGTCATTTTCATAAGCATATCCACATTCAATAAATCAATGGACTTTTTGCATTCAAATATTGCGCTCTTTATCTTTCCTGTCATCTTTTAAACAAGCTATTCTTTCTTACACACACTCACGTAACAAATTGCAGATCCATATCCACTCTGGATCCTGTTGGTAATAATTCTGCTACTATTCATTATGACTTTGAAAATCCGATCTACCAAGCCGAGGATGGAAGTGAGGAAGATTGTGAAGTACCTGGAGAGCTTGCCAGACTGTTACTGCAAGAGGAAAAGACTATCCAGCCGCATGAGGAATCAATTGAGACTGTAAATCTGGGTACTGAAGTAGACAAGAAAGAAGTCAAAATAGGAGCAGGCTTGGAAAACAGTGTCAAAGAAAGATTGATTCAGATGTTACATGACTATATAGAGATTTTTGCTTAGTCTTATGAAGACATGCCAGGACTGGATACTGATATAGTAGTGCATCGTTTGCCAATGAAGGAAGATTGTCGTCCTGTTAAGCAAAAGGTTCGTCGCATGCGTCCTGAAATGTCTGAGAAAATCAAAACCGAGGTTATGAAACAATTCGATGCAGGTTTTCTGGCTGTTACTTCTTATCCTCAATGGGTTGCTAATGTGGTCCCGGTGCCAAAGAAGGGTGGTAAGGTGCGAATGTGTGTAGATTACAGAGATTTGAATAAAGCGAGTCCCAAAGATGACTTTCCACTTCCGCACATTGATGTTCTGGTAGATAACACCGCTCAACATAAGGTATTCTCATTCATGGATGGATTCTCAAGCTATAACCAGATTAAGATGGCGCCCGAAGACATGGAGAAAACTACGTTTGTGACGCAATGGGGCACTTTCTGTTACAAAGTAATGCCATTCGGTCTAAAGAATGCAGGGGCAACATACCAGCGTGCTATGGTGGTTTTGTTCCATGATATGATCCATCATGAAATAGAGGTATATGTGGATGACATGATAGCTAGATCTCCTACTGAAGAAGAACATCTCGATCATTTATACAAACTGTTTGAGAGGTTGAAGAAATACAAGTTGAGATTGAACCCGAACAAATGCACCTTTGGAGTAAGATCTGGTAAACTCTTGGGCTTTATTGTCAGTAGTAAAGGAATTGAGGTTGACCCGGCTAAGGTGAGAGCTATTCAAGAAATGCCAGTTCCCAGTACAGATAAAGAAGTCAGAGGTTTCTTGGGATGTTTGAATTACATTGCCCGATTTATCTCCCATTTGACTGCTACCTGCAAACCCATCTTCAAATTACTGAGGAAAAATCAAGAGATGATATGGAATGATGAATGCCAAGAAGCTTTTGACAAAATCAAGAAGTACCTCCAAGAACCTCCAATTCTGATGCCACCAGTTGAAGGAAGACCTCTAATCATGTATTTGACCGTGTTAGAAAATTCGATGGGGTGTGTGTTGGGGCAACATGACGAGTCTGGTCGAAAAGAGCATGCCATATACTACCTTAGCAAAAAGTTTACCGACTGTGAAACAAGATACTCATTGCTCGAGAAAACTTGTTGTGCTTTGGCTTGGGCTGCTCGCCGACTAAGACAGTATATGTTGAATCGTACCACCTTATTGATTTCTAAGATGGATCCTATCAAATACATATTTGAGAAACCTGCCCTCTCCGGAAGAATAGCAAGATGGCAGATGATTTTAACAGAGTATGATATCCAATACACTACTCAGAAAGCAATCAAAGGAAGCGTGTTAGCCGATCATTTGGCTCATCAAGCAGTTGATGATTACCAATCTATGAATTTTGAGTTCCCAGATGAGGATGTCATGCTTGTTACTGATTATGAAGAACCTGGACTGGATGAAGGACCCGAACTGGGATCCCGATGGACTATGGTTTTTGATGGATCTTCTAATGCATTGGGAAATGGTGTTGGTGTTGTAATCATTTCCCCCGAGGGTTGCCATACGCCTTTCACTGCTAGACTATGTTTTGATTGTACCAATAATATGGCTGAGTATGAAGCATGTATTTTGGGACTCAGAGCTGCTATAGACCTAAGAATCAAGTTTTTGAGTGTGTACAGAGACTCAGCCTTAGTAATCAGTCAGATCAAAGGAGAATGAGACACTAAACATCCGAATCTCATCCCTTATCGAGAGCGGGTGTTGACATTAATCCCATACTTTGAAGAGATTACATTCGAACATATTCCATGAGAAGAGAATCAGTTGGCGGACGCATTGGCTACCATGTCATCTATGTTCAGAGTCAGATGGGATGATGAAGCTCCCAGGATCACTATTGAACGATTAGATGAACCAGCCTATTGTTATGAACTTAATACTGATGGAGTAGAAGAGAAACCTTGGTTCCACGAAGTAAAAAGATATTTAGAAACTCAGGAATACCCGGAAGGGGCATCCATCAATGACAGAAAATTTCTGAGGAAGTTCTCCGCTAAGTTCTATTTGAGTAATGGAGTATTATACAAACGTAATCATGATTTGACTTTGCTTCACTGTGTGGATAAAAAGGAAGCAGAAAAGATCATGGAAGACATGCATGACGGTATCTTTGGGACTCATTCTAGTGGACATACAATGGCCAAGAAGATTCTGAGATCAGGGTATTATTGGTCTACCATGGAAGCTGATTGCCACCATCACTCCAGAACTTGCCACAAGTGTCAGATCTATGCGGACAAAGTACATGTACCTCCTGCTCCATTGAACGTGTTGATATCCCCTTGGCCCTTTGCAATGTGGGGCATTGATATGATCGGAGAGATTAAACCTACTACTTCTAATGGACATCGTTTCATTCTTGTTGCTATTGATTACTTTACAAAGTGGGTAGAGGCAGCCTCATTTCCTTCTGTCACCAAGAATGTGGTGGCACGGTTCATCAAGAATAGTCTTATTTGTCGATATGGCATCCCTGAAAGAGTTATCACGGATAATGGCACCAATTTGAATAACAAGATGATTACTGAGCTCTGCACGCAGTTCAAAATAAAACACCATAACTCTTCTCCGTACCGGCCGAAAATGAATGGCGCCGTGGAGGCTGCTAATAAGAATATCAAGAAGATCATACAAAAGATGACAGTAACATACAAAGACTGGCATGAGATGTTACCCTTTGCTCTTCATGGTTATCGCACTTCAGTGCGCACTTCGACAGGGGCAACTCCTTTCTCTTTGGTCTACGGAATGGAAGCCGTGTTACCAGTGGAAGTTCAGATTCCCTCTCTAAGAATCGTGAAAGAGGCAGGCTTAGATGAGGATGAATGGATTCAGACTCGACTCGATCAGATAAATTTGATTGATGAAAAGAGACTTGCGGCTGTTTGTCATGGGCAGATATATCAGAAGCGCATGACCCAGGCATTTAACAAAAAGGTCAAGAGACAGGTGTATCAAATTGGCGACTTGGTGATCAAACGTATCATTCTACCACAAGGTGATCCCAGAGGCAAATGGACTCCCACATACGAAGGGCCATTTGTGGTTAAGAAGGTATTCTCTGGTGGAGCCATGATACTTGCTACAATGGACGGCGAAGACTTCCCGCATCCTGTGAACGCGGACATAGTTAAAAAATACTACGCATAAAAGAGACCCGCTAGGTCGACGTATCTAGGCAAAATTAGGGATAAACATATAAAAATGTACACCCGGCAAGTCGAAAACCTGAAAAGGCGGCTTGGGCAAAAAAGGGTATCCTGGTGGACTGAAAACCTGAAAAGGCGGTCCAGGCAAAAATTAGGGATTAAAGCGTATGACTATGTCCCGTTCTCAGTCAGCTTCACCCAAGTCAAAGGGACTGAACAAGTCAATCACTTCTATCCGACAGCAGGAGATGAAACGCTCGAAGACATAATGACAGTAGCAGAATTAAAGTCAATAGGACTTTTCCTTCATAGCTTGTTCTTTGCTTTCTTGACAATTTCCTATTACTAGGATTTCTGTCTCCTTGTATTCAAATTGCCTGTTTATAGGTCCTCTTTCAAAAAATCAATACAATTTTATTTCCAAAAAGATGCTTTTGTTTTACTTTCTCTGTTTTGTTTGCGTAAACGTCCATTGATTTAATTTGAATTAATATATGCATTTGAATATGATCGATGTTTACCAAAAATACATACATAAAATAGAGATCACAATTACTAAAAGACTTCGGGATCGAGGATAAGGTCTAACCATGCTTTCCAATGAATCCGTTGCTAATTCTACCCCCCAGCAAAACCAGTTATTCCCCATAAGAAATTGGCATTACTAGACAACTGGTCATCTGTTTATCCCCAGCCAGGTCCGGTTGAATGTTTTACCATCAGACAGAAATCAAATACCCTCAGCTGAGAAAGGGTCATCAACACAAATGTCTCCAACCAGAATCTCGGGATTTATTTTCCCCTGGCAGAACTTCCCGGACGCATAATTCATTCATTACATCATTTCACAACATATGCAGGCATATAATGTTCGCATTTATTTTCGAAAGCATAACACATCTCATGCATCATGACATGGCATGAAGCTAACTTTACTTTTCAGGTTAATCATCCTCCTAGTACAGTCAAAATAAAGATCCATTCAGACGGATACTCTTATTGATTACATTCAAGGTTCAGATACATCTTTCAGATGTAATCCATATGAACATTCATTCTGACAAGCATTCTGATATCCTCCTAGTGATGGCATCTTTAAGCCCATCCCAGACATTTATTGCAAATACAACATATACAAATATTGTCAGATATAGCCTAACGTACGGTTCATTCTGATTCCGCCTAACGTATGGTTCCTCCAACTGTTCCAATACGGTCTAGCGTACGACCCATTTGGATGTTCATCCCCTCAGATACGATCTAGCGTACGATCCATTCTGATCTTTATTCCTTCAGATACTACCTAGCGTACGGTACATTCTGAAACGTGGTCTAGCGTACGACTACCCTTTCATCCTCAGATACAGCCTAATGGACGGCTCATTCTGCCACTCAGATACGATCTAGCGTATGATCCATTCTGATCTTTATTCCTCAGATACTACCTGGCGTACAGTACATTCTGAAACGTGGTCTAGCGTACGACTCCCCTTTCATCCTCAGATACAGCCTAATGGACGGTTCATTCTGCAACTCAGATACGATCTAGCGTACGATCCATTCTGATCTTTCATCCCTAGTGAAGTCACCCGCCTAATGGACAACTCATTCTGCTATTCAGATACGATCTAGCGTATGATCCATTCTGATCCTTTATCTCCAGCAGTGTATGACTCATTCGGATCCTTATCTCATCAGGTTCAGCTCACCCTAATATCGCCTAACGAATGACTCACTATACGGTCTAGCGTGCGACCAGGTGTGGCACCCATGTCTTCAAATGTGGTCTGATGTACGACGCACTCTAAAGCTCTCATCATCAAACTTTCTGGATGGCATCATTAAGCCCATCTCCATCAAGACTAATTAACAAGTAAAATTTTGGGGCATTCTAGTGTTCAATAATCTTCCACCTCCAGACCACGAATGGCGTACATACCATTCTAACTCTCTCGGTTTAAGAATATTGAACAGGGGCAGCTGTCATACCCCAAAATTTGCCCGTTAATCTTTCAACACATTTTTCAAGACATTGATCTTAAAGGAACAAAGGCCCAGCACACAGGTGGCCCAATCCAGAAAAGGACTTAAACTGGCATGCTCGCTAGGCGAGCAAATCCTTCGCCTAGCGAACCCTTCGCTACACCACTCGCCTAGCGAAGCTTGCAAATACCAGAATTTTTGGGCTTCATTCTGAGCCCATTAGGTCACAAAAATCACTATAAATACCAAGACCTCAGTCAGAAGAGAGAGGGAGGAAAGAGGAGAACGAAAACAGAGAGATAGAAAGAAGGCACAACAAACCCTGGAGGCTAACCCAGAGAATTCAGAGCAACCCTAAAGGAAGCCCTGAAGGAAACTCATTTGCACAAAGGTTACCTCCGCCCAATTCACTCCAGCGACAACCCTAAAAGTGACTTGCCAATTCAAGGTTGCAATTCAATTGCAAACAGGTTTGCATTACTATTACCGCTTTATGTTCTTAATTTACATGTGATATCATAATTGAATTCATAAATATATTTGAGGTTTTGCCTGTGGGTTTAAATATGTCTGAATATCTTGAATGTTTAACCATGTAATTGCTATAATGGATGCCATAGGGTTTGAAGCTTGCTGAAATCGTACTGTTCTAAAATTCAAAACCCGCAGCCGTTCGCTCGCACATCGTTAAGCGAACATGTAGCGAGTGTTCTCCAGGCCCTCGCTAGGCGAGGCAGCAGGGAACATGACAGTCGCTGACTTTCCTGTTCTGATCTTTGCTCATCTGACATGTTTTATTATCACCATGCATTGTTTACCTGACATCAGTACTGTTGTGATTCCTTTTGTTTGGTGCAATTCTCGATTGCACCCTGATTTGGTATTCTGACCTGTTTGCTGAATTTTGTAAGGGTTCACATACTCCCGGAAAAGGTAGCTTGCTAAGTATTCCACTTTATTTGTGGGATACCCTTGTGGAGATTCATCCTAGTTACCTAATTAATTTTAATGTGGAGATTCATCCTAATTACCTAATTGATTATAAAATATTGCCTTTGAATATGTGATCTTGGACCTCTCTGTGTTGCCTTACGGTATTACGGTATTACGGTATTACGGTCATGTCCCGCGAATGTGGGGATACACTTAGCAAAGACCCTTCGGTTAAATCATCATGTCCCTATAAGATAAATCATAGTCCCTCGGATGTTGCCTGCGAATATATGATTTTTGTCCCTCGATGACCCGTCGTTGTAGCCTACGGTTAAATGATGATCGTCTCTTCGAATGCTAAGGTATCCTTACAGATGTTGCCTTCAATGACCAATCGATGACCATACGATGTCCCTTTTACATCCAAAGGATAAAACTACTTACTTCTCAATAGTAAGGACAGTTTTACCCTCATAAGGATAGGAAATGCCCATAAAGACCTTGGGTAGGTATAACTCTTAAATGCTGAATCACAACTTAAAATACTTTTCACACCTCACACTTTGCAAAACATCTATTAGAAAATCACCACTTGGTATACATTCGTACTAGAATCATTGCCAAGTTATATTTTTCTAAACAACTTTCAAAATTAAACGAGATAAATACTTTGTATACATTCGTACGAGAATCATTACAAAGTTAAACTCTCTTTTCAAGACATTTTCTAAACAGTTCTCAAACACTTTTTCAGACAAGAAAAACATAAGTGATCCAGCAATTAAGAGCCCATGGATAACCATGGATACAAAGGGTGCTAACACCTTCCCTTTGTATAATGTACCTCCCGAACCCAAAATCTAATTAAGGTCTTTCCTGTTCTTTTCCACCTTTCCTTATTGGATAAAAGAAAAGTCGGTGGCGACTCTTGCTATCCGCGACATTGCGTTTCAAAGCAAAAAAAGAAAACACGCGAAGTCAGTTCACTGTATGACAAAAATCAATAATGTGAGTGGAATAATTTGATGGTTAGGAATACTGTATTATGGAAAATCAAAATAGGTTACACCAAAACTAAATTTTGTGTTTATATATTGTTATAGATATTATTATAGATTGTTCAAAACCATAAGAAGATTAGATAAAATAAGAAAAAAAATATTTCTCACAGTTTATTAAGAAAATAAACATAAACATTAACATAGACATTAAGTGACATTGTTGCTTAATAGGAATGTAAACCATGGAATCGAAATCAGAAATATCTCTCGTTTCACTTCAAAACAAATGAAGTAAATTTTAGTAGTTAAAAATATAGTGTAATCTAGTGCAAACACGCAAAGTGTGCCATTGAAAAAGTATAGTTGAGTGATTAAACATAATAGATAAAAACATGAGTTTGTGACAACAAAATTTCTTTAAAAACTATATTTTTGGTAAAATCCCCTTCTTCCATCTCTACTCTTCCGTCTTTAATTTGCACTCTTGTTGTAGCCCGCGAAACACCTCTTGATAAAGCAACATATAATTGTCCGTGACTAAAAACATGTCGTGGAAGATAAATTATGACATTTGGAATTGTTTTTCCTTGTGATTTATTTATAGTAATTGCAAAACTTAGTTTGACAGGAAATTGTTTTCTAATAAGCTCAAAAGGAAGTCCCGCACCATCAGTGGTTTTGAGCTTAATTCTTGGCAAGAAAGCTCTTTTTACAGTGTTGTGGCCTGTAAGTATTTCAACATCAAGCAAATTCATAAAAAAAACCACCACATAACAATCTTGTCCCATTACACAACCCAAATTTAGGGTCTATGTTTCGCAACAACATCAGTGCGGCCCCTAATTTTATCTTTAAAATATGTGGTGGTAAAGTACCAGGAGCAATTTTGTGTAAGTATTCATGTTGATATAGATTATGGGTATCACCCCTAACCTCATCAAAAGATAACAAAATATGTTCATCTGCAGGGAACTTATTAATAATCATGTGATTCAACATATGTACAACACAATTTTTGGGAGTAAGTATGGCTCTCTCCACCATATATTAAGCATCCCATCCATGGTTTTCTAATTGGGGAAATGTATGTTGTATAAGCTTTTTTATGGAGCTTTCTCCTTCCCATGGCATTACAATTTCAGCAGGCATCCTGACCATGTCATCCTCTTTAGCAGGTTCATTGACATCTCCAATCCTCATCAGAAACTGTACAAAGTCGTGGTCATGAACTGATCGCATATTTTGGCGCAAATGTAGGAACTTTGTGGTGGCCCATGTCATACGGTGAACTGACTTCGATGTGTTTTTGCTTTGGAAAGCAAATGTCGCGGTTAGCAAGAGACGCCATCGACTTTTCTTTTATCCAATAAGGAAAGGCGGAAAAGAACAGGAAAGACCTTAATTTAGATTTTGGGTTCGGGAGGTACATTATACAAAGGGAAGGTGTTAGCACCCTTTGTATCCATGGTTATCCATGGGCTCTTAATTGCTTGATCACTTATATTATTTTTCTTGTCTGAAAAAGTGTTCGTGAATTGTTTAGAAAATGTTTTGAAAAAGAGAATTTAACTTTGTAATGATTCTCGTATGAATGTATACAAAGTGGTTATCTCGTTTAGTTTTGAAAATGGTTTAGAAAAATATAACTCAGTAATGATTCTAGTATGAATGTATACCAAGTGGTGATTTTCTAGTATTTGTGAAGTGTGAAAAGTATTTTTAAATTGTGAGTAAGCAATTAAGAGTTATACCTACCCAAGGTCTTGATGGGCATTTCCTATCCTTGTGAGGGTAAAACCGTCCTTATTATTGAGAAATAAGTAGTTTTATCCTTTGGATGTAAAAGGGTCATCGTAGGGTCATCGATTGGTCATTGAAAGTAACGGTTGTAAGGATACCTTAGCATTCGAAGGGACTATCATCATTTAACCGTAGGCTACACCGAAGGGTCATCGAGGGACAAAATCCTATATTCGAAGGCAACATCCGAGGGACTATGATTTGTTTTAGAGGGACATGATGATTTAATCGAAGGGTCTTGGCTAAGGGTATCCCCACATTCGCGGGACATGACCGTAATACCGTAAGGCAACAAAGAGAGGTCCAAGATCACATATTCAAAGGCAATATTTTGCAATTAAGTATTTAAGATGAATTTCCACATTATGATCAATTAGGATGAATCTCCACATTAAAATTAATTAAGTAATTAGGATGAATCTCCACATTAAAATTAATTAAGCAATTAGGATGAATCTCCACATTAAAATTAAGTAATTCAGAATCCATCTCCATAAGGGTATCCCCCAAATAAAGTGGAATACCTAGCCGGCCGTTTCTTCGGGAATATGTAAGCCTTTACACAATTCAGCACACGGGTTAGAACATCGAGATAAAGTACAATCGAAAATTGCACCACAAAATAAACACAACAGTCATAAGGTCAGGCCAAATAATGCAGAATTATAATAAATCTTGATTAGATAAACATAAGGCAGAACCGAAAAGAAACAAAACAGCCACTGTCCCGTTCGCTCCTGCTTCGCCTAGCGAAGGCTTAGGGAATGCTCGCTACAGGCTCGCTTAGCGATGTGCTAGCGAGCGGCTACGGGTTTTGAGTTTGATAGCAGCATGATCTCCGGAACCCTGAACTTTATGGCCTTTAATTACAGGAATAGCATGGACAAACATTCAGGATATTCAGGCATACTTAAATTCACATGTGAAATCAAATTACATATCCGAAAATTTAATCATGATGCCTTATGTATGTAGAGATTACCGATTAAAAGCATAAAACAGTAGTGATGCGCAAACCTGTTTGCAACTGAGCTGCGATGTTGAAGGGACTGACCACTCTTGGTATCGGATGGAGTTGGGCGGAGGTAACTTCGGTGCGGATGAGCGGCCTTCAGGGTTTCTTTACTCGGAATTCTCTGAGTTAGTCTCCAGGGTTTCTATGCCAGGGTTTCTGTCCGTCTTCGTCTGTCCATTTTCGTGACTGAAGTGTCGGTATTTATAGTGATTGTGGTGACCTAATGGGCTCAGAATGAAGCCCAAAAATTCTGATATTCGCAAGCTTCGCTAGGCGAGCGTGTAGCGAAGGGTTCGCTAGGCGAAGGAGTTGCTCGCCTAGCGAGCAGGCCAGTTTGGGCCATTTTCTGGATTGGGCCACTCGTGAGCTGGGCCTTTGTTCTTTTAAGGTCAATCCCTTGAAAAATGAGTTGGAGTGCTTCGAAAAATGTTTTGTAAGATTAACGGGCAAATTTTGGGGTATGACAGCCCATAATTGAGACCTAATAATAAACACTAAAATCATTTTTCCTCTACTTTCTTTTTTAATAACAGGAAGCACCTGACAAAAATCTCCTCTCATGATCATTATTTTTCCACCAAATGGAGCATTGATATTCATAATATCTTGCAATGGTCGATCTAATGCTTCCACACAATATCTATTTATCATGGGTGCTTCATCCCAAATGATTGCATTGCTTATTATAATGAGTTTTGCAAGGTCATAATTATTTGTTACTTTGCAAATAGAAAGGGGCTCTATATCAATGGGGATCCCAAATCGAGAGTGTGTAGTTCTACCACGAGGTAATAGTGTAGCAATTATGCCTGAGGAAGCTGTTGCTAAGACAATTTCACTATTACATATCAAATTTTCCATTATAGTTCGATAAAGGAAAGTTTTACCTATCCCTCTAGGACCATCAACAAAAAAAATTGACTTTGTTTTTGGTGGATGGCGTTCATAATTGTATTGTAAGCACTCATCTGGTCATTATTTAACTTCTCAACAGATTGAATGTCTTCATATGGAATTTGGACCGACAACTTTTCCTGAATAATTATTGGCACTCCCCCGACTTCATTTGTTTCCATTGTCAACATTGGAAGATCATAGTTTTTTATTAGTTTTCCAGGTAGCAGCAAAAGATCTCTCAACTCCCTCAATAACATTTTTTCGAAGTTATCTACCACATCAATATTTGTCATTTGATAATCCTCCACCATGTAGGGATAAAAAATCATTAAATAGGCCTCTAACATCAGTTGGTTCACAAAAAATTAATATAGTCACAAACAACCTTCGTAAAGCATATGGTATACGCATATTTGATGCTTCAAGCATACATTCACAAATACTATTGTCACTCTCTAATAACCCCCAATCCCCAGCTGCTTTTTTGAACGTAAAAAAACATGCACCATTATGTGTAAGAAGGCATTCCCAAGATTGTTAGACCTCTTAAATAAGACAACAAAACACATAAATAAAATTTATCACCTTCTGAAGGAGATACTGTATAGATTCGACCAATAACTTTTCGTTTTGTCCGTCTTTGCTGCCATTTTTTACCCCTTTTAGCCAACAATAATGCTCTGGAATCTCTCTGTACAAATAATTCCTAGCATTTGGATCCATTTGGTTTAGTGCAAAGAATTCAGTGAGCATTGTTACTGTACTTTGGTTATTATTTAGTACATTTGTGATTCTTTGATGCTTATAGAATTGCACTTTATGATGATTTGGCAAGTGGATTTGTAGTCTTTCAACAGAGGGATATAACTTATAACGTGTGAATTTAAATACTTTCCATAATACCTCTGGAGCACAAATCCATCTTGCATCAACATATTGTTGAATCTCATCCATACATGTACCTCTTTGAACTTCCATTGCAACTCGATCAGGACCTTTGTTAACATATTTATACAAATATTTAATACTTTTGACGCTGCTGCAAATCTTAACATTGATGTGACAATCGTACTTCAACAACAACCATGGATTATAAGGAACCACCCATCTATTATCAACAAACTTATTTCTATTTTAAAAAATAGGATCACTAAACCTTCTCATGTACTCAGGATATGAGTCATTTCCCTGACGTGTCTCTTCACAAAAGTCTTTTGGATATCTTTTTTTTTATAATGACCATTCTTCATATATGGAGAGCTTTGATTCAATAATCCACATGGCCCATGGATCATGTGTTTTAACACAGCTTCATACAATTCTGGTTCAGATTCATGTCGTGGTATTTCTGTTTTCACCACACTATCATACCTTCAGATTCGCGTAACTTGTCATCAGTATCCAAGATGAGTAGCATATGCACATGTGGTAGTCCATGTTTCTGAAATTCTGTTACGTACATATAACATTTAACCCTCCCTAAGACTCCTTTGTTAATGACATCATCCTTCAACTACTCAAATTTTGATCAAAAAATTCTTGTTAGCAAATTAGGTCAATCTTGTGGGGTTTGATAGAGGCCTAGTTCAGAAGTCATCTCAATCCAAGAAGGATTGCATGTCATTGTAAGGAATATATCTGGTTTACCATTGTTAAGAATAATAGCCATACCATATTGGTATCTTTGTGTCATATCTCGCTTACTGCCAATAAATGACGATGGCAATATTGTTCTTTGTCCGACATTATCTATAGAAATATATGAAAAATATAAAAATTAAATGTGTCGATAGTGGTAAACATAAAGTAGACGGTCTTCATGTATAAATATAACATGTTATATTAAATACCTGCGTCATTCTCCCCATTGTGCAATGCATCTTGTAACCTCTGATATACCTCAGACCGAATATCATTTTGATTTCTTCGGTTCCATCTCAACCTTCCTGTTTCAATCTTTACATAATTGTCTATAACATACTGTTGTAAAAGTCGACCAGATTTTACGGCGAATCTACATTGAATAAAATAATCAATCTTGAATTATTTTTTCACATATTTAGAAGTATATTTCTTAGAAAAGTAGTTCAGCATGAACCTGAAGCACATAACTGTAGTACTCTCGGCATGTAACATTTTTTCCAACATTAGTTTTTGTTTCTATGTCCCAACTGTGAGTTTCGAACGGAAACAATATAGGATACTGTAAAGGATCATAATAACCCATTATTTATTGAACCTTTGTTAGCTTTCCATGACAGTTGATGACATTTATATGTCTTCCAAGTTCTATTGTATCTTTATCACCACCGTGTATAACAATTGTTGCGACTTGGGAAGCTTAAGGGAGACTATATTATGGTTGGTTCAACGAACGTTCTTTAATGAGTAACCTACATTCTTCAACATTTGACTCTAGTGTAAGCTGCCTAAACACAATGACAAAGGGGTTGCATTGGTGGAGTACTTTTTGGAATTTATACACTACGACTTGGTTAAGTATTGGGTTTTCTCTCATCCTACTTTGAAGCTCATGATCGACATCATAAATGTATAACTGCAAGTAACGTGGCCTTGAACCTTGATTCGGATGAAAACCTTATTTTGTGATAAATTGCGCCTTGAGCATGAAATGTGTAAATACCACGACCAGTTGCAACCAAATTTTCATCGACATGAACACCTAGTGAAGTAAACGACATTACATGGTTGTAACTTCTAATATGTTGTCTAAAATGTCTGCCTTCAGTAGAAGTGTCTAAGAATAACTATAACAACTCGTTAGGAGCAGGCACTTGTGAAATTTTCACCTTTCCACCTTTGCAACACATATCTTGAGACTCTCTATGAAACAATTTTTCATTGCATCGTCCTCACTCACTCGAAGTAGGCAGTAGGGATTTGATTGTCATAACAGTATTTCAAAATTTTCTAGGAATGTTATGTCTTGCTTGAAGAATATATCATGATTCTGTATTTTATTACATGCAAAACATTCATTAAAAAAATATTTTTATTATATACAGGGTGACTAACATGAAATAATATTTACATAAAGACATACAATATATGTTATGGATTAAAAATACATAATCTTACCTTGATCAAAAACTGTTTGTGTTTCGTGAATTTCAACAGGTGAATTCATATTTTGCAAATGTGATTCTATAAAAGAAAATATTGACTTCAATATAGAGTTATAGTTGAAAAATAGCAACAATGTATAAATCTAAATATATGTTACTATCAATTTGAGTATAGACAGAATTATACTTACCATAATCATTGTCATCAATATTTCTTATAAATGGTCTTGCTTCGTTGTTATCAGTTTGTTGGAAAATAGGGTATGTAAAATTTTAATCTGTAAATTAGTATTGAATTAACATATCAGCCAATTATTTTTGCATAATTAATTGATATTTTTTTAACACAAAGTAATAAAGTATTATGTATACAATAATTTAAAGTTTCTAACCCGCGGATGGGACGGGATTGACATATGTGGTACTTGGTTTAACTTCACTGTCATATGGTCTTTGATAAAACCGAGAAGCAAGATTGATATTTGTCAAGTCTTGAAATGAAATCATGGTTCTCATATCAGAAGAATCAGATGTTTGAACTTGTTTTTCTTTGTCTTTATTTTGTATGTAATTCGAACACATTCTAGTCAATTCTTGTTATCTTTGCTCAACACTCATCTATTGTCTTCGATGTCTTGTATTTTGTGTTCGTCTTTCTCTTTGACGCTCTCTTGAGTCTAGACTACGAATATTTTCCATTATATTATTTTATCTGTAAAATTCAATATGGTATTTTAAAAAAATCCAAACTTTGTCTTTTTATTATGTTATTACTAATAAATTAATAAAATTTACAAATGAAAAATATCAATAAATTAAAAAAGAAATCTGAATTTTCAAGGTTCATAGTGATGATAATGGTTGATTCACATACTATGTGAGAAAAATTAAAATAAGAATAAAAAGGTCTTTGATAGAATTTGAAAACCATCGTTCTTTTCTTATTTTTCTATTTAGATATCTTTCCTTCTTTGTTTATGTTTCGAGAATTTTATGATTGTTGGTAAAACAAAATATTGTCATTGTGAAGAAACCAGAGTGAGAGAGAAAGAAGAAAATATAATACAGGGTCTTTGATGTAAAATATGGAAGCCATCATTTTTTTCTTCTTTTTCAATTAGATCTTTCTCTTTTTCTCCATTGAAAATGCAAACACAACTCCCTCTTCTTTTTATATCCCCTTATATATTATAGATAATTGAATAATGACATATATTTTTAACATGGAATTTAAAAAGTCAAATTATTGTAATTCACCAAATGAAAATTACCTGCATTTATTTGACGTAAGCAAATATGTTTTGTTGGTAGAATTCACACTATCATGTTCAAAATATTAAACATCATTATGTTTCACCAATATATTTGCAAATTGTATTGAGTAAAGAGAGATGATATCAATACAGAAAAACTAATAAATATGTAAATATGACCTTGAAAGAATGTTTGATAGGGTTGTTGATTACGAAACCAAGAAGCCGTCATGAAAAAAGAAGGTCTTTGCACGTATGTAGTTTTTCATGTTTATACGATGCCTCCATAAAAACCATGAAAACCTTTCTCACTTCAACTCATTTCAATTTCACTGTAGTACAGTATCAGATTATTATGTGTTTATTGCTCCATCAATGAGTATCGGTGGTTTATGCTTTTGAAATTATAACCGCTCGCGGTTATTTTTTTTGGAGATTCTTAGTAAATATAAAAACAATTGAAGGGTAAATTTTGTAGAAAAATAATCAGGCTAAACATCTCTATATAGTAGTTATTAAATAAGTTATCTAAGGATAAAATAGAAAGTAAGGGATTATAAAATCTACCATGATTACAAATAAAATAATAAACATAATAAAAAAAACTGATGATATTATATAGTAGAAGAAAAATATGAAAAACATATGGGTTGCGGTCGTGTTCCTACGTATCTTTGATTGTCATCTATTATTTCCTGACAAATAATCACCAGATAAATTAGAAAAAAATAGGTTTAAAATAAATAACATTTTTCTATTATGATTAAACTTCATGTGGATGCAATTAAGTTTTTATAGTGATTTTCATATGTTTGATGCAAGTTTTTATAGTGCTATGATTAAATTTAATGTTGATGCAAGTAAGTGGTCCTCTGTCCTACAAAAATTGGATTTGTGGAAGTTAATAGTAGTGAATTTTATGGATGCTATAAAATAAATTATACAATGAAATAACGGAAATATTTTACATTTATTTTTCTTACAACTTGCTTCTTTAATGATGGTGAGAATGAAAATCTATTAACATATGTGACCAGATAAGATAGAGAATAATTGAATACCATAGCATATATCATATAAAAATATACCAACATAGAGAAATGAAAAGATAGGAGCGAAGGTTGTCACAGAGATGAAGGCAAAACTACTATTGAAATAAGAATACAATTGAAAAGAAAAAATATTATTGCATAAATGACATATTTTTTGAGAAATTTAATGAAGGAATCCATGTTCTTTAAAACTACATTGAAAATATTTGAACATGAAGCACAAAGTTAACCATTTTTATTGCACATAACTCCATCCAAAGCAGATAGCATATAAAATAGATTTTGATAAAAATAAAAGAATCTACAAATAATGAATGGATGTTCAAATTTTTTTGTCAAAGAATGGATGTTCAAATTTTTTTGTCAAAGAATGGATGTTCATATAAATAGACGGTTAAATAAAGAAATATATATGGAGGTTAATGGTAGTGGGTTAGTGGAAGTTAATATTTGCACATAACATATATTTACTTGTTAATGTCTACCATTTGTAAAAAAAAAACAGGTTTTAAAGGATAAAAGAGGGAAGAAAAATAGGCTACACCAAAATTAGGTTTTACCTTTATATATTACTAGCGTCCAGACGGGCACTTTGTGCCCGTCTGTCCGCTTTTTTAATAAACATACGTGAAAATTTATACAATATTATTTTATTTAATGTTAATTTTAATCGGAAGTTATATAAGAAGTTAATAGTAGGAAGTTATGTGAAAGATGATAATAGTGGTTTCAATAGAAGTTATTGGAAGTTATTATGTAAGTTATCTAAGGGTAAAATGGGTAGAAAAATAGGCTACACCAAAACCAAGTTTTCCCTTTATATATTGTTATAGATTATATATATTATAGATATATGACTGAAATTTCATATAAGATAGAAACACTTACGAGTAAATAAACTCATTAAGTAAAAATCACAATCAATACTCCAGCCATATTGATATATATCTTAACTTAACAAACATAACAATTTAAATAACCAACTAAATGATTGGCTTAAATTAACATACCTAAGATGGTAAAGGCTATTTGTTTCTTTATTGTTTGGTTTTTTTTCCAAGTGATTGCGTTGTTGTTTAGAGAGATGGAGAGTGTGTTGTGGTGGTTAGAGTGAAACATGGAATGTGTGTGGAAAAGTGGTTGAAGACTTCAAAAGACATTTTTTTAATAGCACAACTTTAACTAATATATATTATATTTCCATTAGACGTATAATTGGATGGCTTCGCGATTTCTTATGGGTAATTTGGGGACCGAAAACCAAGTTTTGTTTTATTCTGTATCAATCGTGAGCTACGCACAAATAGAACATCTTTTAGGAGTATTGTCGCTACACGAAAAATACAGAGTCGCCATCGGTTTTTATTTATTCCAAAAGAAAGGGAAAATATCAAGAAAACCTCAAAGAATGGTCGTCGCAACCACGAACAGGTTCGGAAGTCGGTTATGTAAGGGGAAGATATTAGCACCCCTCACATCCATGGTACTCCGTGGGAACCATCTAGGATGTTTGCGCTTAAATGGATATTGTTTATCGAATGTTTACTTGCTAAAGGTTTGCGAAGTAGAGGTGGATTTTAAATTAGTGTGCTCGCCAAGGATTGGGTCCTCGTGCCTATGTATGCCCACTTGTTGAAGTGACAAATCAGAGCCCCGTAGTTCGTGGGTAGAAAGTGTTATTTGTTGGGTTGATTTTATTACCTTGAAGAAGGGTTTTCGATGGTGATGCCCTAAGGCTCAAACAAAAGGTTTGAATGTGTTGAAGTTGTTTTTAGGTTTTGAGAAAGGTGTTATTGATTTCGGATTGCACTAAAGACTATGGATAAAGGTGAATACCTCGAACTACCAAGCCAAACCTCTTGTGTTCGAAGCATTCAAAACGAGTGTAAGAAAGCTCTATTCTCATTCCTTCTTTAGCACTTAAGGCTCGTGACATACAATCCTAATCGTATCTTATTGTGTTTTTTAGTTTGATTTAAAAAAAGACCGCTTGACATTGAATCAAGGGTTTGCTTATTGATTATAAAATAATTGAGCGTTCCTAATGTCTAAGGAATAACTATCAAGCAATCACAAAGAAAGAAAGTAAAAGCATACATCCTAAAGGGGAGGGGGTACATGTAAAGTACAAGGGAGTGCAGGAAATAGATATCAAGCAAAATTTGGACTTTTGGTTTCGGCGAACGAATAATCATTGAGTCCTCCTCTTTCCGGAAAACACATACAAAGAGACCCGCCAACATAAAACATAATTAGTGAACTTATGAGAAATTTTTATATTGAATATCTTTCTCCTATGTATCTATTCTATATTTTCTTGAGTTATTCACTAGAACAATTAGGATCCAAAAGTGAATATGGGGCAAGTGTTCGGATCTATTATGACATAGCAGTGAGGCGCTCAATGAACCTTTTTATTTGATTGAAGGTGACAATAAACTATCAAAAATTCAATATTCAAATATATATATAATGTATTATCTCTATATTTTATTCTCTATTAGAGAATAAAATATAGACAATAATATTAGAATTAGAATATAAAAAAAACTCATGATCAATTAAAATGTGAATAGGATGAATTGGTTTCTAATATTATAATTCATGAAGGAAATAAGAATATTTCTAGAATTCAATTCGATAGGAAATATAGAAATATACTTTTTGGGGGGTTGTCGAAGATCCTTTTTGTTATGTAGTCTAATCATTTTATTTAAAACAAAGATTCAAGCAAATACCCGAAATACAAATCATTTTTTATATTTTTTCTTCAATCATTGCATTGATAAGAAATAAGAAGTTATGTTTCAATAAAATTATCACTTTGACTTACCGTTTTTACATAAATTATAAGTAAAAATGCAGTAGGAACTACAATGAAGGGTGCAGTAGCTATAAATGCTAGAATATTTACTTCCATAATCTCTATATTTTCTTTCTCTTTAATTTCTAATAAATACTTCGAGATTTAATCCCATAAGTAAAAAATCTTTTGTCACTAAATTCAATGGTATAAATAGGATCTCGATGATATCCAAATAAGAAAATGACTTTATGATGCAATCAAAAAGGACTTTTTCTTTCTTTGTCCGAACCTTTCCCTTAAACAAACTAAAAAAGAAATAAAAAAGGGGATACCTTTCAGAAATGATATTTTTTTTATTCCCTTTCATACACGAAATCCATTGATATTTTTTGGATTGGATTTGTATCCATCAGGACTGACGTGACTCGAACCTGCAATTTCCGCCTTGACAGGGCGGTGCTCTGTCCAATTGAACTACAATCCCAGGGAAAAAGTCGTATAGTATACATACATATTCTTACAATTGCATCCAAAATCTTTTTTTTCTATTTGAGATTCGAACCCCTGTAAAAGAGGCTCACTTATCTCTCTGTCTCTGTCTCTGTCTCTCTCTCTCTCTCTCTCTCTCTCTCTCTCTCTCTCTCTCTCTCTATATATATATATATATATATATATATATATATATATATATATATATATATATATATATATATATATATATATATATATATATATATATATATATATTACTCTCCTTGTTTCTTTCTAAAACAGTTTTGTGCGCGTCATACTTTCCTTCTAGAAATACTTTCTTTCCAAAATCAGATTTCTTCATGGTTACGCGTTCTGAACTGGTGAATCTGTATCAGAGTCTTAGTAAGTCAGAGTTTAACTTCAGAGGTTTCTTTTATCTGACCACATCAGAGTTTCTCTATGCTTTTGACTTCTTCAAATTCAGAGTCTGGATTCAGTCTTCTTTACTAGAGTTTCTGACTTCTTTCTGTTTTGCTGGTACCTGCGTTGATTAGAGTCAGAACCTTCTGGACACGTTTCCTCTGAGCAGCAGCTGATTGTTAGATTCTGTATCTGATGTTTTTTTTATCTATCTGATTGTTTGATCAGACTCCTGCACACTTAAGAAAAATTTCGTTAGAGTACCATTTTTGTTTCATCCTTTGTTATCATCAAAATCTTAGAGATACATTGTAGAACCAACTTTGTTCTTACAATCTCCCCCTTTTTTATGATGACAAAACAATACAGAGTAAAGGTGAAACAGTAAAGAATTTCTCAAATCAGATAGGAAAGGGGACTCCCCCTGAGTTAGATCCTTGGATTAACTAGAAGTTCTTACCGGATCTTCCTTGGTTTAGTGCTTTAGCTACTTTCCTGCATATCTTTAGTCATTGATTTAGTAAAAAATTATAATAATGTTTGCAGTGCTTTGAGAAGATTTAGTTATGTTTCCATCACAGTTGTTTTAGTTCTCCCCCTTTTTGTCAGAATAAAAAATACAGCAAAAAGTTGATATTGATAAAAAGAGTAGTTACCGATAAGCAGCACAGAAGGCAGATATCAAAAAGCAAAAAGAAACACAAAACAGAGAAATCAACAAACAATTAGCCTAGGTGCCTAAGGGTTTGGGGACGGAGGCATCTTTTGGAGCAGCTGGGATAGCATGTTCTGAATGTTGATGTTGACAGAATCCTGTTGATCCTGCCTAGCCCGAACTACTTGTTGTTCTTTCTGCAGTTCCTCCAGAGTCTTCAAGACCAGAGGGACAAACCCAGAGTTGGAGTTCTCCCCCCGAGTCAGTGTATCAGCTTTGGCCTTGGCAGCTTCTTCTTCAGCAATACGAGTTGCTTCTTCAGCTTTGGCTTTAGCTTTTGTCTCAGCCTCAACATCAGCAGCAACCTTCTCTTCAACTTCTATGATCCGTTCTTCTTCTTCTTGGCGTGCTTTCTCTTCAGCTTCCTTCCTAGATCGTTCCTCAGCCTCTCTGGCCAAGCGCTCTTGAAGCCTAATACTAGTGTCTCTGATGAAGTTGTTGCGGACTTGCTCAGAGAGGCCTTTCATTTTGAAGGCTTCAGAGGTCATCCAACTGATCACTCTGTTCCAGTGGATCCTTACTGCAGAGGGATCACCACTGATGCCAGAGTTGATCATCAGAGACTCGATCTTCTCTACTGAAGACTCTTCAAAAACCTATATTACTTCTTCTAGGGTAGGGAGGGTAGTCTCTGGTTCAATGTCGGATGCTGGGGATGGTGAAAAAGATGAGTTTGGGGCACTGAGATTTAGTGTGGGAGTTATGGAGGCAACGGAAGTTGTGGTTGTGGAAATGGCAGAGGGTGACTGTTTTGTTTGTTCAGGTTGTGGGTTTGGTTCAGATGGTGAGTGGGTTAGTTATGGTTCAGAGCTGATTGGTTGTTCAGGGGGTGGATTTGGTTGTTGTGCAGGTGGTGGTGTTTGAGGTTGTTCAGATGTAGTTGGATTTGGATGTTCAGGAGGTGGGGAAGTGACTTCTGGTTTAGGTTCAGAGTGTGATGGCTGTTGAGAGGCCAGAGCACGGGCTTGTAGCTGATCCAGAGTGGGGGATTGGGGGTCAGATGGTTCGTTGTTAGAGGAGAGTACGTAGTATGGTGGGGATTATGGAGATGGTGATGATGATGGTGAAGTAGTTTCATTCAGCATTTCTACTTCTGAAATGGGTAGTGTGGTGGTAGCAAGGTTGAATTTAAGTGAGGGTGGGTTAGAGGTTCTGGTGGTTGAGGGAGGAGTTTCAAAGGTGATGTATATTAGAGTGGTTTGGGAAAAGAAGAAGCAAGAGGTTTTATTTTAACAGAGCGAGAGAGAGGTACAAACTTACTTGGAGAGCCAACCAGAGGGACTGGAGGTCTTGACCTAGAGGATTCTCCCAACCTTGCTTTCTTAGCCTTCTTGGACTTCTCAGAGGGCTCTCGCATCCTCTTCATGAAGTTTGGTGGATGCTCAGGTAGCCAGTCCACTATGAATTTAGAGATGTCCACCCCTTGATTGGCAAGTGTAATACCCCAAAATTTACCCTTCATTTTTCCTGGAAGCATGGGATTATGTTTTACACTTCATTAGCATCATATTAGGTCATACTCATCGCATACTGCATTAGTGACATGGAGATCAGGTTTTGATCGATCACTCCTTAACAGAAGGAGCCCACATAAAGAAAGATTGAGAATTGGACTTCATTTTCTAAGTATACAAGTCTCAAGGGTCTCAGGGGGGTCCAAGTATCTTATTATGGTCCTCAGTTCATTAGTGAAGGATTCAAAGCTATCAGAGTATTCATCTGGATTTAATCAGAAATTAGGGTTTCATGGCTACCTGCAATAGGCAATGTTTGGTTGGAAGTAGAGGAGATCATCCATGTCATGATTAGAGAGGCATCTTGGCCTAGGAAGATTCACAATTATCTCAGAAAGATCCATTGGCAATCAGTGCAATCAGTTCCTGATCAATTTTGCCCTAAACTAGGGTTTGGTATAAAATCAGTTTATTTCTGATTCTTTGGGTGAAACTCTTTTCCATGGCCCTCCATATGCCCACAAGGGTCTACATACAAAAAATCATCTCTTTATTTGAGCTAGAAGTGCTTCAATTGATCAATGGAATCGGGAATCAGCCAGTTTGGGAAGAGTTAACTATGGGGCCAGAAAAGTCAACTCCTGACATTTTGAGAGTGGAATCTTAAAATCCATGCCTAGGGAATCCTACATGTGAAATTTGATCAAGGTTGGATCATGTATTCATCATTTAATCAGGAATTGGAAAAGTTACTTAATTTGGAAATGGTTGACTTTCCATTTAGGGCAAGTTTTCATGATCGTTGCACTCAATTTAAGCCCATTTTGCATCAAGATAAAAGCTCCATTTGAAACTTTCTCCAACATGAAAGTTGTTCCTCTTGTTCCAATCTTTCTATAGATATAAAGTTTGCTCCATTTGGATTATAATTGAGAAAGTTATGCTTAGTCAAAGTGAGACTTTTTTTAGGACACTTAGAAAAATTTCTAAGTCCAAAATCTTCAAAATTTGTCAAGACTTCTTGGCCAGTTTTCTTGCACTTCAAGGCATTATTTGAAAATACTTTCTTCACAACAATTGTACCTTTCCATGTCCTCTTTCACATCCTTTTGGAATCATCTCATTTGGATCCATGGTTTGAGAGATACATTCATTTAAAGTGGGCACCATGACTTGATTTTCTAGGCAGATTTTGGGTCTGGTTGGCCCAATCAGATTTTCTAAGCATGCTGCACAAACCAGTCAAGTTTTTTTTACCTCTGTTGGCCATGAATTGGATATCCATTCACTTAATTTTGGCCCAAAAT
Source organism: Lathyrus oleraceus (assembly GCF_024323335.1). Taxonomy (NCBI): domain Eukaryota; kingdom Viridiplantae; phylum Streptophyta; class Magnoliopsida; order Fabales; family Fabaceae; genus Lathyrus; species Lathyrus oleraceus. The sequence continues at coordinate 88,952,772 of NC_066579.1, read as the reverse complement.
AACAACATTTTACACCTCACTTCACACTTTTATTCTTATGGATAAATCACTTATTAAAAAGCCCATGAGAACACCTAATCCACCCTATTTAAGAAGCTGAAACCCTAACCCTAAAGGAGTATTGGAATTTCGTGGCAAGGAGGCAAAGCTTCATCACATATCAGATTCCATTCCACTTATATTTTCCATTAGGTAATCATCTCTTCCATGACCATGTTTTGATATATCTACGCTTGCTTACCATGTTCATCACCATTAATCCTTCTAGTTTCATATTTCTTTTTCTTATTTAAAATATTTTATTCGTCCATAAAATTACCCAAAAATATTTTTCACTTTTCTTAACGTTTTATTTAATTTTATATAATTTTTATTTTTGTATTTGTTTAATATTAATATTTTATTTTAATTATTTATTCTAAATTGTCCATTTTAACACACTTTTTTTATTGATTTTATTTTTATGACTTAAAATTATTGTTAGCATTTGATTTTTAGGATTAAGGTTGACCACTGTCTCATGGTCAACCTGACCTTTTCTTGGAATTTTATTTCACGTTTTCAATTTACTTTGGATTTATTTTTGACCTAGTTTGGTTGGTTGACTTTTAATTTGACTTCTGTTTTATTTTAATTAATTCACGTGGCAATTTTCATTATTTTTAAAATATTTTTGAGGGATGATGATGTCCTGACCCCACCTTATTTAGTTTAATTTTTCATAATTTTCTTGATTAATGTACTATTTATTCTTGATTTATTTCTAACCTAGTCTCATTAATTGACTTTTGGTTTAACCTCGGTTTTATTTTAACTAATTTATGTACCAATTTTCTTTATTTTTAAAATCTTTTTGGGGGATGATGATTTCCTGATCCCACCTTATTTATTTTAATTTTTCATAATTTTCTTGATTAATTTACTATTTATTCTTGATTCATTTCTAACCTAGTCTCATTAATTGACTTTTGGTTTGACCTATGTTTTGTTTTAATTAATTCGCGTGCCAATTTTCATTATTTTTAAAATATTTTTGGGGGATGATGGTGTCCTGACCCCACCTTATTTATTTTAATTTTCATAATTTTCTTAATTAATTTGCTATTTATTTGTTATTTTTTAAGTTGACTTGAATTTTCAGTTGACTTCTTTATGATCGATGTTTGACTTAGGGATTGCTTAAGGCAATTGAAGAGATCTTTTGATCCTCCCTCGTTCATCTCATATGCCATGTATTAGAAGCCTTTTACCTTGATTTTATTTGGTCCTTACCTCATTTCCTGATTAAATTATTCAGGGGACCCTTCGTGTGCATATTTTCATCTGTTTGATTCATCTGTTATCTTTTATACTTGTTTCTCTCATTCATGCTTTCTATTGCTTGATTATTTAACATGTTCATACTCCCATGCATTGTTTAAATGCTCCATTATTTGATTCTTTGGTTTGATTATATATTGTTTATTTATCCGATCTGATTGATAACTGTTGCCTACTTGTATGATGTATGAGGCATATATTCTTATTGTTTGTTTGCCATGAACAATCCCCATTCGTAACAAATGTACCCCTCTCCCATAAAGTGTATAATATTTATTTCTTTATTTCTTTAGTCACCTGTTAATACAAGAATTAAAACGAACATTCGATAACCATTTCAAAATAAGATCAAAAGCTCGATCCGACGTCGAGTAATCATTTTCAAAACTTAACAGAACCAGCACGCATTGATCCATCCTCTTGTAAGTCGATTGCCTCAGGCATCTCCATCTACCTGTAAGTTGATTGCCTCCGGCATCGCCATCTACCCTTATCCGTAACTCCTCTCCGCGCTCCATCCGTCGACTCTTGTTCCGTTTAGGTAGCACCCATTAAGTAGAACCCTTTGTATGATAACATAGGTAGAATTCCCCTATTCTTTGGATGCTAACATTAGGTAGATGTTCCCCTTTGTAAATCCTAACACATAGGTCCATATTGCATGACAACTCTAAAGCAGAGCTTCCCCACTTTTAGACCTTCTGTGCGTCTTCGATCTTGTGGCATGTCAGTCCGTTCTATTGCAAAGAGGTAACTACCTAAGACTCGATTCAGCGAGCTACGACACCTACTGCTAGGACGTTGAACACACTGCCCACCCTCCTTTGACATAGCTGGTGTCCTCTTTTGTAAGTCCATGTTCAGATGACAATCCTTAACCCCTAGTTAGCCGAACTACGTTTTGCTCTGATTCTTATTCCAGATGAGATACGTAGGCATAAGACGCGACATCTTACCGAACACACTTCTCTTTAACCCATAGGTAGCCGAGCTACGAAGACTCTGATTCTCATACTCAGATGAGATACGTAGGCAGTGGATGCGACATCCTTGCGAGTCATTTTCTTTTAACCTTCCTTTTAGTAAATAGTACTTTAGATATACCTACACCCTTTAGACTAGAACAACACTTATGAAAAGGGCTCCCTAGGAGTACCTAGGATGTTTTGGGTGCTTAAAACCTTCCCATTGCATAACCAACCCCCTTACCCAGATCTCTGACATTTTTACTAGTTTTTGATTCGATAAAACTTTTAGGTTTTTGTTCTCTTTCTAACCATTCCTTTGGATAAATAGAAGTGCGGTGGTGACTCGACTTGTATGGTTTACCTTGGATTTAGTGAATATCTCTAATGGTAACGAATACCCCGCTACAACAAGGTCCTGTAGATAGTAAGATACTACCTCTGGAGGGTCAATCTTGGAGATCAGGTAGAGTCCGTTGGGAATCTCCCTCTGATCCCTGAGTGCTTCCCAGGAGGTATCAAGTGTTGGTTTGGCTCTGACTTTATTAATGATTCCCACGCTCTTCAGATTCTGAGCATTCAGCGGTCTTCCAATGTTAATAGTGACATCTTCCATGAGTCTGAACTGAATCAAGTGATCCACTAAGCCACTCTCAATCAACACATCTGATAGAAGTCTCCCTAGAGGGATGTAGTTTCTGGTCTTCATGTTGTTTCTAGTGTCTTTGACTGAGTCTCTGAAGTACTTAAAGAGCAAGGCTAATAGACAGAGTTTCAGCCCCTTGTGAATGCAGTACAGGATACACTTCTGATTTGTGTTAATGTAGTTTGAAGAGTTTGATGTAGGGCGATGATGAATGGTTCCTAAGATGATCTTCAACCAGACACGGAGGTTCTGATGTAGCTCATTGTTCTTGGAATGCTTGCCTTCAGCACTCTGTTGGAAGATGGTAGGGTTGATTTCCTGGGACAAGTATTTTGCCCTAGGGTTTATGTTGTAGATGTGTCTTCCTCCATTCTTCTCCATGTTCAGAAGAGAAGTAATGGATTTCTCGGATGACTATCTTGACTCCCAGAATGTAGGACACAATGTAGTGATCATCTGAGTCTACGAAACGCAAGAACTCCTTTACCAGATTTGTGTACACAGGGCAAAAGAGGCGTTGAAAATAGGTTTCCCACCCTTGCATTCTCAACTCTTCAGTTAGCTCTACACCATTCTTTTTCATGTTTTCAAAGTCCACTAGCGACTCACACAGTACTTCCAATTTTTCAAATGGTGTTTCTAGGTGGATGTGAGGCTCACGATCGAGGATATGGGGTTCCCTGTAGATTGGGGTTGAGACGACGCTAGTGGTTGCTGTAGTTTGTTGACTTGAAATGGGTGTTTGCTCCGTTGAATTCATTTGTTAGGAGTAGTTGTAAACCGATTGTTGCTGAGAATCCCTGAAGAACACAGTTGAAGATGAAGGTTTCTGGATGAAGAACTTGATAAAAACTGCAGAATTCTTGAGGATGATGAAGAACTGAGAGAGAGGGTTTTAGTGTGGTCGTAAGTGTAAAAGTGTGCAAATGTGGTGTGTGAAATGAATTTATACACATTAGGATGCATGCAAAATGACAGTAATGAAGGAGTTTAACTGTTAAGACATTAAATGCAGCACGTTAACCAAGTAAGCACGTTTGGAGGAGAATGATTACAACCCATGATGGAGGTCTAATCCCAAAATCAGCACACTGCTCGAGGAGATTTCAAGAGTCTGTCGCTTGATTTCTGCTACACAACTGTCTAGAAGTTCTAAGGTCAGACGTAAGATGTACCACATGTTACTTTATATGATCTTTAGGAATACCAACGGGTTGGATCCTGAGTATTTCTGATTCAGATAGCTTCTAACCGGTAGTAGCATCAGAGTCAGATATAGATTCCAAATGTTTACTTCGGAGTCTTATTTTGCTATTTCAGAGGCACATTTCATTCTGGACAATTTTGAATGTTTAAATTTTTCCAGATAAAAGAGAATCTATCTTCAGCGAGGGGTTTGGTAAAAATGTCAGCCCATTGATGGTCTGTATCAATAAATTTTAAAGTAATTACCCCTTTCTGAACATAGTCTCTAATGAAATGATGTTTTATTTCTATGTGCTTAGCTCTGGAATGCAAAATAGGATTCTTACTTAAACAGATGGCAGCAGTATTATCACAAAAAATAGGAACGTTACTCTCAAAGATCATAAGGTCTTCAAGTTGATTCTTCATCCAGAGCATCTGAGTAGTGCATAGTGGCGCTGATATATATTCTGCTTCTGCAGTGGACAGAGCTATGGTTGATTGCCTTTTGCTGGCCTGAGATATAAGATTATTTCCCAAGAACTGACAGTTCCCATATGTACTTTTACGTTCCATTTTGTCCCCTGCGTAATCTGCATCACAATAACCAGAGAGTCTATACTCTGATGTTTTCTCATACATCAGGCCCAGGTTATGGGTTCCTTTCAGGTACCTGAGGATTCTTTTAACAGCTGTTAAATGAGATTCTCTAGAATCTGATTGGAATCTGGCACAGAGGCATACACTGAACAGAATATCAGGATGTGTAGCAGTCAGATAGAGAAGAGAGCCTATCATACCACGATAGAGCTTCTGACAAACCTTCTGGCTAATTTCTTCTTTTTCCAGAATGCAGGTTGGATGCACAGGTGTCTTAGCAGGTTTGCATTCAGCCATTTCGAACTTCTTCAAAATGTCTTTTATGTATTTACTTTGATAAACGTAGGTAGCTTCTGAAGCTTGATATATTTGAATCCCTATAAAGAACTTTAGTTCTTGCGTTAAGCTCATTTCAAATTCTGCCTTCATTAGCTCAGAGAATTCTTGACATACATAAGGGTTAGCTGAACCAAAAATAATGTCATCAACATATATCTGGAATATCACGAGATCATTTCTAATGTTTTTATAGAAGAGTGTAGAGTCAACCTTTCCTCTAATAAAGTCATGTTCTAGAAGGAAGTTACTTAATCTATCATACCAAGCTCTAGGAGCTTGTTTTAAATCGTACAATGATTTCTTGAGTTTAAAAATGTGTTCTGGACATTTAGAGTTTTCAAAACCTGGAGGTTGATTGACATAAACTTCTTCTGATATATAACCATTAAGAAATGAACTCTTGGCACCCATTTGATATAGTTTGATTGAATGATTTACAGTAAATGAAACAAGTAAGCGAATAGATTCTAACCTGGCGACTGGGGCAAAGGTTTCATTGTAGTCAATGCTTTCTTGTTGATTGTACCCCTATGCCACCAATCGTGCTTTATTTCTGACAACTTCTCCTTTTTCGTTTAGTTTGTTTCTGAACACCCATCTGGTTCCAATCATGTGAGTTCCTTTAGGCTTTGGAACAAGATCCCAGACGTCATTCTTTGAGAATTGATCTAGCTCTTCTTTCATATCTAGAACCCAGTCGTTGTCTTGAAGTGCCTCATCATAGGAAGTAGGCTCAATCAGAGATACTAGTCCTAGAGGAGTTTCTTCAGATACTTTGAATGTTGACCTAGCTCTGACAATTTCATCCTTGTTTCCCAAAATCAAATCTTCAGAGATTTTGGGGTGACTTCTTGATTTCTTCTGGATAGTTGAGGCTTCAATTGCATATGGACTTTGTTTATCAGATACTTCTGGTGCTTTTGTCTTTTCGTCAGAACCTGCAAGAGTAATTTCCAAATTTGCAAGTTTCTCAACTAGCTTTGACTTTTCAGGGTCAAGCTTATCATCAAATCTAACATGGATTGATTCTTCCATAATTTTGGTTTCTGTGTTGTATACTCTATATCCTTTAGAGTGTTTTGAGTATCCTAACATAATACCTTTTTATGCTTTTGAATCAAACTTGTTCAGATGTTCTTTAGTATTCAAAATAAAGCAAGAGCATCCAAAAGGATGGAAATAAGAAATGTTGGGCTTTCTTCCCTTACACATTTCATAGGGAGTCTTCTCCAGAATAGGTCTTATAGAGATTCTATTCCGAATATAGCACGCTGTATTTACTGCTTCAGCCCAAAAGTGCTTAGCCACATTTGTTTCATTGATAATGGTTCTGGCCATCTCTTGGAGTGTCCTATTCTTCCTCTCTACAACTCCATTTTGTTGTGGAGTTCTAAGACAGGATAAATCATGGGATATTCCATTAGAATCAAATAGTTCCTCAAAAAATTTATTTTCAAATTCGCCACCATGATCACTTCTGACTCTGATGATTTTAGAGTCTAACTCGTTTTGCACTTTGGAACAAAAGCTAGTGAATACAGAGTGAGACTCACTCTTGTGTTTTAGGAATTTTACCCATGTCCAGCGACTAAAGCCATCAACAATAACTAGTCCATATTTCTTTCCATTGACTGACGCTATCTTAACAGGCCCAAACAGGTCAATGTGAAGAAATTCCAGAGGCTTAGAGGTAGAAATTATATTTTTCTTTTTGAAAGATGTTTTTGAAAATTTACCTTTCTGACATGCCTCACATAGAGCTTCTGAAGAAAACTTTAGTTTAGGCAGGCCTCTGACTAACTCGAGTTTATTTAGCTGAGAGAGTTTTCTCATGCTAATGTGGCCCAAGCGTCTATGCCATACCCATTGTTCTTCATGAACAAACATCAGGCATTTTACATTTTGTTCTTTTAGGTTTGAAAGATTTATCTTGTAAATATTGTTTTTCCTCTTGCCAGTGAATAAGACTGTTCCATTGTTCTGATTAATTGCTTTACATGTTTTTTGATTGAAGATTACATCATAACCGTTATCACTTAATTGACTTATTGATAACAGGTTATGCATTAATCCTTCTACATAGAGAACATCAAATGTAGAAGAAAGAGTTCCATTACCAATAGTTTCGGAGCCTCTGATTCTTCCTTTCTGATTTCCTCTGAAACCTATGAAGCCAGCATCTTTAAGTTCCAGGCTTTGGAACATATGCTTTCTTCCTGTCATGTATCGCGAGCATCTAAAGTCCAGGTACCATGATTGGTGTCTTAACTCTGCTGCATAAGATATCTGCAACATAAACAATATTATCCTTTGGTACCCAGAATCTTTTGGGTCCTTTATGATTAGTTTTCCCAGAGTTTCTTAGAACTTTGGGTTTTCTAGCATTATCAAAACGTTGTGCTTGTGTATGTGTGTAGTGATAAGAAAAAGGAGATTTTGGTTTGTCATCTGTAGAAGATTTATCTTCACTGGGGACATACCATATTCCTCTTTTATTATTCTGACTTACTCCATAAATCATGGATGCCATTTTGCTCCTTTCTATCCCATTTTTCAGAAACTTTTGAAAAGATTTTTCATATTCATATATCATTGTGTTAGAAGTTTGTGGGGCTTGAGATAGTGCTTCTTCAAGTTTTAAACATTGTTTATTTGTGGAGTCTCTTTCTTTTATCAAAGTTTGATTTTCATCTTTTAGTTCTGAAGCAGTTATCTCAAGCTTATGACATTCTTTGATAGTTCTTTCAAAAACTCCTTTTAAAGCCTTAAATTTTTGTTTAAGTTTCTGATATGAGTTTAGAGTTTCAGAAAGGCATGATTCAAGGTAAGAGAGAGAAAGATCATAAAATACCTCTTCAGAGTCAGATTCTCCATCTGATGTATTTTTGGAGGTGGTAGCCATGAGTGCAACATTTTCCTGTTCTTCAGAGTCTAATTCAGATGAATCAGATCCACTATCGTCCCAGGTGCCCATCAGTCCCTTTTTGGTTCTGAATGAGCCTTTCTTGAAAACTTCTCTTTTGGAGCTTTCTTTCTTTAGCTTGGGACATTCTTTTCTGTAATGGCATGTTTCCTTGCATTCATAGCATGTTATATCTTTGTTTGGCTCACCTCTGGAAGTTGATTTTGAGCGATCTCCCTTGGGTCTTGGTCTTCTGAAGTTATTATTCCTTTTTCTCCAGAGTTGTTTTACTCTTCTGGTTAAAAGGGATAATTCTTCTTCGTCGTCAGAGTCTTCCTTCTCAGAGTCGCCATTATCTTCCTCTTCAGCTTGGAAGGCTTTGTTTCTTTCTGGTTTGCGTCTTTCAGATCTGGACTTTAGTGCTACAAACTTAATCTTCTTTTGAGGCACATCTTCCTCCAGTTCTATCTTGTGGCTTCTGAGTGAACTGACGAGTTCCTCAAGGATGATGTTGTTCAGATCTTTTGATAACTTTAGAGTTGTGACCATGGGTCTCCATTTCTTTGGCAAGCTTCTAACAACCTTTTTGACATGATCTGCAGTTGTGTAGCCTTTGTCTAACACTTTGAGTCCTGCAATTAAAGTTTGAAATCTAGAAAACATTACCTCTACAGCTTCATCGTCCTCCATTTTGAAGGCTCCATATTTCTGAATTAGAGCCAGAGCCTTTGTCTCTTTGACTTGAGAATTTCCTTCGTGAGTCATCCTCAGGGAGTCAAGTATTTCTTTAGCTATTTCCCTATTGGTGATCTTTTTGTATTCATTGTAGGAAATGGCATTTAGTAGTATCGTTCTGGCTTTGTGATGGTTTTTGAGTTCACATTTGTCATTCTGCTTCTGGGAATGGCAACTCCAGCGTCAGTCACAGGTGGTGTGTAGCCAATTGTGACTACATCCCATAGATCAACGTCGTAGCCCATAAAGAAACTTTCAATTATGTCTTTCCATTAATCAAATTTTTCTCCATCAAAGATTGGAGGTGTAGCATTATAATTGTCTCTTTCATTGGTGTTGGCCATAGTGTTTTTCTCACGCTGGATTTCTCTACACTGTTAAGTGTTTGATTGGAAAATCAATAACAGAGTCGTAGCTCTGATACCAATTGAAGGTAGAGAAAAACAGGAATGGGGGTTTGAATTGTTTTTGGAAAATAAAATCTTTTTGACAGTTTAGACACACACAGAATAAAAACAGATTGACACAGAATTTTAAACTGGTTCACTTGAAATTCAAAGTTACTCCAGTCCACCCGGCCAAGGTGATTTCGCCTTCAAAAAGGACTTAATCCACTAATCTGAAAGATTACACAAACAACTGTCTAAGAGAATAATCCCTTAGCTCTCTCAAGTATTCAGACTGCATAGAGTCACTTGAGGAAGTATCTTAACAAAAAAATATGATTGTAATGCTACGTGCTTCTAACAAAAAGCAAATATTACAAAGTTATAAGAACAACAGTTTTTCACGTAAGAGAAGCAGCTCGTGAAAATGTAAGGGAGGATGAATAATAGTTGTTGTATTCTTGTGTGTCTCAGGTGTGTTCCTTTGTGATGTACTCAGTCCTTTATATAGGCATTGAGAAGAATCGTTGGAGTGATGACAGAATCTTGGTCATTGAAGAGTGTTTATGGTTATTACTCTCCTTGTTTCTTTCTAAAACAGTTTTGTGCGCGTCATACTTTCCTTCTAGAAATACTTTCTTTCCAAAATCAGATTTCTTCATGATTATGCGCTCTGAACTGGTGAATCTGTATCAGAGTCTTGGTAAGTCAGAGTTTAACTTCAGAGGTTCTTTTATCTGACCACATCAGAGTTTCTCTATGCTCTTGACTTTATAAATTTTAGAGTCTGGATTCACTCTTCTTTACCAGAGTTTCTAACTTCTTTCTGTTTTGCTGGTAACTGTGTTGATTAGAGTCAGAACCTTCTAGACGCGTTTCCTCTGAGCAGCAGTTGATTGTTAGATTCTGTATCTGATGTTTTTTTTATCTATCTGATCATTTGATTAGAGTCCTGCACACTTAAGAAAAATTTCGTTAGAGTACCATTTTTGTTTCATCCTTTGTTATCATCAAAATCTTAGAGATACATTGTAGAACCAACTTTGTTCTTACAAATTAGAATTGTGGAAAATCAGAATTGGTGGAAAAAATATGTGACTAATATGGAAAAAAGACATAGGACTCGAGATTCTAATCTTCTATATCTGAACCTAGTGGTGATTTTAAGATAACACCAAATGGATTCTATCATTTCATGGTGGATCCATAAATATTTTTGGGCCGAGCTGGATTTGAACCAGCATAGACATATTGCCAGTGAATTTATAATCCGTCCCTATTAATCGCTCGGGTATCGACCCAGGAAGAATCCAATTTAGTATTTATTGATAATCCCTGATCCATTTCCTTTCGTAGTACCCTACCCCCAGGGGAAGTCGAATCCCCGTTGCCTCCTTGAAAGAGAGATGTCCTAAACCGCTAGACGATGAGGGCATCCTTCCCCGACCTCCATTCTATTATGTTCATAGTATGAACAGTTTTTTGAAATTATCAATATAATGCAATAATTTGATTAGAAGGATCTTCCCATCTTTCAGAATTCCTTATAATTTTTTGATTCATCCTTTCGATTTCGAAATTGTTCATTCCAATCACCAATCTATAATTCAACAAAATACAAAATAAAATAAAGTAATGCGAAAGAAACCAAAATAAACATAAAATCCTTTCTGGAAATGATTGATTTGCTGGAATAGGGGGGCATTAACACCTTATTTCTTTCACTTTCATTCAATGTTAAGAAGATTGAATTAGGTATATTCCTATTTCACACTAACTATCACTTATAGAACCAATTCCTTTAATTAGAAAACCCATATGAGATACTGAAGAATAAGCTATTCTTTTTTTTAGATTACATTGACCAAAAGATGTTGAAGTGACATATATTATTTGAATAGAACCTAATATCATTAACCAGGGGAAAAATATGGAATGAGCGTGGGAAACCAATTCCATATTAATTCGAACCAGCCCATATGCTCCCAGTTTTAATAATATTTCGGCTAAAAGCATACAAGTGTTGTAATGTGTCTCTCCGTGGGTATCTGGTAACCATGTATGTAAGGGTATAATCAGTGATTTAATAGGAAAAAAAAATGGCGTATAGAATATTATTTCTAGTGCCACAGGATACGATCGATTAATTAATGTTTCAAAATTAAATGTTAGTTTATTAGAGCCATATAAACCGATACCCATAATTGCCACTAATAAAAAAACAAAAGCTCCTGCAATGTACAAAATATACTTAGAAGCAGAGTAGAAACGTTTCTCCCCCCCCCCCCCAGATGGATAAAACGGGGATTAATTCCAATTCCCACATGGTGAAAAAAAGTAAAATGTATCGAGAAGAAAATGGTCCTCTTTGACCGCCATACATTGCTAACATCAGGAAATAGAATAATTGGTATTCTCGAGTAACCGACTGAGCCGCTAAAGTGGATAAGGTAGTTATAAATCCTGTTAGTAAAATGGGTCGTATAGAGAGTCCATATATTCCTAATCTCTAGTCAAAATAAATTTTTTTTATCCATTTATAATTCTTCGTCAGTTGAATTAGTGGATCAACCAATTGAAAATGATAAGAAAATGCATAGGTTGTTAGAAGGAGATCGATTAAGCATGTACAAATGCTATACCCCCAAATTACCTTACTTCCCCTATGAGGAAATAAGAAAATTGAGGAATTTGCAGCTACTGGCAAAACAACAACGATTATTAACCAAGGAAAATAATTCATTATAAAAATAAGATACACTTGGGCCAGAAAAGCCCGTGCTCAAAATAAAATAGAAAAAAAAGATTTTCTATTTTATTCTGAGCACAAGTTTTTTCCAGTAAGAAACATATTCATGTGGTGTTGTTTGAAATGAATCAATAAGCTAGACCCATTCTTCGAGTTATTTCATGCCATAAATAAACTCGAGTTGTTTTAAGACCCCAATTTTGACCCTAAGATCCCTCATGTTATCTCATCATATGCATTAGCATTGGGATCACACATTGGCATCCTCTTTACCCCTCATCCATTGGGTTTTCATTGGGAGAGATCACCAAGCATCTTGTGATTGTATCATACTTTGTATTTTTATCATTTTACTAACCAAAATACCAAAAATATGTCTTTGTATAAACTAACTCTTTTGTAGGTAGGGCATGTGCTCACCTTTGATCTATCAAGCTCACATCTAGGGTTTAAGACCCTCAATGCAAGGAGCTCAATCAAGGAGTGGTTTACTATGGCTCTAAGCATCATATATGGATCCCCATGATCTTCACATGTTATTATGATCAATAATTCATCAAGAGTTCGGAATTGGTTTGCCTTGGAAACCCTAGTTCATCTGGGTATCTTGTGTAACTTCTTCAACAAGCTTCTTCAATAATTGATCAAATATTTCAAGGGATACTTCAAATTTCATAATATTATGCATATATTATCTCCCATGAGTCCCAAAATTCAAGAGAATGTCAAGTTAGCAAGTTGGTTAATGGTGGTTGACCAAAGGAATTCATCTGATCAAAACTGGGGTTCCCTAGACTCTAAATTACATTACAAAACAAATTTCATGTTTAGGTCTAGATCTAGTTTTTCTTGGAAATTCATTTTTTATGGTGAAAGATTATAGGTCATTTTGTCTAAATTATAATTTGGAGGTCAACTCCCCATGGCAATAACTTGCTCAATTTTTATGAAATGAAAGATTTCCAACTTGAACAATCAAATTCAAGATGTATACTTCAACTTTGATGTTTGGAGGAATATCTAATTCAACTTTTATGAGTATGTGATATGAGGATACATTATAGGTCATTTTGGACCAATGCCATTGAATAAGTGATTTTCTTCAAGTTAAAAAATGCATAACTCCTTCATATTAAATCCAAATAAGGTCAAATATGTGACCATTTTGAAGGAATTTGAGAGAGCTACAACTTTGATGAAGGAACGTTTCTCATTTGAAGCTCACATAAAAAGTTAGCCAAGGAGGAATAAGTGAACATATGGCTTGACACTTAGAAATTATTTTGATATGTTTAATTTTCCAAACTTCCACCTCAAAATGAATCATGATACAAGCTTCAAATGAAAAAGTGTTCAACATGAAAGTTGTTCCTCTTGATCTAACATTTCCAAAAAGTCCAATTTCATCCATTTTTGAAAAGATTTGAATGGGTTGCGCATGGCTTGAACATTGCATCATCATTTGGAAAGATTGAACTTCAAACTTCCATGCAAATTTTCCTAGCATTCCAACATGACCTTAACCTTGCTTGTACTCAATTATGGACCAGATGGAGTGGTTTCATGGGCATGTACACGCTCATGCACCCATGCATCACACATTTCTATTTTTGGATTCCATGTTCAAGTGTGCAAATATCAATTGAATTGGCTATGAATAGATACCTCTTGGCTCAGAACAAAGGACTCTGCACGTCAGCTTTGAATCCACACCTTCAAACCCTTCCATTTCAGATGACGACCTTGAGAATTTCCATTGGAAATTGAGTTTGAATCTCACTGTTTTGAGATTCAAAACTCCAAGGATCCAAAGCCTTTTGATGATTATAATCTACTCCTTCAAGCTTTCAGAGCAAGATCAAGCACAAGCAAGAGCAAGACCAATCGAATTCAGACCTACATTGAAGGTATTTTCCAGAAATTTTCATCTCTTCGATTATCACTTAATTCTCCATGATTCTCTTAGTTCTTTGGTTGTCTAAAGTCCTACCAAGGTAAGCAACAAGATTGAGTTGCTTTAAGGTCAAATCGAAGCAACTCAGATCGTGCACCTCAAATTTTAACTCCTTGTATCTCTCAATATACTTGGAGTTAGGATAACTTAAGGCCAGATTCGAGCTCAGTGCCATTTTTACTTTGAAATCATGTCCTTCTTTTTTATTTTGGTGATGGTTGTGAATGAACTAGACCGGTGAGGCTCATCGGAGAAGGAGACCGGAGCTTTGGCTCTGGTGGTGAGTTGGTAGTCCTCAGAACCATAAGATCCATTTGATTTAATCTAATCTCATGTGTTGGTTTGAATTGCCATTGTTGTGTCGCGCTGACTCAGGTCCATTGTGGATTGCACGCTAGTGGCCACTTGATTTGCCACCCCAATTAATGAGGGAGATCAAGTGGTCCACGTTTTTTCTGATTATTTGATTTTCATTTTATTTGTTCTATTTTCATTAATTCATATTAATTTTAATATTGATCCAAAAAATATGAAAGTTTCACCAAAAAAATTTAAATAAATTCCTCTTTCATTTTCTGAATTAAAATTATATTTTGGATCATTATTAATATTTTCCATGATTTAATTTATTTTGTGAATATTTTTAATTGTTTAAAAATACTTTTAAGTTTCCAAAAATTATGAAAATTTTTCTCCAAGGTCCTTTGACCTTGTTTGACCCATGATAAATACCATGGCCATTTCTTTGGTGTTTTGATGAGATTTTAGGAGTTTGACAAACCATAATTTAATTTAATGCATTATTTAATTGATTTAAATTGTTTAATTGCAAAATAAATTGTGTTGAGCATTTGATATTGACTTGTTGAGTTTTACTTGTGTTGTTGGGCCTTGGTCAAGGTTGATTTGACTTTGTTGAGTTAAAATCATTGGATTTTGGGGATTGATGAAATGTACATTTCATCTCCCAAAATGAATGAATGATTTTAATTTGGTAAAAGTCCTCCTTTGACCAATTTGTGTTGATTCCATTTTCCCCCATTCGTCATCTTATTCCCCCTCTCTATTCATTCATGTCATGGACCTATGATATCTCCACATCCTAAGGTTAATTGATTGAAAAATCAACATGAGTGTGGATGAGATTAGGTCCACCCTTTTGCATATTCTTTTTAAGTGTGGTATGTTTTAGGAGCATGGTTCATAATACCATGTCTATAACATGCATTAACACTAAAATTTCTATTGCCCGACCTCAAATAGTTTTTACTTCTACGTAAGTCCAATTACGATTGCTTAACATAGCGCTAAATTTGTGACACAAAAGGCATATCATTCTAGTAAGTGAGATAGTAAGTCTCCCCTATTTCATGGTATTGTGTGGAAACTTGGCCTTTTTTCCTTCTTTTGGAAGATGTCTTGGTTCAAGGATCCATGCTTGTGATAAGTGGGTTGAGTGTTCTCCAAAGAATGACTTAAAAAAACAAAAACAAAAGCAATACTAACTTCTAATCAACTAACAACTAACATTTAATTTCAAGTCATTTACTTTTATGCACTTTAATTTTAAGTCTTTATTCATTTGCCATTATTCATATTATTCAATTTGTTTACTTTAATGTCATTTTCACTTTGCTCACTTGAGTCATACTTTGTGAATATATTGTGCTTGTATATACTTGTTTTTGTTTGTGGTCTTTTGACCTTAATGTACATAATAAGAACAAAAACCCTAAAAAACATTTGTGTGGACTGTTAGATTTGATCTGAGACATTGGACTTAGAATTAGGCAACACCCCCTATGCAAAAGGATTTGGCCATTGCCAACTTTCATAAAACCAAGTGCTTGTGAAGTGAGCTTTTATCCGATACAAGTATTGAAGATCCATTTGAGTTCATCTGCAACATATTGAAGTTGTTATTTTGAACCTGTGCATAATGCCTATATTTGAAGCCATCTGATACATAGGGAATTATGAAGAAGATCATGGAGTTGCTAAGCTTGGATGTGGCTATCTTTATTTGATGCATTGCTCTTCATCTTGCTATTTGTGTATTGATATTTCTTGATTCTAAAGTCCAAGGGAAATTTGGATTTCTATATGAGATTCTTGTCTATTGGATTGCAGCCCATTGGTCAGATCTTTTCAACTCTCAAATTTTAAATTTATGCTTAGGGTTAGTCTCTTCATCTCCTCCCCATTTCTTTAATTTCAAATCTCTCCCATCTTTCAAAATCTTCTTTGTTTGTGTTTTCTAAACTTAGACCATATTGCAAATTAGAAACCTTGGCCTTATGCCATTGCATTTTTAAAACTCTTTTCTTAAGCAAACTTGTAAATGAACTTAACTATACTTGACTTAAAATTTCAAAAGACAAAAAGAACTAACACTCATTCAAACCTTTTTAGGCCTTTGGTGCCTTTGTTAAACTTAAAATTTTGTTAAAAGCAACTCATTCACTTTGAAATTTTTACCACAAACTATGAGGTTTTAATCTCTCATTTTATGTTGGTACGTAGGCACAAGTCCGAAGGTCTTGTCAAACACAAAAATATAATTAATGAATTCTTTTCTCATCCCTCCACTCTATTTATTGCAAACATCATTTTGTACAAAAACACATATGCACACAAAAAAGGGCTCCCTAGGAGTACCTAGGACACTTTGGATGCTAACACCTTCCCCTCTGTGTAACCAACCCCCTTACCTGTAATCTCTGGCATTTTATTAGTTTTGATTTGAAAACTTCTTATTTTTGGGTTTTGTTCGTACTTTTCCCTTTTCCCTTGGAAACAATAAAAACGCGGTGGCGACTCTAGTTTAATTGATGTCTAGCTTATCCATAGCTTGATGGTCATGAATTTACCGCTACACTTCTTTGTTACAAAATAGTTCGAGTACAGTTTGAACGAGCTCCACGAAAGCTTGATGTACTTTTTGTCCTCTGTTTTCGAGCGATGGATCCTCGTTTAGTTCTGGGCATTGGATAAATGAGACTTTTATGAACAACTATTTGGATTTTTTTCTTTCAGTTATTCTTTTATCCTTTCTAGTATATTACTAACAACATGGATTCTTCCAATGTATAAAATAAAAAATCCAATGGCTTTTGCTATTATAACCTTCCCAACCATTATTTTTTTTCTTAATGTTTTGCAAGTCTAAGTATTTAAACTCTAAATAATAACTTCTATTGATACTAGGTATTCCAAAAACCATAGTAAATAAGAAATAAACAAAGAAATGGTGGGTTCTGTCGTTTCTATGATTACTTGTTAAACGGCGAGGACCTCTCTATACACCGGAGCCCTTTCCTTCATTGAATCTTGATTCAATGAATGTTATTGTAAACTTGTACAGTTCACACTTCTGGGCTCTACCCATGAAATATCTAGTAATAGGTCTTTCACAATGAAATCTAGCTATACAGTAACGGGATTTAAGTATGAATATTAGCCGGGTAGTTGACCCTCTTAGTCCGTTATTAATAAATTTACGGCATACTTTCTCTTTCTTTCAAATAGGATTTTTCCCGCTTAATGGATAACTATTTTATTACCAATGGGAAAATACTTTTCATCTTAAATTACAAATTAAGGTGATTCGGTTTGCACCAATTGAGAAACCATAAATTTTATACGCATTTTATACACAATAGAATTATATATATATATATATATATATATATATATATATATATATATATATATATATATATATATATATATATATATATATATATATATATATATATATATATATATATATATATATATATATATATATATATATATATATATATATAATTCTAATTAATAGAGTTGATTTTTTAATTTGAGTATATGATCTAAACGAGTCGCACATACACCCTAGTACATGTTCCTCAACATTGAGGGCATCCTCGAAGAGCGGGAGATTTTGTTACAGTCCGGATTGGTTGTCTTGTGTTTCTAATAAGTTGTTGTATAGTTGGCATGGTGAGTCATATACATAATGAGCTGGTTTCGATCAATCCTAACCCAATAATTTTAATTTATAATTTATTCGACTCTATTAAATCTGGTTGTTAAGACGATTAAAAAGATAAAAGACAACATCAATTCATGTATTTATTAGGAATAAATAGCATAGAGGTTTAGGAGTAAATCAAATATTCCTAATAAATACATGAATTTGAAAGAGCAAAAAAATATTGGGGACAGAAATCAAATTGTTTGAAAGCAAATTCGGTGTTTATTAGGAATAAAGAAGACATAAATATTCCTAATAAATAGGACATAGGCAAATTTTAGATTTACTAAGAATTCGCTAGGCTTGGGCTTCTTCTGCTTACATAAAAAATCCCTTTCAAGGTTTATAGATATATGCCAGGAAGGTTTGCATGTTCTTTGGGAATAAATATTTGTCATCGTTTGTCGAATTGATAGTAATTCGTGTGCTTCCAGCATACATTCCCCCGTTTGTCCATCATAAGAAGAACTAGCAGGTTGATGGATCATTACCCTCAGAGTATAATATAATAAGGTTTTTCTAAATCTTGACTTAAAAAGGGCTATCTAAAAGAACTTTAATTTAAAGTCGTACATGCAAGCATCTTTTTGATTTGTTATATACGATACGGTTGTACTTTCAATTTTTCATTTTCTTAACTTTCATTGAAGAAATACAAAAACAATATATCGGGTCTATCAGACCCAGATCAAGAAAGAATCCAATAACCAGCTTTCTTTTTTTGAGAATATTTTTTAATTTTTAAGACTATGATGATTCCGTTGCTCTCTTATTACGTCTAGTTTTTGATTCAGCAATCCCAAAGTTTCTTTTTTTTCTTCAAATAAGTAAAAAAAATCGTGACACTAAACCGAGGCACTAATAGACCAGTAAATACCCCTTTTTCCTACTACTCTTTCGATATATAATCGAATTATTTTGACAAAAAATTATTTTTGCATATCGAACTCAGAGTGCCGTGCTTTTTTTACTTCATATTGGCGTAGGCATAGTTTTTTTTTCTACAAATAAGAATCATTGGCGCCAAGCGTGAGGGAATGCTAGACGTTTGGTATTTTTTCCTCCTAGCAAAACCAAATATGCCATTAAAGCAACTAATCCTACACATATTGTCTCTACTTCCACTTCTACAAATTGCATAATATCAAAAATGGCCAATCCATATAGAACCTATCCGCCTGGAGAATTTATAAACATATTCAAATTTTTGTACTTGTTCTCTAAACTAAGATATATCATCATACCAAAAATTTGATTTGATATTTCACTCTCAACTTCTTGACCTAAAAAAAGTAGTCTGTCGAAAAAAGTTGATGGTATAAGTCAATCCAAGAAGCTTCATCATCGCCAGGAACATCAAAGCCTACCTTTGGAACACCTACTGGCGTAAAATAACAATTTTGAAACTCTTTCAAGCAAATGTCCATTCCCCAATTTTTGTAGACAACTACCCATTTGGTGGTCTTTTCGATGATATCGCCCAATATGTGAAAGAATATTTCAAGAAACCTGGTATTGATAATTCAGAACTTTTGCAGTTTCAGAAAGTGCAAGAAGAGAGACTGAAGAGGACCGGAAAGATGAGATTGAAAACAGACTTGAAAAAATCGAAGAGGCCTGGGAGAGCATTCTATATGGTCTAATAATCAGAAGTTTTGTAATATTATTTCAATTAATGTTTAGAAAATATATTATATTACCTTCATTGATAATCACTAAAAATATAATTTGTATCTTATTATTTCAAAATCCGAAATGGTCATAAGATTTTAGGGATTGGAGAAAATAAATCCATGTTAAATGAACTTATCATGACGTTCCAACAGGTAGCAACTCATTGCCAGGCCAATGGTTCTAGGGTGGTGTTCAGATAAGGGTCTTATACCCTTTTGTTATGAAATCTTGGCACAATAAACCTAAGGTACGATCTACTGGGAAAAAAAGATACACTCAAAAAAGCGTACTTGAAACAACTGCCTTTGAAAAAAACTTCTTGTTTTTAACAGGTTATGAAACACTAGTCGAAGCGTACACTGATGAGCATGTCCCAAACCCATTTGCATTTTTGGGTCCCATTTTAAATCAAATAACAAAACAATTGAATAAATATTTGAAAAAGCGTTTTCGAAAATTTGATAATCAAAAAGAAAGAAAAAAAAGGGTCTCAAATCCTGGGAGAAGAATTAAAAGAAATAGAAAACGAATTGAGTGATTTCCAAAAAAATTCACCAATTAATCCAATGATTGAGGAATCGCCCGATATAATTTAATCTATTAATTGGACAAATTCAGAAAAAAGGATAAAAGATCTTAATGTTAAAACAAATACGATCTTAAAACAAATAGAAAAAATGACAGAAGAAAAAAACGAGGGGGTTATAACTGATGCTAAAAGATTAGAATTAAAAAAAATCGTTTCCAAATTCTACAAAGAAGAAATATTCGATTAATCTGTAAATCCTATTATTTTTTTCAAATTTTCATGGAAAGGCTATACATACATATCCTTACTACTAACTATGTAAAAGGTTTCCTTACTTCAAGCATTATACAACATTATCTTAATTATATTAAATTTATTCGTTATTTATTTGAATTAACAAATAAAATTGTAAAGAAATCCATTTACAATTACAATAAAAAAATGAACAAAAAGTTGATAAAATAAATCAAAGTATAATTCCCTTTATGTCGACTATAGACAATCCTTGGAATATGAATTCAGAGAATTCTTGTGATGTATCTTCTTAGTCACAAGCCTATGTATTGTTTAAATCATCTCAAAGCCAAGTTAGTAATGGATATAAGTTAAGATCTATTTTTAAATCTCATGGAAAATCTTTTTTTTATGAACAATGAAATAAAGGAGTATTTATTGAGAATACAAGGAGAAAGATTAAATTCAAAATTAAGAGATAAAAACCGTCTCAATTCTATAATGAATCAATGGACAAATTGTTTAAAGGTTTATTATCAATATGCTTTACCTCAGAGGGCATGGTCGAGATTAGTACCACAAAAGTGGAGGAATAGAATCCATGAACAGCGGGTGGCTCAAAATAGGGATTTAGATGAATATGGTTCATCTAAAAAAAAACCTATTAATTTTTTCCAAAAAAGAACAAGTAGACTTAGTAGAATTAGAAAACAAAGCAGAAGTGGACTTAGTAAAAATGAAAAAATAAATAAAAAAACAATATGGATATGATCTTTTCTCCTATCACTGTCTAAATTATGCGGATAAGAAAAAATGCTATATTTATGGATATAAATCACAGTCTTATAACACACCTAAAAATCTCAAAGAATTATTTGATATAATGGGCGATAGCTTTATCCAAAATTATATAGGAAAAGATGGTATAGATATGAAAAAAAAAATATGGACAGAAAGTATTTTCATTGGATGGGAAAAAGAAAAAAGAACTCCATAATCAATTAGAAAGTATTGACCCCAAGATTTGTTTTTTTCAAAAGTAAGTGCATATAAGAAGAATCCGCCGGATCTTACCACTAGATTTCTTTTTTATGTCGTTTTATACACACAACAACATTCCTGATGTTGCACAGTTAGAGTTAGAAAATAAAGAATACGAGATTACAGAAAATCTAAATTTTTATCTCGCAAAGTATTATATGATCCGTCCCCCTCGTCGCCGTCGTGGTTCTAAGATAATTCCAAAAAGGTCGACTCTAGTTAAAGAACGTAATTATTTAATAAACAAATATTTGGGTTATTATGTGAATTGTCCGTGTGGTATGACAGATGATATGTTTCAGAATTTTAACATACAAGGTTACTTGCTTGAGTTGAAAAAGCTAAAAAAATTCACTATTGTGGCTATAAAAAAGGGGATATAAATATAGAAAATTTGGTGCGTCTGAACAATACGGACTTTTCTTATGCAAACTCTAGGGACACAACAAATATGCGTGACTACCTAATGTTTTTTATTGAACCCAATCGTGTTTTTATAAAAATTTATGAACAAATCATTATATATCAAACCATAAGCATAGCATTGAAGCACAAGCGCAAAATTTCAAAAAGAAACTCAAAAAATAGTCGTCTTGAGAATTATGATTTACTTATTCCCGAAAGCAATAATGAATTATTTCACACACTCCCATAATCCATTCTTTTTTCCGAGATTTCCCTTCAACTATTCGTGTATGTCAAATAAAGAATTCAATTGATTTTGTTAAGTTGAAGGGAAATATCCAAATACATGTCTTATTAAAAAAATAATGCAGATTTGTAGCAATGAAATACTATTCCTCCTCCCCAAAATGATTGATTGCAAATATCTATGATTCATATTCTCTATAAAGGACCAGAAATTCCTTGCTTACGTATCATTAGAAAGTGCATTAACATGAATACGGCAGTAAGACGAGGTAATACAAAAGTATCTAAACTATAAAAACGAGTCAAGGTAGATTGTCCCGCACTAGCGCTGCCGCATAATAACTCTACCACCGAGGATCCTATTATAGGAATAGCATCGGGTACACCTGTTATAATTTTGACTGCCCAATGACCGATTTGGTCCCAAGGTTAAGAATAACCAGTTACACCAAAGAATGCAGTCAATACACCCAAAACTACACCTGTAACCCAAGTCAATTCGTGAGGTTTTTTAAAACCACCAGTGAGATACACGCGAAATATGTGCAAGATCATCATTAAGACCATCATACTTGCTGACCATCGATGAACTGATTAAATTAACCAACCAAAGTTAGCCTCAGTCATTATATATTAAAGAGAAGCAAAAGCCTCCATAACAGTTGGACGATAATAAAAAGTCATAGCAAAACCCGTCGCTACTTGCATTAAAAAACAAGTAAGTGTAATTCTTCCTAAACAATAAAATATATTGACATGAGGAGGGACATATTTACTAGTTATATCATCGGCAATGTCCTGAATCTCAAGACGTCCTTCAAACCAATCAAAGACTTTATTGAGATAGGTAACCCAAGGGACCCCCTTAGAAACTTATATGAAAATTTCATCTCGTACGAATCAAACAAAAAGACTCAAATACTGGTTATTTGGAAAACGAATATGTGTAATAGAAAGTTTTACACTTCTTAACTTAATCCTATGATTCCAGTCTATTTTGGTGATAAAAGAAAATAGAAATCCAAAAAATATTCTTAGTGGTTATAATGCCAAAATTTCAAGTCGGCTCACTCGTATTTTCTCTTGGTCCTTACCGTCCTCGTATTTTCAAGACTTTATTGTGATTTTACTGCTATTTTTTTAATTATTATTATTGATAAGAATTTTCTTGTTAATACCCTATAGAATCAATTTAAAACCTAAGATTCATACCAAAACCACGAAGATTTCCAAAAAAACCTTTAATCGAAGTCAAAGAATTCCCTGAGTAAGAACTGCTGGATCATCACTTATTCAATTTCAAGAAATAGATATAATGGAAAAAAAATACAAAGAAATGGATAAGGTGTCATATGTATTTCATTAAGCTTAATAGTATGGAAATGCCCCATCGTCTCCACCCCCGTAGGAACTACGAGATCACCCCAAGAATGCCTTTGGCATCCATGGGTCACAGACCAACCATAAAACCCAGTTCAACTTGAAAATGCATTAGTTCTCTGTTCTCAGGTTGAACAATTAAGGGTCGGAGAAGTGCAATTACTCATTCTTAACTTAAAACCTACATTCTTAAGAGCAAAGAGTTAGGCGGATAAAGGGGGGGGGGAGCTTTTCATTCTCGATTCTCCTGTAGCTAGATCTTCCAGAACCACAAGAATCCTTGTTTGAATGGGATTCCAACTTAGCACCCTTTGATATTTTTATATTTTGAGAAGAGTTACTCTTTGGATAGAACAATACGGTGAAAGTTGTAAGCTATGTTCAGAGGATTATTGTCTATTCTTGGCCTCTATGGTAGAATTAGTTGGGGCTTGAGAGGTGGTGATTTACCCTGTGGCGGATGTCAGCGGTTCGAGTCTGCTTATCTCCATCTCGTTCATTTTTTGGTTTTAGCTATGTTATGATTTATTATTTATGGAAGTTAATAAGATCCTTCCATCTAGCAACACCTTAGGATGGCACAAAGTTGAAGGGAGAGGTTCAAACGAGGAAAGGCTTGTGGTGGATACCTAGGCACCTAGAGACGAGGAAAGGCGTAGTAAGCGACGAAATGCTTCAGGGAGTTGAAAATAAGCATAGATCCGAGGATTCCCGAATCGGTCAACTTTTCGAACTGCTGCTGAATTCATGAGCAGGAAAGAGACAACCTGGCAAACTGAAACATCTTAGTAGCCAGAGGAAAAGAAAGAAAAAGTGATTCCCGTAGTAGCGGTGAGCGAAATGGGAGCATCCAAAAACATGAAAACGGGGTTGTGGGAAAGCAATACAAGCGTCGTGCTGCTAGGAGAAGCAGTCAAATGTTGCACCCTAGATGGAGAAAAAATCATAATCAGGTTATCATCACTCACATCTGGATTAAGGTACAATAGGTCAAGTTAATGGAGAAAAAAAGATTATGGAAACTAATTGTCTGAGTCAGGCAGCATAAGCACATTCATTAATTCTTAAGTATCACTCAAAAGACTTAAAGTTTTCAAGAGTGTTGTTATCTTGATGTTAAAAACAAATTATCAATAAAATTTACCAACTTACGAAGCTTCGGGTTCTTTCCATACCACTTAACTAGTCTTATAATGTTCTTCACACAGTCCAACCTTGCCATGCTGAACATAATCGACTTGATGTCGTCTTTGAGCACGCATCTGTTACAATGGAACTGCATTGATTAGATAAATGTTTCATGCGACAATGCCAACAACAATATGTAAAACGAGAATGAACAATTCTCATATGTGCTTTTCATTTTCCACTTTGTTGTAAAGAAGATCTTCGATATCAAGGTAGAAAGATGTCAATCGACGACTAGTTTCAGTGTAAGGGAAGTAAATGGTCTGATCAGCTTATGGAAATACAATGTTAAACTTAGGATCTCTAAGGGAATTTTGGAATAGAAAAAAAGAGACAAATTGAAAATTTGGCCGTAAAATTTTTTATGTAGTTAAAGAAGGCATTAAATAATGTAAAAAGTGGCAGTTTTCATGGTTAATATTCCGCTAATAGCAGAAAACGCCGTAATATGTGAAAGAATATTTTAGGAAACCTGGTACTGATAATTCAGAATTTTTGCAGTTTCAGAAAGTGCAAGAAGAAAGACGGAAAGATGAGATTGAAAACAGACTTGAAAAAATCGAAGAGGCCTGGGAGAGCATTCTATATGGTCTAATAATCAGAAGTTTTGTAATATTATTTCAATCAATGTTTAGAAAATATATTATATAACCTTCATTGATAATCACTAAAAATATAATTTGTATCTTATTATTTCAAAATCCAAAATGGTCATAAGATTTTAGGGATTAGAGAAAATAAATCCATGTTAAATGAACTTATCATGACGTTCCAACAGGTAGCAACTCATTGCCAGGCCAATGGTTCTAGGGTGGTGTTCAGATAAGGGTCTTATACCCTTTTGTTATGAAACCTTGGCACAATAAACCTAAGGTACGATCTACTAGGAAAAAAAGATACACTCAAAAAAGCATCCTTGAAACAACCGCCTTTGAAAAAAACTTCTTGTTTTTAACAGGTTATGGAACACTAGTCGAAGCGTACACTGATGAGCATGTCCCAAACCCATTTGCATTTTTGGGTCCCATTTTAAATCAAATAACAAAACAATTGAATAAATATTTGAAAAAGCGTTTTCGAAAATTTGATAATAATAAAGAAAGAAAAAAAGGGTCTCCAATCCTGGGAGAAGAATTAACAGAAATAGAAAACGAATTGAGTGATTTCCAAAAAAGTTCACCAATTAATCCAATGATTGAGGAATCGCCCGATATAATTCAATCTATTAATTGGACAAATTCAGAAAAAAGGATAAAAGATCTTAATGTTAAAACAAAGACGATCTTAAAACAAATAGAAAAAATGACAGAAGAAAAAAACGAGGGGGTTATAACTGATGCTAAAATATTAGAATTAAAAAAAATCGTTTCCAAATTCTACAAAGAAGAAATATTTGATTAATCTGTAAATCCTATTATTTTTTTCAAATTTTCATGGAAAGGCTATACATACATATCCTTACTACTAACTATGTAGAAGGTTTTCTTACTTCAAGCATTATACAACATTTTCTTAATTATATTAAATTTATTCGTTATTTATTTGAATTAACAAATAAAATTGTAAAGAAATCCATTTACAATTACAATAAAAAAAATGAACAAAAAGTTGATAAAATAAATCAAAGTATAATTCCCTTTATGTCGACTATAGACAATCCTTGGAATATGAATTCAGAGAATTCTTGTGATGTATCTTCTTAGTCACAAGCCTATGTATTGTTTAAATCATCTCAAAGCCAAGTTAGTAATGGATATAAGTTAAGATCTATTTTTAAATCTCATGAAAAATATTTTTTTTATGAACAATGAAATAAATGAGTATTTATTGAGAATACAAGGAGAAAGATTAAATTCAAAATTAAGAGATAAGAACCGTCTCAATTCTATAATGAATCAATGGACAAATTGTTCAAAGGTTTATTGTCAATATGCTTTACCTCAGAGGGCATGGTCGAGATTAGTACCAAAAAAGTGGAGGAATAGAATCCATGAACAGCGGTTGGCTCAAAATAGGGATTTAGATGAATATGGTTCATCTAAAAAAAACCTATTAATTTTTTCCAAAAAAGAACAAGTAGACTTAGTAGAATTAGAAAACGGAGCAGAAGTGGACTTAGTAAAAATGAAAAAATAAATAAAAAAACAATATGGATATGATTTTTTATCCTATCACTGTCTAAATTATGCGGATAAGAAAAAATTCTATATTTATGGATATAAATCACAGTCTTATAACACACCTAAAAATCTCAAAGAATTATTTGATATAATGGGCGATAGCTTTATCCAAAATTATATAGGAAAAGATGGTATAGACATGAAAAAAAATATGGACAGAAAGTATTTTCATTGGATGGGAAAAAGAAAAAAGAATTCCAGAATCAATCAGAAAGTATTGACCCCAAGATTTGTTTTTTTCAAAAGTAAGTGCATATAAGAAGAATCCGTCGGATCTTACCACAAGATTTCTTTTTTATGTCGGTTTATACACACAACAACATTCCTGATGTTGCATAGTTAGAGTTAGAAAATAAAGAATACGAGATTACAGAAAATCTAAATTTATATCTCGCAAAGTATTATACGATCCGTCCCCCTCGTCGCCGTCGTGGTTCTAAGATAATTCCAAAAAGGTCGACTCTAGTTAAAGAACGTGATTATTTAATAAACAAATATTTGGGTTATTATGTGGAATATCCGTGTGGTATGACAGATGATATGTTTTAGAATTTTAACATACAAGGTTACTTGCTTGAGTTGAAAAAGCTAAAAAGTTTCACTATTGTGGCTATAAAAAAGGGGATATAAATATAGAAAATTTGGTACGTCTGAACAATACGTAATTTTCTTATGCAAACTCTAGGGACACAACAAATTTGCGGGACTACTTAATGTTTTTTATTGAACCCAGTCGTGTTTTTATAAAGAAATATGAACAAATCATTATATATCAAACCATAAGCATAGCATTGAAGCACAAGCGCAAAATTTCAAAAAGAAACTCAAAAAATAGTCGTCTTGAGAATTATGATTTGCTTATTCCCGAAAGCAATAATGAATTATTTCACACACTCCCATAATCCATTCTTTTTTCCGAGATTTCCCTTCAACTATTCGTGTATGTCAAATAAAGAATTCAATTGATTTTGTTAAGTTGAAGGGAAATATCCAAATACATGTCTTATTAAAAAAAATAATGCAGATTTGTAGCAATGAAATACTATTCCTCCTCCCCAAAATGATTGATTGCAAATATCTATGATTCATATTCTCTATAAAGGACCAGAAATTCCTTGCTTACGTATCATTAGAAAGTGCATTAACATGAATACGGCAGTAAGACGAGGTAATACAAAAGTATCTAAACTATAAAAACGAGTCAAGGTAGATTGTCCACACTAGCGCTGCCGCACAATAACTCTACCACCGAGGATCCTATTATAGGAATAGCATCGGATACACCTGTTACAATTTTGACTGCCCAATGAACGATTTGGTCCCAAGGTAAAGAATAACCAGTTACACCAAAGGATGCAGTCAATACACCCAAAACTACACCTGTAACCCAAGTCAATTCGCGAGGTTTTTTAAAACCACCAGTTAGATACACGAGAAATATGTGCAAGATCATCATTAAGACCATCATACTTGCTGACCATCGATGAACTGATTAAATTAACCAACCAAAGTTAGCCTCAGTCATTATATATTAAAGAGAAGCAAAAGCCTCCATAACAGTTGGACGATAATAAAAAGTCATAGCAAAACCCTTCGTTACTTGCACTAAAAAACAAGTAAGTGTAATTCCTCCTAAACAATAAAATATATTGACATGAGGAGGGACATATTTGCTAGTTATATCTTCGGCAATGTCCTGAATCTCAAAACGTTCTTCAAACCAATCAAAGACTTTATTGAGATAGGTAAACCAAAGGACCCCCTTAGAAACTTATATGAAAATTTCATCTCGTACGGCTCAAACAAAAAGACTCAAATACTGGTTATTTGGAAAACGAATATGTGTAATAGAAAGTTTTACACTTCTTAACTTAATCCTATGTTCCAGTCTTTTTTGAAGATAAAGGAAAATAAAAATCCAAAAAATATTCTTAGTGGTTATAATGCCAAAATTTCAAGTCGGCTCACTCGTACTTTCTCTTGATCCTTACCGTCCTCGTCTTTTCAAGACTTTATTGTGATTTTACTTCTGTTTTTTAATTATTATTATTATTGATAAGAATTTTCTTGTTAATACCCTATAGAATCAATTTAAAACCTAAGATTCATACCAAAACCACGATGATTTCCAAAAAAAACCTTTAATCGAAGTCGAAGATATCCCTGAGTAAGAACTGTTGGATCATCACTTATTCAATTTCAAGAAATAGATATAATGGGAAGAAAAATACAAAGAAATGGATAAGGTATCATATGTATTTCATTAAGCTTAATAGTATGGAAATGCCCCATCGTCTCCACCCCCGTAGGAACTACGAGATCACCCCAAGGACGCCTTTGGCATCCATGGGTCACAGACTAACCATAAAACCCTGTTCAACTTGAAAATGCATTAGTTCTCTGTTCTCAGGTTGAACAGTTAAGGGTCAGAGAAGTGAAATTACTCGTTCTTAACTAAAAACCTACATTCTTAAGAGCAAAGAGTTAGGCGGATAAGGGGGGCGGGAAGCTTTTCATTCTCGATTCTCTTGTAGCTAGATCTTCCGGAACCACAAGAATCCTTGTTTGAATGGGATTCCAACTCAGCACCCTTTGATATTTTTATATTTTGAGAAGAGTTACTCTTTGGATAGCACAATACGATGAAAGTTGTAAGCTATGTTCAGAGGATTATTGTCTATTCTTGGCCTCTATGGTAGAATTAGTTGGGGCTTGAGAGGTGGTGATTTACCCTGTGGCGGATGTCAGCGGTTCGAGTCTGCTTATCTCCATCTCGTTCATTTTTTGGTTTTAGCTATGTTATGATTTATTATTTATGGAAGTTAATAAGATCCTTCCATCTAGCAACACCTTAGGATGGCACAAAGTTGAAGGGAGAGGTTCAAACGAGGAAAGGCTTGTGGTGGATACCTAGGCACCTAGAGACGAGGAAAGGCGTAGTAAGCGACGAAATGCTTCGGGGAGTTGAAAATAAGCATAGATCCGAGGATTCCCGAATTGGTCAACTTTTCGAACTGCTGCTGAATTCATGAGCAGGAAAGAGACAACCTGGCAAACTGAAAGATCTTAGTAGCCAGAGGAAATGAAAGAAAAAGTGATTCCCGTAGTAGCGGTGAGCAAAATGGGAGCATCCAAAAACATGAAAACAGGGTTGTGGGAGAGTAATACAAGCGTCGTGCTGCTAGGAGAAGCAGTCAAATGTTGCACCCTAGATGGAGAAAAAATCATAATCAGGTTATCATCACTCACATCAGAATTAAGATACAATAGGTCAAGTTAATGGAGAAAAAAAGATTAAGGAAACTAATTGTCTGAGTCAGGCAGCATAAGCACATTCATTAATTCTTAAGTATCACTCAAAAGACTTAAAGTTTTCAAGAGTGTTGTTATCTTGATGTTAAAAACAAATTATCAACAAAGTTCACCAACTCATGAAGCTTCGGGTTCATTCCATACCACTTAACCAGTCTTATAATGTTCTTCGCACAGTCCAACCTTGCCATGCTGAACATGATCGATTTGATGTCGTCTTTGAGCACACATATGTTACAATGGAACTACATTGATTAGATAAATGTTTCATGCAACAATGCCAACAACAATATGTAAAACGAGAATGAACAAGTCTCATATGTGCTTTTCATTTTCCACTTTGTTGTAAAGAAGATCTTCGATATCAAGGTAGAAAGATGTCAATCAACGACTAGTTTCAGTGTAAGGGAAGTAAATGGTCTGATCCGCTTATGGAAATACAATGTTAAACTTAGGATCTCTAGGGGAATTTTGGAATAGAAAAAAAGAGACAAATTGAAAATTTGGCCGTAAAATTTTTTATGTAGTTAAAGAAGGCATTAAATAATGTAAAAAGTGGCAGTTTTCATGGTTAATATTCCGCTAATAGCAGAAAATGCCATAATATATGGTAAATAATGGCGGTTGGCCGTAATAAAACCGCCATATTTGACACGTTTTTTGTTTATGCACTTTATGTTGTATGGATTATGTAATTCTGAATATGTTGATAAAAATGGAAATAGGTTTTCTTTTTCATGTTGACATTAATAAAAGTCCATATATATCATGATTTAAGTAAACTTCAAATGTCTTATAAGTTAAGTAAAATATGTGTTTCCATTTTAGTGTTGATGTTGTTTTAAGCAAACGTAATGTTATTCTAATGAAATGTTGTTTGGAATGTTTATATATATATATATATATATATATATATATATATATATATATATATATATATATATATATATATATATATATTGAATCAATTAGATTTGTTGATGCAATTCTGATCTTAAGTAAAATAATTATGACATTATATATATGAAGTGCTCTTAGCAAGTAATTGTTTATTGGCATTTGTTGTTTCAACAAAGATGGATGATTTAACCACCACATCTTATACAACTACCACCTCTAAAAGTTAAAGAAAATCAATAGGTGATGCAATGATATCTAAGATGACAAAAATCATAACATAGGTTTTAGGTTGTCGATCGATTTTTGTTTACAAAGTGGTAGGTGTTATAGTAAAAAATTTATGACTTTTTAGAGTTACATGGAATTACTTGTTAGAAGCAAAGTGAACACTTTTTCAAATGATTGGAGTCAAGTTGATGGTGACTTGAAAAATAGTATATGGGTCGATCTTATTGTAACTTTCATGATTTATTTTACAAGTATATATGACTATTTAATTTTTTTAATACTAATATCAATTTTATTATGTATATGTAGAATATTTTTATTCTTCTAGAAGAAGATAAGCTAAAAAAGAAATGGATATCATATGATAGTGACGTCATAGGGACTTTAAGACACAACTCACAATGAATTATATTACAAATCCAAAGAGTATTGACTTAACGCCTCCATATGTGATTTTTAGTTTTATTAATAAATACATTTGGAGAGCTTTTTCGATTCTTGCAACACTACTGAGTTCTTGGATAAGAGTAAAAAAGGAAAGAATAATAACATAACCAATATTTATTCTCATAAGTTGTCTCGCGGAGGATAAGATAAACTAGAGGAGACAATGATAAAGAAAAAAAAGAAAACATAGAGAACAAGAGTTGGTATACCATTCTCTAAGACTTGATTGTAGTGTATCTCCACCATCACGCCATGAAAAATGGAAGAGAGCACGTCAAAGACCAGGAGGTAAGTTCACATCAGAGATTACATGCGTATTTACTGATAAGATGGTAAGTGTCATACCCCAAAATTTGCCTGTTAATTTTTATGATAAATTGATTCATGCATGGCATTCATTTCACATTTGCATTCATTCATTAGCATACATTCTCATATAAATTATAAATTTTAATTTATTTATTATGTGATACAGATATAAAAAATAATAATAATTTTGGTTATCTGTATGATATAAATAAATTTTATATATATAAATAAGATAATTTTAATTTAATGATAAATAAAAATAGATTTGAATTTTAATTGTATAATTAAAATTTTAAATTAATTTTATTTGTTAAAGCTCATTAAATTATAATAACTATTTTTTATAATTTAGTGACTCATGTTCCATTTATTCATTATTTATAAATAGTATTTATTTAGTAATTCACGTTTTTTACTTAATAAAATTTATTTATAAGAGTAACATTTTTTTAAAAGCCCATAAATTATAAAATAATTTTGGTTGATATAAGTAAGAATAATTTTGATTTTTTTTTTAAATGATGAAAGTAAAAATAGAAATAGGTTTAAATTTTAATTCAATTATGTAACTAAAATTTAAATTAATTTTTATTTGTTAAAAGTCATTTGAATTATTCATTATTTGTATTTAATAAATATTTAGCAAGGTTAAACCCTAACTCTCCTAAAGTATAGGAAGGGATCCAAATATTTAGCAAGGTTAAACCCTAAAGTATAGGAAGGGATCCAAATATTTAGCAAGGTTAAACCCTAAAGTATAGGAAGGGATCCAAATATTTAGCAAGGTTAAACCCTAATCCACACTATTATAAATACTTCATATGGCTGCAGCGAGAGGAAAAGACGGAAAAAGAGGAGAGATACAGCAGAAGAAAATACACAAGGCAAGGCAGAAGCAAGAAGATTCACGGGCAGGGAAAAGAGAAGCACCCATAAAGCATTCAAATCCCCAGTAAGTGTTCATTATGGAATTTGCATCCATCATGATTACCTTGCAATACTCCTTAATTCATGCATGAATAATATTGGTTTAATATTGGTTTAATAATTAATTTATCTAATTATTATTATATGAGTGTTGTTTCTAGCATGATTATGTTTATTTCACATGTTGTTATTACATAATAATGATGATAATGATATAATGGTGATAATATAAATCCTTGGTTGTCTTTAACATGTATGTGTAAGGTTTGTTTTATCATTATCACTTGCAGTAAAGAGAACTAATACATGAGTAAAATAATATAATCTTCTTGATTTGTGCATGGCTATTTTTATTATTGCATGATGATTAAATATGATCTTATTTTATGTGTGTGGTTTGATATAAGATGAAGTTACAGGTTTGTTATATTCACATGAAAGAAACAACACGAGAAAAAATAAAGTAGTTTGCCGTAAGAGAGAAAGATGTCACATGCATGGTGGTGTTGTGTCAAAATGGAAAAATCCATGTAGAATTAATATATATTTTTAGGAAGGCGAATAAATAACGAATGGACCAACATGGTTCGTTGGTAGCTCCTCCCTCACTGCAACATAAAGGTCCTGAGTTTTCATATATAATTTAAACTAGGATATAATTTAATCTAGTTTATTAATTAAATTTTCATATATCACTTAATCTAGTTTATTAAAATGGGCTATTTTAATTCATTAAAATAGCCCATTTTAATTAATTTCACTTTAATTTTTCCATACTGAATATAACTGTCTAGATGTATGCTAATAGGATTGCACGGAAAGATAAATAATCGAACTTAGATAAATTAATTCAAGATAACATATCTGAATCCAATCATTTCCACACTTGCACCTCTAGGGTAACCCTCTCTTTGTTGCCTTACGATATTACGGTCATGTCCCGCGAATGTGGGGATACCCTTAGCAAAGACCCTTTTCGATTAAATCATCATCATCCCTAAACAGATAAGTCATAGTCCCTTCGATCAAAAGGTTAATGTCCCTACAAGATAAATCATAGTCCCTCGAACGTTGCCTTCGAATATATGACCTTGTCCCTCGAACGTTGCCTTCGAATATATGACTTTGTCCCTCGATGACCCTTCGTTGTAGCCTACGATTAAATGATGATCGTCCCCTCGAATGCTAAGGTATCCTTACAAATGTTGCCTTCAATGACCAATCGACGACCCCACGATGTCCCTTTACATCCAAAGGATAAGACTACTTACTTCTCAATTGTAAGGACAATTTTACCCTCCTAAGGATAGGAAATACCCATAAAGACCTTGGTTAGGTATAACTCTTAAATGCTTGCTCACAACTTAAAATACTTTTCACACCTCACACTTTTCAAAACATCTTTTAGAAAATCACCACTTGGTATACATTCGCACCAGAATCATCGCCGAGTTATATTTTTCTAAACATCTTTCAAAATCAAACGAGATAAACACTTTGTATACATTCGTACAAGAATCATTACAAAGTTAAACTCTCCTTTCAAAATATTTTCTAAACACATCACATTTCTCAAACACTTTCTCAAACAAGGAAAACATAAGTGAGTTAAGCAATTAGGAGCCTATGGATAACCATGGATACAAAGGGTGCTAACACCTTCCCTTTGTATAATGTACCTCCCGAACTCAAAATCTAATCAAGGTCTTTCCTGTTCTTTTCCGCCTTTCCTTATTGGATAAAAGAAAAGTCGGTGGCGACTCTTGCTATCCGCAACATTGCTTTTCAAAGCAAAAACACAAAGTCAGTTCACCGTATCACAGAACTGGAGACTCTGCTGGGGATTCTTAAAAAGAGAAGTTACCTTAAAGATAAGATCACTTATGTTTTCGAATTGTTTCTTTGTCTGATTTACTTTTAAGGGATTGTTTGGGTATTCTATGTTTGAGTGAAAGATCCTACACCCGGATCTAGTGTACCTTAGGTAAGTAGCAAGAGATCATCGCGACTGTCCGACGTATACTGGAATGGTTAAAATGATGGCTACGGTTAATGTGACACTTTGGATGTCCTGATGTTCCTCATGTTTACTTGAGGAAAAATTTGGCGTCTGCGTAGTGTCATCAAAGCATTAACCAAACCTTTAGAACCCTAATTGACTCATCCTAGCCATTAGAAAGTAGTGAGATAACTGACTTCGGTTCCGACTGGGGTTGGTTGATACTCGATACTACACTCTTTGAGATTGGACTTTAGGGAAATTTTGGTCAACCGCTTGGTGTTGCACTGAAGTGGACTTAAGGAAAGGTCAATGATTTGAGATCCTTCTAGAACCCGGTTACTATTCTAGGACAGGTTGAACCAACCAAACTTCAGTGGGGAGGGTACTTACCTATGGAACTCATGCAAGCCTTAAAACCTAGGAATGATTGTGGTGTGACTTGTTTGTGCTTGTTACTTACTTGACATCATAACATCATAACATCATGACATCATGGCATTGTACTAACCATTTCGAGGACTTAGGGATTTAACTTTGCTCTGTTTTGTAGGGCTATGGCTTCCAGGAAGACCATCCGGATCAATTTTGTAGCGACCTCTCCTCAACTCAAGGATTTAGTGTCAGAACTTCCCGATCATGCTCAGTTCATCAAGAAACATGGTTATCTCCTCAATTTAGTTACCACCGGTTTCAAGGAAGATATGATGAGAGTTCTATTCCAGTTCTTCGATCCTAAACATCATTGCTTCACCTTCCCAGATTATCAATTGGTACCCACATTAGAAGAATTTTCCAGGTTGCTTGGGATACCTATCTTTGATCAAACACCTTTCGGTGGTTTAGAAAAGATTCCGAGGTCTGAAGAGGTTGCCGCGGCTTTACACATGACAAAGCCCGACATTGAAACTAATTGGGTAACAAGAAGTGAAGTTAAGGGTTTACTTGCCAAATTTCTGATAAATAAGGCTCGAGAATTCCTAAAAGCTATGAGTGTCCACGCTTTCGAAGATGTTCTAGCATTACTAATCTATGGTTTGGTGCTATTTCCTAATCCGGATCAATTCATAGACATGAATGTTGTTAAGATATTTCTCACTCATAACCCTGTGCCCACCTTGCTTGGAGACATTTTGCATTCCCTTCACACTCGTACTATGAAAAGGCAAGGGACTCTCATGTGCTGCGTACCTTTATTATCTAGGTGGTATATTTCGCACCTTCCTCAATCAGTCTTGAAGAATGAGCAAAATTTGAAATGGTCTCAAAGGATAATGTCGCTCTCCCATTCAGACATCCATTGGTGTCCCCAACCCAAAGAAAATGTTATCATCATTGACCGTTGTGGAGAATTCTCTAATGTACCACTCCTGGGGATAAGAGGAGGTATTACTTATAATCCTGCTTTAGCCCTACGTCAGTTTGGTTATGCTCGAAGAGATGGTCCACATGAAATAATTATCCAAGGCACTGTGTTTGACTATGACAACGATTCTCAAGGTCTCCGTCAAAGGTTTGTACGAGCTTGGGGCATGGTGAAAATAAGTACTTTAGGATAGAAAAACTTTATTCCTATGGAACCTTATCTCAGATGGGTACGCGCCAGAGCTCGTGAGCTTATCATGCCATATCTTGCAATCGGACCTCTGATTGTTGAACCAAAAGTTGAAGGAGGTACCCCTCAGATCATTCCTTATCCAGATATGCCTACCAATGTTGAAGAATTGAAGAAATCTTGGATCCAGTTGAGAGAGGAAAGGGATACTTTTGAAGCTCAGTTCTGTGCTGAAAGGAAGAAAGTATTAGAGCTCACCAGCCAGCTTAATGAGGAACGAAGTCTCAATGCATATCTCCGCCCAAAAAGAAGTCGTCCCTGGGAGACTTGAGCTTTCATTTTTTCTTGTAATGAACATTGATTAAACAAATTATTAATAAAAGTTCCCCTTTTTGGTGGTTTACGCAAAGTTAAATTCCAAAAGTCCTTGAAAACATTTCATACATTGCATAGCATAACATAACATTGCATAACAGGTAGTCTAAAGGATCAATGTTCTCACGGTCTTTCTCTCAAACAGAAAAATGGCCCTCGAACAAACTGTCAAGGATCTCCAGGCTCAGAATGCTCAATTCCAGGAGATGATCTTGAACTTATCCAAGGGGCAGGAGGAACTGAAGACTTTATTGCTCGAGAAGAAGAACGACAAGAAATCTGTGAGTTAAATTAACCCAGGAAGAAGGCTTAAAGGACAGGCTCCAGGAGTCAAGATTGGAATTCCGAAGGATAAAGAGGATGAGACAGAAAATGATTCGAAAGATGAGAATGTTGATCCCTTCAACCCTGAGGACGACTATGAAAATTATGAAAATGAACAGTACTCTCCAAAAGATGATAAGTATAAGTTGCTGGAAGAACGTATGCTAGCTATGGAGGGTCAGAAGGCGCCCGGTCTGGATTTCGAAAGCTTAGGTCTGGTCTCTGATGTGGTCATTCCTCGCAAATTCAAAGTCCCCACTTTCACTAAGTATGATGGTGCGTCTTGTCCTCAGATGCATCTGAGAGCTTATGTGAGAAAGATCCCGCTGTATACTACTGATAGGAAGCTATGGATCCATTTCTTCCAAGAGAGTCTATCTGGCACACAGTTAGAGTGGTATTATCAGCTCGAGAGCTCTAACATCCGCACCTGGACTGATTTAGCGACAGCTTTCTACAAGCACTACCAGCATAATTCTGAATTAGCGCCTACTCGGCTACAGCTGCAGAATATGACTATGGGCTCTAAAGAAAGCTTCAAAGAATAAGCTCAAAAATGGAGAGACTTGGCTGGCAGAGTCAAACCCCCTATGACTGATCGAGAATTAGTGGACATGTTCATGGGTACACTGACTAGCCCATTCTACAACCATCTATTGGGAAGTTCCTCATCGGGTTTCACTGAACTTATATTGACGGGTGAACCTGTTGAAAGCGGCATTCGAAGTGGAAAGATACAGGCGGCTACCTCTGCAAGCACCAAAAAGTCCTATCAGTGGAAGAATGAATCAAATGTTGTCTACGGTCAAAGGGGTCATAACAAGAAAAATCGTGACCATACTGTTGGAGCAGTAACGATTGCAGCACCGCCATCTCAAAACTTCCAACACAGACAAGACAGGCCAAGAAGGCAGTTTACCAAGATCAATATGACTTTAGCATAAGCACTGCAGGGTATGCTAAAAGCAAATTTAATTACCCTCAGAGATCCTCCTGCAAATCCCAACACTACTTCTCCTCGTTATAATCCCAATGCCAGGTGTGCATATCACTCTGATAGGCCCGGGCATGATACAAACGATTGTTGGTTGTTGAAGAATAAGATTCAGGATATGATCGACGCTGGAGAAATTGAATTTGATCCTCCGGAGACTCCTAATGTCATCACTGCTCCTATGCCTAATCATGACAAGACTGTTAATGTTGTGGATGACAATTCTCACATTACTAATGTAGCTGACTTAGCATCTCCTCTCCTGATCATCAAGAAGAATTTATTGCAAGCTGGTTTATTTCCAAGTTGTGCTGAAAATTGCGATCTCTGTATACTCCGACCCAATGATTGCTTGAAGTTGAGGAATGGTATTCAACGGCTGATGGATGATCGTACAATTCTCTTTGAAAAGATTCCTAAGGTGGAAAACCCTATTGAAGAAATATCTGTGATTGCTAGGTCCAAAGTTCCAGTGAAGAGTACCCCTACTAGAGTGCCTGTGAAGATTACTGTTGAGCCCAAGGTAGCTCCCCTAATTATTACTGCACTTGGCCCAGTACTGTATTCCTCAAGCAAAGCCATTCCGTGGAATTATGGAGGTGATGTTTACATCCACGGCATAAAGCAAGATAATGATTCTGCTAATCCTAATGACGTTGTCATTGTTGGGACTAGTAAAATTACTCAAAGTGGAAGGATCTTCTCTCCAGAAATCTCACCTCCCGCCCCTGAAACTCGAGGAAAGGGACCAGTAATCAATCCTTCTCAGTCAAAGACACCAGTCGAAGTTACTACCGAAGATGTTGCCAAGCAGGAAATGGAAGAAATGCTGAAAATCATCCGTAAGAGTGATTTTGATGTGGTAGAACAGCTGGGGCATACTCCGTCTAAAATTTCGATGTTATCCTTGTTGTTATCTTCTGAATCTCATGCCAATGCGTTGATAAAATTCTTGAAGACCGCTCAGGTACCTCAGGAGACATCTGTCGATCAGTTAGAAAATTATGTTGCTAACTTGGTTGTTGATAATGGCATACGCTTTTCTGATGCTGACCTGACACCAGCAGGAAAGAATCACAATAAAGCTCTGCATATCTCCATTGAGTGTAAGGGGATCACCTTGTCTCATGTGTTGATTGACAATGGCTCTTCTTTGAATGTGCTACCGAAAGCTGTGCTCGATAAGCTTGACTGTAAAAGCATTGAACTGAAACCTAGTGACGTTGTGGTGCGTGCTTACGATGGTGCGAAGAGTGTTGTCCATGGTGAAGTGGTTCTCCCTATCAAGATAGGACCTCAAGTCTTCAACACTACCTGTTACGTAATGAACATTCGTCCTGCCTATTCCTGCTTGCTGGGACGCCCTTGGATCCATGGGGCAAGTGATGTAGCTTCGTCTCTCCATCAAAAGCTGAGGTATCCAATAGAGGGCAAGATTGTCACTGTGTGTGGAGAAGAAGAGTATATTGTCAGTAGTGTGCATACCTTCAGATACGTCGAGATGGATGGTGAATTCTTTGAGACTCCTTCTCAGTCATTTGAAGTAGTTCCTCCGACCAGTTCTGTCCTTAAGCCAACTTCCCGTGTGCCCAAGGTTATTCGTGTTTCTCCTGCTATGATTTCTCTGAAAGATGCTCAAGTCATGGTTGAAGATGGTGGTCGTACTGGCTGGGGTCAACTGATCGATGTACCATACAAGTCTGATAAATTTGGCCTGGGGTTTAGCTCTGAAAAGATAGTCGAAGATCAGATTAATGTTGTAGAAGATGCTGATAGCGATTGCGACTTGGATAGCTGGATTTTCCCAACAATTGGTGACGGACTCAATAATTGGAAGGCTGAAGACACTATACCGATTTCCTTTAGTCAGGAGTAATTGTTATTGCTTATTTTAGTGTTTCAAATTTTCTAATTTTTATTATGAACAATTGAACTTCTTAATGCATTGTGTCTATGCCGGGGGCACAATAGCTAATTTGTTAAGGGTTTTGTCATTTTCATAAGCATATTCACATTCAATAAATCAATGGACTTTTTGCATTCAAATATTGCACTCTTTATCTTTCCTGTCATCTTTCAAATAAGCTATGTTTTCTTACACATACTCACGTAACAAATTGCAGATCCATATCCACTCTGGATCCTGTTGATAATAATTCTGCTACTGTTAATTATGGCTTTAAAAATCCTATCTACCAAGCCGAGGATGGAAGTGAGGGAGATTGCGAAGTGCCTGGAGAGCTTGCCAGACTGTTACTGCAAGAAGAAAAGACTATACATCCGCATGAGGAATCAATTGAAATTGTAAATCTGGGTACTGAAGTAGACAAGAAAGAATTCAAAATAGGAGCAGGCTTGGAAAACAGTGTCAAAGAAAGATTGATTCAGATGTTACATGACTATGTAGAGATTTTTGCTTGGTCTTATGAAGACATGCCAGAACTGGATACTGATATAGTAGTACATTGTTTACCGATGAAGGAAGGTTGTCATCCTGTTAAGCAAAAGGTTCGTCGCATGCGTCCTGAAATGTTTGAGAAAATCAAAGCCGAGGTTATGAAACAATTTAATGCATGTTTTCTAGCTGTTACTTCTTATCCTCAATGGGTTGCTAATGTGGTACCAGTGCCAAAGAAGGATGGTAAGATGCGAATGTGTGTAGATTACAGAGATTTGAATAAAGCAAGTCCCAAAGATGACTTTCCACTTCCGCACATTGATGTTCTGGTAGATAACACCGCTCAACACAAGGTATTCTCATTCATGGATGGATTCTCAAGTTATAACCAGATTAAGATAGCACCAGAAGACATGGAGAAAACTACTTTTGTGAC
Source organism: Lathyrus oleraceus (assembly GCF_024323335.1). Lineage (NCBI taxonomy): Eukaryota > Viridiplantae > Streptophyta > Magnoliopsida > Fabales > Fabaceae > Lathyrus > Lathyrus oleraceus. The sequence goes on along the minus strand of NC_066579.1, from coordinate 88,911,895 downwards.
GTAATGGGGAACTTTCTGTTACAAAGTAATGTCATTCGGTTTAAAGAATGCATGGGCAATATACCAGCGTGCTATGGTGGTTTTGTTCCATGATATGATCCATCATGAAATAGAGGTATATGTGGATGACATGATAGCCAAATCTCATACTGAAGAAGAACATCTCGATCATTTATACAAACTGTTTGAGAGGTTGAAGAAATACAAGTTGAGATTGAACCCGAACAAATGCACCTTTGGAGTAAGATCCGGTAAACTCTTGGGATTTATTGTCAGTGGTAAAGGAATTAAGGTTGACACGGCTAAGGTGAGAGCTATTCAAGAAATGCCAGTTCCCCGTATAGATAAAGAATTCAGAGGTTTCTTGGGACGCTTGAATTATATTGCCCGATTTATCTCCCATTTGACTGCTACTTGCAAACCCATCTTCAAATTACTGAGGAAAAATCAAGAGATAATATGGAATGATAATGTCAAGAAGCTTTTGACAAAATCAAGAAGTATCTCCAAGAACCTCCAATTCTGATGCCACCAGTTGAAGGAAGACCTCTAATCATGTATTTGACCGTGTTAGAAAATTCAATGGGGTGTGTGCTGGGGCAACATGACGAGTCTGGTTGAAAAGAGCATGCAATATACTACCTTAGCAAAAAGTTTACCGACTGTGAAACAAGATACTCACTGCTTGAGAAAACTTGTTGTGCTTTGGCTTGGGCTGCTCGCTGACTAAGACAGTATATGTTGAATCATACCACTTTATTGATTTCTAAGATGGATCCTATCAAATATATATTTGAGAAACCTGCTCTCTCCGGAAGAATAGCAAGATGGCAGATGATTTTAACAGAGTATGATATCCAGTATACTACCCAGAAAGCAATCAAAGGAAGCGTGTTAGCTGATCATTTGGCTCATCAAGAAGTTGATGATTACCAATCTATGAATTTTGAGTTCCCTGATGAGGATGTTATGCTTGTTACTGATTATGAAGAACCTGGACCGGATGAAGGACCCGAACTAGGATCCCGATGGACTATGGTTTTTGATGGATCTTCTAATGCATTGGGCAATGGTGTTGGTGTTGTAATTATTTCTCCCAAGGGTTACCATACGCCTTTCACTGCTAGAATATGTTTTGATTGTACCAATAATATGGCTGAGTATGAAGCATGTATTTTGGGACTCAGAGCTGCTATAGACCTGAGAATCAAGTTTTTGAGTGTGTACGGAGACTCAGCCTTAGTAATCAGTCAGATCAAAGGAGAATGGGACACTAAACATCTGAATATCATCCCTTATCGAGAGCGGGTGTTGACATTAATCCCATACTTTGAAGAGATTACATTCGAACATATTCCACGAGAAGAGAATCAGTTGGCAGACGCATTGGCTACCATGTCATTTATGTTCAGAGTCAGATGGGACAATGAAGCTCCCATGATCACCATTGAACGATTAGATGAACCAACATATTGTTATGAACTTAATGTTGATGAAGTAGAAGAGAAACCTTGGTTCCACGAAGTAAAAAGATATTTAGAAACTCAGGAATACCCTGAAGGGGCATCCATTAATGACAGAAAATTTCTGAGGAAGTTCTCCGCTACATTCTTTTTTAGTAATGGAGTATTATACAAATGTAATCATGATTCGACTTTGCTTCGCTGTGTGGATAAAAAGGAAGAAGAAAAGATTATGGAAGACATGCATGACGGTATTTTTGGGACTCATTCTAGTGGACATACGATGGCCAAGAAGATTCTGAGATCAGGGTATTATTGGTCTACCATGGAAGCTGATTGCCACCATCACTCCAGAACTTGTCACAAGTGCCAGATCTATGCGGACAAAGTACATATACCTCCTGCTCCATTGAACGTGTTGACAGCCCCTTGGCCCTTTGCAATGTGGGGCATTGATATGATTGGAGAGATTAAACCTACTGCTTCTAATGGACATCGTTTCATTCTTGTTGCTATTGATTACTTTACGAAGTGGGTAGAGGCAGCCTCATTTGCTTCTGTCACCAAGAATGTGGTGGCACGGTTCATCAAGAATAGTCTTATTTGTCGGTATGGCATCCCTGAAAGAGTTATCACTGATAATGGTACTAATTTGAACACCAAGATGATTACTGAACTCTGCACGCAGTTCAAAATAAAACACCATAACTCTTCTCCGTACCGGCCAAAGATGAATGGCGCCGTAGAAGCTGCTAATAAGAATATTAAGAAGATTATACAAAAGATGACAATAACATACAAAGACTGGCATGAGATGTTACCATTTGCTCTTCATGGTTATCGCACTTCAGTACGCACTTCGACAGGGGAAACTCCTTTCTCTTTAGTCTACAGAATGGAAGCCGTTTTACCAGTGGAAGTTCAGATTCCCTCTCTAAGAATTATGAAAGATGCAGGCTTAGATGAAGATGAATGGATTCAGACTCGACTCGATCAGATAAATTTGATTGATGAAAAGAGACTTGCGGCTGTTTGTCATGGACAGATATATCAGAAGCGCATGACCCAGGCATTTAATAAAAAAGTCAAGAGACAGGTGTATCAAATTGGCGACTTGGTGATAATGCGTATCATTCTACCACAAGGTGATCCTAGAGGCAAATGGACTCCCACATACGAAGGGCCATTTGTAGTTAAGAAGGTATTCTCTGGTGGAGCCATGATGCTTGCTACAATGGATGGCGAAGATTTCCCGCATCCCGTGAACGCGGACATAGTTAAAAAATACTATGCATAAAAGAGACCCGCTAGGTCGACATATCTAGGAAAAAGTAAGGGCATCCCGGCAAACCAAAAGGGTTCGGGCAAAAATTAGGGATAAACATATAAAAATGTACACCCGGCAAGTCGAAAACCTAAAAAGGCGGCTTGGGCAAAAAAGGGTATCCTGGTGGACTAAAAACCTGAAAAGGCGGTCCAGGCAAAAATTAGGGATTAAAGTGTATGACTATGTCCCGTTCTCGGTGTCGCAACCTGAAAAATGGAATGCGAAAAAAAACAACCAGCGAAGAAAGACAGGAGAGTCGCCACCGTGCGTTATTTATCCCAAAGGAGGGAAAGGAAACGCTCGAAGTAAACCTGGAAAAAGGAAAGGACAAGACAGGGTCTCGCAACCAAATCTTGGGTTCGGGAGTCGATTATGCGAAGGGAAGGTATTAGCACCCCTACGCATCCGTAGTACTCTACGGGATCCACTTTTGTAGTTCTTGTCTAAAGGGCGTGGGTTTATCTAATGTGTTATTTACTAAAAAAAAAGGGGTCAAAAGAAAATGACTCGCACGGATGTCGCATCCACTGCATACGTATCTCATCTGAATATGAGAATCAGAGTCTTCGTATCTCGGCTACCTAGGGGTTAAAGGGAAGTGTGCTTGGTAAGACATCACGTCTTATGCCTACGTATCTCATCTAGAATGAGAATCAGAGCAAGCCGTAGTTCGGCTAACTACGGGGTTATGGATTTGGTTTTGGACGAACGACGTTACTACGCAATCTACCGGATGCTCGACCTTTGGAGACTTACTCACCTGTAGTAGAAGGAGTTAACGTGTTCTTAGGAGAAGAAAAATCAATGAGTTGGTAGGGTAAGGGATGCTCATGCAGAAGGGAAATCCTAGACGAAGGAACCTGCATAAAGTAAACACACAAAACATTGCCTCCTATCGAGGTCTTCCAGCTAAGAAAGCGGTAAAAATACGGGAAAATGTAAAAGTACCACACGGATAAAGATCCGAAGTAACAGTAATTAACGGAACAAGGAAACCCTGAGATCCTCCCAAGCTAACACCATCAAAGAAAGTGAGTCAGTACAGGTAATCGGAATGAAACCTCCGGGCGGTATCCCACAAATAAAGTGGAACACCAGGCAAACCATCTTTGCAAGAGTCATATGAGCCCTCACAAAACAAAACTCAACAAACAGGTTAGAGAAACAAAATAGGGTAACCAAGAGTTGCCCCCAAATCAAAATGTAACCACATGAATCATGCCATTAAAATTCACAAAAAGCAACCAAGGGTAGGAGGCCTAAACCTCTTGTCAAACACATGCATCAAAAGGGTATCAAATTCACCCATAATACCTCATACATTTAGAGCATTCAAATTAAAGGCATAAAGATGATGGATATAGGGCAAACCTGATTGGAGAGATCGGTTGAAATCAAATGGCACGGCTGGATTTGCAAACCAATGTTAGGGTTTGCTTGAGCTGAAAGTGTGTGAGTCAGAATGAAACTTTCAGAGTTGCCTAGAGGTTGCTGCTGATTAATTCTCACTCTCTCTGTCTAGGTTTCTCTTCAGGTTTTGTCCAGGATTTTGTTCCAAGGAAACCTCAGAGTGTTTTTGCTTCTCTTCCTTTTTCTATCTGTTCTCCCTCTTTTATAACCTGATTTTCATGGCTTTGTGGGCTCAACTGAGAGAGGTCCAAGTCCAAGATTTTTCTATTATATTTTATTTATTTATTTATTTAATTTATTTATTTATTTATTTATTCGTTTTTTTTTTTCGTTTTTTTTTTGTTTTTTTTTTGCATAACACGTGGGTTTCGCCTAGCGAGCATGACAGCTCATGAACAAACCTTTGCTCCTTCAAGATTAACGTTTTGACTGACGAATAGACCCCTGTTGGAAGTAACTCAAGTCTTTCCCTTGTGTTGACTGATCATCTAAATAGAACCCACAAAGTGTCCTGGATGATGTTCAAGCTTCTTGGAGCTAATCCCGATTGACATGATGAAATTCAATGTATCTAGTGTTAAATGACCTAAAAATGAATGCGTGAATAAGGAGGGCAAATTTTGGGGTGTTACAGCTGCCCCTATTCAGTCATCAGCTAACCCGAGCAGGATGAAAGCGAACAGCTTATCAGACAAACAGGGTGAGTTGTGATTGAATACCAAAGACAGACCGAAAATTTGCGCTCCGAGAACACCACAAAAATGCTGAAATACACCCCGCTGTTTATTTCTCTTCCGATCCTCTGGCTGAATCTGAATCAGTCTTCTGACTTAATCTAGAGTTTCGATCCTCTGGCTGAATCTATACTCAATTTAGTCCTCTGGTTGGATGTTAATTTTGATCCTCGGGCTGGATACGGTTTCAATCTTCTGGCTAGATCTTCTTCGATCTTCTTCGATCTTCTAGCTAGATCTCCTTTGTTTCGATTCTCTGGTTGAATCTATTTTCTTTGATTCTCTGGCTGAATCTACTTCGATCTTCTGGCTAGATCTGAATTGTTTCGATTCTCTGGCTGAATCTATTTCCGGTCTTCGGGCTAGACCCGACTTCGATCTTCTGACTAGATCTTCTTCGATCTTCTGGCTAGATCTCCTTTGTTTCGATTCTCTAGCTGAATCTATTTCGATCTTCCGGCTAGATCTTCTTCGATCTTCTGGCTGAATCTATTTTCTTTGATTCTCTGGCTGAATCTATTTTCTTTGATTCTCTGGCTGAATCTACTTCGATCTTCTGGCTAGATCTGAATTGTTTCGATTCTCTGGCTGAATCTATTTCCGGTATTCGGGCTAGACCTGACTTCGATCTTCTTGCTAGATCTTCTTCGATCTTCTGGCTAGATCTGAATTGTTTCGATTCTCTGGCTGAATCTATTTCGATCTTCTGGCTAGATCTGAATTGTTTCGATTCTCTGGCTGAATCTATTTTCTTTGATTCTTTGGCTGAATCTATCTATTTTTCGGTCTTCGGGCTAGACCTGACTTTGATCTTCTGGCTAGATCTGGATTGTTTTGATGATAAATTCCCATCATCAGGATCTCGCATCTGGGGCATGCGCTGGTTGACCCTCTTTCGAAATCTACAGTCTTCATGTTAGATATGCAGCTTCGAGAATATCCCACTTTTGGGCTTCGTACATATTCTTCAGGCTAGAACATGTTATAACGACTCTTCGATTAGACTTTATTTTTTTAAATGCGATCCGTGGGCTGGATCCTCTTGTAGGTTGATTTTTCCCGTTGAGCTGTCAATCTATTCCTCCAGCTGGCTTGCTGGGGAAATAACGCTCGTAGTCGACTCTCTGGTTGAATCTTCGAAATGACCCTCAGGCTGGATCTCTGGAAAACGATTCTCAGGCTGAATCTTCGAAATGACCCTCATGCTGGGTCACACACACACTTGATCCTCTGGCCGAATCTCATGACTTTGGTTGTAAAGTAATTTTTCAGTCTGCTTTGAAGAACCTGTTTATCAGCTTATGTGTATGTTTGATAAGCATGCAAATGCAAATGCAAATGTTATGCATGGTGCAAAAGAAAAAAGAAATCTGCTTGGGGAAGCAACTCTGGCAGGGAGCGGATCACTGTATCAATCCTTGAATGCTCTGTGGGGAACGATCCGTCTGCCGAGACCGGGGAGCCACCAAAAATAAATCGGCCTTTTTTGAAAAGTTGACCTTGTTGGGGAAGTATCAACTATGGAAACTTTTGCTTGGCGAGGCTCTGCGAGGAGAGTCTGTGAGGAAAGCACTTCCTGGGGAAATGTCGTAGGAATTGACCTTTGCTGGGGATATGAACTTGCTAATCATCCTCAGGCTGGGGATTAAAACAAATCTGTTAAAAAATAATCTGTTGGGGACGAGATGAACACTAGGAACACCACCCTCTTGTCTGTTGGGTATGCGACTACTCCGCTGTTATTGGGAAGATACAGTCTGGCACTGTCGACTCTGTTGGGGATAAACAGTCTGGATACTGTCAACTCTACTAGGGATATATATACAGTCTGGATACTGTCAACTCTATTGGGGATATATAGTCTGGATACTGTCAACTCTACTAGGGAACCTGCTCTGCAGAGGAGAGGCTTTGTCAACCGCTTGAGGGTGAGGATTCATGACTTGGCATCCGGTTCCTGTGACCTGTAACCAAAAAATACACGTATGCCCCGGGGAATTACTCGGTTTGAATTCACCATCCGGGATTAAGCACATTCAAAGCAATTTTGACTTTTTTCCTGCGCAAGTCATCTGCAAAAGCCACCATTACATTCAGATGCAATATGTTTCCTCAAGAATTCAGACATCTTTTCCAAACAAACTGATAAATGAAAAGTAAAGAGGCTTTTTAACTGAATTATTCGATTTTTGTTGGTTGAAAAATTTGTGCCAGGAATAGGCGAGTACATCAGGAAGCTGATCCCTGGAAAGAGGCGATCGCTATAAATTGAACAAGAGAAACTATCCTAATGGCAATGTGGAAACGGCGTCCCACCGAGTTTCGACTCTGCTATGGCTCGTATGTCCTCAAGACGCTCTGCTCATCTTGCTTTCTGAAGTGGATGATTAGTCGATCTTTTACCTTCGAAGATTGCCGGATTGAATGAAACAGTGATATAACACGGATGAACTCAGATCACAGTTATTCGCTTATTCCCTAACTTTTGCGTGGACCGCCCTTTTGGGTTTTCAATCCACCGGGATACCCTTTTTTGCTTGAGCCGCCCTTTCGGGTTTTCGACTCACCGGGTGTACATTTTTTTTATATCCCTAATTTTTGCCCGAACCTCTTCATTCTTTTTTTTGGTTCGTCGGGATGCCCCTTTTTTGCCTGGACTATTCTTTTTACTGTCCAGCGGGTCTATTTTATGCGAAGTATTTTTTAACTGCATCTGAGTTGACAGGGGACGGGAAGTCTTCGCCATCCATGGTTGTTAGCATTAGAGCTCCGCCAGAGAAAAATCTTTTAACCACGTATGGACCCTCGTTGTTCGGTGTCCATTTGCCCCTGTGATCTGTGTTGGGAGGAAGAATTCTTTTGAGTAGCAATTCACCGACTCGATACTCCCGAGGGTGCACTTTCTGATCAAACGCTCTCTTCGTCCGCCTCTAATATAGCTGGCCATGGCATATAGCTGCTAATCTCTTTTCCTCAACTAGGCTTAGCTGATTGTATCGAGAACGGACCCATTCTGCTTCGTCCGGCTTCATTGTTGGTGCAGGGAAAAGTTATTCTGGCACAAAATGGCATATGAACCCCCTCCGATGTGATCAACACTGCACCAACTCCGCGACCATTGACGTTACCCGCCCCATCAAACATCATAATCCATTTGGATTCAAGGTCAGGCCCCTCCTCCAGGAGTGGTTCCTCGCAATCTTTCGATTTGAGAAACATGATGTCCTCATCAGGAAAGTCGAACCTCATAGGTTGGTAATCATCAATCAGTTGCGCGGCAAGATAGTCTGACAAGACACTTCCTTTGATGGCTTTTTGTGAAGTGTATTGGATGTCATACTCTGTCAGCATCATTTGCCACCTAGCAACCCTGCTGGCTTTTCAAAAATATACTTGACTTGATCCATCTTTGATATCAATAGAGTCGTGTGAGTCAACATATACTGTCTTAGTCGACTAGCAGCCCATGCCAAAGCGCGGCAAGTTTTCTCGAGCAGTGAGTATCTTTGTTCACAGTCGGTAAACTTTTTGCTAAGGTACTATATTGCATGCTCTTTTCGACCTGACTCGTCATGCTGACCGAGCACACAACCCATTGACCTTTCTAACACAGTCAAGTACATGATCAACGGTCTTTTCCTCTCGGCCTGTAGACTGGCCCCGATCTTGATCTCTTTCTTGTCGTCTTCGGTACCAATGTTGATGGTCTCAACCACCTCCTGATAAGGTGTGATAGCTCGGTCCTCCTGTTTCAACAACCTGGCTAACTCCTCAGGCAATTCACAATCTTCCTCAACCCCTTCTTCGGCTTGATAGATAGGATTGTCGAAGTCATACTTGGCCATAACAGTGTCGTTAGCAGTGAGATCCGGGTGATCAGTTTTACGAGGTGTTTTTTGGAAAGAAAAATGAAAAAGAAATATGAAAAAGAAACATTGTCGTTTTTGTAAAAGTACAAATAATTGAAAGAAAGAGAACACAAAATTGTTTGCAAAAGCTGTCCTTTATTGATGATGAAAATAATTGTGAAATGTAACTAAATGGATGGCCCTACAGATGAGTCATTACACCTTGGTCAAAGTGTAAGACTTTGTTATGCATGTGATAAAAGGAAAACAATAAAAATTACTCCTTCAGTAGAGTAAACCGGACGACTTTTTCAGATGACCAATTGTCGAGCTTTTCTCCTGGGACACACGGGCGAATCCAGCTATCTAAGTCACAGTCGCTGTCAGCCTTGTCTTCATCTACAGCATTGACGGTGTGGGGAGAAACCAAACCCCCGCTGGAGAAAGTACCGGCTTCATTCTTCTGAGACCCCGGAGTATACCCCAATCCAAACTTGTCTTCTTTTATGATTGGCTCCACAAATTTGCCCCAGCCTTGGGCATTACCAGCTTTAACCACTTCAACAGCTTGCTTGTATGAAGAGATAGAAGTCCCGACCTTCTCAGACTCAGGTGAAAAGACAGTTTCGGGCGCGACCTCACTGATGTTTATGGCTTCGAAGCCCTGACACAGCATCTCATGCATCTCGCCATCCATCTCCACATACTTAAATGTAGACAGGGGGCTAACAAAAATATCCTCTTCACCACAGACGGTGACGATCTGACCTTCTAGTCCATATTTAAGCTTCTGGTGGAGAGTAAAAGTAACAACACCGGCAGCATGAATCCAGGGTCGACCTAGCAGGCAGCTATAGGCAGGCTGGATATCCATCACATAAAAGGTACTCTTGAATACCTGCGGTCCAATCTTAACTGGCAACTCAACTTCGCCACAAACAGCTCGCTTAGAGCCATCAAAATCCCTTACAACTAAATTACTCGGCCTCAGGGTGGCGTCATCGCAATCCAACTTCGTTAAGGCTTTCTTTGGGAGAACATTCAGAGAAGAACCTGTATCAACCAAAACATGGGAAAGCACCGTCCCTTTGCATTCCATTGTGATATGCAAGGCTTTGTTGTGATTCCTGCCCTTAGATGTTAGGTCATGATCAGTGAAACCTAGCGCATGGCTAGTGTGTACATTCGAAACTATCGACTCCAGTTGGTCAACAGTTATCTCTGGGGGAACATAAGCCATATTCAGTACTTTCAATAAGGCTGCTATGTGTGCCTCAGAGCACATCAATAGTGAGAGAATGGAGATCTTTGAGGGTGTCTGATTTAGCTGGTCGACTACCTTGTAGTCACTTTTCTTGATAATCCTCATAAACTCATCCACTTCCTTCTCGAATGCGGTCTTAGGAAGAGCTTCCTCGGTAGTAACCTCTTCGGTGGATACCTGTTTTCCTTTAGCCTTGGCAGCTGCCTCAGCTTCAGCATTCGTGCGCAATGTTGATGGTGCAAATAGGCGCCCACTGCGAGTGAAGCCACCAATTCCTCCAACATTGTCTACAGCGGAGCTACCAATGTCAATGTCTTCTTCGTTAACTTTCTGCCCCTGGCAGTAGATATCAGCCCGATAGTGCCACGGGATAACACTGTCTTTCTCATACGGAACAGGTCCTGGTACCGTGATGGTGACCGGACCAATTAAAGTCGGTTGAGGGTTGTCAGAGTAAATTGGTGTTGGCCTTTCTGGGAAATATATTGTTGTCGGAGCGGGTCTCTCGGGAATATATATTTCTTCAGGAGTGAAATAAAACGTTACTGTTGACACATCATTCTTCACTGGACGAGTCTGATCGAACTGAAGACAACCTTCATCTATCAGTTGCTGAATACCCCTTCTCAAACTATCACATCCGTTCTCGGCGTCTTGACAATTTCTGCACTCTTCCCCACAGCCCGGGAAAATCTGTCCTTTCAAGAGTCGGTCTTTGACCACCGATAGCGAAGTCTTCACTTTAGTCACATCAGAAACCAAATTCAAAGTTTCCCCACTATCAACATCATTAATCCTCTGCCCGCCGTGAGCTGGCATCGGGTTTTGGATAACATTAGGCACCGGAGAAAAATTGATGGCCTGGGCATCTCTCAAATCTTGTACCTTTAGCTGGAGAGCCTTGCAATTATCTGTAGTATGGCCAGGTGCGTTAGAGTGAAAAGCACATCTGGCGTTGACATCATAACCTCTAGGCAGATTGTTAGGATCGACCGGTGGGGCCAGAGTTCTCAACGTAACCAAATTCATGTCAATCAGCTTGGGAAGTAATACAGAATAAGGCATTGGGATTGGCTCAATGACCCGGTCCGCCTGCCTTGGACGTTGTTGATAGGGTCTCTGCTGACCCGGATTACCTCCCTGTTGTTGATTGTTGTACTTGGGTTGTTGTTGCGGATGATACTGCGGTTGAGGAACAGGTGTTGGAATAGTGACTACGGCCACTTGATCTTGATAATAATTAGGGCGTCCTCTTCCCCTGCCTCTGCAGGCATATACAACGCTCGTCTCACCTTCTCTTCTTTGCTGACCGTTACCAGCAAACGGTTTCTTGGGAACTGATGAGTTGGAAGCACTGTTGTCTTGAATTTGGTCCATCTTCAACAGACTCTCGATCCTTTCTCCAGCAATCACTATCTCTGCAAAGCTGATTGACGGGAAAGCAGCCAATCTCTCGATATAATTGCCTTGAAGAGTGTTCATGAACATATCCGCCATCTCCCTTTCAGACATAGGGGGTTGGACGGATGCAGCAATCTGTCTCCAACGCTGAGCATATTCTCTAAAGGTTTCCTTGGCAGTCTGAGACATTCCTTGCAACAAGGTCCGATTTGGAGCCATGTCCAAGTTGTATTGATATTGCTTGACAAAAGCCTCTGCCAAGTCTTTCCAGCTCTTGATGGTAGTACGAGACAAATGAGATTACCATTCACGAGAAGCTCCAGTTAAACTATCTTCAAAATAGTACATCCACAGCTTTTCATCTTCAGTGTGAGCTCCCAACCTTCCCAGATAGGATTGGAGATGAGTGCGTGGGCAAGAAGCCCCGTTGTATTTCTCAAAAGTAGGGGGTTTAAACTTGTGAGGGATCCTTACTCCCTGAACCAGACCAAGATTGGTGACATCAAAACCTAAGGAATTTTGAGACTCCAAAGATTTGAGCTTCTCAGCAAGCTCATCCATACGGTGAGTGGTCTCGAGGGCCTCGTCGTGCAAAGAAAATTGATCATACTGACAATCTTCAGTAACGGGGCGCCCGTTAATCCGAATCCCTTGATTCACATTGTACCTTCCGCCAATACCATTCCCAACATTTCCCGTGTTGCCAACATTACCCGGGTTTCCATCAACATTTGCGTTACCCGCGTTTCCAGTGTTCACAGGGTTATCAGCGTTCCCAGGGTTACCAGGGTTCCCCTCAGCACTTGGTATTTCCACCTCTGGATCAGGCCTCGGTTGCTCAACCAATTCCTTCAGCTTCGCCTGGCCTTCTGCCATACCAGTCATCAATGTCATGAACTGATCCATCCTTTCATGCATATCAGCCAGTTCTTTCTGTATCTGGTCCATTGCTAGTCGTGGACGGTTTTCCTTTATCGGGTACCTGTAACTCTCTTGGGACCAATAACTGCCTGATATAGGAAACAGACATTAGACACTGCGGTGACACCTGCAAAACAAACAAGGGTTAGTATGTATGGTATGCGATGCACTGCTTATTCGATTTTAAGGCCCCCCCTTAAAAAGGGAATACCCTGGAAATGAATAAGCATGAGATGTTGGATGCAAATATGCAAATGATGTTATGCAATGCAATGGTATGTCAATCAGAATTGCTGGATCCGCCTGAACATCTGTCAGGTTGCACTGCCTGGAGAGAAATTAAGAGGATCAAGCAAAGCACACCAAACAAAGTTCATGGGATGGATCATGTTATCCTTAATATCAACCATCCATTTTGGTGGATTATGGTTTACACCTTATCAACACCCAAGTTTCATTGATACTAAGGATACCTGAACTGATCGACCATGAATCAAGGGTTTGTTGCAAGTCACGAGCATAGAGTTTAGGTTAAGAACCACCCAAAGGGAGTGTACTAAGGTTTAAACCTGCCAAACATGTTCTACAAAAGGTTCCCATAGTCATAATCCCATCTTTCGGATATTATCGGAGGAACGACTACTCGTATTCCAAAAATATTCTCAAGAGAGACTCTTATGAGTGTAGTATCGCGTAACAATCGTATCAAATCTTACACTTGAACGACTTTCGCACTACATCCTACGAATAGGCCAAGATGGGTTTGGTAAACTAAGGTCCTTGGCTTCTAAGGTCTATATTGGAAAAAGTAATGTCTAACCACAACTTACTTGTGTGACATTATTGATCCCAACATGACCTTCACCAAGGGAATGGGCTTGCATGTCAACTTGCTAAGGAATAACTCCACACAAGTCAACAAGACTATGCCATTCTCCTATCCTAAGTGCACTCGAGTTCGGGTATAGAACTCATCTCACAAACAGAACCAGCAGATACGACAGTCATATGTGACCAAAGGAGGGAAGAAAGACAGGAGAGTCGCCACCGTGCGTTATTTATCCCAAAGGAGGGAAAGGAAACGCTCGAAGTAAACCTGGAAAAAGGAAAGGACAAGACAGGGTCTCGCAACCAAATCTTGGGTTCGGGAGTTGATTATGCGAAAGGAAGGTATTAGCACCCCTACGCATCCGTAGTACTCTACGGGATCCACTTTTGTAGTTCTTGTCTAAAGGGCGTGGGTTTATCTAATGTGTTATTTACTATAAAAAAAAGGGGTCAAAAGAAAATGACTCTGATGGATGTCGCATCCACTGCATACGTATCTCATCTGAATATGAGAATCAGAGTCTTCGTAGCTCGGCTACCTAGGGGTTAAGGGGAAGTGTGCTCGGTAAGACATCGCGTCTTATGCCTACGTATCTCATCTGGAATGAGAATCAGAGCAAGTCGTAGTTCGGCTAACTACGGGGTTATGGATTGGGTTTTGGACGAACGATGTTACTACGCAATCTACCGGATGCTCGACCTTTGGAGACTTACTCGCCTGTAGTAGAAGGAGTTAACGTGTTCTTAGGAGAAGAAAAATCAATGAGTTGGTAGGGTTAGGGATGCTCATGCAGAAGGGAAATCCTAGACGAAGGAACCTGCATAAAGTAAACACACAAAACATTGCCTCCTATCGAGGTCTTCCAGCTAAGAAAGCAGTAAAAATACGGGAAAATGTAAAAGTACCACACGGATAAAGATCCGAAGTAATAGTAATTAACGGAACAAGGAAACCCTGAGATCCTCCCAAGCTAACACCATCAAAGAAAGTGAGTCAGTACAGGTAATCGGAATGAAACCTCCAGGCGGTATCCCACAAATAAAGTGGAACACCAGGCAAACCATCTCTGCAAGAGTCATATGAGCCCTCAAAAAACAAAACTCAACAAACAGGTTAGAGAAACAAAATAGGGTAACCAAGAGTTGCCCCTAAATCAAAATGTAACCACATGAATCATGCCATTAAAATTCACAAAAAGCTCACAAAAAGCAACCAAGGGTAGGAGGCCTAAACCTCTTGTCAAACACATGCATCAAAAGGGTATCAAATTCACCCATAATACCTCATACATTTAGAGCATTCAAATTAAATGCATAAAGATAATGGATATAGGGCAAACCTGATTGGAGAGATCGGTTGAAATCAAATGGCACGGCTGGATTTGCAAACCAATGTTAGGGTTTGCTTGAGCTGAAAGTGTGTGAGTCAGAATGAACCTTTCAGAGTTGCCTGGAGGTTGCTGCTGATTAATTCTCACTCTCTCTGTCTAGGTTTCTCTTCAGGTTTTGTCCAGGGTTTTGTTCCAAGGAAACCTCAGAGTGTTTTTGCTTCTCTTCCTTTTTCTATCTGTTCTCCCTCTTTTATAACCTGATTTTCATGGCTTTGTGGGCTCAACTGAGAGAGGTCCAAGTCCAAGATTTTTCTATTATATTTTATTTATTTATTTATTTATTTAATTTATTTATTTATTTTTTCGAATTTTTTTTCTTCGATTTTTTTTTGTTTTTTTTTGCATAACACGTGGGCTTCGCCTAGCGAGCATGACAGCTCATGAAAAAACCTTTGCTCCTTCAAGATTAACGTTTTGACTGACGAATAGACCCCTGTTGGAAGTAACTCAAGTTTTTCCCTTGTGTTGACTGATCATCTAAATAGAACCCACAAAGTGTCCTGGATGATGTTTAAGCTTCTTGGAGCTAATCCCGATTGACATGATGAAATGCAATGTATCTAATGTTAAATGACCTAAAAATGAATGCGTGAATAAGGAGGGCAAATTTTGGGGTGTTACAGCTGTCCCTATTCAGTCATCAGCTAACCCGAGCAGGATGAAAGCGAACAGCTTATCAGACAAACAGGGTGAGTTGTGATTGAATACCAAAGACAGACCGAAAATTTGCGCTCCGAGAACACCACAAAAATGCTGAAATACACCCCGCTGTTTATTTCTCTTCCGATCCTCTGGCTGAATCTGAATCAGTCTTCTGACTTAATCTAAAGTTTCGATCCTCTGGCTGAATCTATACTCAATTTAGTCCTCTGGTTGGATGTTAATTTTGATCCTCAGGCTGGATACGGTTTCAATCTTCTGGCTAGATCTTCTTCGATCTTCTGGCTAGATCTTCTTCGATCTTCTAGCTAGATCTCCTTTGTTTCGATTCTCTGGCTGAATCTATTTTCTTAGATTCTCTGGCTGAATCTACTTCGATCTTCTGGCTAGATCTGAATTGTTTTGATTCTCTGGCTGAATCTATTTCCGGTCTTCGGGCTAGACCCGACTTCGATCTTCTGACTAGATCTTCTTCGATCTTCTGGCTAGATCTCCTTTGTTTCGATTCTCTGACTGAATCTATTTCGATCTTCTGGCTAGATCTCCTTTGTTTCGATTCTCTGGCTGAATCTATTTTCTTTGATTCTCTGGCTGAATCTACTTCGATCTTCTGGCTAGATCTGAATTGGTTCGATTCTCTGGCTGAATCTATTTCCGGTATTCGGGCTAGACCTGACTTCGATCTTCTGGCTAGATCTGAATTGTTTCGATTCTCTGGCTGAATCTATTTCGATCTTCTGGCTAGATCTGAATTGTTTCGATTCTCTGGCTGAATCTATTTTCTTTGATTCTCTGGCTGAATCTATCTATTTTTAGGTCTTCGGGCTAGACCTGACTTTGATCTTCTGGCTAGATCTGGATTGTTTTGATGATAAATTCCCATCATCAGGATCTCGCATCTGGGGCATGCGCTGGTTGACCCTCTTTCGAAATCTACAATCTTCATGTTAGATATGCAGCTTCGAGAATATCCCACTTTTAGGCTTCGTACATATTCTTCAGGCTAGAACATGTTATAACGACTCTTCGATTAGACTTTATTTTTTTAAATGCGATCCGCAGGCTGGATCCTCTTGTAGGTTGATTTTCTCCTTGTATTAAAATTGCTTGTTTATAGGCCCTCTTTCAAAATCAATACAATTTTATTTCCAAAAAGATACTTTTGTTTTACTTTCTCTGTTTTGTTTGCATAAACGTCCATTGATTTAATTCGAATTAATATATGCATTTGAATATGATTGATGTTTACCGAAAATACATGCATAAAATAGAAATAGCAATTACTAAAAGACTTTAGGATCAAGGATAAGGTTTAACCATGCGTTCTAACAAATCCGGTTGCAAATCCTATTCCCCAGCAAAACCAGTTATTCCCAGAAGAAATTGGCACTACTAGACAGACTGGTCATCTCTTTTATCCCCAGTCAGGTTCTGTTGAATATTTCTACCATCAGACAGAAATCAAATATCCCCAGCTAAGAAAGGGCCATCAATACAAATATCTCCAACCAGAATATCGGGATTTATTTTCCCATGGCAAAAAATTTCAGACGCATAATTCATTCATGCATCATTTCACAGCATATACATGCATGCAATGTTCGCATTTATTTTCAAGAGCATAAAACATCTCATGCATCATGACATGGCATGAGGCTTACTTTTTTTTTCTTTTTTCAAGTTAATTATCCTCCTGATACAGTCAAAATAAAGATTCATTCAGACGGATATCTTTATCGATTACATTCAAGATTCAGATACATCTTTCAGATATAATCCATATGAATATTCATTCTGACAAGCATTCTGATATCCTCCTAATGATGGCATCTTTAAGCCCATCCCAGACATTTATTGCAAATACAACATATACAAATATGATCAGATATAGCCTAACGTACGGTTCATTCTGATTCAGCCTAACGTATGGTTCCTTCAACTGTTCCAATACGGTCTAGCATACAACCCATTTGGATATTCATCCCCTCAGATACTCCCTAGCATACGGTACATTCTGAAATGTAGTCTAGCGTATGACTACCCCTTTTATCATTAGATACAGCCTAATGGACGGCTCATTCTGCTACTCAGATACGATCTAGCATATGATCCATTCTGATCTTTTATCCTCAGATACAGCCTAACGGACGGCTCATTCTGCAACTCAGATACGGTCTAGTGTACGACCCAGTCTGGCTCTTCTCATCAGATACTACCTAGCGTACGACACATTCTGAAATGTAGTCTAGCGTACGACTACTTTTTATCGCCCGATGCAGCCTAACGGACGGCTCATTCTACTACTCAGATACGATATAGCATACGATCCATTCTGATCTTTAATTCTCCAAATACAGCCTAACGGACGGCTCACTCTGCTACTCAGATACGGTCTAGCGTATGACCCATTCTGATCCTTATCTCATCAGGTTCAGCTCACCCTAATATCACCTAATGGATGATTCATTATATGGTCTAGCGTACGACCCAGTGTGACACCCATGTCTTCAGATATGGTCTAATGTACGACGCACTCTGAAGCTCTCATCATCAAACTTTCTGGATGGCATCTTTAAGCTCATCTCCATCAAGACTATCTTTTAATTAACAAGTGCAAATTTTTGGGGCATTCTAAGTGTTCAATAATCTTCCACCTCCAGATCACGAATGGCGTACATACCATTCTAATTCTCTCGGTTTAAGAATATTGAACAGGGGCAGCTGTCATACCCCAAAATTTGCCTGTTAATATTTATGATAAATTGATTCATGCATGACATTCATTTCACATTTGCATTCATTCATTAGCATACATTCTCATATAAATTATAAATTTTAATTTATTTATTATGTGATACAGATATAAAAAATAATAATAATTTTGGTTATCTGTATGATATAAATAAATTATATATATATATAAATAAAATAGTTTTAATTTAATGATAAATAAAAATAGATTTGAATTTTAATTGTATAATTAAAATTTTAAATTAATTTTATTTGTTAAAGCTCATTAAATTATAATAACTATTTTTTATAATTTAGTGACTCATGTTCCATTTATTCATTATTTATAAATAGTATTTATTTAGTAATTCACGTTTTTTACTTAATAAAATTTATTTATAAGAGTAACATTTTTTTTAAAAGCCCATAAATTATAAAATAATTTTGTTTGATATAAGTAAGAATAATTTTGATTTTTTTTAAATGATGAAAGTAAAAATAGAAATAGGTTTAAATTTTAATTCAATTATGTAACTAAAATTTAAATAGATTTTTATTTGTTAAAAGTCATTTGAATTATTCATTATTTGTATTTAATAAATATTTAGCAAGGTTAAACCCTAACTCTCCTAAAGTATAGGAAGGGATCCAAATATTTAGCAAGGTTAAACCCTAAAGTATACGAAGGGATCCAAATATTTAGCAAGGTTAAACCCTAATCCAAATATTATAAATACTTCATATGGCTATTTTTATTATTGCATGATGATTACATATATTTTTATTATTGCATGATGATTACATATGATCTTATTTTATGTGTGTGGTTTGATATAAGATGAAGTTACAGGTTTGTTATATTCACATGAAAGAAACAGCACGAGAAAAAATAAAGTAGCTTGCCGTAAGAGAGAAAGTTGTAACATGCATGGTGGTGTTGTGTCAAAATGGAAAAATCCATGTAGAATTAATATATATTTTTAGGAAGGCGAATAAATAATGAATGGACCAACATGGCTTGTTGGTAGCTCCTCCCTCATTGAAATGTAGAGGTTTTGGGTTCGAGTCCCTAGGACTTATTTTTTAGCTTTTCAGTTTTTTTTACTATGTTTACTCCCCTTTCCATTAAAATGGGCTATTTTAATTAATTAAAATAACCCATTTTAATTAATTTCACTTTAATTTTTCCATGCTGTGAATATAACTGTCTAGATGTATGCTAATAGGATTGCATGGAAAGATAAATAATCGAACTTAGATAAATTAATTCAAGATAATATATTCGAATCCAATCATTTACACACTTGCACCTCTAGGGTAACCCTCTCTTTGTTGCCTTACGATATTACGGTCGTGTCCCGCGAATGTGGGGATACCCTTAGCAAAGACCCTTTTCAATTAAATCATCATCATCCCTAAATAGATAAGTCATAGTCCCTTCGATCAAAAGGTCAATGTCCCTACAAGATAAATCATAGTCCCCCGAACGTTGCCTCCGAATATATGACCTTGTCCCTCGAATGTTGCCTTCGAATATATGACTTTTTCCCTCGATGACCCTTCGTTGTAGCCTACGATTAAATGATGATCGTCCCCTCGAATGCTAAGGTGTCCTTACAAATGTTGCCTTCAATGACCAATCGACGACCCCACGATGTCTCTTTACATCCAAAGGATAAGACTACTTACTTCTCAATAGTAAGGACAGTTTTACCCTCCTAAGGATAGGAAATACCCATAAAGACGTTGGTTAGGTATAACTCTTAAATGCTTGCTCACAACTTAAAATACTTTTCACACCTCACACTTTTCAAAACATCTTTTAGAAAATCACCACTTGGTATACATTCGCACCAGAATCATCGTCGAGTTATATTTTTCTAAACATCTTTCAAAATCAAACGAGATAAACACTTTGTATACATTCGTACAAGAATCAATACAAAGTTAAACTCTCCTTTCAAAATATTTTTTAAACACACCATATTTCTCAAACACTTTCTCAAACAAGGAAAACATAAGTGAGTTAAGCAATTAAGAGCCCATGGATAACCATGGATACAAAGGGTGCTAACACCTTCCCTTTGTATAATGTACCTCTCGAATTCAAAATCTAATCAAGGTCTTTCCTGTTCTTTTCCGCCTTTCCTTATTGGATAAAAGAAAAGTCGGTGGCGACTCTTGCTATCCGCAACATTGCTTTTCAAAGCAAAAACACAAAGTCAGGTCACCGTATCACAGTAAATAAATTCATTTTACAACAATATTAATTATACTTAATTCGATTTGCTAATGAACTTTTATTTGTGTTCTAGGATTCATGGATTGAAAAAGCCATTGTTGGGGCATTTGTTCCATAATGGTGTCATGACATATTGGTAGAAGTGGTTGGAACTAGTGGACATGGTGGGCGTTTCCATGGTGCTGGAAGAGGCGACATTCTAAGGTTATTTTTCGGATCATAATCAGAGAGGTATATAATGCACGAAAAATTGATTTATGAGCTAGTAGATTAGAGGCTGGAGGAGAATATGCAAGGGAAGATAAATGATACATTAGTAAGGAATGAGCGGATATCTGAGAGAGTATGATCCAAGAGGTGGGGAGAGGGTGGCCTATGGGGTGCAGAAGAGGGTGACCAAGGAAGTCACAGAGGCGGAGAGCATGGAGGTGTGGGAGAGTGCAACCAATGAGGTGCAGGACAGTCTGGGAAAAGAGGTGTAGGAGAGGGTGATCAAGGAGGTGTGAGTGTAACTTTCCGTTAGATGTATTTTATATGATGTCAAAACTAGGATACTTTAGCGTTAATGTATATGTGACGGTATTCTCTGTTTCTCAATGTGCATCTTAGTATTAGGAAGCATAAAACCATTTGGAAACAAGTTTGAAAAGGTTTCATGCATCAAAAATGCATCAAAAACAATTTTTGTGAAAAATCAACCTATAGGTCGACACATAGAAGAATTTTTTTTCTGTGTGTCGACACATTCGCTTCATAGGTCGAATCATTTACTACATTATTAAAGCATGTAGGATCTATTAGATGTGCCGCCTCTAGAGGTTGGCATGCGTCAAACAGGTCAGCACACGGCTTTCACAAGTCGACAAATGCTACGAAAGTTTTCAAAAATTCAAAAAAAATTCAAATCTTCTACATTCCTTTTGCGTCCAAACATGCGTGCATATAAATACTTCATACATGCATAATTTTCTAATAAGGTTTCTAGAGAGTAAAACATATACAAAACTAGGATTTCAAAGCATTCTCATCATCTTAAACCTCATTATATGCATACACACAATCAAACTACACATAATCATTTTTTTTATTGGATTCCATCTAAATTAGGGTTGATAATGTCCATTTTAGGTTGATTGTACTGTAAATAGGGTTGAAAAATTTGAGGGTTTCAAATCAGAAAATCGAGCTAGGGGTTTCCTTCAAGACCTTTTAGGGGTTTGAAGATTTTAGACAAGATTATGCAATCCAGATCCGATCGAGTGAAGTCTTTGAAGAACAAGATTTCTTGCAAATGAGTAGCGTGGGACGGTGGATTGCATTGGTAAATCTTAGGTTTCAACAAGTGCACATTTTGGATTCGATCTAGTAAAGCTTTGAAGAACAATGGGTTTCTTGCAAAGAAGTAGTGTGAGACGATGAATCGAAGCGGCATTATTGGTTACTTGATCACGCGTTGATCAAGGGAAGAGAATGTGTCAGAATCAACATCAAACTTATCGTTTATTGGGTTGGATTTCTATATCTAATTTGTATTCATACATTTGCAAAGTAAGATATATTAAATTATCTCAATTCGAGTTCAAATTGAGGGCAGACATACCCATAGCAACAGTTTTTGCCCAAAACTCCTTAGGCATTTGTTTGGCCTTCAACATGCATGTCACCATATCCATGATTGTTCTATTATTTTTTTCTGCCACCACATTCTATTGAGGTGTGCATTGAGTTGTTAACTCATGCTCAATTCCATGTTGTTCAAAGAAACTGTACCAGCGAGGTATTCTTGGTCTCAGTCTATTCTCAACCCTTTGATTCTACAACCACTTTGTTTTTCTAAAAATTCCTTTAATGTCTTGAAGGTATCACACGCTTCTGATTTTTGTTTCAAGAAATACACCCGAGCCTTTCTTCTAAAATCATCAATAAAAGTAATAAAGTACTTACAGCCACCAGGTGTTGGTATTTCCACTGAATACAAGTTTGAATGAATTATATGCAGTAGTTTCTTCGCTCGTCAATACATTCCAGTTGGAAATTCATCTATATTCTTCTTTCCAATTTGACAAGTGTCACATACTCGATTTGGAATATTCACAGCAGGAAATCCAGAAACATATTCTTTTCGTGATAGGAAATTCAAGCCAGCAAAATAAAAATGACCAAATCTCATGTGCATAACCAATCATCATTTGGAATAATATAACTCAAACAAGGAGATTTTTCATGTTGAATTTTAAAAGGAAATAGGTGGTTCGGTGTCATTCTTACCTTTGTGATAAATCTACCATTTCTGTCAATCAACGTGCATAAACCTTTGTGAATTTGCATATTATAACCTTTCTCTGACAGTTGTCTGATACTCAATATATTGTGATGAAGGTCAGGAGCATAGAAAACATCACCAATAAAATTTTGAGATCCATCTTTCAACCTCACAAAAATTTGACATTTTCCCAAAATTGAAATATTTGAATTGTTTCCAAACTTCACAGTAGATTTTACTGTTTCATTTAGAGAAAAAAATAATTCATTTTTCCCACACATATGATTAATACACCAAGTATCCCGATACCAACTATCATCTTCTTCATAAAATATATTACTTGCCAAAAATAAATTTTGTGGATTTTCACAGTACTCACCGGTATTTTGATATGAACTTTCTGCCACATTTGCATGATGTTTGTATCTGCAATCATCTACTTTGTGTCCAAACTTTCCACAATATAACAATTATAATTTGTCATTTCTTGATTGTAGTTACCTCTTCCTCTATCACGATATGTAGATCCGCAACTATGACCACATCTTCCTTGATGCGCTGGATTAAACCCGTTGAATTTGTTGTCTCTCCATTGGTTAAAATTGCCATGTCCTCTTCATCGAAAGGTTCCTCGACCTCTACCTCTACAATTTATTCTTCCACCATTGTTGAAATTTTCACGACTTCTACTTTCTCTTATTTGACTGGATTCAGTTACGTTGTTGAGATTCACTTGGTTTTTCAAAGCTTCTTCTTTTACTTTCTCTATTTTTTCTAATATTCCATTGACATGACTTTCAATACTACCTTACCGCTCTGCTACGGGTATAGTGTCGGTGTCGTGGGACTCAATTATTCTAGTCACCACATGGTCAAACTTCACAGGCATCGTACATAGAATTGTTTTTACCACTTTGTTATCAAAAATATCTTCTCCATATACTCTCATTTTGATAAGATTTATAACACGAGATATATTATTCTACCATTTCTGAATTAGACATTTCATATCTTTCATATTCTCTACGCAACGATTGGAATTTGGACTTTCGAGCCTTCTCTACTCCTTTATGTGACGACTTCAATATGTCACAAGCTTCTTTAACAGTCTTGGCATTTTTTGTTTTTCCAAATATTGAGTAATCAATTCCTTGATGAATTTGTGAAAGTGTCAATTGATCTCTTCTACAACCGAGTTCATCAACTCCTTGTTTTAAACTGGGATCCATAAAACTCTAAACATTGTGAGTTTTTAGATGTGTTGTCAACAACAACAGTTCCTAATAACTAAAATTTAACTCCTCATTTAATTTTGGACCGGACCAGGCAAAATTGTAATTATTTGTCATATCTCTCTTACAAAATACTCACAATAAAAACTCTTTTATTCCTTACACATTCAAAATATTTTTGACACTCATACTAGCTGGTATGAATTTGATATCTAATAAGACATATATGAAATTCAAACACCCACACACATAGCAAAGAGAGAGCAAGAGAAAATGAAATTCACAATTCTATTTAATTTCTAAAATTGATGATTTTTCAAAGCATAGCTTGCAACCTTTGTATAGGCTTTGGAATACATATCCTTAATGAGAGAAAGTGCTTTCACTGCTGCTTCACATATGTTTGTGATTAATTGTTTCTACAAATTCATTCAAGTGGGTTAAACTCTTGTCAGTTATAGTTCCTGATGAGTTAGTCGGCCTTCATGCAGCAGTGTTGAAACATGGAAGATTTTCAGGAATTCCTTATAGAACTTCTGAAAAATGGTTTCGTAGTTTCTCCTACTCTCGGTAATTACATCGCTTCATCTGAAAATAAAGATCAAACTACCAGAAACTAACGATAAAACATATGTGAAAAACATTTTAAATACAAATGATCAACCTCTGTAGTGAATCATGATGTATTGAATATTTCGATTGGCGACGGAAATCGTGGGGGTTCAAGTTGCTTCAGAGCATTCATGGAGTTATGGAAACGAATGCAAGGTTTGAAATCATGAAAAGACAAAAACTTTTTGAGGTCCATTGATTCCATCATTTACATGCGGGATTATCAATCTCCCAAGGTTGGATGGAGAAGAGAATGACGGAAGGACAATAGGTATACTCTTCTTCAGAGTACCTTGAGAAATATCATCAATGATGTTCTAGGTAGGCCATAGCTTATAATGTTAGATGCAATATAACCCCAATCCTCCGTCAAAGAGAGTGTTCAATTAAGGGAAAAGAACCGGTAGGCGGAGCCTCCGACCTACGCAAAATGAGGTGTAAATTCAAGGAAAATGAGGTGTAAATTGAAGGAAAATGTGTCCATTCTGGGAAGATTCGTGAAGAGATCGGCATAATCAACTTCAACTTCTGAAAAATTGAAAAATTAAAGCCCAATGAGAACGAGATGAAGTTTTATAGATCGGCTTCAGATATCGATTCTGGCATCATCCAAGTAAATGATAATCTAACCTCGGTCCTTAAGAACATAAGGTTAGGCATGGAAAATAAATCCATCCCCGCCGGCCTCAGCCGTCCCCGTCTTAAATTAACGGGGGAAACCCGATTTAATTGGGGGTACGGGGGAGGAGGATGCTAGTACCCGCCTCGCACCCACCCACCCTTTCCCGTCCCCGCATATTAAATTTAATTTATTTTTTATTTATTTTTTAATAATTTTATTACTCATGTACACTTCTTAATATTACAATATCATATTTATTAGAATTATTATTTATTTTATTGAAAATTCAAATTAAATAAAAATGATCGAACATTATGATTATTCTTAAATAGTCAATGATCTATTTAAATAATTGACTTTTATAATTATTGGAAAAAATATACATTTAAAAAGTAAACAATTTATACGGGTGGAGGCGGCGGCGGAGCGGGGAAACCTGTTCCTCGATGGAGGCAGGGGTGGGGGACCAATTATTAGTCCTGATCGGATTCGAGGCAAGGGTTGGTCTGGGTCGTAAGGGCGGGGGGAAATATGGGTCTGCTCAAACGTGTCCCTGCCTCACCCTGTTGTCATGCCTACATATGGCATGTCCCTCAATCACAACCATGGGATTGAAAGTGGGATACGAAGGTCCATGCCCGGTACATACTTAAACATAACCGGCCATGTGTAGGCATAAGTTTCTACACATGATACCTACCTTAACAAGGAAGGCAACGACTTCTAGAGAAATTCGAAACATCAATGAAAGTAGGTTAAAAGCCATTAGACACTAACCTGGTCCTCAATAGGAGTTACAATATACAAACATTTATGTGATGTTATAAGGGCATGACATATCTTCTAGGAGACCAAATTGTGGAGTCTATTGTAAGGCCGCATAACTTAAATGGTATTTAAGCTATGTCTTTCCAAGAATCGTTCAATGACTCAATAATTTAATTACATCCCCCGTAAAGTGCATTAACCCTCCGTTTTTGTATAAACGATATTATTTTCTCTGTTGAAATTATGGAAATTTCTCTGTTGAAATTATGGAAATTTCTCTTTAGAAAACAAGGTTCGGAAAAACATCAATTTTGAACCAGGCTATATAAGTACATAGTGCACCTAAAAGATGGGTGAATTAGGTGTTTAAAAATTTTAGATAAAAATAACAAATTCTTTTCCTTGAAATTTTACTAGTTTACTTTTATTGGTTTATGAGAAATGAAGCGGTGATTTATTTTTCTGGTTTAAGAAATAGAAGTGATATGAAGAAAAATAAATGTTGAAAGTAAAGAACATCAGGATATATACTAGTTCCCCTTTTCAATCAAAGATACGTCTTGTCCCCTCACACCATGTGAGAGATTTCACTATGTTAGAATTATTATTACAGTCAACACTAGACTCTCTTACAAAATTCTAGCACAAATAAGAAAGCAACCCACTTTATACTTTTACAATCTAAGAGAAAAAATCCTACTTTCTCTTTTAGACACTTGTTATCACAACCTTATAAACAAATTTACAACAGAGATATACAGATGAAATAGTTTTGTGAATATTATCATGAAACACATGATAAACACTGTCTTTGCCGATATTGTTAATTCTAAGGAGCAATTAATATATATATTTACAATAACATATGGATGCATAAGAGTTAGTTATTATTTCAAATTTAGTGATCTTAAATCTTCTCCAAATTTACAAAGATGTTTAACACCACTACACCATTCACATTAAAAGACTTTAAAGACGTTCATACACATATGACATTTTGCTTAAATGAGATTTATAGGCCAAACAAACATTGATTTGAAATATATGTTTCGAATATATTAGTTTTGATGTAAATAATGTTTATGTTTGTTTAACAATTTAGTACTAGATGGAAGTCATGGTGCAAATATATAATGTATAGTATTATCATTACGGTTGATAGTTCTGATTGTGGTGAAATGTGGCGTGTACATAGTTTCTCACCACAGTCACTAGTCCGTGGTGGAAAGTAGCGAACTTTCTATCACACCCTTCGTTATCACGGACCACCAACTGTGATAAAATTCATTTCTCAACCGTGGTGAAAGATATTTTTTATGGTATTGATTCAAGAAATTCCTTCTTACTTCAACTTTTAATTATGCTTGAAGCGTAACATTAATCATTAAAATCAAAATTTTCAAGATAATAAGAAATTGAGAAGATATTGCAACTCAAAAATAAAATAGTAAATAATTGTAAAGGAAACAACACATTGTGGCATTTCTTTTTCAATTTTTTCTCATTCATTTTTTTTTACAATATAAGTAATTTTCGTACGGTTCCTAAAATTGATCGAGGGAAAAAGTTATTTAAAAATGAATAAAAAATAAAAGAGTTAAATATGTTGGTGGTCTTCTAAAATATCTCAAACTTTATTTTTATTTCTTAAAATAATTTTTTATAAAGAATTGTCTTCTTAATATTTTCTGTCTATACTTTTGGTCTATTTTGTCAATGTCCTAACAAACATTGACGTGACACACCACATGAGAATGTTTGATGACTAGGCCTACACGTGTCAATGACAGCATGTTAAATATACTTACATGACATGCCACATGTCAGCTTTATAATTGACTGTTTTATATTGCATAGATTACAAACCTCCTTAAGCAATGCTATTAAGCAATGTCAGTGACTAATGAAGAGAAATCTACTACTGTTGGTATTTGTCAAGCTTTAGGTGCTTTTCTTTATAAAAAGGTTTGCTTCTATGCCAGTATGTTACCACTTTAGCTCAATCTATGTGTTTTTGAAATTTGTTAACTGAAATTCTATGTATACATTTGAAAATATTCATGAGACTAGTTTTTAGTAATAGTAGTACCATTCTCAAAATAAAAAATTCGAAGAAGGAACTGTTCTTTCGTTACTTATCTCTTTACCGGTTGTATGGTTTCTAAAATATTATTGAAAAACTACATCGATCGATCGAGTGACCTAGGTGACGCATTGTTATGTATAAAATTTTAAAAATATCATTTTAATGATTTCTTAAAATTTTAAAAAGCAATAAAACTTGGACTCCTATTTTGGTATTGAAAACTTTGACTTCAATTTTATTTGCAATTTTGGTTGGTTTGGTTTCTGTTGAGATTTTGTCCAGAATTGCTTTCTTTTATTTCCACCAGGTAGATACCTTATATACTCCTTTTTTATTATAGCTTTGATTGATTTACATCCCTATAATTTATGGATCTTAATTTTAATCTTTTCATCATATATATAAGGCTGAAGGTTTAATCTCTCAAGCATCTCAGATGAAATCATTCTCTATTTTACAAATTGGTATCAGAGTTCTCATTCAGTGGGTCTGATTAAAAATAAATTTCAATCTAAAAATTATGGATTAGAAACCATATCAATTACGTTGATCATCACCCACAAAGTTTAACCACTTACTTAAAAAAAGAACTGGTTGGTTTGTACATTGTGTTCGTGCGTGAGGCACTTTTAGTGAGGAGAGAAATAGAGAGGAAGAGAAAATAAGGAAATAAGGATTGTATTATTGAAATATGATTGTGTTACTAAACTGAATTACAAAGTATCTATTTATATAGAACTAATTTACTTCATGTTCCCCTCAATTTACCCTTTCCCTTAAGAAGTGAAATCTAGCATCGACGTGGTTACTCCTTCCATGCAAAATTGAATGTTTCACAAGATTTATGGTTGACTTGTTGTCGATCTGCAACACAAGATATTTCTTCACTTCGACCTCAATCTTTTCCAGCACATATCTGATCCAGATTGCTTGACACGCAACATATGATCCTGCTATATATTCAGCCTCGCACGATGACAATGTCACCACAGGTTGCTTTCTCGAGCACCTTGAGATAAGGGCACCAAATAATTGAAAGAAATAACCAGTTGTGCTTTTTCGATCTTCTTTATCTCCACACCAAACAACATCTAAATAACTCGTCATCATAGCTTCTTTGCTTTCAAAATCTCGTCAAAATAAAACTCCATATTTTATTGATCCTTGTAAGAATCTCAAGATTCTTCTTGTAGCCTTAATGTGTGACATCCTTGATTCACTCATGTATATGTTCACTAATCTGATTGAGAAACTTATACCAGGTCGACTGTTGCACACATATCTCAGAGATCCGACAATTTATTTGAACAAAGTTGCATCGACTTTGTCTTCTTCTCCATACTTCCCCAATTTCAAATTTGGTTCCACAAACGGATATGCAAGAGTTGAATCATTCATACTGAATCTCTTGAGTATCTCTTTGACATACTTTCTTTAATGTATCACCATATCTTACTTTGACATTTGAAATTTCATGCCTAGGAAATAAGACAAGTTTCCCAGATCATACATTTCAAACTCCATCTTCATCAGCTCTTTGAACTTCGACAAGTTCTCCAAGTTATTTCCAGTTACTAACAAGTCACCAACATATAAGTAGATGATTGTTATATCTTGTGCATAACCTGTGCACATACACCATACTCAGACATGCATTTGACAAATCCCAATTCGACTAAGTATCAGTCGATCTTCTTGTTTCATGCCTTAGGTGCCTACTTGAGGCCATAGAGCGCTTTATGCAACTTATACACTTTCCTTGATTCCTTCTGTATCACAAACCCAGGAGGTTGTGTGACATAGACTTCTTCATCTAAGGGACGATTCAAAAATTTCGATTTCACATCTAAGTGAAATGTCAACTATCTTTGCTTACATGCCAAGGCGACTATTATTTGAACAATTTCTATTCTTGTTATTGGTGTATATACTTCAGAGTAGTCGACTCCTGATCTCTGAAGAAAACCTCGAGCTACCAATTTTGCCTTATGTCTTTCTATCGACCCATCAACATTTTGCTTCAACTTGAACACCCATTTCACTTTGATAGCTTATGTATGTGCCAACAATTCGACTAACTCTCATGTGTTATTTCTTTCGATTTCTGGTAATTCTTTGACCATAGCAGACTTCCACTATTTATCGTTTAAGGCTTCTCTTTAGTTGATTGGTTCAACACCTACAAGCAAGGCAAAATGAACTAATAATCCATCTAGTGTGACTTCATCATCACCAGTTACTTCATAGTCTTGAAGTCTTATTGGACGAGCTCTAATTCTTTGAGGTCTTTGTAAGACCCCAATTTTGACCCTAAGATCCCTCATGTAAATCCATCATAAGCATTAGCATTGGGATCATGACTTGGCATCCTCCTTACCCCTCTTTCATTGGGTTTGTTTTGGGAGAGATCACCAAGCACTTTGTGATTATATCATACTTGTATATTATCATTTTACTAACTAAAATACAAAAATATATCTTTGCATTTGTCTAACTCTTTTGTAGGTAGGGCATGATCTCATTGGTTCATCAAATTCACATATAGGGATTTAGACCCTCTTGAACAAAAAGCACAACCAAGAATTGATTCAAGAATGGTTATTAACATCATATATGAGTCCCAATGTTCTCTACATGTTATATTGATCAAGTTTTCTTCAAGAGTTTGAGGGTGATTTGCCTTGGAAACCCTAGTTTGACTGGGTATCTTAAGTAACTTCTCCAACAATCTATCTCACCAATTGATCAAATTTCTCAAGGTACACTTCAAAATTCATCATCTTATGCATATATGATCTACCATGATCCTAGAAAGTCAAGAGATTTGGAAATTAGCAAGTTGGTTGATGGTGGTTGGCCAGATGAATTCATCTGATCAAAACTGGGTCTCCCTAGACCCTATATCCTACAATTTTCACCATATGAAAATGATTACAAGAGAAAACTTACTCTAAATGACATTCCAAACAACTTTAATGTTGATACTTAGAGCTAGTTTTTCTTGGAAAATCATTTTCTATGTTGAAACATTATAGGTCATTTTGTCTAAACCCTAATTTGAAAGTCAACTTCCCAAGGCCATAACTTGCTTAATTTTTATGCGATGAAAGATTTCTAAGTTTCACAATCAAATTCAATGTGTCTACTTCAATGTTGATGTTTGTAGTGGGAGCTAATTCAACTTTTTTGAGCATGTGATATGAGGGTACATTATAGGTCACTTTTGACCTATACCATTGATCAAGTGACTTTTCCAAACTTCAAAAATGCATAACTCTATCATTTCAAATCCAAATGACATGAAATTTGTTACCATTTTGAAGGTATTTGATAGAGATACAACTTTGATAAAGAAACCTTTATCATTTGAAGCTCCCATAAAAAGTTAATCAAGGTGGAATATTGAGACATATGGCTTGACACTTAGAAAAAATTTGATATGTCAAAAATTTCCAAACTTACACCTCAAATTTCTCCAAGTTCCAAGCTCTAAATTAAAAAGTGTTGAACATGAAAGTTGTTCCTCATGATTTCCAAAGAGCTCAAATTCATTCATTTTGGACAAGAAATGCATAGGTTGTGCATGGCTTAAATAGGGTGACATCACTTGGCAGGGATCAAACTTCAAACATCAATGAGCATTTTCCTTGCAATCCAAACTTACTTCAGAGCATCTGATGTTCATTTGTGGACCTCAAACAATCATTTCATGGGCCTATGCGCGCTCATGCACCATTACATCACCATTTGCCAAAATTGGAAAGTGAAAGAGAGTATGCAATTATCAACCATTTCAACTATAAATAGAGCTTCAATTGCTCAGAAATGAACACACAATCGCGCCAGCTTTGATCCCCTACTTCAAACCCTCAATTCTCAAAGGATAAGCCTGAAAAATTCTCTTAAATTTGAGCTTGAATCTCCACTGTTTTGGAATTTAATTCTCCAGGAATTCATAGCTTTTAAACCATTCAATCCTTCTTCTGAAAGTAAGTGGAGTGAGCCCAAGCACAAGCAAGATCAAGACCTGTTGAATCCAGACCTCCATTGAGGGTATTTTTCAGAAATTTTGAACTCTTCGATTCTCTCAAATTCTTGCTCAATTCTATTGGTCCTTTGGTTGTCTGAAGTCCTACCAATGTAGGCTAGAAGATTGAGTTGCTTTGAGGTCAAATCGAAGCAACTCAGTTCATGTACCTCGAATTTCAACTCCACATATCTCTCAATATACTTGGAGTTGGAATGAATGGAGGTCAGGTTCGAACTCATTGCCTTTTTTTCTTCAAGATCATGTCCTTGCTTTTCATTATGGTGATGGTTCATGGTGGACCAGTCCGGTGAGGTCCACCGGAGAAGATGACCGGAGCGCTGGCTCTGGCGATGAGTTGGTTAGCATCTAAACCACATGATCCATGTGTTTTGTTCTAATCCTGAGCGTTGGTTTTAAATACCACATTTGCCACGCGCTGACTAAGGTCCATGGTGGATAGCGCGTTTTGGACCATCTGGTATGCCACCTCAATTAATGAGGGAGATCTGATGGTCTACGTAATTTAGATTTTCTGAATTTTTATTTTTATTTCATTTTCTTCAATAATTTATATTAAATTCAATATTGATCCAAAAAATATGGGACTTTCACTGAAAATTTAAAATATTTTTCTCTTTCATATTCTGAATTAAAATTATTTTTTGGATCATTATTAATATTTTTCATGAATTAATTGATTTTGCATTTGTTTTTAATTTTTTAAAAATATTTTTAAATATCCAAAAATTATGAAATTTTTTCTCCAAGGTCCTTTGACCTTGTTCGGCCTATGATAAATCTCATGGCCATTTCTTCGGTGTTTTTATGAGATTTTAGGAATTGGACAAAACATATTTGATTTAAATGCATTATTTTATTAGTTTTAATTGAATAAATGCCAATTAAATTTTTTTGACCATTTGTATTGACTTGATTGAGTTTGGTTATTGTTGTTGGGCCTTGGTCAAGGTTGATTTGACTTTGTCAAATTAATATCATTGGATTTAGGGGATTAATGGAATGTACATTCCATCTCCCAAAATGAATGAACGATATTAATTTGGTAAAAGTCCTCCTTTGACCAATTTGTGATTTTATTCATCCCATTCCCACTTCATCTCATTCCTCTTCTTAATTCATTCATCCCATTTGGCCTATGACATCTCAAAGTCCTAATGCTAGTTGATTGAAAAATTGACATGAGTATGGATGAGATTAGGCCACACCTTTTGCATATTCTTTTTTGTGTGTGGTATGTTTTATGAGCATAGTCCATTATACTATGTCTCTAACATGCATTAACACCAAAATTCTATTGCACGACCTCAAATAGTTGTGACTTCTACATAAGTCCAATTACGATTGCTTAACATAGCGCTAAATTTGTGACATAAAAGGCATAAGCATTATAGTTAGTGAGATTGTAAGTCTCCCCTCTTTCATGGTATTGTGTGGAAACTTGGCCTTCTTTCCTTCCTATGGAAGATGTTTTGGTTCAAGGATCCATGCTTGTGATAAGTGGGTTGAGTGTTCTCCAAAGAATGTCTTGAAAAGCAAAAGCAAAGCAAAATTAACTCCTAACCTACTAACTATTAACTTTTAATTTCAAGCTTTTATTTTTAATGCAATTTATTTATAGCATTTTATTTCATTTTGTCATTGTTCATATCATTCTAATTGTTTATATTAGTGTAAATTTCACTTTGTCCATTTGGACCATATAGTGTGATATATTTTGATTGTTTATACTTTGTTTGTTTGTATGGTCTTTGACCATTAATGTACATAATAACAACAAAAAACTCTAAAAAACTTTTGTGTTGACTGTTGGCTTGATCTTGGACAAGTGGACTTAGAACTTAGGCAACATCCCTATGCTAATGGACTTGGCCAATGCCAACTTGTTGAAGAACCAAGTGCTTACAAATTTGAAATTCATCTGATACATATTTCAAGATCTCTCTGAGTTCATCTACAACATGATCATTGTGAAGTTGTTATTTTGAACCTATGACTTATGGAATTCATCTGTTACATGGGCTATTTTGAAGAAGATCATGGAATGGATAAGCTTGGATGAGACCATCTTTATTTGATGCCTTGCTCTTTAAGATAATATGATTGTGCATTTGTGTGTTACTTGATTCTAAGAGGTCCAAGGGAATTTTGGGTTTCTATTGACATTTTTGTCTATTGGATTGCTACCCACTTGGTCAGATCTTTTCAGCATTAAACTTTTAAATTTTGCACATAGGGTAGTCTCTTCATCTTCTCCCCATTTCTTTAATTTCAAAATCTCTCCCTCCATTTTCAAAATCTTCTTTATGTGAACTATTTTTGTTCTAAAACTTTGACCAATTTTGCAAAAGAGATAGAAACTTTGGCCTTATGCCATTGCATTTTCAAACTTATTTTCTTAAATCAAACTTGTAAATAAACTTAACAGTACTTGACTTAAACTTTCAAAAAAGCCAAAAAAGAACTAAATCATTCAAATCATTTTAGGCCTTTGTGCCTTTCAAACTTAAATTTTGTTAAAATCAATGCATCCACTTTGAAATTTATAGCACGAACTACGAGATTTTGATCCCTTATTTTTATGTTGGTACGTAGGCACGAGACCGAAGGTCTTGTCAAACACAAAAATATAATTAATGAATTCTTTTCTCATCCCCCCATTCTATTTATTTGTAAACATCACTTTGAACAAAATACATATGCACACAAAAAGGGCTCCCTAGGAGTACCTAGGACACTTTAGGTGCTAACACCTTCCCTCTGTGTAACCAACCCCCTTACCTGTGATCTCTAACATTTTGTTAGTTTTGATTTGAAAACTTCTTACTTTTTGGGTTTTGTTCGTACTTTTTGCCTTTTCCCTTGGAAACAATAAAAGCGCGGTGGTGACTCTTGTCATTTGATCTCTAGCTTATCCATAGCTTGATGATCATGAATTTCCCGCTATAGAAATTAAGTGGCGACTCTGCTGGGGAGTTGTCTCCAGTGGGTTTAGCCTACTTTTTATGTGAATATATTTGTAAATATGTGATGTTTGTATATATGTATGTGTGATATAATCTGCTTGTTGTGCTTGGTGATCTCTGAGTGGTGAGATAAGTTCTAACCCGAACTTGAGTACAATTAAGATAGGAGGATGGTATAGTCATGTTCGACTTGTGTGGAGTAGTCCTTAACAAGTTGGCTTGAGATCCATCTGCTCAGTGGAGACTCCTTTGGATTTGGAAATGTCACACAAGTATTTGTGGTTAGGCATTACTATCTCTAATTGAGTCTGAGAAGCTGAGGATCTTAGAACATTTAACCCATCTTGGCCTATAGGATGTAGTGCAGAAACTGTTCAAGTGTAGACTTGATAACAGTTGTTACGCGATACTACACTCAGGCGAGTTTCTCTTGAGAATATTATGGGTCGATGAGTCAGTCATCTTAACCAGTAATATTCGATAGATGGAATTAAGACTCTGGGAACTTTTTAGAACATGATCTACAGGTTTTTTATCCTTAGTTCACTCCTTTGGGGATGGTTCTTACCCAGAATCCATGGTCGTGACTCACAACAAACCCTTGATTCTTGGTTGATCCAATCAAGTCTTGTCAATATCAATGGAACTTGGGTGTTGATAAGGTGTAAACCATAATCCACCAAAATGGATGATTGATCTTGACAATGACTTGATTCATCCCTTGACCTTTGTTGGCCTTGTGTGTGATCCCTTATTTGTGATTGTTGCATTCATGCATTCATGCGCATCATAACATTCATCACACGAAAATTTCAAGGAACTAAGGTATCATTTGCAAATATTTTCAGACCATGGATTGTGGACGAAGGAACACTAAGAAGTACAGTTTCATATGTCCCGACTTGAAAGAGTTAAGGAAGCTAACATATTTTGTATTAGATCCCTTGGACTTCAAACAATGTCATGGGAAGCTTTTGTCTATCTTGTCTGCTGATGTGGTTGAAGGACTCTTGAGTGTATTGGTGCAGTTCTATGATCCTCTCTACCATTGTTTCACTTTCCCGGATTTTCAGCTTGTGCCTACCTTGGAGGAGTATTCTCATCTTTTGGGGATACCTATTTCTAGTAGAGTGCCTTTTAGTGTATTGGAGGAGATTCCCCGATCTAGTATTATTGCTGAAGCTCTTCACTTGAAGAAGTCTGAGATAGAGGCTCATTGGATGAAGAAAGGAGGGTTATTTGGGTTGCCATCTATTTTCCTCATCAAGGAAGCTACTGCTTTTGCTCAAGCTGGTAGTATGGATGCTTT
Source organism: Lathyrus oleraceus (assembly GCF_024323335.1). Lineage (NCBI taxonomy): Eukaryota > Viridiplantae > Streptophyta > Magnoliopsida > Fabales > Fabaceae > Lathyrus > Lathyrus oleraceus. The sequence continues at coordinate 88,875,770 of NC_066579.1, read as the reverse complement.
TGGAGCTATCTTTGTGTTGCTCATTTATGGATTAGCTTTGTTCCCTAACATTGACGGTTTAGTTGATGTTAACGCCATTAGACTTTTCTTAATTGGGAATCTTGTGCCTACTTTGTTGGGTGATATGTATTTTGCTTTGCATCTAAGGAATTTTAAGGGTCGTGGAACGATTGTCTGTTGTAATCCTCTTCTGTACAAGTGGTTTATTTCACACTTGCCTCAGATACCTGCTTTTATGGAGAACAAACAATGTCTAAGGTGGTCTCAGAGACTTATGTCTCTCACTAATGATGATATAGTTTGGTATGACCCATCTTTAAGCAGTTTGGAGATTATTGATGGTTGTGGTGAATTCTCTAATGTGCCTCTTATTGGTACATAAGGAGGAATTAACTACAACCCTGCTTTGGCTCGTCGTCAACTTGGGTTCCCTTTGAGAGACAACCCTAATAACATGTTGTTAGAAGGTATTTTCTATCAAGAGGGTAAAGATTCCCACATTTGAAGTAGAAGATTATGCATGCTTGGCATAATGTGCATAGGAAGCTTACACTCTTTGGGTGAAGAAGAGAGCTTTGGAGTTGAAGATGCCTTATCCTTGTGAAAGACATATGTCTATGGTTGTGGTTTAGCCATTAACTCTCCCTAACCAAGATGTAGAGGAGTTGGAAGACGTGCTCGTCAAGATGAAGCAAGAGAAGGATATGTGGGAAGAGTGTTTCCATGCTTTGAGCAAGAAGCATGAAGGGTTGCAGTTGGAGTCTAAGGACAAAGATGCACTGATTGAGCTACTTGAAGACCGAGTGACGAAGAGACAGAGAGAGTCAGAGGTTTCATCTTCTAGCATGCCTCAGCCTTCAGTTTCTTGGAAGAAGATTGTTGACCAGCTTGTCCTCGAGAAGACTCAGATGAAGGCTTCTTTTGAGATCGAGATTCGTCGCATTCGAAGGAAGTACGCGCCTGCAGCCAGATTTTCTGACATTGTTGTTAGGGATCCTTAGGATGACTAGTCTCCTTTTCTTTTGTATCTTTTTATTTTGGTTTCTGAAATTGTACACAGTGTAATCCTTCCAATTTATATAAATAAAAAGAATTTTTTGGTCATATCAAATTGTTGCAATTGCCATTTAAATATATATTTGCAAATGATATAGTAAGTTCCTTGGAAATAAAAATAACCAAGCATTGCATTTCATGCATTATTTCCATAAGCAGGCTTTTGCCAGGTGTCTGATTGGTGTTTCTTCTATGCTTTAGCCAAGCTGACTTACCGGTACAATACCAGAGCCAATCATCTGAGAATTATGGAGCATCTAGAGCAAGAGAATAGAGAGATTAAGGACGAGATCGCCCGACTGACTGCCATGATGGAGTCAGTTCTTGCTGCTCAAAGCCAAGCTACTCCAACACCTGCAACTCCTCCTACGAGGATTGTTACTTCAGAAGTGGTTACCTCTACCGTGCCTGCTGCTACCGTCCACTTCACGCCGAACCTGCCTGTCGGGTTCCCGTGGGGAATGCCGCCCAACTTTGCGCCAGAAGGCTTTGCACCTACCTTTGCTTCCATGTCGGCATCTAGCCCGGTCATGTTCGTGCCACCTCTAGTTGTGCACACTTTGCCTCGCGTAGAGGATACCATCTATCATTCCGAGCCGTCTGAGGGTCCGGATGTTTATGAGAAGATGGACAAAATGAAAGACCAATTTCTTGAGCTGGGCAAGGAATTGAAGACGCTAAGAGGTAAAGATTTGTTTGGGAAAAGTGTTGTTGAGTTGTGCTTAGTGCCCAACATCAAAATTCTGGTGAAGTTCAAAGTGCATGTGTCGCAACCTGAAAAATACAGTGTGCGAAAAAAAACAACCGGCGAAAGAAAATGACAGAAGAGTCGCCACCGTGCGTTATTCATCCCAAAGGAGGGAAAGGAAACGCTCGAAGTAAACCTGAAAAAAGGAAAGGACAAGACAGGGTCTCGCAACCAAATCTTGGGTTCGGGAGTCGGTTATGCGAAGGGAAGGTATTAGCACCCCTACGCATCCGTAGTACTCTACGGGATCCACTTTTGTAGTTTTCCTCTAAAGGGTGTGGGTTTATCTTGTGCTGTTTGCCAAAAAAAAGGGTTAAATGAAAATGACTCGCGCGGATGTCGCTTCCACTGCATACGTATCTCATCTGAATATGAGAATCAGAGTCTTCGTAGCTCGGCTGACCTATGGGTTGGGATGTGTGCTCGCTAAGACATCGCGTCTTATGCCTACGTATCTCATCTGGCCTGAGAATCAGAGCAAAACGTAGTTCGGCTAACTACAGGGTTATGGATTGGGTTTTGGACGAACGACGTCACTACGCAATCTACCGGATGCTCGACCTTTGGAGACTTACTCGCCTGTAGTAGAAGGAGTTAACGTGTTGCTTTGGGTTTTTAGGGTTTGGGATGCTCGAGGGCAAAAAGGCAGTCCTTGATGAAGGAACCGTGCTACCTGCAGGGATACGAACACAAAACACAAAACATGTATCTTGAGGTAAACACTAAACATTGCCTCCTATCGAGGTCTTCCAGCTAGGAAAGCAGTAAAATGCGGGAAAAATGTAAAAGTACCACGCGGATAAAGATCCGAAGTAACAGCAATTAGAGGAATGGGAAACCCTGAGATCCTTCCAAGCTAACATCATCAAAGAAAGTGGGTCAGTACAGATAATCGGAATGAACCTCCAGGGGTTATCCCACAAATAAAGTGGGAAACCATGCAAGTTATCCCTGCAAAAGTCATGTGAGCCCTCACAAAAACTCAACAAAAGGGTTAGTGAAACACCATAAGCATTTTTTTCATGAATAACAGTATGGTTTCAGAAACCTCAAACCCTGTGGCATACACTCAAAAGTTAAACGGTTAAACATTCAAGACATTGTTTATACATTCATATACATATTAAACTCATGGGCGAAAAACCTAATGAAATTCATCCATCATACCTCATACATTTAGAGTATTCAACTTCAAAGCAAAAGGTAATGGGAATAAAGGCAAACCTGATTGGAGAGCTTGATTGAAATTGAGTTGCACCCGTGAGGTTTACAAAACAATCTTCAGGGTTTATGTGAGGCAGAGGTGATTCTGTGTAGTTGAGTTCCCTTCAGGGTTTGGAGGCTGCTCTAAACTCCGTTAGGTCTTCTCTCACTATCTTTTTCCTCAGGGTTTTGTTCCAAGGAAACCTCAGAGTATTTTGCTTCTCTTCCTTCTTCTCCTCTTCTGTGTGGCTTTTGTTTCAATGAAACTCTAGTATTTATAGGCTAATATTGGTGGCTTAGTGGGCTTTTGAGAAAGGTCCAAGTCCAAAAAATTTTATTATATTTTATTTATTTAATTATTTATTTAATTAATTAATTAATTAATTAATTAATTAAAATTTATTATTTATTATTATTATTACTACTTTTTTTTGTAAAAAATTATTTATTTATTTTTTTCGTTTTTTTTTTTTGGATCTAATTCTGATTGACATGATGAAATGCAATATGAAATGCTAAATGAATGCATGAATGAGGAGGGCAAATTTTGGGGTGTTACAGCTGCCCCTATTCAATCATCAGCTAACCCGAGTAGGATGAAAGCGAACAGCTTATCAGACAAACGGGGTGAGCTGTGATTGAATACCAAAGATAGACCGAAAATTTGCGCTCCGAGAACACCACAAAAACGCGGAAATACACTGCGCTGTTTATCTTTCTTCCGATCCTCTGGCTTAATCTGGAGTTTCGATCCTCTGGCTGGATATTAATTTTGATCCTCGGGCTGGATACGATTTTGATCTCCTGGCTAGATCTTCTTCGTTTCGATTCTCTGGCTGAATCTATTTCCTTTGATTCTCTGGTTGAATCCATTTTCGGTCTTCGGGCTAGACCTGACTTTGATCTTCTGGCTAGATCTGGAGTGTCGATCCTCTGGCTGAATCTGAACTTAATTTGATTCTCTGGCTGAATCTACTTCGATCTTCTGGCTAGATCTGAATTGTTTTGATTCTCTGGCTGAATCTATTTCCGGTCTTCGGACTAGACCTGACTTCGATCTTCTGGCTAGATCTGGATTGTTTTGATGATAAATTCCCATCATTAGGATCCCGCATCTGAGGCATGCGCTGGTTGACCTTCTTTTGAAATCTAAACCCAACCTTCATATTAGATATGCAGCTTCGAGAATATTCCACTTTTGGGCTTCGTACATATTCTTCGGGCTAGAACATGTTGTAACGACTCCTCAATTAGACTTGCTGGGGAAATAAAGCTTGTAGGCGACTTCACTAGGGAATCTTCAAATTGAGCCTCAGGCTGACTCTTGGGAAAACGATTCTCAGGCTGAATCTTCAAAAATGACCCTCATGCTGGATCACGGGAAAACGATTCTCAGGCTGAATCTTCAAAAAGTGACCCTCATGCTGGATCATGGGAAAACGATTCTCAGGCTGAATCTTCAAAATGACCCTCAGGCTGGATCACTCACGCTTGATCCTCTGGCTGGATCTCATGACCTTGGTTGTAAAGTAATTCTTTAGTCTGCTTGGAAGAACCTGTTTATCAGCTTATGTGTATGCTTGATATGATATGCATGCAAATGCAAATGTTATGCATGGTGTAAAAAGAAATCTGCTTGGGGAAGCAAACTCCGGTAGGGAACAGATCGCTGTATCAATCCTTGAATGCTCTGTGGGGAATGATCCGTCTGCCGGGACCAATGAGCCACCAAAAATAAATTGGTTGCTTGAAAAGTTGACCTTGCGGGGGGAGTATCAACTATGGAAACTTTGTTCGGCGAGGCTCTGTGAGGAGAGTCTGTGGGGAAAACACTTCCTGGGGAAATGTCGTAGGAAACGACCTTTGCTGGGGATATGAACTTGCTAATCGCCCTCAAGCTGGGGATTAACAAATCTGTTAAAAGTAATCTGCTGGGGATGAGATGAACACTGGGAACACCACCCTCTTGTCCGTTGGGTATGCAACCACTCCGCTGTTGCTAGGAAGATACAGTTTGACACTGTCAACTCCGCTGGGGATATATAGTCTAGATATTGTCAACTCTACTGGGGATAGACAGTCTGGATACTGTCAACTCTACTGGGGCTAGACAGTCTGGATACTGTCAACTCTGTTGGGGAACATGCTCTGCTGAGGAGAGACTTTGTCAACCGCTTGGGGATGAGGATTCATGACTTGGCATCCGGTTCCTGTGACCTGCAACCAAAAATACACGTATGCCTCGGGGGAATTACTCGGTTTGAATTCACCGTCCGGGATTAAGCACATTCAAAGCAATTTTAAATGTTTTCCTGTGCAAATCGTCTGCAAAAGCCACCATTATGTTCATATGCAATATGTTTTATCAAAAATTCGGACATTTTTGCAAACAAACTGATAAATGAAAAATAAAGAGGCTCTTTAATTGAATTATTCGACTCTTACTGGGGAGAAAATTTGTGCCAGGAATAGGCGAGGGTATCAGGAAGCTGATCCCTGAAAAGAGGTGATCGCTATAAAAAGAGAACTATCCTAATGGAAAATATGGAAACGGGGTCCCACTGAGTTTCGACTCTGCTATGGCTCGTATGTCCTCAAGACGCTCTGCTCATCTTGCTTTCTGAAGTGGATGATTAGTCGATCTTTAACCTTTGAAGATTGCCGGATTGAATGAAACGGTGATATAACACTGATGAACTCAGATCACAGTCATTTGCTTATTCCCTAACTTTTGCCTGGATCGCCCCCTTTTGGGTTTTCAATCCACCGGGATACCCATTTTTGCCTGAGCCTCCCTTTTGGGTTTTCGACTCACCGGGTGTACTCTTTTTTTATATCCCTAATTTTTGCCCGAACCTCTTTATTCTTTTTTTTTTGTTCGTCGGGATGCCCTTTTTTTGCCTGGACTATTCTTTTTATCGTCCAGTGGGTCTATTTTATGCGAAGTATTTTTTAATTGCGTCTGAGTTGACAGGGGACGGGAAGTCTTCGCCATCCATGGTTGTTAGCATCAGAGCTCCGCCAGAGAAAACTCTTTTAACCACGTACGGACCCTCATAGTTCGGTGTTCATTTTCCCCTGTGATCTGTGGTGGGAGGAAGAAATCTTTTGAGTACCAATTCACCGACTTGATACCCCCGAGGGCGCACTTTCTGACCAAATGCTTTCTTCATTCGTCTCTGACCGAGATACGTCAATTCTGGGTACGTAGTTCCAGCATAGCACCATTTCCCGTTGGTTTGATTGATGACCAAAGCTGAATCCCCGTATACATCCAGGGTTTTAATCTGTATATTGACGGCTTCCTCAAGTCTTAGGATACAAGCTTCGTATTCGGCTTCATTGTTGGTGCAGGGAAAAGTTATTCTGGCACCAAATGGCATATGAACCCCCTTCCGGTGTGATCAATACTACACCAACTCCGCGACCATTGACGTGGACCGCCCCATCAAACATCATAACCCATTTGGATTCAGGGTCAGGCCCCTCCTCCGGGAGTGGTTCCTCTCAATCTTTCGATTTGAGAAACATGATGTCCTCATCAGGAAAGTCAAACCTCATAGGTCGATAATCATCAATCGGTTGCTCTGCAAGATAGTCTGACAAGACACTTCCCTTGATGGCTTTTTGTGAAGTGTATTGGATGTCATACTCTGTCAGTATCATTTGTCACCTAGTAACCTTTCCGGTAAGTGCTGGCTTTTCAAAAATATACTTGACTGAATCCATTTTTGATATCAATAGAGTCGTGTGAGTCAACATATACTGTCTTAGTCGGCGAGCAGCCCATGCCAAAGCGCGGCAAGTTTTCTCGAGCAATGAGTATCTTTGTTCACAGTCGGTAAACTTTTGCTAAGGTAGTATATTGCATGCTCTTTTCGACCTGACTCGTCATGCTGACCGAGCACACAACCCATTGACTTTTCTAACACAGTCAAGTACATGATCAATGGTCTTTCCTCTCGGCCTGTAGCCTGGCCCCGATCTTGATCTCTTTCTTGTCGCCTTCGGTACCAACGTTGATGGTCTCAACCACCTCCTGATAAGGTGTAATAGCTCGGTCCTCCTGTTTCAACAATCTGGCTAACCCTTCAGGCAATTCACAATCTTCCTCAGCCCCTTCTTCGGCTTGATAGATAGGATTGTCGAAGTCATACTTGGCCATAGCAGTGTCGTTAGCAGTGAGATCCGAGTGGTCGGCTCTGCATGATGGAGGATCATGCTTTACCTTAGAATGAGAGAGATTTTTTTTGAAAGAAAGGAAAAACGAAAAAAGAAACATTGCCATTTTTTTTGTAAAAAGTAAAAAAACTGAAAGAAAGAGAACACAAAATTGTTTGCAAAAGCCGTCCTTTATTGATGATAAAAATAATTGCGAAACGTAACTAAATGGATGGCCCTACAAATGAGTCATTACACCTTGGGAAAAGTGTAAGACTTTATTATGCATGTAATAAAAGGAAAACAATAAAAATCACTCTTTCAGCAGAATAACTCGGACGGTTTTTCGGACGACCAATTGTCGAGCTTTTCTCCTGGGACACACTGGCGAATCCAGCTATCTAAGTCACATTCGCTGTCAGCCTTGTCTTCATCTGCAGCATTGACGATGTGGGGGGAAACCAAACCCCCGCTGGAGAGAGTGCCGGTTTCATTCTTCTGAGATCCCGGAGCATACCCCAATCCAAACTTGTCTTCTTTGATGACTGGCTCCACAAATTTGCCCCAGCCTTAGGCATTACCAGCTTTAACCACTTCGACAGCTTGCTTGTATGAAGAGATAGAAGTCCCGACCTTCTCAAACTCAGGTGAAAAGACAGCTTCGGGCGCGACCTCATTGATGTTTGTAGTTTCGAAGCCCTGACACAGCATCTCATGCATCTCGCCATCCATCTCTACATACTTAAATGTAGACAGGTGGCTAACAAAAATATCCTCTTCACCACATACAGTGACGATCTGACCTTCTAGTTCATATTTGAGCTTCTGGTGGAGGGTAGAAGTAACAACATCGGCATCATGAATCCAAGGCCGACCTAGCAGACAGTTGTAGGCAGGCTGGATATCCATCACACAAAAGGTGCTCTTGAACACCTGCGGTCCAATCTTAACTGGCAACTCAACTTCGCCAAAAACAGCTCTCTTAGAGCCATCAAAAGCCCTCACAACTAAGTTACTTGGCCTCAGGATGACGCCATCGCAATCCAACTTCATTAAGGCTTTCTTTGGAAGAACATTCAGAGAAGAGCCTGTATCAACCAAAACATGGGAAAGCACCACCCATTTGCACTCCATTGTGATATGCAAGGCTTTGTTGTGATTCCTGCCCTTAGGTGTCAGGTCATTATCGGTGAAACCTAGCCCATGGCTAGCGTTTACATTGGAAACTACCGACTCCAGCTGGTTAACAGTTATCTTCGGTGGAACATAGGCCATATTCAGTACTTTCAACAAGGCTACTCTGTGCGCCTTAGAGCACAGCAATAGTGAGAGAATGGAGATCTTTGAGGGTGTCTGATTTAGCTGGTCGACTACCTTGTAGTCATTTTTCTTGATAATCCTCATAAACTCATCCACTTCCTTCTCGAATGCGGTCTTAGGAGGATCTTCCTCAGTAGTAACCTCTTCGGTGGATACCTGTTTCCCTTTAGCCTTGGCAGCTGCCTCGACTTCAGTATTCGCGCGTAATGTTGATGGTGCAAATAGGCGTCCACTGCGAGTGAAGCCACCAACCCCTCCAACATTGTCTACAGCGGAGCTACCAATGTCAATGTCTTCTTCGTTAACTTTCTGCCCCTGGCAGTAGATATCAGCCTCATAGTGCCACGGGATAGCACTGTCTTTCTCATACGGAACAGGTCCTGGTACCGTGATGGTGATTGGACCAACCAAAGTCGGTTGAGGGCTGTCAGAGTAAATTGCGACTGGTGCTGAACTTTCGATGTTCACTGCTGCTGGTTCTGTACTTTCTGGGAAATATATTGTTGTCGGAGGGAGTCTCTCGGGAACATATATTTCTTCAGGAGTGAAATAAAACGTCACTGTCGATACATCATTCTTCACCGGACGGGCCTGATCGAACTGAAGACCACCTTCATCTATCAGCTGCTGAATACCCCTTCTCAAACTGTCACATCCGTTCTCGACAGCTTGACAATTTCTGCATTCTTCCCCACAGCCCGGGAAAATCTGTCCTTTCAGAAGTCGGTCTTTAACCACCGATAGCGAAGTCTTCACCTTAGTCACATCAGAAACCAAATTCAAAGTTTCCCCACTATCAACAGCATTAATCCTCTGCCCGCCGTGAGTCGGCATCGGGTTCTGGATAACATTAGGCACCGGAGCAAAATTGATAGCCTGGGCATCTCTCAGATCTTGTACCTTTAACTGGAGAGCCTTGCAATTATCTGTAGTATGGCCAGGTGCGTTGGAGTGAAAAGCACATCTGGCGTTGACATCATAACCTCTAGGCAAATTATTGGGATCGATTGGTGGGGCCAGAGTTCTCAATGTAACCAGATTCATGTCAATCAACTTGGGAAGTAATACTGAATAAGGCATTGGGATTGGCTCGATGACCCGGTCCGTCTGCCTTGGACGTTGTTGATAGTGTCTCTGCTGACCCGGATTACCTCCTTATTGTTGATTGTTGTACCTGGGTTGTTGTTGCGGATGATATTGCGGTTGAGGAACAGGTGTTGGAATGGTGACTGCGGCCACTTGATCTTGATAATAATTAGGGCATCCTTTACTCCTACCTTTGCCGGCATACACAGCGCTTGTCTCGCCTTCTTTTCTTTGCTGACCGTTACCAGCAAACGGTCTCTTGGGACCTGATGAGTTGGAAGCACTATTGTCTTGAATTCGGCCCATCTTCAACAGACTCTCGATTCTTTCTCCAGCAATTACTATCTCTGCAAAGCTGATTGACGGGCAAGCAGCCAATCTCTCAATATAATTGCCTTGAAGAGTGTTCATGAACATGTCTGCCATCTCCCTTTCAGACATAGGGGGTTGGACGGACGCAGCAATCTGTCTCCAACGCTGAGCATACTCTCTAAAGGTTTCCTTGGCAGTCTGAGACATACCTTGCAACAAGGTCCGATTTGGAGCCATGTCCAAGTTGTATTGATATTGCTTGATAAAAGCCTCTGCCAAGTCTTTCCAGCTCTTGATGGTAGTACGAGACAAATGAGAATACCATTCACGAGAAGCTCCAGTTAGACTGTCTTCAAAATAGTACATTCACATCTTTTCATCTTCCGTGTGAGCTCCCAACCTTCCCAAATAAGATTGGAGATGAGTGCGTGGGCAAGAAGCCCCGTTGTATTTCTCAAAAGTAGAGGGTTTGAACTTGTGAGGAATCCTTACTCCCTGAACCAGACCAAGATTTGTGACATCAAAACCTAAGGAATTTTGAGACTCCAAAGATTTGAGCTTCTCAGCAAGCTCATCCATACGGCGAGTGGTCTCGAGGGCTTCGTCGTGCAAAGAAAATTGATCATACTGACAATCTTCAGTAACGGGGTGCCCGTTAATCCGAATTCCTTGATTCACATTGTACCTTCCGCCAATACCATTTCCAACATTCCCTGTGTTGCCAACATTACCCGGGTTTCCATCTGCATTTGCGTTACCCGCGTTACCAGTGTTCACAGGGTTATCAGCGTTCCCAGGGTTACCAGGGTTTCCCTCAGCATTTGGTATTTCCACCTCTGGATCGGGCCTCGGTTGCTCAACCAATTCCCTCAGCTTTTCTTGGCCTGCTGCCATACCAGTCATCAATGTCATGAACTGATCCATCCTTTCACGCATATCAGCCAGCTCTTTCTGTACTTGGTCCATCGCTAGTTGTGGACGATTTTCCTTTGTCGGGTACCTGTGGACTCGCTTGGGACCAATAACTGCCTGATACAGGGAACAAACATTAGACACTGCGGTGACACCTGCAAAACAGACAAGGGTTAATATGCATGGTATGCGATGCACTGCTTGTTCAGTTTTAAGGCACCCCCGTTTTGAAAGGGAATACCCTGCAAATGAATAAGCATGAGATGTTGGATGCAAATATGCAGATGATGTTATGCAATGCAAAGGCCTGTCAATCAGAATTGATGTATCTGCTTGAACATTTGTCAGGTTGCACTGTCTGGAGAGAAATTAAGAGCACACCAAACAAAGGTCATGGGATGGATCATGTTATCCTTAATATCAACCACCCATTTTGGTGGATTATGGTTTACATCTTATCAACACCCGAGTTCCATTGATATTAAGGATACCTGATCGGATTAACCATGAATCAAGGGTTTGTTGCAAGTCACGAGCATGGAGTTTAGGTTAAGAACCACCCAAAAGGAGTGTACTAAGGTTTAAACCTGCCAAACATGTTCTACAAAAGGTTCCCATAGTCATAATCCCATCTTTCGGATATTATCAGAGGAACGACTACTCGTATTCCAACAATATTCTCAAGAGAGACTCTTATGAGTGTAGTATCGCGTAACAATCGTATCAAATCTCACACTTGAACGAATTTCGCACTACGTCCTACGAATAGGCCAAGATGGGTTTGGTAAACTAAGGTCCTCGGCTTCTTAGGTCTATATTGGAACAAGTAATGTCTAACCACAACTTACTTATGTGACATTATTGATCTCAACATGACCTCCACCAAGTGAATGGGCTTGCAAGTCAACTCGCTAAGGAATAACTCCACACAAGTCGACAGGACTATGCCATTCTCCTATCCTAAGTGCACTCGAGTTCGGGTATAGAACTCATCTCACAAAGATCACCAAGCAGCCAGCCAACAAAAACAGCAATGATATATACACAATGCAATAAGGTAAAGCAGGTAAATAAATAACTGCACAAAAGCATGAACACCCAATAAACAAACAAACTACAAAAGCTAGGAGGGACTCGCTTAGGGCAGATGGACCAGCAAGAGGTCAACTTCTTTCAGTCCCCAGCAGAGTCGCCAGCTGTCGCAACCTGAAAAATACAGTGTGCGAAAAAAAACAACCAGCGAAAGAAAATGACAGAAGAGTCGCCACCGTGCGTTATTCATCCCAAAGGAGGGAAAGGAAACACTCGAAGTAAACCTGAAAAAAGGAAAGGACAAGACAGGGTCTTGCAACCAAATCTTGGGTTCGGGAGTCGGTTATACGAAGGGAAGGTATTAGCACCCCTACGCATCCGTAGTACTCTACGGGATCCACTTTTGTAGTTTTCGTCTAAAGGGTGTGGGTTTATCTTGTGCTGTTTGCCAAAAAAAGGGTTAAATGAAAATGACTCGCGCGGATGTCGCTTCCACTGCATACGTATCTCATATGAATATGAGAATCAGAGTCTTCGTAGCTCGGCTGACCTATGGGTTGGGATGTGTGCTCGCTAAGACATCGCGTCTTATGCCTACGTATCTCATCTGGCCTGAGAATCAGAGCAAAACGTAGTTCGGCTAACTACGGGGTTATGGATTGGGTTTTGGACGAACGACGTCACTACGCAATCTACCGGATGCTCGACCTTTGGAGACTTACTCGCCTGTAGTAGAAGGAGTTAACGTGTTGCTTTGGGTTTTTAGGGTTTGGGATGCTCGAGGGCAAAAAGGCAGTCCTTGATGAAGGAACCGCGCTACCTGCAGGGATACGAACACAAAACACAAAACATGTATCTTGAGGTAAACACAAAACATTGCCTCCTATCGAGGTCTTCCAGCTAGGAAAGCAGTAAAATGCGGGAAAAATGTAAAAGTACCACGCGGATAAAGATTCGAAGTAACAGCAATTAGAGGAATGGGAAACCCTGAGATCCTTCCAAGCTAACATCATCAAAGAAAGTGGGTCAGTACAAATAATCGGAATGAACCTCCAGGGGTTATCCCACAAATAAAGTGGGAAACCATGCAAGTTATCCCTGCAAAAGTTATGTGAGCCCTCACAAAAACTCAACAAAAGGGTTAGTGAAACACCATAAGCATTTTTTTCATGAATAACAGTATGGTTTCAGAAACCTCAAACCCTGTGGCATACACTCAAAAATTAAACGGTTAAACATTCAAGGCATTGTTTATACATTCATATACATATTAAACCCATGGGCGAAAAACCTAATGAAATTCATCCATCATACCTCATACATTCAGAGTATTCAACTTCAAAGCAAAAGGTAATAGGAATAAAGGCAAACCTGATTGGAGAGCTTGATTGAAATTGAGTTGCACCCGTGAGGTTTACAAAACAATCTTCAGGGTTTATGTGAGGCAGAGGTGATTCTGTGTAGTTGAGTTCCCTTCAGGGTTTGGAGGCTGCTCTAAACTCCGTTAGGTCTTCTCTCACTATCTTTTTCCTCAGGGTTTTGTTCCAAGGAAACCTCAGAGTATTTTGCTTCTCTTCCTTCTTCTCCTCTTCTGTGTGGCTTTTGTTTCAATGAAACTCTAGTATTTATAGGCTAATATTGGTGGCTTAGTGGGCTTTTGAGAAAGGTCCAAGTCCAAAAATTTTTATTATATTTTATTTATTTAATTAATTAATTAATTAAAATTTTTTATTATTATTATTATTATTTTTTTTTGTAAATTTTTTTTTTTCGTTTTTTTTTTTTTTTTTTTGGATCTAATTCTGATTGACATGATGAAATGCAATATGAAATGCTAAATGAATGCATGAATGAGGAGGACAAATTTTGGGGTGTTACAGCATGACTTTGAAAAATATAAGGGGAACTCTTGTTCGCTCAGTCATCTTGTGATGTATGCCCGCAAGATGTCAACCCGGACAGATAATGATCAATTGCTTATTCATTACTTCCAGGATAGCCTGACTGGTGCTGCACTCCGTTGGTATATGGGGTTGGATAGTGCAAACATCCGCACTTTCAACGACTTGGGAGAGGCTTTTGTGAAGCAATATAAATATAATGTGGACATGGCGCCGGATAGAGACAAGTTGAGGTCCTTGTCTCAAAAGGACAAGGAGACATTCAAAGAATATGCGCAAAGATGGAGGGAGGTGGCTTCCCAGATCACTCCTCCTTTGGAGGAGAAAGAGATGACAAAGATCTTCTTGAAAACCTTGAGTTTATTTTATTATGAACGCATGTGTGCTAGTGCCCCCAGTGATTTTACCGAAATGGTAAATATAGGGATGAGACTTGAAGAGGTAGTCCGTGAGAGACGTTTGTCAAGAGATGAAGCATCAACAAGTAAGAGGTATGGCGGTAGTTTCAGCAAGAAGAAGGACAGTGAAACCAACGCGATAATCAGTGGGAGGCAGAGGAGGCCTCAGATCAGAAGAAATCCATCACCCCGTCAACATCATCATCATCAAGTATCTTCCGTTATTCCGGTATTTTCTAATCAACAAGCAACACCAATTCAACAACAACCACAACATCGACGTCAACAACAACAACCGCAACAAAGAATGAACACCTACAACAACAATAATATCAATAATAATCAGCATCAGCAGAACTTTGAGAGGAAGAATGACTCTTTTGACCTGATTCATATGTCATATGCAGAGTTGTATCCCTCGTTAGTTCTCAAGAACTTGATTCAACCGAGGAACGCACCACAGATCCCAGAACCACTTCCCTGGTGGTATAAACCTGAGCTTCGTTGTGCTTTTCATCAAGGAGCACTCGGCCATGATATTGAAAAATGTTATCCATTGAAATATGAGGTTCAAAAGCTCATGGAGAGTGGTATGGTGTCCTTTTAGGACCGCGCGCCAAATGTGAAAGCTAACCCTTTGCCCGCTCATGGGAACTCTTCAGTGAATATGGTGGACGGTTATCCTGGAAAATTCAAGGTTTTTGATGTTCGGTTTATCCGAAGATCTTTGATGCAGATGCACAAGGATATCTGTACGGTGAGTGACTGTGAACATGACCATTGTGGTTGTGTTGTGTGTAGTGTGAACCCAAGAGGGTGTGATATGGTGAAAAGGGACATCCAGCGTCTGATGGATGAAGGCATGATCCAGATTGTTCAATCCCGTCATGTAGATGACGACGTCAATGTCATAGTGCCCGTTTTCAAGCAACAAGAGCGGTTGATAATCTAGTATGATAGCAGCAACAACAAGAAGGTCAGTCAAAGATCAGTATCGCTGTTGGTAATACGGTTAACGGGCCCAGTCCCGTATGCATCAAATAAGGCTGTACTATACTAGTATAATGCTACAATGATGAAGAATGGTCAAGAGGTCCCGTTACCTACGACTAGTTCAATAGTGAGCATTGCTGATGTTACGAAGGTGACCCGCGGTGGTCGAGTATTTGGGCCATTTGTCCCAGAAAACAAAGAGGAAATAGTGGTTGGTAAGAAGATGGTGGTACCTAATGTAGATTCGATTGGTTGTTCAAAGGATAAGTCTGGTGAATCCAGCAAGCTGAAATCCAATGATGATGATGAGGTACTCCGATTGATAAAGAGGAGTGAATTTAATGTGGTTGAGCAGCTGCTCTAGACTCCCTCAAAGATTTCCATGTTGGCTCTGCTTTTGAATTCTGAAGCACACAGAGAAGCACTACAGAGAGTTCTTGAACAATCGTAGGTAGAGCAAGATGTTACAGTGGATCAATTCGATCATATCATGGCTAACATCACTTCTTGCAATAATTTGAGCTTATGTGACGAAGAACTCCTTGAGGAGGGAAGAAATCATAACCTGGCTTTGTATGTTTCAATGAACTGTAAAGAAGATGCTTTATCAAATGTGCTAGTTGACACCGGTTCGTCACTCAATGTGCTTCCGAAGTCAACTTTGTCGAAGTTATCTTACCAAGGAGCTCCCATGAGGTATAGTGGGGTAATTGTCAAAGCCTTTGATGGCTCGCGCAAAACGGTTATTGGAGAAGTGGACCTTCCAGTTAAGATAGGTTTGAGTGATTTTCATATTACTTTTCAAGTAATGGATATCCATCCGGCCTACAGTTGTTTATTGGGAAGACCATGGATTCATGAGGCAGGGGTTGTTACCTCCACTTTGCACCAGAAATTGAAATTTGTCAAGAATGGCAAGCTAGTGACTGTGGGAGGAGAGAAGGTGATATTGATTAGCCATCTGTCATCTTTCTCGTATGTTGAAGCTGAGGATGAGGTTGGAAATCCGTTCCAAGCCTTATCTATTACTGCTGAGAAGAGAGTTGGGGCACCTATGTCCTCGTTGAAAGATGCTCAAAAGATTGTTGAAGAAGGAACTATTGATCAGTGGGGGCGCATGGTAGAGGTCTCCGACAATAAAGGAAGAGCTGGTTTGGGGTTCCAGAGAGGCTCGTCAGCTGTTAGATCTGAAGATATGCACCTTAGCTTCCGTAGCAGAGGGTTCATTCATGGTAATGAACAACACTCAGTTGTTGTGCTAGAGGATGATGAAGAGGAAGACTGCACCAACTTTGTAACGTATGGAAGGACATGCAACAATTGGATTGTTGTTGATATTCCTATTATTTTGCATCGATCTAAGTAATTGCTTTTATATTTTTAAAATCCTTCTCCTATGCCTAAGGGAGAAGTGAACATTTTTTGGGCATTTTAAATTGATCATTAATAAAATTAATTCTATTCATCCACATCTTTGGTGTTTATTTTTACTTTTTGCTTTATTCTGAAAATGGTAATCATAAAAAACATAAATAAACAATATAATTGTCCATCTGCATAATATTTGGTCACGAATTCACTTCTCTAAAATCAAAATATCAAATCATTATGCAAGTTGGTTCCTAACCCCATTGAATACAATGATCCTTCTCCTTCTCCAAATTTTGAATTCCCTGTGTTTGAAGCCGAAGAGGGAAGTGATGAGGAAGTGAGTGAGGAATTGTCTCGTCTTCTTGAGCAAGATGAAAAGATTATTCAGCTGTTTGAAGAGCAAATTGAGCTAGTCAACTTGGGTTCCAAGGATGATGTGAAGGAAGTCAAGATTGAGCTTCGACTATGTCCAGATGCTAAGAAGGGGTTGATTGATCTTCTTCAAGAATATTCAGATGTTTTTGCTTGGTCCTATCAAGACATGCCTGGGTTGGATTCTGAGATTGTGGAGCATAGATTGTCGTTAAAGCCAGAATGCCCACCAGTCAAGCAGAAGTTAAGAAGAACACATCCTGATATGGCTGTGAAGATCAAATAGGAAGTTCAGAAGAAGATTGGTGTTGGTTTCCTTGTAACTGCTGAGTATCCGCAATGGGTGGCCAATATTGTGCCTGTGACGAAGAAAGATGGAAAAGTCCGCATGTGTGCCGATTATAGAGATTTGAATAAAGCCAGTCCGAAAGATGATTTCCCTCTGCCACACATTGATATGCTGGTAGACTATACCGCTAAATTCAAAGTCTTTTCGTTTATGGATGAGTTTTTCGGATATAATCAGATCAAGGTGGCACCCGAAGATATGGAGAAGACCATATTCATTACACCCTGGGGAACATTCTGTTATAGAGTGGTGCCTTTTAGTCTAAAGAATGCTGGTGCAACTTACCAGAGAGCAATGACTACTCTTTTTCATGATATGATGCATAAAGAGATTGAAGTATATGTTGATGACATGATTGCTAAATCAATTGATGAAGAGGAATATGTTGAGCATTTATTGAAGCTATTCCAGCGTTTGAGGAAGTATAAACTCCACTTGAATCCCAATAAGTGTACTTTTGGTGTTCGTTCTGGTAAGTTGTTGGGCTTTATTGTCGGTGAGAAGGGTATTGAAGTTGATCCTGCCAAGGTCAAAGCAATATAAGAGATGCTTGCGCCCAAAACTGAGAAGCAAGTCAGAGGGTTTCTCGGCCACTTGAATTATATTTCCAGATTCATTTCCCACATGACTGCCACATGTGCGCCTATATTCAAGCTTCTTCGGAAAGATCAGTCTTGTGATTGGACCGAAGACTGCCAGAAAGCATTTGATAGTATCAAGGAATATCTGCTTGAGCCTCCGATTTTGTCTTCACCTGTTGAAGGAAGACCGTTGATCATGTATTTGACTATGCTAGAAGATAGTATGGGTTGTGTTCTTGGTTAGCAAGATGAGACTAGGAAGAAAGAATTTGCAATTTACTACCTCAGTAAGAAGTTCACCGAGTGTGAGACTCGGTATTCGATGCTTGAGAAGACTTGTTGCGCATTGACTTAGGTTGCTAAGCGTCTGTGTCAGTATATGTTAAATCATACCACTTGGTTGATATCCAAAATGGATCCAATCAAGTATATATTTGAGAAGCCTGCTTTAACTGGGAGGATTTCCCGTTGGCAGATGTTGTTATCGGAGTATGATATTGAATATCGATCTCAGAAAGCGATCAAAGGTAGTATCTTGGCTGGCCATTTGGCTAACCAACCAATTGAAGATTACCAGTCAGTGCAGTACGATTTTCTTGATGAAGAGATTTTGTACTTGAAAATGAAAGATTGTGATGAACCATTGCTTGAAGAAGGGCCAGAACCTGGTTCCCGTTGGGGCATGGTATTTGATTGAGCTGTTAATCAATAATGAAATGGAATTGGGGAAGTGATTATTACTCCTCAAGGCACACATCTACCATTTACAGCTAGATTGACTTTCAAGTGTACAAAAACACATGGCAGAATATGAAGCCTGCATTATGGGGCTTGAAAAGGCCATGAATCTCAGAATTAAGTATTTGGATGTCTCTGGTGATTCGGCTTTGGTTGTGAATCAAATCAAAGGTGAATGGGAGACGAACCAACCCAGTTTGATACCATATAGAGATTATGCAAGGAGGATTTCAACTTTCTTTACAAAGGTTGAGTTTCATCATATCCCTTGAGATGAGAACCGGATGACAGATGCTCTTGCAATATTGGCGTCACTGATTGTAGTGAAGTATTGGAATGAAGTTCCCAATTTATCTGTGATGCATCTTGATAGGCCAGCTCATGTGTTCGCTGTTGAAGAGATCAAAGACGAGAAGTTGTGGTATTACGACGTCAAATGTTTCCTCCAAAGTCAGATTTACCCACCTGGGGCATCTTTGAAAGATAAGAAAACTTTGAGAAGATTAGCCGGTAATTTCTACTTGAATGGTGATATACTGTACAAGAGAAACTTCGACATGGTTTTGCTCAGATGCGTGGGTAGACACGAAGTAGACTTGTTGATGACCTAAGTGCATGAAGGTTCCTTTGGTACTCATTCCAATGGACATGCAATGGCAAAAAAGATGTTGCGAGCAGGTTACTATTGGTTGACAATGGAATCTGACTATTACAAATTTGTGAAGAAATGCCACAAGTGTTAAATTTATGCTGATAAGATTCATGTTCCTCCAACACTATTGAATGTTATCTCTTCCTCATGGCCCTTCTCCATGTCGGGAATTGATATGATTGGGATGATTTAGCCCAAAGCTTTGAATGGACATCGTTTCATTTTAGTGGCAATCGACTACTTCACAAAATGGGTTTAAGCGGCATCGTATGCAAATGTAACGAAGCAAGTCGTTGTAAGATTTATCAAGAATCAGATCATATGTCGTTATGGTGTGCCAAGTAAGATCATTACTGACAATGGATGAATTTAAATAACAATATGGTGGAAGCTCTTTGCAAAGACTTCAAGATTGCACATCATAATTCTTCTCCCTACAGACCCAAGATGAATGGGGTTGTTGAAGCTGCGAACAAGAACATCAAAAAGATTATCCAGAAGATGGTTGTCACATATAAGGATTGGCATGAGATGCTCCCATTTGCTTTACATGGGTATCGTACATCCGTCCTCACTTCAACAGAGGCAACCCCTTTCTCTCTTGTATATGGTATGGAAGCAGTGCTCCCCGTAGAGGTTGGGGTTCCTTTATTCTGTGTGCCCATGGAAGCCAAGTTGACTAAAGTTGAATGGTGTCAAACCAGGTTTGACCAGTTGAATTTGATTGAAGAGAAGAGGTTGACTGCCATGTGTCATGGTCAGTTATACCAGCAGAGGATGAAGAAAGATTTTGATAAGAAGGTCAAACCTAGAGTGTTCAGAGAAGGTGACCTTGTGCTCAAGAAGATTTTGACGTTCAATCCAGATTCCAGAGGAAAATGGACCCCCAATTATGAAGGCCCATATGTTGTTAAGAGAGACTTTTCAGGCGGTGCATTGATTCTTACAACTATGGATGGTGAAGAGTTCACTCGTCCAGTGAACGCAAATGCAGTCAAGAAATACTTCGCCTAAAAAAATAAAAAATAAAAAATAAAAGAACAACTCGCTAAGTTGAAAACCCGAATGGGCGGCTTAGGCAAAAATGAGTGTCTCGGTTGATTGAAAACCCGAAAGGGCGATCCAGGCAAAAGTTAGAGACATAAAACAAAAAGAATTTCCCGATAAGTTGAGTACCCCACCTTGGGGAAACTTATGCAAAAATTAGGGATTATTGCAAGTAACTGCATTCTGCTGATCTTTAGTGGTTTTGAAGACTTGTTTGAGCACAAGGGTTGACACCAGTTCATCATCCCAGCAGCGGTCAAGAGTACAGTGGATATCAAGACTTGGTAGAAGGATTAAGGATCATTTGTATTTAATGTAACCCTTTTCCATGTAAATTACCATTTTCAACTTTGTAAAATCTATGGAGTCTTGTCATTTACAGACTACCATCCTATTAAATAAAGTTGAGCTTTTATCCAAATTGTTTCTACTTTTACTTATTTCAGCCAATAGTTTTAAATTTTATTATGATAATTTTGAAATTAAAATCAAGTTTTTTTTAAAAATATAAAAGCAAGAACTTTTCCAAAGCATGTAAAGGAATATCATCAGCATTTCAATGGATATCAGGTCCTTAAGTGCGAAGCATCGGAGGTTCCCCAAGAAGTTAACCTTTCGAGTACCCCTAGACGTTTGTGTTGATTCAGTTCCTCGGTGGAGTGTTTGATCCTCAGTGGAGCTCCTTTCCTTGTCCCTAGCTGAGTTGGTTGATTCAGATGCCCTGCGGCGTGTCCTTGTCCCCAACGGAGTTTCGACCTTCCCTATTGGAGTTTCTGCTTTCTCCAGCGAAGCTCGCATCTCCTCGGAAATTTTGATCTTCAGAATTGATTGATCTTCCTCAGTAGATTGCATTGGTTTCCCCACCAATCGCCATTTATCTTTGCTCCCAGTCAGAGTTTTCTCCTGGTTTCTGAGCAGTTTTTGTTGATTATTTTCTTTGTAGGGTTGCCTCCTATTTTATGGTGTTGACCTAAAATTCCCCACAGATTTGGATGTTCTGGCCTCAGCTGATCTCTTCCGTCCTCAGCTAGGGTTGAGCCCTTTTGGGATGCTGATCTCTCTGTTCTCTGGCAGTTGTCTCCATATTTTGTGGATTGACCGAGGATTGTATCGATGATTCAATTTCTTTGTGACACCTCTGTATCCTTCGTGATCGTTTTGTCAGCATAATCATCATATATACATTCATAAAATTTCATAATTTGCATATCCTGCATCTTCATATTTGATTTGTTCGAGATTCTCATTCTCTGTTATGGCGGTACTTTGTCCTCATACCAAATCTGGTGCCTGTCCTCCTTCAAATTATAGAATGTCATCCCCTTAAGCAGAAAGACTTTAACCTTTCTCTGTTTCCCCACTAAGTTTGTTTCCTCGTGGATGGTTGTTATTTTAGTAGATTTTCTGGATGGAATTACTCCCCTTGAGTTATGTCCTCATTGGGTTGAGTCTTGATTGACCGTTTTCTTTCTAGCTCTTACCTAGATAGATATTTTGGGCCCCTAAGACTCTATTACCCAGTAACTGGTAATATTCTTCTTAGTTTGCAGTTTGTTACTTCTTGCCCAATACCCGAAAAAAGTACCCTTTTCTCCTCAGTGGAGTCCCCTAGAAGTATAT
Source organism: Lathyrus oleraceus (assembly GCF_024323335.1). Taxonomy (NCBI): domain Eukaryota; kingdom Viridiplantae; phylum Streptophyta; class Magnoliopsida; order Fabales; family Fabaceae; genus Lathyrus; species Lathyrus oleraceus. The sequence continues at coordinate 88,853,918 of NC_066579.1, read as the reverse complement.
CCTTGATATGTTCATTCTAACAGGTGACGGATATCTTTCTTTCCCCCGCAGGAGTTTATCCTTGATATGTTCACTTTAACCAGTGACGGATATTCTCATCTTTTGGTATCCTACCCAGTAAAAAGGTAGTTGTAATTCCTATTTTGTTCCTCAAAGAGTTAATCCTTGATATGTTCATCTTAACCGATGATGGATTTCTTTCTCTTGGTGGTCTTCTACCCAGTAACCGGTAGTTGTAAATCATATTTGTTCCCCTGAGTGGAGTCTATCCTTGATATGTTCACTTTAACCGGTGACGAATTTTCTCTTCTTTGGTATTCTATCCAGTAACTGATAGATGTAATTCCTATTTTTGTTCCCCTTTTCGGAGTCTATCCTTGATATGTTCATCCTAATCGATGACGGATTTTCTCTTTGATTGGTCTTCTACCCAGTAACCGGTAGTTGTAAATCCTGCTTTGTCCCCTCGCAAAGGTAATCCTTGATATGTTCATCCTAACTGATGACGGATTCTCTCTCCGATGGTTTTCTATCCAGATTTCGATAGATGTAATCCCTCCCTTTTGTTCAGTTGGTATATCCTTGATATGTTCATCCTAACCGATGACGGGTATCCTCCTTGGCATTTCCAGGCAAGTATATCCTTGATATGTTCATCTTAACCGATGACTGGTTTTCTTCCCTGTCGAGTTTATCCTTGATATGTTCATCCTAACCGATGACGGATACTCTCACCTTTGGTTTTCTGCCCAGTAACTGATATTTGTAAATCCTATTTTTCTGCAGTTTTCCCCAGCAAGGTTATTCTTACCCAGTAACCGGTAATGAATACTCCCTCCTGGAGGTTCCTCAGCGAGTCATCCTTGATATGTTCATCCTAACCGATGACGGATGTTCTCTCTGTCAGATCTTTATTATCTCCTTACCCAGTAATAGGTAGTAGATAATAGATTTTTGCTCCTCCTGCGTTAAAGTTTTTTTCCCTAGTTGAGTTGAGTGCGCATTTCCTTAGTGAAATCGTTATTCCCTTGCACGAGTCGAGTACTTCAGTTTTACCCTGATGTATTCATACCCCCTGCAGATGTCGTTGTTTCCCCGGCTGAGTCTTTCCATTTTTTATGGAATTCCTCTAGTCCCCCAGCAGTTTTAAGTCGTAGTCTGGCCTACGCATAACTTTTTTTTTTATTCCCCAGAGTCTCTGCCTCCCCAACGAGTTTCCTTAAGGAATGCATTGTGCTCCTATGGACTTTCGATCTCTCTGATTTCTTTTTCCTTTGTGGCAATATCTCCCCACAGAGCATTAACTTTTGCATTCATGTCATATGCATCATGAGGTCTCTTAGGGACAAAATTTGTTTCTATATGTTGTTATTTAAGCCCATTCTATTGAGTCGAGCCAAAGATTTTAACCTTCACCTCCTTAGTTAGAATGTCCTTAAATAGGGGCAGCTGTAAGACCCCAATTTTGACCCTAAGATCCCTCATGTAAATCCATCATAAGCATTAGCATTGGGATCATGACTTGGCATCCTCCTTACCCGTCTTTCATTGGGTTTATTTTGGGAGAGATCACCAAGCACTTTGTGATTATATCATACTTGTATATTATCATTTTACTAACTAAAATACAAAAATATATCTTTGCATTTGTCTAACTCTTTTGTAGGTAGGGCATGATCTCATTGGTTCATCAAATTCACATCTAGGGTTTGAGACCCTCATGAACAAAAAGCACAACCAATAATTGATTCAAGAATGGTTATTAACATCATATATGAGTCCCAATGTTCTCTACATGTTATATTAATCAAGTTTTCTTCAAGAGTTTGAGGATGATTTGCCTTGGAAACCCTAGTTTGACTGGGTATCTTGAGTAACTTCTCCAACAAGCTATCTCACCAATTGATCAAATTTCTCAAGAGACACTTCAAAATTCATCATCTTATGCATATATGATCTACCATGAGCCTAGAAAGTCAATATATTTGGAAATTAGCAAGTTGGTTGATGGTGGTCGGCCAGATGAATTCATCTGATCAAAACTGGGTCTCCCTAGACCCTATCTCCTACAATTTTCACCATATAAAAATGATTCCAAGATAAAACTTACTCTAAATTACATTCCAAACAACTTTCATGTTGAGACCTAGAGCTAGTTTTTCTTAGAAAATCATTTTCTATGTTGAAACATTATAGGTCATTTTGTCTAGACCCTAATTTGAAAGTCAACTTCCCAAGGCCATAACTTGCTCAATTTTTACGATATGAAAGATTTCCAAGTTTCACAATCAAATTCTATGTGTCTACTTCAACTTTTATGCTTGGAGTGGGAGCTAATTCAACTTTTTTGAGCATGTGATATGAGGCTACATTATAGGTCACTTTTGACCTATACCATTGATCAAGTGATTTTTCCAAACTTCAAAAATGCATAAATCTATCATTTCAAATCCAAATGACATGAAATTGGTTACCATTTTTAAGTTCTTTGAGAGAGCTACAACTTTGATGAAGACACTTTTCTCATTTGAAGCTCCCATAAAAAGTTAATCAAGGTGGAATATTGAGACGTATGGCTTGACACTTAGAAAAAATTTGATATGTCAAAAATTCCCAAACTTCCACCTCAAATTTCTCCAAGTTCCAAGCTCTAAATGAAAAAGTGTTGAACATGAAAGTTGTTCCTCTTGATCTCACCTTTTCGAAAATTCTCAAACTTCCACCTTAAATTTTGTTAAAATCAATGCATCCACTTTGAAATTTATAGCACGAACTACGAGGTTTTGATCCCTCACTTTGACTAGTACTAGCTACACCATATTCGACTTCGATTGTGTTAGGCATGTCAGCAATTGTTTCGACTTCGATTGGAATATCGACTATATTTTCGACTTCGACATCAATACTTGCTTCATCGAAATCATAACTCAATGGTTTGTCAATTGCATCACGAGAATTCCAATCCCAGGAAAAATGTTCATCAATCACAATATCTCGAATCATCACGATCTTCTTATTAATTGGATTGAATAGCCTATATGCACCAGTTTTATGATATCGTACCAGAATCATAGGTTCATTCTTGTGATCCAGCTTCCTTCTTCTAGCATCAGGAACATGATTGTAACAAATAGAGGCAAACACCTTCAGATGACTCACTGATGGTCGTTTTCCACTCCGCACTTCTTTAGGAACCTTGTTTTTCAGCTTCTTGGTGGGGCACTTGTTCAGAATATAAACAGCACTACAAATAGCTTCACCCTATAAGGATTTTGGAAAATTCTTCTACTTCATCATACATCTTGCCATGTCCTATATGGTCATGTTTCTTATTTCTACTATTCCATTATGTTAAGGCGTGTAAGGAGCAGTTACCCCATGATCAATACCTTGGCCTGCATAGAATTCTTCAAACATCTTTCATGTATATTTTCCACCTCCATCTGTTTGCATAACCTTGATCTTCTTTTCACTCTGGTTTTCGACAAGTATTTTGAATCTCTTAAAGATTGCAAATACTTTGTCCTCTCGCTTTATCACATAGATCCACAGGTTTCAACTAAACTCATTAACAAACGAAACAAAATACTTGTTTCCACCAATGGTATGCTCTTTAAAATAGCCACATACATCTGAATGTACAACTTTGAGTATGCAATAGGATCTCATTGGCATAGTGGAAACGAAAAACTTTATGGATTGCTTTCTGACTAGACAAACTTCATAGAGTTTGTCGTACATATCTACATTTGGTATGCCAGTTACCATATCTTTAGTGATAAGTTGACTGAGTGATCGAAAGTTTAAATGTCCAAACCTCAAATGTCATAGCCAACTATTCTTGTGGTCGACAACTTTTTTGAGGCATTGTACCACAGTCAAACTGATCATGGTCTTAAATGTCACGTTCTTCGACATAGGGGATTTTAAGACCAAATTGTTTTGGGTTTCGAATAATTCAAAGGCTCCACCTTTCATAATCAATGAGAAACCATTTTTGACCAGTTGTCTCACGCTTAGTAGATTACATTTCATTCTAGGTACATAAAGTACATATTTGATCATCGCTTTTGCTCCATTACTCCTTTGAATAACTATGTTGTCAATACCTTCTGCTTGCAATGAGCTATTATCAGTGTAAAACCCCTATTTTTAATTATTAGTCATGAACCTTTAGTCTTTATCTTTTACTTAACTATCGAACAAAATGTCCCAAATGGTTTCAAGACTCAAACCCTAATTTAACCTCTAAATACCCCAATTTTTGCATTGAAAAAAACAAGTAAAGTTGCCAAGGCAGGCCCAAAAGCATGTCATGACCACCACTTTACACCTATGCCATTCTCACCTCACATCTCCTTTTGACCTAATTCTTTTTGCATCTTGTTAAGATCATGGCAAAGAGTGTTTGGCCTATGTTTGGCCTAAATGCACTAGGCGATTTCATTTGGTCAAAGCCTAAACATGGTGCCATGTCAGGTTGTGTGCCTAAACCAGACCTAGCCAAAACAGCTATGCATTTTTGTTCCAAGTCACCAAATCATGCATATTCCATCCCAAATGATCAAGGCTTGTGCAGAAGCAATAGGAAGCAACAATTAAAGGCCAAATGTAGGGTACATGTGAAGCAAAAAAGTGAGGTCCCAAAAAGCACAAATTGGAGCAAACACGGGACAAGCCAAATGCAAATTAGAGTTGTTTCTAGAAGAGTTAGGGCCTACAGATTATTGGAAAAGATTCCTTTTTGTGCATCACGAAATGAGAGGAGAACTGTACCCTGAAATTCACGTGTCAGCTCGTCAACCCTTAGTAAGCAAGTTTCTGATTTCCACTTTTCAGATTCACACGATTATTCCCCCATTTCACGCGTATGAGGCACTTGTAGCTTGTGTATAAATAGAAGATTGTTTTCCACCATTTTCCCAAGCTTTGCAGCCACAAAATCGCTGCTGAAATCACTCACGAACAAGCTCCGAAATAGAGTATTCGGTTGGAACACTTAAGCTACTTTCAACACCACCTGAGCATCTAAACACCTTCCCTGAACTTCCTTGAAGCTAACCAGACTGAGAGAACCATTCAAAATCACCTCACCTGAGCTCGCCCAACTCATTGGAATCTGCAACTATCACATTTTCCAACAAGGTAGAAAACACCATCATTTCACTTGAAACAAGTTACTACTATGCTCATTGTGATCCACTCATGCTTAACCACGTGCTTTGAGCTCTTATTGCTTTGTCATTGCCATTTAATTTTTAAATTAGGGTTTTCATTTCATTCGTGATTGGCTGAAATTCTCCATACTTAGAGCCAATCAATGGCTCATGAGTATGAAGGGAGCAACGATGATCAGAGGTGAAGTGGATCCATGTTTGGTTCCACTTAAAACTTTGTGTTGCAAGAGTTGGATTTCCAATTGGCTCGAGGTTGAAGATGATGTCGGGACTGTTGCTTCCCGCTATGGGTGTTCATGGGTACGGGTTGACCCACGAACCCACTGACCCAAACCAACTCAATCCATAAATTACCCAAACCCATTCATTTACGGGTATACCCAACCCAACCCATAACAACCCGTATAATTTTGGTTCGGGTATCGGGTTTGAGTTTTGCAACCCGTGGACCCGTTGACCCAACCCATTGATGTGACTTTAGTAATTTTTTATTATTTTTATTATTATTTTAAATAAAAATATAAAATTAATATCTCACTAATAATCATAATTTTTCCAAAAAAAATTATTCTCCACCAATAATACTACTAGACCAATGAGTTTACGTAATTCTAAGATTAAATGTTATTTCTTATTTTCTTTTGTATCCTTTCCAACTTATGTATTTTATGGAAATAACGTATCTTGTTGAATTTTATACTATCATAAAGTGTTATGACGTGTTGATGAATTTTATTAGATATTTTATGACGTGTTTCATTGAATTTGAGTGTTATAAATGACTATGATTGTATTGAATTGTGTTACATTTTTTTTAAAACTGACAAAAAGAATCATAAAAAAATAATTTTTTTATTTGAAACATAACCCGCGAACTCTATCCAATCCAACCCATTAATGAACGGGTCAGTTTTGACAATGAAATTGTGGGTTGGACGACGAACCGAACCCATTGAAGTTTGAACGGGTTGGGTAACAGGTTAGGCCAAACCAGATCCAACCCAACCCGTGTATACCCCTACTTCCTGCGTTTCCATTCTCACTTGAATTCAAATGTATTTACATGGCGCGCGCTGATTAGTTATTTTGAGTGATATGGCTCCCAACGTTCACATGTGATATGGTCAAAAAGCAAATGTCGTGGTCCTCTCGATCTGGGCCTTTCCTTTTGCTTACTTTTTAAGTAGTTTGATCATTGGATGGATCATGCGTTGACTCCCTTGGTCAACTCAGATGTGGTTTTTGGTCTCAACGCCTTGAGCTTGTCCAATTTACTTTTTGGACTCCCTTTTTCCAGACTGCACCCCTCTTTTTTACTTATATTTGATTTTCTTTATTTTTATTTATTCTCTTTTAATTGTTTTAACTTCTGGTTTTTATTTATTTATTTTTCTTTCAATTGTAAATCTTGAATTTTATTTTTCATCAATTTTAATTTTGCAAAATAATAATTGATATTATTATACAAATTTTAATTGATTTTTTTTTACATTTTAATTGATTTAATTTGCAATTAATTTCCATAATTATTTTTGCAAATTAATTTTGATTAAAATGTATACTTTAACTCAAGCATTTTTTACATTTTTATTTTGCAATTTAATTTCCATCATTAGTTTTCAATTTAAATGTGATTTTTATTTTACATTTTATTGACTATTTTAATTTGAAATTTAATAATTAATATTAATATTGCAAACTAATTTCTCTTTGCATTTTGGTCTTTTATCCAATCCCCTTTGTCTTTCTATATTGCAATTTAATCCTTGTATTACTTTACAATCAATTTTGGTTTTGTTCCTTCATCTTGTTAATAGTATAATAGTTGATTAATTTGTGATTTGATGATCCATTCTATTGTACTAACTCAATTTAACCTAACTACTAACTTATATCTGTTTGTTATATTTTAATTATTTTTTTGTGATTGCTTGGGTGATAAGATCTTCCACACTTCAAATCATTGATAGATGGACGTTTCAGTTGATTCAATCTTTTTTGATTCAAGCATGCTGATAAATGGTCATTGGATCATTTTTGACACTTTGAATCAATGATAGGTTATCCCTTAATGCGTCATATTTTGTGTCCTTTAACTTTTATTTCTCGCATTATTTCCCTTGTAATTTTCCGTGTACCCCTCTCCCTCTTGGTTGTACTTTTCTTCCTTGCTTTACTTTTGATCTCTTAGGAACTAGGTCAACCTCACCATTTCAAAACAATAAGTAATAAACCCTTGATCCAACGTCAAGTGGCATTTTTTTCTCAATCAAATTCAAAAAATAATATAATATGAATAGAATTATGCGCCACGAGCCTTAAGTGGTGGATAATGAGTGAGAATAGATTTTTCCTACCCTCACTCTGAATATTTTGGACACAAGACGTTTGGCTTGTTAGTTTGAAATATTCACCTCTACCCATAGTCTTTAGTGCAATTCCAATAAAAAATAATCTCTTTTCAAAACCCTAAAATCAACATCAACTCATCAAACTCATTTTTAGCGCTTTAAGGCATCACTCAGAAAATCCTTTTTCAAGGTAAAAATTTACAACCAACAAACAATCATTTTTTACTCCAAACTACGGAGCTCTGATTCTTCATTTAACAATGATGATATGTAGGCACAAGCACCCTAACCTAATCCTTGGCGAGCACGATAATAAAACCAACCATTTTCCCTTTTAGCAAGTAAACTTTTAGACAACAACATTATTTCGTGTAGACAACCTAGATGGTTCCCATCGAGTACGATGGATGTGAGGAATGCTAATACCTTCCCCTTGCATAACCGGCTTTTGAACCCTATTTTTGGTTGCGAGACCAATTTCCTTTTCTATATGGGTTTTTATCGATATTTTCCCTTTCCTCTTTTGGAATAAATAAAATTCGGTGGTGACTCTATGTTGTAGTAAGTTTTTTTGCATAGTGACAAGTATGTGATGTGTCTCTCACAATTTGTGTTGCTCGTACAGAAAGACCCCAACTAAAAATACTCCCTCATGTTGACCCTCGAATTGATGTCCTAACAATGCTATATGAGCCTTTGGTTCAAGTGAAGGATCAGATCACTTGTGTCGCAAGTCCTCCCCATGGGATGGTGAATATGAGGCATGTTTCATTGAATTGACAGCGGTGGTACAAGTGTATGTAGATGAAAGAGCTTCCGCTTGATGGGAAGCGTTATGGATAAACTCACACTTGAGGATGAGTATTGATAATAACTATGAGTTGAAAATTTGAAGAAACAAAGTGTGAAGAAGTCTGACATTAACTAGAAAAGTGGAGACTTGAGCATTTATAAGTGAGACACGCCTATCACCTTAAGGTTTTAGGTGAGTATGTGGTGTGTCTCTCACAAGGAGTATTGCTCATAGTGAAAATCCCCAATGAATGTAAATGCTCCCTCCCCTCATGTTGAATCCTCGAATTGATGTCTAAACATTGTTGATAATCAATTTTGAAGATCACACCAACTCAAAACACCTATTTTTATGGAATTTAGATTGCCAAACTGATTGCATCGCCTCAGTTAACTCCTGAAATATATCATTAGTTTGATAACTTGCCAAGATGCACCAAAAGGATTTAACTAAAAATCTTTTGAAAGCATATGCATCCCATATATTTTTGTTCTGGTCAATAAGGGTATTTATGGTGTCGTTTAGGTCGATTTTGAGGGGAAAAACTCATTTGATTTAAAAATAAAATTATTCGTAGTTTAAATTGATTTTGAATGATTAGTTAAAAACTTATATTCAGTCCAATCCAATTCTATAGATTGTAATTTTGATCCGTTTTTGAATACTAAATTTACAAATTATGATTTTTTTATTAATATAATGAAAATACTAAAAAGTGATACCTTTGAAGTAATATACCAAATATAGTACATTAAAAATTAGAACTACAAAAAGGATAATGGTCAATTATATTTGAAATAAATAAAATTTTAAAAATAATTAGATAAATTAAACTAAAAAAATATCAAAAAAAAGTAAATATCAATGACGCGTAATATATCATATTAATAAAAAAAAATGACTATTAAAATATATGAATGTAGTTTGGTTTGGTTTGTATCGGTTTTAAAAAATTAGAATTAAATACAGTTTTGATCCCTCTAGTTTGAACATTTTAAACAATTGATCTCTGGTTATGAAACCAACGATTCTGATCCCTTAATTTTGATGATTTTTGAATTTTTGTGATCCTCCCCACTTTTGTATATGCGGCATTGATGATTGGGATAAAAAAATATTTTTTAATGATATGTCATTGATGACTAAGATAATTTATTAATTAGTATTTTTTTATAGAATAAAGTAATGATTAATTGTTTTGTTTAATATTTTTAGAATTTAATTATTGAATATCAGCCTATTCATAATAGTATTCATTTCAAACTTGAGCCCAAAAGATATTTGGTATTGTATTGTTGACATTCATAAACACTAAAATCATTTATTAAAAAAATAATCTGGGACTCTAGTGCAATTAGAAGCTTGTACCATTTCACCATCTTTCTTGACTTCATCTTTCAATTGACTCTTATTAAACACAACAATGTTTAGATACACGATTTAGATAATAGTGGAGGCAAAACAATAACAAGGTGTTTGTGTTTAGCAACAAGTAAAGCTTCAATTTTGACAATTGTTACTATTAAAATATGCTCAACTGTTTAAAACGCTAAAACTATAAAAACTAAAAGTGTATTTAAACCAAAAAAAAAATAATTTGAAATTTTATCTAATACTAAGGATATTCATAAAAAAGAATCCAAACACATCTAAAATTATTCGATTTTTTTTGTAATTTTTAAACTTTTTTTCGATTTATGATTTTTAATTGAATCGATTTAGATTTGAACAATCACATTGAATTCATCCAATAACATTTAATTCTCCGGTGCACTCAATACTCATTCCTAACCTTCTTCATCGAAATAACTCATTTTAGCAATTGTGTTTGTCTAGCTGCTAGTTATAGCTAGAACAAGCTTGGGAAAATGTCTTTTAAAGGTCTATTACCAATCCATTTCTCCCACCAAAATGATATATTAAGGTTGTTGCCTACCTTGTTGTTGATGTCGGGAACAAGAGATTTTCTATCGACTCACCTCAGCTTTCTAAAGGTAAAATGATTTTTCACAAAATTGAGTCTTTCTTATTAATCACATTGATATCCCTAAAAAAATGTTGGCTAAATTACCATACCTTAATGTTAGGATCTCAAACCACGGGGAGTTGTTTTCTTGCAATCATGTTCATTATCACTTGGACAGGAGAAGGGGAAGTATTGAAAATGCACTCCTTTATCTATCACCTCCAAGTTTGAGAGAGTCTCATATGAAGCATCCAAGTTTGTTGACTATGGACAATAAACATTTATCTTTTCATCTTTTTGCAAGGTCTAAGATTTCATTAATATCCACTACTTCATCCAAAAAATTATCACATGCTAGAGTATTGTTTGATAGTTTGATATTACACTCTTACGCACCTTGCTTATCCATGGTGACAACAATTTAACAATACTTTTGTATAGGTATCCGATCAAGCAAATGAGCCTATATTCGTTCGAACTTTATGGATTATCCTTTCCCTATATCACATCTCCTTTCACAACAATTTGTTATGAAGTTAAGCTTGAAACTCGTATGCGCGAGATTGATTTCTATTAAAAATGAGTTAAATGATTTATGGAAAGAACTCAATTCCTACATGATTTTGGTAATTCGCACATGTATTCTACAATAACTTTGTTTTTCTTTATAACTTGTTCAAAATTATAGACTTGAAGATCAAGTCATTCAATTCGTAACATGTTCGAATGACACGTTTTCTATTATGAAAACTCAAGTGCTTCTTGTGGATCCTTTACCATCCATCAATCGATTTTAGTCTCTTGTTATTCAAGAATAAAGCAATCACAAGAATTATATGCCTATTGACGAACAAAGTTAATTTTAATAATTTCAATTTAAAAAATTATGGTTTACACAAATTATCGTCACGGTGGACATATCATATATATATTGTTATCAAAAGTATGGACATTCCAATTTTAGCAAAGGCAAATCTTATGTGAATATGGCTAAGAATAATGGCAATGAAACTACTCCACCTAGTGGGGAAACTTAGATGGCTTATTTTGCTAGCAACAACGTTTTTATTTCTCAAGCTAAGTATGATCAACTTGTCAACTTGTTCCAACAAACAAACTTAGCAAACTTAGTTTAGTCTTTAATCACAAGCTAAGTTTCAACTACATCCATGGCTCATATTCTTCCACTTTTTGAGTCAACCTCATGTATTATTTATAAAATTTCTACTCAATGAGTTAGCAAACATTGATTCTTGGATCTTGGACATTGGTGTCAATGATCATGTGTTTTCATCTTTAAATTTATTTAGCTCTTATTACAAAATTAAGTACGTAAAAGTTAGTCTTGTGATTGATAGCTTTATATGTGTCGAGTATATTGATAACATCACTTTCTCACCTAATCTATACCTCACTAATTTCTTGTTTACACCTTAATTCCACTTGAATTTAATTACAATTTCAAGACTATGTCAAACGATGAATTGTTTTGTCCTATTTTCTTGTCAAACTTGTGTTTTGCAAAGAAGGTACTTTGTTTGGGTAATCAAGTGGAAGGTTTATATAGACTGCATATTGATGGCTCTAATCTTGAAGTCCAAGCCAAGGAACAAAACAATACCAACTCCATCAATGTTTTTTTAGTATAGATAACCCATTAATTCCCATGTCTGACACATCTCATTTTATACTTAATAATGTATCTCGTAAGAGAGTTACACACATGTCTCAATCGTATTCTTTCTTTTGCTTAGATAAAAAATCCACTTGCGACATATATCATTTAGCTAGAAAAAGAAGATCACCATTGAATTCTGTTGCAGTACAAATAACAAGTGCAATATATCATATCCAGAGAGACTGGTTATGTTTTAAAGACTATTCAACCGTTTTTATGATTCTAAGCAAAGGGTTTTTTAGAGTTGTTTGGTTATAAAAAATAAAATGATAGAAAATAAGTTGAGATTTTAGTGTTAACAGTGATCAAACTTGTTGAGATTAGATTTCATCATCCTTATCATCATGTATAACCATTAGTCAGTAATATGCTCTTCTACTCAACTATTAATACTCTCACATATTGCTCTCATCGCAACTCATCTCTGAGCTAATGATGTGAGATCAGTTGTATTACCTAATAGAGAATCTCTTTCCCTAATAAAGAATACAACAATATTAAGTTCGAACAGTGAATAAAGATATCAATTATCATTATTCATGTGGATATTAAACCTAACCCTAACTCTAGGCATTAGCATCCAATATATGGAGACTCGGATCTAGTAACAACAAACACCTCTCGAATGTCAAGTCGTACCATGAGAATATGTTTTTGATAGCTAATCCAAAACGACCATTAAGAATGAAGAATCGACAATATTAAAGATTAAGTAGAATTATGCCAAACACCATGATTGTAATTAATACATTAGTATGATGATGACTGCACTTAACCTCAACAAAAGAGAATTAACTACATTTATTCATCGTAGTTTACCATTAAACCCTAGAAGAAAGAGGTTGAACATCATTTGCAACGATCCCCTCTACCAGCGCTTTTGCCTTGGATCTTCCTCTCCTTATACTCTCCTATTGAGATTTAAGATGAACTTACTTTCTTTTTGTAATACCTTAAATCCACTAAAACTCCCTTAAACTTAACTTGCACCTTTAATTATAGGCTTGAAAAAGGTAGGGTACTAGGCACATTTCCCATCTTCGTCTGGAATTCCTAAATTCTTCCTTATTAAGAATCACATTTATTCTTCAACTTTCCCTAGCCGACCTAGCTCTCTAGGCGCACCATCCATCTTCGACTAGCGCACAAAATCTTTCTTCACCATGAAGTAACTTAGGCTTGAATTTTTATATCACATGTGCTTGCTTAGCATCCCTATGGACCTAACCTAGAGAGACTAACATGTATGGAAGAGTCTCGACAAGGTCTTTGCATGTTTCTTGCTGGTTTTTCAGTTCTTTTCATTCTTTTTTTATTAATGTGCAAGTAAAAAGTCCAAACAAGTGTTTGATCACTTTTAATTGATAAATTAAGGGTTTTTATATCAATTGTTTGTAAAATAAGTTAATAAATGCCTACGTATTTTACGTAATTTTGGTATTTATCAACTCTCCCCAACTTATCTTTTTGTTTGTCCTTAAACAAAATCCATTCAAATGATTCACAAATTTTTGAAATGCATGTTTCATGAGAGGTTGAATGAGTAGGTCAAAAAAAAAATTAATAATTATTTTAAGACATGATATTATTTATAACCCAAGTTCATAATTAACATCATAAATATTCATAAACTTTAGCATGAAGATAAACTACTTTCTTAGATAAAGTGAGATTTTAAAATATGTCTAGATCAACCGTCCATTATTTGTCAGAATCATGATTTCATTAAGTATCTCTCAATAGTTAGTATTTCCCTCATAATTGGACAATACACAAACTATAGAAACATTTTTCATTTCATCTAAGAAATGTCCCAAGATACATTATCACTCATGGATCACTAAGGGTTTTTTTAATTAAAGTAGCTAGCCTTACAAAAAAAATGTTGTTTTTTCTTTGATTAAAAAATCCTAAAGAGAGAAAATTCTTATTGATAAATCAATATATTCAAAAAGTTTCTTTCTTTGATCCAATCTTTACAACCATTTTTGTTTTGATGATTTTCTTTTGTATGCTTTGACATTTGATTTCTTTTCTCTTTTTAGTCAAAAGCATATTCTTTTCTTTTCTTTTCACTGTCACTAACTGATTTCCATTTACACACATTTCCTTTTATCCCCTGACTTTGTTTTTTAAAATAACCTTTTCATTTTAAAGTGATCTCGTATCCTTAAGACGAGGTGGTGAACATTGTGTTTATTGACTAAGGGTTGTAACAATGAAAGAACAAAAAATTTCATTTTAGGCTCAAATGGATTTTCAAAGGATCACACCCTCATTAGGTAGACTTTTTGGTCAAGTAATTTTTCACTCAAAATCAAGCAATATCTTGATCATATCCATGACTTCAAATATATCAGGTAGTAGTAAGTTGGATGCAAAATCTACATACTTAACATGTATATTCACTCTCATTATTTATCTAAAACATGAGGTTTCACATATGTCTCTTTTGTGGGCTTATGATTATTGACTCACATTAACATGTTTTCACTATATGGTAGTAAAATCAAACTTTATGTAAGCAACTAGTTCAAAGTCATGCTATAACACATAGATAGTCAAAACATTAATCATGAATAAAGAATTTAAAAGAATAAAATATTTTTTCATGCCATTTGTTCTTGACCATTGTCATTAACATATATTTTGTTATTCCAATGCATTTTGGCTTTTTAGATCATCAACTGAACCATCTACTAACAAACCTCTTAAGAGAAATATTTCAAAAAAAAAATCAAATTGAACAAGTACTTAATTATGAAAATAATTCAAATTTAATAGGTATAGGCTTTAATCATCATGGCATTCCACCCTCTACCGAAAATATTTTTTTGTCCTCAAGCATTAGACAAGGAATGAATTTTGAAGGGATTTTTCGCTTAGTCTAAGAATCCCCGCCTAGCCCAAAATTGGAGCAAAGTGTGTTAGGCGCACATAAGGACCGACTAGTGAGCTCTCTGTAATAGTGTTTTGTACTTGTTTTTCTTGTTTAATTTGTATATCATACACACATTATAATTCAAGGGAAAAAGATGCTTAACGATAAATCAAAAATTTGTTGAAATCTTGGGTGTGCTCATGTACTCGGTACAAAATGAATAACACACTCATGTCAATTGTGTGTAGAAATTGTTTGTAATATACTACATCAAAACAATAAATAAAAATTATTCAACAAGCAAATAAATTAGAGAAATAAAAACTTCACATTGATATAGGAAAACTGTAGCATCAGTTTAGTCATCACTCTTACTAACTGTTTCTTCATCATCCTCTTCTCCACTTTCTTCCTCTTCCTTTTTACCTTACACTTATTCTTCTTCATTAGAAGCTTATGTTTGTTTCTATCCCGCCCCACTACCACTAATATCACCACTTCCCCACTTAACATGGCCTATTTGTAGTCCATAAAAGTTATCTAATGAAGTCCTCCTGAGTAAGTATTGGCTCATATGAAGCCTGTAGTTTCTACATTATTAGTTACAACGTGTTCATTGATTCGTTAATATAAAGCATACATATGTGGTAAGCATCAGTGCCATCTCATCTATATGAAAAATAAGCTCTTAAATTAAAGTTCGTGTTATCAAAGCATGTCACTCTGTGTTGTTGCTCAACTGGTGGAGCATGAGGTTCTTGTGATGGTTAAGGCATCCTTCATCTGCGACCTATATAGTAACGAGAGACAAAATGATTATCCAACTTTGAAATATGACAAATATGATGGTTGTTAGTAATGTCGACATCTAATTGTCTACATAATCCCATGATCAAACCTGGAAAGCCAAAGGCGTGTCTTTTTGGTTAGTCCATAATCTCCCATTTTTTGTGGGAGACTACCCTTGCTATGTCAATTTTTTTCCTCTTAAAATGTACCATATCAGTTGTGAAGTTTGTAGGGTCGCATATGAATTGTGGGTGCAACGAATGATGTTGTGAAGAAGAAAGTCCATCCAATTTGGGATTTGATTATTAGATTAAACCTCTTGAAACTGATTGATTACTCATCTAGTCCCAACTCGTAACTCTTTCTTACTTCACATATCTCAGTAGCTACAGTATCATAGTCCCAGTTACTTTTAGTCACCTATATTGCGAAGGAGTCTAATCCCCTTAATTTTGCCACATAATGATCTTCAATGTTAGCATGTATGGCATCTCTATCAAATGGTATCACTATTATAAATATTATATTTTACGACAAAGTTTTCACTTCACCCAACAAAACACCGAGGTAAAATTCCATGACGCACTATGTTATTTTTTTTCCAAGAAATTATCATATATTCCCCCGATTTAAGAAAAAAATGAGGGGTAAACTAATTTAGGGTACATGCTTCGAGTCCCGGCAACTGTAGTTTTTTTTTAAATGGCGTTTTTCTTATTATTTAATATTTTATAATTTTATTAAATATTTAATTCCTTGAGTTTCTCAAATAATTGAGGGGTATCATACCCCGATTTTACTATAAAATGATTCATTCACTAAGTTTTACCCTAAATCTAACTCAAAAGTTCAGTCGCTCCATACTCTTAAACTTCATTTTGTATGATGGATTGCGAGACCGAATTTTTTTTTGATTATGTATTGTTGTTCTTCTTACACCAACCTTTAACAAATCATTTTTCTGTCCTTGCAAACTATCTCACGTAATGGTGTTGTTGTTGTTCACATCAACGTTTAACAAAATAACTTTTCAATTTTGTTAATCAAAGAAATTTTTCTATAATATATATTGATTTCTTTGGTTGACAATATTGAGAAATTTATTCTTAATCATATTGCAACACACAAAGAAATTGGTGAATAGTAAAAAATTGAAAAAAGAAACAATACATGTTACTTCAATTTTTTTTCAATTCACCCTTCTTTTGACAACAAAAGTCATATATTACCTCGGTTACTTTAGAAACTGAGGTTAAAAGTACCAAATTAATTGTAATTTTTATTTTAAAAAAACTTTTTACCACGGGTTTAAGTTATAACCGAAGAGAAAAGTAAGCATGTCCATTGAGTTTCTCCGCAATCCTTAAACAAATCTTTATCATCCATTTAATGAGTATCAACGCTCAAGACACTACCATTAGTGATCTGTGTGAAACCTAAAAGACATTCATTGAGAAGGCCCATGCCACATTATAAAAGCATTATGAATATCAAAAACTGATCATGAAAATATTTGTCATGAAAATATTGAAACTTATTTGTTTTATATCTTAAACATTGAAAATATAGGTTCACAAATTATTTGACTATGTTTTTCATTCATGCAATCAATTTACTCAATATCCAAATTATACCAATGGCTACATAAAGTACCTAGAAATTTAGAACACACGACATCATCATTGCTCACCAGTTCAATTATTCATGCATGTAAAGTTTCTTTATATTATGTAAATATCATGAAGCAATAAAATCATTCCTAATTAAGTTATAAACTAGGAAAATACTGAGTGTTTCAATTAAGTTTATGATGTATAATCTTTAAAGCATAAAAACCAACATTACACATCTGAGCAATTTCTAAACTGGATCAAAAAGTGTAAAATTGATGTTTTTCTCCTCGGATGCTTGTCTCTTGCGTGTTGTAGGTTTTTTTTGTGAGAATGTTGAAGAAAGTGTGTGGAAATGATTAGAGTGAGTGATTTTAATTATTTTCCTGTTTCCCAAAGTCCTGAACAGGTATCTCGTCAGGTGAGCTTGTCTATGCTAGTCGAGAGCTCGTGTTTTGACTTTTGGTTTCCCATTGGGCGGAGTAGGTGAGCATTGGCATGTGCCACTGTGATTTTTGATGAAATTAAAAGATTGACTAGAAAAACTGTAAAATTTGGTTGGATTTCCTCCTAACAAGCACTTGTTTAATGTCAGTAGCTTTTCAATTGTTAGTGTAACATAATATTTATTACCTTAAAATATACCTCACGGTCTTTGATTCTAACCTTCACTTGACATTATCAATGCCTATAACATCCTTACACTCTTCATGAATATTCGTCCTAGAATGAGAGGTATTTTTGGGTCTCCTCGACGTCTAGCACCATAAAATCTATAGGAAATGAGAAATTGTTAATCTTGACTCGTACATCTTTAATAGTTCCTACTGTATCATGCATGTTTTATCTCTCATCTGACGTGTTGTTACAATTAGCTATATTTTGGGGTTACCAAATTTTTGTATCACTGACAATGATATTATGTTTACACTTGCATCCAAGTCAATGAGTGCACTTCCAACTTCCATACAAACTTTAAAAACATTTAATATGACTATATTAGAATCTACTTCCTTCTAATGAGAAAAAACATTAATATCATAAAAGGTGTCTGACATCTTATCCGTTGTCAATTTAAAATAATAAGTTTATTCTTTTCATGTATTTTTATATGGTGTAGTTATAATGTGTTATAATTTAGGAGTTCAAATATCACTCCTTCATAAATAAAATGTCATATTTGAGTTGTTAGAATGTGATTAAATATATTAATTTTAATGATAAAATTAATATTATTTCTAAAAAATACTCTTATTAATGTAGTTAGAAGATTAATTGAATAGAATAAAAGTTTATTAATAGATATATAGTATAGGAAAATAATAATAAATATTATGGTAGTACTATAAAGAGAGAAAATATAAAAATAAAACAATCTTTATAAGATAAAGAAGATAATAATGTATAGTATATTCCATGACATAATTTTTACGTTCGTAGTATTTATTTTCAATGTACAATAATAAGTGTATTGTATTAATCATTCTAGATTTTGTAAATTAAATGCAATTTAATATTTGAGTGTGATAGAGTTGTTCGTAGAAATGTTTTAAAAATCGAATTGGAGATTGAATCGGTGAAACTTGTGGTTTAAGGTTTAATTGTTTCAATCGGTTAAATCTACGGTCGAACCATTTATTAAATAAACTAATAATATGAAATTAAATTTTATAGATATATGACAATAATCATAGGTTGACAACTTAATAAAATAAATATTTCAAAAATTTATTACAAAGTTAATACAACAATATCAATATAATAACATAGTTCTACACTTGATTTCAAACTTTATTTAAAAATAATTTGACCAAATTAAAAAATTACAATAAAAAAAGAGTTAAACTAATTCAAAAAAAAATTAAAATAATAGAATATAATAACTAAAATAAAGTTCAAATAATTAAGATTTAGGGATGAACTGGGATACCTACTATTGTAAATTATTATCCATCTCATCCTGATCTTTCAAAAACGTAGAAAACTCAAATTCACACTCATCCAGTGAAAATAATTTTTTTCCATCAATCTCCATATGAGTTTGAGCTGATATTTACAAATACAAATTTTATTGGCATATGCCTAGCTAGTTGCTCAAGATAGTGCATATAAGAAAAATTACATTGAAATTGCATAAACACAAACACAAAACGACTGACTAACTGAAAGGATAGGTAGTAGGGACCATAATTAATGTTCTATAATTTGTTGGTCCACGTATACGTAGTTTTCTCACAACCTCAATGAAAACGAACCAGGTTCTGACGAATGAGATCACCTGGGACACACACCTTTCCAAGGACTTTCTTTCTTTCTATGGCATAACTTTTATTGGAACATCAACTTCATGTGATTCAAAACCTGTGTGCTGTCGATTAAGAATGCGACATAGCACGCGGGAATAACTATTTTCCTATGGCTTGCATAATTCATGCCCTTTCTCATTCAACAAACTCACTTGAAAATATAATTTATAAACATACAATTAGTTTATTGAAAATAATTGCAGCCACTTTTGTTTTTGTCTTAATAAATTTTTTATTTTGACTTTTACTATAGACTGTGAAATTTTGTTACTACTATTTGTCATTGGTTTATGTAAACCTTCAAAGATAATCATGTGCTACTGTAGTTTTCATACAAAGATTCACATTTAAATAGTGTTTATAAATAAAATGGTTTACATATTCAAGAAAATTAATATAATTATGTCTAACTTCTAAAACCGTGTCAACCACTGTTTTTTCCGATGGTTTTCTTACCCATTTTGTAACTAAGTGGTTTTAAATATGTTCTTTTAGATTGGATACAACGTCTAGTTTCTAGTTAAATCAGTTGGTTTGATTCAACAACTTAACCATAATTATAAAAATATTTTTTATTTGAATTGGATATCATATAGATTATTGTGTATATTAATTTTCTGATAGGATGGATTATAAATACACTTGACTTATTTATATATATATATATATATATATATATATATATATATATATATATATATATATATATATATATATATATATATATATATATATATATATATATATATATATATTGCTAGAGTTGATGTAGACCTAACATATTTAATATTGTAGTGTTTGATTTAGATTTGATAGTCGTTGAAGTACTGAAGTTTCACTAACATCGGTTGAAATTGTTTTTACGAGATAAGTATTGTTTGTATTGTCTCTATATGGATTAGTGTGATATCATTGTCGTTCAACAATTAATATGATTTTAAGTGAAAGATTTTAGGATGTTTGGTTTCAGAGATATGAGAGCTTGTCGGGGTTGGATTTCATCCACCGAATGAATAAGTAGTTTACTAATCAGTTATACAAAACCTATATTTTCATCAATATCATCACGTATCGCTAACAAACAGAGCTTATGTCTAAACTTTTGATAAGACTTCGACCTTATTGTTTAATCGACGATTTCTCAGCCTATTAAGCATTAAAAATTGATATGTAAGGTGAATGTAAAACCTAAATTAATGTCTAGCATTTAGAATCTAACAAATGATTATCTTAGATCAAGATTCTACTGTATTTCTCAATATCAATTCCAATCTATAAAGTTAAACAGTGAAACAAAGATAACATTGATATTAATTCATAAATAGATTGTATATAATGTCATGATCAATAAACATACATACTATTACGGTGAACTACATTCAATCCCAACAAAAAATGGATTTAGCTACTCATGGTAGCTTGGTACAAATAGGAAGAATGAAGATGAATATGCATCAAATGTGATTTCTCGACTATTGATGTATATCCAGCTTTTGATCTTAAAGAATCACCATTTCATGTTGTTTATTGTGTTTCTTCTTCCAAAAAATGATATATCCCAATTTTCTCACTTTGAAAGATATTTATAGTGGTATGAAAAGTGGACTCGCACTCAGCGCAACTAACAGACATGAAAGTTAAATCGCCACAACCTGCGCTGAGCCCAGGAAACGGCTCTCAGCGCCCTTACGCTGCCAATCCACGCTCAATGCGGAACTTTCTGTTTTTTTTTACGCCTTTGGCGCTTGGAGCTGCGCTCAGCACAGGTACAAGCATGTGAAGATTTTCTTCAAAGATGATTGGTGGGCATTTCTTCTATCATTTGATGATCAAAACTCTTATATATACAAGAATACCTACAAATTGAGTTGAATTAGAGTACTTTAAGAAAAATCTATTTGATAACCTACTAAAGTTATTATTTACATCAAAGTTAGAGTTTTTATACATGAATTTTATGAAACAAGCTAATAAGTGTCAATTTTCCATGTAAAAAACTCCAAGAAACAAGAGTACTTCCAAGATTTCTCATGAACAATCCATTTTAGATAAAAGATGACAAATGTATGGTTCAAATTTTGAATGCACAAGCAAAATTTATGCTTATCATAACCTAGAACTAAACCATGATCATGAAACAAGTCTTAAACCCAAAACTCATGCCATACATTTCAATGCAGCACAAGTTCAATCATGAATCATACCTAACACACTTCTTTAAGCAGATAAAGAACATTATGAGGGACATGACTCACATTCAACAATATTGTTAACATCTTGATCAACTTATATATTCATCCAAACAAATCATATTGAAAGCACAAAATCACAAATCACAAAGGTCTTTCAAGGGTTGTATTGTGGTTTGGTAGACAAAGAAATGTCATATCAAAAGGTAATTGAAATAAAGTTGTCAAACTCTAGAAGAAAAGTTCCTTTTTAACTTTTTAACATTCACAACTTCATTTACACTTCTCTTTGTTTGAATGTTACACCTTTGATTCACATTTATTGGCACAATTCATGTTTGCCACTTTTTCTTTCACACTTTTTCATTTCTTTTTCTTTTTTCTTTTTCTCAATTTTTCTTTCTTATTAAATTTCTAAGAAACCCACTTTTTTTTCTCCCCAACTTGAATACAACCAACTTTGTAGTAAGAATGCTCTTCCATTTTATAAGGCAAAGGGAAAAAATTCAACCACAAATGAAGCTTGATGGTTCAAGTATTTCCAGAAAAAAATTCAGAATCCATTAATAAAAAATCAATGATGAACTAATTATTTATATGCAAAGGGAAATTTTCATAGTTCAAAATTGATATATATTCTGACACTAAGGCTCAAAGTAGTTAATAAATTATCCCTCATTCACAAGGTAGGTCTCTTTTGGTCAAGTGGTTGTGCTCAAAATAAAAATAAATGCCTTGACAACTTTTATGCTTTCATTCAAGTCAACACAATTTCACGATTAAACATAAGTCAATTGAATTAAAACAAATAATTGTTGGTATCATGTGCATATAGTAAACAATGGAAAGTTTTCTCACATTTAGGTTTGGTTCTAAAGTGATCCAATCATGAAACCAGTACTGCAAAAGAATACACAAATGAATTTTTGTACAAATTACAAGTTTCATATTCATGTTAAGCTCTAGAATGCAATAAACATGCACCATCTTTCAAGCTTTTATCATTACCACTTGCAATTTCTTTTTGAACATTCAAACTTGAAACAATTACTCAAGGTTTCTTTAAGCCGTCAAGAAACAAGCTTTGAGAATAAACTCAAAAAAATATTTTTACTAAAATTAAACAACTTGGTATTAAAACTAAACTACTACTACTACTCGAACCAAATTAAACAAAACAACAACTTAATTAACAAAATCCACCATAAAGTTATGTTGACATAAGATGCCAACCAAAAATCTCAAATCCAACACAGATCAAAATAAGTTCATAACACCACAAATTAGTTCAAAGAGAACATGATAAATCAAATAAATAAATAAATAAATAAATGACTGAAAGCTTGTAGATTTCACTAGTAATGACGAGCTTTCCAGTCAAATAATCCCTAATCCTCATTAGGTTCACTCATGCCTCCTATTTCCTCCTCATCTTCTGCTTCACCTTCTTCATCAACGTCTGGATCAGCTGCCTCTTCCTGAAAAAATGGCCTGACCGCAAGCCAATTAATAAATTTTTTTACTAATATTACAGGCAACGTTTAATGCGGAATCCTGGGCTCGACGTGAGATCCTGGATATCATGTTTTTGAAAATGCACAATTGCTTTCAAAATTCCATTCATTTTCATTCTTAAAGACTTAAAATACAAAATGTAAAACTAAAATGCTTACAAACTTGGGTTGCCTCCCAACAAGCGCTTGTTTAACGTCATTAGCTCGACGTCTTTTTTTGAGTAAATTCAAGGTGGTCTTTATGATATGATCCATTCATCTACATCATCATCATATGGATTTGTCTTGTCATGTCTCTTTATTGGCATGGCCCTCTTGACAACATCATGAATGGCTTTCTTGCATGTTTTGGCTTTCTCACAAATTCTTCAGATTCCTTTGCTTTTCTTTGGGAATGTCTTTATCTCCCTTTCCTATTTTAGTATGAAAGCTTCTAGTGGTGTCTCAAGAACTATTATACAGT
The DNA here is from genome assembly GCF_024323335.1 of Lathyrus oleraceus. Lineage (NCBI taxonomy): Eukaryota > Viridiplantae > Streptophyta > Magnoliopsida > Fabales > Fabaceae > Lathyrus > Lathyrus oleraceus. The sequence goes on along the minus strand of NC_066579.1, from coordinate 88,830,201 downwards.
CACCAATATTCTCTTCTTTTATTGCTTTTTCAAGCGCATCCATTTGACAACATATTCCTTTATTGGTTGGATGTTTGCTTACTTTAAAAAAACAAAAGTCGACTTCTTCGTCTTGCACTCTTACTTTCATCACTCCCTTATCCACATATTTCATCATTTTTTTATTTTCATGAAAGGTCGGCCTAAAATCAAAGGTGTATCATCATCTTCTTCAATATCCATTACAACAAAATCAATTGGAAATAAGAACTTGTCCATCTTAACTAAAATAACTTTAGCTATTCCTGATGGACGGTGATGGATTTATCTGCCAATTGCAATGTCATCTTTGTTTGTTTAACTTCAAGGTTGCCTAACCTTCAAACCACCGATAATGGTATCAGGTTTATGCTTGAACCCAAATCTACCAATGTTTTGCCAATGTTTACATTCCTTATAGTGACAGGTAATGTAACTCTCTTAGGGTCTATTTCTTTTTGTAGGACAGTTCTTTGAATGATGGCATTACAACTAACATCTGGGTTTATAGTCTCTTGATTTGTATACCTCATTTTCTTCGTGAGAATATTCATCATGAATTTAGCATAAGTTGACATTTGTTCAATAGATTCAGAAAATGGAATATTTATCTACAACCGACTAGATATATCCAAAAACCTTGCATAATGCCTCGCATGGTCTTTCTTGATAGGAGCGCGCAGATAAGTAGGTGTTGCACTGGAAAACTCTTCATTATCTTTTGAACTTTTTGAGCTTTTGTCTTCTTTTCATCACTCTTTTTCTTTTCTAACCCTTCTTTTTCAATTTTTTCATTTTCAACTAATTCTTCCTTTTTATTTTCTTGCTTTACTTCCCTCCCACCTTCTTGGGTTTCTATCACAACTTGCTCTTTTCCATTATTACCACCAATGCCTTTCCAACTTCTTTTCCACTATAAGTTAGAATGTATTTGCAATGTTCCTTTGGATTAACTTCAGTGTGCATAGTAAATATCCCTCCTTGTTAATCAGCCAATTGGTTAGCTATTTGACCAACTTAATTTTCAAGGTTTTTTATGGCTGCATTAATGCTCTTTTGTTTTTCTATAGACATTTGCATAAACTAATTCAGAGTGTACTCAATCTTTGAATTTATATCTTGTGGCTGAGGATTCTTATTATAATTCTGATATGGATTTTGTCTATTAGATGATCCTACTTCTGGTCTCCACCCTTGGCCATAATGTACAATGTTCCCTCTTTGTTGATAACCAATATTACTTTGATATGGTGCTTGCATCTATTGATATTGATTTCCCATGTAATTCACCTTTGCATTCACAGGAGTACAATAATATGTGGGATGATCTCCACTACAAAGTTCACAACATGCAACTTGTTGATGTTTGTTCGGGACTTCTTGCATTTCTTTGAGCTATTGACAGGTTGCGATGTCAAAGTAGTAAAGTGTAGTAATAGTGGCGGAAAGAGTAGGGGGTGTCATCACCAAATTTAAACTTAAAATTATGAACGACAGTTTGCAATGGGAGTTTGTTACTGAAGTCCATAACTCAATGGGTTTTTCGATGTCCATGATTAACTTAATTTGCATGTGTATCTCCTTTGTTTCTTACCAAGTCATTGCGAATGCCCAGCCTAACATGAGTTTTCTACCTGATAGGGGAATCCGCTAAGGAGACCGTGTTTCACCCTACTTATTTATCTTGTGTGCTGATGTGTTTTCAGGTATGTTAAAGCAAGAGGTTTAAAGGAAAAGGATCCATGAGATTCAAGTAGATAGAAAGGCTCGATCATCTCCCAAATATTCTTCGCTGACAAGAGTTTTTTGTTTTCTAGAGCAAAATCCAAAGAAGCAGATTGAATTATGGATACCCTTCAAAAATACCAAGAGTCTTTAGAGCAGGTGGTGAATTTGGACAAATTTGAGGCATCATTTAGTCGAAACTTGCGTGATGAAGTTAGAGAAATGATTTGTAACGAGATGGATGTAAAGACTGTGATGATTCATACCAAATATTTGGGCCTGCCGGTTGTTTTTGGAAGATCAAAGAAGGAAATTTTTTTCTCTAGTAAAAAGGTGTGGAATAAAACTAAAGGGTAGAAGGAGAAGTTCCTCTTTAGAGTGGCGAAAAAGGTTCTAATCAAAGTTGTGGTGCAAGCTATTTTAAGCTACATAATGAGTTGATATAAACTTCCAAAGGGTTGTTTCCATGAGATATAAGGCATGTTAGCAAAATTTTGGTGGGTTTGAAGAATGGAGAGAGGAAAATACACTAGTTAAGTTGAGACAAATTAGCGCGAGCAAAAGGAGTTGGTGATATGGGTTATTATGGCATTGATGATTTCAATACTAGTTTGTTGGGGAATCACTATTGGAGACTCTTAACAGATGACTAAACATTATTGGGGAAGGTGTTTAAAGGAATATATCATCGAAGAAGCTCTATTGCAAATGCCTTGCCTAGTTTTGCTCCAAGTTACACCTGGAGGAGTATACTTAGTGCTCAGGAGTTATACTCCTCAGATTCGTTCCTTCAATTTCTCCTATTTTCCTAGAATGAACTCTTCCACTCTTTTCTGTGTCTTGCTGTGATATGTAAGGGTAGGAATTGTTGGTGTAAGCCCTATAGGCCAATACTTTTGGTACTTTGTCGCAACGCGAAAAACAACCGGCGGGGAAAATACAGAGCCGCCACCGACGCTATTCATCCTATGACAGAAAGGGAGCGCAGGACTAACCTAAGAAAGGGAAAGGAACGGTCTTACGATCAGAGATTACAAGGTACGGGAGTCGGTTACGCAAGGAGAAGGATTAACACCCCCTCACGTCCGCCGTACTCGACGGGATCCACGCTCAAAAGATAGCTCAAAGAAAAGGAAAGGGATGCTAATAAACTGCTCAAAGAAACTGCACAAACTGGAACGATAAACAGGTGGGGAGGAGAAAGAAGACGAAGGAAGTGGACTCGGCAGGATGCTGCATCCTGGGCCTACGTAGTTTGTCAGAAACAAACATCGGAGTCAACGTAGTTCGGGAAAAGGAGACATGCTCGCTAAGACATCGCATCTTATGCCTACGTATCTTCTCTATCCAGAGGAGAATCGGAGCACTCGTAGCTCGGCTAATGCACGCTGAAACAAGACACCAGAAAGGGACGCTGAGTCGTCAAAAGAAACACCCAAAAGGAAACAGCATGTCAATACATGGACTTACACCCGACTCCCAACAATAACAAACGCTAACCAGCGAACACCAAAGAAAAAGGTTATCAGAACGAACCCCAACAAAGTAACCAAATATTCAGAATAAATTCCCGATATGTATAACCAGTCACCACAAATGAACCCCAAAGATGAACCCTAAGTGAATAACAATCATCCTAAATGAGCCCCGAGATGAACCCCAAATGAATAACAATCGTCATAAATGAACCCCAATATGAACCCCAAATGAATAACAATCGTCATAAATGAACCCCAATATGAACCCCAAATGAATAACAATCGTCATAAATGAACCCCAATATGAACCCCAAGTAATAACAGAAGAAATCCCCCAAATCAATATAGGTGAACCCCGAACGGATAACGGGTAACCAAAGTGAACCCCAACTAGTGAACCCCGAATAATAACAGAAGAAATCCCCCAAGGTATAAACATACAACACACACACACGCTGAACAAACGGGTACTCACACCAAAGAAAACAAATTCCAGACACAAAGACACGAAACGGTAAACACAAGTTGGGAATAAGGGTGAACAAACAGAGAATCAACGATGGAAGAGGGAAAGAGGAAACAACACAAATATAAACGAAAACAACTAAAGGGTGAACACACGCGAAAACAAAGAAAAGGGTGCCCGGAGAGATTGCTCTCAACCTCCTGCCCAGAGACCGGGGAAACAACAAACTAATAGGGAAACTAAGACTCGAGCCTAATAGTTGTCATGCAATCAATATCCTTAAGTTGAGGTCTCTAACAAGAACTTAACTCATCCTGGAAGCGAGTCAACTCAATTCTAAACTCTACATACGTTCAACTCCCTCAGAAGTTAATCGTACGACTCCTACAGAAATGGAGATGAGAAGAGGAAAGCAAATAAACACACCAACACAAGTAAACAAACATCACACACTATATCCATACAAGAGGCTCAAATAATGGGTGGGCTTTAGTCAAGAGGGAATGCTCAACCTCGACAAACAAGCCAAACTGTAAGGGGTAATCTGTAGCTCTTAACCACTAACATTGAACGTCAGGGTGAAGCTGATCAAAGTTTAAATGAGGATGAGACCTCATGCTCTTAACCCTGGCAAGGGTGAGCTCATGACACAGAAAGCGTGGGGATCCAGAAAGTGGGATCCTTTTCCACTTGACAGACTCTGGACAAAAGATCTGGGGCACATGTTCAGAAGCATCATCACGTAGTGCGAGCATAAAGAACGACACACTGAATAACGGGGAATCGGTTACAGATCCCTACCTTCCGTCAATTGCCTCTTCTCTTGGAGGTCTTATCAAATATAACACATGCCTCTTCTTGGAGGTCTTTGGGCACAATTTTAAACAAACACAAACAAAGCCTCTGAAGGAGGACTTGCCAGCAAAATGCCTGCCAAAAAGGTGACAGGACTCCAGACTACATGAAGTAAGAAGCTAACTACCTGAGTGGTGTGTCAACCATAATCCAATGCTTAAGCAAGAGCTAAAGCAAGTAAGCAACTAAGGTACCTATACAAAGACTAAACAGTTAGTACTTTAGCCATAAAACCAGAAGACAAGCAGTGAAACCCTCTAACAGTTACACAATTCAATGCATAAGTGCCCTAGCACTCAAATGAGCTCATGAGCTCACCACGTCAATTAAAACCCTACAAAACAAATAATAGGTCAGAACTCAATGCATTTTGTATCTCACAAGGTGAGAACAAACCCAATCATCAATGATGAGTATCCAAACCTGAAACAAGAGACAAAGTTAGTTTATGTACATCCAATCAACACAACAAAGCATAAACAAACAATGGCATGAGATGAATTGAATCAAGATCACTCCAAGTCAGAAGTAGGGTCCTTCAAATGACCACCCAATAATCCATACTCCCATGATCCAAAATCAACCATAAACCCCTTGAAAAACTCAAGTAGAACAAGCTTGCACTCAAAACTTGCTCACAATGGCTTCATACCTCTTCAAACACTTCTTAAAGCCTCCAAAAGATGTGAGAACCCCAAATAAACTCCAACCAATGATCACAAGCCCCAAACAGAACCATATGAACCCCTAAACATCAATCACCAAGGCCAAAGATCCACCATACTTCAAATACCATGCAATTACTTCAAAAGCTCCAAAATAGGCCTAAATCACTTCAACAAGTCACCACAAGCCTCAAACCATTCCAAAGTTCACAAGTCAGTAGGATCATGCTTCTAAAATCATCTCTAAGGAATCACAAATCCCACTTATAAGCCCATCAATTCATCTCATACCAATAAGAACCTCCACTCCCTCAATACCTTATAAGTCTCCTTAAGAATTCACTTGTGTTCCCAACCTTCATATAAGTACCAAATAATGTATGACTTGAATGAATGCGCCAATCAAATGACTCAAGACTCACAAATCAGGGATCAAACCAATGCAAAAGAGGCAAAGGCTCACACTACAAAGAAGACCCCAAACCAAGTCAAAGAATGGACCAAGAGCAAACCCTAAAATTGGGTCAAAACCCTAGTACAAAGACAAGCTTCAAAACCTAACCAAATGACCAATCCAGGACCCATCCTTTTGCACATCACACATTCAAACACTCCCTCCAATGTCCTCAAAAAGACCAACATCAAATCAATGATCAAGTGTCTCAACTTGCCTATGCAATGTAATGACCAAAAATATGCACAAAATGAACTTCCAACTTAGAAAATTCATATCAAATCAGAAATGCACGCAATGACTTTGAGATTTTTTGTATAAGTTTCTTATGCCATGAATGTTCAATATGCAAAAGATCAAGTCCAAAATGATGCAAATGCTATGTGAACAAAAATGCACCAATTCAATGTCAAAAATGTGACACAAATTGTCACATTTTTCTCTATGTGTCAAAAATGATGATAACATGTGAGAAAAAATCCAAACCAGTGACCAATAATTCATGTCATGTATGAATGTCATGTATGCAAAAGAGTGGATCAAAAGGTTCAAAATTGAGGATTTCACAATACATTGAATGCACTAGGTCAATTTGGCACAATATTGATTCAAAAATTCCCACATAAATATCTAGACATCAAAAATTCTTGAATTCAACACCATAAAAAAGAAGACACAAATACAAAACTATGAAAAAAAATTGGGACTCAATTGGACAATTTTTGGATTTTTTATTAATTAAACAAAATGACCAAAATAATTGAAATATAAAATAGAAAAAGGAGGGAAACGAATTATTTGAATTACATCAGGAAAAACACGGACCACTGGATCTGGCGCGCATCTGAGATCAATGGTCCACGTTCAAACTAGTGAAACACACCGTTTCACTAATTCAGTCACCCACCCCAGTCAGCATTCAACGCCTGCGTGTCCTCAGTCAAACAAATCTCGTCCACTCAACCTTCCACGCATTGAACCACATGGCACACACTCAGCAAAACCCTAATTACAACACAGACGCCGGAGCTCTGCTCCGGTCGTCTTCCCCGGCGAGTTCCCGGTGGCTCCCACGGCGGCGCCTGTAACACCCCAATTAAAATAAGATAATTATTTAATTTAAATTAATATTTTTTTTATTAATTTAATTGAATAATTGGAATTTTGGATTATTATTACTATTATTTTGGAATAATAATTATTGGGATAATTATTTATTGGAAATATATATAAGTTGGAATTAAGGAAAAAGTCCCATTTTGGAGTAAAAAGGTTTTTACGTGAAAAACAGAGAGGCGATCGTGAAAGAGGAAAAGGGCAAAGGCAGAGCAAGAGGAAGAAGGTTGGAGAAGAGAAGAGCTTGAAGCTTGAGATTTGCCGGATTAACTCAGGTAAGGGGGGTTTATCATCGGTTAAAGGGTATTATATGATAATATGTACTGGGTAGTGATAACCATTGTTTTATCTCTGATTAGATTGATGTATGATGAATTTGTGAAATAGTGGATGAATGAAATTGGATGATAATTGAAAGGAATTCGTAGAAATTTAACATCTATGCACATAACAGCCAAATGACGTTCGCCATTATGCCTTCGGCGTTCGCCGTTTGGGTTTTTTTTTCAGAATAAGAGCGTTTAACGCTATTGGCGTTCGCCATTAGCCTAATGGCGTTCGCCATATCAGTTTGACAGACAGTTTTCCAGAATGAGAGCGTTTAACGCTAATGGCGTTCGCCATTAGCCTAATGGCGTTCGCCATATCAGTTTGAAGGACAGATTTCGCGTTTTAAACTCCCAGATGTGATATCGTGGTAATGTTGTTGTTGTTTTGTTGGGTCTTGAGTAGTATAGGCATTAGTAGAGTGTGCTAATACTGTTTTTGATTATGTGGCATGATATGATATGCTTATGTGATAATATACTGATGATGTGTGATGGTATGCATGATGCTGTGAATGTATCAGTTATGTGTGCACTTGTGAATAGACTGTTTTATGGCTTAGAGTGTGAGCATATGTCTATTCTTGAATTGTTGTTGATGATGTAGCATGGCTAGGTGATTAGCATGCATATTGTGGCCTTTATGGTGGTAGCTAATTCCCATTGTGAGGAATTAGTGAGTTAGTCATTATGGATTGTTGTCGATGTTTGCATGCTAGGTGAATTAGCGTGCATAGCATAGCCCTTGAGGGGTGGTAGCTAATTCCCGTGGTGAGGAATTAGTGAGTGAGTCACTAGGTCTCAAATGAGTGGGACTAGTTGGACTTGGTAGCCGTGCCTGGATTTGGACGGTGAGGTGAACTATATGTTCACAAATAGTCGGTACCGCATGCATGGAGTCTCATTGCATAATATGTGTATGGCGTATAATATGAATGGATGTATTCCAATATTATACGTGTGTTTGTGTTGATATTGAGTATGAATATGAGTTGTATTGGTATTGAATATGATGTTTGAATTGATACTGCCGTTATTGAGTGTGTAGTCTGGTTAGAGTGATTTGATGCGTTAGTTACTTAACATTACATAATGTTGTATAATGCTTATTATATTGATTGAGGAACTCACCCTTACACCTATTTTTCAGGTAACGAGCAGTGAGTTGAATAGGAGCTAGTGCTTGGAGTCTAGTGTAGTCTCCTAGTGGGTCATGCTCTGATAGATGTAACATCGGGAAGGGATGTTTGAATATTTTATTGATTGGTTGTGAACCATTTTGCATGTAATATGTTACATGATGTGAATAATTGAATTGATTTTATTCGCTGCGTATTATGCAGATACTTTATAATTTGGATTAAATAAATGAGCATGACAGGATATTCTGATGATGGTTGTGAAATGATTGTGTGACACCCTTCGGGGCATAATTACTCTGATTGATATGTTGCTATTTTAATTAAATAATTTGGGGTATTTAGAAGGGTGTTACAGCGCCACCCTAAAATTTTCCAGAAATTCCTCAGCCCGGTGTTATTCCACTCAGATTTCCACGCTGATTCCAAATATCATATTAGATTCTCCTAATTCTTCCTAGGTTTTGGAATTCGAAGAGGAGAAGTTTTCAGATCCAAACTTCCAGTCACAATGAAATTCTTAATATTCACTCAATCTCAATTCTAATCATATATTCATGACCTACACAGCAAGATCTTCAATTCTATAACCTAAAAACAGCAAAAGAAGAGAGTGAAAATGGAGTCCCCTGAAACTAGAGATCTCTGAAATCACGATCTCACGAGCTCAGCTGCTCCAGATCAACTCCTTTGAACTTCCTTTGAAGCTTTATGCAAAAAGAAATGGCTGAAACCTCTTGAATGTGCCTCAATTTCCAAATCCGATCATCATGATAATGCACTTGAACTGCTTGATTTCTTGAGGAATAACATCAAACGATGGATGATTCTTGATCAGTAAAGTGTGAGGATCAAGAATCTGCAACAATCTTTGAGATTTGTGTGAAGAAAAAGCAAATTCGAAGAGAGAAAGTTTGAGAGAGTTTCTTGAATTCTATATCTGAAAATGGCAGTTATGAGGCTTGTGATTAGGGTTTCCCTACTTATACTTCTTGCTAATAACACTGATAATCACTTTAGCCATTTACTAAGCATGATTAGTGAGTTGTTATGCAAATTGCAAAAATGTAAATTGAGTTCCCATGGCCATAATGCACGTGCTCAGCCCCATGCTAGGGTTTTAATCCACTCAAGAGCAACCAAGGGTCAGGATTTGAAGGTTGTTTTGCTTACATCTCAAGCCAAAAATGAATGGTGAAGATTTGCTTCATTTTGAACATGTGTGAAACAAGGAACATACACGCCTCTTTCATGCATGGAAAGGGCTCATTTTTACTCAAATATGGTCTATGAAGAAGGTTGAAGTGAAGCCTTGCCTTGGTTCTTTGTGAATCTTGATTTGTAGCATGATATCATCCTTAGAACAAATGTGAAATAACGTGACTTTTGACCATGATTCTTTGAGGCTTAGCTTGCATAATTGAGTCAAATGATGTCATTTTGAGATGCCTTGAACATGAGAAGCACTTTGCAAAAAGAATGAACCAATTTGAAGCATTACATCAAAAGTTATGCCATTTTGAATTTCCATGCACACTTTGTGATCAAATGACCATAACTCCTCAACCATCCATCATATGGACATGAATTATGACTTTTTGGAAAGGGGAGACAAAGATCTACAACTTTCATGTTCACCAAAAATCCATTTGAAACTTCTTTGATATTGAAAAGTCAGGTTGAAAGTGGACCAAAACTTGCCAAATTTGGAAACTTTGAATTATAGGTCATTTTCCATTTTTAGTGACTTTTGCCATGACCTTTGAATCTTCAAGATGGATGTTTAGAATGATGAATAGACCCCATTTGAACATGATTGAGGTGTCTCAACTCATTTCCCCACCTCATAGCCCTCAGTTGACTGCACAGTTGACTTTTGGTCCTCAGATGACCTTGAAATGTCTTGATCACCTTGAGCCTCTACCACTTGCTGAAATTGCTTCAAAATGAAACCCTAGCTCATGTAAGCTCCTTATAATAATCATGTGATCCTTATGCCAAGAAAATACCTCATCTATTTGAGAAACCCTAGTTGGAAGAACTGCATTGATTAGGGTTGACCAGAGGTCACAACCCCAATCCAGAGGAACTTGAGGATGAACTCTGAAACCCTTAATGATGATAGAACCATGATGATGGTGATATATCCTTGCAGATAAGATGATGCTCAAGACCTTTGAAGAATCAAGAAACCCTAATTGGAGCCCATACCCTCAGATGGTTGATGATCAATTCATAGAGACCCTCAGGCTTGAATCACCTAACTTTACCATATTTTGAAAAGACTTTGGAGGATGACCTTCTCATTTTCATATGAGATGCAAAATGCAATGCCTAATGCCCTAAAACATGAAATGCAATGCCCCAAACTAGTCTCAAGAAGAGGAGGGCAAATTTTGAGGTGTTACATACTTGTATCGAATTATTTATTAATAATAAAAAGCTTTTTCTTTATTATGTTTTTTTAATAAAGTCCCTAGAATAGATAGTCCCTTTAATGTATCAAATATGACTTAATCATGAGATCCCATTAAACATAGGGACATTATTCTTAAAGTATCCATAGTCGAGCTTTGTTCTGAAGTGGGATAACATTAAAGCATTAAGACTATTATGTATATAGACTGATGATCACATCTCATGGATCATGGATAAGGAGTTATCAAGTCTTAAACACATGTATGAATATTAGGAGTAATATTTATACTGGATTGACCCGCTATGAGAATATCATATAGAATGTTATGCAAAGTGTCATAAGTTATTTTCATGGTGATAATGGTGTATACCATCCTTCGACCTGAAACCACTATGGACCCTAGCTGTAGAGTCGAGTGATTTATTGCTGATCAAACATTGTCCGTAACTGGATGACCATAAAGATAGTTAATGGGTACTCCACGAAGCATGCTGAGGGACATGAGTGACCTAGATGGAATTTTCCCATCCTGCGTAACAGGATAAATGTCTACGGGCCCAATATTGAACTGGACAAGGATGACACGGTCTATGCCTTGTGTTGAATATAGACATAGGGGTAAAAGGGTAATTATATACATAAGTATTATCACAAAAGGATTTGTCATATCACATGACATTTTCGTGTCTTGGATAGCAGTGATGTCTTGCTAGATACTGCTCACTGTTTATTATGTTAAATACGTGATTTAAAATAATTGCTAATGTCGCGAAAACCCATAGGGTCACACACAAAAGGACGGATCGATGAGAGACAGAGTAAATGAGGAACACCGTAAGGTACGGTGCACTTAAGTGAATTGTAGAATATCGTAAGGTACGGTGTACTTAAGTAGAATATGAAATATGGTAAGGTACCACGCGCTTAAGTGATTTTGGCATATCATAAGATATGGGCCGCATACACTTAAGTGGGCTTTTTAGCTTACAACCCATACAAGTGGTTCTATAAATAGAACCCTTGTGCAGAAGCATTTGTGCAATTGAAATTTTGTTTCTCTCTTTCTCTCTCTCTCTCTCTCTCTCTCTCTCTCTCTCTCTCTCTCTCTCTCTCTCACACACACACACACACACACACACACACACACACACACACACACACACACACTCAAAGCCTTCATTCGTAGCAGCTAGCACTGAGATTGAAGGAATTCGTTCGTGTGGACTGAGTAGAGGTGTTGTTACCATTCAGCGTTCGTGAGCACTCCTTAGATCTGCATCAAAGGTTTCAATCGCCACAAGAGATAACGGTTTTATCACTAATCATGCCCATTCGTAAGGATCACTAAAGGATAATTTTTTTAATTTATGTTGCGTTTTGGATCGCTATTCTCCTTCAATACTTTAGGGGTGCTCGGTGGAGAATAGGAAGTGTTAAGAAGGTTAGGATATGGATGGACAATTGGTTACCTGACATCGCAGGTTTTAAAACTCTCAGCTCAGTGCTTGTTCTTTATAGGGACGCGAAAGTGTGAAAACTTATTGATAATGACCTAGGCACTTGGAAGAAGGAACTGATTTGATCATGTTTTGATCATAAGGAAGTCAACCAAATAATTAGCATACCTCTCTCCTTCAGGTAGCTATAAGACCTATCAATATGGCATATCGAGAAGAACGATGAGTATTTAGTTAGATCAGCCAACCACATCCTCAATCAAAGCAAACTAACAAAAAAATCCTGATCCATCTTACGTCCCGCGTCAAAAGCTTTGGAAGCAAATTTGGCATTCCCCGCTGCCGACCAGAGTATGTGACTTCTTATGGAGGCTTGCGAAGAATATTTTTCCTACAAAAGTGAATCTCTAGGTCCGGTTAGATACTCTTTTTTCTCTCTGTCACTCCGCTCTTGAAAAATATAAGCACCTTTTTATGCGATGTGATTTTGCCAAGCCTAAATGATTATCCTACCCGATGGGTTACTGTATTCCAGTTAACTCGAATATTAATGAATGGTTAATAAATTGTTTGAATTGCGTTGATATTTTTAGTACTTAATTATTATGCACAATGCTTTGAAAAATATGGAATGCCCGTGATATGTGTTTGTACAATCAAAAGAGGGTGGAACCACAAGCGGTAGCGGAAGAGGTGCTTGATTGGGTGTTAAAGTTTAACTAAGAAAATCCTAATCTTCGTGTTAAGAAAAAACCGATCATGAGTGAAATATCAAACCTATCTACCAAGGCGTGTTTGTAGAGCTATCAAAACGGGATACCCAGTCCTAAACGGGCCGACATGACTAGTCTCGGGCTTTTTAAGGTCGGACCAAAAATACCATGTTGTAATATAGACTCAAATATTATTATCTGAGTCTGACCCAATATGCACTTCGGACTACCCGATCCTAAGCAGACTATTTTTTTATTTAACTTTTATACAAAAATTAAAATAAAAAATTATATTATTTTAAATATAGTATATTCTTTAGTACTATATTAATTTTTATAAATACTATAATTCATTTTTAAATATAAAATCAGTCAAAATTTTATAAAATAATATTCAAACATTTAACATAAGAGAAACTAGTAAAATATGAGAAAATTTTGAGAGCTCTGCGTGTTTGTGGTGTGGTTTTGTGACATTTGGTTGTATTATCAAAAACCATGACAGACAAGTGATTATCCCTATAGCAAGAAGAAGCACAGAGATATGGACCCATTGTGTTACTGAAATCTTAGCCATCAGATAGAGTTTGTTTCTCGCGTGAGAATTAAACCTTGACAGAGTGCTCATTCTCTTAGATGCAGTCAATATTATGGATTGTATTAACTCTATTCAAACTCGTAATGTTCTTGATCCAATTGCTCTAGATTCTAGAAAATGTTGAGAATGAACATGAGGAAATCCCAGTCCATATATTTTTTGTTTTGCCTTTCTCAAAACATGTTCTCGATGACTATTGACCGAAACATCTTACCTAAAAAGACAAAACCGTGGATGTATGAATTGATAAACTTCCATCCCTAGTTAGAAGAAGTTATCAACTTATCACTTTAATTAGTTAGTCTCATTACTATATATTAAATCACACAAATAATGACCCAAAACATTGTTCCACGTGAATCGCTTTAACGCATTAGAATCATGTGAATTAACAAATAAATTAATCATTGATGTGAATTTTTTTTCAAAATAACTAACATTTTCAAATTAAATACGAAAATAATCATCTTTTCAAAAAAAAAAAATTAAAATAATCAATTTTTGTGAGGATGCGCGGGGGCAGTTGACGCACCCCAAAAAATAAATGAAGAGGTGTCAGCATGACCCTCCAAGAGGAGGCGCTCATGCATCTGGCGTCTGTGTGTGTTGCTTGTGAAAAGAAAACTTAATTTTGCAGCCAACAAGAATTAAACACACAACCTCTGATCAACCGTCACACACATTACCAATGCACCACAAACCCTTCATGTTAATTTGTTTCATCATATATTTAATATACCGTGTATAATTACAGTAGATTAATAAATTACTTAAACTTAGTTGAAATTTTTTTCACTTAGTTTTAAAATAATGTATAATTACAGTAGATTAATTTGTTTCATCTCTATATATTTGTATTAATTATTTTCACTTAGAACTTTTATACCTATTTTAAAATTTTAAATTAACTAAATATATATTTAATTTTATTTTATCATTGTTTTAAAATATATAAGTTAAGAATATTATTTAATATTTGCATTTTAATTTCTTAAGAGTATAATCGCAATTTTATATTATAACATTAAATATAAAATATAGATAATATCCATTCGACATATCAAATATGAACGTAGATAGTTAAAATATTTATGTTTATTTAAAATTGATTATAATAAAATTAAATAAAATATATATTTTTTATTTTATAAAAAGAATTGTTTAATAAAAAAGAGTATTGTATAAAAGAATATTTTAATTTTATAAAAATAAACATTAAATAAAATAATGGATGAAACATAAATAGTGACAAAATTAAATCCCAATTCTAAATAAGCTATTATGTACAGTGATATATTTAGTGACAAACTCATTGACGTGATGGATTTTAATATAATTTTTCATTTTATGTAAGGGACTTGACAACTAAACTAACATCTCTGTATATTAAATTAACATGAAGGAAATCAGGAAGAAATTAATTAAGGATTTACATGCATTCTTTCGACAATCGACATCATCAGGTGTTTGTGTGTGATCTTTCAGTAGTCGGCTTGACTTTGTTTTTCCCTTTGATGAAGCTCACTCTAGAGGAATTTAGAGGCTTGGTCTCGGGGTCGGTAGGGCGACAATATTTATTTCATGATGGACATTCTCTTTCCATATTAAACTGTTGTGTTCAACTTCAAAAGGTTTTCGTATCTAGGATTTTCTTGAAACCATGATCCAAAATTTCTTTAGATTTATACCTCTTTCATATGTCGAAGTGGATCTGGATTCCTTTTTTATCCAATGGCATATATATCTCCATCCTGTTGTTGACACATTATATTGATAGTTCGATTTAACTAGTGGTTATTTCACTGTTCCTTTTCGGGTGTGCTTCTCCTAAAGAACCTGGGTACTATTTACTTGCCATATATAGTAGAAACAAATTCGGAAGAAATGCCTTCCTTCATAAAAGGTCGACGAATTCTATAGATGCATGAGATTTTCCCTTCTCATTCCCCATCAGCTTGCATGCTGAGAATCTACCTTCATCTTCTTCTCGAGTAACATTTGCATCGGTCAAGCTCCCACTACAACTTGAGCCTTCTAAAGTGGTATGACTTTTCGCGATCATAAGGACAAATTTCAAATTCGCATCGGAGATTCGTTTACTCTATCGCGATAGCATAGGTTCACAAATTCTTTCGGTTTATCTTTTCGATAAGGTGAGACCTGGTGGTAGAAGATCATTATTGTTGTAGTAGTTTCTTCCTGATTTTCTTAATTACAGTAATCATAATCACGGTATATTAAATATATGATGAAACAAATTAACATGAAGGGTCTGTGGTGTAATGGTAACGTATTTGAAACAAATACGTTACCATTAAAGGGGGAGATAATGATAGGTTAAAAGTCTTATTAAAAAAAATTACTAACATAAATCAAAATGAAGTTTTCAATTTATTAAAAGTAGAATAAGAAAAAAAAATTCAACTAAGAATATTTTATTTTAAAATTTTTTTAATTGACCAAAATTAGAAGGGGGACAAAATTTTTTTATTTCATTTGTCTTCCTATTATTTAATTGACCAAAATTTTATTTGTCTTTCTATTATTTTAAAATTTATGCCATAAATCGTATACATAGTAATGTGAGCGTAACAAAGATGTTAAATAATATTAAATAATATTAAAACGTAAATATTAAATAATATTCTTAACTTATATATTTTAAAACAATGATAAAATAAAATTAAATATATATTTAGTTAATTTAAAATTTTAAAATAAGTATAAAAGTTCTAAGTGAAAATAATTAATACAAATATATAGAGATGAAACAAATTAATCTACTGTAATTATACATTATTTTAAAATTAAGTGAAAAAAATTTCAACTAAGTTTAAATAATTTATTAATATACTGTAATTATACACGGTATATTAAATATATGATGAAACATATTAATATGAAGGGTTTGTGATACAATGGTAATGTATTTGACTCTTGATCAGAAGGTTGTATGTTTGATTCTTGTTGACTGCAAAATTAATTTTTTTTTTCACAAGCAACACACAAAGTAGGTTATTTTGATATTTATTTTAAAAAATTGATTATTTTCGTATTTTATTTGAAAAAGTTAGTTATTTTGAAAAAAAATTCAATTGATGTACAACAAACCTTTACATGACACTAATAATTAATTATATTATGTTATCGACTTCTTTGAACAACTTTTAATATGGTTGTTCTTTCTTCTTCTTTTTTTAAATCTTGGTTGCTCATTTATCGTGATAAGTGATAAGTGCGATCGCATCTTCAACTAATTTTAATGTTTTTATTATATTGTTTTATTTTCTTTGTATATTGTGATGTAAGTGAAATAGTTCTATTGCACTAAATAATCATTTCTGTATCAATAGTAAAGAAAAATTAAAATTAATTTGAACTACTTCATTCATCCTATATATGAGAGTTGGCTAAATATTGTTCTGTCCTTTTCATTTTTGTTTATGTTTTGTCAACTAAATAATTTGGACATCGTTGTTTAATATTTATTTTTATGAAAAAATATTAAAATTTAGGTTTAACACATATTTTAATCTTTTAATTTAATTTAATATTTTATTTTAATTTTTTAATTAAAAAATATTACAAATTAATCTTTAACTTCACTTCGATTATTTTATTTAATTTCTTCAGTTAATTTTTTTAAAAAAATATATTAAATTTTGATAATGTGATGTAACAATAATATTATTGATTTGTTATTTAAATTGTGATCTAAAAAAACAAAACCCTTATCATTTAAACATTGTATTGATTTGATTTTAACTATATATTACCTTAAATTTGTATTAATCATCTTGTTATCACGTCATATCATATCATTGAATTTAAATTTTATTTGTCATTAATTATATCTAAATTTAATTGTAATACGAATTTTTTTCTGAAGAAAACTAAAGTGACATGTAACATGCGTAACAAGTTGTCGCCTTTTTATATAATATTTTATTTTGGATAAGACTTCTCATTTATGATTATATGTTATTATAAGCTTTTGGTTTCGAACATTACATCGTCCATCCAATAATTTATACTTGCGGAATGAAATTTGCCTCCCTGGGACATCTTTTGCCAATAATGACAAATAAAGTATTACTATTAAAAATTTAAATTACAATTTCTGAAAGTTATTCAATAAAAGAAGCAAGAAGAAGATTAGCCAATTTTCTACTGACAATTCACTAACACCATCAAATATATTGTGGTTGGAATTCACATGCGAACAAATGAGAGGTTTCGGATTCAAATTCATATATTTGTATTTGATATTCATGTATAATTATTAATTAAATTATTTTAATATTACCGACAAATCGAAGTTTTGCATAAGAATCCACATGATATTGTACTATTCATTTAATGAAAATTTAGTTGGATCTATATTATATAAGTAAAGTATTCGAAAATCTTTTTCTTCTAATTGAATTAAGAGTATCCAACATCAAGGAAATACTAAACATTTCAATGAAATTGACACCCTTAGAGACTTATATCCTCTATTCGTAGCTCATACATATATAGATAAATAAAAAGAAAAAAATATCTATAAAAGAGGGAACTAGATCAAAATCCCAAAACAAAAGTATAGAAAAGAATGCAAAATTACGAAAGTTAGTATTTAGAATGCAAAAATATATATTCGTAATTCATTTCATTTGTATTTAGAGTTTGAATTTTAATTTTATTTATAGACTTTGATAGTTTAAATACTGAAAGTTAATTTCAGTTTGAGATAAAATTTCATTTTGTAATCAATTCCAATTATGTTAAAGAAAGTTAGTTACAGATTCAGATTCACTTTCTTTCTCTTCCATCATCTTTTTCATCTTCAACCTTGTGCTTCAACAATTGGTATTAGAGCCTGGTTCAGATTCAGGTCGGAAAACATGAGTGTACGTGAGACGTGTGTGATTGATTTCGTTTCTAAAATTCACGGTGAATTGAAGTTTGAAATCGAAATAGAATCACATTTCTTGATTATGAGGGATTGGGAAACACGACTGTTAGTGAGATTTGAGTGAATTTGCACAAAAATGAAGATGGGTGGTGGAAATGGTAACTTGAACACAAAGCTTCCAGTATTTGATGGAAAGAACTGGAATCAATGGATGATTCAGATGCATGTGTTTTTTAGAGCTCAAGATCTTCTTGATCTCGTCAATGACAGTTACACAGCTGTTGCAACAGATGCAATTGAAGCACAAAGAAACATGCATAGAGAAATATAAAAGAAAGATCAAAAG
This sequence comes from Lathyrus oleraceus, assembly GCF_024323335.1. NCBI lineage: Eukaryota > Viridiplantae > Streptophyta > Magnoliopsida > Fabales > Fabaceae > Lathyrus > Lathyrus oleraceus. The sequence continues at coordinate 88,811,529 of NC_066579.1, read as the reverse complement.
GCTTTGTTCTATATCCATCAGTGTGCAGATATGAATGTATTTGAGAAGATCACTGATTCAACGACGGCGAAGGCTGCTCGGGATACACTAGTACGATGCTATGGTGGTGATGCATTAGTGAAGAAGGTGAAACTTAAGTCTCTATGAAAGCAGTATGAGAATCTCAATATGAAGAACAATAAGAAGGTACTTGATTACATCTCTAGAGCGATTCTAATCACAAATGAGATGGAATCTTTTGGAGATACTATCTTTGAACATGTAATCATTGAAAAGCTATTGAGATCACTTACTCCTCAATTTGATTACATTGTTATAGCAATTGAACACTCTAAGGACCTTAGCACCATGAGAATTGAAGAACTGCAAAGCAGTCTAGAGACATAAGAGTTGTGTCTGACTAAGAGAAACTCTGAAAAAGAAGTAGAGCAGACTTTGAAAGAGTCTTCTGGTAAGAAGAATCAGAAGTAGTCTTGGTCATAGGCCAAGAAGAGACATAATGGTAGTTATCATAAGTCAGAAGTCTCTAACTCTGACGAGAAGAAACGTTTGAAGGGAAATGAGAAGTTTGACAAGAAGAAAGTTCAATGCTAATGTTGTAAAACATTTGGCCACTTTGGTAGAATGGTGGTATTTGGGCACTGGCTACTCAAATCACCTATCTGGAAACAAACAATGGCTGATTAAATTCGACTCTAGAAAGAGGACAAAAATCAGATGTGTTAATGATAAGTATCTAAATGATGAAGGAATGAGAAATGTCAAGGTCATAGTGAAGAATGGAAAAACTATTTTGATCAAGGATGTTTGGTATGTTCCTGGCATGAAAAGCGATTTGATGAGTGTATGTCAGGTACTTGAGAAAGATTTCTCAGTTACTATGAAGGACAATCTCTTGAGGTTATATGATTCTGATCAGAAGTTGATTATGCAGTTTGAACAGGGAAGGAGTAGAACATTCAAGGTAAATGTGGAAACATCAGAAACTAAATGCCTTAGTGCAGAAGGTACTGAAGGTGACCTGTGGCATAATATATTGGTGGCATGTTACCTTCAAAAGCTTAGGGCATATAAGTTCTAAGAAGTTGGTACATGACATTTCTAAGATTGTGAAACTTGAGAAGTCATGTGAGATATGCATGAGAGGTAAGCAACCTAGATTTCCATTTGCATCAGAAAAGACTCCAAGAGCCAAACATGATTTAAGAGTAGTGCATTCTGATGTATGTGGACCATTTATAGTACCTTCACTTGGAGTAAACAAGTACTATGTGTCATTTGTAGATGAGTTCACAAGAATGATATGGATAACACTCATCAAGTTTAAGCAAGAGGTGTTTGACGAGTTTTAGAAGTTCAAGGTGAAGGATGAAAAAGAAAGTGGTCAAAAGTTGAAAATTCTCAGAACAGATGGTGAAAGTGACTACAACTCTACAGAGTTCAAGAAATAATGTGAAGAGAATGGAATTAGCATGATATTACTGCTCCACACACTCTTCAACACAATGGTCTTACTGAAAGAAGAAATAAAACTTTGCTTGATATGACAAGGAGCATGATGAAGGAGAATGAGCTCCCTTACACCTTATGGGGTAAAGCTGTTGCCACTTCAACATATGTGCTTAACAGGTTTCCAACCAAGAAACTAAAGGAAATTGTTCCTTTTGAGACGCAGACTAGAGACAAACAAAGTGTGAGCCATCTGTAGGTGTTTGGTTATGTTTGTTCTAAACATGTCCCAAATGCTAAGAGAATGAAGTTGGATGACAGAAGCAGAGTCATGTTAATTATAGGGTACCATAGTACATGTGCTTATAAGCTTTATTATCATGTCACCAACAAATTTAAATTCAACAAAGATATCATTGTGAAAGAATCAAAAGCACGGGATTGGAATAAGTCTCAATCCAACTCTGGTGTAATGTTAACATCTGAGTTAACTTCTGAAGATATTTCAGACTCTGAAGGAGATTTTGAGTCTAAAGATGAGTCAGGGTATGAAGGTGACTTTAATGCTAAAGTAGAGTCTAAAGGCGAGTCTGAATCTGAAGGTGAATCTAATTATGATCTAGATTATGATGATGGTCTAGACTTTGGTGGTAATCATGTCTCTGAAGGTATCCATGCCTCTGATGGTAGTTCAACCTCTGAAGGTAGTTTAACATCTGATATTTTTCCATCAACTAAATAAGATTTTAAACAAGTTCAGAGGCCACAAAGAATTAGACAAATACCAAGAAGATTTGCAGAGTTTAACATGTTGCAAGATACTGAGATAGACTCTGAAGGGCAAGTCATTCAGTGTGCCATGTTGATAGACTATGAACCAGATAATATTAAAGAAGCTCTCAAGAAGAAAGAGTGGTTGAAGGCCATGAAAGAAGAACTTAAGGCTATAGAAAGAAATAACACTTGGGAGTTAACTGAGCTTCCAAAGCCATCAGTGTGAGATGGGTTTACAAGTTGAAACAAAAGCCAAATAGATTAATTGGAAAACACAAAGCAAGGATAGTAGTTATAGGATTTCTACATAAATATGGATTAGATTATTTAAGGTGTTTGCACCAATATCTAGACATGAAACAATCAGACTGGTGATTGTTATAGTTGCAAATAGAAATTGGCCTCTGATGCATTTAGATGTGAAATTTTCATTTCTGAATGGTCATTTACAAGAGGAAGTGTATGTGTCACAACCTCCTGAAATTTTGAAAAATAATCGGGAAAGGATGGTGTACAAGTTACATACAACCTTGTATGGACTGAAACAACCTCCTAGAGCTTGGAATCTGAAAATTTATTCATTTTTCAAGCTTCAAGGTGGGATAAAGTTTGGTGTTTATGTTCAACATACATCTGATAGAAATATGATTATGGTGTGTCTCTATGTTGATGATATATTGCTAACAGAGAGTTGTTCATATGATATAGCTAAGTTCAAGAAGGTGCTGATAAATGAGTTGAAATGAATGATATAGGAAAATTGGTATATTTTCTTGTGATGGAGATTTTGTACTCTGATAAGGGTATAATCTTGCATCATATAAAGTATTAACTTGAGATTCTTAAGATATTTGAGCTAACAAATTTCAAGTCTGAAATTCTAGTTATCAGACTTTCGATGTCACACGGGTTGTTATGACATCCAATTCTGCACAGACAAGAATTATGCAGAACTTAAAAGTAAGTGCAGTAAATAACACAAGTAATTGTTTACCCAGTTCAGTCCAACATGACCTACGTCTGGGGGCTACCAAGCCAGGGAGGAAATCTACTATTAGTAGTATTAATTCAGACCTTAAACCAACTGTTTAACCCTATCACTTAATACCTACCCAATGCAATTTCAATCTTACACTAAGATCAGAGTTCCTACTCACTCCCCCTCAATCACCTCAGTGATTACTACCTTTAATCAATATTAAAGACAATTATGAAGTCACACTTCAAACAACTCTTGATTGTGCTTAACAACTTTAATCAAGATACACAGCACTCACGCTTAAAAGCTTAGAGTGACACAACACTTACAACTCAATGAACACCCTATACCAATGCAATCATCTATGTGATAATAGCTTGGCTTACAAGATATGTCTAATACAAGACTCACAAAAATACAGCAGTGAAGTATGATGGACACACTAAATCTTCACGCCTAAAATCCCCAGTTCTGAATGAAGGAATGACTTCCTTTTATATTTCAGCACTTGGGCCTTGTACTTGTATTCTCCTGAATTTAATGTCACGCGAGTTCCCCTAAATTCCACATCTAGGTTACTAACAAATAGGCTATTTGTTAGGTTCATTAAATGTAGCTTGGTTGTTGGTTTCCTGGATTTTCTCTTAGCTGTTGAATCCCTGAAGAATAGCCTGAGAAAAATGTTGAAACAGAAAAACTAAACAACCTGCAATATAGCATATGCTGTCAGGAATGAATGTCACAACATTCAGTTTGACATCCAAAACAAGGACCATATGCTAAGTCTGTTTTTCCTGAAAACAGACTGTACAAATTTGTTGAACTGTACAGGACCAATCTGTCCATACCTCAGTATCAGCGTACATTAGTAAATGTCAAGACATCCAATTTGACATTTACACAATTAGCCTTATGTCAGGTCTGGTATTTCCTTGATAACCAGACTGAAAGTAAATACTGAGTTATAGCAGAACACCAACTGTTCTATTCCTCAGTATCTGCTGACAGGGATGAATGTCATAACATCCAGTTTGACATTCAATAAATCCTGTATTAGCTAAACCTGCAGTATACTACTCAGACTGTCATGACATCAGCCAAGACATCAGAGTACAACTAGATATTCTAACATACAATGCAGTCAAACAAACATCTCCACATCATGTCATGACATCAGTCAAGACATTAGAATCCAGCTAGTGTTTTACCATACAATGCAGCCAATTAAACATCTACAAACTCCCCCTTTGGCAATGTTTTGGCTAAAACACTTTGGTCTCACAACAGAGTCCATAGCAGCGGAAATCTCACATCTAGCAGGAAATTAACCTAGGTAATACACTCAGAGTGGCAGCACACTCACACAAATGGAAGTTAAATAAAAACTTCACATATCAGCACACATACAAAAGTTAAATAAAAACTTCTAATTGCAGCACACACATACTGAATATCTGTCCTGAATATCTGTTTAGCAATAAGCAAAACAATCTGTTGTCCTGGGGTATCACCTGTTACTCCCCCTTTTTGTCAAAAATGTTGCCAAAGCAACACTTTAAAATACAGATCCACATAACATAAACAGAATTACACATAAATGACAGAATTACAGACTTGGTTTCACTTCACAGTTTCACCCAAGTCAACACCCACTTGATCTTGCTTCACATCTTTGATCAAGTAGTCACACACTCTTGCTTTACAGTAGGTACCACCATATCAGATGCCATGACTTTGTGTCTGACATCCAGAACCACTCCTGCATGAACATTGTCCTTGAACTCCTGCAGGTGCATAGGCCGCCTCAAGGTAGGATATCTCCTTAACCTCTTGTTGCCACACTTGTTGCAAGTGACATAGCTATGATTTGTTGACCAATCAGAGCACACTTCCATTTGTTTAATAGGCAGAGATATTAAACAATACATCCCAAACATCATTGGTTGCTATAAGTTCTCAGAGAGACATATTCCCAGTTTGCCCCTTAAGTTTTCAAACTGAGTAACATCCAGAGCCTTTGTAAATATGTCAGCCAGTTGGAGTTCAGTGGCTACATGTTCCAAGGTAATCACTTTGTCTTCCACCAGATCTCTGATGAAGTGATGTCTAATGTCAATATGTTTGGTCCTGCTGTGTTGGATGGGATTCTTGGAAATGTTGATGGCACTGAGATTATCACAGAACAATGTCATGACATTTTGAGAGACATTGTACTCAGTGAGCATCTGTTTCATCCAAACCAGTTGGGAACAACTGCTTCCAGCTGCTATGTAAATTCAGCCTCTGCAGTGGACAGAGATACATAATTCTGCTTCTTGCTGAACCATGATATGAGATTGTTTCCCAAGAAGAAACATCCTCCTGATGTGCTTTTTCTGTCATCAGCACTCCCAGCCCAGTCAACATCACAGTACCCAGATAGGACAGGCTCAGAACCATGTGAGTACATCATCCCATAATCACAAGTCCCATTGATGTACTTGAGAATCCTCTTGACTTGATTCAAGTGGCTCACTTTGGGTTCTGCTTGGTATCTAGCACACACTCCAACTGCATAGGAAATGTCAGGTCTACTTGCAGTTAGGTATAGAAGACTACCTATCATGCTTCTATACAAACATTGATCAACACTGGGCCCTCCATCATCTTTGGTTAACTTTAGATGAGTAGGTGCAGGAGTTCTCTTGTGCCTAGCATTATCCATACCAAACTTCTTAACTATGTTTTTGGCATACTTGCTTTGGGAAAGAAACATAGAATCCTCCATTTGGTTGACTTGCATTCCAAGAAAATAAGTCAGTTCCCCAACCAGACTCATTTCAAACTCAGATTGCATTTGGTGAACAAAATGTTTTACCATTTGCTCTAACATTCCACCAAAAACTATATCATCCACATAGATTTGAGCAATCATGATTTTGTCATCTTCATCCTTCACAAACAAGGTCTTATCTATCCCACCTTTTCTGTATCCATTTGAGGTCAGAAATTCAGTCAACATTTCATACCAAGCTCTAGGTGCTTGCTTCAATCCATACAAGGCTTTCCTCAACTTGTACACATGTTTAGGTTGGTTAGGATCACAGAACCCTTTCGGTTGTTCCACATAGACTTCTTCATTTAAGTAGCCGTTTAAGAATGCACTCTTCACATCCATTTGGAACAATTTGAACTTCAGAATGCATGCTACACCTAACAACAATCTGATTGACTCAAGCCTAGCAACGGGTGCAAACGTCTCATCAAAATCAACCCCTTCAACTTGAGTATATCCTTGAGCTACTAGTCTTGCTTTATTCCTAGTAATTACTCCTTTCTCATCAGACTTGTTTTTGTAGATCCACTTGGTACCAATGATGTTAGTTCCTTCAGGTCGTGGAACTAGCTCCCATACTTCATTCCTTTTAAACTGCTCCAGTTCATCTTGCATGGCATTGATCCAATATTCATCAGTCAGGGCTTCTTTCACATTTTTTGGTTCAACCTTGGATACAAAGCAGGAATTTGAACTAATTTCCCTTGATCGAGTAGTCACACCACTATTGGGATCTCCTATGATAAGATCCTTAGGGTGGTCTTTCTGAATTCTGATAGATGGCATTTTGGTGGGTGCATCTACCTCACATTCAGTAGGAGTCTCTTGTACTTCTTCAGACTTGACCGGTATGTCTGTTGTAATATCAAGGAATGTTCCAACATCCTCTATGACATCAATTCCTTCCTCTTTATCATCCACAATAACATTTATGGATTCCATCAGGACATTGGTCCTGTAGTTGAACACTCTGTACGCTCTGCTGTTAGTTGAGTATCCTAGGAATATACCCTCATCACTTTTGGGATCCATTTTCCTTCTCTGTTCACGATCTGTGAGAATGTAGCATTTACTTCCAAAGATATGAAAGTACTTCACAGTGGGTTTTCTGCCTTTCCATATTTCATACAGAGTGGAGGAGGTTCCTTTTCTCAAGGTGACTCTATTGTGAACATAGCAAGCGGTATTCATAGCTTCAGCCCAAAAGTGCATAGGGAGCTTCTTTGCATGAATCATAGCTCTGGCAGATTCTTGAATAGTTCTATTTTTCCTTTCAACTATCCCATTCTACTGAGGAGTTATAGGAGAGGAGAACTCATGACTTATTCCTTCAGACGAGCAAAACTCATCAAACTTGGAATTTTTGAACTCCGTACCATGATCACTCCTAATTCGGACAACACAACTGTCCTTTTCCCTTTGAAGTCTGATACACAGGTCTTTGAAGACATCAAATGTATCTGACTTCTCTCTGATGAAGCTTATCCACGTGTATCTGGAATGATCATCAACCACCATATATGCATATCTCTTTCCACCCAGACTTTCAACCTGCATAGGTCCCATTAAGTCCATGTGCAACAGTTCCAGAACTCTGGAAGTTGTAGGATGTCCCAGCTTCGGATGTGACATCTTGGTTTGCTTGCCCATCTGACATTCTCCACAGACTCTTCCTTCATCAATAAGCAGCTTTGGGATTCCTCTAACTGCTTCTTTGGAAATGATCTTTTTCATTCCCCTTAAATGTAGATGACCAAGGCGTCTATGCCACAGCTTCACCTCCTGATCTTCCTTGGCAGAGGAGCACATTGTGGAAAAGTTTGAGAGCTTAGGTTCCCACAGATAACAGTTATCTTTGGATCTGGATCCTCTCATAACTTCTTGATTATCTCCATTTGTCACCACACATAGCTCCTTAGTGAACTGAACATAGTATCCTTGATCACACAGCTGGCTTATGCTGATGAGGTTGGCCGTCAGTCCTTTTACTAATAGTACATTATTCAGTTCTGGGACTCCAGAGCAGTCCAGCTTACCCACACCTTTTATTTTTCCTTTAGCACCATCACCAAAGGTCACATAACTGGTAGTGTGGGGTTGTATATCCACCAATATATTCTCCATACCAGTCATATGTCTTGAGCAGCAACTGTCAAAGTACCAGTCTTCTCTGGTAGATGCCCTTAGAGCTGTGTGAGCTAACCTAGCATACCATTGTCGCTTCTTGATGGGGACATAGTGTCTATATGTCTTATGCTTAGGTCTGACATGAGGGGCTTGGTTAGGGTAACCATGAAGCCTGTAGCAGAAGGCTTTTATATGGCCAAGCCTACCACAGTGGTGACATTTCCATTTCTGGAATTTCCTCTTCTGATGATTATTCATCCTGGTTCCCTGATGTTGAGACGTTGGGTGTGACCTCCGCTTGAATTTCTGAACTTTAGCCTTTGGGCGTTTGAGTTCAGCTGAGGCTTTTTCCACAAAGCCTAAACCAGATATGGTTCCAGACTTCTGTCCAACCTTTAGGATTTCTTCCAAGGTGTCAGTTCCTTTATTCAACATTCTGATGGATTTAGTCATTTGATCCAGCTTGGAGGTCAGCAAGGTTATTTCACCATTTAGACCCTCTATGACTGTCAGATGCTTCTGTCTCTCATCTTCCAGCTCCTTGATGAGCTTCTTCTGCTTTTCTCCATGTACACGCACTTCTGCACTGGTGACACATAGCTTCTTATAAGCTGTAGCAAGTTCATCAAAGGTCATTTCATCTGCACTTGAGTCATCATCAGTGGCACAAACACTCGTTAGTGCAGTGACATGTTTAGCAGATTCTCCTTCAGATTCACTTTCAGAATCTCCATCAGACCATGTGACAGCTAGCCCCTTCTTTTGCATCTTGAGGTAAGTAGGGCATTCAGCTCTAATGTGTCCATAGCCTTCACATCCATGAAATTGGATTCCCTTGCCTTGGTTGAACTTTTCTTCAGAAGTTGATCTTTTCCTGATGTCAGACGAGATGTTCTTGACATTTGGTCTACCTCTTTGATCAATCTTCTTCACGAACTTGTTGAACTGTCTCCCAAGCATGGCTATGGCTTCTGATATGCTTTCATCACCTCCAGTATATCCTGCTTCTGACTCCTCTTCAGTATTTGATACAAAAGCTATGCTTTTGTTCTTCTTTTCAACATTCTCACACATGCCCATTTCAAAGGTTTGGAGAGAACCAATGAGCTCATCCACCTTCATATTGCAGATGTCTTGAGCCTCTTCTATGGTTGTGACCTTCATAGCAAATCTCTTAGGTAAAGACCTGAGAATCTTTCTTACAAGTTTCTCTTCAGCCATTTTCTCACCTAGGCCACCAGAGGTGTTTGCAATCTCAAGAATATTCATGTGAAAGTCATGAATAGTCTCATCCTCTTTCATCCTCAGATTTTCAAACTTGGTGGTCAGCATCTGAAGTTTGGATATCTTCACCTTGGAGGTACCTTCGTGAGTTATCTTGAGGGTATCCCAAACTTCCTTAGCCAGCTCACAGTGGTGCACCAGTCTGAAGATGTTCTTACTGATTCCATTGAATAGTGCATTCAACGCCTTAGAATTTCCAAGGGCTAATGCCTCTTGCTCCTTGTCCCACTCTTCTTCAGGAATCTGCACACTGACTCCATCTTCACCTGTCTTTGTTGGATGTTCCCATCCTTTGTTGACAGCTCTCCAGACTTTGCTATCTAGAGACCTTAAGAAGGCTATCATACGAGGCTTCCAGTCATCATAGTTAGAACCATCCAGCATGGGTGGTCTATTTGAGTGTCCTATATCCTTGTCCATGGTACTAGAAAGTAACTTCCCTAGATCTCACCCAGAAATTAACAGGCAGGGTGCCTGCTCTGATGCCAATTGAAATTCTAGTTATCAGACTTTCGATGTCACACGGGTTGTTATGACATCCAATTCTGCACAGACAAGAATTATGCAGAACTTAAAAGTAAGTGCAGTAAATAACACAAGTAATTTTTTACCCAGTTCAGTCCAACATGACTAAAATCTGGGGGCTACCAAGCCAGGGAGGAAATCCACTATTAGTAGTATTAATTCAGACCGTAAAACCAACTGTTTAACCCTATCACTTAATACCTACCCAATGCAATTTCAATCTTACACTAAGATCAAAGTTCCTACTCACTCCCCCTCAATCACCTCGGTGATTACTACCTTTAATCAATATTAAAGACAATTATGAAGTCACACTTCAAACAACTCTTGATTGTGCTTAACAGCTTTAATCAAGATACACAGCACTCACGCTTAAAAGCTTAGAGTGACACAACACTTACAACTCAATGAACACCCTATACCAATGCAATCATCTATGTGATAATAGCTTGGCTTACAAGATATGTCTAATACAAGACTCACAAAAATACAACAGTGAAGTATGATGGACACACTAAATCTTCACGCCTAAAATCCCCAGTTCTGAATGAAGGAATGACTTCCTTTTATATTGCAGCACTTGGGCCTTGTACTTGTATTCTCCTGAATTTAAGGTCACGCGAGTTCCCCTAAATTCCACATCTAGGTTACTAACAAATAGGCTATTTGTTAGGTTCATTAAATGTAGCTTGGTTGTTGGTTTCCTGGATTTTGTCTTAGCTGTTGAATCCCTGAAGAATAGCCTGAGAAAAATGTTGAAATAGAAAAACTAAACAACCTACAATATAGCATATACTGTCAGGAATGAATGTCACAACATTCAGTTTGACATCCAAAACAAGGACCATATGCTAAGTCTGTTTTTCCTGAAAACAGACTGTACAAATTTGCTGAACTGTACAGGACCAATTTGTCCATACCTCAGTATCAGCGTACATTAGTAAATGTCAAGACATCCAATTTGACATTTACACAATTAGCCTTATGTCAGGTCTGGTATTTCCTTGATAACCAGACTGAAAGTAAATACTGAGTTATAGCAGAACACCAACTGTTCTATTCCTCAGTATCTGCTGACAGGGATGAATGTCATAACATCCAGTTTGACATTCAATAAATCCTGTATTAGCTAAACCTGCAGTATACTACTCAGACTGTCATGACATCAGCCAAGGCATTAGAGTACAGCTAGATATTCTAACATACAATGCAGTCAAACAAACATCTCCACATCATGTCATGACATCAGTCAAGACATCAGTCAAGACATTAGAATCCAGCTAGTGTTTTACCATACAATGCAGCCAATTAAACATCTACAAAGTCTGCAATTCGACCTGCTGAAATAACTCACAAGCTGGATTCTAATGTTGAGGGTAATGTTGTAGATGCTACAACTTTTAAATAGTTGGTTGGCTCATTGAGATATCTCTGCAATACCAGACCTGACACCTGTTATGCAGTTTTAATGGTGAGTAGGTTTATGAATAAACCAAAGTGGTGACATTACTAAGTTGCTGTCAGGATACGGAGGTATATTAAGGGAATCCTGAAGTGTGGAGGTTTGTTCCCTTCTAGTGTTGAATCTGATTTTGAGTCGATATGATATTCAGAATCTGATTGGTGTAGAGAAAGAGTTGACAGAAGAAGTACTTTTGGATATTTTTCAAGTATCTGGGAGGTCCCATTTCTTGGTGCTCCAAGAAGAAACCAGTGGTTGCTTTGTTAACCTCTGAAGCTGAGTACATTGCAGGTGCTTTGTCTTCTTATCAAGGTGTTTGGATTCTGAGCTTGTTGCAAGATCTTAAGATCAAGTTGATCAAGCTTATGAAGTTGATGATTGATAGCAAATTATCTATAAGCCTTGCCAAGAATCCAGTGTTACATGGAAGGAGTAAGCACATTGACACAAAGTTTCACTTTATGAGAAATCAAGTTCATAGTGGAGTGCTTAAAGTTGTTTTTTGTAGCATTCAAAAGTAACTTGCAGATGTTCGGACTAAGGCTATAAAGACTGAACACTTTATCCATTTGAGGGATGGAATTGGTGTTGTTGATTTTAGTTAGCTGAATATGAATTAAAGAATGGTGTTAATTATATTTCATTTCATTTTCATTTATAGTATGAATTTCAATTTTATTTAGAGACTCTGATATTTTAAATACTGAAAGTTAGTTTCAGTTTGAGATAATACTTCATTTTTGTAATCAACTCTAATTATGTTAGAGAAATTTAGTTACATATTAAGATTCTCTCTCTTTCTCTTCATCATCTTCAAAGTTATGCTCCAACACTAACGAGTAAAATCCCACCAAAAGAAATCATCCACCTATTATTCCAAGGAATCCAATTTATCAGCATAAACACATTGTGTGAATCTCATTATGTAGCTTTGAAACAATATGAGCTCCTACACAATAAAATTTTTAGCATGTGACACTAGCACAAAAACTTCAAGGCAATTTTTATTTCAGGACTGCCAATGCTCCTGAAGTTCCAATAAAGGAACTTCACAATGAAGGTTGTGAGAGAACACCCTTAGATTGGATGTGGTAGGAACCTACACATTTGGCTTCTTTATTACTCTTCTTTTTTATGTTGTTTCGACATATACACTGTGAATCCATCGTTACACTCAGCCTGTGCTCTATTAATATTGTTTAGATCCGCTTTAACACCTTGAGGAAGCAGGGATCTATGTCGTTAATATTGTCGTCATGCCTTTGATCTATTTCCACAATAACTTTATTATTATCCTTGTGAGAACTATGAAACTCCTCACAGTTATCTGATTCCTACATGTAAGTGTTGTAAACATTTATCTTTGCAACTTCCTTGTTGAAAAACAAAGACTCCTCTTCCTGAGTGTTTAAACCATCATCATGCTTATCATTCTCCAACAATGCATCCTGCACCACTAATGCAGTATCATTGTCCACCTTTTGATCAGTCATATTCTTAGTAGTTTTGTTTATTACAATGTTCTTTGTATGTCCCAAGTTATTCCTTGATGTTCCATTTCGCACTAGTATTCTTGTTTCATCATCATGCACCACATACTTCACAAACAGTGGCGGAACTGAGGGGGGGGGGGGGGGGGCGTGGGAAGGCCACGACCACCCGTCAACTTTTTATTTATTTTTTAATTCATATATATTAAATTACTAAAACATCCTTATTTTAAATTAAAATTAATTTTTATTTTTTCTTTTTCATTCAAAGTTAGGTTAAAATACAGATAAGGTAAAAAGCTCCTACCTTTCCTTTCTTTCTCATATGGGTTTGCTACCGGTACCGGAATCGGAACAGATTAAAGTGATCGACATCTAACAGGTAAAAAACTTTATTCATTCTTCTTTTATAAAAAGTAACAAATTAAAGTGATTGCTTGATTTGTGTTTTTGAGATTTTTAGGATTCTTCTTTCTTGATGTGTTAAAATAATCTATATGAGGTTTATTAAGCCAATTCATAACATTGTAATTTACAAATATAATTATACACTGTAATAAGGTTTATTTAATCATTGTTGGTGCTAATTTCTAATAGTGAAGTTACCGGTATTTGAAAACGGATTAAAGTTGATTAATTAAGTTTATTAATTTTTTTCTCTTTTAATTTTTATGTTCTCTAAATTGATTTTTGGATCTGATATGATATTATAGGAAGAGTAAAGATGAATAATAGGAAAATTGATTCTTTTTTCAAAAGGAAAGCATGTGAAATTGAAAGAGATGAGAGAGATGAAGAAATTATAATCCCGACATCCGAATCTGAAACAGTTCTTGAGAATCCAACAATTGAAGAGCATCATGGTTTTGAAAATTCTTTGGAACGCGATCCTGGAAAGCGTCCTCCGATTTGGCAATATCCACCAAATCAAGTGGATGCAATACGAAGAGCTTATCTAAAATGGGGTCTATATCAAATTCATTTAGAAAACTATCCTTTGTCCGATAACGAGGATCATCCGAGAAGGTTTCAACATACTTGGTTTAGCATATTTCCATCATGGTTAGAATATTCACCATCTAAAGATGCCGCATATTGCTTACCATGTTACCTTTTTAGCAAAAAACTAAGTGGACGTCCCGAATCACTTGTCTTTATTTCTATGGGTTTTAGAAATTGGAAGAAAGTTATGAATGGAAAACATTGTTCCTTTCTTAAACACATAGGGAAGGATCCTTGCTCACCACACAACAATGCAACGAAAGCTTGTCAAGACTTGTTGAATCAAGATGGTCATATTAGAAATGTTATTCAAGTGCAAAGTTCAAGTCAAAGAATGAATAATCGGTTACGACTCAAGACTTCAATTGACACTGTTCGTTGGTTAACACTACAAGCTTGTGCTTTTAGGGGTCACAACAAAAGTAGCAAATCAAGAAATCAAGGTAACTTTCTTGAGTTATTGAAACTTTTAGCATCCTACAATGATGAAGTTGCAAAAGTTGTGTTGGAAAATGCTCCACAAAATTGCAAGTATACTTCACATCAAATTCAAAAAGAGCTCTTGCAAATTCTTTCTAGTAGGGTGAAAAAGAGTATTCGTGAGGAAATTGGTGATTCCAAATTTTGTATCGTTGTTGATGAAGCTCGTGATGAGTCAAAAAAGGAACAAATGGATCTTGTATTAAGATTTGTTGATAAAGTTGGTTTAATACAAGAGAGATTTTTTGATGTGGCACATGTTAAAGACACCACATCTTTAACTCTTAAGGAAGCAATATATGATATACTTTCTCGACATAACCTTGATGTTTCTAACATTCGTGGCCAAGGGTATGATGGTTCTAGCAATATGAGAGGAGAATGGAATGGTTTACAAGCCCTCTTTATGAAGGATTGTCCTTATGCATACTATGTTCATTGTTTTGCTCATCGATTGCAACTTGGATTGGTTACATCATCAAGAGAAGTCAAACCTGTTCATAAATTTTTTGAGAAGCTGATCTTTGTTGTGAATGTTGTTTGTTCTTCTACAAAGCGTCATGATGAGTTACAAGCTGCCCAATTAGAAGAAATTTCTTATTTGTTAGAGATTGATGAGATTGTAACTGGTAAAGGTGCAAATCAAGTTGGTACATTGAAACGAGCTGGAGATGCTCGTTGGGGATCACATTACGATTCAATTTCTAGCTTGATAAACATGTATGAAGCAACTTGTTTAGGTTTTAAAAAAATTGCAAAAGATAGAGGGAGTTATGCTACACGTGGGGATGCAGATAGTTGTTACAATTACTTGAAGGCATTTGATTTTATATTTATTTTGCACTTGATGAAAGAAATCATGGGAATAACATATATGCTTTGTCAAGCCTTACAAAAAAAATCAAGATGTAGTTAATGCTATGAACTTGGTTCGTTCAACAAAACATCTTATTCAAGGTTTGAGAGAAAATGGTTGGGATATATTGTTTACTAAACTGGTATCTTTTTGTGAAAAGCATGGTATTGAGATTCCTGATCTTAATGATGTTCATTCAACAACAAGATTTGGACACTCCCGTCTTGAAGAGAATCAAGTCACAATTCATTACTTTAAAGTTGAAATCTTTTTCACTACCATTGACAAACAATTACAAGAGTTGAATAGCAGATTCAGTGAGCAGGCACTGGATTTGTTAACTCTTTCTTGTTCTTTATCTCCTAAGGATGGATATAAAGCTTTTAGCATTGATACTATTTGTTCTTTAGTTGAAAAATATTATCCTATGGATTTTAGTGATCAAGAGAAGAATAATTTGCAATTTCAACTCCAACATTTTCTATTTGTTGCTCGTCAAACATGAAACTTGAATAATTTATCGACTATTCAAGAACTATGTTCATGTTTGGTTGCATCTGGACAGGCTGAAACTTACTTCTTGATTGATAGACTACTTCGTCTTATCATGACTCTTCCCGTTTCTACGACCACAACTGAGAGGTCTTTTTCAGCAATGAAAATTATTAAGACTAAGTTGAGAAACAAGATGGATGATGGGTTTCTTGGAGATAGCATGACAGTATGTATTGAAAGGGAGATTAGTGCAAGCATTAGTTCGGAGTCAATTATTGACGATTTCAAGTCACTCGGAACGCGTAAAGCATTACTTTAAGGTAGTTTTAAGTCATGTAATTTAAATTTTTAGTAATTAACTTTGTATTTATTTTAACTTTAATGTTTTATTTAAAATACTATTTACATTTTATTTATAATCTTTATTTTACGTTAGCGGCCATCCCAATTTTTTGTATCTGGCTCCGCCACTGTTCACAAATTCATTTCCCTTTTCTATCGCATGTTCTATTTCGATTGTGTTTTCATGGTCTTGTTTGTCCTTCATGTTCTCATTCTGAAAATGTGACTTAGTTTCCTTTTTTACATATTGGTTATGAAATCTAGGGAAAGTATTTTTAGGCACTTGATTTTCCTCCATTGATGTCTTCTTATTTATTTTGTTACAACTATTATCTGAGTGTCCAAAAGCAATACAATGCATAAAATACTTCGGAAGCTTATTGTAAACTATCGTCACATAAAATGTGAAACCATATCTATCAACCATGATTTCATCAAACAGTCTTTGAGATAGATCCATGTTAATCAACACTCTTGCATAGTGCCGGAAGGAGCATTTTGTTGTTGCTTCGACTAACATTAACATTGTACCAATTCTGCCAAAGATTTCTAAGAGAATTGCGACCTCTATTATTCTTGCGACAAATCGTATATTTCTATCCAAGCTTATACACGAGTTTGTCTTTGTGTATGTGGGTTACATTCTGGTTCCCATTCTACGAATCGAATTAAACATGGCTTCAGATTACACGCTCCCATCACCCACGCCTTCATCATGCCGTCTGCATTGCTGAATCAAAACTCAAAGAACCCTTTTCCAAGAGGCAATATTTTCCATTCCGCCACGTCGGACCAGATATCATGCAATTTTTTTAGCAATATCATGTGTTGTTCAAGGCTTGTCTCCCTTCCCCATTATTAAGCAGACACGCAAATGATTTTTGCAGTTTTCTAATCTCTTTATATACTCTTCTTGAGAGATCTTTATGCTCATTGTCTCACCCTTAATGGTATGTTTTAGAAAGTTATATGTCATTGTTTCCCGTTCTTCACGTTGTAAAACATGCATGAAGTTTTTTTGGCCAATCCAAAAGATGCTGACGGAGTCGCACATGAAGGTGGATCTGGAGAAGACATACACTTCCATGCAAACTTGAAAACTTGATTGTTCATGATAAATATAATAGAAGAAACCATAATGTAAAAAGAACACTAGAAGAAAGAAACCCTATCATAACTCTCAAGTGTTATGAAATCAATGTAGATCAAACACGTTAAAAAATATGATGTGTGAGGATAAAGAATATTGGCAAAAAACACTTAATAGTCTTAAACAAAGTTTACTTATAAACTGGTGCAAACAAAACCACACAAGATAAAAGATGAAAATAACCACACAAAAAAATATTTACGTAGTTCGATCTAAAATCATTCTACTCTTAAAGAGGGAAGAGTTTTTCAATCCACTACCAACAACGAGTCTTTTATATAAGATTGCAAATGAGTTAAAAAAACTTTCCAAATTCATAAGAACATTCTCCTATTTTCTACATGATTTGTGACTCAATCTCTCATATTCTCGATACATAAATCACACAATCACAATTTTTTTATCATAAGTGTTTCACAACACTTAAATGCCCCAAAGATACTTTAATTATTAGGATTATAAATATATGAGAATCACTCTCTTTGTCCCTCAAAGTTTCATTATGTAAAAAAATAATCTCTTCCTCCAAAAATGGCTGAAAACCTTAAATATAATACAACTTCTAAAATGAAACGCCCAGCGCTTTATCAGAAGGCCTCACTAATGGTCCAAAACACCTAGTATTTCTCCCTAAAACACCTCACATCAAACACCTCATATTTGAGGAAGCCCTACAATTATTCAAAAACACATCGTTGGATCATCTCACGTTCATTTCATAATATAAATGGATGCATTTGCATCTTTTTTTAGAGTTTTATTTTGTCACACTACACAAATATTCACCTTGACTTACCAAATGGCAACAATGTAAATTTATCTGACAACTTAGCTTTCCTATTTCAACGGGACCACATCCTCAGTGTTGTAGGTGACTTAAATAATAATTTACCATATGATTGAACAAAGAGTTATATTATATGCTCACACGACATGAAGGGGATATTCAACCAAATTTCTCTTTGTGTTATCTAACCTCCGCGTAAGACCCATCAATAGTGATATATTTTCATAATCTTCATGGCTTATTTTTTTATTTTTGTTCGTGGATGCTCCATAGATATGAAGTGTTAGATTATGCGCATGTTGTTAACCAAGTCACAATCAATGAATTGTTTTGTGTTTTCAACCACCAAGTCCTTTGGGATGATGAACTTAGTGAAAACATATCTCTTAAAGAAACAAAGGATGTTATACCTAATTATTTTTTTCACGGGTTCGTCCTCTATCAATTTTGTGAAGTACTCAAGTAACACAATTAGATAATAATTAAATGGGAAACCCTAAAATATCCATTATCCACCAAGCGAACGACCATGGTGAGGGAAAACATTCATCTCTTTTGGTGGGGCTATGTGAATGTCCTATCACCTTTGTCATTTTTTTTCCATTTATGAACGTGTTATTTGCGTTATCACTAATCGTCAGCCAGTAATACTCAAATCTCCGGGTTTTCTTCCCTAGGGATCTTCCTTCCAAATAATGATTAGTTGCCCATGCGCGTATTTCCTCTAAACATTATTTATTTATTTTTTCTTCTATCAAACACTCTAATAAATTTTTAGTGAAACCACATATGCATCAGTAAACATGTATCAAAGAATATGAGAAGACTCGTCTTCGTACCTTAAAGGTTTCCTTCATATCCTTATGTTGTTCCCAGACTAAGATGTATCTAATTATTGGCTTCATCCAACTGATTAGTCATGATTCTTCACTTACCTCCCCCATGGAATCCACTCTATCATTAACAATGCAGGTGTATAACATTTCATGTATTACAGTCTTATTGTATTCCATTTCATTAGAATTGGAGAGTTTATATAGGACTTGCGTCTTTGAGTATTTCTCTTTGGGAATGTGTTGAATTTTTATCTTGTTGAACTTAGCCATATCGGCCATCACAATTTTCAAGTAATTTATAATGATTGTATCTTTATCCTAATACTTTTTCTCTATTTCTGATGTGACTAGCTATGAGTCAAATTTAATCACAACTTCTTTGGCCTTTATACTTGATAAAAAAAAGTACATATACATCTCACCCCTATACTCGTAGAGGTGGCCGTAGACTTTAGAATTTAAGGTGGTTTAGGGTAAGCCGTTGGTGAGATACCTTGTTTTGAGGTATCATTTGTAAGGTTAGATAAAGCTCAAAAGGGGGAGACACTATGTATTTAGGGGTATTTCTTGGTGAATTCAAAATCTCCCATCAACCCTAAGGATGCGATGTTTATAGAGGTTTTTGGGCCTGGATTTGAGGATCCCTGAGAAGTAGTAACCGTTGCACTTTGACTAGGGGAAAATTGAATACCTACTTGTTAGGGAATCGTGACGAGGAATTTATTGCACATGCATTTATAGACTATGTACATGTCATCCTCCACGTTTCTCATCAGGGCGAGCCATATAATAAGTGGAGGTCGCGCTTGAGCGATACCTTCTAGGGCAGGCGCCTGATGAGGATTGGTCCCGTATTTCCCTATTGTGGTCCTTTACAAATATATCACTACAACCTTCATTTAGAAATCCATGTTATATGTGGCTATGTAATCCTCATACTATGCTTGATTATTGGACATTGGTAATTCAAATCTTACTGCTACCACCAAGGAGATCCAACTTCGATTTCTAAAAGGATCTTAGGTTTGCTAAACTTTACGTTAGATGAACCATATATTAACATCACCCATCTTGAGGGTGCGTATGGAATCTTGTATATGACATCATCTCTTAGAGCTTAGTCAACATGGCTTGGGACTCGGGTGTCCATTTAAATGTTTAATCTTTCTTCAATATCTTGTAGAACAGTACGATGTGATTAGTTAGTTTCAAAATAACCCTCAAAAGGATGATTAACATACCGTTTAATAATTAGACCCCTCTCTTAGTTTTCCAGGTCTCCACATCTATCAATACCTTAAATTTGTATAGATTGACCTTTATCCCATTTTCTGTGAGATAATATATTTGGAAACTACTGATTTTCACCCTGGATATGAACTTCTAAGTTTGTAACCATGTGTTTTGTCTTTTGATTTAATTGAAGATGACCTATATGTGGTTTGTATGACCTTCCTTGTTTGACTTCACCATCATATCATCCATCTATATTTCCTGCATGTCACTTATTTGGCCTTTGAAGATCATGTTCATCATTATTTGGCACGTTGCTCTTGCATTCTTAAGACTAGAGGGCATCACTTTGTAGCAAAATTTGTGCACGTCAGTCATGAATGTTGTTTTAGCGTTATAATTTGGATCCATTTGAATCTAATTGACGTGCATGTGCCAATTGTTGTTTGAATTTTTCATCAGTACAACATTTGATACCCAAGTGGTGTACTTCACCTTAACAATGAATCTGAATTTGAAGAGATCTTCCACTACCCTCTTAGCTACCTCCTCATTCTCTAGTGATTGCTTTAGATGGCATTGGGCCATATAGGGGATGTTATGTTGCAAATTAAATGAGTGACAAGCGATCTCGAGGTCTAAGCCAAAATATTCTTTCTGGACTAGAAAAAAAATCAATGTTGATATGTACACATTTGATAAGTTGATCTTTCACGACCTTGGGTGGGCCGACTCCTATTGTAATAACCTTTGAAGGACTGCTCCTTATGGAGACATTAATTAACTCTCTTTGGGGCTCTTGTCACTTGACCTTTTTTCTATCTTCCAAAAAAATCATTTCTCTGTCGCCATTTTTATCTCTAGGGGATTGCTTTTCTAGAAACACACCAAGTTCAAGTGATTCCTTATCTACAATTTCAGAGGTCTCATATTCTTGGGATAATTTATATTTTGCAAAAAAATACTAAAAAAAACAAGTGCGAAATTCATCTAAGTGCACTTCGAGCATAAGTACATTGCCAACATCAGTGTGAAGCTTTAAATTAAGGTGGATCGTCGATGACATGACACGCAACTCCCCCAATGTTGCCTTCTTGATAATGCAATTGTAGTCATATTTATATCCGACTGTCGGGATTTTAACTCTGATGATCCTTCCTTGTGTGTTATCCCCAAACACAAATGGAAACTCTACATACCCTCAAGGCTTGGTATTTGAGTCGTCAAATTCTAATAGTTACCGCGGGGTTAAGGTAACAAATTTTATCAACCCATAGCATTTAATAGATTTGCATAAATGATAGGTGATTGACTCTGACGGTTCAATTCATGTCCCATTAGAGCGTTTATAGGTAAATCCTCCTAGGATGCCTAAAGTTGTCTTGCGACGCTGGCCACATTATGGATAACGTCTCATTGCATGAATATTCTATCAAAGAGAATGAATTTTAAGAATAGATTCATCCTCCTCCTCTTTCTCCCTCACTACCCTCTATGTTGGTTCTTCTCTCAAAATTTTCGTCTTTGACCCCAAGTTTCTTTCAGAAGATTCTTCAAAAAAAAAAATACTAACGTCTTTCCCATGTAGTATTTCTCCGACCGTTGTATTTCCAAAATTCTCCATCGATACTGAAACGAGTTAAAAAGTTACAAAACATTTCCCACATACAACATCAAATAATATGGTGACAAAGTCTCTTCTTCGAGGTTAGTTTCTTCATATTCATCAAATTCCAGTCACCATTAGATTTTTTAGTTGGCTTTGTCCCTTGATTTTAAAATGGTTGGTAAAAATCTTTATAGTAAATGAAGTCCTCCATTTTGGATTTTCTAATGAAGTAGTTTGAAGAGATTAACTTAATAATTATTATTAATGTCATCGAGGTTAACTCATCCATTGTATATAACAAAATTTACATTGTGTGGTGAACTGAAACTCTAGATAACACTTGTTCGAAAAACTATTATTTAAATACACATGATACAAGGCCAACAAATAATTGGTTATCTCATGATCGTACTTTTCCCAATAATAACAACATAACAATAAGAATATATTCATTGTATGATTAATGAGAATGTAAAGATTTAGTTATTATAATCCTACAAATATCATGGTATCTAAAGCTCTCTTTTGAATTTGTTCTTTTTCTCATAATGTGTGTCTAAGGCTGGATTCAAACCTAGGATATTTGATTAAGGTGTAAAGAAATATTTTACCATATTATACAAATATTCTTGAGTGAATATTTTTTTTCTCTTTTACATATCTGATTCATTTTATTCTATTTATTAGTTTTTATTTATCAATCATACATTTCCTCAGTTCCAAAAATAAAAAATCTAACACATGTTTGAGTTTTTTAAACCAAAAGAGGGCATTAACCTAATATATTAAAGAAAATTTAGGTACAAAAATGAGGGAAACATAAATCCAAAACCTCAAGCTTATCTAATTCTAAAGTTAGAGATGCCAAGCTTGCTTCGATTAAAATCATGCGCTACATCAATGTGTATACCAGCCCACCACGTAAAATTAGAAACTAAAAATCCTAACTTAGCTAACTTATCTGCACAGTGATTCCCTTCCTTGTAAATATGAGTTGCCAAAAAATTGAAATCTCTAATCTTGATCATACAGTTGCCCCATTTGTTCCTTAACTTCCAACGCACTAGATATAGTTTACGGTAGGATTTAACGAGTAACACTGAATCTTTCTCCAACGACAAATTAACCAGTTACAACTAACAACATAATCCATTGCAAGAATGACTCTCATAATCTATGCGTAAAACACATTGTTCGGAGGCAAATTGCAAGCAAAACTATCTAAATGCTCACCAAGATTATTTCTAAACATACCATCATAAGTTGCTCTAAGAGGCGTGCCACATCAGGCTCTACCAATATTCACTTTGATTCAACCTAGATGAGGAGGACTCCATAATATTTCTTTCAAACATTTGGGGCTAGAAGGGTGAATTTGAGTAGAGAAAATTTTCATGATCACAAATTCTTGCATGGAAGAGTTGGGAGAAAATTTGTAAATATTACCTGCCATAGCAAACATCGAAGCAATGAAGGAGCAAGTGAACTTCCATGGAATACACATTTTAAAACCTGACCTAATTACGCGCATGCTAAATACAACAACAGTAGTAAATACCAAATTGCACCGCAGAGAAGCGCTTCCGTCCATGACAAAAAAAAACTTCCAAACAACCAATAGGTGAACATAACTCAAGCATATGTTGCAGCCAGTTCCAAAAACCTCTATCATAAGTACAAGAGAAAAACAAATGAGCTAGATCCTCCTTCCCACTGAATCATAAGCTGCAGATAGAAGGCAAATGCAAACCCCTTAAAACAAGCTTATCATTTGTAGGAAGTTTCACAAGGCTCAAGCTTCAAAAAAACAAAGAATAAGATGGAGGAGTAAAAGAGATCCATATAAGCATGTCCCATTTAGAATCATGAGTGTTACCTTTTAAATGAATGTAAGCATCTTTAACTAATACTTGGCCACTATCATTCAAGTTTCGAATGAGCTTATCTTCCTGCCTGACATTTGGATAAATATTCGCAACTAGCTAAGGAAAATCTGGCTATAACTGAACTTAATTACTAGGCAAAAGAATGGAATTCTCTTGAATAATGACACTTAACTTCACATCCAAATTATGCAGACTACTATTGGGAATTTGTATTAGAGAAACTAAAGATTTATCACACAAATTATCCTTGCAAAGACTGATATTCTTTCCATTTCCAATCTTCTAGGCCAAATTATCCATAAGATTTCTCAAGCAGGCTTTGGTAACAGTCCAAATAGAAGAAAAGACATGATATCGAATCTGTCTCCCATGTTTGAAAACTCTAGCTTTCAAAATAGAACCCTAAGAATCTATTTCATTAACTATGGACCAACATTGCACAAGGTTAGTTCCCTCATTGATGGTTCTAAGAGATCTCAATCCCACACCACCACTTTTGTAATCATTGCAACAATTCTTCCAGTACATCATCACCATCTTACGCCTTTGAATGTCAGCACTCCAGATAAAATTCCTACACCATTTTTCTACCATATGAATGAGGGTATCTGACTAAGAATAGATTCTAGTAGAATACATTAACATACTTTGAATGACCGATTTCACCAATTAAATTCTACCAGTTATAGATAGGAGGCTAGCCTTCCACGCTGCAAGTTTACATTTGATTTTGTCAACAATAGGGAGAAAATGAACGGATTTAGACATTCCTTTGAAAATAGGGACACCCAAATAAGAAAATGGCAACTGCCCCACCCAAAAACAAATCTTGTTGGCTAGCATACTATGCCTAGAAGAAGACATAGACCCAGCAAACAATATAGATTTTGCAGGATTACACACCTGTCCAGAACAAGCAACATAGTTTGTGAAAAGTTAAATTATAGCATTAAGAGAACTAACACAATCTTTAGTAAATAACATGATGTCGTCAGCATACAAAGCATGAGAAGGAACCAAGACACCCATGTTGGCTTAATAAGTTTGATCTTATTAGTTGAAACCAGATGAGACAAACCTCTGTTAAGAACATCCTCAATTATACAAAATAGTAAAGGAGATAAAGGGGCTCCCCATGTTGTTGGCCGGAAGATTAGACACTTGTAGACTTTGTAACAACTTCCTTTTCAATATATTGCCTTATTAAAAAAAATTAGACAAGACTCTACTTAAATATTTGAGATTATTATTGAGACTATATGAGAAAACTCTTTTTCCAAAATCATTTAATTGAAAAAGTTTAATTAGAGAAATGACTTTTTTTAAAATAACATCTTTTTAAATTTATATATAAAAATAACCACCATTTAAATAAATTATTAAAGTAATCAGTTTTAAAAAAAAATTAGACATAAAAGAAGGTGTAGTCACTCAAAGTGGCGTATACATCAAATGGCGTATACATTATAAAATTATACATAAACATCATTTGGGA
The DNA here is from genome assembly GCF_024323335.1 of Lathyrus oleraceus. Lineage (NCBI taxonomy): Eukaryota > Viridiplantae > Streptophyta > Magnoliopsida > Fabales > Fabaceae > Lathyrus > Lathyrus oleraceus. The sequence continues at coordinate 88,786,453 of NC_066579.1, read as the reverse complement.
TGGCGCATGTATATGATATCATTGCAACTGGCGCATATATGCATCCACTAGAAACATGCGCCACTTTGGATGACTACTCCTTTTATGTTTTGTAATAATTAATAATAATAATAATAATAATAATAATAATAATAGTTAAATAAATAAATAAATAAATAAATCTTCATTGTTACATTTTTATGATTTGCCTTTGAATACTTTAAATGTGAATCTTAAATAAATATAATATAATTAATAAAAATAGAAATTTGTATTTTATTTTAAGAATTCTAGAATATCTCCTTTAAGTAACTTTTATAGTTAAAAAACTTGAAATTCAAACATTTTTTTTATGAATATCTTAATTTAAAAAAGTATAAATAAATTACTTAAGAATTAAAAACTTTATACCTTGTGTGCTTCTCCTATATTATTAAAGAAAGAGTTCAATATTTGACCAAAAAATGGAGTATTTATTTTTAGAAATAATTTAGAATAGGCCTTAGTATTTTATATTACCTTACATTGAATTCAACATCAGTACAAGACTACATTCTACATAATACAATGTCTCTAACTTTTTTCTCAAGACACAAAAGTTAAAAATTAAAAAAAAAATTAAAAAAAAAATCGGAATCTCCAAAGTTTATTCTAGAATAACACACCGTAGCATATACCACTAGTCTTATATCACTCTGTGTTCCACGCACCTTCTTCTCTGTATGTCAACTTAGACTTTCTTCTTTTCTTCAAAAATTCTTCAAAAAACCATTCAAAAAAATAAAAAATAATTTATTCCTTTTTTTTCTCATCTTTGTCAAGTTTTCAACTACCTATTAAAGTTTCCACTCTTCTTTTCCACTTTCATAATTTTTATTATGATCAAATAAAGCTTTTTTTTTTGTGCCACCAATTTTGATTCATATGGTAAAAGAGTTTGCTATATATATTACTCTATTTAATCTAACACTTGTTTAAAAAGGCTCATAGATTGTTTGTTCTTTTGCAATCAAAATTCATCATCAACCGAAGCTGTTACCGAACCTAAGGTTGTTAGTTCCGAAGCTGTTAAGATGGGTTTAACCGAACCTAAAGTTGTTTCTGGTCCTTCTGGTTATATCCTTGAAGATGTTCCTCATTTGTCTGATTACATTCCTGATCTTCCAGTACGTCGTCGTTTCACTCTCTATGCTTTTCTCTAACGCTACTGTTCTTGGTCAATGACCAATTATGTTTCACTTTTTTTCTTGTTTTTTTTATCTTTAATTTTGTATTTCTGAATAATTTTTTAAAAAATACTTTTAAGATTCTTTTTTCTTCTGCCGACTTAAATCATTCTTATTATTAATTTTTAATTACTTTGTACAAAAGACAGATTAATTAATTATTATTGTTTTTGTTGGAATTTTTGGTGTTTTTTTCCTGCTTACAGATCAGACATGAATAATTGTTTTTACAGCTTTAATTTTTTTTGAACTGTATAATTTTTTAATATTTTTTTGGGTTTTTTTATTTTATTTTGTTTTTATCATTTTTAGTGAAATTGTTCTTGGTGTTTCTGCAGACATATCATAATCCTTTGCAAGACAATCCTGCTTATTCAGTTGTTAAGTGAGTTTTTTCTTTTCTTTTCTGATTTATGTGGTGATTTTGATTTAGTTTGCTGAATTTCTGAATTTCTGAATTGAGTTTTACTTTTTAATTTTTTTTAATTTTTCAGGCAATACTTTGTGCATGTTGATGACACAGTTCCTCAGAAGGTTGGTATTTTTTTGCTTTTAATGTAATTTTCAATTTGTTGTGGAATTGATTATAATTTGCTTTTAATTTTCATCTGCATAGAGTGAGTATTTAAGATTGATTCAAAATTTTGTTATCAAGAGATTTCAATTAAGACATCATTACCTTAATTTATGTCTGAATTTCCATTTTTTTATTCCTGTCAGGTTGTTGTTCACAAAGACAGTCCACGAGGGACACATTTTCGTCGCGCTGGACCGCGCCAGAAGGTAATTTTCTATGCTATGTGAATTTATTTCTGCAATTATTAATATATTTTGTGGTTTTTTTATTTATTTGTTGCATTTTGAAATTGGATATTCAGGTGTACTTTGAATCAGATGAAGTTCAAGCTGCTATTGTTACATGTGGAGGACTATGCCCTGGACTCAACACTGTGATAAGGGAGTTAGTTTGTGGCTTACACCATATGTATGGTGTGACTCGAGTTCTCGGAATTGAGGTAGATCGATGTTTATGACATTAACTTGCTGTTGTAGTTTTTTGTTTTGTCTGCATTAGCTGATGAAAATGTTTTGATGTGAAGGGAGGATATAAGGGCTTCTACTCTCGCAATACAATCGCTTTAACTCCTTCGAGTGTTAATGGTATACACAAGCGCGGAGGAACTATTCTCGGTACTTCGCGAGGTGGACATGACACCAATAAGATTGTCGATAGTATTCAAGATCGCGGAATCAATCAGGTTTGTGTTTCTCTTTATTTAACGATATAGTTTTTGGGCGTATGTATAATATATCAGATTTTAATATTGCTTTGAGTTTCAGGTTTATATAATTGGAGGAGATGGAACTCAGAAGGGGGCATCTGTAATTTTTGAGGTATCGATGATTTAAACGAGACTATCAAACTTGTAGGTTTATGGTTTAGGGAATGTTGTGTTGAAGTAACAATTTATTAATAGTTCAATTTGATTATCGATACAGGAAGTCAGAAGACGTGGTCTCAAATGTTCGGTTGTAGGAATTCCCAAAACCATCGATAACGATATCCCGGTGAGTCATTTTTCTTACACATTGTAGTTTCCGCTTCATATGATTTGAATCCATTTTTTTCGAACCATTTGCATCACTAATTGGTAAATTTCTTATACTTCTCTTTCATGATTAATAGATTATCGATAAGTCCTTTGGCTTTGACACTGCTGTTGAAGAGGCTCAACGTGCTATAAATGCAGCACATGTTGAAGCTGAAAGTGTCGAAAATGGTATCGGTGTCGTCAAGCTGATGGGTCGAGACAGTGGTAAGTTTTCTAGGTGTTTATAACACCTTCACTAATCAGCTTAATGGTGAAATTTGAGTAATCTGCAATTTTAAGCGATCCGCAACTAACAACACTGACTAAACGTGCAGGATTTATTGCGATGTATGCTACTCTTGCAAGTAGAGATGTCGACTGTTGCTTGATTCCGGAGTCACCGTTTTACCTTGAAGGTCCCGGTGGACTTTATGAATATATTGAAGAAAGACTAAAGGAAAATGGTCACATGGTTATTGTGATTGCTGAAGGAGCAGGACAGGAACTTCTTTCCGCGAGCATGCAATCCGACAAAAAAAAGGATGCTTCTGGAAACAAGGTTCTTCTAGATGTTGGGCTATGGATATCTCAAAACATTAAGGTTTGTTTGTTATTTGTATTATTTTTAGTCCATGCGTCAAAAGATAAGTACTCAAATAATATTTTCTGGCTCTTACTTTAAGCATTTCGATCTTACAGGATTATTTTGCCAGAGAGAAGACACTGGCTATAACTCTCAAATATATAGGTTTGTAAAAATTAAGATTCATAAAAAATTGCACGCGTGCGTAGACACTCAAAGGAGAAATCAATAACTAAATGAATATTGCTTTCCCGTTTTGTGCGTTACAGATCCAACCTATATGATCCGAGCTGTTCCAAGTAACGCATCAGACAATGTGTACTGTACACTTCTTGCTCAAAGTGCTGTCCATGGAGCGATGGCAGGTTACACTGGCTACACAAGCGGACTTGTCAATGGAAGACAGACTTATATACCATTCTACGTGAGTTCATTCGTTATGAAATTTGTTAGTTTTCATAGATAGCATTATGATTGTTTATGGTTTCGTTCAGGAAGAAAAACCAAACTGTTAATGGTTCGTCTCGAGCCGAATTGAATTTTAAAACTATATTGAAAAGAACCAAACTTTGACTGATACATAATCTGAGCTAAACTGAATGTTCACGAACTGGTCTTTTGAATAACTCTCATATGTTTTGTGGCAATGTTATGCAGAGAATCACAGAGAGACGGAATAATGTTGTGATAACTGATAGAATGTGGGCCAGGCTGTTATCTTCAACAAACCAACCAAGCTTTATAGATGTCGAGGTTTCCAACGAAGACGAAAATGGCAAAAACCCATTGGACCAGTTAGCCGATGGACATTGTTTGGAGGACACTTTGGTTGATGAAAACGGCAGCATTTCCACCGCAATTGCTTGCTGATTGTTACTCATGTCCATCTATTGAAGCATTTTAAGAAGTATATATTATAGAGTTATCATTTTTGTTCTTCCATGTCCATAAGAGATGGCTGTGGAAAACTCAGCCTGACAGGATCGTTATATTAGTTACAGTTAATGATGTTTTGTTTAATAATGTGAATGGATTCTGGTTTGTCCAGAAATGAACTTTGTTAGTTTGAATGTATTGTCTATGTTTAATGGCAACCATTGATTCTATACTGGACATACGGTGAGGTTGTCATAATCACGACACAAGACAATCTTAAACTTTTAAGACTATTGTGATTTTGTGAAATTTAACTTTATGTGAAATTAGGAATCTTTGGAAGAAAGACTTTTCCAAGCCCCGTAGATATTGATCCTGTGTAGGTTTTACTTTAATGTTCATGTGTAGGAAATTAGAATAATATTAGAATAAAGATGGTGGATCCAGGGAGAAAGATATCTAAAATTTGTTTCCAATCGTAACTAAATCTTCCCATTTTTTTATTTGTTTTGTATAGGAGAGAGTGAAGCAAAATAGCTATTAAACGATTTTTTTAGTTTACTAGAAACATCAACATATTTTTTTAGCTCGACGGAAATTTTATTCTTTTCCTAAAGATTCTATCAAATAGAAATAGAGAACGAAGTAACTAGAAAAAAAGAGATTGTTCAAATCCTCGTTTTCTATAGGGATCATCTAAAAAGCAACATTAATTGTATTCATACCGAAAGGCTGACATAGATGTTATGGGTGATTTTTTGTAATGTATTCCATCTATCTCTAAAATTATTCTGTAAAGGAGCTGAATGAAACAAAAGTTTCACGTTCGATTTTGAATTAGAGACGTTCATTCATAAACGTCGACTATAACAACGTCGAATGTTTTTTAGAAGCTTTCATTGGGTCAGAGCATCCACTGTTTATAACAAAGATGACAAAATAATTAGACTTGTGAAAATAAAGATCACAAAAGAAAATTTATATAATAAAACATTAATGAACTAAATTATCTTTAACTCAATTATAATAAAAAAAAGTTTATTACACATGTAACCTCTCTTCTCAAACTCACAATGTTTTAACATAAAATATTTAATAGAATGAAGTATCAAAAATAATTATTTTATGTTGAAGATGGTGATAAATGAAGTGACAATCAATCTCACTGTGTTTGATATATATTTATGAAATATTGAATGGTAGGTTATTTGAATGATATTTTTGCTATCACAATCAAGGTCGTCTTTGAGGGTGTGGTGGACAGGCTACCGCACAAGATCTCAAATTTTTTATGGTTAAACTCTAATTAAATAGGGTCTTATAAATATTTAGCATTGTAAAAATGTGGTTAAATAGGGTCTCTAATTGTTTTTGTCATGTTTGAACTTTGATTAATTTACACAGGGCCTCAAAAAACATGAGATGACTCTAATCACAATATATGAGAGTTGATATAGAAAGAGAACACCTATATAAGAAAATAAGCATTGCAATCGAACTATTTCAATAGTGATAAATGTCATAGCACGATACTCAATTTCTATAGAAGAGTATAACATAATATCTTATTTTTTACTTTTTCAAAGAATAAGAGAATCTACCGAAATGATACCAAAATGTGTGATAGATTTATTATGTGTGGAGTTGTCAACCCAATCAACGTCAAAATAAGCTTGTAACTCCAATGAGGATGGCGGGAAAAATATAAGACTTTAAAATTGAGGTCTTCAACAACGAGGAATGTGAAGAACAATTGGCTAATACTCCCTCCATATTCTTTTATAAGCAAATTTTGATTTGTAGATTTATTGAATAATTGATGTATCTGATCTATATATAGTCTAAATATATCATTTATTAAATGAATCTAAAAAATAAAATTTACTTATAAAAGAGAATTGAGGGAGTATATTATATTTACATTGGAAGAGACAAGGAAGTGACTGACAACATGAACATCATAAGCAATATCAAATTTAGTGACCGTAAGATACATTAGGCTGCCAACCAAAGTACGATACAAAATATAATACAATGTATATTGATGAGAAAGTTGATTTACTTAGACATTCTGGAAGTGTTTCAAAAACTGAACCGAATCGAACGGTCGAACAGAGAATCGAAGGGATCACCAATCTATTTGATTGTTGGATCGGGTAAGCTATTGAACCAGAGAGAAACAGTCAGAAATGGAGGTGATAAAAATACACAAGAAGGGGCTTGAATTGTGTATTCAAATTCTTTTTGAACTTCTGAAGTAACCAGATTCACAATCTGAATAAGTTCAGAGTTTGAACATAGAGTAAGGTTGCATCAGAAAGATAAACAACCAGAAGAAAAAAGTAAATCAACACACAAAGTTTATCTTGGTTCCTCTCCTAAACTGAGGGTGATACAGTCCCCTTGTCAAACAAAATATTTTCACTATAATCAATCCTGATTACAACTTTGCTCAGTCAATCTAGAAATAGACTTCACTGCTAAATCAATCTTGAAAGAGACTTCCGGCCAAACAATCCTGCAAGAGACTTCTGCTCAAGCACACATGCAAGAGATTTTACTGCTCAAGCACATAGGTAAGAGACTTTACTGCTCAAGCAAACTTGCAAGAGACTTCCTCTACTTTAAATAAATAGTTTAATATAAATAATTACAGTTATACTTTGATACACAATCAAAAGTATAGAAGTATTGCAACAACTATAATATTTTTAAACACTTAAGATTTCTAAGGTATACAAAGATAAAAAATCTTAAGAGCTTGTGCAAATGAACAGATGAAACTTTAGCTCAAAATTTATACTCAACGCGTTATGTTAGATTGTGTAGTAGTTGTTATTACTTTCATTCAAGTCTTCAGCTTCCTTTTATAGAGGCAAATAAAACAATAGTTGGAGAGTTGTTTGCACAAGTGAAACTTTTGAAATGCAACAACTCCAAGAGAGAGTCGTTGAAAGATAAATCATGTTAAGATCTTCAATCAAAGTGTAATAACATAATCCATTGCATACTAGGTATAAACCAGACAAGGAGGGTGAACTGAACAAGTCTCGTCAACTTTTCTTGAGCCTTGCACTAAGGGACTCTAGTTGACTTTTACTCTAAGTTTTGTGTTGACAAGATAGGTATGCTATAGGGATAAAGTATGAACCAGAGGCTGAGATTTTCAAGTTGAGGTCTCCAGATTCTGAGTTGTCACCAGAGGCAAAGGTATCATGACCAGAGTCTGATCCTTTAGAGGCTGATCCTTCAGAGTCACCAGATTTTGATCCATCAGAATCTGAGACATTCAACTTGTCAACAAATGCTTTCAGCAAAGTCAACTTTGAGTAGACTTTAAGCTTTATGATCATGCACACTTGAACATATATTAGTATATCCACTCGTTCTTTAAGTACTTTGCTATCATTAAAATCCAAGGGATGTGAACAAATCTTATTCCAACAAGAACCACTGAAATCCGACAAACCGACGAATTAAATGTTTGCTTTTGTTTTTCCTCAGACAAAACAACGTCGTTTTGATAATTTAAAAATAAAAATAAAATATAAGTAGACTTTATTCAAAATTTATGGAATAACTTTTCCTCATTGGAATTATATTTATTAGACACTACAATTATTTTGTTATTTACTTTATGTTGCAATTAGATTTTTTTTTTCAAATTTTATTTGAATTTGTATTTTGTACTATTTTGTTGTGTGTGATGATTATGTTTAGAATTTGAATTTAAAGAATGAACTTGTGAAATTATTATATTTTGACATTTTAAAATTTTGTAGGTGTCGTGATTTATTTAGAGACGTAGTCTGGTTTGATTGGTTTAATAACTATATACTCCCTCCATTCTTTTATAAGCATATTTTGACTTTTAGATTCATTGTATAATTGATGTATGTGGTCTATATATAGTCTGAATACATCATTTATTGACTGAACTTAAAAGTCAAAACATGCTTATAAAAGACAATGGAGTGAGTAGTTTTTTTATATAAACTAACTTATTCAATCAAGTTATTCGGTTTAATCCAATTTAATCATGCAATTCGACCAGTGACTCAGTGGTTCGACCAATGAACCAATGACTCAGTACCCTCATCGGTTTGATGACTAGTCTGATTTTTAAAACATTGCATTCTAGGTCAAATATAATTTATGTGGTAAATATGGTGAATCAGCTCATGCATGACCCATATGAAAGACATTTGCAAGCTATTGATCAAGTTTTACAATATCTCAAAGACACCCCCAATAAGAGATATCTTACTCTAAAGATGTGAAAATTTACTATATGGACATACACTAATGTTTATTATGTAGGTTCAATAAGTGATTGAAGATGTAATTCTAATTATTGTATTTTTTGGTGTTGTCAGTTTCGAGAAACAAGAAGCACTTAAGCAGAATTTAAAGGTATATAAGTATGAACTTATGAATTATTGTTGATGAAACAACTGCTAAATGATTTGAAGATAATTTTTTTCAACATTTACAAGACAAAACACATTGAGATTGTCCAATACTTAAATAAAAAGAAATTTGATAGTAGATTGATAATTACTACCTATATTCCTTCAGAATAAAAGTTGACAGATGTGTTAATAAAGAGTTTATCAATCGAATGATATTCAATTCAACATACTTACTTAGTATAAAATTTTACTTATTTAAGCAATGTTTAAGTATGTTTCTAGTTTCTCAAAATATAAGCCTTTTTACTTTTAATCCCTAAAAACAATTTCGTTAAAGAATCGTCCTTTTAATATTTTCCGTCCATACTTTTGGTCCCTTCTGTTAATGTATGTTAATAGATGTTGGTGTGGTACGACACATAGAAGATTTTTAGTGAGTGGGTGTACACGTGGCAGTGGCATCATGTCAAATATCCTAACGTGTCATGTCATGCCACTTAAGGCCAACACCATAATGAATGGGGTGCAAACAATGGTCATGTTCTTGGGCCCAAAGTGAAAGCCCATCCATCTTAACACATACAACCAGGGGTGTATGAGTAAAAGATGGATAACATCAGCAATAAAATGGCACAATCCCAAACACACGGAGCCTAATACGAAATATGCATTGCAATGGAAATGGAAATGGCATTTGGAAGTGAGTCAACATCCACATGGGATTAGTGAATCAAAGTTAATAAAAACATGTGATTCATATGCTTAAAAAGAACTCAGAGCAAAAAAATTCAAGCGCGTCTCCCTCTTCCCCGTTCTCCCTCCGTCGTTCCGGAGGACATCTCCGACGGCGGAGACACCTCTAAAATCTCAAATGAAAACATCACCTGAACCAATACTATATCCTGAATTCAGAAATCGCCATATCTACACCTAATTCAAACTGATATGCTCGAATTTGAAGAAGGAAAGAATCCTAGATCTGAAAATTGAAATTAAACTGTGCTCATTCGGAGTCAAAGCGCTAGATGTTATGGCTTTGAATCCCTTAACATAGAGCTACATGCTGGTAACTTTTGCACGGCGAAATGATGAAGATGAAAATGAAAACGAAGACTTACCTAAGAAGATGTAGGGAACTGGAATCGGGTATTCAATCTTCTTCCTCTTGAAATTCCTTCCTCTTATTCGTTCTTTTCTTCTACTTCTCAATTCTTCTTAAAATTCTCCTAATTGTGAGTCTAAATCGTGTATTAGATAGATAGATAGATAGAGAGAGAGAGATAGAGAGATAGAGAGATAGATAGATAGATAGATAGATAGATAAATAGATAGATAGATAGAGATAGAGAGTGAGGTCAAGCTCTATTGTTGAAGCTTCAAGCTGAAGCTTCAATGAGTATATCGGAGGAGCTTTAGCTGAGGGTGAAGAAGAAGGTTCTGAGAGAGTGAAAATCGAAAATATGAGAGTGATGAAAAAATGAATTATGCCTCTAAGTTGAAAGGAAATTTAGAGTGAAGAGTGCTATCCCTCTGGTGCTCTATGATTTTTGTGATTTTTTATTGAATTAATGAAGAGTTTCTGATCTATAGAGTTGATTTGCAGTTAGAAATGAAAATGAAATTCACCAAAAATTTACAAGTCAGTTGGAAATGAAATGTTCTGTTAGAGTTAGCTATGAGTTTAATTTTAGTTAGTAGGTTTGTTTTGATTCCGTGTGGTGTGTTATCATGACTTATGGTGGAACTCGAATTTTGTTATGTTACTAAAAATGTGCAGGTTCTGTTCTGGTGGACCATGGCATGTGAATGAGCATGTTTTGTTAACAAGGTGCTCTGTTTGTGGTGTATGTGCAGGTGGATGTGTGAAGGAGCTTGGGTTGGTGTATAGCATTTTGCAGGGCTGTGGACATGTCAATTTGTATGCTGCTTGGAATCTTGCAGGGAAATGTGTGTAATATAAATTATGCAATGAACTGTCTAGTTTGTAGGGAAATGTTTATTGATTTTCTGTCATGGCATGTTGCTTGGTATCTTTGTTGTAGTAGGATTGTGGAGTTGTTGGATTCGATTTAAATTGGGATTTTTGGATTAGATTATAGGACTTGTTAATTTGGTTATAAGATTGTAATGAAATGAATGTTATGAATCGAATGTTATTTGAATGAATGTTATGAATGGAATGTTATTTAGGGCAATGTTTTATGGTTTGTATGAACATGGTCTAAAAGGTGTATGTAAAGTCACTTGATTTCAAATGAACATGGTTATGGTTTGTATGAATTGATGCAAGGCTTGTTACTTGAGGTTTTCTTGCAGGTCCAAGTGGTGGTATGGCTGGTACATTTGGTGGTTCATGACCTGGTCTAATTGGTGGTCCATTTGGTGGTCTGACCTGGACATGGACCAAGTTACTTGGCCATGAAGAAATCCAAGGAAAACATGAATTTTGGTGATGACTCAAGGAAAGATGGATGGAAATAGGTCTTAGGGAGTGAAGGGAGGGTCAGTTGACTCCAAAAAGTCAATTGTTGATCAAAAGTCAATTATAGCAAATTTTGGTCAAAATGTAATTTTTTGTATGTTATGGACATTTTTGTAATGAAATGATGGAGTTTGATATTTGAATTGAATTTGAATGAAATTGACTAAAATTGAATTGATATGAACTGTATAAAAATGACTGTGGACTTGATTGAATGATAATGAATTGACTGGACTAATGAAAATGAATAGTGTAGGAATCCAATGAACCAAGCATAAGAACCAAGACCTAGAAACTTTAATGTGCCATGAATGAATGTTTGAAACAAAATTGAATGGATCAAAGAGCAAGAGGCCAACCATAGAGACAATAAAAGCAATAAAGTATACTTGCATGACCAAAGACCAAGGACTAATGAAAGCATGAATCCAAGAATCAATGGACAAGGACTAATGATCTTGATAATACCATATGGATGGAAGCAATGAACATGAATCAAAACTTAAGATCTTGAAAGCACCATATGAATGGATGCAAACAAAACCTTGATCCAGATGAAATCCCAAACAAGTGGACATATAGGTTAGGTGAATGAATCTCATGCACAATGGCAAGTTTAACGATTGATGATGAATGACAAGATGTATGACAAGATGGTCAAGGACCTCTTCCCAATTAGATAGGGTTTCAGTCAATTCCATGGTCAAAGTCAACTCAAAATGGCACACAAGATCAAGCATCTCTGATTAGGGTTTCAAGATGCACACCTCTCAATTAAGGTCTTCAAAGTAAGCATGAATCTCTAAAATCAATCCCTTAATACATGGGACCACAATTAGGGTTTAGTGGTCAAACTAATGCTCAAGAGATCAATCACAAAGTCCTAGAGGAACAAAGCCAAGAACTAGGGTTTTGATGTACAGATGAATGCCAAGTTGTGATCTCCTTGCATCAAACTCCCAAAGATCAAGAAATTAGGGTTTTGCCCCAATGATTCCATATAAAGAGACATATCACACCTCTAAGGCTTGATCCACAAGTAAACCCTGGCTCTTGTTAGCCACAAGCCTTACATCTATGATGATTATTAGCGGGTGTTAACATAAATGAATGATGCACATGAATAAGGAATGAATGAGTATAGATGAATCTAAAGTCAAAGGTTAGATGAAAAATGAAAAGGGAAGGGCAAATTTTGGGGTATGGCAAGAATCTTAACCTTCAGAAGTCCACCTCCAGAGGCATGACCACCGTTAGAGGTTGGATTACCACCAGAATCTGAATTATCATTAGATTCACCTTCTGAGTCTTCTTCAGCTTCAGAGTTACAATCAGACTCTGACTCATCTTTAGAGGAATTATTCTTTTCAGAAGCAGATTCTCCTTCAGGGTCAAAAATCTCTTCAAATTTCCTTGGTATTTGTCTGATTCTTTGTGGCCTCTGAACTTGTTCATAATCTTCTTCAGATACTAGATCAATATCAAATTATGGAACCCCAGAAGTACCACATTCAAAGGCATGACCACCTTCAGAGTTTGGATCTCCACCAGAGTCAGAATCACCATCAGAATCTGGATCAGAATCAGATTCACCTTCAGAGTCAGACTCGTTTTTAGAGTCAGGCTCACCTTCAGAACCATCTTTTGATTCTGATTCATCTTCAGAAGTTGGCACTACACCAAAGTTGGATTGAGACTTAATTCAATCCCACACTTCTGATTCCTTCACAATGACATCTCTGTTAAATTTAACCTTGTTAGTCATAAGACAGTAGAGCTTATAAGCACCTGTACTGTTGTACCCTACAAGCAACATAACTCTGCTTATGTCATCCAACTTCTTTCTCTTAGCATCCAGAACATGTTTGTAACAAACAAACCAAACACCTTCAGATGGCTCACACTTTGCTTATCTCCAATCCACTTCTCTAAAGGAACAATTCCCTCCAGTTTCTTGATTGGACACCTGTTGAGCACATATGTTGCAGTGGCAACAACTTCTCCCACAAGGTGTGAGGTAGCTTCTTCTCCTTCAACATGCTCCTTGTCATATCAAACAAAGTTCGGTTTCTTCTTTCAGCAAGACCGTTGTATTGAGGAGTGTATGGACCAATCACTTCATGCTCAATTCCACTCTCCTCACAAAACTTTCTGAACTCTGTAGAGTTATACTCGCCTCCACAATCAATTATGAGAATTTTTGGCTTCTGACCACTCTGATTCTCGGCCTTGAGTATGAATTTCTTAAATTCAGCGAACACTTTATGTTTGAACTTTATAAGGAATACCCATGTCATCCTTGTGAACTCATCAACAAATTACATAAACTATTTATTCCCTCCAAGTGAAGGTACTGGAAATGGTCCACACACATCAGAATGCACCACCAGAGCATGCTTTGCTCTTGGAGGCATTTTAGATGCAAATGACAATCTTGGTTGCTTTCCTCTCATGCACACATAACATGACTTCTTTGGCTTCTTAATTACAGGAATTCCATGTACCAACTTCTTTGAATTCAAATGCCCTAAGCTTCTAAAGTTCAGATGACCAAATTTTTTGTGTCACAACTCACTTTCCTTCACAACACTTGATGCACTAAGGCATTCAGAGTCTGCAGTTTTAACATTCATTTTAATGTTCTATTCTTCCCATATTCTAACTTCATAATCAACTTCTGATTACAATCATACATCTTCAAAGGATTGTCCTTCATGGTAATTGAAAATCCTTTCTCAATTAATTGACATACACTCATCAGATTGCTTTTCATGCCAGGAGCATACCACACATTCTAAATTAATGTTGTTTTTACCATTATTCAGAATTAATCTGGCATTTACTATACCTTCAACATTGAGGTATTTATCATCAACACATTTAATCTTTGTCCTCTTTCTAGAGTCAAAATCAACCAGCCATTTCTTATTTTGCGTAAGATGATTTGAACATCCAGTGTCCATATACCATAAATCTGCCAAATACACATCATCATACTCAGAAGCCATCAATAACACAGATTCATCATCATAATCTCCTCTGGCTACGTTTTCTTCTTCTAACTTTCTTTCCTTGTTTGACCAACAATCAGCAGCGAAGTGACCAAACTTCTTACAACAGTAGCACTGAACTTTCCTCTTGTCATACTTCTCCTTCCCCTTCTGAGCACTCTTCTACCTTTCAGAAGTTAAGGTTTCTGACTTTTGAACACCATCAAATCTCTTTCTGGCTTCTGACCAAGATTGCTTCTGATATTTCTTACCAGAAGCTTCTTTTAGAGTCTGTTGCTCTACCTCCATTTCAGAGTTTCTCTCGGTCAAACGCAACTCTTATGCCTCTAGACTGCTTTGCAGCTCTTCAATTCTCATGATGCTAAGATATTTAGAATGTTCAATTTCCACCACAATGTAATCAAATTGAGGAGTAAGAGATCTAAGTATCTTCTCAATGATCCTTTCATTATAGAGAGTTTCTCCACATAACTTGATCTCGTTTGTGATCAGAATCACTTTGGAGATGTAGTCAGGTACATTCTCATTGTTCTTCATGCTGAGGTTCTCATACTACTTACGCAGAGACTAAAGCTTCACCTTCTTCACTGATGCATAACACCATAGCATTGTACTAGTGTGTCCCGTGCAGCCTTCGTCGTTGTCGAATTAGCGATTTTCTCAAACACGTTCACATTCACACACTGATGGATGTAGAAAAATGCCTTTTGATCCTTCTTCCTCAGATCATGCTGAGCATTCCTCTGATCATCCGCTGCATTTTCTGGAAGTGCAACCAAAACGTAACTTTCGTTGACGAGATCAAGAACATCTTGAGCACTAAACAACACACGTATTTGGATCATCCATCGATTCCAGTTCTTGCCATGGAACACTGGAAGCTTAGTACTCATATTACCGTTTTCGTTCATCTTCAATCTCGTGAAAATCACTCAGATCTCCCCAAACACTAGTGTTTTCCAATCCCGCAGAATCAATAAATGTGATTCTGTTATGATTTTGATCAGAAATTCCACACGAATTCAAGAAACAAAATCAATCACACAACGCCTCACCGTTCACTCGTGTTTCCCTGTGTTTTCCCGTGGATCTGAATTGGAGCTCTAGATACCAATTGTTGATGCACAAGGTGAAGAAGACGAAGATGGAAGAAGAAAGAAAGAAAGAGAGAGAGAGAGAGAGAGAGAGAGAGAGAGAGAGAGAGAGAGAGAGAGAGAGAGAGAGAGAATAACAAATTTTCACAACTCTTACAAAATGGTTACAACAAATGGTTATGCATACCCACTATACAATGCACACACTCAGTACGTTACTCATACTGTTGTACACATTGTTGACAGCTAGACTTGTTTATATATACAAACAATAATGTCACGTAGATAAAAGTGCTAACCTACACTAGCTAGGTTAAGCTTAAAAAAACTACTACTACTACTACTGAATATGAATTACTTCTAACATTGTCCATGTTTAATGACAAATTGGCAACCATTGATTTTATACTGAAAAAAGTAGATTGGCTTTCTACTTGAATAAAGTAGGAAAGAATAATGAATTGTGTTGGAGTAGATATACTTCCTCTTCCTTGAAATAGAATCAGAGCGGAGACGTTGACACCATCTAGTAGATAAAATAGAACTTGTTAAGAGTCTCATATCAGACAATATATGATTTGAATATGTCTTTATAAATGGTGGAAGTTCTCACCCTACAAGCCGGTTTTGTAGGATTGAATTAGAATAAACCACATTTCTTAACATAGTATCAGTGTCTGATTTAAGATCCGATCGATCCGGTTGACCACCTGTTATCAGGTTTCCGCTATCGAGACATCCATCGTTTATTTTTGCACTATAGATGTTAAATCTTAAGCGTAAAAAATTTGTTAAGAGTCTGCATCGAATAATATATAACTTAAACATATCTTTATAAGTATGGATAATTTTCACTCTATAAACCAATATTAGTTAAGTTATGCAAATCACATTTCTTAACATAACTGATACACTCTCCATCCCGTTTCTTTAAATAGAATTTAAAAATCTTAAAAATTTAAGGTTGATACGAGACTTATTTTAGCACCTCTACGTGTACACATGACATTTCGCATATTCAAATTGCAATGCAATCAACATCCACATGGACTAGGAAATTCTAATAACTACTATAAGTTAGATAGAAAAAGAAAAATATTTGGCAACATTCATTAATTTTGCTAAGACTAGTTATTAAATTATTCAAATAATGGGAGCTACTTATCTAAACGAACAAATATTTGTATTTATTCTAATAAAAAATTTGTAAAAAGAACTTCTGATTATTATTTAATAGAGCAGATGGAATATCAAGTAAAGTGACAGCATGAGTAATTCATTTGCATGAGAAGACAAAATTGCAAAAGAAGGACATATTTTATTTCATTAAAACAAGTACTAATTATTCCGTATGCAAGGTCTAATTAAACTAACTATGATGATATTGTTAGGTAGATTATTTAGGAAAGTGATTTTTTAAAATAAGCTAGAATGGTGAGGTAATATAACAGCGGTCAAATGGGCCTGTCCATTGAACCAATCCACTAATCTTATATTTTAGCAAAAAAATTTATCCCATATCCAATCATTTAGGGCCTGTTTGAAATGCATCTTAAAAACTCTTTTTTAGTTTTTGAAAATTTAAAATTTAAAAACTTGTTTGAATATAATATTTTGCAAAAGTGTTTTTAAAAACTCTTTTCTATTTTTCTATTTTTAAAGGTAAAAAAGTGAAACAGTTTAGTTGTGTTTTGCTTCTCACTTTTTAGTTTTTAGTATTATAAAACTTGAAGAAAAAACATAAAAAATTTATAATTTTCATTAATAACATTAATGTGATTTTAAAAGATTAGATTATCAAACAAGTTTTTTCATTTTCATATTTTTAAAACAGTTTTTAAAAATTACTTTATCAAACAATTTTTTTATTAATTTTCTTCTTAAAAATAGTTTTTTAAAATAGATTTGAAAAACAAATTTTAAGAACTAAAATTGGAAAGTGTTTCAAACAGGCCCTTATTCTGCTACTTCTACATTATATTTTTATTATTAAAATACTATAATATATCTAATTTATTAAAAGTTAAAAACTATTAAACAATTGGCTATCAGAACTATTTTGCAAAGTCTTCCGATACACAAAATAAAAGTTAAAAAATGTTTAAAAACGAACTATCAGAACTCTTTTGCAAAGTCTTCCGGTACACATAAATATTGAAGACGTTTTTCTGAATTCGTCGGATAGAAGTTGGGAGCTAGAACAATGGTCAGGTAAAAGAAATATTTAATTTGGTGATTTTCGATTGTTATTGTGCGACTTGTTGTTTGTGGAAATGTGCAGTTTCAGACAAGTTACTTGAGGACAAGCAACGATTCAAGTTTGGGATTGTGATGACAGTTTGTCATTGCATATATTTAGTCGAAGAAAATCGGAGTAAAACAAGTGACAGTCGAGCAAATATGAGGAAGAGTGACCAAAGAATGAGGGGAAAATAACTAAGTGTGCAAATTATGGACTTAGTGAAAATTTGAGTGAAAAAGGAGTAAAACAAAGTGAAGCTTCGGAAATAATTGCATCCACCATCACGCAGCATCGCGCGCGCGATATGACATTAAAAGATGCATTGCGTGCGATGGTAACTTTTCTAGGGCTTTTTATGACGCGTTCTAGTTCATTTTGACGCCTTTAAAAGAGGATTTTCTGCACTTTCACAAAGGTTACAATTTTGGGAGATTGAAGCACGAATTAGAGAGCACAAGTGGCAATTTTTTGAGCATTTGAAGCAATTTGAGGCCATCTCTTCAAGGGACTTCTTATGTTATCTTTGTTTATCAGTTGTGATATTTTTAATTACACTATGAGTAGCTAAATTTGTCTAGGTTAGGTTGTGTTATGATGAATCTATTTCTCAATTGTTGGATTCTATGTTGATTTGACCACTGTATGAACCTATTGATCTATAATGTTATTCAATTGATTCTTGTTCGTAATGCTTTTTATGTGAGATACTCTTGTAATCTGATTTTGGGCACATAGGGAATACTGACCATTAGCCTATGTGTTGGACCTAGGGAAACTGTTGTACTTACGCTAGTTGAATAGGGATAGGAGACCCCGAGTAGTGGCATAAAGAATAATGTTATATACATCGCCTAATCTTTCTTACGCTGGAAGACTAGGAATAGAAATCTCTGAGTAGTGGTTAGTGAGTTATTTCGTGAGGGATCAGCTATAATAGTTTTGTTAATTGGCCGTGAGGTTATAATCATTAGATAATTCATACAGAACTTCAAACATCAACAAGGGAGGAATATGAGATTCTACAACGCAACCTGACCACTTTTGTGATATTGTTTTCTCGTTTATTTACTTTTCACACTGAAACTTGACCCCCCCCCCCCCCCCCCCCATTTTTACAAGTTTTTATAAATTGCACATATTTTGTCTTGCTTGGAGGCAATCCCTGTGGATTTGATCTTTTTTATTACTTCGACATTATCGGTACACTTGCCGAGAAGTCATCAAGTTTTTGACGCCGTTGTCGGGGACTGTTGACTTTCCAACAAGACGACATTTGTGCAATTGATTTTATTTTTATTTTTAGTCTTTTTAATTTTTATTTTTATTTCGTGTTAATCATAGAGAAGAAGTTGAAAGAACCGCATGTGCTCTCAGAAAAGCAGTTAGAGAAGAAGTTATGGATGAAGGAATACCAGAAGAAGAACATTTATCAAGTTCTTTTGACTCTGAAGAAGAAGTCATGGCAGTTGCATAACCTTTAACTATAGGGGACTACTGTAAACAGGCAGACGAAGGACAAGTTTCTATGGGGGTTGTACCTGCAGACCCTGCTAATTTTGATATTAAAAATTATGTACTTTCAGGTCTAAGAGAAAACTCGTTCGATAGGAACGCGATTAGAGATCCATAGACGCGTCTTGCACGCTTTTATGAAACAACTTCAATGTGAAAACCTACTGATGTCACTGAAGACCAAGTTAAATTGAGGTTGTTTGGGTTCTCACTGATTGGAAGGACGAAAGATTGGTTGCTTTGCTTTTTGAATGGAACAATCCAGACTTGGAAGGAATTAGAGGATAAAATCCTTGAAATATATTTTTACTACTACTCAGTTTACCGAGCGCTGAATAGAAATTGTTAATTTTGAGCAACATGAAGTTGAGTCACTTTATGATGCTTGGGAAAGACTTAAGCATTTGTTGTGCAGATTCCCAAATCTCAACATGAACAATATGGAGCAGATGTAAAACTTCATCAAAGGTCTCAAGAATCGAACTCGCATGTTATTGGATGCTTTCGTGGGAGGTATTATCCGCCAAATGACTGAATCATAAGTAAAAGACCTCATTGAGAAGATGTGTATGAATGAGTACTATTCAAAAAGTGAAAGGTCGGTCAAGCTTGAAACGATGGGCACGCCTAAAGATATGTTACCTCTTGATACCCATACTTCACTTTTAGTTCAAATTGAATTATTGAATAAAAAGCTAGCTGAAGGAAGCTTAGGTAGAGCTAACGTGAGCCAAGTATAACAACTTAGGTGTGGTTTCTATGGAGGAGAACATGCAAACGGAAGGTGTTCGTTGGAAGGAACAAGTTAAGAGGTCCGGTTTGCTAATTTTCAAAAGAACAACTCGTATTCCAACACATACAATCCGGGTTGGAAAGATAACCCAAATTTCCATTGGAATAATAATCTGAATTCAAATGCCAACCAAGGGATGCAACAAAGCCAACAAGCTTCATTTCAAAGGAGGTCATCATAGTTGGAAGAGACTTTGCAGAATTTCATTAAAGTTACTGAAAGTAGCTTTGACCAGGTAACTAGAAACCATGAAATTTTGAGCAGAAACCATGATGCGTCAATCAAGTATTTGGAGACTCAGATTGGTCAATTATCCAGACAATTAGTTGCTTTACTAAGCTCAAGTGGAGGATTCACCCGTAACACCGTTGATAATCCTAAGAATGAAACATACAAGGTTGTGGAAATGAATTTTAGGGTGGTTACTAGGAAGGAGGAAGATGAAAAAGTTAAAGAGGATAAAATTGAAGAAAAGGAAAGGGAAATTGAAAAGGAGGGGAGTGAGAATCAAGGTGATGAAGAGGAAAGAAGAGTCACCCATGATCAATTTATAGATAAACATTATCATTGGAAGATAAAAAAGGATCAAATTATGAATGAACCAAAACCACCTTTACCAGATTACATAAAACTACCATATCCCATTATTAAGAAGAAGCTGGTACATGAGGATAAGGCTGAAATGTTTGAAAAATTTAAAGAAGTGTTGAGAAAACTTTAGGTAAGTATCTTTTTCCATGAAATTTTAGAGTTAATTCCAAAATTTTCTAAATTTATACGGATATTGCTGAAAGGTGGAAAGCAAAAGTTGACTCGAGAACAGGTCAATTGACAGATAAAGAGGATATGGTAGAACCGATGGAAGTTCCACCAAAGATGAAGGATCCATGGGAGTTCAACATCACTTACACCATTGGTGGGTTAAAAATTCGACATGCTTTATGTGACTTAGGATCGAGCATCAATGTTAAGTCGCTGAGCAAATTTAAGGAATTTGTAATAAGAAAGATCATACCGAGCAACATGACACTCACTTTGGCCGATTCATCGGTGACTCGTCTGCTTGGTATTGTACAAGATGTTCTATTTCATTTTGATGGTTTGACCTTCCCCACATAGTTTTTAGTGATTGAATTGAAAAATGACTCAAAATGGTCAGTGATTCTCGGGCGTCCATTCTTGGCAACCGGGACTACAAAAATAGATGTGGAGACATGTGAATTAATTTTAAAGTTTAATAAGGAGGATGTAGTGTTTAATGCATATTAATGGGCACCATATATGGAGGATCTTGAGACATGATATCAATTGAAAGAGAAAGATAGTGAAGTTCACAAGAGAATGAAAAAAGGAGTTTTCACTGATGTGAGAGTATCCCTTGCGCCTGGTGTGTTTTGAGAATGAGACGTCAAGCTATTGACGGAAAAGAAATGTTGGGTGGGAGGAAACCCATTATTTTTAACTAGTTTTGTTTTGCATAATTTATTTTATTTTATTCAAGACCATACACAGAGGAAGTAGCTACTCAAGCATAAATTTTCCATGAAGACCTCAATTGTCTTTAACAAACAAGTTTGTAGTTGTTTATGTGTTTTTTCAGATGCAAGTTTAGCACTTTAGAATTGAACAAGTGATCCAAAAGACACTTGATCATTATAATAGAAACTTAGAACTTGAAGGTGAAGGATGAGAAAATAATCAATAGACTTGTACCCAACCTACAAATATCTCATCTAGTAAGGTTTGATCCAAATACTTCCATTGCTCACTTTTGTTTCTTTATGAGTGTATCCATGCATTATTCTTTTATTTGATTTGATCTATTTCCGATTAAGTTATCTGGTTTGAACAAGACACACTGAGGCAATTTTTTTGTTTATAACTTTGAGCTTTTGTAAATCACCCTTTAGTGATAGGTGTATCCATTGCTAAACACTTTGAGCCCAAGCCTTTTTTTTGGTGACAAAGCCTAAAAATTCTTAGCCATATCACTTGAAAGATCTTTTCTTTCCATCCTCTCTTTAGAGTTAGGTAGAAGTATAGTCTTCAAGTATATTAAAAAGGTTAAGTTTGGGGTTGCTCTTGGAAGTGAGCAAAGTTTTAAGTTTGGGGTTGGGGTACTAGAGAATATGATCCAAGATTTCAAAAAAAAAATTGCTATGAAAAAGAAGTGGAAAAAGACACTTATTTAAAAAAAATATGAATGAGAAAAGAAAAAAATGATGGTAGAAGAACGGTAAAAAATCTCTAGTACTAGCAAAAAGGAACAAAGAGGTATGAAGATAGAAGGAGAACTAGGAACCTAACTCCAAAGGTTTAAACCTACTTTCATAAAACTATCCTACCTAACATAAGCCAAGTTTTATAACCTGAAAAGTCCTTTAATGTGTGTGTTGTGATTTCTATTATTGACTCTATTAGAACATGATCAAGCTATGTTTAATTGATTTTGCATGTTGATTGAGAGATTACCATATTCATTGAGTGATTATAGTGATCTGAAGGACATGTTGAGGACGTTTTTCTGCATTCGCCGGATAGAAGTTGGGAGCTAGAACAATGGTCAGGTAAAAGAAATATTTAATTTGGTAATGTTCGATTGTTATTGTGCGACTTGTTATCTGTGGAAATGTGCATTTTCAGGCGATTTACTTGAGCACAAGTAACAATTCAAGTTTGGGGTTGTGATAGCAGTCCATCATTGCATATATTTAGTCAAAGAATCGGAGAAAAACAAATGAAAGTCGAGAAAATATGAGGAAGAATGACCAAAGAATGAGGGAAAAATATCTAAGTGTGCAAATTGTGGAATTAGTGAAAAAGGAGAAAAAAAGAGTGAAGCTTCAGAAATAATTACATCCAACATCGTGCAACATCGCACACGCAATAAGGAATTAAAAGCTGCATTGCGCGCAATGCAACATATCATGCACGTGATGATCACTTTTCTGGGTCTTTTTCTGATGCGTTCTAGTTCATCCTGACGCCTTTAAAAAGGGATTTTTTGCACTTTCACAAGGGTTACGATTTTGGGAGATTGAAGCACGAATTTGAGAGCACAAAGTGGTGATTTTTGGAGCATTTGAATCCATTGGAGGCCACCTCTCCAAAGGACTTCTTTGTTATCTTTGTTTATCAATTATGATATATTTAATTACACTATGAGTAGCTAAACTATTCTAGGTTAGGTTGTGTTATGATGAACTTGTTTCTCAATTATTGAATTCTATATTGATTTGACCATTGTATGAACCTATTGATCTATAATTTTATTCAATTGCTTCTTGTTCGTAATACTTTTTATGTGAGATACTCTTTTAATCTAATTTTGGGAACATAAGGAATACTGATCATTAGTATATATGTTGCACCTAGGGCAATTGTTGTACTTACGCTGGTTGAATAGGGATAGGAGACCCTAAGTAGTGGTATAGAGAATTAGTGTTCTATACATCGCCTAAACCTGCTTATGTTGGCGGACTAGGAATAGAAAGCTCTGAGTATTGGTTAGTGAGTTATTTCATGAAGGATTGGCTATAACGGTTTTGTTAATTTTCCATGAGGTTATAATGATTAGATAATTCACACAGGGCATCAAATATCAACAAGAGAGGAATATGATATTCTACAACACAACCTGACCGCTTTCGTGACATTGTTTTCTCGTTTATTTACTTTTCCCACTGAAACTCGAACCCCTCCTTTTTACTAGATTTTATAAATTTCACATATTTTGTCTTGCTTGGAGGCAATCCCCGTGTATTCGATCTTTTTCATTACTTTGGCATTATCGGTACACTTGCCGAGAAGTCATCATTAATCTTCACTTTTTGACCTCGTCTACAACTGGTTTTAATTGATTTCTCCACCATTGTAATGGAGAGTACCATTCAATAGTAGTCCAAATCAAAGACTTGTGGTTCTTAGAATCCATTATGTGTTGATACATGGTTTCAACGGGAATAATAACAAACATAAAATACAAATTGTTGGCACACCAGATATACCATAAATGATTGTTTTTTTTTTGTGAATTTAGCATTTGGTTTATTAAAAATTGGTAGGAGAAAAGTTGTGTATGGGAAATAAGGAGTATGATCCGGGAGTTTATTTCTTATGATTTTTGTCATGTAATAAAAGAGATTGTTCCTAGCATACTGCTTGAGCTGGGACATTGATAAGGATATACTGATTCCTGGAGGAAGATTCTTGGTTGTGGATGCATGGGTTGGTAGTGGTTTAACCATAGAATCAGAGGGAAAATATGCTTGGTTATGATGATCTTGATAGGTTCATAGGTCGGGATAGTAGATTAGGGATCACATTTTGAGTTCCTTTGATATGTTTTATAGATAAATCATATATGGAAAACCAATCTTTAAGGCGAAAGGTTTGAGGATCTGGTGACATCTTATTTTTGAATTCAAGGAGCTTGGGAAATGAGGAATTCTCCATCTGGACTTCAAACTGGTAACCTATTAGGGGGAAGTCAATTTTTTGGATTCCCATTTTTATGGCGAGAGCTTCCTTGTAGGTGGTGTGATAGTGTTTTTCAGCTTCTTTAAATTGGCCATTGGCATGACCACAATAATATATTCTCCCTTCAAGTTCTTCTATCAAGACTGCTCCCCAATCGTGATCACTAGCATCGCTATGTAGAATTGTTTTACCATTCCCTGGGATTTTCAGGGTATGAGGTGTTTGTGTGATCTTGTTTAAAGCCTTAACGACTTCAGTTTGTTTTCTCCCCAATGGTGGTGGCTTTTTCTTGAGTAATTGGAACAAAGGACTGGTATACTTTGCCAGTCTTGGTAGAAAATCTCTGATATAATTGATAATACCAAGGAATTATTGAATTTTGATCGTAAGATTTTCATCTGGAAAGTTTAGCAGCTCTTGAGCAATGTGAGGCGGGGGTTGAAATTTCCCTTGGGAGAAATGTTAATGTAAGCCCTAGAGGCCAATACTTTTGGTACTTGTATCGAATTATTTATTAATAATAAAAGGAATTTTCTTTATTATGTTTGTTTAATAAAGTCCCTAGAATAGGTAGTTCGTTTAAAGTATCAAGTGTGACTTGATCATGAGATCCCATTAAACATAAGGATATTATGCTTAAAGTATCTGTGGTCGAGCTTTGTTGTAAAGTGGGATAACATTAAAGCATTAAGACTATTATGTATATAGACTGATGAGCACATCTCATGGATCATGGATAAGGAGTTATCAAGTCTTAAACATATGTATGAATATTAGGAGTAATATTTATACTAGATTGACCCGCTATGAGAATACTATATAGAATGTTATGCAAAGTACCATAAGTTTTTCTCATGGTGATAGTGGTGTATACCACCCTTCGACCTGAAACACTATGGACCCTAGATGTAGAGTCGAGTGCTTCATTGCTGATCAAACATTGTTCGTAACTGGATGACCATAAATATAGTTGATGGGTACTCCACGAAGCATGATGAGGGACATGAGTGACCTAGATAGAATTTGTCCATCCTGCGTAACAGGATAAATGTCTAAGGGTCCAATATTGAACTGGACAAGGATGACATGGTCTATGCCTTGTGTTCAATATAGACATAAGGATAAAAAGGGTAATTGTACACACAAGTATTATCACAAAAACGATTTGTCATATCACATGACATTTTCGTGTCTTAGGTAGCAGTGATGTATTGCTAGATACCGCTCACTTTTTATCATGTTAAATATATGATTTAATATAATTGCCAATGTCGCGAAAACCTATAGGGTCATACATAAGAGGACGGATTGGTGAGAGAAAGAGTAAATAAGAAACACCATAAGGTACGGTGCACTTAAGCGAATTTTAGAACATCGTACCTTATGGTGCACTTAAGTAGAATACAAAATATGGTAAGGTACCACGCGCTTACGTGATTTTCGGTATACCATAAGATATGGGCACATACGCTTAAGTGGACTTTTTAGCTTGCATCCCACACAAGTGGTTCTATAAACAGAACCCTTATGCAGAAACATTTGATTTGATGAAATTTAGTTTCTCTCTCTCTCTCTCTCTCTCTCTCTCTCTCTCTCCTTCTCTCTCTTTCTCTCTCACTCAAAGCCTTCATTCATAGCAGCTAGCACTGAGATTGAAGGAATTCGTTCGTATAGACTGAGTAGAGGCGTTGTCACCATTCAATGCTCGTGATCACTCCTCATATGTGCATCAAAGGTTTCAATCTCCACAAGAGGTAAAGGTTTCATTTGCATAAGCAGGTTTCTCTTTCGCCAGATGTCTTATTTGTATTTCTTCTGTGCTTCAGCCAAGCTGACTCATCGATACAATACCCATGCCAATCACTCAAAGATTATGGGGCATCTAGAACAAGAGAATAGAGACTTGAAGGATGAGATCGCCCGTCTGACTGCCATGATGGAGTCAATGCTAGTCGCTCAGAGCCAGCCTTCTCCAATGTCTGCAACTCCTCCTCCTCAGAGGAATGTTATTTCCAAGGTTTCTACCTCTACCATTCCTGCAACTGCTGCTCACTTTGCACCCAACATGCCTGCCAGATTCCTGTGGGGAATGCCGCCTAATTTTGTGCCTGAAGGTTTTGCGCCTACCTTTGCTTCCATGCCGGCATCCAGCCCGGTCATGTCTGTGCCATCGCTTGTTGTGGATACTCTACCCCATGTGGAAGACACCATCTATCATTCCGAGCCGTCTGAAGGCCTTGATATGTATGAGAAGATGGACGAGATGAAGGATCAATTCCTTGAGCTGCGAAAGGAGTTGAAAACTTTGAGGGGTAAGGATCTGTTTGGAAAGAGTGTTGTGGAACTTTGTTTGGTTCCAAATGTGAAGATCCCGGTGAAGTTCAAAGTGTCTGACTTTGAAAAGTACAAGAGGAATACCTGTCCACTTAGTCATCTTGTGATGTACGCCAGAAAAATGTCTACTCAAACCGATAATGATCAGTTGTTGATCCATTATTTTCAAGACAGTTTGACTGGTGCCGCTCTGAGGTGGTACATGGGATTGGATAGCGCGAGCATTCGCATGTTCAATGATTTGGGCGAAGCATTCATGAAACAGTACAAATATAATGTTGATATGGATCCAGATAGGGACCAGTTGAGGTCATTGTCTCAAAAGGAAAAGGAGACGTTTAAAGAGTATGCATAAAGATGGAGAGAGCTTGCTGCTCAGATTACCCCTCCTTTGGAAGAGAAGGAGATGACTAAGATTTTTCTCAAGACCCTGAGCTCATTTTACTATGAGCGAATGATTGCCAATGCCCCTAGTAATTTTACCGAAATGGTAAACATCGGGATAAGGCTAGAAGAAGGTGTCCAAGAGGGACGATTATCTAAGGAGGAAGCCTCATCCAGCAAGAGATATGGTAATAGTTTTGGTAAGAAGAAGGAAGAAGAGACTAATACAGTGTCTGTTGGGAAGCAGAAGAGGCCTCATGTAAGAAGAAGTCAACCACCCCGTCAACACCATCATCAAGTATCATCTGTGATCCCCGTATTTTCAACCAATCAGTCAACACCAATTCAACAACAACAACAACAACAACCACAACGAACGAACACTTACAACAACAACAATACCAACAATCATATTCAACAAAAATCAAATTTTGAGAGGAAGAAGGTCTCTTTCGACCCAATTCCTATGACATACGCAAAATTGTACCCATCTTTGATTCTCAAGAACCTGTTGCAACCGACAAACCCTCCACAGATTCTTGAACCACTTCCATAGTGGTACAAACCGGAACTCCGTTGTGCCTTTCATCAAGGAGCTCCCGATCATGATATCGAGAACTGCTACCCATTAAAATATGAAGTCCAGAAGCTGGTTAAGAGTGGAATGGTGTCCTTTGAGGACCGTGCTCCGATCGTCAAAGCAAACCCACAACCTGCCCATGGAAATTCATCTGTTAATATGGTGGACGGTTGCCCTGGCGAGTTCAAGATATTTGATGTACGCTTCATTAGAAGGTCCTTGGTGAGGATGCACAAGGATATTTGCTTGGTTAGCGATTGTGAGCATGATCATGATGGTTGTGCTATTTAGAGTGTCAGTCCCAGAGGTTGTATGGTTGTGAAGAGAGACATCCAGAGGTAGATGGATGAAGGTTTGATTCAGATTGTTCAGTCCCGTCATGTAGATGACGATGTCAACGTTATAGTCCCGATTCTCAAAACTCCTGAGAGAGTAGTTATTCAGTATGACAACAGCAGCAGTAACAACATTAGCAACAAATTAGTATGCCGTTGGTTATACGGTTAGCGGGCCCCGTCCCGTATGCATCTGATAAGGCTGTCTCATATCAGTATAATGCTACCATGCTAGAGAATGGTCAAGAGGTTCCTTTGCCTACGACCAGTTTCGTTGTAAGTATAGCTGATGTTACTAATGTGACCCGTAGCGGTCGTGTCTTTGGGTCGTTGTTCCCGAAGAATGTGGAAGTTTTATCTGTTAGCAAGAAGGTTGATGTACCAGTGGTAGAGTCTATTAGTGCTCCAAGGTGTCAGTCTGGTGAATCGAGCAGCTTGAAGCCAAACGATAACGATGAGGTGCTCAGATTGATAAAGAAAAGCGAGTTCAATGTGGTGGAGCAGTTTCTCTAAACTCCCTCCAAGATTTCAGTACTGTCTCTATTAATGAATTCAAAAGCGTATAGAGAAGCACTGTAGAAAGTTCTAGAGCAAGCTTACGTGGAACATGATGTTACGATGGATCAGTTCTACCATATTGTGGCAAACATCACTTCCTGCAATAATCTCAGTTTCTGTGATGAAGAACTCCCTAAGGAGGGTAGAAATCATAATTTGGCTCTGCACATCTCAATGAACTATAAAGATGATGCTCTATCCAATGTATTGGTAGACACCGGGTCTTCATTGAATGTACTTCCGAAGTCAACTTTGTCCAGACTATCATACCAAGGAGCTCATATGAGATATAACGGCGTGATCGTCAAGGCATTTAATGGTTCTTGCAAGACCATGATTGGTGAAGTTGACCTTCCTATGAAGATATGTTTGAGTGATTTCCAAATTACTTTCCAAGTAATGGATATCCACCCGGCCTATAGCTGCTTGTTGGGAAGGCCATGGATTCATGAGGCAGGAGCCGTTACTTCAACGTTGCATCAGAAGCTGAAATTTGTTAAAATTGGAAAGCTTGTCATTGTTGGAGGGGAGAAGGCGTTGTTGGTCAGCCACCTGTCATCTTTCTCTTATGTAGAAGCTGAGGATGAGGTTGGAACTCCGTTCCAAGCCTTATCTATTGCTGAAGAAAAGAAAGTTGGGGAATCCATGTCCTCATTCAAAGATACAAAGAAGATTATTGAGGATGGTCAGTCTGATCAGTGGGGACAAATGGTAGAGGTCTCCGACAACAAAAGCAGAGCCGGTTTGGGTTTTCAACAAGGTTCATCTATGATTAGATCTGAACGTGCGCAATCCAGTTTCCGTAGCGGAGGGTTCATTCATGGTAATGAACAACACTTAGTTGTGGTGCTAGAGGGTGATGAAGATGAAGACTGCACCAATTTTGTGACGCATGGAAAAGCTTGTAACAATTGGACTGCTGTTGATGTTCCTATTACTGTGCATCGATCTAAGTAATTGCTTTTATTTGTTTTTGAAAATCCTTCTCCTATGCCTAAGGGAGAAGTGAGCATTATTTGGGCATTTTCAAATTTGATCATCAATAAAATATAATTCTATTCATCCACATCTATGATGTTTTATTTTCACTTTTTGCTTTATTCTGAAAATGGTAATCCCAAAAAACATAAATAAATAATATAATTGTCAATCTGCATAATATTTGGTCACAATTCACTTCTCTAAAATCAAAGTATCGAACCATTATGCAGGTTGGTTTCTAACCCCATTGAATACAATGATCCTTCTCCTTCTCCAAATTTTGAATTCCCTGTGTTTGAGGCTGAGGAGGAAAGTAATGAAGAAGTAAGTGATGAATTGTCTCGTCTTCTCGAGCACGAGGAAAAAGCCATTCAGTCATTCGAAGAGCAGATTGAGTTAATCAACTTGGGTTCCGAGGATGATGTGAAGGAAGTCAAGATTGGGTCTCAACTGTGTCTAGAAGTGAAGAAGGGATTGATTGATCTTCTCTGAGAGTATTCAGATGTGTTTGCTTGGTCCTATCAAGACATGCCTGGGTTGGATTTTGAGATTGTGGATCATAGATTATCGTTGAAACCAGAATGTCCGCCAGTCAAGTAGAAGTTGAGGAGAACTCATCCTGATATGACAGTAAAGATCAAAGAAGAAGTGAAAAAGCAGATTGATGTTGGTTTCCTGGTGACTGCTGAATATCCGCAATGGGTGGCCAATATTGTGCTTGTGCCGAAGAAAGATGGAAAAGTACGCATCTGTGTCGATTATAGAGATTTGAATAAAGCCAATCCAAAAGATGATTTCCCTCTGCCACACATTGATATGTTGGTAGATAATACAGCTAAATTCAAAGTCTTTTCGTTTATGGATAGGTTTTCCGGATATAATCAGATCAAGATGGCACCCGAAGATATGGAGAAGATCATATTCATTACACCTTGGGGAACATTCTGGTATAGAGTGATGCCTTTCAGTTTAAAGAATGCTGGTGCAACTTACCAGAGGGCAATGACTACTCTTTTTCATGATATAATGCATAAAGAGATCGAAGTCTATGGTGATGATATGATTTCCAAATCCATTGATGAAGAGGAACATGTTAAGCATTTGTTGAAGCTATTACAGCGTTTTAGGAAGTATAAACTCTGCTTGAATCCCAATAAGTGTACTTTTGGTGTTCGTTCTGGTAAGTTGTTGGGCTTTATTGTCAACGAGAAGGGTATTGAAGTTGATCCATCCAAGGTCAAAGCAATATAAGAGATGCCTGCGCCCAAAACTGAGAAGCAAGTCATAGGTTTTCTCGACCGCTTGAATTATATCTCAAGATTCATTTCACACATAACTGCCACATGTGTGCCTATATTCAAGCTTCTTCAGTTCATGTGATTGGACCGAAGACTGCCAGAAAGCTTCTGATAGTATCAAGGAGTATCTGCTTGAGCCTCCAATTCTGTCTTCTTCTGTTGAAGGAAAACCATTGATCATGTATTTGACTGTGCTTGAAGATAGTATTGGTTGTGTTCTAGGTCAGCAAGATGAGACTGGAAAGAAATAATATGCTATTTACTACCTCAGTAAGAAAGTTCACCGACAGTGAGACTCGGTATCCTATGCTTGAGAAGACTTGTTGCGTATTGGCTTGGGCTGCTAAGCGTCTGCGTCAATATATGTTGAATCATACCACTTGGTTGATATCCAAAATGGATCCAATAAAGTATATTTTTGAGAAGCCTGCTTCAACTGGGAGGATTGTCCGTTGGCAGATGTTGTTATCAAAGTATGATATTGAATACCGATCTCAGGAAGCGATCAAAGGTTGTGTCTTAGCTGACCATCTGGCTCACCAACCAATTGAAGATTACCCGTCAGTACAATATGATTTTCCTGATGAAGAGATATTATACTTGAAAATGAAAGATTATGATGATCCATTGCTTGAAGAAGGGCCAGAGCCTGGTTCCCGTTGGGGCATGGTATTTGATGGAGCTGTTAATCAGTATGGTAATGGCATTGGGGCAGTAATCATTACCCCTCAAGGCACACATTTTCCATTTACAGCTAGATTGACTTTCAAGTATACAAATAATATGGCAGAATATGAAGCTTGTATTATGGGGCATGAAGAGGTCATTGATCTCAGAATCAAGTATTTGGACGTCTATGGAGATTCAGCTTTGGTTGTGAATCAAATCAAAGGTGAATGGGAGACGAATCGACCCGGTTTGATACCATATAGAGACTATGTGAGGAGGATTTCAATTTTTTTTACAAAGGTTGAGTTTCATCATATCCCTCGAGATGAAAACCGTATGGCAGATGCTCTTGCAACGTTGGCTTTAATGATTGTAGTGAAATATTGGAATAAAGTTCCTAACTTGACTGTGATACATCTTGATAGGCCAGCTCATGTGTTTGCTGGAGAAGAAGCCAAAGACGAGAAGCCGTGGTATTTTGACATCAAGTGCTTCCTCCAAAGTCAGATTTACCCGCCTGAGGCATCTTTGAAAGATAATAATACTTTGAGAAAATTAGCCGGAAATTTCTACCTGAATGGTGATGTATTGTATAAGAGAAACTTCGATATGGTCCTGCTCAGATGCGTGGATAGACACGAAGCAGAATTATTGATGACTGAAGTCCATGAAGGTTCCTTTGGTACTCATTCCAATGAAGATGCAATGGCGAAGAAGATGTTGCGAGCAGGTTACTATTGGCTGACAATGGAATCTGACTGTTGCAAGTTTGTGAAGAAATGCTACAAGTGTCAAATTTATGCAGATAAGATTCATGTTCCTCTGACACTGTTGAACGTCATTTCCTCTCCATGGCCCTTATCCAATTAGGGGAATTGACATGATTGGCATGATTGAGCCCAAAGCTTCAAACGGACATCGTTTCATTTTGGTGGCTATTGACTACTTCATAAAATGGGTTGAAGCGGCATCGTATGCGAATGTAACCAAGCAAGTCGTTGTAAGGTTTATCAAAAATCAAATTATATGCCGGTATGGTGTTCCAAGTGAGACCATTACTGATAATGGATCTAACTTGAATAATAATATGGTGGAAGCTCTTTGGAAAGACTTCAAGATTGCACACCATAATTCTTCTCCCTATAGACCTAAGATGAATGAGGTTTTTGAAGCTGCAAATAAGAACATCAAGAATATCATTCAGAAGATGGTTGTAACATATAAGGATTGGCATGAGATGCACCCATTTGCTTTGCACGGGTATCGTACATCCATCCGCACTTTAACAGGGGAAACCCCTTTCTCACTTGTGTATGGTATGGAAGTTGTGCTCCCTGTAGAGGTTGAAATCCCATCATTACGTGTGCTCATGGAAGCCAAGTTGATTGAGGCTGAAGATGTCAAGCCAAGTATGACCAGCTAAATTTGATTGAAGAGAAGAGGTTGACTTCCATGTGTCATGGTCAGTTATACCAGCAGAGGATGAAGAAAGCTTTTGACAAGAAGGTCAAACCTCGTGTGTTTAGAGAAGGTGACCTTGTGCTCAAGAAGATTTTATCTTTCAAACCAGATTCTAGGGGCAAATGGACTCCTAATTATGAAGGCACATATGTTGTTAAGAGAGCCTTTTTAGGCGGTGCTTTGATTCTTACAACTATGAATGGTGAAGAGTTCACTCGTCCTGTGAACACAGATGCAATCAAGAAATACTTCACCTAAAAAATAAAAGAACAAGTCGCTAAATTGAAAACCCAAAAGGGCGGCTTAGGCAAAAATAAGCGTCTCAGTGGATTGAAAACCCGAAAGGGCGGTCCAGGCAAAAGTTAGAGACATAAAACAGAAAGAATTATCCCGATAAATTGAGTACCCCACCTTGGGGCAATTTATGAAAAAATTAGGGATTATGGCAGGAAACTACATCCTGCTGACCTTCAGTTTTGAAGACTTTCTTGAGCACATCATCGGATTTTGATCCCCAGTGGCAGCCAAGAGCATAGTGGATATCAATAAATGATAGAAGGATTAGTGATCGTTGTATTCAATGTAGCCCATTTCCATGTAAATTACCATTTTTAATTTTTGTAAAGATCTATGGAGTCTTGTCAATTACAGACTACCATTCTATTTAAATAAAGTTGAGCTTTTATCCAATTGTTTCTACTCTTATTTAATTCAGCCAAATAGTTTTAAATTTTATTATGATCATTTTGAAAATTAAAATTTAATCAAAAAGCATATTTTCTTAAACATATAAAACCATTAATTCTAAGCAATCGATTTCATTAAAAAGGAATATCAACAGTGGTCTGAAAGCAGTAAGCCCTAAGTGTGGAGCATTATTGGTTCTCCCCAAGCAGTAGGAGTGATTCCTCTTTCATTCCTGGCAGTATGTTTAGCACCCGTTGTTTGTTAATTTCCCCAGCTATTAATTCTCCGCTGTCTCCAGCTAATTTATGGTTGTTCCCCAACTAAGTGAGGGCATTTCGTTGTAGCAGTTTCCATCAGTTTCGGCAGAACTTTGATTTCCCCGCAAGTTGCCATCAAATTTGCTCCCAGTCCGATTTCTCTACTGGTTTCTTAGCAGCTATTTGTGTTTATCCCCTACAGGGTTGTCTCCAATTTGATATGGTGTTGACCTAAAATTCCCCGCCGAGTTAGTAGCAGTTTCCTCAGCAGATCTCCTATCATCTTCCCCAGTTAGGGTCGAGCCTTTGGGATGTTAATCTCTCTTTTCTCTAGCAGTTGTTTCCCTCTTTTGTGGATTGGCCGAGAATTATATCGATGATTCAAAATTGCGACATTTTTGTATCCCTTGCAATTGTTTTGTCAGCATAATTATCATATATACATATACATATGCATATCATATAACCTCATTATTGCATCATTACACCTGTTAATTCATTTTTGAGATTCTTATCCCCTGCTATGGTGACACTTTATCCCGATTCAGGATCGGCACGTCTGTCCTCCTTCTATTATAGAGTGTCATCCCCCCTTAAGCAGAAAGACTTTAACCTTTCTCCTTTCCCCACTGAGTTATTTCCTCGTGGATGATTATTATTTCATCCTCCTCTCTAGTTGATTATTTGGATGGAAAAATTCCCCTTGAGTTACATCCTCATTGGGTTAAGTCTTGATTGACCGTTTCTTTCTAGATCTTACCTAGATAGATATTTTGGTGCCCTAAGAGTCTATTACCCAGTAACTGGTAGTATTCTTGTTAGTTTGCAGTTTGTTACTTCTCGCCCAATACCCGACAAAATTAACCTCTTTTCTCCCCAACGGATTCGTTTTCACGTCTTCCCAGGAAGTATATCCTTGATATGTTCATCCTAACCGATGACAGATATTTTCTTCCCCTGCTTTGAGTTTATCCTTGATATGTTCATCCTAACCGTTGACGGATATTCTCATCTTTGGTATTCCCCACAGTAAAAAGGTAGTTGTAATCCCTATTTTTTTCCTAGAGAGTTAATCATTGATATGTTCATCCTAACCGATGACGGGTTTCCTTCTCTTTGCAGTCTTCTACCCAGTAGCCGGTAGTTGTAAATCCTGCTTTTTCTTCCCTTGCAGAGTTTATCCTTGATATGTTCATCCTAACCCATGACGAATGTTCTCTTTGATGGTATTCTATCCAGTAACTGATAGATGTAATCCCTATTCTTCCCTCAGAGTATATCCTTGATATGTTCATCCTAACCGGTGACAGATATTCTCTTTGATGGTATTCTATCCAGCATACCATAGATGTAATTCCTACTTTTTTGTTCAGGTGGTTTATCCTTGACATGTTCATCTTAACCGATGACGGGTATCCTCCTTAACATCCCCAGGAAAGTCTATCCTTGATATGTTCATCTTAACCGGTGATCGATTTTCTTTCCTTTGAGTCTAACCTTGATATGTTCACTTTAACCAGTGAAGGATATTCTCTCCTTTTTGGTCTTCTGGCCAGTATCCGATAGTTGTAAATCCTATTTTTTTAGTTTCTCCCCAGCAAGGCCATTCTTACCCAGTAACCGGTAATGAATACACCTCATGAAGGCCCTCAGTGAGTCATCCTTGATATGTTTACTCTAACCGGTAACAGATGTTCTCCCTGTCAGATTTTTATTATCTCCTTACCCAGTGACAGGTAGTGGATAATACGTTTTCTCCTCCTCCTGTGTTTGAAGATTATTTCTTTCCTAGTTGAGTTAAGTGTGTATTTCCTTAGTGGAATCGCTTTTCCTGCATGGTTCGAGTATTTCAACTTTGTTCTGATTTATCCGTTTCCCCTGTAGATGTTCTTTCCCCCCGGTTGAGTCTTTCCATTTTGGTGGAATTCCTCATGTCCCCCAGAAGTTTTTAATTAGTAGCCTGGCCTACGCGCAACCCTTTATTCCCCAGAGTCTCTGTCTCCCCAGTGAGTTTTCCTTACGGAATGCATTACGCTTTTGCGGACTTTCAGTCTCTCTGAGTTCTTTTCCTTTGTGGTAACATTTCCCCACAAAGATTTATTTTAAACATTCATAGCATATGCATCATGAGGTCTCTTAGGGACAAAAATTTGTTTCTATATGTTGTTATTTAAGTCCATTCTACTGAGTCGATATGAAGATTTTAACCTTCGCCTCCTCAGTTAGAATGTCCCTAAATAGGGGCAGCTGTAAGACCCCAAATTTTGACCCTAAGATCCCTCATGCTATCTCATCATATGCATTATCATTGGGATCATACCTTGGCATCCTCCTTACCCCTCATTCATTGGGTTTGCTTTGGGAGACATCACCAAGCACTATGAGATTGTATCATACTTTGTATTTTATCATCTTTACTAACCAAAAATACCAAAAATATGTATTTGATTTGTCTAACTCTTTTGTAGGTAGGGCACTTGATCACCTTTGATCTATCAAGCACACATCTAGGGTTTAAGACCCTCATTGCTAAGATCTCAACCAAGAAATGATCCACAATGGCTCTAGGCATCATATATGAGTCCCCATCATCTTTGCATGTTATTTTGATAAAGAATTCTTCAAGAGTTTGGAATTGGTTTGCCTTGGAAACCCTAGTTCCTCTAGGTATCTTGTGTAACTTCTTCAACAAGTTTCTTCAACAATTGATCAAATATTTCAAGGGACACTTCAAATTTCATCATCTTATGCATATATGATCTCCCATGAGTCCCAAAAGTCAAGATAATTGCAAGTTTGCAAGGTAGTTGATGGTGGTTGACTAGTGTAACACCCCAAAATTTGCCCTCCTCATTCATGCATTCATTTAGCATTTCATATTGCATTTCATCATGTCTATCAGAATTAGATCCAAGAAACTTTTTTTAAAAAAAACTAAAAAAAAAACTAAAAAAAAAAAGAAGAAAAAAATGAAAAAAAAAAGAAAAAAAAACTAAAAAAAAAAAAAGACGAAAAGAAATTAATTTTTTACAAAATAAATAAATAAATAAAAATAATAATAATAAATAAATAAAATATAACAAATTTTTTTGGACTTGGGTCTCTCTCATTTGAGCTCACAAAGCCATGAAATTCAGTCTATAAATACCAAGGCTTCACTTGAGAAAAAGGAGGAGAAGCAAAATACTCTGGGGTTTCCTTGAAACAAAACCCTGGACAAAACCTGGAGAGAAGAGCTAACAGAGTTTAGAGCAACCTCCAAACCCTGAAGGGAACTCAACTGCACAGAATCACCTCTGCCTCACATAAACCATAAAGATTATTTTGTAAACCTCACGGGTGCAACTCAATTTCAATCAAGTTCTCCAATCAAGTTTGCCCTTATTCCCATTACCTTTGTGCTTTGAAGTTGAATACTCTGAATGTTTGAGGTATGATGGATGAATTTCATTAGGTTTTTGCCCACGAGTTTATAATTATGTATGAATGTATAAATAAGGCCTTGAATGTTTAATCACATGATTTCTGAAATGTATGCCACAGGGTTTGAGGTTTCTGAAACCATACTGTTATCCATGAAAAAAATGCTTATCGTGTTTCACTAACCCTTTTGTTGAGTTTTTGTGAGGGCTCACAGACTCTTGCAGAGATGGTTTGCGTGGTTTTCCCACTTTATTTGTGGGATACCCCCTGGAGGTTCATTCCGATTACCTGTACTGACTCACCTTTCTTTGATGGCATCAGCTTGGGAGATCCCTGGGTTTCTTACTCCTTTAATTGTTGTTACTTCGGATCTTTATCCGTGTGGTACTTTTACCTCTTTTCCGCAATTTATCGCTTTCTTAGTTGGAAGACCTCGATAGGAGGCATTTGTTTTCTTTTGTTTATTTACTTCTGAGCCCCTTGTTGGCACATTTACTTTATACATGTTTGTTTTGTATGTGTTCGTATCCCTGCAGGTAGCGTGGTTCCTTCGTCAAGGACTGCCTTTTTGCCCTTGAGCATCCCAAACCCTAAAACCCAAAGCAACACGTTAACTCCTTCTACTACAGGCGAGTAAGTCTCCAAAGGTCGAGCATCCGGTAGATTGCGTAGTGACGTCGTTCGTCCAAAACCCAATCCATAACCCCATAGTTAGCCGAACTACGTTTTGCTCTGATTCTCAGGCCAAATGAGATACGTAGGCATAAGACGCGATGTCTTAGCGAGCACACATCCCCCCAACCCATAGGTCAGCCGAGCTACGAAGACTCTGATTCTCATATTCAGATGAGATATGTATGCAGTGGATGCGACATCCGCGCGAGCCATTTTCATTTAACCCCCATTTTTTAGTAAATAACACATTAGATAAACCCACACCCTTTAGACAAGAACTACAAAAGTGGATCCCGTAGAGTACTACGGATGCGTAGGGGTGCTAATACCTTCCCTTCGCATAATCGACTCCCGAACCCAAGATTTGGTTGCAAGACCCCGTCTTGTCCTTTCCTTTTTCAGGTTTACTTCGAGCGTTTTCTTTCCCTCCTTTGGGATGAATAACGCACGGTGGCGACTCTTCTGTCATTTTCTTTCGCCGGTTGTTTTTCGCGCACCGTATTTTTCAGGTTGCGACAACTAGAGGAATTCATCTTATCAAAACTGGGGTCCCCTAGACCCTATCTCCTACAATTTTCATCATATGAAAATGATTCCAAGCGCAAAGTTACTCTAAATGACATTAAAAGCAACTTTAATTTTTATGTCTAGAGCTACTTTTGCTTGGAAAGTCATTTTTTATGTTGAAAGATTATAGATCATTTTGTCTAAACCCTAATTTGGAGGTCAACTTCCCAAGGCCATAACTTGTTCAATTTTTATGATATGAAATATTTCCAAGTTTCACAATCAAATTCAATATGTCTAATTAAACTTTTATGTTTGAAGGAAGATCTAATTCAACTTTTATGAGCATGTGATATGAGGATACATTATAGGTCATTTTCGACCAATACCATTGAACAAGTGATTTTCCTCAACTTCAAAAATGCATAACTCATTCATCCCAAATCCAAATGAGGTCAAATTTGTGACCATTTTTAAGGTATTTGAAAGAGATACAACTTTGATAAAGACATTTTTCTCATTTGAAGCTCACATAAAAAGTTAGCCAAGGTGGAAAAAATGAACATATGGCTTAACACTTAGAAAATGTTTTGACATGTTGAAGTTTCCAAACTTCCACCTCAAAATTCGTTATCATACAAGCTTTAAATGGAAAATTGTTCAAAATAAGAGTTGTTTCTATTGATCTAACCTTTCCAAAGAGTCCAATTTTATTCATTTTGGATAAGGTTTGAGTGGTATGCGCATGGCTTGAACATGGTATCACTCCCATTCACTTTCAGACTCAATTACATGTGATTATGGACTTTCAGACTCAATTACATGTGATTATGGACTTAATTGAGTAGCTTCATGGGCCTGTACACGCCCATGCAAGCATGCATCACTCATTTGCCAAATTTGGAAACAACTTTGAAAGGTGCAAATATCACTTGCTTCAGCTATAAATAAGAGCCTTTAGCATCATAATTAGGGACCCTTGGCGCGCCAGCTTTGCCTCCACACTTCAAACCCTCACAATTGAAAGGAAAACCTGAGAATTTTCTTTTGAAAATTGAGTTTGAATCTCACTGTTTGGAGATTCAAAACTCCAGGGATCCAAAGCTTTCTTTCAATCCTAAGCCACTCCTGCAAGCTTTCTGAGGGAGATCAAGCAAGAATTGAAGCAAGAGAGATCGAGTTCTGCACAACATTGAAGGTATTTTCGAGATATTTCCTTCTCTTCGATTCTCTCTCAGTTCTTACCAATTCTCTTGGATCCGTGGTTGTCTGAAGTCCTACCAATGTAGGAAAGAATATTGAGTTACTTTGAGGTCAAATTGAAGCAACTCAGTTCATGTACCTCAAATTTCAACTCCATGTATCTCTCAATATACTTGGAGTTAGGATGAATTGAGGCCAGATTCGTGATCAGTGCCATTTTTACTTTAAA
Source organism: Lathyrus oleraceus (assembly GCF_024323335.1). Taxonomy (NCBI): domain Eukaryota; kingdom Viridiplantae; phylum Streptophyta; class Magnoliopsida; order Fabales; family Fabaceae; genus Lathyrus; species Lathyrus oleraceus. Next base: position 88,746,591 of record NC_066579.1, on the reverse strand, counting down.
ATTATGTCCTTCTTTTTCATTTTTGTGATGGTGATGAGAGAACCAGTCCGACCAAGGTCGCTTGAGAAGACGACCGATGGTTTGCTTCGGTGATGAGCTGGATAGGTTCTGAGCCACAGGACCAAGTTATTTTGTTCTAATCATGAGCGTTCCTTTTGAATACCAACTGTGTGGTGCACTGACTCAAGTGCACGATGAAACGCGTGTTTTGGTCCACTTGATCCGCCACCTCAATTAATGAGGGAGATCAAGTGGTCCACGTTTTTTCAGATTAATTGATTTTCATTTTATTTGTTTTATTTTCATTAGTTCATATTAATTTTAATATTGATCCAAAAAATATGAGAGTTTCACCAATTTTTTTTTAAATAAAATCCTCTTTCATTTTCTGAATTTAAATTATTTTTTGGATCATTATTAATATTTTTCATGATTTAATTGATTTTATGATTATTTTTAATTGTTTAAAAATACTTTTAAGTTTCCAAAAATTATGAATTTTTTTCTCTAAGGTCCTTTGACCTTGTTTGACCTATGATAAATCTCATGGCCATTTCTTTGGTGTTTTGATGAGGTTTTAGGAAATTGACCAACCATAATTTAATTTAATGCATATTTTTATTATTTTTAATTGTTTAAATGCCAAATTAATTGTGTAGAGCCATTTTAATTGACTTTGTGAGTTTGACTTGTGTTGTTGGGTCTTGGTCAAGGTTGATTTGACTTTGCTAGGTTAAGATCATTGGATTTTGGGGATTGATGGAATGTACATTCCATCTCCCAAAATGAATTAATGATCTTAATTTGGTAAAAGTCCTCCTTTGACCAATTTGTGTTGAATCCATTCTCACTCCCTCTTCATCTCATTCCCCTTTTTTATCCATTCATGTTATGAACCTATGATATCTCTATATCCTAAGGCTAGTTGATTGCAAAATCAACATAAGTATGGATGAGATTAGGTCCCCCATTTTGCATATTCTTTTTGTGTGTGGCATGTTTCATGAGCATAATTCATCATACTATGTCTCTAACATGTATTAACACAAAAATTCTATTGCCCGGTCTCAAATAGTTGTGACTTCTACATAAGTCCAATTACGATTGCTTAACATAACGCTAAATTTGTGACATAAAAGGCATATCATTCTAGTTAGTGAGATTGTAAGTCTCCCATCTTTCATGATATTGTGTGGAAACTTGGCCTTTTTTCCTTCCTTTAGAAGATGTCTTGGTTCAAGGATCCATGCTTGTGATAAGCGGGTTGAGTGTTCTCCAAAGAATGACTTAAACAAAAACAAAGAAAAAGCAATACTAACTTCTAATCAACTAACAACTAACATTTAATTTCAAGTCATTTACTTTTAATGCACTTTAATTTTTAAGCTTTATCCATTTGCCATTATTCATACCATTCTAGTTGTTTACCTTAATGTCATTTTCCCTTTGTCTACTTGGACCATGTTTTGTGATATATTGTGTTTGTATATACTTGTGTGTTTGTGTGGTATTTTTACCTTAATGTACATAATAAGAACAAAAATCCTAAAAAACACTTTGTGTGGACTGTTGGTTTGATCTGAGACTATTGGACTTAGAATTTAGGCAACATTCCATATGCAAAGGACTTAGCCAATGCCAATTTTCATGAAACCAAGTGCTTGTGAAGTGAACATTCATCTGATACAAAATTGAAGATCCATTTGAGTTCATCTGCAACATGATCATTGTAAAGCTATTATTTTGAACCTGCGACTAATTCCATCTTTGAAGTCATCTGATACATGGGAAATATTGAAGAAAATCATGGGGTTGCTAAGCTTGGATGTGGATATCTTTATTTGATGCCTTGCTCTTCAACTTGCTATTTGTATGTTGATTGTTGCTTGATTCTAAAGTCCAAGGGAAGTTTGGGTTTCTATATGAAATTATTGTCTATTGGATTGCAACCCATTGGTCAGATCTTTTCAACTCTCAACTTTTAAATTTATTTTTAAGATTAGTCTATTCATCTCCTCCCCACTTATTTAATTTCAAAATCTCTCCCCCTTTTTAAAACCTTCTTTGCTTGTTCTTGTTTTCTAAACTTAGACCATATTGCAAATTAGAAACTTTGGCCTTATGCCATTGCATTTTTAAACTTATTTTCTTAAATAAACTTGTAAATGAACTTAACTATACTTGACTTAAAATTTTCAAAAGACAAAAAGAACTAACACTCATTCAAACCATTTTAGGCCTTTGGTGCCTGTATTCAACTTAAAATTTTGTTAAAAGAAATGCACTCACTTTGAAATTGATACCACGAACTACGAGGTTTTGATCCCTCATTTTATGTTGGTACGTAGGCACAAGTCCGAAGGTCTTATCAAACACAAAAATATAATTAATGAATTCTTTTCTCATCCCCACACTCTATTTTTTTTGCAAACATCATTTTGTACAAAAATACATATGCACACAAAAAAGGGCTCCCTAGGAGTACCTAGGACACTTTGGGTGCTAACACCTTCCCTCTGTGTAACCAACCCCCTTACCTGTAATCTCTGGAATTTTATTTGTTTTGATTTGAAAACTTCTTATCTTTGGGTTTTGTTCGTACTTTTCCCTTTTCCCTTGGAAACAATAAAAGCGCGGTGGCGACTCTGGTTTAATTAACGTCTAGCTTATCCATAACTTGATGGTCATGAATTTACCGCTACAGTCACCTACCTAAGAAATATGGATATCTCATAACTGATAAAGGTGATGCATTACTCATGGATCAAGATGAGCCTGTGACCTACCAAGATTCCATAATTGGTCCTGGGTCTGAGAAGTGGCTAGAAGCCATGAAATCTAAAATGGATTCCATGTGCACAAATCAGGTTTGGACCTTGATAAAGCCTTTTGTAGGAGTTAACCCTATAGGATGCAAGTGGGTCTTCAAAAAGAAGACTGACATGGATGGTAAGGTAAATACCTATAAGGCAAGACTGGTTGCAAAAGGATCTAAACAAATTCCTGGGGTTGACTATGATAAAACCTTTTCACCAATTTCAATGCTTAAATTTGTTCAGATTTTACTTGCAATCACTGGATATCATGATCATGAAATATTTCAGATGGATGTCAAAACTACTTTTCTTAATGGGGATATTCTTGAGGATGTGTACAAGACACAACCTGAAGCATTTGACATACCAGAAGAAGCCCAAAAGATATGCAAGTTACAGAGATAAATCTTTGGATTGAAGTAAGCTTCCAAAAGCTGGAATCTTCGTTTCGATGAAACAGTAAAACAATATGGATTCATCAAGAATAAAGATGAGCCTTGTGTCTACAAGAAGGTTAGTGGGATCATGATCGTCTTCCTGGTATTATATATAGATGACATATTACTCATTGGAAACGATGTCCCTACCCTGCAACAAGTAAAGACTTGGTTGGAGAAATGCTTTTTTATGAAGGACCTAGGTGAAGCAACCTATATATATATATATATATATATATATATATATATATATATATATATATTATATATATATATATATATATATATATATATATATATATATATATATATATATATATATATATATATATATATATATATATTATATATATATATATATATATATATATATATATATATATATATATATCAAGAATCGAGATCTAGAGAGATAAATCACAAAAAATGATTGGCCTAAGTCAGAGTATATACATAGACAAAGTGCTGAGACGCTTTAATATGCATGATTTCAAGAAAGGATTCATACCTATGCAACATGGCATATGTCTATCAAAACAAAATCCCCTTCAACTAAGTAAGAAAGGGATCACATGAATAAGATTCCATATGCATTTGCAATAAGATCTATCATGTATGTCATGTTATGTACTCGACCAGATGTCTCGTATGCTTTAAGTGCAACAAGTAGGTACCAATTTGATCCCGGTGATGCTCATTGGGTAGCTGTCAAGAATATCCTTAAGTAATTGAGAATGACTAAGGACTCATTCTTGATATATGAAGGTCGGGAAGAGCTTACTGTAATTGGATACACCGATGCTAGATTCCAGACAGATAAGGATGACTTTAGATCGCAATCTGGTTATGTGTTCTGCTTAAACGGTGGCGCTGTGAGCTAGAAAAGTTCAAAGCAAGATACAATTGTTGATTATACAACCGAGGCCAAGTATATTGTTGCCTCAAGTGCAACAAAGGAAGATGTCTGGATCAAAAAGTTCATTAGTGAACTTGGCATAGTTCCTAGCATTGTGGATCCCATTGATCTTTATTGTGATAACAATGTTGCTATTGCACAAGCTAAGGAGCCTAGATCTCACCAACGATCCAAACACACACTTAGACGTTATCACCTCATTCGAGAGATAATAGATAGAGGAGATGTGAAAATATGTAAAGTACCTACACTTGACAATATTACTGACCCACTGACAAATCCTCTTGCACAACAGAAGCATGATGGCCATACTAGATCTATGGCTATTAGGGGTATGCCTGATTGGATCTAGTGCTAGTGGGAGATTGTTGGTGTAAGCCCTAGAGGATAATACTTTTGGTACTTGTATGGAATTGTTTATTAATAATAAAAGGCTTTTTCTTTATTATGTTGTTTAATAAAGTCTCTAGAATAGCTAGTCCGCTTAAAGTATCAAGTGTGACTTGATCATGAGATCCCATTAAACATAAGGACATTACTCTTAAAGTATCTGTAGTCGAGCTTTGTTGTGAAGTGGGATAATATTAAAGCATTAAGAATATTATGTATATAGACTGATGATCACATCTCATGGTTCATGGATAAGGAGTTATCAAGTTTTAAACATAGGTATGAATATTAGGAGTAATATTTATACTGGATTGATCCGCTATGAGAATACTACATAGAATGTTATGCAAAGTGTCATAAGTTATTCTCATGGTGATAGTGGTGTATACCATCCTTCAACCTAAAACCACGATGGACCCTAGATGTAGAGTCGAGTGCTTTATTGTTGATCAAACATTGCCCGTAACTGGATGACCATAAAGATAGTTGATGGGTACTCCACGAAGCATGTTGAGGGACATGAGTGACCTAGATGGAATTTGCCCATCCTGCATAATAGGATAAATGTCTAAGGGTCCAATATTGAACTGGACAAGGATGACACGATTTATACCTTGTGTTAAATATAGAAATAAGGGAAAAAACGGTAATTATACACACAAGTATTATCACAAAAAGGATTTGTCATATCACATGACATTTTTGTGTCTTAGGTAGCAGTGATGTGTTGCTAGATAACGCTCACTATTTATTATGTTAAATACGTGATTTAATATAATTTCCAATGTCACGAAAACCTACAGCGTCACACACAAAAGGATGGATTATTGAGAGAAAGAGTATTTAAGGAACACCGTAAGGTATGGTGCATTTAAGTGAATTGTAGAACATCATAAGGTACAATGCACTTAAGTAGAATACGAAATATGGTAAGGTACCACACACTTAAGTGATTTTCAGTATACCATAAGATATGGGTCACATACACTTAAGTGGAATTTTTAGCTTGCAGCCCACACAAGTGGCTGTATAAATAGAACCCTTGTGCAGAAGCATTTGACTTGATGAAATTTCATTTCTCTCTCTCTCTCTCTCTTTCTCTCTCTCTCTCTCTCATCCAAAGCCTTCATTTGTAGCAGCTAGCACTGAGACGAAAGGAGTTCGTTCTTATGGACTGAGTAGAGGCGTTATCACCATTCAACGCTCGTGATCACTCCTTAGATCTGCATCAAAGGTTTCAATCGCCACAAGAGGTAACGGTTTCTATCATTGATCATGCCCATTCGTAAGGATCACTAAAGGAAAAAAAATTAATTTCCACTACATTTTGGATCGCAATTTTCCTTTAAGAAATGCATCCCTAAAAAATAAATTTATGTTTGGCCCAATTGGCTTTTCTTTTTAGAGAGCATCATTCCATGTTGTTGGGCTATTTGAAGGAATTAGCCCAATAATTGTTTGAGTGTTTTTTCATCTTTTGATAACAATAGCACATCATCAATATAGATGAGGATACTATTGAGAATGGGCTAAAAAATTCTAGTCATGACCTTTTGAAAAAATGATGGAGCTACCTTAAGCCCAAATGGTAACACAGTCCATTGGTATCGGGTGTTAGGAATGCAGAATGTTGTTTTGTAACGGTCCTTAAGGTCAATACCCAATTACCAAAATCTTAACTTAAGATCGAACTTGGAATAGATCTGGGCATATTTGATGAAAACATTTAAGGACGAGGCCTTTGGAATGGGAGATCTATCATCTTTGATAAAATGATTTATAGGGTTGTAATTAATTACTAGCCTCTTTTTCCCTCTTAAATTTTCAGATCTTTTTTCTACATAAAATGCTTAGCAAGCCCATTCTGATTTGGTGGGTTCTATCAGACATTGTTTGAGTAGCTGGTTGAATTCTTCCCTAGATAATGTATAATCTGATAGACTCATTCCTATATGAGTGGCTTTGGTCGGATTAACATATTTGTTAAGCTTAAAAGAAAGTTGGATAAAAAAAGTATTTAGTTTCCCATAGAGGTTTTGGATGGAGGAATTTTTCATGTCTGTCTGAATAGAGTTTAAGTAGGTTGGACTTGATTTCTTCATAGCCAACATGGATTTTAGAAAGTGAATATAGTTTCAATAATCTAGAATAAGGTTTGAGTTCTATTTTGAATTTGATTCTTGTGGGGAGAATTTGAAGTCTATTTGCTGCTCAATAGACATCCACTCCTACTACAATATCTTTGTTTGAAAGATTACTTCCAATGACCCTGGTCCAGACTATGCAGTCTGCGAAGAATTTAATTCCTATCTTCTACTTGGTCATTAAATCTATCCCGAAAACGTTTCCATCTGCCACTATAAAGTATGCAGCACGTGTCACCCATGATTCAACTAGGAGAATGCTAGAATCATCATTGTAAGCTATAACTTTCTTCGGACGGGAAAACTTTGTTGCAAGGACATGAACTTTAACACAAGGGAGGGGTGGAGTAGGAAGAGAACTTCCTATCTTTTTGAAGGAGTAAATAGGGAAATATTTGTCATCCTCTGACTCTGAAAATAATGCTTCATCAGACGAAGAGTCTTGAAGGGAAAAAATATTTCTTCATCGGCATAGCTTTGTTCAGAGTACAAAGATTCTAAGTCTTCTTATAGAGGTTAAAGAGAGTTGATCAACTTTGCGGCTTTGTGGGTATTATTAGAAAACTCTTTAGATAAAGGCCCCTTCTTTCCACAAATAAAGCATCTCTAATTCTTCCTTTTTCCTCTGAAATGTTTTATTCTAAAGAACTTCATAGCCTCCCTTTTCTTTCCCTTGAAGATCCTATGAGGTTTGATGTATTTTTGATGATGATGATTATTTTTTGGCTATATCCTCATCACATAGCCAACCATAGACATAACACAGAATAATAATTAAAACTAACATTCCATAATAGTGAGGACCGTAGTATGGATAGTAGGTTAGATTTTTCTGATGCACAAGATCCTCATTTTGAGGCAAGTGTAGAGCATACTTGCATCTTCGTGGGGGAATTATGATATGAATATAATAACTAAAGCTTTTAGGGAGAAAGAAAAGATTTTTAGAACATGGTTGTTCTTAGGCACACAAGAAGATTTATTTGTGATTGCTTATGGAAAATAATTTACAAGTGCTCTCCTTTTATAGCCAAGGAGGTACATATAGGACAAATTTAACACTATTTATAAGCATGACATCTTTAATACTATATGAATGCCTTTTTTCAAAAGTCTGACACACACTTATCATTTATGGATAAATAATTTAAGTATTATTACACAAAAAGATGAAAAACCACTATTCATAAGTATGCTTGGGGACATATAAGAGACATTTTTCCAATTAGTATTTAAATATGGGCTCATGACTTGGGGACATATTCTGATCGATAAGTTTTTTTCAGAAAAGAAATCTCTAAAACGAGATGACTCATGCTGCCAAATGTCATCTATCATGTAAGTGTGATCCATTAATTTTCTACGAGTTTCTTCCATGTGTCCTTTAGAGAATTCAACTTCCATTGGAGAATCTAGTTTCTGCTGTATGGCTTGAGTTGAGCTTTCTCCAACTTCTAGTCTTTTGAATTTTTCATGACTTATGTAAGTTGTAATATCATTGATGTTCTCTAGATCATGGAGATTTTTGAAGTTAACATACTCCATTAATTCCTTTGTGATTTTTAGACTGGGAGGATAATCATCAATGGTTTCCCATAGGTGAACAATATTCTTACAATCAAGTAACTTAGTTCTAGGATCTGTTTGATAGGATATGTGTAGAAACAAAATAGTCTTGAGTTTGCTAATAGATTCTAAGGCTAATCTTTGCTCTTTGACCTCGTCTATGACTGGTGTAATTGATTTTTCCACCATTGTAATGGAGAGTCCCATTCAAGAGTAGTCCAAATCAAGAACTTGTGGTTCTCGGGATGCATTATGTGTTGATACATGGCTTCTATGATAATAAGAACATGCATAAAATACAAACTGGTGGCACACCAGATATACCATAAATGTTTTTTTTTGTGAATTTGGGATTTGGGTTTATTAAAATTGGGAGGAGAAAAGGTGTGTATGGGCACTAAGAAGTATGATTTTTTCATGTAATTAAAGAGATTGTTCTTGGAATTCTGTAGCGGTAAATCCATGACCATCAAGCTATGGATAAGCTTAACGTCAATAAAACCAGAGTCGCCACTGCGCTTTTATTGTTTCCAAAGGAAAAGGGAAAAGGACAAACAAAACCCAAAGATAAGAAGTTTTCAAATCAAAACTAATAAAATGCTAAAGATTATAGGTAAGCGGGTTGGTTACTCCTAGGGAGCCCTTTTTATGTGCGCATGTGTTTTTGGTATAAAAGATGTTTGAGAAAATATAGAGCGTGGGGATGAGAAAAGAATTCATTGATTATATTTTTGTGTTTGACAAGACCTTCGGTCTTATGCCTACATACCAATATAAAATGAGGGACCAAAACCCCGTAGTTCGTGGTAAAATTTCAAATAAGTTGGTGGATTGCTTTTAATAAAAGCTTAGGTGAAAAGGCACAAAAGGCCAAAGATTTGAATGGGGTTGTTAGTTCTTTTTGTCTTTTGAAATTTAAGTCAATATGGTTAAGTTCATTTGCAAATTTGATTTAAGAAAAGAAGTTTAAAAATTCAATGGCATAAGGCCATAATTTCTAATCATTAAACAATGTCTAAGTTTGAAATCATAAGCGAAGAAAGGTTTTTGAAAAGAGGGAGAGATTTTGAAATTTAAGAAGTGGGAAGAGATAAAGAGACTATCCTAAGCAAAAATTAAAAGTTAAGATATGAAAAGATCTGACCAATGGGATGCAATCTAACAAACAAAACTGTCATATAGAAACCCATTTTCCTTTGGACTTTCATCAAGCAGTAATCAATAAGCAATGAGAAATATATAGACATCATGAAGATCAAGGCATCAAATAAAGATAGCCACATCCAAGTAAGCATTCCAATAGCTATAAGTCTTCATTGTCTTCCAATGTATCAGATGAAATATTCCTTGATCAACTTAGAATAAAACGTCAGACATAGACAAACAACAAAATAAGCAATTAAGCACCAAGACAGAGTAGCAGATGAATCAAAGGAATCCTCAAGGCCTTGCATCAGATGAAGGCACAATTTAAGATAGCTCAATCTCAAAATGTTGGCATTGGCCAAGTCCTTTAGTATAGTGAATGTTGTCTAATCCTAAGTCCAAAAATTCATATCAAGTTTAATAGTCCACCAAATGTTTTTTTAGGGTTTTTCTTGTTATTAAATGTTTTAAGGTCCTAAGACCACAAACAAAACCAAAAGCAAGCAAACAATATATACAATCACAAGATATGGCTCAAATGAGCAAAGTGAAAATGACTTGAAACATAAACAAGTTATATGAAATGTAAATGGAAATGGATGGTAAATGATTGAAATTTAAATTGCATGAAGTAAATGACTTGAAAGTAAAAGCATAATGAATAAGAGTTAGTCAATGGTTAGGCAAATGTTAGTGGTGAGTTTTAATTGATTAAGTCATTCTTTGGAGAACACTCAACCATCCATTCACAAGTATGAATCCTTAAACCAAGACATATTCCATGAGAAGGGCTCCAACTTGGATAATTCAAAAGTATGCCACTAGCTCCCATGAAAGGAAAAAAGGTCAAGTCTCCATACAATACCATGAAGAATGGGAGACTTACAATCTCACTTACTAGAATATTATGGGAGGGACCTATCTCAGTCATACTTGTATTGATTCATCTGACACAAGGTCATTGATGAATCAATTATCCTTTAGACATTAGAGATTTCATTGGTCAAATGAGGGAATGGGGAAGAACAGGGATGAAGATGAAGAGGGAAAGGGAGATAGAAACACAAATTGATCATGAGAGGAATTTCGTCTGATCAAAACCATTCATTCATCTTGGGAGAAATGTTTATTTCACCAGTCCCCTAAAACCAATGGTTTTGATCAAACAAAACTCAAACCATCATGACCAAGGCCGAAACAGAAAGTCAAACATCACAAGACCATAAAAATGGCTCAACTACATTTTTAAACATTTAATCAATTAAAAATAACATTAAAAATTAATTAAAATACATTTTTATTTGGACAAAACCTAAAATCCCTTTGAAACACCAAATAAATGGCCAAGGGATTTATCCTACGTCAAACAAGATCAAAGGACCTTAGCCAAAAAATTTCACAATTTTTAGAAATAATTTTAATTCAGAATATGGAAGAGAAAAATATTTAATTTTTTTTGGTGAAAGTCCCATATTATTTGGATTAAAAATGGATTTATTATGAATTAAATAAAATAAGAGCAATTAAAAGAAAATCATAAAATACCAAAAATCAAGGGCCATCAGATCTCCCTCATTAATTGAGGTGGCAGATCTGATGGCCACGCGTGTGGTGTCCACCAAACACACTAGTCAAACGCGCTGCAAACATGGTCATGCAAACCAAAGGCCAGGATTAAAACGATTAAACATGATCAAAGGGATGAGAGGGTGCCAACACACCACCGGAGCTAGGGCTCCGGTCATCTTCTCCGGTGGACCTCACCGGACTGTTCCACCATCAACCTTCACTAAAATAAAAAGTGCATACACTAATTTGAAGAGAAAAACGCCAGGAGTCCAAATCTGCCCTTAAAATTCTCCAATTCTCATTATATTGAAAGATATGTGGAATTGAAAATTGAGGAGTATGAACTGAGTTGCTTCGATTTGACCTCAAAGCAACTTAATTTTGTTGCCTACATTGGTAAGTCTTCAGACAACCAAAGATCAAGAAAAATGATGGAGAATTGAGGGAGAATCGAAGAAGAGAAAAATTTGAAAATTCACCTTCAGTTTGCTTCAATTGAGCTCGATCTTCCTTTCAATTTGGCTTGGCTTGCTTTTATCTACTTGTAGGAGATGATATTGATGATCAAAAGGCTTGGACTCTTGGAGTTTCAATTCCAAAACAAAATGAAAATTGAAACTCGATTTCTAAAGAAATCTTCAAGATTATCCTTTTAATGGGATTTGGGGAAGAAGCAGGTTGAAGCTTGGGCAAGAGGATCCTCCTTCTGAGCTCAAGGGAGTTGTATTTATATCCATGTTCATTGCTTTCCACACACTTCCAAACTTTGGCCAAAAATAGTAATGTGATGTGCATGCTTGCATGGGCGTGTGATAGGCCCATGAAATGATGTAAACAGGTCCAAATTCCTTTTCAAATGATGTTCCAACTTTAACAAGGGACCGTGCAATGTGGAAATGAAAATTGATCAAAAATCTATCCAAATGGGGCCATGCATTACACCCATGCGCAAGTCCTTCAATCTTGGTCCAAATGAGGTGATCTTGGACTTTGTGGAAAGATGACATCAAGGGGAACAACTTTCATGTTGGAAACTTTTCCATTTGAATCTTGGATCATGATGAATTTTGAGGTGGAATTTTGAGAAATCAAACATAATTGAAAATTTTCTAAGTACCAAATGGAAAAACGTTCCTTCATAAAACATTCCTTCAAATGGAAAACGTTCCTTTAAAAAACGTTCCACCTTGAATAACTTTTTCTATGAGCTTCAAATGGAAAATATTCCTTCATAAAAGTTGTATCTCTTTCACCCCTATTCAATTTGGTCATAAATTTGACCTCATTTGGATTTTGCATGGGGGAGTTGTGTATTTTAAAAGTTGAGGAAAATTGCTTGTTCAATGATGATGGCCCAAAATGACCTATAATGTTTCCTCTTAGAACATGCCCTTGCAAGTCGATTTTGACATTTTTCAAAGAATAAAAGTTTGAGAAGACATCTTGAAATTGATAATGAAACTTAGATGGCCTCCATCTCATAAAGATTGAGCAAGTTACGGTCCTTGGAAGTTGACATCCTAACTAGGGCACAGACAAAATGACCTATAATCTTTCACCATAAAAATGACTTTCCAAGAAAAAATAGCTCTTGATGCCAACATGAAAGTTGTTTGGAATGTCATAAAGAGTAAATTTTTCTTGGAATCATTTTAATATGACAAAAATTGTAGAAGATATGGTCTAGGGAACCTCGGTTTTGACTAGTTGACCTTCTCTGGTCAACCACATTGAACCTACTTGCAAACTTGAAGTTTTCTTGATCTTTGGGACTCATGGAGGATCATATATGTAGAAGATGATGTAATTTTAAGCATCCATTTAAATATTCGATCAAATGTTGAAGAAACTTGCTGAGAAAATCACACAAGATACCTAGATAAACTAGGGTTTCCAAGGCAAACAAGCTTCAAATTCTTGATGATTTTTTGATCCAAATGATAAATGAAGAACATGGGGATCCATATATGATGTATAAAACTATTGTGAACCATCCCTTGATTGATCTCCTTGTACTGAGGGTCCCAAACCCTAGTTGCGAGCTTGATGAGGCATTGGTGGATACACACACTACCTACAAAAGAAACAAAGTTATATATAGACATATTTTTGGTATTTTGGTTAGTAAATAGAGAAAAATAAAGTATGATACAATCAAATATGCTTGGTGATCTCTCCCAATGCAAACCCAATGAATAAGGGGTAAGGAAGATGCCAAGGTGTGATCCCAAAGTCAATGCAAATGATGAGATAACATGAGGGATCTTAGGGTCAAAATTGGGGTCTTACAGTTGCCCCTATTTAAGGACATTCTAACTGAGGATGTGAAGGTTAAAATATTCGTATCAACTCAGTAGAATGGACTTAAATAACAACATCTAGAAACAAATTTTGGTCCCTAAGATACCTCATGATGCATATGATATGAATGTTAAAATAATCTTTGTGGGGAATATATTGCCACAAAGGAAAAGAATCCGGAAAAGACTGAAAATTCAAGGAGCATAATGTGTTCCATAAGGAAAACTCACTGGGAAGACAGAGACTCTAGGGGATAAGAAGTTATGCATAGGCCAGACTACGACTTAAAAACTACTGGAGACATGAGGGATTTCCACGAAAATAAATCGATGGAAAGACTTGGTTGGGGAACAAGGGAAATCTACAGGGGAAATGGGTAGATCAGAACAAAGCTGAAATACTCAAACCAAGCAGGAAATGACGATTTTACTAAGGAAATATGCACTCAAACTCAACTGGGGAAGAATGAACTTTAACACAGGAGTAAAAGAGATATATCATCTATTACCGGTTAGGGTAGGAAGATAATACACTCTGGCAGAGGGACATTTGTTACCGGTTAGGGTAAACATATCAAGGATGACTCGCTGAGGAAAAAGAGGTGTATCCATTACCGGTTACTGGATGAGAATAACCTACTAGAGAGAAAAGATCAAATAGGATTTACAACTACCGATTACTAGGTAGAAGACCAAAGATAGAGTATCCGTCACTGGTTAAAGTGAACATATCAAGGATAAACTCAAAAGAGGAATACTTGGCATTGGTTAGGATGAACATATCAAGGATAAACCACCTGGGGAAAGAGGAAGAATATCCATTACCTGTTAGGGTAAACATACCAAGGATAAACTGCCAGGGAGAAATAGGAATTACGACTACCGGTTACTGAGTAGAAGATAAAAGATAGAGAATACCCGTCATCATTAGGATGAACATATCAAGGATAGACTAAGCATAGGAAATGGGATTTACAACTACCGGTTACTAGGTAGAAGACCACAAAAATAGAGAGAATCTGTCACTGGTTAGAGTGAACATATCAAGGATTAACTTTGAGGGAAAAAGTAGGATTTATATCTACCATTTACTAGGTAGAAGACCACAAAGAGGAGAAAAACCCTCACCGGTTAAAGTGAACATATCAAGGATTAACTCTCTGGGGAATAAAAGTAGGGATTACAACTACCTTTTTACTGGGTAGAAAACCAAAAAGGAAGAATATCTGTCACCGGTTAGGATGAACATATCAAGGATAGACTTACCGAGGAAACGTGAAAACGAATTCGCTGGGGAAAACAAAGGAAGTAGATTACATTTTACCAGGTATTGAGCAAAAGTAATGTACTCAACATCAAGAAGAATATTACCAATTATTGGGTAATAGACTCTCGGAGACCAAAAGATATATCTAGGCAATAACTAGAAAGAAACGGTTAAATAAAGACTCAACCCAATGAGGATATAACTCAAGGGGAGTGGTTCCATCCAGATAATTAACTTGGGAGGAAACTGAAATAACAATCGTCCATGAGGAAATAACTCAGTGGGGAATGAGAAAGGTTAAACTCTTTCTGCCTAAGGGGATGACACTTTACAATTGAAGGAGGACAAACACACCAAATCTGCATGGGAAAATAATATCACCAAAGCATGGGATCAGAAGAAAAACCAATGCGATAAAAATGCATAATGAAATATATGATGTTGTGTTTTATGCATGAGTATGCATGTGTATGTTTATGATCATGTTGACAAAAAAAAGCACAAAGGATAACAAAGATTTGAATCATCACTAAAACACTCGTCTGATCTCAACAAGATGGAAGCACCAACTGGAGAAAAATATTAGGGATGAAAATAAATCATATTGTAGGTGTTTAATTGGCTGCATTGTATGGTAAAACACTAGCTGGATTCTAATGTCTTGACTAATGTCATGACATGTTGTGAAGGCGTTTGTGTATCTGCATTGGAGGTTAGAGTATCTAACTGTACTCTGATGTCTTGACTAATGTCATGACATACTTGAGTAACTTACTGCAGGATTAGCTAATACAGGATTTATTGAATGTCAAATTGGATGTGGTGACGTTCATCCCTATCAGCAGATACTGAGGAATAGAACAGTTGGTGTTCTGTTAGAGCTCAATATTCATTTTCAGTCTGGTTATCAAGGAAATACCAGACCTGGCATAAGGCCTACTATATGAATGTCAAACTGGATGTTGTGACATTCATCATGGACAACATATACTGAACAATAGACAGAGTGGTGTTCTGCTACACTTCAGTATGTTTCTCAGTCTGCCCTTCAAAAGGATAACAGAAATGACTTAAGGCTAAATGTGTAAATGTCAAATTGGATACTTTGACATGTATTAATGTAAGCTGCTACTGTAGAATGGACAGTTTGGTCCTGTACAGTTCAGCAAACTTGTACAGTCTGTTTTCAGGAAAAACAGACTTAGCATATGGTCCTTGATGTCAAGCTGAATGTTGTGACATTCATTCCTGACAGCATATGCTATATTGTAGGTTGTTTAGTTTTCTGTTTCAGCTTTTTTCTCAGGCTATTCTTCAGGGATTCAACAGCTGAGAGAAAATCCAGGAAATCAACAACCAAGCTACATTTAATGAACCTAACAAATAGCCTATTTGTTAGTAACCTAGATGTGGAATTTAGGGAAACTCGGGTGACCTTAAATTCAGGAAAATACAAGTGCAAAGGCCCAAGTACTGCAATATAAAAGGAAGTCGTTCCTTCATTCAGAACTGGGGATTTTGAGGCGTGAAGATTTAGTGTGTCCATCATACTTCACTGCTGTATTTTTGTGAGTCTTGTATTAGACATATCTTGTAAGCCAAGCCATTATCACGTAGATGATCGCATTGGCATAGGGTGTTCATTGAGTTGTAAGTGTTGTGTCGCTCAAAGCTTTTAAGCGTGAGTGCTGTGTATCTTGATTAAAGCTGTTAAGCACAATCAAGAATTGTTTGAAGTGTGACTTCAAAATTGTCTTTAATATTGATTAAAGGTAGTAATCACTGAGGTGATTGAGGGGGAGTGAGTAGGAACTCTGATCTTAGTGTAAGATTGAAATTGCATTGGGTAGGGATTAAGTGAAGAGTTGTAAACGAGTGAGTTTAGCTTTGAATTAATACTACTAATAGTGGATTTCCTCCCTGGCTTGGTAGCCCCCAGACGTAGGTCATGTTGGACTGAACTGGGTAAACAATTACTTGTGTTATTTACTACACTTAGTTTTAAGTTCTGCATAACTCTTGTCTGTGCAGATTTGGATGTCATAACAACCCGTGTGACATCGAAAGTCTGATAACTAGAATTTCAATTGGCATCAGAGCAGGCACCCTGCCTGTTAATTTCTGGGTGAGATCTAGGGAAGTTACTTTCTAGTACCATGGACAAGGATATAGGACACTCAAATAGACCACCCATGTTGGATGGCTCTAACTATGATGACTGGAAGCCTCGTATGATAGCCTTCTTAAGGTCTCTAGATAGCAAAGTCTGGAGAGCTGTCAATAAAGGGTGGGAATATCCAACGAAGACAGGTGAAGATGGAGTTAGTGTGCAAATTCCTGAAGAAGAATGGGACAAGGAGCAAGAGACATTAGCCCTTGGAAATTCTAAGGCCTTGAATGCATTGTTCAATGGAATCAGTAAGAACATCTTCAGGCTGGTACACCACTGTGAGCTAGCTAAGGAAGTTTGGGATACCCTCAAGATAACTCATGAAGGTACTTCCAAGGTGAAGATGTCCAAACTTCAGATGCTGACCACCAAGTTTGAAAATCTGAGGATGAAAGAGGATGAGACTATTCATGACTTCCACATGAATATTCTTGAAATTGCAAACACCTCTGGTGGATTAGGTGAGAAAATGGCTGAAGAGAAACTTGTAAGAAAGATTCTCAGGTCCATGCCTAAGAGATTTGCTATGAAGGTCACAGCCATAGAGGAGGCTCAGGACATCTGCAATATGAAGGTGGATGAGCTCATTGGTTCTCTCCAAACCTTTGAAATGGGCTTGTGTGAGAATGCTGAAAAGAAAAACAAAAGCGTAGCTTTTGTATCTAATGCTGAAGAGGAGTCAGAAGCAGGATATACTGGAGGTGATGAAAGCATATCAGAAGCCTTAGTCATGCTTGGGAGACAGTTCAACAAGTTCGTGAAGAAGATTGATCAAAGAGGTAGACTTAATGTCAAGAACATCTCGTCTGATATCAAGAAAAGATCAACTTCTGAAGAAAAGTTCAACCAAGGCAAGGGAATCCAGTGTCATGGTTGTGAAGGGTATGGACATGTCAGAGTTGAATGCCCTACTTACCTCAAGAAGCAAAAGAAGGGGCTAGCTATCACATGGTCTGAAGGAGATTCTGAAAGTGAATCTGAAGGAGAATCTGCTAAATATGTCACTGCACTAACTAGTGTTTGTGCCACTGATGATGACTCAAGTGCAGATGAACTGACCTTTGATGAACTTGCTGCAGCTTATAAGAAGCTATGTGTCACTAGTGCAGAAGTGCGTGTACAAGGAGAAAAGCAGAAGAAACTCATCAAGGAGCTGGAAGATGAGAGACAGAAGCATCTGACAGCCATAGAGGGTCTAAATGGTGAGATAACCCTGCTGACCTCCAAGCTGAATCAGATGACTAAATCCATCAGAATGATGAATAAAGGAACTGACACCTTGGAAGAGATCCTAAAGGTGGGACAGAAGTCTGGAACCACATCTGGTTTAGGCTTTGGGAAAAGATCCTTAGCTGAACACAAACGCCCAAAGGCTAAAGTTCAGAAATCCAAACAGAGGTCACATCCAATGTCTCAACATCGGGGTACTAGGATGAATAATCATCAGAAGAGGAAATTCCAGAAATGGAGATGTCACCACTGTGGTAGGCTTGGGCATATAAAAGCCTTCTGCTACAGGCTTCATGGTTACCCGAACCAAGTCCCCCATGTCAGACCTAAGCATAAGACATATAGGCACCATGTCTCCAACAAGAAGAGACAATGGTATGCTAGGTTAGCTCACACAGCTCTAAGGGCTTCTACCAAAGAAGACTGGTACTTTGACAGTGGATGCTCAAGACATATGACTGGTATGGAAAATCTATTGGTAGATATTCAACCTCACACTACCAGCTATGTGACCTTTGGTGATGGTGCTAAAGGAAAAATAAAAGGTATGGGTAAGCTGGACTTCTCTGGAGTTCCAAAACTGAATAATGTGTTGTTAGTAAGAGGACTAACTACAAACCTCATCAGCATAAGTCAGCTGTGTGATCAAGGGTTCTATGTTCAGTTTACTAAGGAGCTATGTATTGTGACGAATGGCGATAATTAGGAAGTTATGAGAGGATCCAGGTCCAAAGATAACTGCTATCTGTGGGAACCTAAAGTCTCAAACTTCTCCACAATCTGCTCTCCAGCCAAGGAAGAACAGGAGGTGAAGCTGTGGCATAGACGTCTTGGACATCTCCACTTACGGGGAATGAAGAAGATCATATCCAAGGAAGCAGTCAGAGGAATTCCAAAGCTGCTTATTAATGAAGGAAGAGTCTGTGGAGAATGCCAGGTGGGCAAGCAAACCAAGATGTCACATCCGAAGCTGGGACATCCTACAACTTCCAGAGTTCTGGAACTGTTGCACATGGACTTAATGGGACCTATGCAGGTTGAAAGTCTGGGTGGAAAGAGATATGCATACGTGGTGGTTGATGATCATTCCAGATACACGTGGATAAGCTTTATCAGAGAGAAGTCAGATACATTTGATGTCTTCAAAGACCTGTGCATCAGACTCCAAAGGGAAAAGGACAGTTGTGTTGTTCGAATTAGGAGTGATCATGGTACGGAATTCAAAAATTCCAAGTTTGATGAGTTTTGCTCGTCTGAAGGAATAAGTCATGAGTTCTCCTCCCCTATAACTCCCCAGCAGAACAAAATAGTTGAAAGGAAAAATAGAACTATTCAAGAATCTTCCAGAGCTATGATTCATGCAAAGAAGCTCCCTATGCACTTTTGGGCTGAAGCTATGAATACCGCATGCTATGTTCACAACAGAGTCACCTTGAGAAAAGGAACCTCCTCCACTCTGTATGAAATATGGAAAGGCAGAAAACCCACTATGAAGTACTTTCATATCTTTGGAAGTAAATGTTACATTCTCACAGATCGTGAACAGAGAAGGAAACTGGATCCCAAAAGTGATGAGGGTATATTTCAAGGATACTCCACTAACAGCAGAGCTTACAGAGTGTTCAACTACAGGACCAATGTCCTGATGGAATCCATAAATGTTATTGTGGATGATAAAGAGGAAGGAATCAATGTCATAGAGGATGTTGAAACATTCCTTGACAGTTCAACAGACATTCCAGTCAAGTCTGAAGAAGTACAGGAACCTCCTCCTGAATGTGAAGTAGATGCAACCACCAAAATGCCATCTATCAGAATTCAGAAAGACCATCCTAAGGATCTTATCATAGGGGATCCCAATAGTGGTGTGACTACCAGGTCAAGGGGAATAAGCTTAAATTCCTGTTTTGTATCCAAGGTTGAACCAAAGAATGTGAAAGAAGCCCTGACTGACGAATATTGGATCAGTGCCATGCAAGAGGAACTTGAGCAGTTTAAAAGGAATGAAGTATGGGAGCTAGTTCCAAGACCTGAAGGGACCAACATCATTGGTACCAAGTGGATCTACAAAAACAAGTCTGATGAGAAAGGAGTAATTACTAGGAATAAAGCAAGACTAGGAATAAAACAAGTTTGATGAGACGTTTGCACCTGTTGCTAGGCTTGAGTCCATCAGATTGCTGTTAGGTGTAGCATGTATTCTGAAGTTTAAACTGTTCCAAATGGATGTGAAGAGTGCCTTCTTGAATGGCTACTTGAATGAAGAAGTCTATGCGGAACAACCTAAAGGGTTATGTGATCCTAACCAACCTAAGCACGTGTACAAGTTGAAGAAAGCCTTGTATGGGTTGAAGCAAGCTCCTAGAGCATGGTATGAGAGGTTGACTGAATTTCTAACCTCAAATAGATAAAGAAAAGGTGGGATAGATAAAACCTTGTTTGTGAAAGATGAAGAAGGGAAAATCATGATTGCTCAAATCTATGTGGATGATATAGTCTTTGGTGGAATGTCAGAACAAATGGTAAAACATTTTGTTCACCAAATGCAATCTGAGTTTGAAATGAGTCTGGTTGGGGAGCTGACTTATTTTCTTGGAATGCAAGTCAACCAAATGGAGGACTCTATGTTTCTCTCTCAAAGCAAGTAGGCCAAAAACATAGTCAAGAAGTTTGGTATGGATAATGCTAGGCACAAGAGAACTCCTGCTCCTACTCATCTAAAGTTAACCAAAGATGATGGATGGGCTAGTGTTGATCAATGTCTGTATAGAAGCATGATAGGCAGTCTACTATACCTAACTGCAAGTAGACCTGACATTTCTTATGCAGTTGGAGTGTGTGCTAGATACCAAGCAGAGCCTAAAGTGAGCCACTTGAATCAAGTCAAAAGGATTCTCAAGTACATCAATGGGACTTGTGACTATGGGATGCTGTACTCACATGGTTCTGAGCCTGTCCTATCTGGGTACTGTGATGCTGACTGGGCTGGGAGTGTTGATGACAGAAAAAGCACATCAGGGGGTTGTTTCTTCTTGGGAGACAATCTCATATCTTGGTTCAGCAAGAAGCAGAATTGTGTATCCCTGTCCACTGCTGAGGCTGAATACATAGCTGCTGGAAGCAGTTGTTCCCAACTGGTTTGGATGAAACAGATGCTCACTGAGTACAATGTCACTCAAAATGTCATGACATTGTTCTGTGACAATCTCAGTGCCATCAATATTTCCAAGAATCCCATCCAACACAGCAGGACCAAACATATTGACATTAGACATCATTTCATCAGAGATCTGGTGGAAGACAAGGTGATTACCTTGGTACATGTAGCCACTGAACTTCAACTGGCTGACATATTTACAAAGGCTCTGGATGCTACTCAGTTTGAAAACCTAAGGGGCAAACTGGGAATATGTCTATCTGAGAACTTATAACAACCAATGATGTTTGGGATGTATTATTTAATATCTCTGCCTATTAAACAATTGGAACTATGCTCTGATTGGTCAAAGATCATAGCTATGCCACTTACAACAAGTGTGGCAACAAGAGGATAAGGAGATATCCTAACGTGAGGCGGCCTATGCACCTGCAAGAGTTCAAGGACACTGTTCATGCAGGAGTGGTTCTGGATGTCAGACACAAAGTCATGGCATCTGATATGGCGGTACCTACTGTAAAGCAAAAATGGGTGATTACTTGATCAAAGCTGTGAAGCAAGATCAAGTGGGTGCTAACTTGGTTGAAACTGTGAAGTAAAACCAAGTCTGTAAGTCTGTCAGTTATGTGTAAGTCTGTAATGCTTTGGCAACATTTTTGCCAAAAAGGGGGAGTAACAGGTGATACCCCAGGACAACAGATTAGTGTGTTGAAACAGATATTCATGACAGATTCAAGATTCCCTCCCCTGCAGCTGATGTGTGTGAAGTTTTTATTTAACTTCCATCTGTGTGAGTGTGTTGTCACTCTGAGTGTATTAGCTAGGTCTATTCCCTGCTAGATGTGTGATTTCCGCTGCTATGAACTCTGTTGTGGGATCAAAGTGTTTTAGCCAAAAATTTGCCAAAGGGGGAGTTTGTAGGTGTTTAATTGGCTGTATTGTATGGTAAAACACTAGCTGGATTCTAATGTCTTGACTAATGTCATGACATGTTGTGAAGGCGTTTGTGTATCTGCATTGGAGGTTAGAGTATCTATCTGTACTCTGATGTCTTGACTAATGTCATGACATTCTTGAGTAACTTACTGCAGGATTAGCTAGTACATGATTTATTGAATGTCAAATTGGATGTGGTGACATTCATCCCTGTCAGCAGATACTGAGGAATAGAACAGTTGGTGTTCTGTTAGAGCTCAGTATTCATTTTCAGTCTGGTTATCAAGGAAATACCAGACCTGGCATAAGGCCTACTATATGAATGTCAAACTGGATGTTGTGACATTCATCATGGACAACATATACTGAACAATAGACAGAGTGGTGTTCTGCTACACTTCAGTATGTTTCTCAGTCTTCCCTTCAAAAGGATAACAGAACTGACTTAAGGCTAAATGTGTAAATGTCAAATTGGATACTTTGACATGTATTAATGTAAGCTGCTACTGTAGAATGGACAGTTTGGTACTGTACAGTTCAGCAAACTTGTACAGTCTGTTTTCAGGAAAAACAGACTTAGCATATGGTCCTTGATGTCAAGCTGAATGTTGTGACATTCATTCCTGACAGCATATGCTATATTGTAGGTTGTTTAGTTTTCTGTTTCAGCTTTTTTCTCAGGCTATTCTTCAGGGATTCAACAGCTGAGAGAAAATCCAGGAAATCAATAACCAAGCTACATTTAATGAACCTAACAAATAGCCTATTTGTTAGTAATCTAGATGTGGAATTTAGGGAAACTCGGGTGACCTTAAATTCAGGAAAATACAAGTGCAAAGGCCCAAGTACTGTAATATAAAAGGAAGTCGTTCCTTCATTCAGAACTGGGGATTTTGAGGCGTGAAGATTTAGTGTGTCCATCATACTTCACTGCTGTATTTTTGTGAGTCTTGTATTAGACATATCTTGTAAGCCAAGCCATTATCACGTAGATGATCGCATTGGCATAGGGTGTTCATTGAGTTGTAAGTGTTGTGTCGCTCAAAGCTTTTAAGCGTGAGTGCTGTGTATCTTGATTAAAGCTGTTAAGCACAATCAAGAATTGTTTGAAGTGTGACTTCAAAATTGTCTTTAATATTGATTAAAGGTAGTAATCACTGAGGTGATTGAGGGGGTGTGAGTAGGAACTCTGATCTTAGTGTAAGATTGAAATTGCATTGGGTAGGGATTAAGTGAAGAGTTGTAAACGGGTGAGTTTAGCTTTGAATTAATACTACTAATAGTGGATTTCCTCCCTGGCTTGGTATCCCCCAGACGTAGGTCATGTTGGACTGAACTGGGTAAACAATTACTTGTGTTATTTACTGCACTTACTTTTAAGTTCTGCATAACTCTTGTCTGTGCAGATTTGGATGTCATAACAACCCGTGTGACATCGAAAGTCTGATAACTAGAATTTCACATATAGCTCTAAATAAATCGACTCTGGCTGGGGAAAGTCATGGGGGAACATGCTTCCAATCAATCACGACAAACTCTAAGGGGAGAGAGCACTGCTGAAGGATAATCAACCAAACATGCAGAGGATAGAGAAAGATCTGCTGAGGATCCCGACAAGTCAACATTGTAGGGAATTTTAAGTTAATACCATGTCAAATGGAAGACAATCTTGCAGGGGACAAAATTAAATACTGCTCAGAACCAAATACTTCCAGGAGAGAGGGAACTTCCATCAAAAGACAAACTCTGTCAACGAATACCAGAGATAAAATTCTGAGTGGGGAACGTGAGCCAATTGCTGGGGATGCTAAGATTTGAAAGACCAACAGGTTCTTCAATAATCATCAAATTCTTCTCGGAAATTGTGAAATAAACCAATTCCAATACAAAGACAACTGGATCTGACTCATACATGGGAGAAACTGCTGTGATTATGCAACACAAATAAATGCAAAAGAGGATCTGGAAACCAAATAAAGGTTCCGGATATTCAGGATCCAATCACAAATCACAAACTGGGAGATACAAAGCTCAACTTTATTTAATAGAATGGTAGTCCGCGGATGGCGGGACTCCATGGATCTTTACAAAGTTTGAGAATGGTAATATACATGGTAAAGGGAGACATTGAATACAATGATAACTACTCTCCCTACCAACTTTGAAATCCATTGTGCTCTTGTCTTCAGTTGAGAATGATGAACCAGAACCTAATGATTGCTCAAAATTACTTCTTAGATTAAGAATAACCAGATGCAGTTACTTGCCATAATTCTTAATTTTTGCCTAGATTGCCCCAAGGTGAGGTACTCAATCTACCGAGATAAATTTTTTGTTTTATGTCTCTAATTTTTGCATGGATCTCCCTTTCGGGTTTTCAATCCACCGAGACGCTCATTTTTGCCTAAGTTGTCCTTTCGGTTTTTCAACTTAGCGAGTTGTTCTTTTATTTTTAGGCAAAACATTTCTTAACTGCATCAGCATTCATAGGACGAGTGAACTCTTCACCATCCATAGTTGTAAGAATCAAAGCACCGCCTGAAAAGGCTCTCTTCATAACATATAGGCCTTCATAATTAGGAGTCCATTTTCCCCTAGCATCTGGTTTGAAAGATAAAATCTTCTTAAGCACGAGGTCACCTATCTGAACATACGAGGCTTGACCTTCTTATCAAATTCCTTCTTCATTCTCTGTTGATATAACTGACCATGACATATGGCAGTCAATCTCTTCTCTTCAATTAAATTCAACTAATCATATCTGGTCTGGCACCATTCAGCTTCTGTCAACTTGGCTTGCATCAAGACACACAATGATGGGATCTCAACCTCCACAGGGAGCATAGCTTCTATACCATACACAAGAGAGAAGGGGGTTGCCCATGCAAAGCAAATAGGAGCATCTCATGCCAATCTTTATATGTCACAACCATCTTCTGAATGATCTTCTTAACGTTCTTATTCGCAGCTTCAACAACCCCATTCATCTTGGGTCTGTAGGGAGAAGACTTATGATGTGCAATCTTGAAGTCTTTGCAAAGAGCTTCCACCATGTTATTATTCAAGTTTGAACCATTATCAGTAATGATCTTGCTTGGCACACCATAACGACATATAATCTAATTCTTGATAAACCTTATAACAACTTGCTTGGTTACATTCTCATACGATGCCGCTTCGACCGACTTTCTGAAGTAGTAAATAGACACCAGAATGAAACGATGTTCATTCAAAGCTTTGGGCTCAATCATATCAATTCCCCACATGGATAAGGGACACGAAGAGGAAATGACGTTCAATAGTGTCAGAGGAACATGAATCGTATCTGCATAAATTTGACACTTATGGAATTTCTTCACAAACTTGCAACAGTCGGATTCCATTGTCAGCCAATAGTAACCTGCTCTCAACATCTTCTTTGCCATAGCATGTCCATTGGGATAAGTACCAAAGGAACCTTCATAGACTTCAGTCATCAACATGTCTGCTTCGTGTCTATCCATGCATCTAAGCAAAACCATATAGAAATTTCTCTTGTAAAGCACATCACCATTCAGATAGAAATTGCCGGCTAATATTTTCAAAGTCTTCTTATCTTCCAAAGATGCCCCAGACGGGTAAATTTGACTTTGAAGGAAACATTTGATATCAAAATACCATGGATTTTCATCTTTGACTTCTTCAATAGTAAATACATGAGTTGTCCTATCAAGACACATCACAAACAAATTAGGAGCTTCATTCTAAAAATTCACCACAATCATAGAAGCCAACGTTGCAAGAGCATCTTCCATCCGGTTTTCATCCCGAGGGATATGATGAAACTCAACCTTTGTAAAGAAAGTTGAAATCCTCATCGCATAGTCTCTATACGGTATTAAACGAGGTTGATTCATCTCTCATTCACCTTTGATTTGATTCATAACCAAAGTTGAATCTCCATAGACGTTAAGATATTTGATTCTGAGATCAATGGCCTCTTCAAGCCCCATAATGCAAGCTTCGTACTCAGTCATATTGATTGTACAATTGAAGGTCAATCTAGCTGTAAACAGAAAAGGAGTGCCATGAGGAGTAATAATCACTACCTCAATGCCATTACCATAAGAATTAACAGCTCCATTAAATACCATGCCCCAACGGGAACCAGGTTCTGGCCTTTCTTCAAGCAATGGTTCATCACAATCTTTCATCTTCAAGTACAAGATCTCTTCATCAGGAAAATCATAATCCACTGACTGATAATCTTCAATAGGTTGGTGATCCAGATGGTCATCCAAGACACTACCTTTAATAGCTTTTTAAGATCGATATTAAACATCTGCCAACGGGAAATCCTCCCAGTTAAAGCAGGTTTCTAAAAAATGTACTTGATTGGATCCATTTTGGATATTAACCAAGTAGTATGATTCAACATATATTGGCACAAACGCTTATCATCCCAAGCCAATGCACATCATGTCTTCTCAAGCACAGAATACCGAGTCTCACAGTCGGTGACTTTCTTATTGAGGTAGTAAATTGAATATTCTTTCTTTCCTGATTCATCTTACTGACCAAGAACACAACCCATACTCTCATCAATCACAGTCAAATACATGATCAACGGTCTTCCTTCAACAGGCAGAGACAAAATCGGAGGTCGAAGCAGATACTCCTTGATACTATTAAAAGCTTTCTGGCAACCTTCGATCCAATCACAAGACTGATCTTTCCGAAGAAGCTTGAAATTAGGTGCACATGTGGCAGTCATATGCGATATAAATCTTAAGATATAGTTCAAGTGGCTGAGAAAACCTATGACTTGATTCTCAGGTTTGGGTGCATGCATCTCTTGTATTGTTTTGACCTTGGCAGGATCAACTTCAATACCCTTCTCGTTGACAATAAAGCCCAACAACTTACCAGAATAAACACCAAAAGTAGACTTATTGGGATTCAAGCAAAGTTTATACTTCCTCAAACGCTGTAATAACTTCAACAAATGCTCAACATGTTCTTCTTCATCACTTGACTTAGCAATCATATCATCAACATAGACTGAAATCTCTTTGTGTATCATATCATGAAAAAGAGTGGTCATAGCTCTCTGGTACGTTGCACCAGCATTGTTTAAACCAAAAGGCATAACTCTATAACAAAATGTTCCCCAGGGTGTAATGAATGTGGTCTTCTCTAAATCTTCAGGTGACATCTTAATTTGATTATAACGGGAAACCCATCCATAAACGAAAAAACTTTGAATTTAGATGTATTGTCTACCAACATATCAATGTGTGGCAGAGGAAAATCATCTATCGGACTAGCTTTGTTCAAGTCTCTATAATCAACACACATGAGGACTTTTCCATCTTTTTTAAGAACAGGCACAATATTGGCCAACCACTGCGGATACTTGGAGGTAACAAGAAAACCAGCGTCAATCAGCTTCTACACTTCCTTTTTGATTTTCATTGCCATATCAGGATGAGTTCTTCTCAATTCTGCTTGATCGACGGGCATTCTGGTTTCAACGGCAGTATATGCTCCACAATCTCAGAATCCAACCCAGGCATGTCTTGATAGGACTAAGCAAACAAATCTGAATATTCACGAAGAAGATTAATCAACCCTTTCAACCTTCTGGACACAATTGAGACCCAACCTTGACTTCCTTCACATCATCCTCAGAACCCAAGTTGACTAATTAAATCTTCTCTTCAAACGACTGAATGGATTTTTCCTCGTACTCAAGAAAACGGGATAACTCATCAGATACTTCTTCATTAACAATGTCTTCCTCAACTTCAAACATAGGGAAATCAAAGTTTGGAGAGGGAGTAGGATCATTATATTCAATGGGTTTGAGAATCAACCTGCATAATGATTTGATATTTTGATTTTAGAGAAGTAGAGTGCAAACAAATATTATGCAGGTGGAAAAATTATTATTTATTTATGTTTTTTGTGATTACCATTTTCAGAAAAAGCAAAAAAAGTAAAAATAAAACATCATAGATGTGAATGAATAAAATTGTATTTCATTAATGATAGTAATAAAAATTCCCAACAATGTTCATTTCTCCCTTAGGCATAGGAGAAGGATTTTTCTTAAAATAATAAAAACAAATTACTTAGAACGGTGAATGACAGTAGGGACATCAACAGCAACCCAATTGTTGCAAGTCTGGCCATGCGTCACAAAGTTGGCGCAAGCTCCGTCTTCATCTCCACTATCCTCAATAATGGTAACTAAGTATTGATCATTCCCATGAATGAAACCTCCACTATGGAATACTGGTTGCATAACCTTGACATTGGTGTTGAATGGCCCTGGTTGAAATCCTAGCCCTGCCCTGTTCTCGTTCTCAGCGACCTCAACAACACGACCCATTTATCAATACTGCCATTCTGAATAGCCTCTTGTAAATCTTTTAAAGAAGACATGGGTGCCCTAGTTTTCTTCATTTCATCAGCAACAGATAAGGCTTGGAACGGCGTTCCAACCTCATCTCCAGCATCAACATACGTGAAAGATGACAAATGGCTCACCAACAACGCCTTCTCTCCACCAATAACGACAAGCTTGCCGTTCTTCACAAATTTCAGTTTCTGGTGTAGAGTAGATGTCACAGCTCCAGCTTCATGAATCCATGGCCTTCCCAATAAGCAGTTATAGGCTAGGTGGATATCCATTACCTGGAAAGTAATTTGGAATCACTCAGACCTATCTTGACTAGAAGGTCCACTTCTCCAATGACAGTTTTACGAGAACCGTCAAACACTTTAACAACTACGCCACTGTATCTCATCAGGATGCCTTGGTAGGAGAGTCTTGACAAAGTTGACTTCAGTAACACATTCAATGATGACCTAGTGTCGACCAACACATTGGACAAAGCATCCTCCTTGCAATTCATTGAAATATGCAATGTCAAATTGTGATTTCTGCCTTCCTCAGGAAGCTCTTCATCACAAAAACTCAAATTGTTACAAGAAGTAATGTTGGCAACAATATGGTCAAATTGATCCACAGTAACGTCATGTTCAACATAGGCATGTTCCAACACTTTCTGTAATGCTTCTCTGTGCACTTCAGAAATCATCAACAATGACAACACAGAGATTTTTGGCGGAGTCTGGAGAAGCTGCTCTACAATGTTGAATTCACTTCTCTTGATCAATCTTAAAACCTCATCATCATCGTTAGTCTTCAATTTTATGGATTCACCACACTGACACATTGGAGCACTAACCGGATTCACTACAGGAGTCTCTCCCTTCTGCCCTACGGAAACATCTTCTACCACTTTAGGGAAAACTAGATTGAACACACGACCACTACGGGTCACCTTTGCTATATCTGCAATATTCACCACTGAGTCTGCAAGTGGTAGAGGAACCTATTGACCGTTCTTAATAATTGTGGCATTATACTGATATGGCACAGCTTTATGGGATGCATAAGGGGCAGGACCCGCTAACGGTATAACCAACGACAATATTGATCTATTAACATTATTGTTGTTCCTACTATCAAACTGAATGACTACCTGCTCAGGGGTTGTGAATACTGGCACAATGACATTCATATCATCTCCCATATCCCTTGACTGTTGAATCTGGATTACATTCTCATCCATCAACTTTTGGATATCTCTCTTGACAACCATACACCCACGGGGGTTCACACTGCAAACGACACAACCATCATGGTCATGTTCATAGTCACTGATTAGACACAAAGTTCTATGCATTTCCACAAGAGACCTTCAAATACACCTCACGTAAAACACTCTAAAAATCCCTGGACAACCGTCCACCATATTGACATAAGCGTTACCATAAGCAGGCAACAAATGGGCTTTTACATTAGGCGCTCTGTCCTCAAAGGACACCATACCACTCTTCACAAGCTTTTGAACTTCGTACTTCAGTGGATAGCAGTTTTCTATATCATGACCAAGGGCTCCCTGGTGAAAAGCACAACGAAGATCAGGCTTTAACC
This sequence comes from Lathyrus oleraceus, assembly GCF_024323335.1. NCBI lineage: Eukaryota > Viridiplantae > Streptophyta > Magnoliopsida > Fabales > Fabaceae > Lathyrus > Lathyrus oleraceus. The sequence goes on along the minus strand of NC_066579.1, from coordinate 88,716,560 downwards.
ACCATGGTAGTGGCTCAGGAATTTGCAGAGGGTTTCTTGGCTGAATCATATTTTTGAGTACCAAGGACGGGTATAATTCTGCATACGTCATAAGAATAGGGTCAAAGGAGTCCTTCTTCCTCTCAAAATTTTGCTGGTGATGATTGTTGTTGTTGTAGTTGGTTCTTTGTTGTGGTTGTTGTTGATGTTGTTGCTGAATTAGAACTGATTGATTATTGGAATTATTAGAAAAAACTGGAATTACTGAACAAACTTGGTGCTGATGTTAACGGGGTTGAGAACCTTTCCTGACATGAGGCCTCCTCACTGATACTAAATTAGTTTCTCCCTCCTTCCTCTTAGAGAAACTCCCATCATACTTCTTGCTAGTTGACGCCTCTTCTTTAGACAAGTGTCCTTCACAGACTCCTTCTTCTAGCCTCATCCCCATATTTACCATTTCGGTAAAATCATTGGGGGCACTTGCAATCATACCGTTGTAGTAAAACAAACTCAGGGTCTTCAAGAAAATCTTAGTCATCTCCTTCTCTTCCAAAGGAGGACTTATCTGAGCAACTAATTCTCTCCATCTCTGGGCATATTCTTTAAATGTCTCTTTATCCTTCTGATACATAGACCTCAACTGTTCTCTATTAGGCGCCATATCAACGTTGTACTTATACTGCTTGACAAAGGCCTCACCCAAGTCATTGAAAGTACGGACGCATGCATTGTCCAAACCCATATACCATCTCAGAGTGGCTCCAGTTCAACTGTCTTGGAAATAGTGAATCAACAGCTTATCCTTATCAATTTGAGTAGACATTTTCCTGGCATACATAACAAGATGGCTCGGTGGGCAAGTATTCCCTTTGTACTTATCAAAGTCTGGGACCTTGAATTTCACCAGAATCTTAACATTAGGAACCATGCGGAGTTCAACAACACTCTTCCCAAACAAATCTTTCCCTCTTAGAGTCTTCAACTCTTTGCGCAACTCAAGGAATTGATCTTTCATCTCATCCATTTTCTCGTAGACATCCGGACCTTCAGATGGATCAGAGTGGTAGATGGTGTCCTCAACACGAGGAAGAGTGTGAACAACAGGAGGTGGCAATGACATGACTGGGCTAGATGTCGACAGAGAAGCAAATGTGAGTGCATATCCTTCTGGCATAAAATTTGGTGGCATTCCCTAAGGGAATCCAGTAGGCATAATAGGAATGGGTTGATTGGCAGCAGCAACCGGAACAGTTGAAGAAGCAATCTCAGAAATGACGGTCCTTAGTGATCCTTACGAATGGGCATGATCAGTGATAGAATCGTTACCTCTTGTGGCGATTGTAACCTTTGATGCATATCTACGGAGCGATCACGAACGTTGAACGATGACAACGCCTCTACTCAGTCCACAAGAACAGATTCCTTCAATCTCAGTGCTAGCTGCTACGAATGAAGGCTTTGAGTGAGAGAGAGAGAAATGAAATTGCATCTCTACAAATGCTTCTACACAAGGGTTCTATTTATAGAACCACTTGTGTGGGATGCAAGCTAAAAAAAATCCCACTCAAGTGTATGTGGCCCATATCTTATAATATGCCAAAATCACTTAAGTGCGTGGTACCTTACCATATTTCGTATTCTACTTAAGTACACCGTACCTTACGATGCTCTACAATTCACTTAAGTGCACCGTAATTACGGTATTCCTTAGTTACTCTATCTCTCATCAATCCGTCCTTTTGTGTGTGACCCTGTAGGTTTTCGTGACATTGGTAATTATATTAAATCACGTATTTAACATAATAAACAGTGAGCAGTATCTAGAAACACATCACTGCTACCCAAGACACGAAAATGCCATGTGATCAGAAAAATCCTTTTGTGATAATACTTATGTGTATAATTACCATTTTGCCCTTATGTCTATATTGAACACAAGGCATAGACCGTGTCATCCTTTTCCAGTTCAATATTGGGCCCATAGACATTTATCCTGTTACGCAGGATGGGAAAATTCCATCTAGGTCACTCATGTCCCTTAGCATGCTTCGTGGAGTTCCCATCAACTATCTTTATGGTCATCCAGTTACGGACATTGTTTGATCAGCAATAAGGCACTCGACTCTACTTCTAGGGTCCATAGTGGTTTCAGGTCGAAGGGTGGTATACACTATTATCACCATGAGAATAACTTATGACACTTTTTATAACATTCTCTATAGTATTCTCATAGCGGGTCAATCCAATATAAATATTACTCTTAATATTTATACCTATGTTTAAGACTTGATAACTCCTTATCCATGATCCATGAGATGTGATCATCAATCTATATACATAATAGTCTTAATACTTTAATGTTATCCCACTTCACAATAAAGCTCGTCTATGGATACTTTAAGAATAGTGTCCTTATGTTTAATGTGATCTCATGATTAAGTCACACTTGATACATTAAACGGACTATTTATTCTAGGGACTTTATTAGACAAACACTATAAAGAAAAAGCCTTTTATTATTAATAAATAATTCGATACAAGTACCAAAAGTATTGGCCTCTAGGGCTTACATCAACAATCTCCCACTAGCACTAGAGCCAATCAGGCATACCCCTAATGCCCATAGATCTAGTATGGCCATCATGCTTCTGCTGCGCAAGAGGCTTTGTCAGTGGGTTAGCAAAATTGTCAAGTGTAGGTACTCTGCATATTTTCACGTCTCCTCTATCTATTATCTCTCGAATGAGGTGATAACGCCTAAGTATGTGTTTAGATTGTTGGTGAGATCTAGGTTCCTTAACTTGTGCGATAGCACCATTGTTATCACAATAGAGACCAATGGGATCCACAATGCTAGGAACTATGCCAAGTTCACTAATGAACTTTTTGATCCAAACAACTTCCTTTGCTGCACTTGAGGCAGCAATATACTCGGCCTCGGTTGTAGAATCAACAACTGTATCTTGCTTTGAACTTTTCCAACTCACAACGCCACTGTTTAAGAAAAACACATAACCAGATTGCGATCTAAAGTTATCCTTATCTGTCTGGAAGCTAGCATCGGTGCATCCAATTACAGCCAGCTCTTCCTGACCTCCATATATCAAGAATGAGTCCTTAGTCCTTCTCAAATACTTAAGGATATTCTTGACAACTACCCAATGAGCATCACTAGGATCAGATTGGTACCTACTTGTTGCACTTAAAGCATACGAGACATCTGGTCGAGTACAATGCATGGAATACATGATAGATCCTATTGCAGGTGCATATGGAATCTTATTCATGTGATCCCTTTCTTCCTTAGTTAAAGGGGATTGTGTCTTTGATAGACACATGCCATGTTTCATAGGTATGAATCCTTTCTTGGAATCATGCATATTAAAGCGCCTTAGCACTTTATCTATGTACGTACTCTGACTTAGGCCAAGCAGTTTTTGTGATCTATCTCTATAGATTCTGATTCCTAATATATAGGCTGCTTCACCTAGGTCCTTCATAGAAAAGCATTTCCCCAACCAAGACTTTACTTGTTGCAGGGTAGGGACATCGTTTCCAATGAGTAATATGTCATCTACATATAATACCAGGAAAATGATCATGCTCCCACTAACCTTCTTGTAGACACAAGGCTCATCTTCGTTCTTGATGAATCCATATTGTTTTACTATTTCATCAAAACAAAGATTCCAGCTTCTGGAAGCTTGCTTCAATCTATAGGTTGATCTTTGTAACTTACATATCTTTTGGGCTTCTTCTGGTATGTCAAATCCTTCAGGTTGTGTCATGTACACATCCTCAAGAAGATTCCCATTAAGGAAAGCAGTTTTGACATCCATCTGCCATATTTCATAATCATGATATGCAGCGATAGCAAGTAAAATCCGAACAAATTTAAGCATTGCAACTGGTAAAAAGGTTTCATCATAGTCAACCCCATGAATTTGTTTATATCCTTTTGCAACCAATCTTGCCTTATAGGTATGTACCTTACCAGTCATGTCAGTCTTCTTTTTGAAGACCCACTTGCATCCTATAGGGTTAACTCCTACAGGAGGCTCTACCAAGGTCCAAACTTGGTTTGTGTACATGGAATCCATTTCAGATTTCATGGCTTCTAGCCACTTCTCAGACTCGGGACCAGTTATGGCCTCTTGGTAGGTCACAGGCTCATCTTGATCCATGAGTAATACATCACCTTGATCAGTTATGAGATATCCATATCTCTCAGGTAGGTGACGTATCCTGCTTAACCTACGTTGGTCTTGTTCTACTTGAGCAGGTTGCTCTTCCACAACTACTTGTGTTTCCTGCTCTAATTCCTCCATAGGTGTATCAATGCTTTATGATTCTTGAATTTCTTCAAGCTCTACTTTCCTCCCACTAATTCCTTTGGAAATAAAATCCTTTTCTAGGAAAACTCCAGTTCGAGCGACAAACACTTTGCCCTCAGAAGGATTGTAGAAGTAATACCCTCTTGTTTCTTTAGGATACCCCACAAATAAGCATTTGTCAAATTTTGGCTCAAGCTTAGTTGAAATTTGTCATTTCACATAAACTTCGCAACTCCAAATGTTCATGTAAGACATATTTGGTATCTTACCACTCCATATCTCATATGGTGTCTTCTCAACCTTTTTGGATGGAACACGGTTAAGTGTGTAAGCTGCTGTCAATAGTGCATGTCCCCAAAAGGAGTTTGGAAGATCGACGTGACTCATCATGGATCGGACCATGTCTAACAGGGTTCGATTTCTTCTCTCAGATACACCATTCCATTGGGGTGTTCCAGGAGGAGTAAGTTTGGATAGGATCCCACACTCTTTCAGATGGTCATCAAACTCTAGGCTTAAATACTCACCACCTCGATCTGATCGAAGAGTTTTAATATTCTTACCTAGTTGGTTTTGTACTTCATTCTTGATTTCCTTGAACTTTTCAAAGGACTCTGATTTGTGTTTCATTGAATACACATAACCATATCTACTGAAATCATCAGTAAATGTGATGAAGTACTGAAAACCTCCTCTGGCTGGTATGTTCAGTGGTCCACATACATCAGTATGTATGAGGGCCAAAAGATCATTAGCTCTTTCACCTTTTCCTGTGAATGGAGACTTTGTCATCTTTCAAATTAAACAAGATTTGCATGTCTCATATGATTCATAATCAAAAGAGTCCAAGAGTCCATCTTTATGGAGTTTGGAAATGCATTTCTCATTTATGTGGCCTAATCGACAATGACAAAGGTAAGTTGGATTTAACTCATTAGGTTTCATCCTTTTAGTATTAATGTTATAAATAGGCATTTCAAGATCAAGGACATATAGTCCATTGTTCATTTGTGCAGTAGCATAGAATATATCATTCAAATAAATTGAGCAACAATTGTTCTTTATTATAAATGGAAAACCAAACTTGTCCAAACAAGAAACGGAAATAATATTCCTGCTAATTGTAGGTACATAATAACAGTTCTCTAACTGAATTATTAAACCACTAGGTAAACATAAGTTCCTACGGCTAAAGCAACAACCTTTGCTCCATTGCCAACTCGTAGGTCAACTTCACCTTTTGTCAAATCTCTACTCCTTTTTAGCCCCTGCACATTGGTACAAATGTGAGAACCGCATCCAGTATCTAATACCCATGATGCGGAAGTAGATAAATTAATTTCAATAACAAAAATACCTGAAGTTGAAACCTATACTCCATTCTTCTTATCTTCCAGGTACTTTGGGCAGTTTCTCCTCCAGTGTCCGGTCTTACCGCAATGGAAGCAGGTGCCTTCCTTTGCTATGCCTCCACTAGGCTTCAAAGCAACAACAGTGGGTTTGGGTTTGGCAACTTCCTTGCCTTTCCCTTTATCACCCTGCTTGGTGGGTCTTTTGTTCTGTCTCTTTCCATTTCCGATCATCAGAATGGACTTCCCTTTTGACTTCAGATTCTGCTCAGCAGTTCTTAACATGGCTAGCAGTTCAGGAAGAGATTTTTCCATATCATTCATATTGAAATTTAGGACAAATTGACTGAATCTATTTGGCAATGATTGCAAGATCAAATCAGTCGCAAGTTCCTTTCCGAGGGGAAAACCCAATCTCTCAAGGTTTTCCACATACCTAATCATCTTGAGCACATGGGGACCTACAAGAGCTCCCTCAACTAACTTGCCTTGAAAAAAAGATTTTGAAACTTCAAACCTTTCATGCCTTGCTTGCTCTTGATAGAGCATCTTCAGGTGTTCGATCATATCGAACGCTGCCATGTTCTCATGTTGCTTTTGCAACTCTGAGTTCATGGTAGCTAGCATGAGACAAGCAGTTTCATTGGCATCATTGACATGCTTCTTATAAGCATGTCTTTCTGCCTTAGATGCAGAACTAGGAGGTTCCTCTTTAGGAACAGGTTTCTCCAAGACATACAACTTTATATCATGTTTGAGGATAATCCTCAGATTTCGGTGCCAATCCAGAAAATTTGTCCCAGACAATTTTTCTTTGTCAAGGATTGATCGTAAAATGTTGTTAGAGGTGTTTGTTGTCATGGTAATCTACATGAAAATAATGAAAATATAAGTATCAATAACATATTCAATTAGGCCTTTAATTAAATATGCTCCCACTATTTTACTCAAAACAAATGACCCTCACCATTTGATTCGGAAAATCCCGTTGGAAGATTTTCTAGTGGGTCAAGATCCACATTTCACTTTGTTTTAAGTCCGCGTAGGCGGATTACACAAAACTAGGTTATTTAGGTAGGAACTCCTTCCAATTGTATCTAATACAACTCTCGAATATTTTAGTTGGGTGAATAACTCCTTATTCCAATCCATCACATGGATCATTTCCAACTCTTGCTTCTAAACATATATAATCTTATTATAATTTGTTTAGTTAAGTTTGACCCATTGTTTTAGCAATTGGATCTTACAATTATCCCATCGCACCTTACTAATATAGAACATGCACCTCGCGTAGGCGAAACCTACATTATCCGATACTAGTCTTGATGAGTGCTAAAACTTGGAAAGCATAAACTTAATATTTAATTTGAGGGAATTTGCAATTATTCTGATCTCACCGGCTTATGTATCATATAAATCGTCTCTCACATGCATCAACATACATTCGCATGCATCAACATACATAATGAAACAGTTATGGCCCCTAGCACAATTGTTCTCCCAAGCCAATGAGAGAACCTAAGCTAACCTAATAACGATCTAAGCTTCTCCAAGCAAGATCTTCAAGGTTGTCCTCCTTTGATATTGAATTCTTATCTTTCTTCATAACATTACATTACATAAAAGAAACTCGTTTTACATACGAGGGAGTGAGATGAGAAAAGAAGTTACATTAAGAGATTAAAAGATAGACACGACACGCATGTTGTATTTTAAAAAGCCAAAACAAAATAAAGGAAAACTAAGGCCATAACCGATCACCACAAGACAATAATAATAAACACATTATTATTATTAATTTTAATTCTTTTAATTAAAACCAAATTAAATTTCAGCGACCGATCACACTATGCAGAGTTAGATGGGGGTCCGCTGTCCGGTCAGTGGATAAGGTTGTAGGGGCAGCGCCCCTGGCCGAAATTTTTAATGAAAAATTCATTTGAAATCGACGTCGTTTTTCGCATCAACACTTGATACTTTAAAGCACAACTCTTACGCAGTCACAACCCTAATCGCATAACTTTTTGACAACACAACTCTTGTGCCGTCATTAACCCTAATGCACCAATTTCATACCGTCAAACACACATCAATTGTTGATTCAGTATGATTGATCAACACATCATTGCTTCACCATACTAATGTCGGATCAAGAAGCAAACGATCATTGATCGCTCAAAGGAAAACAACCATTAAGTGTTTGAATGAACGAAACAGAAACATTATATCATATATACCATATTTTGCATCAAGATTACTTATATCATATATATAACTTGATCGATCTCAATTGCATAACCTATGGACGATCGATGTATCGTTGCTTCACCATACTAATGTCGGATTCCGAAGCATAGTCAACATCAATCATCCAAATCATACACACATGATGCCAAATTTAATTACTCATTTATTCTTTGATTTATTCTATCTTTTAATCGTATTAATACAAAAAATATAGAAAATAAATAGCTATCAGATGCATGGTTTCGTAAGTGGCTCTGATACCACTGAAGGAGAAGAGCGATCCAAAATGCAGAGGAATTTAAAATTTCTCCTTTAGTGATCCTTACGAATGGGCATGATCAGTGATAGAATTGTTACCTCTTGTGGCGATTGTAACCTTTGATGCAGATCTACGGAGCAATCATGAACATTGAACGATGACAACGCCTCTACTCAACCCACACGAACGGATTCCTTCAATCTCAATGCTAGCTGCTACGAATGAAGGCTTTGAGTGAGAGAGAGAGAGAGAGAGAGAGAGAGAGAGAGAGAGAGAGAGAGAGAGAGAGAGAGAGAGAGAGAGAGAAATGAAATTGCAACTCTATAAATGCTTCTACACAAGGGTTCTATTTATAGAACCACTTGTGTGGGCTTCAAGTGTATGTGGCCCATATCTTATAATATTCAAAAATCACTTAAGCGCGTGGTACCTTACCATATTTTGTATTCTACTTAAGTACACCGTACCTTACGATGTTCTATAATTCACTTAAGTGCACCGTACATTACGGTATTCCTTAGTTACTCTATCTCTCATCAATCTGTCCTTTTGTGTGTGACCCTGTAGGTTTTCGCGGCATTGGTAATTATATTAAATAATGTATTTAACATAATAAATAGTGAGCGTTATCTAGCAACACATCACTGCTACCCAAGACACGAAAATGTCATGTGATCTGACAAATCCTTTTGTGATAATACTTATGTGTATAATTACCCTTTTGCTCTTATGTCTATATTGAACACAAGGCATATACCGTGTCATCCTTGTCCAGTTCAATTTTGAGCCCATGGACATTTATCCTGTTACACAGGATGGGCAAATTCCATCTAGGTCACTTATGTCCCTTAGCATGCTTCGTGGAGTAACCATCAACTATCTTTATGGTCATCCAGTTACTGACAATGTTTGATCAGCAATAAGGCACTCGACTCTACTTCTAGGGTCCATAGTGGCTTCAGGTCGAAGGGCGGTATACACCATTATCACCATGAGAATAACTTATGACACTTTACATAACATTGTATATAGTATTCCCATAGTGGGTCAATCCAGTATAAATATTACTCTTAATATTTATACCTATGTTTAAGACTTGATAACTCCTTATCCATGATCCATGAGATGTGATCATCAGTCTATGTACAAAATAGTCCTAATGCTTTAATGTTATCCCACTTCACAATAAAGCTCAACTATGGATACTTTAAGAATAGTGACCTTATGTTTAATGTGATCTCATGATTAAGTCACACTTGATACATTAAACGGACTATCTATTCTATGGACTTTATTAGACAAACACAATAAAGAAAAATCCTTTTATTATTAATAAATAATTCGATACAAGTACCAAAAGTATTGGCCTCTAGGGCTTACACCAACACTCTTTGTCTCATCACTGCATGGTCTTCAAGAATCTCAATGAGCACATCCTTTTCCTTAGACTCAAGATGCAACTCTTCATGCTTTTGGCTTAAAACATGGAACCACTATTCCCACATATCTTTCTCTTGCTTCATCTTGGCAAGTGCGTCTTCCAACTCCTCTACATATTGGTTAGGGAGAGTTGATGGCTCAGCCACAACCATAGACATAAGTCTTTCACAAGTGTACGACATCTTGAGCTCCAAATCTCTCTTCTTCACCCAAATAGTGTAAGCTTCCAAAGCTACACAGTTGCATGGACCACGCTCGAATCTTCCTTTCTATGCACATTATGCCAAGCATATATCATCCCTTTATTCAAAAGTTGGGGATCTTTACCCTCCTGATAGAATAAACCTTCTAACTGAGTGTTATTAGGTTTACCCCTCAAGGGGAACCCAAGTTGACGACGAGCCAAAGCAGGGTTATAGTTGATTCCTCCTTGTGTACCAATGAGAGGCACATTAGAGAACTCACCATAACTATCAATAATGTCCAAGCTACCCAGTGCATAATCATACCAAATAATATCATCATTAGTGAGAGACATAAGTCTCTGGGACCACCGTAGACATTGTCGGTTCTCTATGAAAATAGGCGTCTGAGGCAAGTGCAAAATAAACCACTTGTGTAGAAGAGGAATGCAACACACAATAGTCTCACTATCTTTAGAATTCCTCAAATGCAAAGAGAAATACATGTCACCCAACAGAGTAGGAACAAGATTTCCAATCAAGAAGATTCTAATGGCATTAACATTAACAAAACCGTCAATATTAGGGAACAAAACTAAACCATAGATGAGCAACACCAAGATAGCTTTAAAAGCATCCATGCTACCCGCTTGAGCAAAAAGCAGTAGCTCTATGAATGAGGAACTTAGAAGTTAACCCAATAATACCTCCTTTCTTCACCAAATGAGCATCAATCTCAGATTTCTTCAGATGAAGAGCTTCAGCTATGACATGAGATCTAGGAGTCTCCTCCAATCCATTGAAAGGTACTTGTCAGATACGGGCATACCTAAGAGATGGGCATACTCCTCCAATGTAGGCACAAGCTGATAGTCAGGAAAAGTGAAGCATCGATAGAGAGGGTCATAAAACTGAACCAAAACTCTCAGAAGTCCTTCAACCACATCAGTAGATAATACAGACAAAAGCTTCATATGACGTTGCTTGAAGTCCAAGGGATCTAATACAAAGGATGACAACTTCCTTAACTCTTTCAAATCAGGACATCTGAAACTGTACTTCTTATTGTTCCTTCATCCATAATCCATGGTCTGAAAATATTTGCAAATAAGACCTTAGTTTCCTTGAAATTTATTGTTTTGTGATGAATGTCATGATGCGCATGTATGCATGAATGCAACAATTGCAAACAAAGGGATCACACACAAGGAAAACACAAACAAAGTTCAAGGGATGGATCAAGTCATCATCAAGACCAATCATCCATTTTGGTGGATTATGGTTTTCACCTTATCAACACCCAAGTTCCACAGATATTAACAAGATTTAATCGGATCAACCAAAAATCAAAGGGTTTGTTGTGAGTCACGAGCATGGAGTCGGGTTAAGAACCATCCCAAAGGAGAGTACTAAGGATAAAATCATGTAGATCATGTTTTAAAAAGTGCCCAGAGTATTAATCCCATCTACCGGATATTATAGGTTAGAATGACTGACTCATCAACCTATAATATTCTCTTGAGAAACTCGTCTGAGTGTAGTATCGCGTAACAACTGTTATCAACTCTACACCTAAACAATCTCCTCACTATGTCCTAAATAGGCCAAGTTGTGTTAAATGCTCTACGGTCCTCATCTTCTCGGACCCCAGATTTAGAGAAAGTAATGCCTATCCACAAATAACTTGTGTGACATCAGTAACTCCAAAGAGGTCTCCACAGAGTAGATGGATCTCAAGCCAACTTGTTAAGTACTACTCCACACAAGTTGAACATGACTATACCATCCTCCTATCTTAATTGCGCTGAAGTTCGAGTTAGAAATTATATCACCACACAGAGATCACCAAGCACAACAGACATATTATATCACACAAACAAAATATACAAACATCAAATATGCAAATATATACACACATAAAAAAGTAGGCTAAACCCACTGAGGACTACTCCCTAGCAGAGTCGCCACTTAATTTATATAGCGATAAATCCATGACCATCAAGCTATGGATAAGCTTAACGTCAATAAAACTAGAGTCGCCACCGCGATTTTATTGTTTCCAAAGGAAAAGGGAAAAGTACGAAAAAAACCCAAAGATAAGAAATTTTCAAATCAAAACTAATAAAATGCCAGAGATTACAGGTAAGGGGGTTGGTTACACAGAGGGAAGGTGCTAGCACCCAAACTGTCTTAGGTACTCCTAGGGAGCCCTTTTTTTGTGTGCATATGTTTTTGGTATAAAAGATGTTTGAGAAAATATAGAGTGTAGGGATGAGAAAATAATTCATTGACTATATTTTTGTGTTTGACAAGACCTTCGGTCTTATGCCTACGTACCAACATAAAATGAGGGATCAAAACCCCGTAGTTCATGGTGAAAATTTCAAATAAGTTGGTGGATTACTTTTAACAAAAGCTTAAGTGAAAAGGCACAAAAGGCCAAATATTTGAATGGGGTTGTTAGTTCTTTTTGTCTTTTGAAATTTAAGTCAATATGGTTAAGTTCATTTACAAAATTGATTTAAGAAAAGAAGTTTAAAAATTCAATGGCATAAGACCATAGTTTCTAATTATTAAACAATGTCTAAGGTTGAAATCACAAGCAAAGAAAGGTTTTTGAAAAGAGGGAGAGATTTTGAAATTTAAGAAGTGGGAAGATATGAAGAGACTATCCTAAGCACAAATTAAAATTTAAGAGTTGAAAAGATCTGACCAATGGGATGCAATCCAACAGACAAGAATGTCATATAGAAACCCATTTTCCTTTGGACTTTAATCAAGCAGTAATCAATAAGCAATGAGCAATATCCAGACATCATGAAGATCAAGGCATCAAATAGAGATAGCCACATCCAAGCAAGCATTCCAATAGCTAGTAGTTTTCATTATCTTTCAATGTATCAAATGAAATATTCCTTGATCAACTCAAAACAAAACATCAGACATAGACAAACAAAAAATAAGCAATTAAGCACCAAGACAGAGTAGCAGATGAATCAAAGAAATCCTCAAGGTCTTGCATCAGATGAAGGCACAATTCAAGATAGCTCAGTCTCAAAATGTTGGCATTGGCCAAGTTCTTTAGCATAGGGAATGTTGCCTAATTCTAAGTCCAAAAGTTCAGATCAAGTTCAACAGTCCACCAAATGTTTTTAGCGGTTTTCTTGTTATTAAATGTTTTAAGGTCCTAAGACCACAAACAAAACCAAAAGCAAGCAAACAATATATACAATCACAAGATATAGCTCAAATGAGCAAAGTGAAAATGACTTGAAACATAAACAAGTTATATGAAATGTAAATGGTAATGAATGATAAATGACAGAAATTTTAATTGCATGAAGTAAATGACTTGAAAGTCACAGCATAATGAATAAGAGTTAGTCCATGGTTAGTCAAATGTTAATGGTGAGTTTTAATTGATTACGTCATTCTTTGGAGAACACTCAACCATCCATTCACAAGTATGAATCCTTAAACCAAGACATATTCCATGAGAAGGGCTCCAACTTGGATAATTCAACAAGTATGCCACTAGCTCCCCTGAAAGGAAAAAAGTTCAAGTCTCCACACAATTCCATGAAGAATGGGAGCCTTACAATCTCACTAACTAGAATGCTATGCCTTGAGGGTCAAATTTTGCTCTATGTTAAGCAATCGTAATTGGACTTATGTAGTAGTCACAACTATCTGAGGTCGGGTAATAAAAATATAGGTGTTAATGCATGTTAGAGGTTTGGTACAAAGAACCAAACTCCTAAAACATACCACAAACTAAAAGAAAATGGGAGGGACCTATCTCAGTCATACTTGTATTGATTCATCTGACAAAAGGTCATTGATTAGCCTTTAGATATTAGAGATTTAATTGGTCAAATGAGGGAATGGGGAAGAATAGGGATGAAGATGAAGATGAAGGGGGAGATAGAAACACAAATTGATCATGAGAGAAATTTCATCTGATCAAAACCATTCATTCATCTTGGGAGATGAAATGTACGTTTCATCAATCCCCTAAATCCAATGGTTTTGATCCAACAAAAGTCAAATCCATCATGACCAAGGCCCAAACAGAAAGTCAAACATCACAAGACCATAAAAATGGCTCAACTATATTTTTAAACATTTAATCAATTAAAAATCATATTAAAAATGAATTAAAATACATTTTTATTTGGACAAAACCTAAAATCCATTCAAAACACCAAATAAGTGGCCAAGGGATTTATCCTAGGTCAAACAAGGTCAAAGGACCTTAGCCAAAAAATTTCACAATTTTTAGAAAGTCAGAAGTATTTTTAAAATAACTAAAAATATACATAAAAACATTTAATTCATGAAAAATACCAAAATTAATCCAAAAAATAATTTTAATTCAGAATATGGAAGAGAAAAAAAATTTGGTGAAAGTCCCATATTTTTTGGATTAAAAATGGATTTATTATGAATTAAATAAAATAAGAGCAATTAAAAGAAAATCAGAAAATACAAAAAATCAAGGGCAAACAGATCTCCCTCATTAATTGAGGTGGAAGATCTGATGGTCACGCGTGTGGTTTCTACCAAACACATTAGTCAAACGCGCTGCAAATATCGTCATGCAAACCAAAGGCCAGGATTAAAATATTTAAATATGATCAAAGGGATGGGAGGGTGCCAACACATCACCGGAGCTTGGGCTCCGGTCATCTTCTCTGGTGGACCTCACCGGACTGGTCCACCATCAACCTTCACTAAAATAAAAACTGCATACACTAATTTGAAGAGAAAAACGCCAGGAGTCCAAATTTGCCCTCAAAATTCTCCAATTCTCATTATATTTAAAGATACGTGGAATTGAAAATTTGGGAGTATGAACTGAGTTGCTTCGATTTGACCTCAAAGTAACTCAATCGTGTTGCCTATATTGGTAGGTCTTCAGACAACCAAAGATCAAGCAAAATGATGGAGAATTGAGGGAGAATCGAAGAAGAGAAAAATTTGAAAATTCACCTTCAATTTGCTTCAATTGAGCTCGATCTTCCTTTCAATTTGGCTTGGCTTGCTTCTATATACTTGCAGGAGATGATATTGATGTTCAAAAGGCTTGGACTCTTGGAGTTTTAATTCCAAAACAAAATGAACATTGAAACTCGATTTATAAAGAAATCTTTAAGATTATCCTTTAAATGGGATTTGGGGAAGAAGCGGGTCGAAGTTTAGGCAAGAGGATCCTCCTTCTGAGCTCAAGGGAGTTGTATTTATAGCCATGCTCATTGCTTTCCACACACTTCTAAACTTTGGCCAAAAATAGTAATGTGATATGCATGCTTGCATGGGCGTGTGATAGGCCTATGAAATGATGTAAACATGTCCAAATTCCTTTTCAAATGATGCTTCAACTTTTAATAAGGAACCATGAAATTTGGAAATGAAAATTGATCACAAATCTATCCAAATGGGGCCATGCATTACACCCATGTGCAAGTCCTTCAGTCTTGGTCCAAATAAGGTGATCTTGGACTTTTTGGAAAGTTAACATCAAGGGGAACAACTTTCATGCTTGAAAAGTTTCCATTTGAAGCTTGGACCATGATGAATTTTCAGGTGGAAGTTTCAGAAATCAAACATAATTGAAAATTTTCTAAGTACCAAGTCAAATGTTCACTTCTTCCACCTTGAATAACTATTTCTATGAGTTCAAATGGAAAATGTTCCTTCATCAAAGTTGTATCTATTTCATACCTATTCAATTTGGTCACAAATTTGACCTTATTGGGATTTGTCATGGGGGAGTTATGCATTTTAGAAGTTGAGGAAAATTGCTTGTTCAATGGTGATGGCCCAAAATGACCTATAATGTTTCCTCTTTGCACACGCCCTTGCAAGTTGATTTTGACATTTCTCAAAGAATAAAAGTTGTAGAAGAAATCTTGAAATTTATCATGAAACTTGGATGGCCTCCATATCATAAATATTGAGCAAGTTATGGTCCTTGGAAATTGAGCTCCTAACTAGGGCACAGACAAAATAACCTATAATCTTTCACCATAAAAAATGACTTTACAAGCAATACTAGCTCTTTATTACAACATGAAAGTTGTTCTTAATGTCATAAAGAGTAACGTTTCTCTTGGAATAATTTTCATACAATAAATATTGTAGGAGATAGGGTCTATGGAACCTCAGTTTTTACTAGTTGGCCTTCTCTGGTCAACCACCTTGAACCTACTTGTAAACTTGAAGTTTTCTTGATATTTTGGACTAATGGAGGATCATATATGTATAATATGATTTAGTATGAAGTATCCCTTTAATCATTTGATCAAATTTTGAAGAAACTTGCTGAGGAAATCACACAAGATACCCAGATGAACTAGGGTTTGCAAGGAAAATAAGCTTCAAATTCTTGATGATTTCTTGATACAAATGATAAATGAATAACATGGGGATCCATATATGATGTCTAAAACCATTGTGAACCATCCCTTGATTGATCTCCTTGTACCAAGGGTCTCAAACCCTAGTTGTGAGCTTGATGAGGCATTGGTGGATACACACACTACCTACAAAAGAAACAAAGTTATATATAGACATAGTTTTGGTATTTTGGTTAGTAAACAAAAAAAAAGTATGATACAATCAAATATGCTTGGTAATCTCTCCCAATGCAAACCCAATGAATGAGGGGTAAGGAAGATGCCAAGGTGTGATCCCAAAGCCAATGCAAATGATGAGATAACATGAGGGATCTTATGGTCAAAATTGGGGTCTTACACATATTTCTTGAGTTGGGACGGTGAAGAGGATACGATGATTCCTAGAGAAAGATTCTTGGTTGTGGATGCATGGGTTGTAAGTGGTTTGACAATAAGAATCAGAGGGAAAATGTGCTTGGCTATGATGATTTGGATATGTTTCATAGGTCGGGATAGTAGATCAAGGATCGTATTTTGAGTTCCTTTGATATTTTTTTACAGAGAAATCATATATGGAAAATCAATCTTTGAGGTGAAGGGTTTGAGGATCTGGTGACATTTGATTTTTGAATTCAAGGATCTTGGGAAAAGAGGAATTGTCCATCTGAATTTCAAACTGGTAACCACTTAGGTGTAAGTCAAACATTTGGATTCATATTTTTATAGAGAGAGCTTTCTTGTAAGTGGTGTGATAGTATTTTTCAGCTTCTTTAAATTGGCCACTGGCATGACCTCAATAGTATTTTTCTCCTTCAAGATCTTCTATCAAGACTGCTCCCTAATAGTGATCACTGGCATCAGTCTCCAAAATTCTTTTACCATTCCCATGGATTTTCAGGGCATGTGGAGTTTATGTGACATTCTTTAAAGCCTTGTGTGGATTTTTTTAGTAATTGGGACAAAGGACTGGTATACTTTGTTAGTCTTGGTACAAAACCTCTTATATAATTGATAATACCAAGGAATTGTTGAATTTGTTTGATTATAAGATTTTCGTCTAGAAAGTTTAATAGCTCTTGAGAAATGTGAGGTCGGGTTTGATATTTCCCTTGGGAAAATGCATCCCTAAAAAATCAATTTCTGTTTGGCCCAATTGGTTTTCCTTTTCAGAGAGCATGATTCCATGTTGTTGAGCTATTTGAAGGAATTGGCTCAATAATTGTTGATGGAGTTTTTCATCTTTTGAGATCAATAGCACATCATCAATATAAATGAGGATACTATTGAGAATGGGATAAAAACTTATACTCACGACTTTTTGAAAATTTGATGGATCTATCTTAAGCCCAAATGGTAACACAGTCTATTGATATTGGCCGTTAGGAATGCATAATGTTGTTTTGTAACGGTCCTCGGAGTCGATACCCGATTGCCGAAATCCTGACTTAAGATCGAACTTGGAATAGATATGGGCATCTTTGATGAAAACATTTAAGGGCGAGGCCTTTGGAATGAGAAATTTATCATCTTTGAGAAAATGATTTAGAGGTTTGTAATCAATTACTAGCCTCTATTTTCCTCTCAACTTTTCAGATCTCTTTTGTACATAAAATGCTTGGCAAGCCCATTCTGATTTGGTGGATTCTATCAGACCTTTATCAAGCAGCTGGTTACATTCATCCCTAGCTAATGTATAATCTGATGGACTCATTCCTGGATGTCTAGCCTTGGCTGGATTAACATCTTCATTGAGCTTAAAAGGAAGTTGGACATAAAAGTCTTTATTTTTCCATAGAAGTTTTGGATGGCATAATTTTTCGTGGTTGTCTGCACAGTGTTTTAGTAGGTTGGACTTGATTTCTTCTTAGCCATTACGGACTTTAGAAAGTGAATATAGTTTCAATATTCTAGAATAAAGCCTGAATCCTCTTTTGAATTTGATTTATGTGGGGAGAATTTGAAGTCTATTTGTTGTTGGATGGACATCCATTCCTACTACAATATCTTTGTTTGCAAGATTACTGCCAATGACTGTGATCCAGACTATGCAGTATGAGAAGAATTTAATTCCTATCTTCTACTTGGTCATTAAATTTGTCCTGAAAACTTTTCCATCTGCCACTATAAAGTCTACAACATATGTCACCCATGATTCTGCTTGGAGAATGCTAGGATTCATCATTGTAATCTAGACACCCGTTCCTACTACGATATATTTGTTTGGAAGATTACTACCAATGACCCTGGTCCAGACTATACAGTCTAGGAAGAATTTAATTCCTATCTTCTCCAAGGTCATTAAATTTGTCCAAATTTTTTTCCACCTTTCGCTTCAAAGTATGCAGCATATGTCACCCATGGTTCTGCTACGAGAAGTCTAGGATTCATCATTGTAATATGGGTCCCAATGTCCATATATTCTATAACTTCCTTCGGGGGAAAACTTTTTTGCGGGGTGATGGACTTCAACACAAGGGAGAGGTGGAGTAGGAAGAGAACTTCCTATCTCTTTGAAGGAGTAAACAGAGAAATATTTGTCATCTTCTGACTCTGAAAATTATGCTTCATCGGACAAAGATTATTGAAGGGGAAATTGTTTCTTCTTCAACAAAGCTTTGTTAAGAACAAAAAGATTCTAAGTCTCCTTCTAGAGGTTGAAGAGAGTTGACCATCTTTGCGGCTTTGTGGTATTATTAGGACACTCTTTAGAGAAATTCCCATTTTTTGTACAAATAAATAATATCTGATTCTTCCCCTTTCCTCTTAAAGGTTTTCTTCAAAGAAATGCATAGCCTTCTTTTTCTTTCTCTTGAAGGTCCTATGAGGTTTGGTGTATTTTTTATGATGATATTTCTTTTTTGTTGCACAACTACAACTTTTGTCTTTACACTTAATCTCCAAGTACGGCTTCTTACATGCCTTAGTGAATTTTTACTTATGTTCTATAACTTCTCAAGTGCTTCAAACGTCACATGATGAATCTGTCCAAGACTCATGGTTTTAATATGCTTTTAGACTGCTGCTAACATCCTATGAATTTCTGGATAGAGTTCTTGTGGTAGAGAGGATACATAGGTATTACTGAGACTAGGATCGTTGTATCCATTGAGGAGATAATACTTATGTTCCATCTTATGATAGTGTCTTTCGAGGTCCTTTGTTTTGAGAAAACAACATTTCATCTCAAAGAACTCTTATTTGTTTTTCCTATCAAATATCTCCATATCACCGATAAGTTCCTGGTGAAGCACACCAAGAATATTATATGTAGTTTCTATACCGTGTAACTCATCTTGTTTGAAAGCTCCAAGATTGTGATACCTTTCTTCCATCGTGCATGTCATTCTACAACCAAATTCTTCAACGATCTTATAGCTATTTGCACTTATTTTCATCATCTGGGTGTCAAGCCAAGCTCCAAATTCAAGTAGTCTCTTTCTCCATCGGCTAGGTGGTATATCATCAAAAGTGAACCAAGGACCGCCATTTGGTTTGTCCTTTCAGGGACTAGAGTTTCTTCAGGGGATTCTTCAAAAAAGGATTCTTCCTCTTTTATATTTTTCATGAAGAGTCTTGAGATATAGTTTTCTTCAGATTCCGAATTTGATAAAAAAGATCTTGGTGTTTCATCAGTAGATGTTTCTTGATAAGAGATGTTGTCACCATCTAAGGAGGACTCTTCACCCTTTTATGTTGATTATTCAACAAGAGAGTAATTCTTTCAGAGAGATTCATAGTTTCCAGCATTTTCCATGGCTTAGAAACCTTTATCGGGAATTTCTTCTTCCTTTTGGAATTTTGGAGGAGGTGTTTGAGGAATATCCCGAGAGTCCGAGGATGAAGTGCTTAAATAGGAAGCTTTCCCTTTTGTCTTCGAGGTTAAGTTGTGGTAATTCTGGCATATTTTGGTCTACAAGTTGTAGATATGTATTTAGCTTGATCTGATGGTGATGAAACATAGGCAGGGTAGAAAGGAGAAGGCTTTTCTTTTTGTTTGAAATATGTAGGGGAAAGCAGGAGGGTCAAAGAAAGAGTTTTCAACAGGCTCGGGATTTCTTTCATGAAAGGCTCTTAATAAAGCATTTATCTCTTTTGCTTGGCCTTGCAGATTTTTTATTTCTCTTTCCTCAAAAGTTCTCTCTTCTAACATATGTCACAAATCACGATACAACTGAGATACTTAAGCTTTTAGGCTTCGGTAATGTTTCTGCATTTTTTGGAATAAAATCTTGAGATACTCATCTATTTCATCTATTTTCTCAGAAATTTTATCCACCTTTTTGTCAAGACTTTGGAGAATATCATTTTGAGAAACCATGTTTTCCGATTTCCAACTTAGAACTTCTTCAACTTAAGTTAAAGATTTAATTTTTTCATCGTGTCGGACTTCATTAGGATGGATGAAGGGTTTGTATATTCTGCATGTGATTGGATCCATCTTTCTTTCTGAAGCAGAAAATTGTTGGCCGTACTCCGGAGTTGCAGTTGAGTACAGAAAACAAGGAATTGGATGGACATTAGTTGGAGGATGTACTAGTTTATAAGGGTCTATTGGTGACCATGTAACAAGAGTCGGATCATCAAGTGGTAACAATCCTTCTTTCCTAAGAATTTTAAGTCCTTCCTTGTAGATAGAAATGGGCTTCTTTTTACCATGGATTCCTATCCATTGACCATCGTCTGGATCAGATCTCCTTTGAGGAGGACGAAAGGGTTTAGACTTTCCCTTTCTCTTTGTTTTGGGAAGAATGATATCTCGATCAATATCATCGTCGTGCATCCAGCAGTCACTATCCAGGTCAAATCTTGTTGGATCAATATTCTAGATATAGCCATTTATCTTATCAGTGTATAGGGTTTTCACATTGTTGTAACAACATAGACAGGACACCGGTCTTCTTTGAGAATTGTTTGGATCATCATTGTCTGGAAGATCGGAGACATTGAGCTCGACCCTTCTTCTGGCTTCTTGAATATCGTCTTAACCGTATTACCAATGAATCTTATGAAAGTAGCCTATTCATATTGGACGTGTCTTTTGTCAACATGGAGTCTCTCATAGTTCGGTATACATTCAAGGGGAATTAGCTGAGTTAATTCTTCCCTTGTGATCCTTCTCGAAATCTGAACTATATAGGTTATTGATCGGAAAAATAGCAAGTGTGCTATTTTTACCGATGTAGTAATAAGGAGTTTTATTTCCAAGTATCGATCTCAGGGATTGCGTAGGAAATACTTATTTCACTTCTGATTCTGTTAGAACAAAAACACAATGGTTTGGTTGGTTTTGGGAATTTATAATAAACGCAAAAATATAGTAAAGAATAATTGATTAAGATGAAATATGCTAGGGTGAGTGGTTGATTTAACCAGTTATGAATTCAGTCAAGATTTCCTTAATACACATGAAACATTCAATTACCTGACCTCAAAATGTTCTTCCTTAAGTCCTTAAAGAAGAAACTATTAAACTACCAATTCTTATTCAAATGTCCATTCAATTAATCATTGGTTTTAATCATAAACAATATCAAGGTTTATGGTGATTTACAAAAGTTCCTAGTCCTAGGTGAAGCCATCATAAACCCAATTGTGTGAAAACCCTAACAATCACAATCCTGTTATTGATAGTCATAGATCTAATTGTATTTGTCCGATACAAAAACATAATAACATCACACAATTGAATTGAAATACGGTAATAAGGAAATCCATTGTTCGAATTCATAACATACGATCAAATCAGGACCACCCTCCTAACATTGGGGGTTTAGCCTCTCATAGTATTCAAAGAAATCATAGTGTGGAGATTAAACATTACAAAGAATTAGGAGATTTTGATCTTCAATGGTTGATGCCCTTGAATCTCGCCGTCTTCAAATCCTCCATAGTAGCTATCTTCTCTAGTGCAATATTTTCTCTTTTACGTCAAAAAGTGTCTTTCCCTCCTCTCCAAAGTCCTCTAATAGCATCAAATGGTTTTCTCTCCCAGCAAGAAGTCCAAAATACCCTTAATGAGCAGAGCAGATCCACACAACAAAAAGTAAAGTTTCTCAGTCGCGCCCATCAACACGGGCCGTGTGGATTCACACGGGTGCCCGTGTGTGCTCTTCAACAGTTGTATTTTTAGAGCAAGCTACAGAGGCATCAACACGGGCCGTGTTGATTTACACGGGTGCCCGTGTTAACCCTCTATTTTACCCCTTTGAGTGCTTGTTTCCTGACAAACAACATGGGTCGTGTTGATGTACACGAAGGCCCGTGTTGACCTGCTGTATCTTCATATTTTGGCCTTCCGGAGCTTCCAATACTCAGCTATCAGTCCTTTGGAACCTATGCAACAACCTGCAACATTAACACTACCAAATTGAAGAATAAAAAGAGACTTTTTGACACAAACATGTAACAAAATGCAATGCAATAATAAACTAACAAAACATGTTAAATGACTTTAAAACAACTAAAAACAACCACAAGTCTTACCACAGTGATGAAAATATGTCGGATAAAAGGTGGGAATTCAATGGAAATGGTGACCGATCACAACCCCAAACTTGTCTAATTGCTTGTCCTCAAGTGATGTATTGAGTCCAAACAAAGGTCACCCATGAATTCGTTTTCCACAATGCAACCTTGTCCTTCACAACTTGTGTTCTTCCTTTCCAATCAAGTTTCCGGTTTTCCCGACTCAAACTGTTCACCATATTTCCACATCAGAAGCCTCGTTACCTGCAAGCTTTTTCACATACTCACAACATCTTTCATGGTTAGGGTGTTTACACTCACAGCACAGCATGCAATACCAAACTCTTAAATTTGAATACATTCTAATTTCACTACAACAACAGATTCCACACACTTTATGAGGTCTTTTCGGTTGTAACAGGGCTTGGGTGAGGTAGGATAAACACAGAAATAGATAACAAATGGTTTTGAACTCGGCATTCATGTTGTTTGATTTTCTCTTTTTTTTCGTGCTTAACTCATAGTTCTGGGGGTTTATTCACTTTTGACTCTTTCTACTCAATTCTCTGTGAGCATTTTATAGGTGTTAGAGTCTTCAGTCTTGGCAAGTGCATTTTTTCTCTTTTTTTTTCTTTTTGGACATACACATGTCTCTTCTTTTTGTATTACTTTTAGATCTCTTATTATGCACTTACCCTTTCTTTCAAGATTACCACCCCAAACTTAGCTTTTTGCACATCTTGTAACTCACAACAATCATGTCGATTAATGAAAGAAATGAATGATTAATGGTTAACATGGGGTTTATTACGAACAAAACGGCTAAAGCTCAACGGGGGTTCACGAAGGGTAAACATACAAATAGGGATGGCTAGAAAGGCTCTGGGCTAAACAAACAACTTGCCTCAGTGTGTGTTGTCATGTTGTGAAGTGTCAAAAGAACATACACAAAATCAGAGTGATAGAGTCATACCTGGCTGAACTCTCATGCTGATATTTAGTGTTTGGCCTTTGTATTCTCACCATGTTGGTTAAACTTACAAGCTGTGAAGCCTCCTAGTGTCATGTGGTTTCTTTTCCGATTTGGTTCTACCATACCGCTCTCTTGGTCCAGTGTCACCAAATTGTGTCAGACTTTTACTTTCTCATGGTTGCATCAACTTCCGGGGTACCTTATCAGAACAAGTATGAGGGGTGTCTTTCATCCACCACAATCGATCCCGGATTCGTCTAATAATTTCTTGTCACTTTGTACACATAGGTAAACAACAAAAGCAAAATACTACGACAACAGAAGCAAAAACAAAAGCCAAAAACATGAACAAATTGAAAATGAAATAAAACATGAAAGGAAACCCCCCCCCCCTCCACCACCACACCTGAACGAAACATTGACCTCAATGTTTAAATCCAAATACAAAGGGGACTTACAGCGACTACTGTTGTGGAGGAGGTGGAGGATCATACGGGAAATGCAACATCAGACGTTGCATCATAGCTTGCATGTCATCCATGACCGTCCCTTGTCGGAACAATTCCACATCTTGTCTGGACAATTCCACACCTTGTCTGGTTTGTTCGGTTCGAAGGATACCCATCTCAGTTTGGATCCAACCCCACTGGTCCTGAGACATAGAAGAGGGCCCTTCACCATGTAGGTTTGAATCTTATGGGGGTGGCACAAATTGCTCTTCTGGTCTATCATCTTCCTCCATCTCATCACCTGAAAAATCCTGGTCATGCTGAACATTGTCCCCTACAGATGGGGCAGAAGCTGCATAAAGCCAGTTAGCAACATTTGCAATACTAATGAAACCAGGTGCTGGTAATGCAAGAACTTCCACATTATGAATAACCAGAGAGTAATAATTCAGCATGATTGCAATCATTTGTTGATTGACAAGAGTGTTCATGTCGATCTTTGTCTTACCTACCACTGCTGATTCTTCCACCAAGAGCTGACCATAACCAAAGTGGTCTGCAATCTGAGTGATCATGCCACCCACAGAAATATCACCTGTACTTGCATAGCCAACTTGTTTCAAATGATTAGCAGCAAAAGCGGCTGCATTGACTCTCTCATTGTTAGCCATGCAATGTAAGAAAAACAACTCTCTCTTTGCGGCAACCCTGGTGCTATCACCCCGTCCAAACAATGTGTAAGCTAACCGCTTATGTGCATACCTGAAACTAGGGTTATGAATCCCGGAAGCCTTGCCAGAACTCGGGTTGTAACCATTTTTACCTGTAATGGCCCTCCAGAAATCAACCGCTGAAAAAGTGTCTGGGGGTGCTCCGGGTCCAGATACTGGGAGTCTCAGAATCCCCCCAAGTTCCTCCACAGACAACTCATGGTCCTCATCAAACAATCGGAAAGTCAACTAACCATAAAATTCCATTTCGGAACCGGTCCACCTGCGTCTCATCTTAAACTCAACAGTGCTCAAAAATTCAAGTGTGATGCGTGCAAAAGTCGGTGCTTTGAATTTCATAAATTCTAGCATACCGATGTTGTGAAACATGCGATGCACTTCTTCCTTTAATCCTAGCTCATCAAGTGTTACATCACACATATATCTTGTAGGAATGAGTTTTCGTTGAGAAAGTATCACATACCTATCATGGTGATCCGGTTCCTCAAACAGGATGCCATGTGCATTCGGGGTGCGTCTCGCACGTTGCTTTGGCCTGGAAGATGTGGCCACAGCCTTTCCTTTGCTTGCTCTCTTCGGGGGCATAATGGGTACCTACAAAATATCTCAAAACCCAAATCACGAATTAGTAAAAACGGTCACCGTCACTACGTAGAGGACGGAGAGTAGAACAATTTTTGTGAAAGGGATATGAGGTTTTATGGAGTGGGTAGTGGTTAAAAGTGAAGCTTTAGGTGGTGGAGGCTAGGTTAACAATGGAGGAAGAGAGTGTGAGAGTCTTGCAAAACCAGAATAATGGAAAATAAGTGGTGGAGATGAGATATAAGTCAAGTGGGTCCCACCATTAAAACTAACAAAAATTCAAAATTTTCAAAAATCCAACCCGTATGAAACAACACGGGCCGTGTGCATCCACACGGGTACCCGTGTTAATGATCTGTTTTTGTTCTTTTCTTCTTTGGTTCAGGGCCAACAACACGGGCCGTGTGCATCTACACAGGTGCCCGTGTTAATGATCTGTTTTTTTTCTTTTGCACACGCCCACTTCCTTAGTTCAGTGCAATCAACACGGGCCGTGTTGATTCACACGGGCGCCCGTGTTGATGACTTGGCTCCCTCCACATTTGAACATTGTTTTGTTATTTTACTGCACTTGTGTGGTTTCCCTCCATTTAGCGGTGTTTGTGACTTGCCCTTCTAGTTCTCCTCCTCACCTACAACAAAAATTTAGCACACACAAAGAAAAATAAAAACGAAATAAGTTAGAAATCAAACGCGTGGGTTGCCTCCCACGAAGCGCTTCGTTTAACGTCGCATGGCTCGACGGTCGTCCACCTCATTAGGTGAGGCGCACATGGTCAATCAATCCAGATTCTTGGCCTATGTAATAGGGTTTTAACCTCTGGCCATTCACCTTGAATATATCGCCATTGGTTTGATTCTTGATTTCTATCGCTCCGTGGGGAGATACCTTATGCACAACAAATGGTCCGGACCATCTTGAGCCTAGAATTGAACAACAACACCAATTGTCCTTCCCAGAAGTCTTTCTTAATGATTCTCTGATCATGCCACTTCCGTGTTTGCTCCTTGTACATCTTCGCATTCTCATAGGCCTGATTACGAAATTCTTCTAACTCGTGAAGTTGAAAAATTCAGGATTCACCGGCTTTTACAAGATCACAATTCAAGAACTTGGATGCCCAAAAGGCTCTGTGCTCTAATTCCAGAGGGAGATGACAAGTGATCGGTCACCATTTCCATTGAATTCCCACCGTTAATCCGACGTATTCTCATCACTTTGGTAAGATTTATGTTTGTTTTTAGTTGCTTTGGAGTCATTTATCATGTTTTGTTGGTTTGGTATCGCATTGCATTCGATTACAAGTTTATGTCAAAAAGATCTCGTTTATGCTTCGTTTGGTAGTGTCATTGTTACAGGCCATTGCACAGGTTTAAAAGCAATAATGGTGAAGTTATGGATACTCAGAAAGGCGAAAATATGAAGAAACAGCAGGTCAACATGGGCACCCGTGTGCCACAACACTGCCCGTGTTGTTGATCAGGCAGAGCAAAAGGGGAGAAGAAAAATAGAGATCAACACGGGCACCCGTGTGTCACCACACGGCCGTGTTGATTAAAACAGTGCATTAACACGGGCACCCGTGTGGAGGAACACGGCCCGTGTTGTTGCCTCTGTAGCTTGTGCTGAAAATAATTATAATGGAGAGCAACACGGGCACCCGTGTGGTGACACACGGCCGTGTTGATTGGACGCAACTTGGAAACCCTACTTTTTGCTTTGTGAACCGATTCTGCTCATTAAGGGTAGTTTGGACCTTTTGCTTGGAAGAGATTCATCTGAAGCTATAAGAAGGCTTGGAAGAGAAAGAAGAAGGCACCTTTGGACAGACGAAAGAAAACATTGCATTGGAGAAGATAGCGAATACGAAGGATTTAAAGACGGCGAGATTCAAGGGCATCAACCATTGAAGATCAAACTATCCTAATTCTTTGTAATGTCTAATCTTTACATTATGAGTTCTTTAAGTACTATGAGAGGCTAAACCCTCTGATGCTAGGGGGGTGGTCCTGATGTTATCGCATGTTATGAATTTGAACAAATGATTTCTTGATTACTATGTTACGTATCTCAATTCAATTGTGTGATATTATTATGCTTTTGTATCGGACAAATACAAATTGATCTATGACTTTCAATAACAGGATTGTGATTGTTAGGGTTTTCACATAATTGGGTTTATGAATGCATCATCTAGGACTAGTAACTTTCGTAAATCACCGTAAACCTTGATATTTTGTAGGATTAAAACCAATGATTAATTGAATGGACATTTGAGTAAGAACTGGTAGTTTAATAGTTTCTTCCTTAAGGACTTAAGTAAGAACATTCTGAGGTTGGGTGATTGAATGTTTCATATGTATTAAGGAAATCTTGACTGAATTCATAATCGGTTAACTCAACCACTCACCCTAGCATCTTTTATCTTAATCAATTATTTTTACTCTTTGTGTGTTTACTATTATAAATTCCAAAACAACCAAACCATTATCTTTTTGTTCTGATAGAATCAAATTAAAATAAGTATTTCCTACGCAATCCTTGAGATTGATACTTGGAAATAAAACTCCTTATTACTACATCGGTAAAAATATTACACTTGCTATTTTTCCGATCAAGTTTTTGGCGCTGTTGCCGGGGATTGCCAAAATACATATTTTAATTTTTATTCTATTGAAATTTTGTTGCTCGTCAACCAAAATTTTATCTGTGACAATTTTGTTATTCAATTCTAATCTTTTTCTAACTTGTTTATGCGAGGTAAGGCCTTAGCGGATTTTCCTTTTGACGCAGATCCAGAAAGAACTCTTCGCGCTAGACTGAGACAAGCTAAGAGAAAGAAACTGGAATTAGCAGAGAAAGCGGAGGGAGAAGTTGTTTCAGTGCACTCAGAGAATTCCGATTCAGACGCGGAAATAGTTCCTGAAATCATGGCTGCTAATCCACCACCACCAGAGAGACTCCTCGGTGACTATGGTAGAACCAACACCCCGGGTGGTCGTATGACAATTGTCAACCAACCGGTTAATGTGGAACAATTTCAGCTGCATCCCAGCACCATTAATCAACTCGAAAGACGGTCCTTCTCTGGAAGAGTGAATGAAGATGCCAACAAGCATCTGCAAAGATTTTTAACCATGAGCACAACACTGAAAATGCCTGGACATAGCGAAGAAGCATTCCGACTTCGTATGTTCCCATTCACTTTAGCAGATGAGGTTGAAGAGTGGTTCTATTCCTTACCTGTTGGTAGTATCACTACATGGGAGCACATGGAAACAACATTCTTGCAGGAGTATTTTCCCGCATCTATGTCATTGCGGAAAAGATATGAGATCCTAAACTTCAAACAGAAGGAAGGTGAGTCACTAGGAGATGCCTACAAACGATTCAAGAGAATCCTAGTGGCTTATCCTACTCACAACATGGATGAAACTGAACAAATCCAAATGTTTGTCAATGGTCTTCGAATTCAAACGAGACAAATCCTTGATTCAGTAGCTGGTGGCTCAGCCAACTTTGCAACAGCCACCAGTATGAAGAAGATAATTGAAGCTATTGCCTCGAACGAGCATTTAGAGTTATATGACAGGGTATCAAGCAAATCTGCAGTTATTGACTTGAAGCTTGAAACAAATAAACAGGTGAAAATTGAAGAAGTTGTTGCTGCGGAGGTAGAGAAGAGGTTGAGAGCACTAAACATAGGTGCTCAGAAAGTGGCTCAAGTGCAACAGGCACCGAGTGAAGTGTGTGACATTTGCAATGGACCACGCAATACTGTTCATTGCTTTGCGACACCGCAACAGATCGAAGATATAAAATTTTTAAAGCAGAACAATCCCTACTCCAACACATACAATCCGGGGTGGAAGAATCATCCTAACTTTGCATGGAAAGATCAAAGAGGGAACGTGCAACAGCAGGCACAGGGTCAATATCAAAATCAATATCAGCAGCAGCAACAAAAGGTACCTAAGAAGGCAGATTGGGAGATCGCAATTGAAAAGATGGCAGCTCACAACATCCAATTCCAAGAGGAGACTCGAAATAATCAGAAGAACACTACAACATCCATAAAAAATCTTGAAATTCAGATGGGTCAAATTGCCCAACAGTTAGCTTCAAACTTCCATGCACCTGGCACACTTCCTAGTGGGACAATCGTTAATCCCCGTGATCAAAGTCACATTAAAGCTGTGGTCACCAGAAAAGGAAAGGCTAAGGAACCACAAGTTGACGAACAGGTTGAAGAAGATGGATTGTTGGAAGTTGACTTGGAGATTAGAGAAGAGCCAAAACAAACTGAAGAAGTGGTGGTCAAGTCGACAAGCCAGCAAGAGAAACAAAAACCAAAGATCATTCTTCCTTTTCCGACAAGAACAAAGAAGAAAGATCTCCATGAATTTTTTTTTGAGAAATTCTTAGAATTATTTAAGAAGCTCGAGATCAACATACCTTTTGCTGAAGCTCTGGAACAGATGCCGATCTACGCCAAATTCATGAAAGACATCATATCAAAGAAAAGGTCGATCGACAGCGAGCCAGTCATGCTAACTGAAACTTGTAGTGCTATTTTGCAGGGCCTAAAAATTCCGATGAAGAAAAAAGATAGAGGTGCAGTCACTATTCCTTATACCATTGGAGATAGATCATTCAAAAGGCACTGATCAATTTGGGAGCAAGTGTGAGTCTAATGCCCCTCTCGATTTACAAAAAACTTGAGTTAGGGGAGGTGCAGGATACTCGCATGACACTGCAGTTTGTGGATCATTCTATGAAGAGACCCTATGGTATAGCAACAAATGTTCTGGTGAAGATTGATAAATTTGTATTCCCGGTGGATTTTGTGATACTCGAGATGCCGAAAGATGAGGAGATTCCGCTCATATTGGGAAGACCTTTCCTGGAAACTGGGAGATGCATGATAGATATTGAGGAAGGAACCATGACCCTCAAAGTTTATGATGAAAAGCTCAAAATCAATGTGAGGGATACTATGAAATTCAAGGATGACGAAGGGGCGAGTAAAAGTATTGAAGTGTTAGATACAGTTTTTGCTCAATCTATGCAGATTACAACACCCAAGCTTTCTTTGGAGAGAGTTTTAAGTTTATCTATTGTTGAGGATACTGAAGGAATTGGTGAGAAAGAATCCGAAGTGGTAGCGATGTTAAAGGAACAACCGCCTTGGGTTCGTTCCCGACCGCAACGGTGGGAGGAGCTTCGACCTAAAACATCTTCAGAATCAAAACAGGATATAAAAAAGGGGATAGAGTTGAAACAATTACCAGAACATCTCAAATATGTCTTTCTTGACAATGAGGAAAAATGTCCAGCAATCATCAATTCAGGTTTGAGAGAGACCCAAGAAGGAGAGCTAATCAAAGTCCTAAAGAAATACAAGGGTGCTATTGGGTGGGCGATGGACGATTTGAAAGGAATCAGCCCGACGATGTGTATGCATAAGATTTTGATGGAGGATAATCAGAAACCGGTCGTGCAACCTCAAAGAAGACTGAATCCAGCTATGAAAGAAGTTGTTCGCAATGAGGTTGTGAAACTTTTAGATGCGGGGTTAATTTACCCAATATCTGACAGTTCGTGGGTAAGCCCAATTCATGTGGTACCAAAGAAGGGAGGGACAACTGTGATAAAAAATGAGAAAAATGAGTTGATCCCCACCCGTACTGTTACAGGTTGGAGAGTTTGCATAGACTATAGAAGACTAAACACTGCTACAAGGAAGGATCATTTTCCTTCACCTTTTATCGATCAGATGTTGGAAAGATTGGAAGGTCATGATTTCTACTGTTTTCTGGATGGGTACTCAGGGTACAACCAGATTACTGTGGCACCTGAGGATCAAGAAAAAACAGCATTCACATGCCCGTATGGAATCTTTGCTTATAGAAGAATGCCATTTGGTTTATGCAACGCACCTGCGACATTTCAGAGGTGCATGACATCCATATTTTCCGATATGCTTGAGAAGCATATGGAGGTGTTTATGGATGATTTTTCGGTTTTTGGATCTTCTTTCGAAAATTGTTTGTATAATCTGTCACTTGTGCTGGAAAGATGTCAACAAACCAATCTAATTCTGAATTGGGAAAAGTGCATGGTGAGAGAAGGGATAGTACTAGGTCATAAAATTTCCCATCGAGGGATAGAAGTTGACAAGGGAAAAGTGGAAGTGATCGCCAATCTCCCTCATCCTGTGAATGAGAAAGGTATACGGAGTTTCTTGGGACATGCAGGATTCTATCGTAGGTTCATCAAAGATTTCTCCAAGATCGCAAAACCTTTGACTAGCCTGCTTGTGAAGGATACTCCGTTTCTGTTTGACAAAAAGTGCAACGAAGCCTTCGAGACTCTGAAAAATAAATTGGTGTCTGCTCCTATAGTGATCTCGCCTAACTGGTCTCTGCCCTTTGAGATAATGTGCGATGCGAGCGATATAGCAGTAGGGGCAGTCTTGGGGCAAAGAAAAGACAAACGCCTCCACGTCATCTACTATGCTAGCCATGTGTTGAATCCAGCCCAGATGAATTATGCAACTACAGAGAAGGAGTTACTGGTTGTGGTTTATGCCTTTGACAAATTTCGGCAATACTTGTTGGGAACAAAGGTAATTGTTTATACTGACCATGCTGCGTTGAAATATCTTTTTTCTAAACAGGACTCGAAGCCAAGGCTGCTCAGATGGATCTTGCTGTTGCAAGAATTTGACCTTGAAATTCGAGACAAAAAGGGGTGTGAAAACACCGTTGCTGACCACCTATCTCGAATGTCTCCGATTGAAGAGACGAAAGAGAAACATCCCACAAAGGACGAGTTTATAGATGAAAGAATCCTCGCGGTGGTGGGTGTTCCTTGGTTTGCTGACTACGCAAACTACCTGGTGGGTGGTATAATTCCTGATGAATTTTATTATAACAAAAAGAAAAAGTTTCTTCATGATTGCAGGTTTTATTTGTGGGACGAACCATTCGTGTATAAGAAAGGGGTAGACAGACTAATTCGTCGATGTGTCCCTGAGGAAGAACAAAATGAAGTCTTAAAGGCATGTCATGACTCAGATTATGGGGGACACTTTAGTGGAGACAGGACAACCACAAAAGTCCTCCAATTAGGGTTGTACTGGCCCATGTTGTTTAAGGATGCCCAAGTGGTTGTGAAGGAATGTGACAGATGCCAACGGACAGGAAATATTTCTAGGAGGAATTAGATGCTTCAAAAGGGCATGCTTGAAGTGGAATTATTTGATGTTTGGGGGATAGACTTTATGGGGCCATTTCCACCCTCATTTGGAAAAAATTATATTCTGGTGGTTGTGGAATATGTCTCCAAATGGGTGGAAGCCGTAGCCCTCCCTTTTAATGACGCTAGAGCAGTGGTAAACTTCCTTAAACAAAACATCTTCTCAAGGTTTGGTGTGCCTAGAGCATTTATCAGTGATAAAGGAACACATTTCTTGAATAAGCTCATGGAGAACTTATTGAAGAAATATAATGTGAAGCACAAGATTGCCACACCATATCATCCCCAAACGAGTGGGCAAGTTGAAGTGTCTAATCGGAAAATTAAAATAGATTTTGGAAAAGACAGTGAGTGCGTCACGAAAAGATTGGGCAATCAAATTAGACGACGCGTTATGGGCATACCGAACCGCTTTCAAAACACCAATAGGCATGTCTCCGTATCAGCTGATTTATGGTAAGGCTTGTCATCTTCCTCTGGAATTAGAGCACAAAGCCTTTTGGGCATCCAAGTTCTTAAATTGTGATCTTGCAAAAGTCGGTGAATCCCGAATTCTTCAACTTCACGAGTTAGAAGAATTTCGTAATCAGGCATATGAGAATGCAAAGATGTACAAGGAGCAAACACGGAAGTGGCATGATCAGAGAATCATCAGGAAAGATTTCTGGGAAGGACAACTGGTATTGTTGTTCAATTCGAGGCTCAATTTGTTTCCTGGGAAATTAAAGTCAAGATGGTCCGGGCCATTTGTCGTGCATAAGGTTTTTCCCCATGGAGCAATAGAGATTAAGAACCAAAACAATGGAGATATATTCAAGGTGAATGGCCAGAGGCTGAAGCCCTATTACAGAGGCCAACAACCTGGATTGATTGACCATATGCGCCTCGCTTAATGAGGTGGACAACCGTCGAGCCAGGCGACGTTAAACGAAGCGCTTCGTGGGAGGCAACCCACGTGTTTGTTTGTTAACTTATTTAGTTTTTTTTCTTTTCTATGTGGATGTGAAACGTTGTTGCAGGTAACGAGTGGAACTTGAAGAGTATAGTCATAATCACTTCTCAGCGAAAGGATGCCAGACCTAAGAAGCATTGCAGAATTCAGAAATTGAGGAATATCGGGCATCCACACGGCCACCCGTGTGGTGACACACGGCCGTGTTAATCAAAACAGTGGATTAACACGGGCGCCCGTGTGGTGACATACGCCCGTGTTAATTAAAACAGTGAATTAACACGGGCTCCCGTGTGCAGGAACACGGCCGTGTTAATTAAAACAGTGAATCAACACGGGCGCCCGTATGCAGGAACACGGCCGTGTTGTTTGTAACGGACCAATTTTTCAAATTTTGTGATTTTGGGTATTTTCAATGTTGGGCCCCACTTGCTATTACATCTCTTCCCCACCACTTATTCTCACTTTTTCTAATTTTGGAAACCTCTCTCTCCCTCTTCCTCCATTGTTAACCTAGCCTCCATCAAATTAAGCTTCACTTTTCTCATAGCTCCACTCACTTTAACCTCATCTCACCTTTACAAAAATTGTTCCTCTCGCCGTCCTCTACACAGTGAAGGTTGCAGTTTTCACTAACCTATTCGTTGGATTTTGAGATTTTTTTTCCAGGTACCATTATGCCCCCTAAGCGTACAAGCAAGGAGAAGGAGGTAGCCACGTCTTCTCGACCAAAGCAACGGGTTAGACGCTCTACAAATCCTCATGGCATTTTGTTTGACCAACCGAATCATCAAGAGAGGTTTGTGATTCTAGCTAAACGTAAGCTTATTCCGACCCGATATATGTGTGATGCTACCCTGGATGAGTTAGGTTTGAAAGAAGAGGTGCACCGCATGTTCCACAACATCGGTATGTTGGAATACATGCAATTCGAAGCACCGACCTTCGCTCGGATCACCCTTGAATTCTTGAGTACGGTTGAGTTCAAGATGAGGAGAAGGTGGACAGGCTCGGAGATGGAATTTTATGGGTAAATTACCTTCCGCTTGTTTGATGAAGATCATGAATTATCTGTTGAGGAACTTGGGAGTATTCTGAGACTCCCGGTATCTGGACCCGGAACCCCTCCAGACACTTTTTCTGCGATTGATTTCTGGCAGGCTATTACAGGTAAAACTGGCTATAACCCTAGCTCGGGAAAAGCTTCTGGAATTCATAACCCGTGCTTCAGGTATGCACAAAAAGGGTTAGCATACACCTTGTTCGGACGGGGTGATAGTACAGGGGTTGCTGCTAAGAGAGAGTTATTTTTTTCTGTATTGCATGGCCCACAATGAGCGAATCAATGCAGCGGCTTTCACCGCCAATCATTTGAAACAGGTTGGCCATGCAACTACTGGGGATATTTCTGTAGGCGGTATGATCACGCAGATTGCGGGCCACTTCGGGTATGATCAACTCTTGATGGAAGAGACTGCAGTAATGGGCAAGACTAAGATTGACATGCACACGCTAGTCAATCAACAAATGATTGCCATCAGGCCGACTCATTACGCTCTGATGATTCACAATGTGGAAGTGCTCGCACTACCTGCATCTGGGTCCATTAGCATTGCCAATGCTGCTAACTGGTTGTACACAGGTTCAACCCAAGCTGGAGGGGAAGATGCGCAGTTTGACCATGACCTTTCAGGTGAGGACATGGAAGAAGATGAGAGGCCAGCTACCCACGGTATGCCACCCCCACATGATTCGAGCCTACATGGTGAAGGCTCCTCTTTTATGTCTCAGGACCAGTGGGGTTGGATCCAGACGGAGATGGGAACTCTCCGCACCGAGCAGACCAGACAAGGTGCGGAATTAGATAGACAGAGTGTGGAACTGTTCCGACAAGGGATAGTCATGGGTGACATGCAGGCCATGATGCAACGTCTGATGTTGCATTTCCCGCACGATCCCCCGCCTCCTCCATAACAGTGATCACTATAAGTCCCCTTCGTGTTTGAATTTAAACATTGAGGTCAATGTTTAGTTCAAGTGGGAGGGGGGGTTTCTCCTTTCCTTTCATGTTTTTATTTTCTTGCAATTTGTTTTGTTTTTGTTATGTTATCATTATATTAGTATGTTTGTTTGTTTTGTTTGTTTGTTGTTCTTTTGGACCTACTGTGTGTATAGAGTGATGAGAAACGGTTGGACGAGCCCGGGATCAATGGTAGTGGATGAATGACATCCCTCAAACTTAGGCTGATAAGGCACCCCGGAAGTTGATGCAACCTTGAGAAAAGAAGACGGACACAATTTGGGGACACCAGACCAAGAGAGCGGTATGGAAAGACCAAGTCAGAAAAGAACCACATAACACGAGGAGACTTCAGAGCTTGCAAGCTAACCAACATGGTGAGATCACAAAAAGCCAAACACGAAATATCAACATGAGAGTTCAGCCAGGTATGACTTTATCACTCTGATTTTACGTATGTCCTGTTGACACGTCACAGCATGACAAAACACACTGAGCAAGTT
Organism: Lathyrus oleraceus; assembly: GCF_024323335.1. NCBI lineage: Eukaryota > Viridiplantae > Streptophyta > Magnoliopsida > Fabales > Fabaceae > Lathyrus > Lathyrus oleraceus. Next base: position 88,680,430 of record NC_066579.1, on the reverse strand, counting down.
GTTTGTTTAGCCAGGGCCTTTCTAACCATCCCTATATGTATGTTTCCCTTCGTAAACCCCGTTGAGCCTTAACCATTTTATTCATCATAAACCCCCTGTTAACTTTTAATCATTCATTTCCTTTTGTTTCATAACTCGGTATGATTGTGTGAATTGTAAGATGTGCAATAAAACTAAGTTTGGGGTGGAAATCTTGAAAGAGAAGGCAAGTGCATAATAAGAGATCATACAAAAAGATAAAGAGTATGTATGTGCTGTAAAAGAAAAAAAAGAAGAAAAAAAAAGAGAAAAGAAAAACAAAAGAGAAAAATGCACTTGCCGAGACTTAAGACTCTAACACATATAAAATGCTCGAAAAATGTGAGTAGAAAAAGAGTCAAAAGAGTGAAATTAATCCCCAGAGTATACGTGATGCACGAGAAAAAGAGAAAGAAAAATCACACAACATGACTACCGAGTTCAAAACCCTTTGTTATCCAAATTTTTTGTTTATCCCACCGTACCCAAGCCCCGTTACAACCCAAAAAGACCTCTAAAAGTGTGTGGAATCTGATGTGGTAGTGACATTAGAATGTATTCAAAGTTAAGAGTTGGTATTGCATACTGTGCTGTGAGTGTACACACCTAACCCTGAGAGATATTGTGAGTGTGTGAAAAGCTTGCAGGTGAAGAGGTTTCTGATGTGGAAATGTGGTAAACTGCCTGAATTGGAGAGACCTGAAACTCGATTGGGAAGGAAGAACACAAATGGTGAAAGATTAGGTTGCATGTGGAAAATGAATTCGGGGGTGACCTTTGTTTGGACTCAATACATCACTTGAGGACAAGCAATGAGACAAGTTTGGGGTTGTGATCGGTCACCATTTCCATTGAATTCCCACCGTTAATCCGACGTATTCTCATCATTTTGGTAAGATTTATGTTTCTTTTTAGTTGCTTTGGAGTCATTTATCATGTTTTGTTGGTTTGGTATCGCATTGCATTCGATTACAAGTTTATGTCAAAAAGATCTCGTTTATGCTTCGTTTGGTAGTGTCATTGTTATAGGCCATTGCACAGGTTTAAAAGCAATAATGGTGAAGTTATGGATACTCAGAAAGACGAAAGTATGAAGAAACAGCAGGTCAACACGGGCACCCGTGTGCCACAACATTGCCCGTGTTGTTAATCAGGCAGAGCAAAAGGGGAGAAGAAAAATAGAGATCAACACGGGCACCCGTGTGTCACCACACGGCCGTGTTGATTAAAACAGTGCATTAACACGGGCACCCGTGTGGAGGAACACGGCCCGTGTTGTTGCCTCTGTAGCTTGTGCTGAAAATAATTATAATGGAGAGAAACACGGGCACCCGTGTGGTGACACACGGCCGTGTTGATTGGACGCAGCTTGGAAACCCTACTTTTTGCTTTGTGAACCGATTCTGCTCATTAAGGGTAGTTTGGACCTTTTGCTTGGAAGAGATTCATCTGAAGCTATAAGAAGGCTTGGAAGAGAAAGAAGAAGGCACCTTTGGACAGACGAAAGAAAACATTGCATTGGAGAAGATAGTGAATACGAAGGATTTGAAGACGGCGAGATTCAAGGGCATCAACCATTGAAGATCAAACTCTCCTAATTCTTTGTAATGTCTAATCTTTACATTATGAGTTCTTTAAGTACTATGAGATGCTAAACCCCCTGATGCTAGGGGGGTGGTCCTGATGTTAACGCATGTTATGAATTTGAACAAATGATTTCTTGATTACTATGTTACGTATCTCAATTCAATTGTGTGATGTTATTATGCTTTTGTATCGGACAAATACAAATTGATCTATGACTTTCAATAACAGGATTGTGATTGTTAGGGTTTTCACACAATTGGGTTTATGAATGCATCATCTAGGACTAGTAACTTTCGTAAATCACCGTAAACCTTGATATTTTGTAGGATTAAAACCAACGATTAATTGAATGGACATTTGAGTAAGAATTGGTAGTTTAATAGTTTCTTCCTTAAGGACTTAAATAAGAACATTCTGAGGTTGGGTGATTGAATGTTTCATATGTATTAAGGAAATCTTGACTGAATTCATAACCGGTTAACTCAACCACTCACCCTAGCATCTTTTATCTTAATCAATTATTTTTACTCTTTGTATGTTTACTATTATAAATTCCAAAACAACCAAACCATTATCTTTTTGTTCTGATAGAATCAAATTAAAATAAGTATTTCCTACGCAATCCTTGAGATCGATACTTGGAAATAAAACTCCTTATTACTACATCGGTAAAAATATTACACTTGCTATTTTTCCGATCAACAAGCCTTACCATAAATCAGTTGATAAGGAGACATATCGATTGGGGTTTTGAAGGCGGTTCGATACGCCCATAGTGCGTCATCTAATTTGATCGCCCAATCTTTTCTTGAAGCACTCACTGTCTTTTCCAAAATCTGTTTTATTTGTCTATTGGACACTTCAACTTGCCCACTCGTTTGGGGATGATACGGAGTGGCAATCTTGTGCTTCACATTATACTTCTTCAATAAGTTCTCCATGAGCTTATTTAAGAAATGTGTCCCTTCATCACTGATAAGTGCCCTTGGCACACCAAACCTTGAGAAGATGTTTTGCTTGAGAAAGTTTACCACTACTCTCGCATCATTAGTAGGGAGGGCAAAAGCTTCCACCCATTTCGAGACGTAGTCCACCGCTACCAAAATATAATTCTTCCCGAATGAGGGTGGAAACGGTCCCATAAAGTCAATCCCCCACACATCAAATAATTCCACTTCAAGCATGCCCTTTTGGGGCATCTGATTTCTCCTAGAAATATTCCCTGTCCTTTGGCATCTGTCACATTCCTTCACTATGACTTGAGCATCTTTAAACACAGTAGGCCAGTACAACCCTGACTGGAGAAATTTTGCGGTTGTCCTATCTCCACTAAAATGTCCCCCATAATCTGAATCATGACAAGCTTTTAAGACTTCATTTTGTTCTTCTTCCGGGACACATCGACGAATCAGTCCGTCTACCCCTTTCTTATACAAGAATGGTTCGTCCCACAAATAGAACCTGCAATCATGAAGAAACTTTTTCTTTTTGTTATAATCAAAGTTTTCAGGAATTACGCCACCTACCAGATAGTTTGCGTAATCGTCAAACCATGGAACACCCACCACAGCGAGGATTCGTTCATCAATAAACTCATCCTTGATTGGGTGTTCTTCTTCAGTCTCTTCTATCGGGGACATTCGAGATAGGTGGTCAGCAACTGTGTTTTCACACCCCTTTTTGTCTCGAATTTCTAGATCAAATTCTTGCAACAACAAAATCCACCTGAGCAGCCTTGGCTTTGAGTCCTGTTTAGAAAAAAGATATTTTAAAGCAGCATGATCAGTATAAACAATTACCTTTGTTCCCAACAGGTATGACCTGAATTTGTCAAAGGCATACACCACAGCTAGTGGCTCCTTCTCTGTGGTTGCATAATTCATCTGAGCTGGATTCAACACATGGCTGGCATAATAGATCATGTGCAGGAGTTTGTCTCTTCTTTGCCCTAAGACTGCCCCTACTGCTATGTGTCATACCCCAAAATTTTCCCGTTAATGTTACAAGGCATTTTTTAAGGCACTCCAACTTATTTTTCAAGGCATTGATCTTAAGGGAACAAAGACCCAGCTCACAGATGGCCAAATCCAGAAAATGCTCAAACTGGCATGCTCGCTAGGCGAGCAAATCCTTCACCTAGCGAACCCTTCGCTACACCACTCGCCTAGCGAAGCTTGCGAATACCAGAAATTTTGGGCTTCATTCTGAGCCCATTAGATCACGAAAAAGCATTATAAATACCAGCACTTTAGTCAAGAAAAGGGGAGGGAAAAGAGGAGATAGAAAGAAGGCACAGCAAACCCTGGAGGCTAACCCAGAGAATTCAGAGCAACCCTAAAGGAAACCCTGAAGGAAACTCATCTGCACCAAGGTTACCTCCGCCCAACTCAATCCGGCGCCAACCCTAAGAGTGACTTGCCAATTCAAGGTTGCAATTCAATTGCAAACAGGTTTGCATTACTATTACCGCTTTATGTTCTTAATTTGCGTGTGGCATTATGATTGAATTTATAAAAATATCTTAAGTTTTGCATGTGAATTTAAGTATGTATGAATGTCTTGAATGTTTAACCATGTAATTTCTGTGATGGATGCCATAGGGTGTGAAGCTTGCTGGAATCGTACCGTTCTGAAATTCAAAACCCGCAGCCGTTCGCTAGCACATCACTAAGTGAACATGTAGCGAGTGTTCGCCACGCCCTCGCTAGGCGAGGCAGCAGCGAACATGACAGTCGCTGATTTTTTCGTTCTGATTTTGCTTATCTGACATGTTTTATTGTAATCATGCATTATCTGCCCGACACTATTTCTGTCGTGATGCCTATTGTTTGGTGCAACTCTTGATTGCACCCTGATTTAGTATTCTGACTTGTTGGCTGAATTTTGTAAGGGTTCACATACTCCTGGAGAAGGTAGCTTGCTAGGTATTCCACTTTATTTGTGGGATACCCTTGTGGAGATTCACCCTAATTACCTAATTGATTATAATGTGGACCTAATTACCTAATTGATTACAACTACCTTATTGATTATAAAATATTGCCTTTGAATATGTGATCTTGGACCTCTCTTTGTTGACTTACGGTATTGCGGTATTACGGTATTATGGTCATGTCCCGCGAATGTGGGGATACACTTAGCAAAGACCCTTCGATTAAATCATCCCCTATAAAATAAATCATCGTCCCTCGGATGTTGCCCGCGAATATATGATTTTGTCCCTCGGTGACCCGTCGATGTAGCCTACGGTTAATGATGATCGCCCCCTCGAATGCTAAGGTATCCTTACAAATGTTGCCTTCCATGACCAATCGATGACCCTACGATGACCCTTTTACATCCAAAGGATAAAACTACTTACTTCTCAATAGTAAGGACAGTTTTACCCTCATAAAGATAGGAAATGCCCATAAAGACCTTGGGTGGGTATAACTCTTAATTGCTGGCTCACGACCTAAAACATTTTTTCATACCTCACACTTTGCAAATACTAGAAAATCACCACTTGGTATACATTCGTACTAGAACCATTGCCAAGTTATATTTTTTTCTAAACCGCTTTCAAAATTAAACGAGATAAATACTTTGTATACATTCGTACAAGAATCATTACAAAGTTAAACTCTCTTTTCAAAATATTTTTTAAGCAAGTCACAAACACTTTTTTCAGACAAACGTAAGTGATCAAGCAATTAAGAGCCCATGGATAACCATGGATAACCATGGATACAAAGGGTGCTAACACCTTCCCTTTGTATAATGTACCTCCCGAACCCAAAATCTAATTAAGGTCTTTCTTGTTCTTTTCCACCTTTCCTTATTGGATAAAAGAAAAGTCGGTGGCGACTCTTGCTATCCGCGACATTTGCTTTCCAAAGCAAAAACACACCAAGTCAGTTCACCGTATGACAGAACTGGCGACTCTGCTGGGGAATATTAAAGAGAGGTTACCTTAAAAACAAGATCACTTATTTAAATTGTCTGATTTACTTTTAAGGGATTGCTTGGGTATTTTATGCTTGAGTGAAAGATCCTACACCCGGATCTAGTGTACCTTAGGTAAGTAGCAAAAGATCATCGCGACTATCCGGCGTATACTAGAATGGTCAAAATGATGGCTACGGTTAATGTGACACTTTGGATGTCCTGATGTTCCTCATGTTTACTTGAGGAAAAATTTGGCTTCCGCGTGGTGTCATCAAAGCATTAACCAGACCTTTAGAACCCTAATTGACTCATCCTAGCCATTAGAAAGTAGTGAGATAACTGACTTCGGTTCCGACTGGGGTTGGTTGAGACTCGATACTACACTCTTTGAGATTGGACTTTAAGGAAGCTTCGGTCAACCACTTGGTGTTGCACTGAAGTGGACTTAAAGGAAGGTCAATGATTTGAGATCCTTCTAGAACCCGGTTACTATTCTAGGACAGGTTAAACCAACCAAACTTCAGTGGGGAGGGTACTTACCTATGGAACTCATGCAAGCCTTAAAACCTAGGGATGATTGTTGTGTGACTTGTTTGTGCTTGTTGTTTACATAACAACATAACATCATAACATCATAACATCATGGCATTGTACTAACCATTTCAAGGACTTAGGGATTTAACGTTGCTCTGTTTTGTAAGGCTATGGCTCCCAGGAAGACCATCCGGATCAATTTTGTAGCAATCTCTCCTCAACTAAAGGATTTAGTGTCAGAACTTCCTGATCAGGCTCAGTTCCTCAAGAAACATGGTTCTCTCCTCAATTTGGTTACCACTGGTTTCAAAGAAGATATGATGAGAGTTCTATTCCAGTTCTTCGATCCTAAACATCATTGCTTCACTTTCCCAGATTATCAGTTGGTACCCACATTAGAAGAATTCTCCAGGATGCTTGGGATACCTACCCTTGATCAAATACCTTTCAGTGGTTTAGAAAAGAGTCCGAAGTCCGAAAAAGTTGTCGCAGCTTTACACATGACAAAGTCCGACATTGAAACTAATTGGGTAACAAGAAGTGGAGTTAAGGGTTTACTTGCCAAGTTTCTGATAAACAAGGCCCGAGAATTCCTAAAAGATATGAATGTCCATGCTTTCGAAGATGTCCTAGCATTACTAATCTATGGCTTGGTGCTATTTCCTAACCCGGATCAATTCATAGACATGAATGCTATTAAGATATTTCTCACTCATAACCCTGTGCCTACCTTGCTTGGAGACATTTTGCATTCCCTTCACACCCGTACTATGAAAAGGCAAGGGACTCTCATGTGTTGCATACCTTTATTATCTAGGTGGTTTATTTCGCACCTTCCTCAATCAGTCTTGAAGAATGAGCAGAATTTGAAATGGTCTCAAAGGATAATGTCACTCTCCCATTCAGACATCCGCTGGTGTCCTCATGTCGAAGAAAATGTTATCCTCATTGACCGTTGTGGAGAATTCTCTAACGTACCACTCCTGGGGATGAGGGGAGGTATTACTTATAATCCTGCTTTAGCCCTACGTCAGTTTGGTTGTGCTCGAAGAGATGGTCCACATGAAATAATTATCCAAGGCACTGTGTTCGACTATGACAACGACTCCCAAGGTCTCCGTCAAAGATTTGTGCGAGCTTGGGGCATGGTGAAAAGAAGCGTTTTAGGACAGAAGAACTCTATTCCTATGGAACCTTATCTCAGATGGGTACGCGTAAGAGCTCGTGAACTTGGCATGCCATATCTTGCAGTCGGACCACTGATTGTTGAACCAGAAGTTGAAGGAGGTACTTCTCAGATCATTCCTTATCCAGATATGCCTACTGATGTTGAAGAGTTGAAGAGATCCTGGATCCAGTTGAGAGAGGAAAGGGATACTTTTGAAGCTCAGTTCTGTGCTGAAAGGAAGAAAGTGTTAGAGCTCACCAGCCAGCTTAATGAGGAACGAAGACTCAATGCATATCTTCGCCCGAAAAGAAGCCGTCCCTGGGAGACTTGAGCTTTTATTGTATTTTATTATTTTTTGTAATAAACGTTGATTAACAAATTATTAATAAAAGTTCCTTTCTTGGTGGTTTACGCAAAGTTAAATTCCAAAAGTCCTTGAAAACATTCCATACATTGCATAGCATAACATAACATTGCATAACAGGTATTCTAAAGGATCAATGTTCTCACGGTCTTCCTATTGCAAACAGAAAAATGGCTCTCGAACAAACTGTCAAAGATCTCCAGGCTCAGAATGCTCAATTCCAGGAGATGATGCTGAGCTTATCCAAGGGGCAGGAAGAACTGAAGGCTCTCTTGCTCGAGAAGAAGAAAGACAAGAAACCTGTAAGTTACATTAACCCGGGAAGAAGGCTTAAAGGACAGGCTGCAGGAGTCAAGATTAGACTTCCGAAGGATCAAGAAGAGGAGACAGAAAATGATTCGGAAGATGAGAATGCTGATCCTCTCAACCATGAGGACGATGATGAAGATTATGAAAATGAACAGTACTCTCCAAAAGATGATAAGTACAAGTTGTTGGAAGAACGTATGCTAGCTATGGAGGGTCAGAAGACGCCCGGTCTGGATTTCGAAAGCTTGGGTTTAGTCTCTGATGTGGTCATTCCTCTCAAATTCAAGATCCCCACGTTCACTAAATACGATGGGGCATCTTGTCCTCAGATGCATCTGAGAGCTTACGTGAGAAAGATTCAGCCGTATACCACTGATAGGAAACTATGGATCCATTTCTTCCAAGAGAGTCTGTCTGGCACACAGTTGGAGTGGTATTATCAGCTCGAGAGCTCTAACATCCACACCTGGACTGATTTAGCGACAACTTTCTACAAGGACTACCAGTATAATTCTGAATTGGCACCTACTCGGCTACAGTTGCAGAATATGACTATGGGATCTAAAGAAAGCTTCAAAGAATATGCTCAAAAATGGAGAGATTTGGCTGGCAGAGTCAAACCCCCTATGACTGATCGAGAATTAGTGGACATGTTCATGGGTACACTGACTGGTCCATTCTACAGCCATCTACTGGGAAGTTCTTCATCGGGTTTCACTGACCTGATATTGACAGGTGAACGTGTTGAAAGCGGTATTCGAAGTGGAAAGATACAGGAAGCTACCTCCGCAAGCACCAGAAAGACCCATCAGGGAAAGAAGGAATCAAATGCTGTGTACGGTGAAAGGGGTCCTAACAATAAAAATCGTGACCATACCATTGGAGCAGTTACAATTGCAGCACCGCCAGCTCAAAACTTCCAGCACAGACAAGACAGGCCAAGAAGGCAGTTTACCAAGATCAATATGACTTTAGCACAAGCACTGCAGGGTATGCTAAAGGCAAATTTAATTACTCTCAGAGGCCCTCCTGCAAATCTCAACACTACTTCTCCTCGTTATAATCCCAACGCCAGGTGTGCATATCACTCCGATAGTCCCGGGCATGATACAAACGATTGCTGGTTGTTGAAGAATAAGATTCAGGATATGATCGACGCTGGAGAAATTGAATTTGATCCTCCAGAGACTCCCAATGTCATCACTGCACCTATGCTTAATCATGACAAGGCTGTTAATGTTGTGGATGACAATTCTCACATTACTACTGTAGCGGACTTAACATCTCCTCTCCTGATCATCAAGAAGAATTTATTGCAAGCTGGTTTAATTCCAGGTTGTGCTGAAAATTGCGATCTCTGTGTACTCCGACCCAATGATTGCCTGAAATTGAGGAATGGTATTCAACAGCTGATGGACGATCGTACAATTCTATTTGAAAAGATTCCTAAGGTGGGGAACCTTGTTGAAGAAATATTTGTGATTGCTAGGTCCAAAGTTCCAGTGAAGATTACCGCTACTAGAGTACCTGTGAAGATTACTGCTGAGCCCAAGGTAGCTCCCTTAATCATTACTTCACCTGGCCCAGTACCGTATTCCTCAAGCAAAGCCATTCCGTGGAATTATGAAGGTGATGTTTACATCCATGGCGTAAAGCAAGTTGGTAATTCTGCTAATCCTAATGACATTGTTGGGACTAGTAAAATTACTCGAAGTGGAAGGATCTTCTCTCCAGAAATCTCACCTCCCGCCCCTGAAACTCGAGGAAAGGAACCAGTGATCAACCCTTCTCAGTCAAAGACACCGGTCGAAATTACTACTGAAGATGTTGCAAAGCAGGAAGTGGAGGAAATGCTGAAAATCATCCGTAAGAGTGATTTTGATGTGGTAGAACAGCTGGGGCATACTCCGTCTAAGATCTCGATGTTATCCTTGTTATTATCTTCTGAATCTCATGCCAAGGCGTTGATTAAATTCTTGAAGACTGCTCATGTACCCCAGGAGACCTCCGTCGATCAGTTCGAAAACTATGTTGCTAACCTGGCTGTTGACAATGGCCTAGGCTTTTCCGATGCTGATCTGACACCAGCAGGAAAGAATCACAATAGAGCTCTGCATATATCCATTGAATGTGAGGGGATCACCTTATCTCACGTATTAATCGACAATGGCTCTTCTTTGAATGTGCTGCCGACAACTGTGCTCGATAAACTTGATTGTAAGAGCATTGAATTGAAACCTAGTGATACTGTGGTGCGTGCGTACGACGGTGCGAAAAGTGTTGTCCATGGTGAAGTGGTTCTCCCTATCAAGATAGGACCTCAAGTCTTCAACACTACCTTCCATGTGATGAACATCCGTCCTGCCTATTCTTGCTTGCTGGGACGCCCTTGGATTCATGGGGCAAGTGCCGTAGCTTCATCTCTCCATCAAAAGCTGAAGTATCCAATAGAGGGTAAGATTATCACTGTGTGTGGAGAAGAAGAGTATATTGTCAGTAGTGTGCAGGCCTTCAGATACGTCGAGATGGATGGCGAATTCTTTGAGACTCCCTCTCAGTCATTTGAAATGGTTCACCCGACCAGTCCTGTCCTTAAGCCAACTTCCCTTGTGCCCGAGGTTATTCATGCCCCTCCTGCTATGATTTCTCTGAAAGATGCTCAAGCCGTGGTTGAAAATGGTGGTCGTACTGGTTGGGGTCAACTGATCGATGTACCGTACAAGTCCAATAAGTCTGGCCTGGGGTTTAACTCTGAGAAGATAGTCAAAGATCAAATTAATGCTGTAGAAGATGCTGATAGCGATTGTGACTTGGATAGCTGGATTTTCCCAACGATTGGTGACGGACTCAATAATTGGAAGGCTGAAGACACTATCCCGATTTCCTTTAGTCAGGAGTAATTGTTATTTCCTATTTTTGTAAATTTTTAATTTTTACAATTGAACTTCTTGAAAGCATTGTGTCTGTGCCCGGGGCACAATAGCTAATTTGTTAAGGGTTTTGTCATCTTCATACGCATATTCATATTCAATAAATCAATGGACCTTTTTGCATTCAAATATTGCGCTCTTTATCTTTCCTGTCATCTTTCGAACAAGCTATGTTTTCTTACACACACTCACGTAACAAATTGCAGATCCACACCCACTCTGGATCCTGTTGATAATGGTTCTGCTACTGTTAATTATGACTTCGAAAATCCGATCTACCAAACCGAGGATGGGAGTGAGGAAGATTGTGAAGTCCCTGAAGAGCTTGCCAGACTGGTACTGCAAGAAGAAAAGACTATACAGCCGCATGAAGAATCAATCGAAATTGTAAATCTGGGTACTGAAGTGGACAAGAAAGAAGTCAAAATAGGAGCAGGCTTGGGAAACAGTGTCAAGGAAAGATTGATTCAGATGTTACATGACTATATTGAGATTTTTGCTTGGTCTTACGAAGACATGCCAGGACTGGATACTGATATAGTAGTGCATCGTTTGCCGATGAAGGAAGATTGTCGTCCTGTTAAACAAAAGGTTCGTCGCATGCGTCCTGAAATGTCCGAGAAGATCAAAGCCGAAGTTATGAAACAGTTCAATGCCGGTTTTCTAGCTGTTACTTCTTATCCTCAATGGGTTGCTAATGTGGTACCAGTACCGAAGAAGGATGGTAAGGTGCGAATGTGTGTAGATTACAGAGATCTGAATAAAGCGAGTCCCAAAGACGACTTTCCACTTCCGCACATTGATGTTCTGGTAGATAACACCGCTTAACATAAGGTATTCTCCTTCATGGATGGATTCTCGGGTTATAACCAGATCAAGATGGCGCCTGAAGACATGGAGAAAACTACGTTTGTGACGCAATGGGGTACTTTTTGTTACAAAGTAATGCCATTCGGGTTGAAGAACGTCGGGGCAACATACCAGCGTGCTATGGTGGTTTTGTTCCATGATATGATCCATCATGAAGTAGAGGTATATGTGGATGACATGATAGCCAGATCTCATACTGAAGAAGAACATCTCGATCATTTATACAAACTGTTTGAGAGGTTGAAGAGGTACAAGTTGAGATTGAACCCGAACAAATGCACCTTTGGAGTAAGATCTGGTAAACTCTTGGGCTTTATTGTCAGTAGTAAAGGAATTGAGGTTGACCCGGCTAAGGTGAGAGCTATTCAAGAAATGCCAGTTCCCCGTACAGATAAAGAAGTCAGAGGTTTCTTGGGACGTTTGAATTACATTGCCCGGTTTATCTCCCATTTGACCGCTACTTGCGAACCCATTTTCAAGTTACTGAGGAAAAATCAAGAGATGATATGGAATGATGAATGTCAAGAAGCTTTTGACAAAATCAAGAAGTATCTCCAAGAACCTCCAATTTTGATGCCCCCAGTTGAAGGAAGACCTCTAATCATGTATTTGACCGTGTTAGAAAGTTCAATGGGGTGTGTGTTGGGGCAACATGATGAGTCTGGTCGAAAAGAGCATGCCATATACTACCTTAGCAAAAAGTTTACCGACTGTGAAACAAGATACTCATTGCTCGAGAAAACTTGCTGTGCTTTGGCTTGGGCTGCTCGCCGACTAAGACAGTATATGTTGAATCATACCACTTTATTGATTTCTAAGATGGATCCTATCAAATACATATTTGAGAAAGCTGCCCTCTCCGGAAGAATAGCAAGATGGCAGATGATCTTAACAGAGTATGATATCCAGTATACTACCCAGAAAGCAATCAAAGGAAGCGTGCTAGCTGATCATTTGGCTCATCAAGCAGTGGATGATTACCAATCTATGAATTTTGAGTTCCCAGATGAGGATGTCATGCTTGTTACTGATTATGAAGAACCTGGACCGGATGAAGGACCCGAACTGGGATCCCGATGGACTATGGTTTTTGATGGATCTTCTAATGCATTGGGCAATGGTGTTGGTGCTGTAATCATTTCCCCCAAGGGTTGCCATACGCCTTTCACTGCTAGACTATGTTTTGATTGTACCAACAATATGGCCGAGTATGATGCATGTATTTTGGGACTCAGAGCTGCTATAGACCTGAGAATCAAGTTTTTGAGTATGTACGGAGACTCAGCCTTGGTAATCAGTCAGATCAAAGGAGCATGGGACACTAAACATCTGAATCTCATCCCTTATCGAGAGCGGGTGTTGGCATTAATCCCATATTTTGAAGAGATTACATTCGAACATATTCCACGAGAGGAGAATCAGTTGGCAGACGCATTGGCTACCATGTCATCTATGTTCAGAGTCAGATGGGACAATGAAGCTCCCATGATCACCATTGAACGATTAGATGAACCAGCATATTGTTATGAACTTAACACTGATAAAGTAGAAGAGAAACCTTGGTTCCACGAAGTAAAAAGATATTTAGAAGCTCAAGAATACCCTGAAGGGACATCCATCAATGACAGAAAATTTCTGAGGAAGTTCTCCGCTAAATTCTTTTTGAGTAATGGAATATTATACAAACGTAATCATGATTCGACTTTGCTTCGCTGTGTGGATAAAAAGGAAGCAGAAAAGATTATGGAAGACATGCATGACGGTATTTTTGGGACTCATTCTAGTGGACATACAATGGCCAAGAAGATTCTGAGATCAGGGTATTATTGGTCTACCATGGAAGCTGATTGCCACCATCACTCCAGAACTTGTCACAAGTGCCAGATCTATGCGGATAAAGTACATGTGCCTCCTGCTCCATTGAATATGTTGACAGCACCTTGGCCCTTTGCAATGTGGGGCATTGATATGATTGGAGAGATTAAACCTAATGCTTCTAATGGACATCGTTTCATCCTCGTTGCTATTGATTACTTTACAAAGTGGGTAGAGGCAGCCTCATTTGCTTCTGTCACCAAGAATGTGGTGGCACGATTCATCAAGAATAATCTCATTTGTCGATACGTTATCCCTGAAAGGGTTATCACTGACAATGGCACTAATTTGAACAACAAGATGATTACTGAACTCTGCATGCAGTTCAAGATAAGACACCATAACTCTTCTCCGTACCGGCCAAAGATGAACGGCGCCATGGAGGTTGCTAATAAGAATATTAAGAAGATTATACAAAAGATGACAGTGACGTACAAAGACTGGCATGAAATGTTACCATTTGCTCTTCATGGTTATCGCACTTCAGTACGAACTTCGACAGGGGAAACTCCCTTCTCTTTAGTCTACGGAATGGAAGCCGTCTTACCTGTGGAAGTTCAGATTCCCTCTCTAAGAATCATGAAAGAGGCAGGTTTAGACGAGGATGAATGGATTCAGACTCGACTCGATCAGATAAATTTGATTGATGAAAAGAGACTCGCGGCTGTTTGTCATGGACAGATATATCAGAAGCGCATGACCCAGGCATTCAACAAAAAGGTCAAGAGACGGGTGTATCAAATCGGCGACCTGGTGATCAAGCGTATCATTCTACCACAAAGTGATCCCAGGGGCAAATGGACTCCCACATACGAAGGACCATTTGTAGTTAAAAAGGTATTCTCTGGTGGAGCCATGATACTCGCTACAATGGATGGCGAGGACTTCCCACATCCCGTGAACGCAGACATAGTTAAAAACTACTACGCATAAAAGAGACCCGCTAGGTCGACGTACCTAGGCAAAAGTAAGGGCATCTCGGCGAACCAAAAGGGTTCGGGCAAAAATTAGGGATAAACATATAAAAATACACACCCGGCAACTCGAAAACCTGAAAAGGCGGCTTGGGCAAAAAGGGGTATCCTGGTGGACTGAAAACCTGAAAAGGCGGTCCAGGCAAAAATTAGGGATTAAAAGCGTATGACTATGTCCCGTTCTCAGTCAGCTTCACCCAAGTCAAAGGGACTGAACAAGCCAATCACTTCTATCCGACAGCAGGAGATGAGACGCTTGAAGACATAATGACAGTAGCAGAATTAAAATCAATAGGACTTTTCCTTCATAGCTTTTTCTTTATGTTCTCGACAATTTCCTCTTACTAGGATTTTTGTCCCCGTGTATTCAAATTGCCTGTTTATAGGCCCTCTCTCAAAATCAATACAATTTCATTTCCAAAAAGATGCTTTGTTTTACTTTCTCTGTTTTGCTTGTATAAGCGTCCATTGATTTAATTTGAATTGACATATGCATTTGAATATGATCGATGTTTATCAAAATACATGCATAAAACGGAAATAGCAATTACTAAAAGACTTCAGGATCGAGGAAAAGGTCTAACCATGCTTTCCAATGAATCCGTTGCCAATTCTACTCCTCAGCAAAGCCAGTTATTCCCCAGAAGAAATTGGCATCGCTAGACAGACGGATCATCTCCTCCATCCCCCAGCCAGGCTCTGTTAAATATCTCTACCATCAGACAGAAATCAAGTATCCCTAGCTAAGAGAGGGTCATCGATACAAATGTCTCCAACCAGAATATTGGGATTTATTTTCCCCTGGAAGAACCTTCCTCATGCCTAGTTCATTCATTACATCATTTCACAGCATACACATGCATACAACATTCGTATTTATTTCTGAAAGCATAAAACATCTCATGCATCATGACATAGCATGAAGCTAACTTTATTTTTCAGGTTAATTATCCTCCTGATACCGTCAGAGTAAAGATCCATTCAGACGGACATCGTTATCGATCGCGTTCAAGATTCACATACATCTCTCAGATATAATCCATACGAACGTCCATTATGACAAGCACTCTGATATCCTCCTAATGGTGGCATCTTTAAGCCCATCCCAGACATTTACTGCAAATACAACAAATATTATCAGATACAGCCTAACGTACGGTTCAATCTGATTCAGCTCAACATATGACTCCTTCAACTCAGATGCGATCTAACGTACGATCCATTCTGACCTTCAACTACTCCAATACGGTCTAACGTACGACCCATTTGGATCTTCAAATCCTCAGATATTGCCTAGCGTACGGTACATTTCGGGGTGTAGTCTAGCGTACGACTACTTTCTTCTTCAGATACAGCCTAACATGCGGCTCATTCTGCAACTCCAATACGGTCTAACGTACGACCCATTTGGATCTTCAACTCAGATGCGATCTAACGTACGATCCATTCTGACCCCTTCTTCAGATACAGCCTAACGTACGGCTCATTCTGCAACTCCAATACGGTCTAACGTACGACCCATTTGGATCTTCAAATCCTCAGATACTGCCTAGCGTACGGTACATTTCGGGGTGTAGTCTAGCGTACGACTACTTTCTTCTTCAGATACAGCCTAATGTACGGCTCATTCTGCAACTCCGATACGGTCTAACGTACGACCCATTTGGATCTTCAACTCAGATGCGATCTAACGTACGATCCATTCTGACCCCTTCTTCAGATACAGCCTAACGTACGGCTCATTCTGCAACTCCAATACGGTCTAGCGTACGACCCATTTGGATCTTCAAATCCTCAGATACTGCCTAGCGTACGGTACATTTTGGGGTGTAGTCTAGCGTACGACTACTTTCTTCTTCAGATACAACCTAACGTATGGCTCATTCTGCAACTCCGATACGGTCTAACGTACGACCCATTTGGATCTTCAACTTAGATACGATCTAACGTACGATCCATTCTGATTCTACCTTCGTCAGATACAGCCTAATGTACGGCTCATTCTGCAACTCAGATACGATCTAGCGTACGATCCATTCTGATCTTTCATCCCCAGCGAAGTCACCCGCTTAATGGATAACTCATTCTGCTACTCAGATACGATCTAGCGTACGATCCATTCTGATCTTTACCTCTCCAGAGGCAGCCTAATAGACAGTTCATTCTGCAATTCAGATACGATCTAGTGTATGGTCCATTCTGATCCTTTATCCCCAGCAGTGTATGACCCATTCCGATCTTTCATCATCAAACTTCTTGGATGGCATCTTTAAGCCCATCTCCATCAAGACTAACCTTTGATTAACAAGTGCAAATTTTTGGGGCATTCTAGTGTTCAATAATCTTCCACCTCCAGACCCCGAATGGCATACACACCATTCTAACTCTCTCGGTTCAAGAATATTGAACAGGGTCAGCTGTCATACCCCAAAATTTGCCCGTTAATGTTACAAGGCATTTTTTAAGGCACTCCAACTTATTTTTCAAGGCATTGATCTTAAGGGAACAAAGACCCAGCTCACAGATGGCCAAATCCAGAAAATGCTCAAACTGGCATGCTCGCTAGGCGAGCAAATCCTTCGCCTAGCGAACCCTTCGCTACACCACTCGCCTAGCGAAGCTTGCGAATACCAGAAATTTTGGGCTTCATTCTGAGCCCATTAGGTCACGAAAAAGCATTATAAATACCAGCACTTCAGTCAAGAAAAAGGGAGGGAAAAGAGGAGATAGAAAGAAGGCACAGCAAACCCTGGAGGCTAACCCAGAGAATTCAGAGCAACCCTAAAGGAAACCCTGAAGGAAACTCATCTGCACCAAGGATACCTCCGCCCAACTCAATCCGGCGCCAACCCTAAGAGTGACTTGCCAATTCAAGGTTGCAATTCAATTGCAAACAGGTTTGCATTACTATTACCGCTTTATGTTCTTAATTTGCGTGTGGCATTATGATTGAATTTATAAAAATATCTTAAGTTTTGCATGTGAATTTAAGTATGTATGAATGTCTTGAACGTTTAACCATGTAATTTCTGTGATGGATGCCATAGGGTGTGAAGCTTGCTGGAATCGTACCATTCTGAAATTCAAAACCCGCAGCCGTTCGCTAGCACATCGCTAAGCGAACATGTAGCGAGTGTTCGCCACGCCCTCGCTAGGCGAGGCAGCAGCGAACATGATAGTCGCTGATTTTTTCGTTCTGATTTTGCTTATCTGACATGTTTTATTGTAATCATGCATTATCTACCCGACACTATTTCTGTCGTGATGCCTATTGTTTGGTGCAACTCTTGATTGCACCCTGATTTGGTATTCTGATTTGTTGGCTGAATTTTGTAAGGGTTCACATACTCCCGGAGAAGGTAGCTTGCTAGGTATTCCACTTTATTTGTGGGATACCCTTGTGGAGATTCACCCTAATTACCTAATTGATTATAATGTGGACCTAATTACCTAATTGATTACAACTACCTTATTGATTATAAAATATTGCCTTTGAATATGTGATCTTGGACCTCTCTTTGTTGACTTATGGTATTGCGGTATTACGGTATTATAGTCATGTCCCGCGAATGTGGGGATACACTTAGCAAAGACCCTTCGATTAAATCATCCTGTCCCTATAAAATAAATCATCGTCCCTCGGATGTTGCCCGCGAATATATGATTTGGTCCCTCGGTGACCCGTCTCTATAGCCTACGGTTAATGATGATCGTCCCTTCGAATGCTAAGGTATCCTTACAAATGTTGCCTTCCATGACCAATCGATGACCCTACGATGACCCTTTTACATCCAAAGGATAAAACTACTTACTTCTCAATAGTAAGGACAGTTTTACCCTCATAAAGATAGGAAATGCCCATAAAGACCTTGGGTGGGTATAACTCTTAATTGTTGGCTCACGACCTAAAACATTTTTTCATACCTCACACTTTGCAAATACTAGAAAATCACCACTTGGTATACATTCGTACTAGAATCATTGCCAAGTTATATTTTTCTAAACCGCTTTCAAAATTAAACGAGATAAATACTTTGTATACATTCGTACAAGAATCATTACAAAGTTAAACTCTCTTTTCAAAATATTTTTTAAGCAAGTCACAAACACTTTTTTCAGACAAACGTAAGTGATCAAGCAATTAAGAGCCCATGGATAACCATGGATAACCATGGATACCAAGGGTGCTAACACCTTCCCTTTGTATAATGTACCTCCCAAACCCAAAATCTAATTAAGGTCTTTCCTGTTCTTTTCCACCTTTCCTTATTGGATAAAAGAAAAGTCGGTGGCGACTCTTGCTATCCGCGACATTTGCTTTCCAAAGCAAAAACACACCAAGTCAGTTCACCGTATGACACTATGTCACTCGCATCGCACATGATCTCAAAGGGTAGAGACCAATCAGGCGAGATCACTATAGGAGCAGACACCAATTTATGCTTCAGAGCGTCGAAGGCATCATTTCACTTTTTGTCAAACAGAAACGGAGTATCCTTCACAAGCAGACTAGTTAATGGTTTGGCGGTCTTGGAGAAATCTTTGATGAACCTATGGTAGAATCCCGCATGTCCCAAGAAACTCTGTATACCTTTATCATTAACTGGATGAGGGAGATTGGCTATCACCTCCACTTTTGCCTTGTCAACTTCAATTCCTTTATGGGAGACTTTATGGCCTAGCACTATCCCTTCTCTCACCATGAAATGACATTTCTCCCAATTCAGGATCAGATTGGTTTGTTGACATCTTTCCAGCACAAGTGACAGATTATACAGACAATCTTCAAAAGAAGATCTGAATACAGAAAAATCATCCATAAATGCCTCCATATGTTTCTCAAGCATATCGACAAATATTGATGTCATGCACCTCTGAAATGTTGTTGGTGCATTACACAATCCAAACGACATTCTTCTATAAGCAAAGATTCCATACGGACATGTGAACGCCGTTTTCTCTTAATCTTCAGGTGCCACCGCAATTTGGTTGTACCCTGAATACCCATCCAGAAAACAATAGAAATCATGACCTGCCAATCTTTCCAACATCTGATCAATAAAAGGTAAGGGAAAGTGGTCCTTCCTGGTTGTGGTGTTCAGTCTCCTGTAGTCAATGCAGACTCTCCAACCTATTACTGTCCGAGTGGGGATCAACTCATTTTTTATCACAGTTGTTCCTCCCTTCTTCGGTACCACATGAACTGGACTCACCCACGAACTATCAGATATTGGGTAAATTAATCCCACATCTAAAAGTTTAACAACTTCCTTGCGAACGACTTCTTTCATAGCTGGGTTAAGTCTCCGTTGAGGTTGAACAACTGGTTTCTGATCATCCTCCATCAAAATCTTGTGCATACACAGTGTTGGGCTGATTCCTTTCAAATCTTTCATTGCCCAATCAATAGCACTCTTGTATTTCTTGAGTACTTTGATCAACTCTTCTTCTTGAATCTCTCTCAAACCTGAATTGATGCTAGCTGGACATTTCTCTTCATTGTCTAAAAAGACATATTTGAGATGTTCTGGTAATTGTTTCAACTCAATCCCCTTTTTCATATCTTGCTTTTCTTCTGGAGATACTTTAGGCCGAAGCTCTTCCCACCATTGTGGTCGAGAATGAATCCAAGGAGGTTGTGCCTTTAACATAGACACCACTTCAGATTCTTTCTCATTTATTCCGTCAGTATCCTCAATGATAGATAAGCTTAAAACTCTTTCTAAGGGAAGCTTTGGTGTTGTGATTTGCATAGATTGAGCAAACACTGTATCCAGAACTTCAATACTTTTACTTGCGTCTTCGTCATCCTTGAATTTCATAGTATCTCTCACATCAATTTTGAGCTTTTCATCATAGACTTTGAGGGTCATAGTTCCTTCCTCAATATCTATCATGCATCTTCCCGTTTCAAGAAAAGGTCTTCCCAAAATGAGAGGGATTTCCTCGTCTTCCGGCATCTCAAGTATCACAAAGTCCACTGGGAAAACAAACTTATCAATCTTTACCAGAACATCAGTTGCTATACCATAGGGTCTCTTCATTGAATGATCATAAAACTGCAGTGTCATGCGAGTATCTTGCACTTCTCCTAACTCCAGTTTTTTCTAAATCGAAAGGGGCATTAGACTAACACTTGCTCCCAAATCGATCAGTGCAAAATAGCACTACAAGTTTCAGTTAGCATAACCGGCTCGCCCTCAATCGACCTCTTCTTCGATATAATGTCTTTCATGAATTTGGTATATATCGGCATTTGTTCCAAAGCTTTAGCAAAAGGTGTGTTGATCTCGAGCTTCTTGAATAACTCTAAGAACTTCTCAAAAAAAAATCATTGAGATCTTTCTTCTTTGTTCTCGTAGGGAAAGGAAGAATGATCTTTGGTTTTTGTTTCTCTTGCCGGCTTGCCGGTTTCACCACCACTTCTTCAACTTGTTTTGGCTCTTCTCTAATCTCTAAATCAACTTCTAACAACCCATCTTCTTCGACCTGTTCGTCAACTTGTTTTTCATTAGCTTTTCTTTTTCTTGTGACCACTGCTTTAATGTGACTTTGATCACGTGGATTCACAACTATTCCACTAGGAAGCATGCCAGGTACCTGGGAACTGGAAGCTAACTGTTGAGCTATTTGACCCATCTGAATTTCAAGATTTTTTATGGATGCTGTAGTGTTTTTCTGATTATTTCGAGTCTCCTCTTGGAACTGGATATTGTGAGCTGCCATCTTTTCAATTGCAATCTCCCAATCTGCCTTCTTTGGGACTTGTTGTTGTTGTTGCTGATATTGGTTTTGATATTGGCCTTGTACCTGTTGTTGCACATTCCCCTTCTGATCTTTCCAAGCAAAGTTGGGATGATTCTTCCACCCCGGATTGTATGTGTTGGAGTAGGGATTGTTTTACTTCAAAAACTTGATATCTTCTATCTGTTGGGGTGTTGCAAAGCAATGAACAATATTGTATGGTCCATTACAAATGCCACACACATCGTTTGGTGCCTGTTGTACTTGAGCCACTTTCTGAGCACCTATGTTTAGTGCCTTCAACCTTTTCTCTACCTCTGCAGCAACTGCTTCTTCAATTTTCACTTGGTTGTTTGTTTCAAGCTTCAAATCAATTACTGCAGATTTGCTTGACACCCTATCATACAACTCCAGATGCTCATTTGAGGCAATTGCTTCAATTATCTTCTTCATATCGGTGGTTGTTGCAAAGTTAGTTGAGCCACCATCTGCTGAATCAAGGATTTGTCTCATTTGAATTCGAAGACCATTAACAAACATTTGCATATGCTCAATTTTATCCATGTTGTGAGTAGGACAAGCCACTAGAATTCTCTTGAATCTTTTATAGGCATCTCCTAGTGACTCACCCTTCTTCTGCTTGAAGTTTAGGATCTCGTATCTTTTTCTCAGTGACACCGATGCAGGAAAATATTCATGCAAGAATGTTGTTTCCATCTCCTCCCATGTAGTGATACTGCCAGTAGGTAAGGAATAGAACCACTCTTCAGCTTCATCTGCTAAAGCGAATAGGAACATACGAAGCCTTATTGCTTCTTCATTATGTCCAGGCATTTTCAGCGTTGTGCTCATAGTTAAAAACCTTTGGAGATGCTTGTTGGCATCTTCATTCACTCTTCCAAAAACAGACCGCCTTTCGAGTTGATTAATTGTGTTGGGATGCAGCTGAAATTGTTCTACATTAACCGGTTGGTTTACAATTGTCATACGACCACCCGGAGTGTTGGTTCCGCCATAGTCACCGAGAAGTCTCTCTGGTGGGGGTGGATTTGCAGCCATGACCTCAGGAATTGTTTCTGTGTCTGAATCTGAATTTTCTGAGTGCACTGAAACAACTTCCTCCTCCGCTTTCTCTGCTAATTCCAGTTTTTCTCGCTTAGCTTGTCTCAGTCTAGCGCGAAGAGTTCTTTCTGGATCTGCGTCAAAATAAAAATCCGCTGAGGCCTTACCTCGCATAAACAAGTTATACAAATATTAGAATTGAATAACAAGATTGTCACAGATAAAATTTTGGTTGACGAGCAACAAAATTTCAATAGAATAAAAATTAAAATAGGTATTTTGGCAATCCCCGGCAACGACGCCAAAAACTTGATCGGAAAAATAGCAAGTGTACTATTTTTACCGATGTAGTAATAAGGAGTTTTATTTCCAAGTATCGATCTCAGGGATTGCGTAGGAAATACTTATTTCACTTCTGATTCTGTTAGAACAAAAACACAATGGTTTGGCTGGTTTTGGGAATTTATAATAAACGCAAAAATATAGTAAAGAATAATTGATTAAGATGAAATATGCTAGGGTGAGTGGTTGATTTAACCAGTTATGAATTCAATCAAGATTTCCTTAATACACATTAAACATTCAATTACCTGACCTCAGAATGTTCTTCCTTAAGTCCTTAAAGAAGAAACTATTAAACTACCAATTCTTATTCAAATGTCCATTCAATTAATCATTGGTTTTAATCATAAACAATATCAAGGTTTATGGTGATTTACAAAAGTTCCTAGTCCTAGGTGAAGCCATCATAAACCCAATTGTGTGAAAACCCTAACAATCATAATCCTGTTATTGATAGTCATAGATCTAATTGTATTTGTCCGATACAAAAACATAATAACATCACACAATTGAATTGAAATACGTAACATGGTAATAAGGAAATCCATTGTTCGAATTCATAACATACGATCAAATCAGGACCACCCCCCTAACATTGGGGGTTTAGCCTCTCATAGTATTCAAAGAAATCATAGTGTGGAGATTAAACATTACAAAGAATTAGGAGATTTTGATCTTCAATGGTTGATGCCCTTGAATCTCGCCGTCTTCAAATTCTCCGTAGTAGCTATCTTCTCTAGTGCAATATTTTCTCTTGTATGTCAAAAACTGTCTTTCCCTCCTCTCCAAAGTCCTCTAATAGCATCAGATGGTTTTCTCTCCCAGCAAGAAGTCCAAAATACCCTTAATGAGCAGAGCGGTTCCACACAACAAAAAGTAAAGTTTCTCAGCCGCGCCCATCAACACGGGCCGTGTGGATTCACACGGGTGCCCGTGTGGGCTCTTCAACAGTTGTATTTTTAGAGCAAACTACAAAGGCATCAACACGGGCCGTGTTGATTTACACGGGTGCCCGTGTTAACCCTCTATTTTACCCCTTTGAGTGCTTGTTTCCTGACAAACAACATGGGCCGTGTTGATGTACACGAAGGCCCGTGTTGACCTGCTGTATCTTCATATTTTGGCCTTCCGGAGCTTCCAATACTCAGCTATCATTCCTTTGGAACCTATGCAACAACCTGCAACATTAACACTACCAAATCGAAGCATAAAAAGAGACTTTTTGACACAAAATGCAATGCAATAATAAACTAACAAAACATGTTAAATGACTTTAAAACAACTAAAAACAACCACAAGTCTTACCACAGTGATGAAAATATGTCGGATAAAAGGTGGGAATTCAATGGAAATGGTGACCGATCAGTTATGTCTTCTTCTCTATTGGTAAATATCAATAGTGAATCAGAAGAGCCATGAGAGAGGCTCTATCGAGTGATTCTGCAAGTGGTATATTATCTGGTGATGAAGGGTAGCTGACATGGCTTTTGGAACTTGGTCAGATCCGGTGATCTGGACCTATACTTTTAGTCTTGTAGATAAAGTATTATCATTAAGACTTACGTTATAGTTTAGGAAAATGGTGAGGACAACACTTCATGCATGAAGTGTGGTTAGAACGGTCCCTATGACAACATTTTCATAATGGAGATAAATCGGATCTAGGAGAGCTATTTTCCAAAAGACATACTGATTTTTCCTTCCATGGAGAGAGAGGGGATGAACCTAACTACTCCAAAATGTAAAGTTGTGCATCCTTTTGATTTCTAGTGATTTATGAGATTCCGAGGAATCTCTAAATCTACATACTGCTCTTTGTTTGTAGCTCTCAAACTACTTTGTGTAAGAACAAAGTTGGTTCTACAATATATCTCTAAGATTTTGATGATAACAAAGGATAAAACAAAAATGGTACTCTAACGTGATTTTTTCTTAGTGTGCAGAACTCTGAATACTTTGCAGGATTCTGACCATACATCAGATACAAAATTACATCAGATATTCGATGATCAGATGCCACTCAGAAAGGATGCGTCCAGAAGGTTCTGACTCTGACCAACGCAGATACCAGCGTAACATTTAGAAGTCAGAAGCTCCATTAAAAGACTACTGAATCCAGACTCTGATACTTAAGAAATCTAGAGCACTGAGAAGCTCTGATGAAGTCATACATAATCATCCTCTGAAGACAAACTCTGACATATCAAGACTCTGACGTAGACTCACCAGTCCAGAACGCGTAACCGAAAAAGAATCTTAATATGGAAAGAAAGTATTTCAAGAAGGGAATAATGAGGCGGACAAATCGGTTTTAGAAAGAAACAAAGAGAGTAATCACATTAATCATTCTTCAATGACCAAGATTCTGTCTTCACTCCAACAGTCTTTCACAACGACTATATAAAGAACGAAATACTTCACAAGAAAACACACATGAGACACAAAGAAATCTCATTCATCCTCTCTCATTTTCACGAGCTGCTGCTCTTACGTGAAAAGCTATTGTTCTTATATTTCTGTAATATTTGCTTTTAGTTAGAAGCACTTTACATTACAATTTACTCTTACTTAAACTACTTCCTCAAGTGACTCTACGCAGTCTGAATACTTGAGAGGGCTAAGAGATTATTCTCTTAGACGTTTGGTTGTGTAATCTTTCAAGATTAGTGGATTAAGTCCTTTTTGAAGGCGAAATCACCTTGGCCGGGTGGACTGGAGTAGCTTTGAATTTCAAGCGAACCAATATAAAATTTTGTGTGTTTTGATTTATGAAAAAAAAGTTTTTATTTCCAAAACAACTCAAACCCCCTTTCTTGTTTTTCTCAACCTTCAATTGGTATCAGAGCTACGGCTCTGTTATTGATTTTCTAATCAAACACTTAACAGTGTAGAGAGATCCAGCGTGAGAAAACTATGGCCAACACCAATGAAAGATATAGTTACAACGCTAAACCTCCAGTCTTTGATGGAGAAAATTTTTATTATTGGAAAGACATAATTGAAATTTTCTTTTGGGCTACGACGCTGATCTATGGGATATTGTCACAATTGGCTACACACCACTGTAATACCCCAAAATTTACCCTTCATTTTTCCTGGAAGCATACGCTTTACACCTCATGCATGCATTCATTTTTAGGTCATTTAGCATTTGCATTTCATCATGGCAATCGGAATATTTTTTCAAAAAAAAAACGAAAAAAAAACGACAAAAAAATAATAATTAATTAAATAAATAAATAAATAAAAGAAAAAATCTCAAACTTGGACCTCTCTCAAAAGCCCACTAAGCTACCAATATTAGCGTATAAATACTAGAGTTTCATTGAAACAAAAGAGACAGAAAAAGGAAGAGAAGCAAAACACTCTGAGGTTTCCTTGG
The DNA here is from genome assembly GCF_024323335.1 of Lathyrus oleraceus. Classification (NCBI taxonomy): domain Eukaryota; kingdom Viridiplantae; phylum Streptophyta; class Magnoliopsida; order Fabales; family Fabaceae; genus Lathyrus; species Lathyrus oleraceus. The sequence goes on along the minus strand of NC_066579.1, from coordinate 88,654,344 downwards.
AACAAAACCCTGGACAAAACCTAGAGAGAGACTACCTGACAGAGAACTCAGAGCAGCCTCCAAACCCTGAAGGGAACTCAACTGCACAGAATCACCTCTGCCTCACATAAACCCTAAAGATTGTTTTGTAAACCTCACGGGTGCAACTCAATTTCAATCAAGCTCTCCAATCAGGTTTGCCCTATATCCATCATCTTTATGCCTTTAATTTGAATGCTCTAAATGTATGAGGTATTATGGGTGAATTTGATACCCTTTTGATGCGTGTGTTTGACAAGAGGTTTAGGCCTCCTACCCTTGGTTGCTTTTTGTGAGCTTTTTGTGAATTGAAAGGGCATGATTCATGTGGTTACATTTTGATTTGGGGGAAACTCTTGATTACCCTATTTTGTTTCTCTAACCTGTTTGTTGAGTTTTGTTTTGTGAGGGCTCATATGACTCTTGCAGAGATGGTTTGCTTGGTATTCCACTTTATTTGTGGGATACCCCCTGGAGGTTCATTCCGATTACCTGTACTGACTCACTTTCTTTGATGGTGTTAGCTTGGGAGGATCTCAGGGTTTCCCATTCCTCTAATTACTGTTACTTCGGATCTTTATCCGTGTGGTACTCTTACATTTTCCCGTATTTTTACCGCTTTCCTAGCTGGAAGACCTCGATAGGAGGCAATGTTTTTGTGTGTTTATTTTTTTTTTACAGGTTCCTTCGTCCAGGACTCTTTTTGCATGAGCATCCCAAACCCTAACCCTTCATTGATTTTTCTTCTCCTAAACACACGTTTACTCCTTCTACTACAGGCGTGTAAGTCTCCAAAGGTCGAGCATCCGGTAGATTGCATAGTAACGTCGTTCGTCCAAAACCAAATCCATAACCTCGTAGTTAGCCGAACTACGGCTTGCTCTGATTCTCATTCCAGATGAGATACGTAGGCATAAGACGTGATGTCTTAGCGAGCACACATCCCCCCAACCCATAGGTCAGCCGAGCTACGAAGACTCTGATTCTCATATTCAGGTGAGATACATATGCAGTGGATGCGACATTCGCGCGAGTCATTTTCATTTAACCCCTCTTTTTTGGTAAACAGCACAAGATAAACTCACACCCTTTAGACAAGAACTACAAAAGTGGATCCCGTAGAGTACTACGGATGCGTAGGGGTGCTAATACCTTCCCTTCGCATAACCGACTCCCGAACCCAAGATTTGGTTGCGAGACCCTGTCTTGTCCTTTCCTTTTTCCAGGTTTACTTCGAGCGTTTCCTTTCCCTCCTTTGAGATAAATAACGCACGGTGGCGACTCTTCTGTCATTTTCTTTCGCCGGTTGTTTTTTCGCACACTGTATTTTTCAGGTTGCGACAGCTGGCGACTCTGCTGGGGACCCGGTTTCCCTAAGCGAGACCCTCCTAGCTTTTGTAGTTTGTTTGTTTATTGGGTGTTCATGCTTTTGTACAGTTATTTACCTGCTTTCCTGTATTGCATTGTATACATATCATGGTTGTATCTGTTGGCTAGCTATGGCTGCTTGGTGATCTTTGTGAGATGAGTTCTATACCCGAACTCGAGTGCACTTAGGATAGGAGAATGGCATAGTCTTGTCGACTTGTGTGGAGTTATTCCTTAGCAAGTTGACTTGCAAGCCCATTCACTTGGTGGAGGTCATGTTGAGATCAATAATGTCACACAAGTAAGTTGTGGTTAGACATTACTTTTTCCAATATAGACCTTAGAAGCCGAGGACCTTAGTTTACCAAACCCATCTTGGCCTATTCGTAGGACGTAGTGCGAAGTCGTTCAAGTGTAAGATTTGATACGATTGTTACGTGATACTACACTCATAAGAGTCTCTCTTGAGAATATTTTTGGAATACGAGTAGTCGTTCCTCCGATAATATCCGAAAGATGGGATTATGACTATGGGAACCTTTTGTAGAACATGTTTGGCAGGTTTAAACCTTAGTACACTCCTTTTGGGTGGTTCTTAACCTAAAACTCCATGCTCGTGACTTGCAACAAACCCTTGATTCATGGTTGATCCGATCAGGTATCCTTAATATCAATGAAACTTGGGTGTTGATAAGGTGTAAACCATAATCCACCAAAATGGGTGGTTGATATTAAGGATAACATGATCCATCCCATGACCTTTGTTCGGTGTGCTCTTAATTTCTCTCCAGACAGTGCAACCTGACAGATGTTCAAGCAGATACAGCGATCCTGATTCCCATGCCACTGCACTACATTCACATCATTTTGCATCACATCACTTTGCATTCATAATCATTCACACATGTTTATCCATTTCTGTGGGGTTTATATCTTCTACTTGATTCTAGTCGAAATTTTCTTGGTTCTCATCAACGGCTTAGTCTCTTTTTTACATCGTTTATCTAGTGAGAGACTGGAATCAAGGGGGTAGAATACCTTTGGAATTGATAAACATGTCATTAGCATATCTTGCATAACAGGTACCGCCACAGTGTTCTCAGTTTGTTTGGTGTTCAATCAGCAGGATAGCTGACCCAGGCATTCACCGGTACGGTACCCGCAGAAACCAACAGAGAGTAATGGAAAGCCTACAGGCAGAGTTCGCCGAGATGAAAATCCGCATGAATCAATTCATGGATGTGGTTCAAGGGGTGGCTCAGGGACAGCAAGAGCTCAGGCAGATGATACAGAGGAATCCCCCTACTCAACCAGAGACGGTGACTGATCCTCTAGCTGGAGAGGCTAATGGACCCAATGGATCGGGGCCTATCCCAATCCTACATGTCACCTCCGGTCAACATCCCGTTCATGATGATCAGGACGATCAGTTCCCCCTGCTGCAGGAAGACTTTGGTATGGGTCATGGTGTGGACCCCATGTTTAGAAGATTGGAAGAGAGGTTGAAGGCAGTGGAAGGACAAAATCTTCTGAGAGTAGATGTTGCTGACTTGGGGCTGGTCCCAGGTGTGAGAGTGCCACCGAAATTCAAGGTCCCGATATTTGACAAATACAATGGCAACTCTTGCCCGAAGACCCATGTGCAAGCCTATTTCCGTAAAATGGTTGCATACTCCGATGACGAAAAGTTGCTTATGTACTTTTTCCAGGACAGCCTAGTTGGGGCATCCCTAGAATGGTATATGAGGCTGGACAGAGCCCACATCCGTTGCTGGAGGGATTTGGCTGAGGCTTTCGTGAAGCAGTATCAGTATAACGCAGACATGGCTCCGGACAGAGCTCAACTTCAAAATATGTCTCTTAAAAGCAATGAGTGCTTCAGAGAATACGCTCAACGCTGGAGAGAAACAGCTTCCCGTGTTCAACCTCCTATGTTGGAGAAGGAAATGGCTAACATGTTCATGAACACTCTGCCAGGACATTATTTGGAGCGCCTGGTGGGTTGCAATGCCTCCAATTTTGCTGATGTAGTCTCTACCGGGGAGAGGGTGGAGAATTACCTGAGGACATACAAGACCCTGAGTGAAGGTGGATCCTCGTCAGGAGTGAAGAAGCCGTTCATTCAGGGACAGAAGAGGAGAGAAGGGGATGCAAGTGCCATATCTTCTTATCAGAACAGGGATAACCAGAGGAATAACTTTCAGAACTATCATCAGCAACCGTATGTTGCAGCTGTGACCGTTCCGGCTGCAGCACCACTACAACAACAACAACCACAGCGTCAACCAGCTCAGTACCAACCACAACAACCGGGTAACAGACCCGCCTATCAACCGAGGCCAAGGACGATGGACCGGCGTTTCGACACTCTTCCAATGTCGTACGCTCAGTTGCTTCCCAACCTTCAGCAGCTACAACTTGTGCAGTTGCGCACTCTGGCTCCTCCCGTTGGTAGGCTTCCGGTGGGTTATGACGCCAACGCTAGGTGTAGCTTCCACTCTGGGGCACCTGGCTACAATATTGAGAACTGCAAAACTTTTAAGCACGTAGTTCAGGACCTCATTGATTCGAAGGCCGTTAACTTTGCACCAGCTCCTAATGTCGTCAACAATCCCATGCCCCAGCATGGTGGAGCCAACGTTAACATGGTTGAAGGAGAAGTCAAATTAGTCTCTGCGGTCAATAATGAAGATGGGGATAGTGATTGCGACATCGATAACTGGGTGCGTTCGAGGATCCCGGGTGAAGTTCTCAACAATTGGTCTTCTGAGGAGATTGTCCAAGCCAGTTGTCTGGAGGATTAATTTTCTTTGTTTATTCATGCATATCCAAGTCTTACGTTCTGCCAGGGCGTAATGACTCATTGTAGGGCTCATCTATGTGACACTTGCATTTTTTATCATAAATAAAGGACGTCTTTTTGCATTCAAATATTTCGTTCCATGTCTTTCTATTTTTGCAGTTTTTTTCAAAAAAAAATGGCAATGTTTTGTTTAGTTTCCACTTTTTTTTCTTTTTTTCACACTCATAAGCACATACCATCACTCATGCAGATGCACATCACCGGATCCTATTGATAACGGTTCTGCTATGGCTCGCTTCGACTTTGAAAATCCAATCTTTCAAGCTGAAGAAGAGGGTGATGAAGACTGTGAACTCCCTGAAGAACTTACCAGGTTTTTAAAACAAGAGGAAAGGGTCATTCAACTGCATCAAGAGTCTGTTGAAGTGATTAATCTCGACACCGAGGACGCCAAGAGAGAAATCAAGATAGGGGCTGCTTTGGAAGACAATGTGAAGAAGGGGTTGATTGAATTGTTGCAAGAGTATGTTGACATCTTCGCTTGGTCTTATCAGGACATGCCAGGGCTTGACACAGACATCGTGGTACATCGCTTACCGCTCAAAGAAGGTTGTCCTCCGGTCAAGCAGAAGCTCAAAAGAACAAGACCAGAGATGGCTGTCAAGATAAAGGAAGAAGTGCAAAAACAGTTGGATCCAGGGTTTCTAGCAGTCACAAATTATCCGCCATGGGTTGCAAATATCATTCCGGTACCTAAGAAGGATGGAAAGGTACGGATGTGTGTTGACTACCGGGATCTGAACAGGGCTAGTCCTAAAGATGATTTCCCCTTACCTCACATTGACGTTTTGGTGGATAACACGGCTCAGTTCTCGGTATTCTCCTTCATGGATGGCTTTTCTGGCTATAATCAAATTAAGATGGCACCAGAAGACATGGAGAAGACAACATTCATAACCCCATGGGGCACCTCCTGCTACAAGGTGATGCCGTTTGGTCTGAAAAATGTCAGAGCAACATATCAGCGAGCGATGGTGACTCTGTTCCATGATATGATTCATCATGAAATCGAGGTTTATGTTGATGATATAATTGCCAAATCTCAGACAGAAGAAGAACATTTGGTGAATTTGCATAAACTGTTTGAGCGTTTGAGGAAATTCAAGCTGAGGCTTAATCCGAACAAGTGTACTTTTGGGGTGAGATCTGGAAAACTACTGGGTTTTGTTGTTAGCGGAAAAAGGATTGAGGTGGATCCGGCCAAAGTGAAAGCGATACAGGAAATGCCTGAGCAAAGAATAGAGAAACAAGTTCGTGGTTTCTTAGGGAGGTTGAACTACATTGCAAGGTTCATCTCTCACCTAACAGCCACGTGTGAGCCAATATTCAAATTGTTGAGAAAAGATTAGGCTATCAGGTGGAATGATGATTGTCAAAGGGCGTTCGAGAAGATAAAAGAGTATTTGCAGAATCCTCCTATCCTTGTGCCTCCGGTCCCAGGGAGACCGCTGATTATGTATTTGACAGTATTGGACAATTCTATGGGTTGTATTCTCGGTCAACACGACGAGACAGGTAGGAAAGAGCATGCCATCTACTACGTGAGTAAGAAATTCACAGATTGCGAGTCGAGATACTCAATGCTTGAAAAAACATGTTGTGCACTTGCATGGGCTGCGAAGCGATTGAGACAATACATGCTGTCTCACACAACCTTACTGATCTCCAAAATGGATCCAGTCAAGTATATATTTGAGAATCCAGCTCTCACCGGAAGAGTTGCTCGTTGGCAGATGGTACTGACAGAGTACGACATCCAGTATACTTCCCAGAAAGCCATCAAAGGGAGTATTCTGTCAGACTATCTTGCTCAGCAGCCGATTGATGATTATGAGCCGATGAAGTTTGATTTTCCAGATGAAGACATCATGTTCCTCAAGATAAAAGACTGTGAAGAGCCAGTTGTTGAAGAGGGACCTGATCCAGATGAAAAGTGGACTTTAATGTTTGATGGGGCTGTCAATGCCAGAGGAAGTGGAATTGGTGTTGTCATTACAACTCCGAAAGGTGCCCACATGCCTTTCACCGCTCGTCTGACTTTCGAGTGCACCAATAATGAAGCTGAGTATGAAGCCTGTATCTTGGGTATTGAGCAAGCCATTGATTTGAGAATCAAAACTTTGGACATCTTCGGAGATTCAACTCTGGTAATCAATCAAGTGAATGGTGATTGGAACACTCTCCAGCCTACTCTGGTCCCCTATAGAGATTACACGAGAAGACTGTTGACTTTCTTCACAACAGTAAAGTTGTACCATATACCTCGTGATGAGAACCAGATGGCAGATTCTCTTGCTACTCTGTCCTCTATGATCACGGTGATCCGTTGGAACCATGCTCCCAAGATCGACGTGATGCCCCTTGATAAGGCCGCGTATGTGTTTGCTGCTGAACTGGTAGTTGATGACAAGCCCTGGTATCACGACATCAAGTGCTTTCTGAAGAATCAAGAGTACCCTGCAGAGGCATCCACCAATGATAGAAAGACTTTGAGAAGATTGGTAGGCAGTTTCTTCTTGAACAAAGACGATGTTCTGTATAAAAGGAACTTCAACATGGTTTTGCTCAGATGCGTGGACAGACACGAAGCAGACATGTTAATGCAGGAAGTTCATGAAGGCTCCTTCGGTACTCATGCCGGCGGACATGCAATGGCTAAGAAGATGTTGAGAGCAGGTTATTACTAGATGACCATGGAATCTGATTGTTTCAAATATGCTCGGAAGTGCCATAAATGCCAGATTTATGCTGATAAGGTGCATGTGCCGCCGAATCCTTTGAATGTGATGTCTTCGTCGTGGACTTTCGCTATGTGGGGCATCGATATGATTGGAAAGATTGAGCCGACCGCTTCCAATGGGCATCGCTTCATCCTTGTTGCCATCGACTATTTCACCAAGTGGGTCGAAGCAGCATCATTTGCGAAGGTCACCAGACATGTGGTTGCCCGTTTCATCAAGAAAGAAATCATTTGTCGCTATGGGATTCCCAAAAGAATCATTACTGATAATGGTTCTAATCTCAATAACAAAATGATGAAGGAGTTGTGCCAGAACTTCAACATCCAGCATTACAACTCTTCCCCTTATCGCCCTAAGATGAACGGCACTGTTGAGGCAGCAAATAAAAACATAAAGAAGATTATGCAGAAGATGGTCGTCACGTACAGAGATTGGCATGAGATGCTACCCTTCGCCTTGCATGGGTACCGACTTCAGTACGTACGTCGACCGGGGCAACCCCTTTCTCCCTTGTGTATGGTATGGAAGCAGTCCTACCTGTTGAAGTGGAGATTCCTTCTCTAAGAGTCCTGTTGGATGTCAAGTTAGACGAAGCTGAAGGGATTCAGACAAGGTTCAATGAGTTGAGTCTTATCGAAGAGAAGCGAATGGCAGCCATTTGTCATGGGCAGTTGTATCAAAGTCGGATGAAGAGAGCCTTTGATCAGAAAGTGCGTCCTCGATGTTTCCAAGTCGGAGATTTAGTGTTAAAAATGATCCTTCCTCCTCAGACAGATCATAGGGGCAAGTGGACTCCTAACTATGATGGACCGTATATTGTCACCAAGGTTTTTGATGGTGGGGCCTTAATGCTTGCAACGATGGATGGTGAAAACTTCACTTCCCGGGTGAACTCAGACGCAGTTAAAAAATACTTCGCATGAAATAGACCCACTGGACAATAAAAAGAGTAGTCCAGGAAAAAATGGGCATCCCAGCGAACCAAGAAAATGAAAAGGTTCGGGCAAAAATTAGGGATTAAAAAAGATTGTACACCCGGTAAGTTGAAAACCTGAAAAGGCAACTTAGGCAAAAATGGGTATCCCGGTGGATTGAAAACCCGAAAAGGGCGATCCAGGCAAAAGTTAGGGATTAAGCGAATGACTGCGTTCTGAGTAGTTCTGAATCTCATCCCATGTCGATAACAGGAAACTTCGAAAGGTAGGAAACAATCCAATTACCTTTTTCAGAAGGTTGATCATCTGGAGGATCTTGAAGACGAGCGAGTCATAGTAGAATTGGAACCCGATAGGAATCCATTTCACATTGCCATTAGATTAATTTCTGTTTTTATCTTTTGTGCGATTACCTCTTTCCAGGGATTGCTTCCTGATGCAAATGCCTATTCAGAGGCCATTCAATCAATAAAATCATGTTATTCAGTATATCTCTATTTTCATTTTCATTTTTTTGTTTTGTTTGCAAAAATGACGTCCGAATTTTTTGATAAACATTGCATCATGACACAAAAGAGCTTTACAGGTACATGCTTAATAAACATTTAAAATTGCTGTAAATTTTAAGTGCTTTGGATCGTCTATTCAGAACAGGTACCCTCGGGGCATTTCCTTAAAATCCCCTGCAGATGATCGTGAATGTTTTCCCCAGTAAAGTCGCCAACAATCGAAGTTGGTATCTTATCCCTGCAGAGCTGATCAGAGCGTTGGATTCTTCAATCCCCAGCAGGTTCTCACCACTGTACCTTCCCCCAAGCGGTGGTTTCAGATTATACACTCCTCAGTAGAGTTGATAGTGTCAGACTATATACCCCCAGCGGAGTTGACAGTGCCAGACTGTATCTTCCCAGCAGAAGCGGCTGCTCCTCAGGGTTCGATGCCAGATCGATAATCCCAATGCCAGATCCATGGTCTCCTTCCTTGAAGCAAAACCTCGGTACCGTATCCGTGTTTGCTTCCCCTGCTAAGTCATCTCTCGCAGATCGTGGTTGCCAGAACCACTATCGCTTTCCCTAACAACAGGTTTTCAGTGTCGTTCTCTCCCCAGTCAGAATCTCGGTATTTCGTCATTGCTAGAACACCGTGTGGCGGGTCATTTCCCCACAGAATTCTTTGCGCTGTGCATCTCCAGCAGCCTTGCCAGGGTCCAGAAGATGGTGATCATTTCCCCAGCAGATCCCCTTGCCTCAGCTTGGCATTCTACTCAGCATTTCGCATCCCTGCATGTAGAATCATATTGCATTGCAAATCGCGTAGCATTCCCATTTTCATGGAGCATTACGCCATTGAAAAATTCAAACATACGCATGTAAGCATAAAACATTCTCGGTATCCCAAGTGATAAGCCAAAAGTTGTTTCCAGTACTCAGACTGAAGATTGTTCATGACTTACCTTTGTTATCCCCAGCAAGTGTCATTGGCCCATGCGCCGCCTCTATTATCGTTCCCTATTTCTGCCGATTCTGACAGGCATGAAGTTTCTGGTATTCAGACCGAAGTGGCGTTCAGGCCAATTTTCTGATGTTCAGATCGAAGAAGTTTCCGACGTTCAGGTCGATGCAACTTGTGGCGTTCAGGCCAGTTTTCCGATGTTCAGATCGAAGAAGTTTCCGACGTTCAGGTCGATGCAACTTGTGGCGTTCAGGCCAGTTTTCCGATGTTCAGATCGAAGCAGTTTCCGACGTTTAGGTCGATGCAACTTGTGGCGTTCAGGTCAGTTTTCCGATGTTCAGATCGAAGAAGTTTCCGACGTTCAGGTTGATGCAACTTATGGCGTTCAGGCCAGTTTTCCAATGTTCAGATCGAAGAAGTTTCCGACGTTCAGGTTGATGCACCTTGTGGCATTCAGGCCAATTTTCCGATGTTCATATCGAAGAAGTTTCCGACATTCAGGTCGATGCAACTTGTGGCATTCAGGCCAATTTTCCGACATTCAGATCGAAGAAGTTTCCGACGTTCAGGTCGATGTAACTTGTGGCGTTCAGGCCAGTGTTCCGATGTTCAGATCGAAGAAGTTTCCGACGTTCAGGTCGATACAACTTGTGGCATTAAGGCCAATTTTCTGATGTTCAGATCGAAGAAGTTTCCGACATTCAGGTCGACGCAACTTGTGGCATTCAGGCCAGCCTCTCGGTGTTCAGACCGATATTAATGATCTCATATCTCCCGATGTTCAGATCGAAGTCATTTCCAGTATTCAGACTGATGAGCGGCATTCAGGCCATGGTTATTTCTGTGTTACCATTTATTTTGGTATCCAGGTTAACATTCTTTTTCGGTATTCAGACTGACTCCCACCGTATCAGACGGATTCGTCTTTCAAGACCACCTCTTTGCCGATTCTGACAGGCATTGTTACTTCACTTCACTTCAGTTACAAATTTTCGGGCTTTTATTGTATTCAATCCCTTGATACCTCGAAAGCACGAAAGTCACTGCTATCTTCTTTCCAGGTCTCCAGTTGATTGAATAGGGGCAGCTGTAATACCCCAAAATTTACCCTTCATTTTTCCTGGAAGCATACGCTTTACACCTCATGCATGCATTCATTTTTAGGTTATTTAGCATTTGTATTTCATCATGGCAATCGGAATATTTTTTCAACAAAAAAAAAACGATTTTTTTTAATTAAATAAATAAATAAATAAAAGAAAAAATCTCAAACTTGGACCTCTCTCAAAAGCCCACTATGCTACCAATATTAGCGTATAAATACTAGAGTTTCATTGAAACAAAAGAGACAGAAAAAGGAAGAGAAGCAAAACACTCTGAGGTTTCCTTGGAACAAAACCCTGGACAAAACCTAGAGAGAGACTACCTGACAGAGAACTCAGAGCAGCCTCCAAACCCTGAAGGGAACTCAACTGCACAGAATCACCTCTGCCTCACATAAACCCTAAAGATTGTTTTGTAAACCTCACGGATGCAACTCAATTTCAATCAAGCTCTCCAATCAGGTTTGCCCTATATCCATCATCTTTATGTCTTTAATTTGAATGCTCTAAATGTATGAGGTATTATGGGTGAATTTCATACCCTTTTGATGCATGTGTTTGACAAGAGGTTTAGGCCTCCTACCCTTGGTTGCTTTTTGTGAGCTTTTTGTGAATTGAAAGGGCATGATTCATGTGGTTACATTTTGATTTGGGGGCAACTCTTGATTACCCTATTTTGTTTCTCTAACCTGTTTGTTGAGTTTTGTTTTGTGAGGGCTCATATGACTCTTGCAGAGATGGTTTGCCTGGTATTCCACTTTATTTGTGGGATACCCCCTGGAGGTTCATTCCGATTACCTGTACTGACTCACTTTCTTTGATGGTGTTAGCTTGGGAGGATCTCAGGGTTTCCCATTCCTCTAATTACTGTTACTTCGGATCTTTATCCGTGTGGTACTTTTACATTTTCCCGTATTTTTACCGCTTTCCTAGCTGGAAGACCTCGATAGGAAGCAATGTTTTTGTGTGTTTTTTTTTTTACAAGTTCCTTCGTCCAGGACTCTTTTTGCATGAGCATCCCAAACCCTAACCCTTCATTGATTTTTCTTCTCCTAAACACATGTTTACTCCTTCTACTACAGGCGAGTAAGTCTCCAAAGGTCGAGCATCCGGTAGATTGCGTAGTAACGTCGTTCGTCCAAAACCCAATCCATAACCTCGTAGTTAGCCAAACTACGGCTTGCTCTGATTCTCATTCCAGATGAGATACGTAGGCATAAGACACGATGTCTTAGCGAGCACACATCCCCCCAACCCATAGGTCAACCGAGCTACGAAGACTCTGATTCTCATATTCAGGTGAGATACGTATGCAGTGGATGCGACATCCGCGCGAGTCATTTTCATTTAACCCCTCTTTTTTGGTAAACAGCACAAGATAAACTCACACCCTTTAGACAAGAACTACAAAAGTGGATCCCGTAGAGTACTACGGATGCATAGGGGTGCTAATATCTTCCCTTCGCATAACCGACTCCCGAACCCAAGATTTGGTTGCGAGACCCTGTCTTGTCCTTTCCTTTTTCCAGGTTTACTTCGAGCGTTTCCTTTCCCTCCTTTGGGATAAATAACGCACGGTGGAGACTCTTCTGTCATTTTCTTTCGCCGGTTGTTTTTTCGCACACTGTATTTTTCAGGTTGTGACAACCACCTGTGACAGACGATGGAGTTGCTATTCCCAGAAGTAGAATGTCAGATGATCAGAAGCGTGAATTCAAAAATTATCACAAAGCCAGAACGATACTACTCAATGTTATTTCTTACAATGAATATGAAAAGATCACCAGCAGGGGAACAACTAAAGAAATATTTGACTCCCTGAGGATGACTCGCGAAGGAAATTCTCAAGTCAAAGAAACAAAGGCTCTGGCTCTAATCTAGAAATATGAAGCCTTCAAAATGGAGGACGATGAAGCTGTAGAGGTAATATTTTCTAGATTTCAAACTTTAACTGCAGGACTCAAAGTGCTGGATAAAGGATATACAATTGCGAATCATGTCAAAAAGATTGTTAGAAGCTTGCCAAAGAAATGGAGACCCATGGTCACAGCCTTAAAGCTATCAAAAGATCTGAACAATATCAGCCTTGAGGAACTCGTCAGTACACTTAGAAGCCACGAGATAGAACTGGAGGAAGATGAACCTCAAAAGAAGATCAAGTCCGTAGCACTAAAATCCAGATCCGAAAGACGCAAACCAGATAGAAACAAAGCCTTCCAGGCTGAAGAAGAACACAATGATGACTCTGAGAAGGAAGACTCTGACGACGAAGAAGAATTATCCCTTTTAACCATAAGAGTAAAACAACTCTGGAGAAAAAGGAATAATAACTTCAGAAGACCAAGACCCAAGGGGGATCGATCAGAATCAACTTCCAGAGGTAAGTCTAACAAAGATATAACATGCTATGAATGTAAGGAAACAGGTCATTACAAAAAAGAATGTCCCAAGTTGAAGAAAGAAAGCTTTAGAAGAGAAAATTTCAAGAAAAGTTCATTCATAACCAAAAAGGGACTGATGGCCACCTGGGACGACAGTGGATCTGATTCCTCGGAATCAGACTCTAAAGAACAGGAAAATGTTGCACTCATGGCTACCACCTCCAGAAATACATCAGATGGAGAATCTGAATCTGAAGAGGTATTTTCTGATCTTTCTCGCTCTGACCTTGAATCATGCCTTTCTGAAACTCTAAACTCATACCAGAAACTTAAACAAAAATTTAAAGCTGTAAAAGAGGTTCTTGAAGAAACCATCGAAGAATGTGGTAAACTTGAGATGACAGTTTCAGAACTAAAAGATGAAAATCAAACTTTGCTATTAGAAAGAGACTCCACAAATAAACAATGTTTAAAACTTGAAGAAGCGTTATCTCAAGCTCCACAAACTTCGAACACAGTAATTTATGAATATGAAAAATCTTTTCAAAAGTTTCTGAAAAATGGGATAGAGAGAAGCAAAATGGCATCCATGATTTATGGAGTTAGTCAGAATAATAAAAGAGGAATTGGGTATGACCCTAGTGAAGATAAATCTTCCACAAATGACAAACCTAAATCTCTATTTTCTTATCACTACACACATACACAAGCACAACGTTTTGATAATGCTAGAAAACCCAAAGTTCTAAGAAACTCTGGGAAAACTAATCGTAAAGGACCCAAAAGATTCTGGGTACCAAAGGATAAGATTGTTATGTTGCAGATATCTTATGCAACAGAGTTAAGACACCAGTCATGGTACCTGGACTCTGGATGCTCGCGACACATGACGGGAAGAAAGTATATGTTCCAAAGCCTGGAACTTAAAGATGCTGGCTTCGTAGGTTTCAGAGAAAATCAGAAAGGAAGGATCAGAGGCTCCGGAACTATTGGTAATGGAACTCTTCCCTCTATATCTGATGTTCTCTATGTAGAAGGATTAATGCATAACCTGTTATCAATAAGTCAATTAAGTGATAACGGATATGATGTAATTTTCAATCAAAAAATATGTAAAGCAATTAATCAGAACAATGGAACAGTCCTATTCACTTGCAAGAGGAAAAACAATATTTACAAAATAAATCTTTCAGACTTAAAAGAACAAAATGTAAAATGTCTGATGTTTGTTCATGAAGAGCAATGAGTGTGGCATAGACGCTTGGGCCATATTAGCATGAGAAAACTATCTCAGCTAAATAAACTCGAGTTAGTTAGAGATCTACCCAAGCTGAAGTTTTCTTTAGATGCTCTATGTGAGGCATGTCAGAAAGGGAAATTTTCCAAAACATCTTTTAAAAAGAAAAATATTGTTTCCACCTCTAAGCCTCTGGAACTTCTTCACATTGACCTGTTTGGACCTGTTAAAACAACATCAGTCAATGGAAAGAAATATGGATTAGTTATTATTGATGATTTTAGTCGCTGGACATAGGTAAAATTCTTAAAGCACAAGAGTGAGTCTCACTCTGTATTCACTAGCTTCTGTTCCAAAGTGCAAAACGAATTTGACTCCAAAATCATCAGAGTCAGAAGTGATCATGGTGGAGAATTTGAAAATAAATTTTTTGAAGAACTATTTGATTCTAATGGAATATCCCATGATTTCTCCTGTCCTAGAACTCCACAACAAAATGGAGTTGTAGAAAGGAAGAATAGGACACTCCAAGAGATGGCCAGAACCATGATCAATGAAACAAATATGGCTAAGCACTTTTGGGCTGAAGCAGTAAATACGGCGTGTTATATTCAGAATAGAATATCTATAAGACCTATTCTGGAGAAGACTCCCTATGAACTGTGTAAGGGAATAAAACCCAACATTTCTTATTTTCATCCTTTTGGATGCTCTTGCTTTATTCTAAATACTAAAGAGCATCTGAACAAGTTTGATTCAAAAGCACAAAAAGGTATTATGTTAGGATACTCATAGCGCTCTAAAGGCTACAGAGTATACAACACAGAAACCAAAATTATGGAAGAATCAATTCATGTTAGATTTGATGATAAGCTTGACCCTGAAAAGTCAAAGCTAGTTAAGAAACTTGCAGATCTGGAGATTACTCTTGCAGGTTCTGACAAAAAGACCAAAGCACCAGAAGTATCTGATAAACAAATTCCAGATGCAACTAAAGCCTCAGCTATCCAGAAGAAATCAAGAAGCCGCCCCAACATCTCTGAAGATTTGATTCTGGGAAACAAGGATGAACCTGTTCGAACTAGGTCAACATTCAAGGTACCTGAAGAAATCCCTCTAGGACTAGTATCTCTGATTGAGCCTACTTCCTGTGATGAGGCACTTCAAGATGACGACTGGGTTCTAGCTATGAAAGAAGAGCTAGATCAATTCTCAAAGAATGACGTCTGGGATCTTGTTCCAAAGCCTAAAGGAACTCACATTATTGGAACCATATGGGTGTTCAGAAACAAACTGAACGAAAAAGGAGAAGTTGTCAGAAATAAAGCTCGACTGATGGCACAAGGGTACAGTCAACAAGAAGGCATTGACTACAACGAAACCTTTGCCCCAGTCGCCAGGTTAGAATCTATTCGCTTACTTGTTTCATTTGTTGTAAATCACTCAATCAAACTATATCAAATGGATGTCAAGAGTGCATTTCTTAATGGTTATATATCAGAAGAAGTGTATGTCAATCAACCTCCAGGTTTTGAAAACTCCAGTTGTCCAGAACATGTTTTTAAACTTAAGAAATCATTATACGGTTTAAAACAAGCTCCTAGAGCCTAGTATGAAAGACTAAGCAATTTTCTTCTAGAACATGACTTTATTAGAGGAAAAGTTGACTCTACACTCTTCTGTAAAAACTTTAGTAATGACCTCATGATATGCCAGATATACGTTGATGACATTATTTTTGGTTCAGCTAATCCATTTGTATGTCAAGAATTCTCTGAGCTAATGCAGGCAGAATTTGAAATGAGCTTAATGCAAGAACTAAAGTTCTTTCTAGGAATTCAAATCAATCAAACTTCAGAAGCTACCTATGTTCATCAAAGTAAATACATAAAAGACATTCTGAAGAAATTCAAAATGGCGAAATGCAAACCTGCTAAGACACCTATGCATCCAACTTGCGTTATGGAAAAAGAAGAAGTTAGCCAGAAGGTTTGTCAGAAGCTCTATCGTGGTATGATAGGCTATCTTCTCTATTTGACTGATACACGTCCTGATATTCTGTTTAGTGTATGTCTCTGTGCCAGATTCCAATCAGATCCTAGAGAATCTCATTTAACAGTTGTTAAAAGAATACTCAGGTATCTGAAATGAACCTCTAACATGGGCCTGATGTATGAGAAAACATCAAAGTATAGACTTTCTGGTTACTGTGATGCAGATTACGCAGGGGACAGAATGGAACGTAAAAGTACATCCGGGAATTGTCAGTTCTTGGGAAAGAATCTGATATCCTGGGCCAGCAAAAGGCAATCAACCATAGCTCTGTCCAATGCAGAAGCAGAATATATTTCAGCATCACTATGCACTACTCAGATGCTCTAGATGAAGAATCAACTAGAAGATCTTCAGATCCTTGAGAGTAACATTCCTATCTTCTATGACAATACTGCCTCCATCTGTTTAAGTAAGAATCCTATTTTGCATTCCAGAGCTAAGCACATAGAAATAAAACATCATTTCATTAGAGACTATGTTCAGAAAGGGGTAATAACATTAAAATTCATTGATACAAACCATCAATGGGCTGATATTTTTAGCAAACCCCTTGCTGAAGATAGATTCTCTTTTATCTTGAAAAATCTAAACATTCAAAATTGTCCAGAATGAAATGTGCCTCTGAGATAGCAAAATAAGACTCTGAAGTAAACACCTGGATTATGTATCTATCTCTGATGCTACTACCAGTTAGAAGTCATCTGAGTTAGAAATCTCCAGGATCCAACCCTTTGGTATTCCTGAAGATTAGATAAAGTAACACGTGGTACATCTTGCGTCTAACCTTGGAACTTCTAGACAACTGTCTAGCAGTAATCAAGAAACAGACTCTTGATATCTCCTCGAGCAATGTGCTGATTTGGGGATTAGACTTCATCATGGGCTGTAATCATTCTCCTCTAAACGTGCTTACTTGGTTAACATGTTGCATTCAATTTCCTATCTATTAAACTCAACATTCTATTATCGTTTTGCATGCACCCTAAATGTGTATATATTCATTTCACAATCAACACTTGCACACTTTCACACTTACGACCTCACAAAACCCTCTCTCTCAGTTCTTCACCTCATTCAAAGGATTTCTGTAGTTTCATTCAAAGTTCTTCAAACATTCATCATCATCTTCAACTGTTCTTCATGGACTCTCAGCAATAATCAATCTACAATTTCTCCCAACAGATGAACTCAACAGAGCAAGCACCCAGTTCTAGTCAACAAACTACTGCAACCACCAGCGTCATCTCAACTCCAATCTACAAAGAACCCCACATCCTTGATCGGGAGCCCCACATTCATCTAGCAACTCCATTTGATAAGCTTGAAGTTCTTTGTGAAACTTTGGTTGATTTCAAAAACATGAAGCGTAATGGCGTCGACCTCACTGAAAAACTGAAAAAGCAAGGGTGGGAAAATTACTTTCAACGCCTCTATGGCCCTGTGTACACGAATCTAGTGAAGGAGTTCTAGCGTTTCGCAGATTCAGATGATCACTACATTGTCTCCTACGTTCTGGGAGTCAAAATAGTCATCACTGAGAAATCAATTGCCTCTCTTCTGAACATGGAGAAGACAGGAGCAAGACGCATCTACAACATAAACCCTAGGGCGAAGTACTTATCCCAGGAAATAAACCTTACCATCTTCGAACAGAGTGCTGAAGGCAACCATTCCAAGAACAAGGAACTACATCAGAACCTCTGGGTCTGGCTGAAGATCATCTTAGGCACCATCCATCATCGTCCTGCTTCAAACTCTTCTGACTACATCAACACATATCAGAAGTGCATCTTGTACTGCATTCACAAGAGTCTGAAACTCTGTCTACCTGCACTCCTCTTCAAGTACCTCGGAGATTCAGTTAAAGACACCAGAAACAATGTGAAGACAAGGAACTACATCCCTCTAGGGAGACTGATATCTGATGTATTGATCGAGAGTGGCCTCGTGGACCATCTGATTCAGATCAGACTCATGGAAGATGTCACCATTGACACTGGAAGACCTCTGAATGCTCAGAATCTGAAGAGCATGAGAATCATTGATCAAGTCAGAGCCAAACCAACACTTGATACCTCCTGGGAAGCACTCAAAGATTAGAGGGAGATTCCTAACGGACTCTACCTGTTCTCCAAGATCGACCCTCCATAGGTAATAGCCTACTATCTAGAGGATCTGTACAAGCAAGGGGTGGATATCACTGAATTCTCAGTGGACTGGCTACCTGAGCATCTACCAAACTTCATGAAGAGGATGCGAGAGCCCTCTGAGAAGTCCAAGAAGGCGAAGCAAGCTAAGCTAGGAGAATCATCTGGATCAAGACCCCCAGATCCTCTGGTTGGCTCTCCAGGTAAGTTTGTATCTCTCCCCCCCCCCCCCCCCCCCCTCTGTCAAAATTAAACCTATTGCTTCTTCTCTTCCCCAAACAACCCCCATATACACCTCTGCTTAAACTCCTCCCTTAACCACCAGATATTCTAACCCACCATCTCTGAAATTCAACCTCGCCACCACAACTTTACCTATTTCAGATGCAGAAATGCTGAATGAAACCACCTCACCATCATCATCACCATCTCCTCAATCCCCACCTTACTACGAACTCTCCTCTGATACTGAACCATCTGACCCTCAATCCCCCACTCTGGCTCAGCTCCAATCCCGTGCTCTGGCCTCTCAAAAGCCATCACATCCTGAACCTGAACCTGAAGTCACTTCCCCACCTCCGGAACATCCAAATCCAACCACATCTGAACCACAACCATCTGAACCAACCCACTCTAAACCACAACCAACTGAACCAACTCACTCTGAACCACAACCATCTGAACCAACCCACTCTGAACCACAACCATCTGAACCAACCCACTCTGACATACCACCACCCATCACCTCCGCTGACCTAACAACTCCCACACTTAATCTAAGTGCCCCCATCTCACCCTCCCCAGCCTCTGCCAATGAACCAAAAACTACCCTTCCTACCCTTGAAGAAGCAATCAAGGTTTTTGCAGAGTCTTCAGTTGAGAAGGTCAAGTCTCTGACCATCAACTATAGTATTAGTGATGATCCCTCTGCTGTAAGGATCCACTGGAACAGAGTGATAGGTTGGATGACCTCTGAAGCCTTCAAGCTGAAAGGCCTCTTTGAACAAGTCCGCAACGACTTCATCAGAGACGTTGAGATCAGACTCCAAGAGCGCCTAGCCAGAGAAGCTGAGGAACGGGCAAGGAAGGAAGTTGAAGAGAAAGCGCGTCTAGAAGAACTTCAGAGAATCAGAGAAGCTGAAGCAAAGGCTATTGCTGATGTTGATGCTGCTAAGGCTGAGGCAAAAGCTAAAGCCGACGTTGAAGAAGCAGCTCGCATTATTGAAGAAACTGCTGCCAAAGCCGAAGCTGCTGAACTGACTCAGGGGGAGCACTCCAACTCTGGGTTCGTCCCTCTGGTCTTAAAGACTCTCGAAGAACTGCAGAAAGAACAATAGATAGTTCGAGCCAGACTAGATCAACAGGACTTTGTCAACGTTAACATTCAGAACATTATGTCCCAGCTGCTCTAGAGGATGCCTCCGCCTCCAAACCCTTAGACACCTAGGCTATTTTGCTTGTTGCTTTCTATGTTTTGATGTATGCTTCTTGCTTTCTTCCTTCTGACTTATGTGCTTATCTGTAAATGCTTCTCTATCAATATCATTTTTTTGCTGCTATGTCTTTTTGATTCTGACAAAAAGGGGGAGAACTAAAACAGCTATGATGAAAACATAACTAATTCCTCTCAAGCACTGCAAACATGTTCAATAAACTATTACAAAATCAATGACTTAAGATATGCAGGAAAGTAGCTAAAAGCACCAAACCATGGAAGGTCCGGTAAGAACTTCTGAGCTATCCAAAGATCTAACTCAGGGGGAGCCCACTGTAATATCTGATCTAAGAGTTTCTTTAAATGTTTCATCTTTAATCTAAATTGTTTTTTCATCATCAAAAAGGGGGAGATTGTAAGAATAAAGTTGGTTCTACAATATATCTCTAAGATTTTGATGATAACAAAGGATGAAACGAAAATGGTACTCTAACGTGATTTTTTCTTAGTGTGTAGGACTCTGAACACTTCGCAGGATTTTGACCATACATCAGATACAAAATTACATCAGATATTCGATGATCAGATGCCACTCAGAAAGTATGCGTCCAGAAGGTTCTGACTCTGAACAACGCAGATACCAGCGTAACATTTAAAATGTCAAAAGCTTCGTTAAAAGACTACTGAATCCAGACTCTGATACTTAAGAAGTCTAGAGCACTGAGAAGCTCTGATGAAGTCATACATAATCATCCTCTGAAGACAAACTCTGACATATCAAGACTCTGACGTAGACTCACCAGTCCAGAACGCGTAACCGAAAAAGAATCTTAATATGGAAAGAAAGTATTTCAAGAAGGGAATAATGAGGCGGACAAAACGGTTTTAGAAAGAAACAAAGAGAGTAATGACATTAATCATTCTTTAATGACCAAGATTTTGTCTTCACTCCAACGGTCTTTCACAACGATTATATAAAGAACGGAATACTTCACAAGAAAACACACCTGAGACACACAGAAATCTCATTCATCCTCTCTCATTTTCACGAGCTACTGCTCTTACGTGAAAAGCTATTGTTCTTATATTTCTGTAATATTTGCTTTTTGTTGAAAGCACTTTACATTACAATTTACTCTTGCTTAAACTACTTCCTTAAGTGACTCTGCGCAGTCTGAAAACTTGAGAGGGCTAAGAGATTATTCTCTTAGACGTTTGGTTGTGTAATCTTTCAAGATTAGTGGATTAAGTCCTTTTTGAAGGCGAAATCAC